>NC_053041.3:178443966-179693966 GCF_002575655.3 Aegilops tauschii subsp. strangulata
ATGTCAGCAGGGAGATATAATGTTTTAAAATCTTTCTGGTTATATTGGAGTTAGGTTTTTTGAATATGAGCAGCAGTGACTTGGATATACCTTATGGAGTTGTAACAGTTCCTCTTGGTGCTTAGGTGCATTTTCTTTGTGTAACTTGGTTTAAAAATGTGATTTGGTCTTTTGTGGCATTTGGATGCCTAAATCCCATTTTCTTAATCATATTGCTTGGAAATTTTGGTTATCTCCTCTCAGTGATGAAATAATTTATATGTACTGCACTTTTTTCATAATTAGGTAATAACGTTGGTTACAGTTTTGGTAGTTCAAACGGGATGTATCTCATTTTGTAGACAGATTATTTTCTGGAATATCATATATTCAAATTTGTAATGAATGATGGCTTCTACCTGAACTAGTAGACTCTGTGGTGTTAGTTTGTTCTAAATACAGTAAGATAATTTTAACAACTGTAGAACATGTTGAGACTAGCAACTTTTTTGTGACATCAACCAACAATCCTGTCACTGGGTTATCCTATTTTATATTTTTAATTACTAACTTAAGTTTGAGTAAACAGTGGCAGTGAAGTCCTCATAATAATCAGGCGGATGTTAACTTTCTGATGTCCCCAGAAGTTAACTAAGATTGTGGTGCTAGTAGAGGCACATTGTGGTGCTAGTTTGCTGGGTTTTGTCTCCGACCATCGTGTCGTGATGATTTTGCAGGTACCCCGAGAGGCCCTTGAGTTTGCCGGAATGTCGATTAACTTCCGTTCCGGCAAATTCGGGTACTCCATATGTCCTATTTTCAGCAAAGGTCATGCTGAAATTTTCCGTGAATTTTAGCATGACTTTGCTAAAAATAGGACATATGGGGTACTTGCGACTAATGCATGGGCCGGGGTATCTTAGTACTTAATTAAGTAGGATCAATTGCCCCTTTATTCTTGCTGCATTAAACCATAGGTGGCAATAGAGCCAAGTGATTAGGCCCAAATGATGAAAGCTTAGGCTTTTAGGGTGCCTTGGCGTCGACAAACCCTAAATGATAAATGCTTAGCTTTTAGGATGCCTCTCGGTGTCGACAAACCCTAAATGATGAGACCATGATCTTGTTCCTTGACAATAACCAACTTTTTGACCAAACTTTTTTCCTATTTAGAGCGAAACATGGCCCACAGCGATGAGGCCGGCGGTTCGGGCGGCAAGCAATTCTGGGAGTTGTCCCAGGAGCTGGAGGAAGAACCTCACCGCTATCGGGAGGATGCCGCAGAAGACACCGATCCTGACTACACAACCCCTAGTGGGGTCGGGGATGACACCACTGATGGTGCCGCCGAGGATGCCACCACTGATGATGGCGGCGCCCGCACAGATGGCAGCCAATCGAAGAGGCAGCGGAAGGACCGGCGCCCGAACGTGCTCGGTACCGTCAAGGAGGAATTTACTGAAGTGAACTCCGACGGGCATCCAACGGCGCCCAAACAAGTAGTCAAGGGGTACTCGGTTCAGCTCGGGTGCATTCTCCGGAGCACCGTCTCGATCAACACCGAGAACCTAAGGCATAAGGACCGAGGGAATTTGCGCAGCCTCCTCTTCACGAAGCTGCACGAACGATACAAGTTCCCCGCTGAGTTTGCAAACACACGCCTCTCAGGGAATAAAGTGAACAGTGTTGCCCTCACGAGGATGAGCACGGCCCTGTCTACATGGAGAAGCACGGTGAAGGCAATGATTGAAAAAGGTGATAGTTATGAGAAGATCAAGGCGAAATATCCTTTGATGAGCGAAGATGACTACAAGGAGTTCAAGATCAAGTGCGAGAGCAGCGCAACCTCCGAATCAAGTCAGTGGGGGAAAGAAATGCGGGAGTTGAACTTAGGGGTCCACCAACTCAGTCCCAGCGGTTACAGAGTGGCGGAGCCTATATGGGACAAGGAGGACGCGGAGCGTGCCGAGCAAGGCCTACCGCCTCGCTTCGAGAAATTACGTGACAAGTAGACCAGGAACTTTGTCAGGGCCCGGTACAAGGAGGACCCGGTAACAAAGGAGCTTACCACGGATCCGAAGACTAGGGCGCTTGAGCTTGTTCTGGTAAGGAATACACCCCCGCGTAATTAGCTCCATATGGTTGCATTCTAATTAATGAAGCCAAATTTCTAAATGGTTCACATTCCTTCCACAAGAGGCTGAAAGCAGTAGCGCGGGGTCATCTCAGAGCTCCCCTTTTGACACCCCTTTAAATAGGGCGTTGAACGTAATGAAAAACAAGGATAAGCTCAGTAAGCCGTCGTCAGCTGGTCGTGTGGCCGGCAAAGGCTTGTCCACAAAATGGCCGTCATACTATACCGCTGGTGGGCAAAAGGAGAAAAAGACCAGCTCGGAAAGCCAGTCGCGCAAGGTTCAAGAACTCAAGGCACAAGTGGCGCGGATTCCGAAGATTGTCCAAGAGCAAGTGCAACAACAACTGGGAACGACGCTCACCGCCATAGTGCCTACCTTGATTCAGGGGCTGACGACGTGGATTGCGGGCGGCCAACAGGGGCCTCCCCCGGTTCCCAGCTTCACGGCCAGCAACTCGCACAACGCGCAGGCGGCGCCATTGGTGTCTCCGGCGGAGGCGGTATTCGTGTCTCCGGCGCCGGCACGGGCATTGGAGCTTAATGCACCCGGGTGTACGCCGGCCGGCACCTCGCCAGCAAGCGACCCCTCCGTTAGTTGCATGCCCGCCGTTGGCGGTGCCTCAACATTAGCCGAGCTCGACAGCATCACGGTAACTAAGCCTCTCGGCCGATGACTTCATCTCCTTGCCTTTGACTGGGCATCCCTGACGCCCTACATGTTTTCGCAGGGCGCCGCCGACGTTCCTTGCACTCTCCTGCACTTCGTGGGCGGCGAGTTGGTCGATGTCGCCAAGGGCAGAATCGTTCAACCGGGCAACCGCGTGTTCCATGGTAATCCAATGCCACCCAGCTTGTATAGGGTTGAACTGGTTCGGGTGCTGCCAGGCTGCGACGAGTTGTTACCTCCGATTCGACCCGCTGGGGCCGACGAAGATGATGTGATGACCCTCAGCGCCTGCGTAAGCTGGCCCCTGCTTTGGCCGAAGAGCCAGATTCGTTTGGGGGCGGGGGACACCACCCCACAGACAAGACCGCCAGTCGTGCCAGCGCCAAGCCATGGCAAGAACACCGCAACGCTACCGGACATACCGGACATCCCTATGGCACAGGATCCGGACATGCATATGGCACAGGATCCGGACGACGACGACAACAACGGCGGTACATTTTCCAACGTTGATAAGTACTTTTCTGAACATGGGTACGGTGACGAGTTCTGCGGGCCTCCTTCTCAAGAACCCAACCCTGAAAGAGACGACTGCGATCTAGCTGGTACGGCGGAGAAACCTAATTGCAACAGGCGTCGTCTGGCGTTTAGTTCTCAGGAGACGCCTCCAGCTGCCGCCTTCACCGAGCCTCAGATAGCTGAGGTGCGAAATATTATCAGCCCCAACACGCTCAAGAAGGCGGTCTGTGAGCAGAACTCGATCCCATTACAGTAGATCAGGAAGAAGGGACGGAAACGAAAGACTAACAAGGGCGCCAGTGCGAGCCAGCCGGCACCGAGTACGATCCGTGCTCAGGACGGGCCACCTTCACCTAAGGATATCTCGAGGAGGGTGCATGTGGCGGGTAGGGCGATGCTACCGGCAAATATGCTCAATGCTGCAACCGGTGCTATGCGGAGTCTGCATGACAGTGTTCTTTCTTTGGAGAAGCAGCGTCGCAGAGAGAATGATGTGGCATACCCGGTTTTCGTGGCCAAGGTGCCAGAGGGCAAGGGCTTTGTGGATAGCGCCGTCGGGGGTACGATCGTCCTGCGGTTTGATGACATCTTTGCTATGCTTAACCTTCATCCGCTGCACTACACCTTCGTTCGGCTATTTTCGCTGAGTATGCAGATGCGGATCATTAGAGACAAGACCCCGGACATTGTGATAGTCGACCCCTTCTACATGCGTGCCAAGATCTTGGGCAGCGCTGGGGACCGGCAAGTCGCGAGTTCACACCTCGAAGGCGTCATTCTGGCAAACCCAGATAAGGATAACTTCCTCGTGCCTTACTTTCCCGAGTAAGTCATCTCCTAACCGCCCCGTAACATATGATTTCTTAGATTTCGATCGTTCTTTTTTTTCTAACATTCCGTGTTCTGTCCAGTGACACACATTGCACACTCATCCTCTTAAGCCCGAAATATTCCATGGCCACGTATTTCGACCCGGACCGTGACTCCAAGATAGACTACACAAATATCAAGAAAGTTCTTGATGATGCTCTCCCCGGCTACGCCGCATCTGGAGGCACCTTTAAGAGGCCAGCTCGTAGGTACGGCAGGCAGGTGTTCACCCACAATACGACGTTCCCCTGCGTCAAGCAGCCGCCTGGCAATCAGAAGGATGCCTAATACGCCCTCCATCACATGCGGGTGATCGTACGGGACCATAATCACCTTCTGCTACCAAATAATCTCAAAGATTGGGCCGCAAGCTTGGCGGCAATCCAGGACGCGGACATCCGACAAGAATTCTTTCGCATCCAGTCGGAGTTTGCAGAAATCATCCATCAAGATGTCCTTCGTACCTCGGGGCAGTTCTACCTCAAATTTCAACCGTCCAACAGTGAGATAGACACAACGCTACAAATGCAGGCTGACAACACCCGCGACTTCATGACCATCACGACAGACGGCGGCTTCATCCACGCTCCGGTCCCATGAGTCGAGTCGAAAGTAGTGATGCTATGTGTAGTTCTGAAACATTGATTAGCTCATGTTGTAATTAAACTTTAATGAACTTGTACGTCTCTTTGGTTTGGACAGTCGTTCAACTTAGATGTAATCGATGCTATTTATTAGTAGGACCATGAATCGTGCTATTAATGTCTTGCTTTTCTCTTCCGATCCTTTTGTTACATACTTATATATTGCTTATGTATTGTCTGTTGTTTGGCTAGTGCATAGAGATGCCGTCGTATGTCGTGTACAAGGGTAAGTTTCCCGGAGTCTACGACGACTGGGAGGAGTGTCGGAGACAGGTTCACCGTTTCAGCGGTAACAGTTACAAAGGGTACACCACTAGGGCGGAGGCGGAATCTAGATACGCGCGCTATCTAGCGGGAGAGGGGAGGGAGCGTTGGAGGAACCAGATGAAGACCAGTTTCATCGCGATGATGCTCATCGTGATGACCGCAGATCTCTTCTATGTGATGGTAGTTTAGATGATCGATATCGACTTGTAATGTGAAGACAAACTCGCTACTCGCGGTCTCGAGAATTGTAATGTTCTATCTTTGTTCGGTCTTTTGAATTCGGAGACTAATATGATGAATTGTATTCGGAGACTAATCTTCTATTGTATTCGATGAATCTGCTGTTGCTGTGTGGTGCTGTTTATATTCTGTCCAATAATATATTTTGTAATATGTGCAAATGTCAGAAAAGAAAAAATCCCTAATATACATACTAATGGCGCATCACCCCAACGTGCGCCATTAGTATGCCAAAGGATACTAATGGCGCATCACACAGACGTGCGCCATTAGTATGCCAAAGAATACTAATGGCGCATCACCCCAACGTGCGCCATTAGTATGCCAAAGGATACTAATGGCGCATCACCCCGCAGTGCGCCATTAGTATGGCAAAGCACATGGGTAAATATGGCCCCCTGGGAGGCATACTAATGGCGCACCGTGGCCTATACTAATGGTGCACTGCCTGGTGCGCCATTAGTAAAAAATACTAGTGGCGTGGTACTAGTGGCGCACCAGTAGTGCGCTATTAGTAGGCAAAACTGGTGCACCACTAGTAGGCCTTTTCCTTGTAGTGAAGGTAGGAGCACCCTCCTGGGGGGGTAGGGCGCTCCCCCTACCTTGTCATCGCCTCAGGATTCTTTTGGTCCAACTCTTGTGCTTCAGGGTTCTCTTTTGGTCCATAAAAAATCACCATAAATTTTCAGCCCATTCCGAGAACTTTTATTTCTGCACAAAAAATGACACCACGGTAGTTTTGCTACAGACAACGTCAGTCTGGGTTAGTTCTAATCAAATCATACCAAAACCATACAAAATTGTTGTAAACATGGCATGAATACTTCATAAATTATAGATACGTTGGAGACGTATCAAAGGACAGGCCAAAACGCTCTCTTATATAGACAAAGCATTCTTGAGGGTACACGGGAATTTCATCTAGTCACTTTCATCATGTTGGTTTGATTTGTGTTTGCTACTTTGATAATTTGATATGTGGGTGGACCGGTGCTTAGGTGTTGTTCTTACTTGAACAAACCTCCTACTTATGATTAACCCCCTCGCAAGCATCCGCAACTATCAGAAAAGTATTAAGATAAAATTTAACCATAGAAAACTTTTGGATCTCAAACCGGTCCCTTATGAAGTAGCGCATAAACTAGGGTTTAAGATTCTGTCACTCTAACAACCCATCATCTAATAACTACTCTGCAATGCCTTCCCTTAGGCCCAAAGATGGTGAAGTGCCATGTAGTCGACGTTCACATGACACCACTAAGGGAATCGCAAAATACATATCATCAAAATATTGAACACATATCAAGTTCACATGATTACTTGCAACAAGATTTCTCCCGTGACCTCAAGAAAAAAAGTACTACTCACAAATGATAGTCATGCTCAAGATCAGAGGGGTATTAAATAGCATAATGTATCTGAACATATAATCTTCCACCAAATAAACCATATAGTAATCAACGACAAGATGTAATCAACACTACTAGTCACCCACAAGTACCAGTCTGAGGTTCCGGTACAAAGATTGAACACAAGATATGAACTAGAGTTTGAGAGGAGATGGAGCTGTTGAAGATATTGATGGAGATTGGCCTCCCATAGATGAGAGGGTTGTTGGTGATGACGATGGCTTCGATTTCCCCATCTGGGAGGGAAGTTCTGCCGACAGAATCGCTTCGCTGGAGGGAAAAAGTCCTCCTGCCCAAGTTCCGCCTCGAGACGGAGGCGCTCCTTCCCGAAAGTCCTCTCCTTATTTTTTTCTAGGTAAAAATGACCTATATACTAGAAGATGGGCACCGGAGGTGGCCTGGGCTGAGCACAACCCACCAGGGCACGCCTGGGGGGCCTGGCACGCCCTGGTGTCTTGTGCTCACCAGGTGGCCCCCTCCGGTAGTTATTTGCTCCAGTATTTTTTATATATTCCAAAACAACTCTCCGTAAATTTTAAGCTCATTTGGAGATGTGCAGAATAGGTAACTTTGACATAGCTTTTTCAGGTCCAGAATTCCAGCTGCCGGCATTCTCCCTCTTTGCGTAAACCTGTCATATTATGAGAGAAGAGGCATTAGAATCACTCCACAAAGCATTATTATGCATAAAAACATTGTAAATAACAGTAGGAAAACACGATGCAAAATGGATGTATCAACTCCCTCAAGCTTAGACCTCGCTTGTCCTCAAGCGAATAATCGATATCGAAAAACATGCCCACATGCTTTCATGCTTATTATGAGAGCGTTGCGATAAAAACAAAATAGGGACATAGAAGCATAATGCTTATTATTATAACAGCAACAAACTTTATCACATAACCTTATCATATAACTTCTCATGAACAAGCAACAATTCATCACGACATCGAAGTAAAAGCATAAACTCTATTGAAAACCAACAAAATATGTTCTCAGTCAACTTTGCAACTACAATTCATCATCTTTTCAGGAAAGGGTCTCATACCGGAGCCTTTTGGCAAGTCCACATACTCAAACGTCATATAGTCTTCCATGATTGCTAATACTCACCTCATACACATGAGCAAAACGTTTCAACCGGACACATAGAAAGATAGGGGCTTATAGTTTCGCCTCCCAACATATTCACCTCAAGGGTGATGTCAACAATAATAATTCATGCTCACTCATATCCAACTGGATATATGTGCCTAGATCTTGCCTCACCACATGATGCTTGCAAAAGGAGAAAAATAAAAAGGAATAGGGAAGAATACTTTGACTCTTGCATAAAAGTAAATACATAAAACTAAAAAGATAGGCCCTTCGCAGAGGGAAGCAGAGGTTGTCATGCGCTTTTTGGTTTGTATGCTCAATCTCTTAGTGCAAAAGAATGTCACCTTATATTGCCTCTTATAATAGCAACCTTTATTATGCAGTCTGTCGCCTTTATTATTTTGCCATCACAAGTTCGTACAATGCTCAATTTTCACTTACAATAAATAATTCAACACATTTACAAGCTATTTTTATTGCATTATTGCACCGATGAGAACTTACTTGAAGGATCTTACTCAATCCATAGGTAGGTATGGTGGACTCTCAAAACAAGATTTTGGGTTTAAGGGTTTTGGGATGCACAAGTAGTATCTCTACTTAGTGCGGAATTTTTGGCTAGCAAAGATATTAAGCAAGCACCACATGTTAAAAGATCTATGGCAATGTAACTTCTATGTGAATATGAACAAACATAAATAATTACGTTGTCTTCCTTGTCCAACATCAACAATTTTGACATATAATATTTGATGGGGCTCACAATCATGAAAGATGTCCAAGATAGTGCATTTGCATGTGAATCTTCTCTTCCCTTATTAATTCTTTCATGAATTGCATCATTGACCAATGCTATGTTTGTCAATCTCCAATAAATTTTACCACTTATACTTTTTCATATGTGATGTCATTACTTACCATAAGATTAGCATATGATCATTTTTATTATTTCCTTTTATTTTGATTGAAACATAAAAGTAAAGAAAGCAAAACTCGAACTAAGCTTTATTATATATCTCGCACACGATTACATAGATAGATAGATCACTAAGCAAACACTCGAGAGAAAGATTGAACTAAGCTTTTATTCAATTAATTCAAAAGATAACTAAAGATTGAACTAAAATAGATAAAAGCAAGATAGTGGTGGTGATACGATACTGGGGTACCTCCCCCAAGCTTGGCACAAGCCTAGGGGAGTGCTCATACCGTGTACTCAAATGTCCTTTGGTGGTGATGAAGGAGGGGGTGGTGATGTGGTAGTGTTCTCCAATATGGTCATGAGTAGCTCCCTCAAACCTTGAATCTCTCGAAGGGCTCTATGAAGTAACCCAATATTTTTCTCCACTTCAGCCATAATATGTTTATTCTCCGGGCCCCAAGAGTTTGTTCCTTCATCACTTTCTCTGGGGCGAGGTATGTCCCAATTGGACGGCACGTGAATACGAGGAGTATTCACGAACCCATTAATATGAATCAAATTATAAAAATTGTTTCAATGTAACCTGTGTAAAGGCCTCCTTGGAGGAAGTTCTTCTTGCACTTCGGGGCTTTCCTAGCTATTTGTTAGTGTCATGACCCGATGGGGAGTAGGACGAGTGGAGATGCCGGCTAGTGTGCCCCTTTCGGAGGCTGGAGGGTGAACTCCAAGTAAGCTCCCCTCACCTTCCTCCATGGAAACATCCTCAATTCCCTCTCCCTCTAGCTCTTCCTGTAGCACCCAAGCATCGGCTTCCACGTTGTTGGAGGAGGGGGAAGACATGATGCCTAGCTTGACAGATCTGACAGAAAACAGGAAGAAACAAGAACAGAAGATTTCTCCGTGATACGATGGTCAATACGTTCAGGGGGTATATAAATATATTTTTTATCCTGTCAAACAAACAAACAAGAGGAAAACAGACTCGGGAAGGTTCCCGAGGTGGGCACAACCCACCTGGGCGCGCCAGGCAAGGCAGGCGCGCCCTGGTGTCTAGTGTCCTCCTTACTTGCCTTCTTGGTTGTTTCTTATTTTCCTAATTTTGGTAATATTCCAAAAATGACAAAAAATATTTTTGCGGATTTTTTGGAGTCCGTTTACTTACCGTATCACGTACCTCCTCTTTTTCAGGATTCTGGAGTATTCCGGAAGGTTTCTTTTATGTGTTCCTCTTGTTTCATGGTTTGTATAATATTGCTTTCAACATTAATAGGCGTACGTGAGATATAATGCTTAATTCTTTGCCCATTGACCACCTTCGGCATTATTAATTTTGATAGCTCCGGAGCGACAAACTTCTTCGATAATATATGGTCCTTCCCATTTGGAAAGAAGTTTTCCTGCAAAGAATCTAAAAGGAGAGTTGTATAAAAGAACATATTCACAAACTTCGAATTCCCACTTTTGGATTCTTTTATCATGCCATTTTTTAACATTTTCTTTAAACAGTTTGGCATTTTCATAAGCTTGGGTTCTCCATTCATCTAGTGAGCTAATATCAAATAACCTCTTTTCACTGGCAAGTTTGAAATCATAGTTAAGTTCTTTAATTGCCCAATATGCTTTATGTTCTAACCCAAGAGGCAAATGACAAGCTTTTCCATAAACCATTTTATAGGGAGACATACCCATGGGATTTTTATATGTTGTTCTGTAGGCCCAAAGTGCATCATCCAATTTCTTAGACCAATTCTTTCGGGACCTATTAATAGTTTGTTGTAATATTAGTTTTATTTCTCTATTGCTAAGTTCATCCTGACCACTAGATTGAGGATGATAAGGTGATGCAATTCTAGGGTTAACGTCATATTTAGCAAGCATTTTACGGAAAGCACCATGAATAAAGTGTGAACCACCATCAGTCATTAAATATCTAGGGACTCCAAACCTTGGGGAAATAACTTCTTTAAGCATTTTAATGGAAGGGTTGTGATCAACACTACTAGTTGGAATAGCTTCTACCCACTTCGTAACATAATCAACAACAACCAAAATATGTGTATACCCGTTAGAGGAAGGAAATGGTCCCATATAATCAATACCCCAAACATCAAATGGCTCAACAGCAAATGAATAATTCATAGGCATTTCTTAACGCTTACCAATATTACCAATTCTTTGACATTCATCACAAGATAAAACAAACTTACGGGCATCCTTGAAGAGAGTAGGCCAATAAAAACCAGATTGCAATACCTTGTGAGCAGTTCTATCTCCCGCATGATGCCCTCCATAAGCTTCGGAGTGACATTTCCGTAGGATTTTTTCCTGTTCATGCTCAGGTACAAAACGTCTAATAATACCATCTACTCCTTCTTTATAAAGTTGTGGGCCATCCCAAAAGTAACGTTTTAAATCATAGAAGAATTTTTTCTTTTGTTGGTATGTGAAACTAGGTGGTATGTATTTAGCAATAATGTAATTAGCATAGTCAGCATACCAAAGAGTATTATGAGAAACATATTTTGCAGCTAGTTGTTCATCAGGAAAACTATCATCAATAGGTAGTGGGTCATCAAGATTATTTTCGAACCTAGAAAAGTTATCAGCTACGGGGTTCTTAGCTCCTTTTCTATCGGTAATATGTAAATCAAATTCTTGTAAAAAAGAACCCACCTAATGAGTCTAGGTTTAGCATCTTTCTTTTCCAAAAGACATTTTATGGCAGCATGATTGGTGTGAACAATTACTTTGGAATCAACAATGTAAGATCTGAATTTGTCACAGGCAAACATGACTGCTAAAAATTCTTTTTCAGTAGTAGCATAATTTCTTTGGGCACTGTCTAGAGTTTTACTAGCATAATGGACGATAACAGTTAATTTTTTATCAACTCTTTGTCCTAGAACAACACCAACAGCGTAATCACTGGCATCACACATAATTTCAAAAGGCAAGTTCCAATCAGGTGGTTGAACAATAGGTGCAGAAGTTAAGGCTTTCTTAACTGTTTCAAAGGCTTCTACACAATCATCATTGAAAACAAATGGAACATCCTTTTGTAAAAGATTTGTAAGAGGCCTATAAATTTTAGAGAAGTCTTTAATAAACCTCCTATAGAAACCGGCATGACCAAGAAAACTACGAATACCTTTAATACCTTTAGGACATGTCATGCACAGTAACTGCGTTGACCAGAGTCAACATGGTCAACTCGGGCGTCGGGGGCCCTTGGTAGCCTCACTGGGGTGGCCCCGATAGGGCCACATCGGCGCCAGGTCAGCACGGCGGCCGGAGCAACGCCGGCGAGCCTACCCGCGGCGGTGCGTTGCCGGAGTTGGCCGGAAAACGCGTACGGGGCACGGAAACAGGTGCGGCTAGGCGCGTTCGAATGGCCACTCGACCGCGCGTCGAGTGGTTGTGGTGGCATCGCCGGACCTGGCCGGAAACGTCTCCGGCGACGAGGTCCGGGGCGGAGCGGCTACGGTTGATGGCAGAAAAGGTGCTACGGCGCGCTACAGCTCAGGCGAAAGGGCTAGGCGCGTGCTGCGCGATGCGGTGAGGCTAACTGGCATACGCCCATGACCATTTGGTCACCGGAGACTCGCCGGCGACGAGCTCCGCGGCGCTGCGTTCGGGCGCACGTGGGGAAAGTAGCTAGCGCGTGCGATGATGGCCAGAGAGATGAAGGGGGAAGAGAGGCTCACCGAGTGGCTCACACGATGGCCCATGGTGGTTTAGGAGCAGCAGAGACGTTGCCGGAGCCGGGGATGAGCGGCGGTGACCGGAGATGTGGACAAAGGGGAACCGATGCAGCAGCGCCGCCGAGCTCCAGCTGCGGCCACCAGTCGATGAGGAAGACGATGGCAGAGACGACGAACACGTTGGCGAGGCGCGGGGAGGACCAACGGCGGCGAGTCGGTGCCGGAGACGAAGACGGCCGCAGGAGGAAGAAGGGGTCGTCGGGCTCGCGATGGTAGCTCCCGTCTCGCTCCGGTGGGTGCAGAGGGAGTAGCCAAGGACGGTGCATCGTTGTGGCACAGCGAGGCGGCTAAGAGGTGGCGATGGCCGCGATGACGACGAAGGACGGTGGCGGGCGCGCTCGGGCATTAGGGAGAAAGAGCGAGCGCGAGCGAGGGAGAGAAGGGAGTGGATCTGGGAGAGGCGAGTGGGAGAGGTGGCAGGAGGGAGGCCGAGGCGTCGCCCTTATACCCTCGGGGCGGCGCCGGCGAGGTGGGTTCGGCAGGGACGCGCCCCTGGTCGGGCGCGGTCGGTGGAGCAGTGCGCGGGGAGAGAACACGACAAGGACGGGGGAGCGGGCCGACTCCAGTGGGCCGCAGCCCAAGTGGGGCAGGGGCTTTCTCTCTCTCCCCTCTACTTTTCCTTTTCTTTTACTGACATTTAAAACAACCACTATTTGCAATTAAATAAGCCATCAAATGACTTTGTAAAATTATGGAGCTTGGGCATTTAATTATATTGCAGTCTTTTGTACTGAAACGAAAAGTTTGGGAGACATAGGAGTTCATTTGAATTTTTCATAATAGGAAAAGTGATTAAATGGGCTGAATTGGTATTGTTTTAATTGCTATAGTCCATTTAGCATTGTAGTGATGTAGTTTTCCTTAACAATTATTTGTTATGGATTAGTTGCTAAATGGTGGACTATTTTGCAACCATATCAGCGAAACTTTAAATTTCACCTGCAAATTAAATTTGAATTTGAGTTTGATTTTCAAACAAGCGGAAACCTGCTTAGTAATCACGATGACATGGCCACCATCAGGGGGAGATTACTGTAGCAAGATCCTCGGGGCGTTACACCTCTGGTCCTTGGCCTCCATGGTCATGATGGCCCCCTCCGGGATCCTCCTCCATGGCCTCCGGTGATGATGGCCTCATACGGCAAGGTGCCGGAGAGGGTCTAGCTTTATTTTTTGTGGATACAGAGGCTTGCGGCGGTGGAACTCCCGATCTAGGTTTATTTTTGGTGGTTTCGGTATTTATAGGAATTTTTGGCGCCGGTCTCACGTCAAGGGGGTCCACGAGGCAGCGACAAGGTAGGAGCACACTCCTGGGGGGTAGGGCGCTCCGCCCTACCTTTTCATCGCCTCGGGACTCTTCTGGTCCAACTCTTGTGCTTCTGGGTTCTCTTTTGGTCCATAAAAAATCACCATAAATTTTCAGCCCATTCCGAGAACTTCTATTTCTGCACAAAAAATGACACCAGGGTAGTTCTCCTGAAGATAGCGTCAGTCTGGGTTAGTTCTAATCAAATCATGCCAAAACCATATAAAATTGTTGTAAACATGGCATGTATACTTCATAAATTATAGATACGTCGGAGACATATCAAAGGACAGGCTAAAACGGTCTCTTATAATAGACAAAGCTTTCTTGAGGGTACACGGGAATTTCATTTAGTCACTTTCATCATGTTGGTTTGATTTGTGTTTGCTACTTTGATAATTTGATATGTGGGTGGACTGGTGCTTAGGTGTTGTTCTTACTTGAACAAACCTCCTACTTATGATTAACCCCCTCGCAAGCATCCGCAACTATCAGAAAAGTATTAAGATAAAATTTAACCATAGCATTAAACTTTTGGATCTCAAACCGGTCCCTTATGAAGTAGCGCATAAACTAGGGTTTAAGATTCTGTCACTCTAGCAACCCATCATGGAATAACAACTCTGCAATGCCTTCCCTTAGGCCCAAAGATGGTGAAGTGCCATGTAGTCGACGTTCACATGACACCACTAAGGGAATCACAAAATACATATCATCAAAATATTGAACACATATCAAGTTCACATGATTACTTGCAACAAGATTTCTCCCGTGACCTCAAGAACTAAAGTACTACTCACAAATGATAGTCATGCTCAAGATCAAGGGGTATTAAATAGCATAATGGATCTGAACATATAATCTTCCACCAAATAAAACATATAGTAATCAACAACAAGATGTAATCAACACTACTAGTCACCCACAAGTACCAATCTAAGGTTCCGGCACAAAGATTGAACACAAGATATGAACTAGGGTTTGAGAGGAGATGGAGCTGTTGAAAATGTTGATGGAGATTCGCCTCCCAAAGATGAGAGGGTTGTTGGTGATGACGATGGCTTCGATTTCCCCCTCTGGGAGGGAAGTTCTACCGGCGGAATCGCTTCGCTGGAGGGAAAAAGTGCTCCTGCCCAAGTTCCGCCTCGAGACGGAGGCGCTCCGTCCCGAAAGTCCTCTCCTTATTTATTTTTCTAGGTAAAAATGACCTATATACCAGAAGATGGGCACCAGAGGTGGGCTGGGCTGAGCACAACCTACCAGGGCACGCCTGGAGGGCCTGGCACGCCCTGGTGTTTTATGCTCACCAGGTGGCCCCCTCCGGTAGTTATTTGCTCCAGTATTTTTTATATATTCCAAAACAACTCTCCGTAAATTTTAAGCTCATTTGGAGATGTGCAGAATAGGTAACTTTGACATAGCTTTTTCAGGTCCAGAATTCCAGCTGCCGGCATTCTCCCTCTTTGCGTAAACCTGTCATATTATGAGAGAAAAGGCATTAGAATCACTCCACAAAGCATTATTATGCATAAAAACATTGTAAATAACAGTAGGAAAACACGATGCAAAATGGATGTATCAACTCCCTCAAGCTTAGACCTCGCTTGTCCTCAAGCGAATAATCGATATCGAAAAACATGCCCACATGCTTAGAGAGAGTGTTGCGATAAAAACAAAATAGGGACATAGAAGCATCATGGTTATTATTATAACAGCAACAAACTTTATCATATAACTTTATCACATAACTTTCTCATACAACTTCTCATGAACAAGCAAAATTCATCACGACGTCGAAGTAAAAGCATAAACTCTATTGAAAACCAACAAAATATGTTCTCAGTCAACTTTGCAACTACAATTCATCATCTTTTCAGGAAAGGGTCTCATACCGGAGCCTTTTGGCAAGTCCACATACTCAAACGTCATATAGTCTTCCATGACTGTTAATACTCACCTCATACACCTGAGCAAAACGTTTCAACCGGACACATAGAAAGATAGGGGCTTATAGTTTCGCCTCCCAACGTATTCACCTCAAGGGTGATGTCAACAATAATAATTCATGCTCACTCATATCCAACTGGATATATGTGCCTAGATCTTGCCTCACCACATGATGCTTGCAAAAGGAGAAAAATAAAAAGGAATAGGGAAGAATACTTTGACTCTTGTATAAAAGTAAATACATAAAACTAAAAAGATAGGCCCTTCGCAGAGGGAAGCAGAGGTTGTCATGTGCTTTTTGGTTTGTATGCTCAATCTCTTAGTGCAAAAGAATGTCACCTTATATTGCCCCTTATAATAGCAACCTTTATTATGCAGTCTGTCGCCTTTATTATTTTGCCATCACAAGTTCGTACAACGCTCAATTTTCTCTTACACTAAATAATTCAACACATTTAGAAGCTATTTTATTTCGTTATTGCACCGATGACAACTTACTTGAAGGATCTTACTCAATCCATAGGTAGGTATGGTGGACTCTCAAAACAAGATTTTGGGTTTAAGGGTTTTGGGATGCACAAGTAGTATCTCTACTTAGTGCGGAATTTTTGGCTAGCAAAGATATTAAGCAAGCACCACATGTTAAAGGATCTATGGCAATGTAATGTCTATGTGAATATGAACAAACATAAATCAATATGTTGTCTTCCTTGTCCAACGTCAACAATTTTGACATATAATATTTTGATGGGGGCTCACAATCATAAAAGATGTCCAAGATAGTGTATTTGCATGTGAATCTTCTCTTCCCTTATTAATTCTTTCACGAATTGCATCATTGACCAATGCTATGTTTGTCAATCTCCAATAAATTTTACCACTTATACTTTTCCTTATGTGATTTCATTACTTACCATAAGATTAGCATATGATCTTTTTCATTATTTTCTTTTATTTTGATTGAAACATAAACGTAAAGAAAGCAAAACTCGAACTAAACTTTACTATATATCTCGCACACGATTACATAGATAGATAGATCACTAAGCAAACACTCGAGAGAAAGATTGAACTAAGCTTTTATTCAACTAATTCAAAAGATAACTAAAGATTGAACTAAAATAGATAAAAGCAAAGATAGTGGTGGTGATACGATACTGGGGCACCTCCCCCAAGCTTGGCACAAGCCATACCGTGTACTCAAATGTCCTTTGGTGGTGATGAAGGAGGGGGTGGTGATGTGGTAGTGTTCTCCAGTATGGTCATGAGTAGCTCCCTCAAACCTTGAATCTTTCGAAGGGCTCTATGAAGTAACCCAGTATTTTTCTCCACTTTAGCCATAATATGTTTATTCTCCGGGCCCCAAGAGTTTGTTCCTGCATCACTTTCTTTGGGGCGAGGTGTGTCCCAATTGGACGGCACGTGCATACGAGGAGTATTCTCGAACCCATAATTATGAATCAAATTATAAAAATTGTTTCAATGTAACCTGTGTAAAGGCCTCCTTGGAGGGAGTTCTTCTTGCACTTCGGGGCTTTCCTAGCTATTCGTTAGTGTCATGACCCGATGGGGATTAGGACGAGTGGAGATGCCGGCTAGTGTGCCCCTTTCGGAGGCTGGAGGGTGAACTCCAAGTAAGCTCCCCTCACCTTCCTCCATGGAAACATCCTCAATTCCCTCTCCCTCTAGCTCTTCCTGTAGCACCCAAGCATCGGCTTCCACGTTGTTGGAGGAGGGGGAAGACATGATGCCTAGCTTGACAGATCTGACATAAAACAGCAAGAAACAAGAACAGAAGATTTCTCCATGATACGGTGGTCAATACGTTCAGGGGGTATATAAATATATTTTTAAACAAACAAACAAGAGGAAAACAGAGTCGGGAAGGTTCCCGAGGTGGGCACAACCCACCTGGGCGCGCCAGGCAAGGCAGGCGTGCCCTGGTGTCTAGTGCCCTCCTTAGTTGCCTTCTTGGTTGTTTCTTATTTTCCTAATTTTGGTAATATTCCAAAAATGACAAAAAATATTTTTGCGGATTTTTTGGAGTCCGTTTACTTACCGTATCACGTACCTCCTCTTTTTCAGGATTCTGGAGTATTCCGGAAGGTTTCTTTTATGTGTTCCTCTTGTTTCATGGTTTGTATAATATTGCTTTCAACATTAATAGGCGTACCTAAGATATAATGCTTAATTCTTTGCCCATTGACCACCTTTGGCATTATTAATTTTGATAGCTCCGGAGCGACAAACTTCTTCGATAATATATGGTCCTTCCCATTTGGAAAGAAGTTTTCCTGCAAAGAATCTAAAAGGAGAGTTGTATAAAAGAACATATTCACAAACTTTGAATTCCCACTTTTGGATTCTTTTATCATGCCATCTTTTAACTTTTTCTTTAAACAGTTTGGCATTTTCATAAGCTTGGGTTCTCCATTCATCTACTGAGCTAATATCAAATAACCTCTTTTCACCGGCAAGTTTGAAATCATAGTTAAGTTCTTTAATTGCCCAATATTCTTTATGTTCTAACCCAAGAGGCAAATGACAAGCTTTTCCATAAACCATTTTATAGGGAGACATACCCATGGGATTTTTATATGTTGTTCTATAGGCCCAAAGTGCATCATCCAATTTCTTAGACCAATTCTTTCGGGACCTATTAACAGTTTTTTGTAATACTAGTTTTATTTCTCTATTTCTAAGTTCAACCTGACCACTAGATTGAGGATGATAAGGTGATGCAATTCTACGGTTAACGTCATATTTAGCAAGCATTTTACGGAAAGCACCATGAATAAAGTGTGAACCACCATCAGTCATTAAATATATAGGGACTCCAAACCTTGGGAAAATAACTTCTTTAAGCATTTTAATGGAAGGGTTGTGATCAACACTAATAGTTGGAATAGCTTCTACCCACTTAGTAACATAATCAACACCAACCAAAATATGTGTATACCCGTTAGAGGAAGGAAATGGTCCCATATAATCAATACCCCAAACATCAAATGGCTCAACAGCAAATGAATAATTCATAGGCATTTCTTAACGCTTACCAATATTACCAATTCTTTGACATTCATCACAAGATAAAACAAACTTACGGGCATCCTTGAAGAGAGTAGGCCAATAAAAACCAGATTGCAATACCTTGTGAGCAGTTCTATCTCCCGCATGATGCCCTCCATAAGCTTCGGAGTGACATTTCCGTAGGATTTTTTCCTGTTCATGCTCAGGTACACAACGTCTAATAATACCATCTACTCCTTTATAAAGGTGTGGGCCATCCCAAAAGTAACGTTTTAAATCATAGAAGAATTTTTTCTTTTGTTGGTATGTGAAACTAGGTGGTATGTATTTAGCAACAATGTAATTAGCATAGTCAGCATACCAAAGAGTATTATGAGTAACATATTTTGCAGCTAGTTGTTCCTCGGGAAAACTATCATCAATAGGTAGTGGGTCATCAAGAATATTTTCGAACCTAGAAAAGTTATCAGCTACGGGGTTCTCAGCTCCTTTTCTATCGGTAATATGTAAATCAAATTCTTGTAAAAAAAGAACCCACCTAATGAGTCTAGGTTTAGCATCTTTCTTTTCCATAAGACATTTTATGGCAGCATGATTGGTGTGAACAATTACTTTGGAATCAACAATGTAAGATCTGAATTTGTCACAGGCAAACATGACTGCTAAAAATTCATTTTCAGTAGTAGCATAATTTCTTTGGGCACTGTGTAGAGTTTTACTAGCATAATGGACGATAAGAGTTAATTTTTTATCAATTCTTTGTCCTAGAACAACACCAACAACATAATCACTAGCATCACACATAATTTCAAAAGGCAAGTTCCAATCAGGTGGTTGAACAATTGGTGCAGAAGTTAAAGCTTTCTTAACTGTTTCAAAGGCTTCTACACAATCATCATTGAAAACAAATGGAACATCCTTTTGTAAAAGATTTGTAAGAGGCCTATAAATTTTATAGAAGTCTTTAATAAACATCCTATAGAAACCAGCATGACCAAGAAAACTACGAATACCTTTAATATCTTTAGGACATGGCATTTTCTCAATTGCATCAATTTTATCTT
The DNA here is from genome assembly GCF_002575655.3 of Aegilops tauschii subsp. strangulata. Taxonomy (NCBI): domain Eukaryota; kingdom Viridiplantae; phylum Streptophyta; class Magnoliopsida; order Poales; family Poaceae; genus Aegilops; species Aegilops tauschii. The sequence goes on from NC_053041.3 coordinate 178,463,824, forward strand.
TATCCACCTCAATACCTCGTTCGAAAATTTTATGCCCCAAGACAATACCTTCATAAACCGAAAAGTGGCACTTCTCCCAATTCAAGACAAGATTAGTTTGCTCACATCTCTGCAAAACTCAATCAAGGTTGCTTAAGCAATCATCAAAAGAAGTTCCGTAAATGAAAAAATCATCCATGAAAACCTCAACAATCTTTTCACGGAAATAAGAGAATATAGCAGTCATACATCTTTCAAAGGTAGCAGGTGAATTGCATAAACCAAAAGGCATACGTCTATAAGCATAGGTTCCAAAAGGACAAGTAAAACTTGTTTTCTCTTGATCAGGTTGTGAAACATGTATTTGAGAAAAACCAGAATATCCATCAAGAAAACAAAAGTGTGTGTGCTTAGATTATGTTTCTAGCATTTTATCAATAAAAGGCATAGGTTAATGATCTTTTCTAGTAGCTTTATTTAACTTTCTGAAAAACAATTTCCATTCTATAGCCAGTAACAATTCTTTGTGGAATAAGTTCATTTTTACCATTAAGAACAACAGTAATACCTCCCTTCTTAGGGACACAATGAACATGACTTACCCATGTACTATCAGCTATGGGATAGATTATACCTGCTTCCAGAAGCTTTAATATTTTAGTTCTTATCACTTCTTTCATTTTAGGATTCAAACGTTGTTGGTGATCAACAACGGGTTTAGGTTCCATATTAATCTTGTGCTGACAGAGAGTGGGACTAATGCCCTTAAGATCATCTAGAGTATACCCAATAGCAGTTCGGTGCTTCTTCAGAATTTTCAATAATCTTTCTTCTTCATGTTCTGAAAGGTTAGCACTAATAATAATAGCATATATGTTTTTCTCATCAAGATAAGCATATTTCAAAGTGTCAGGCAATTGTTTTAATTCAAACACAGGATCCCAAGTGGTATGATGGTGTCTCTATTAGCAAGTTTAATAGTAACATCTATGTCTTCTATTTCAGTTGGTGCTATATCATTAATAATTTCTTGGTACAAGGTGAAAGGAATAGCACTCACACTAGCACCTAAGTCACATAAACCATGATAACAATGATCTCCTATTTTAACTGAGACAATGGGCATGCCAACAACAGGTCTATGTTTATCTTTTTCATCAGGTTTGGCAATTCTAGCAGCTTCATCACAGAAGTAAATAACATGCCCATCAATATTTTCTACTGGGAGATCTTTAACCATAGCAACACTAGGTTCTACTTTGATTTGTTTTGATGGTCTAGGTGCTTTGATAACTTTTGTGAACCATAGTTTAAACCTTAGCACATGTTCCTTTATCCTAATAGGGAAAGGTGGTTTTTCAATGTAAGTAGTAGGCACACCTGGATCAACATTCTAAATAATAGTTTCATCTTTAACTATTACCGGTTCTTTAATTGTTTTCTTTAATAGGGGGATGATATTTAAACAATTTCTCCTTAGGGAGATCAACATGAGCAGCAAATGATTCACAAAAAGAGGCTACTATCTCAGAGTCAAGCCCATATTTAGTGCTAAACTTGTGAAAAGCATCGGTATTCATAAAAGATTTAACACAATCAAACTCAAGCTTAATACCTCACTCTTTACCTTTGTCCAGTTCCCAATCTTTAGAGTTGCGTTTAATTCTTTCTAAAAGATCCCACCTAAATTCAATAGTCTTCTTCATAAAAGAACATGTACAAGAAGTATCAAGCATCGATTGATCATCACGAAAAATTCGAGCATAAAAGTTCTGAATAATAATTTCTCTCGAGAGCTCATGATTGGGGCATGAATATAACATTGACTTAAGCCTCCCCCAAGCTAGAGCAATACTTTCTCCTTCATGAGGCCAAAAATTATATATATAATTCCGATCACAATGAACTAGATGCATAGGATAACTTTTTTAGTGAAATTCCAATTTCAATCGATTCCAGTTCCAAGATCTAATATCATCACATAGCCTATACCATGTCAATGCTTTTCCCTTCAAAGATAAAGGGAAATCCTTCTTCTTAGCTTCATCTTCGGATAAACCTGCTGATACGTCTCCAACATATCTATAATTTTTTATTGTTCCATGATGTTATATTATCATTCTTGGATGTTTTACAATCATTTTATAGTCATTTTATATCTTTTTTGGTACTAACCTATTGATATAGTGCCCAGTGCCAGTTGTTATTTTCTGCTTGTTTTTTACATTGCTGGAAATCAATACCAAACGGAGTCCAAACGCAGCAAAACTTTTTGTGGAATTTTGATGGACCAGAAGACACCCAATGGGCCGAAGAAGCACCTGGGGGGGTGCCCCGAGGGGGGCACAACCCACCAAGGCGCGCCTGGGGGCGGTTGTGCCCACCTCGGTGGCCTCCCGCACCGCCTCTTTGCTCTATAAATACCCTAATATTTCAGAAACCCTAGGGGAGTCGACGAAAATCAATTCCAGACGCCGCAAGTTCCAGAACCACCAGATCCAATCTAGACACCATCACAGAGGGGTTCATCATCCTCATTGGTGCCTCTCCGATGATGCGTGAGTACTTCATTGTAGACCTACGGGCCCGTAGTTAGTAGCTAGATGGCTTCCTCTCGCTCTTTTGATTCTCAATACAATGGTCTCTTGGAGATCCATATGATGTAACTCTTTTTGCAGCGTGTTTGTTGGGATCCGATGAACTTTGAGTTTATGATCAGATCTATGTTTTTATCCATGAAATTTATTTGAGTCTTCTTTGATCTCTTATATGCACGATTGGTTATAGCCTCATATTTCTTCTCCGATATTTGGGTTTTGTTTGGCCAACTTGATCTATTTATCTTGCAATGGGAAGAGGTGCTTTGTGATGGGTTCGATCTTACGGTGCTTGATCCCAGTGACAGAAGGGGAACCGACACGTATGTATCGTTGCTCTTAAGGATAACAAGCTGGGGTCCATTTCTACATAATTAGATCTTGTCTACATCATGTCAACGTTCTTATTGCATACTCCGTTTTTCCATGAACTTAATACACTAGATGCATGCTGGATAGCGGTCGATGTGTGGAGTAATAGTAGTAGATGCAGGCAGGAGTCGCTCTACTAATCTTGGACATGATGCATATATAATGATCATTGCCTGAATATCCTCATGATTATTTGAAGTTCTATCCCCGTCGTATGCTATTTTTCTCGAGAGAAGCCACTAGTGAAATCTACGGCCCCCGGGTCTCTTCTTTATTATATTTGCCTTCGCGATCTATTTTTATTTGCTTTTATTTTCAGATCTATTAAACCAAAAATACAATAATACCTTGCTGCCATTTATTCTTATTTATTTTATTTCGCGTTCCAACGAGATCTATTTATCCAATCTACTAAAATTTTACCTATCTTTTTACCCGTGAGGGGTTGACAACCCCTCTCTTACATCGGGTTGCAAGTATTTGTTCTTTGTGTGCAGGAGTTGTATACGTGGTGTTGCGTGGTTCTCCTACTGGTTCGATAACCTTGGTCTCATCACTGAGGGAAATACCTACCGTTGCTGTGCTGCATCATCCCTTCCTCTTTGGGGAAATACCGACGTAGTTCAGGCAAACATCACCTGCAAGTTTAAATAATCCAGAAATTTCATCCACATATATCAAGTGCATATCAGGATGTTCAGTTCCATCTCATGCATCAGGATTAGCTAGTAGTTGTTTGATAACCCACAAGTATAGGGGATCGCAACAGTTTTCGAGGGTAGAGTATTCAACCCAAATTTATTGATTCGACACAAGGGGAGCCAAAGAATATTCTCAAGTATTAGCAGTTGAGTTGTCAATTCAACCACACCTGGATAACTTAATATCTGCAGCAAAGTATTTAGTAGCAAAGTAGTATGGAAGTAATGGTAACGGTAGCAAAAGTAATATTTTGGGTTTTGTAGTGATTGTAACAGTAGCAACGGAAAAGTAAATAAGCGAAAAACAATATGTGAAAAGCTCGTAGGCATTGGATTGGTGATGGAGAATTATGCCGGATGTGGTTCATCATGTAATAATCATAACATAGGATGACACAGAACTAGCTCCAATTCATCAATGTAATGTAGGCATGTATTCCGAATATAGTCATACGTGCTTATGGAAAAGAACTTGCATGACATCTTTTGTCCTACCCTCCCGTGGCAGCGGGGTCCTAGTAGAAACTAAGGGATATTAAGCCCTCCTTTTAATAGAGTACTGCGCCAAAGCATTAGCACATAGTGAATACATGAACTCCTCAAACTATGGTCATCACCGGGAGTGGTCCCTATTATTGTCACTTCGGGGTTGCCGGATCATAATACATAGTAGGTGACTATAGACTTGCAAGATAGGATCAACAACTCACATATATGCATGAAAACATAATAGGTTCAGATCTTAAATCATGGCACTCGGGCCCTAGTGACAAGCATTAAGCATAGCAAAGTCATAGCAACATCAATCTCAGAACATAGTGGATACTATGGATCAAACGCTAACAAAACTAACTCGATTACATGATAGATCTCATCCAACCCATCACCGTCCAGCAAGCCTATGATGGAATTACTCATGCACGGCGGTGAGCATCACGAAATTGGTGATGGAGGATGGTTGATGATGACGACGGCAACGGATTCCCCTCTCCGGAGCCCCGAACGGACTCCAGATCAGCCCTCCCGAGAGGTTTTAGGGCTTGGCGGCGGCTCCGTATCGTAAAACGCAATGAATCCTTCTCTCTGATTTTTTTCTCCCTGAAAGTAAATATATAGAGTTGGAGTTGAGGTCGGAGGAGCTCCAGGGGGCCCACGAGGTAGGGGGCGCGCCCTAGGGGGCAGGCGCCCCCCCACCCTCGTGGCTAGGGTGTGGCCCCCCTGGTCTTCATCTTTTGCAAGGATTTTTTATTATTTCCAAATAGATGTTCCGTGGAGTTTCAGGTCATTCCGAGAACTTTTGTTTCCGCACATAAATAACACCATGGAAAGTCTGATGAAAACAGCGTCAGTCCAGGTTAGTTCCATTCAAATCATGCAAGTTAGAGTCCAAAACAAGGGCAAAAGTGTTTGGAAAAGTAGATACGACGGAGACATATCATTGTTCTAGCATACCCGAAGGAATTTCATAACCAATATTTTCAGTAGGTTGAGGGGCAACTAATTGTGGTTCTGGTCGAGGTGAAGATACCCCGAACAAACCCCTCAAAGGATGGTTTTCCATAGTAGCAAGTGACAATAAATTTCAGCATGTAGTAATAATTTTTTCTTACCAATTTCCACTTACCAAGAGCGCTTCACTCCCCAGCAATAGCGCCAGAAAAGATTCTTGATGACCCACAAGTATAGGGGATCAATCGTAGTCCTTTCAATAAGTAAGAGTGTCGAACCCAACGAGGGGCAGAAGGAAATGACAAGTGGTTTTCAGCAAGGTATTTTCTGCAAGCACTGAAATAGTCGGTAACAGGTAGTGTGATAGCAAGATAATTTGTAACGAGCAAGTAACTTTAATGGAAAGTAAAGTGCAGCAAGGTAGCCCAATCCTTTTATGGCAAAGGACAGGCCAGAACGGTCTCTTATAATAGACAAAGCGTTCTTGAAGGTACATGGGATTTACATCTAGTCACTTTCATCATGTTGGTTTGATTTGTGTTCGCTACTTTGATAATTTGATATGTGGGTGGACTGATGCTTAGGTGATTTTCTTACTTGAACAAACCTCCTACTTATGACTAACCCCCTCGCAAGCATCCGCAACTACGAGAAAAGTATTAAGATAAAATCTAACCATAGCATTAAACTTTTTGATCCAAATCGGTCCCTTACAAAGTAGCGCATAAAGTAGGGTTTAAGCTTCTTTCACTCTAGCAACCCGTCATCTAATAAATACTCCACAATGCATTCCCTTAGGCCCAAAGATGGTGAAGTGCCATGTAGTCGACGTTCACATGACACCACTAAGGGAATCACAACATACATATCGTCAAAATATCGAACACATATCAAGTTCACATGATTACTTGCAACAAGATTTCTCCCGTGACCTCAAGAACAAAATTACTACTCACAAATGATAATCATGCTCAAGATCAGAGGGGTATTAAATAGCATAACGGATCTGAACATACAATCTTCCACAAAATAAACCATATAGTAATCAACTACAAGATGTAATCAACACTACTAGTCACCCGCAGGTACCAATCTGAGGTTTCGGTATAAAGATTGAACACAAGAGATGAACTAGGGTTTGAGAGGAGATGGTGTTGTTGAAGATGTTGATGGAGATTGGCCTCCCAAAGATGAGAGGGTTGTTGGTGATGACGATGGCTTCGATTTCCCCCTCTAAGCACAACCCACCAGGGCACACCCGGGGGCCTGGCGTGCCCTGGTGTCTTGTGCTCACCAGGTGGCCCCCCTCCGGTAGTTATTTGCTCCAGTATTTTTTATATATTCCAAAACAATTCTCCTTAAATTTTCAGCTCATTTGGAGATGTGCAGAATAGGTAACTCTCACATACTCCCTCCATTCCAAAATATAGTGCGCCTGCGGTTCCCGAGGTCCAACTTTGACCATAAATTTAACGAACGAGACCGACTGCGGCGGAAGAAAAAATTATATAATTGAAAATTTCTTTTGAATATGAATTCATTGGTATAACTTTTGTTCCCGCCGTAGTCGGTCTCGTGGTTAAATTTATGGTCAAAGTTGAAGCACGCGAATAGAGGAAGCACTATATTTTGGAACGGAGGGGGTAGCTTTTTCATGTCCAGAATTCCAGCTGCTGGCATTCTCCCTCTTTGTGTAATCCCTGCATATTATGAGAGAAAAGGCATTAGAATCACTCCATAAAGCATTATTATGCATACAAACATTGTAAATAACAGTAGGAAAACATGATGCAAAATGTATGTATCATTGTGCCAGCTAGTATTCCACGCAGAATCACTATGGTATCCACTGGAGGAGGTCACATGCCTCTGCTAGCACTACATGCAACCGTGCACCAATGTAGTGCATGACCGACGAAGCCACCTAGCCAACTGCCTTCAGAGGAGGAGAGTCCCTTCGCTCACGGCGATGACAAGAGAAGGCATTGGCATTAGCAGATTGGTCAAACGTCTTCCTGCTGAGGATCACCGCCATGGTCATCGAGGTGTCGCCATACTCATTTCGCGGTTCTGGTTGTCACCATCGAAGCTTGAGTAGTCCATGTTCGGGCCAACCGTCTACCTCTGCACTAAGCCAACTGGCCCGAGAGGGGACACACATCAGGCACATGATACACCACGGGTCTGTGGCCAAAGCACGACTACCAAGCTCCCGATCTAGCGCAAGCACCCTAGCCGGTAGGATCAGTCCAGCTAGAGGCTGACGTTGGCCTCCACCACCACCATCTGGAACTAGAGTCATCGCCCTAGCCATGGGAATCTTCCACCACCAGCCAGGTCCGGCAAGGATGCCCAAATCTACCATGCCAGCCACCATGGCCGGCCATTGTAGACATGATTTTTTTAAATGGAGGATGTCCCCCGGCCTCTGCATCAAGGTGATGCATTCAGCCATTTTATTAATTATTCATCAAGACCTTACAAAGTAATACACCAATAAGTTTGAATTCACCATCTTGGCGACGACTGTTGCTACCCCTATCTAGTTGATGAAGGGGTGCAGATTGTCGGTGCAGCATACCCAGACCTCACTCCAAAGCACAACATCTAAAGCCGGAGGCTCCAACCATACCGAATTGCCGTGTCTGGGTCACACACCGATCCGGCGCACTCTCAGCGGACACCGCATGCGCACGCTGCAGAGGCCGTCGCCACCGTCTTCCACCGATCCATCTTTAGAGCAGGTGCTGACTCATCAACCTTTCCATGCCTGCGGTCGACGCAACCACGGCGCCAGACAACACCACCTCCCTACGCACGTCCATCATCATGCATCAGTGCTACCTCTTGAGCACTGTGTTGGTTTTCCCTTGAAGAGGAAAGGGTGATGCAGCAAAGTAGCGTAAGTATTTCCCTCAGTTTTTGAGAACCAAGGTATCAATCCAGTAGGAGGCCATGCACGAGTCCCTCGCACCTACACAAACAAACAAGAACCTCGCAACCAACGCGATAAAGGGGTTGTCAATCCCTTCACGGTCACTTACGAGAGTGAGATCTGACAGAGATGATAGGATAATATTTTTGGTATTTTTATGATAAAGATGCAAAGTAAAATAAAAGGCAATAAAAATAGCTAAGTGTTGGAAGATTAATATGATGGAAAATAGACCCGGGGGCCATAGGTTTCACTAGTGGCTTCTCTCAAGATAGCATAAGTATTTGCGATGGGTAAACAAATTATTGTCGAGCAATTGATAGAATTGAGCATACTTATGAGAATATCTCGGTATGATCATGTATATAGGCATCACGTCCGAGACAAGTAGACCGACTCCTGCCTACATCTACTACTATTACTCCACACATCGACCGCTATCCAGCATGCATCTAGAGTATTAAGTTCATGAAGAACAGAGTAACGCATTAAGAAAGATGACATGATGTAGAGGGATAAACTCATGCAATATGATATAAACCCCATCTTTTTATCCTCGATGGCAACAATACAATACGTGCCTTGCTGCCCCTACTGTCACTGGGAAAGGACACCGCAAGATTGAACCCAAAGCTAAGCACTTCTCCCATTGCAAGAAAGATCAATCTAGTAGGCCAAACCAAACTGATAATTCGAAGAGACTTGGAAAGATAACCAATCATACATAAAAGAATTCAGAGGAGATTCAAATATTGTTCATAGATAATCTTGATCATAAACCCACAATTCATCGGATCTCGACAAACACACCGCAAAAGAAGATTACATCGAATAGATCTCCACAAGAGAGGGGGAGAACATTGTATTGAGATCCAAAAAGAGAGAAGAAGCCATCTAGCTAATAACTATGGGTATGAGGTAAACTACTCACACTTCATCGGAGAGGCCTTGGAGATGATGTAGAGGCCCTCCGTGATCAATGCCCCCTCCGGCGGAGCGCCGGAAAAGGCCCCAAGATGGGATCTCACGGGTACAGAAAGTTGCGCCGGTGGAAATAGGGTTTTGGCTCCGTCTCTGGTAGTTTAGGGGTACGTAGGTATATATAGGAGGAAGAAGTACGTCGGTGGAGCAACGAGGGGCCCACGAGGGTGGAGGGCGTGCCTGGCGGGGTAGGCGCGCCCCCCTACCTCGTGCCTTCCTCGTTCGTTGCTTTGTGTAGACTCCAAGTCCTCTGGATCATGTTCGTTCCAAAAATCACGTTCCCGAAGGTTTCATTCCGTTTGGACTCCGTTTGATATTCTTTTTCTGCGAAACACTGAAACGGACAAAAAACAGCAATTCTGGGCTGGGCCTCCGGTTAATAGGTTAGTCCCAAAAATAATATAAAAGTGTATAATAAGTCCCAATAATGTCCAAAACAGAATATAATGTAGCATGGAACAATCAAAAATTATAGATACGTTGGAGACATATCAAGCATCCCCAAGCTTAATTCCTGCTCGTCCTCAAGTAGGTAAATGATAAAAACAAATTTTTTTGATGTGGAGTGCTACTTAGCATATTTTCAATGTAATTCTTCTTATTCTGGCACGAATATTCAGATTTAATATGATTCAAGATAAAAGTTAATGTTGACATAAAAACAATAATACTTCAAGCATGCTAACCAAGCAATTATGTCTTATCAAAATAACATAGCCAAAGCAAGTTATCCGTACAAAATCATATAGTCTGGCTATGCTCCATCTTCCCCACACAAAATATTCATATCATGTACAACCCCGGTTTTAGCCAAGCAATTGGTTCATACTTTTTAACGCGCTTCAGCCTTTTCAACTCTTACGCAATACATGAGCGCAAGCCATGGATATAGCACTATGGTGGAATAAGGTGTAATGGTAGGGGTTATGTGGGAAGACAAAAAAGAGGAGAAATTCTCACATCAACGAGGCTAATCAATGGGCTATGGAGATGCCCATCAATTGATGTCAATGCAAGGAGTAGGGATTGCCATGCAACGGATGCACTAGAGTTATAACTGTATGAAAGCTCAAACAAAAGAAACTAAGTGGGGGTGCATCCAACTTGCTTGCTCACGAAGACCTCGGGCATTTTGAGGAAGCCCATCATTGGAATATACAAGCCAAGTTCTATAATGAAATTTCCCACTAGTATATGAAAGTGACAAAATGAGAGACTCTCTATCATGAAGATCACGGTGCTACTTTGAAGCACAAGTGTGGTAAAAGGATAGTAACATTGTCCCTTCTCTCTTTTTCTCTCATTTTTTGGGCCTTTTCTCTCTCTTTTTTATGGCCTCCTTTTTTTAGTCCGGAATCTCATCCCGACTTGTGGGGGAATCATAGTCTCCATCATCCTTTCCTCACTTGGGACAATGCTCTAATAATGATGATCATCACACTTTTATTTACTTACAACTCAGGAATTACAACTCAATATCTAGAACAAAGATATGACTCTATGTGAATGCCTCCGGCGGTGTACCGGGATATGCAATGAATCAAGAGCGACATGTATGAAAGAATTATGAATGGTGGCTTTGCCACAAATACAATGTCAACTACATGATCATGCAAAGCAATATGACAATGATGGAGCGTGTCATGATAAACGAAACGATGGAAAGTTGCATGGCAATATATCTCGGAATGGCTATGGAAATGCCATAATAGGTATGTATGGTGGCTATTTTGAGGAGGATATAAGGAGGTTTATGTGTGATAGAGCGTATCATATCACAGGGTTTGGATGCACCGGCGAAGTTCGCGCCAACTCTCAAGGTGAGAAAGGGCAATGCACGGTACCGAAGAGGCTAGAAAATTGCGGAAAGGTAAGTGTCCGTATAATCCATGGACTCACATTAGTCATAAAGAACTCATATACTTATTGCAAAAATTTATTAGCCCTCGAAGCAAAGTACTACTACGCATGCTCCTAGGGGAAGGGTTGGTAGGAATTAACCATCGCGCGATCCCGACCGCCACACAAAGGAGGACAATCAACAAATACCTCATGTTCCGACTTCGGTACATAACGGTTCACCATACGTGCATGCTACGGGAATCACAAACTCCAACACAAGTATTTTTCAATTCCACAATTGCTCAACTAGCACAACTATGATATTACCACCTTTATATCTCAAAACAATTATCTAGTATCAAATTTTCTCATGATATTATAATTAAAGCAAATTGCCATGCTATTTCAAGACTCTCAAAATAATATAAGTGAATCATGAGAGATCAACAGTTTCTATAAAACAAGTCTACCGCAATGCTCTAAAAGATAAAAGTGAAGCACTAGAGCAAAAACTATATAGCTCAAAAGATATAAGTGAAGCACATAGAGTATTCTAACAATTTCCGATTCATGTGTGTCTCTCTAAAAGGTGTGTACAGCAAGGATGATTGTGGTAAACTAACAAGCAAAGACTAAAATAATACAAGACGCTCCAAGCAAAACACATATCATGTGGTGAATAAAAATATAGCTCAAAGTAAAGTTACCGATGGAAGTAGGCGAAAGAGGGGATGCCTTCCGGGGCATCCCCAAGCTTTGGCTTTTAGGTGTCCTTAGATTATCTTGGGGTGCCATGGGCATCCCCAAGCTTTGGCTCTTGCCACTCCTTGTTCCATAACCCATCAAATCTTTTACCCAAAACTTGAAAACTTCACAACACAAAACTTAACAGAAAATCTCATGAGCTCCGTTAGCGAAAGAAAACAAAACACCACTTCAAGGTACTGTAATGAACTCATTATTTATTTATATTGGTGTTAAACTTACTGTATTACAACTTCCCTATGGTTTATAAACTCTTTTACTAGCCATAGATTCATCAAAATAAGCAAACAACACACGAAAAACAGAATCTGTCAAAAACAGAACAGTCTGTAGTAATCTGTAACTAAGACAAACTTCTGGAACTCAAAAAAATCTACCAAAATAGGACGACCTAGGCAATTTGTTTAGTGATCTGATTCAATTGGAATCAATATTTTATCACGTTCTGGTGATTTCTAACAATTGTTTTCGTGAACAGAAAGTTTCTGGAATTTTCAGCAAGATCAAATAACTATCATCCAAGAAGATCCTATAGGTTAAACTTGGCACAAACACTAATTAAAACATAAAAACAAATCTAACCAGAGGCTAGATCAAATATTTATTCCTAAACAGAAGCAAAAATCAAAAAACTAAAATAAAATTGGGTTGCCTCCCAACAAGCGCTATCGTTTAACGCCCCTAGCTAGGCATAAAAGCAAGGATAGATCTAGGTGTTGCCATCTGTAACATCCCAAATTTTCAATTTGGAATGTTATACATAGATCATTCATTGCATAGCATATTTTATTGCATTTTGACTAATCCTCGATAAATCCTAAGCAACTCAAGGACCCTCGGAGAGAGTTGGGGATTTTCTCGATTTTTCATATTTGATTTTCATCAAATAATAAAACGAGGATTTTGGTTTTAATTATTTTCCCTCCGGAAAAATATTTCACATTAAAATAAATGAGAGGAGAAAATATGACTTCTCCAAAACAATTGAAATATTGGAGGAAAAATATTAAAATCATATATTGGATTTTATCCGGATTTTATTTGCAATTTTAATTGCATTAAAAAAATGCACGTTTTCAAAACTACATTTTGTGTCAAAAAAATGTTCACCCTGTTCTAATTATTTTAACTAGACGGGGAAAATTTGTTTTATCTTTTTGGATTTTTATTTATTTTTCTGTGATTTTATTTCCGGCGGAATGTTTAAAAGAAAAACGCACCGCGCCCGACCGGGCCGAGGCCCAGCCGCGCCGTCTCCTCCGCGCGTACGCCAGCGCCGCCGCGCCCGTGTCCGGCTCGGACACGCCGGAGCCCCGCCGCCTTGCCCCCTCCTCCAAGCAGCCCCCCTCCTTATATACCCCCGCCGCCGCCCCCTCCCCTCACCCCGAGCCCCGCCTCGACCCGCACCCGCCGCCGCCGCCGGAGCCCGAGGAGCCGCCGCCCCGTTTTGCCGAACCCCGCCGCCCCTCGCCGCCCCTCGCCACCCCGTCGCCGCCCCAAGCCCGCCCGAGCCCCGCCGCCCTCGCCGCCCCTCGCCGAGCCCTCGCCGGAGCCCGCCGACCCCGCCGGAGGCCCGTTCCGACGAGGTACCGACTCGCCGCCGTTTGCCGTTTTTTTTTTAAAACCACTCGTTTTTTTTTAACCCTAGATCGGTTTATTTTCTTCGGTTTTATTATTTAGTGAACGTTCACCGACCCGTTCGTTTTAACGAACGTGTTCATCGGATTTTTCTCTGTTAACGAACGTCCGTTCTTTAACCGTTCGTCAGTTTTCTTTTTCGTCAGTTTTTCCGCGATTATCTCAGATCTCGATTTCTGATCGGATCTTCGTTTTTGTTTAACTTTTCGCTCGTTTATCGGAATCAGGCGATTCAAGCGCCTAGAGTTTCGTCTCGAAATTCTCTTTCCGTTTAACCTACTCAAACAAGTTTTTGCTACTGTAAAATTTGACCTAGATCCAGATTAGTAAACGAAGCTTGTTTTTTTTCGCCGTTTGACTTTCGTTGCTTCGTTCGGGTTGATTCTTTTTGCAAACCGGAGTTCTTAAGTTGAACTTTCTAGTTGGATCTTTCATTCGAGTTTTACCTGTGCATTAGATGAGTACTTATTGTTTGCTTGTTTGTTCGCGATAGAGTACCCAGAGTGTGCCGCTTGTTACTTCGAATCGCTAGGTTTCGCGGATCATCAGCAAGGCAAGTAACACTTTGATCATACCTTTCCATACCCAGTTTTCATTGCATTAGATCAATCCTCAAACATTGCATGGTTAGGATCTAATTAAATTGTGGGTATTGGGAAGTAGTTGAGGTAGTACCTATTACCTGTTTTATTTTACAAACGCTTGGGAGTTACTTCTACGTTGCTATTAAATTGCCATGCTATGCTCGTAGACGTGGATTGGGTTTGAGTGATATTCATGACAGATGTGAGATTGTTAATAATGGTTTACTTAAGGTGGCAACTAAAACTCACATCTGGGTGGATTGAGGCACCTGGGGAACCCAGTGTTGTCTGTTTGTATAAGGACCGCCACCCAGGCTCAAAGGGATCATAAGATTATTCATGCTGGAAACTTCCGTGTGCAGCCACAAGCTATTATGGGCTCTAGCATAGTTGAGTAGGTTACATGATCTCTTGAGGAGGTGGGCTAGCAGATGTAGGGGAAAGTAGGTGTAACTGTCCATCCGGAGTAAAGAGTGATTGTTTCTGAAAGACTGTGTCTCGGTCATCCGTTTCTCAAACATCATGTAGTGCGAGAATCAAGCGGAGGCGATCGAGTCTTTTGGGGAAAAGTGCGCAAACCTCTGCAGAGTGTACAAACTAATCATGGTTAGCCGTGTCCCCGGTTATGGACAACTTGAGTATCTAGTACCTGGATTATCATGTGAATCTCATCATCATGTTACTTTTAATTAATTTTGTGGGGTTAATGATGACATTTAATTTGGATTGAGATGCTGTCAACCATCTCAATGTTTAACAACCACCATGATAGTTAAATAAAATTTATTCCTTTGCAGTACGGAAAATTGGCTTTTCGCAAAACTTTAACCATAGAGCTTTCCACCAGCCAAATATGCATGTAGTATAGCATTATTATGTTCATTATTCTCTATGTGTTATTTTGCCAGCATATTCCATGTGCTGACCCGTTTTCGGGCTGCAACGTTTCATGTTGCAGACTTTTCAAATGACGAGTAAGGTGCCTTAGGTCGTGGTCTTATACTCAGTGATGCCGCTGGAGTTGATGGACTCACTTATCTTCCAAGTCTTCCGCTGTTATCGTATTTAGATGGCCTTAAGCCATATTTATCATACTTATTCTCTTTGTAGATATTCGATGTAATAAGTGTGTGATTGCTACTCTGTTATAAATCCTCCATTTGTACTGTGCGTGTCAGCATTACTGATCCAGGGATGACACTGGTGCACAGCAGCACAGACTATTTGAGGTCTGGTCGCTACAAAGGTGGTATCAGAGCACACGCTGACTGTAGGACACGACCACTAAGCTTAAGCCCTAGAACACTTCTCTCTTCTCATTTCTGACCCCTCTCCACTTTCTACTCTTTTTGGAATGGCGGATGCAAGGAGCAAGTTCATGCAACCAGATGAAGACACGCCTTTTGGACGACATTTGAAGGAAGTCACTAAGTACTTGAACATAGGAATACCAAGCATCACCGGAACCTACAACGCCACATTACCCGAAGAGGAGAGCTGGAAGATTCAAGTTCACATTCCAGGAAGGACGTTTGTGCCAGTTACTGAACCCATAAGATTGGTTTTCGAAGCACCAACCTGGAGTTTAGGGAAGAGCATGGCCGCCCACATCGCTATGGGACACATTGGAGAAGTCTACCACAGGGAGCTTAAGGATACAATTTATCAGATTTGTGGACGCCGAGACGAGCAATGGGAGATGATCAGAACCAAGAAGGATGGATCAATTGCAGCTTTCATCCTGGAGCAAAACCAACATATTCGTCGCCAGGAGAACCAGATGTGCTCAGACAAGGAAGAACTGAAGAAGGCATTGACGAAGATCAAGGAGCTGGAGGAAGAACTCATGGCTACACGCGAGGATTATTTGGAGGAAATCGTTGCACTAGTAGGGAAGAATGACGACCTGGAGAAGAAGACTGGAGTATTCATGGGAAATCCAGTGCCAAAAGCAAAAGATGACGAATGCACTTGCCCGGATAACTACATCATCATCGACGACACCGACTCGGAACCAAGTGAAGATGACTTTGTTGATGAAGCTGGAGCAGACATCATGGAGTCTTCAACTGATTAGAATTTCTAGTAGACCACCATATCAGTAGTAGTTTTCCCCCATTTAATACTATAGTTCAAGCACTTTGTAACGCTAGTTAGATCGATTGTATGCCTTGTTTGAATTGATTTGAGTGATATTGATTGTATTTGTCTCATGAGCATATGGGTAGTGTTTTCCCTCTAGACCTCATTCTATTCTTAACTCTCATCTTTTCTAACCCATCAGATGCCTCCGAGACGCGACACCAGATTTGTTTTCCCACCGGAGATCACTCAGTTGATTCAGCAACAGAATGCCCTAATGCAAGTGTTAGTGCAGAACCAAGGCAACAACAACAACAACACACCGCCACTACCACCTGTTGATCACTTAGCCCGTTTCTTGAGGCTAAACCCGCCGGTGTTTTCCAGTAGCACCGAGCCGATTGTTGTAGATGATTGGCTCCGCAAAGTTGGAAGGGAGTTGACCACTGCAGGATGCACAGATGCGGAAAGAGTGCATTTTGCCGCACATCAGCTTGATGGACCCGCAGCATCATGGTGGGAGAATTACACCGCCACACACCCTATTGACACTGTCACATGGGACCAGTTTCAGCAAGCTTTCTGTACAGCTCATGTTTCAGCAGGAGCTATGGCTATGAAGAAGCGTGAATTTCGCAACCTACGCCAAGGAGGACGCACCGTAGGCCAGTATGTGGAGGATTTCAGTAAGTTAGCACGTTATGCACCAGATGACGTTGCTACAGATGCAGCCAAGCAGGAGAAATTTTTGGAAGGACTGAATGATGAACTGAGTATGCAGTTGATGGTAGCAACTTTCAACAACTACCAGTAGTTGGTAGATAGAGCACTCATGATTGAAGGAAAGCAGCAGCAGATTGAAAATCGTAAGAGGAAGTATGGACAAGGGAAGTATAATTCTGGAGCTCAACAGAAGCCACGATTTGCCCCGAAACCGGGAGGACAGTTTTAGCATACCCATGGAGGAGGTAGTTCGCACAACCATAATGGCTCCAAGAATGGTAATGGGAATGGAGGAACCAACGGACAGAACCGCACCAACCCATCTACCCCAGCCAAGAGGGATCTAAGTCATGTTACTTGTTTCAAGTGCCAGAAGACTGGACATTATGCAACTGATTGTCCTGAAGCCCAAAATGGAAATGGCAATGGAAGCTCTGGGAAGAAGCCGAACCCGTTCAACAAAGGACATGTGAACCACGTGAGCGTGGAGGAGGTTGAAGCACAGCCTGATGCAGTAATAGGTAAGTTTTTGGTTAAGTCATTTACTGCAATCGTTCTTTTCGATACTGGTGCATCGCATTCATACATATCAAGGGGATTTGTGGATAACTTTAAGTTGCCCACCAAAGTTCTCAGAACACCTATGTTAGTAACCTCGCCAGGAGCAGAGTATATGGTAAGCCAAGGATGTTTTCAGATGCCATTGGCCATTGGTAGGCATGTTTTCCCCTCAGATCTAATAATTTTGGAGTCGCAAGGTTTGGATGTGATTTTGGGAATGGATTGGCTATCGATGTATGGAGGAAACATCGATTGCGCCAGTAAGTCGATTTTGCTTACCACCCCAGAAGGAAAAAGGATCAAGTATGTATCCCGGCATATGCCGAAGAGGACTCAAGTGAATTCCTTGTCAGGAGTTGTACAGGAGGAAGTACCAGTGGTGAAGGATCACCCGGATGTATTTCCAGAAGAGTTGCCAGGCATGCCACCAGATAGAGACATTGAGTTTTTGATTGAACTTTTTCCAGGCACAGGGCCAATATCTAAGAGACCGTACAGGATGCCCGCAAAGGATTTGGAGGAGATTAAGAAGCAGATTAAGGAGTTACTGGATAAAGACTATATTCGCCCAAGTTCGTCACCTTGGGGATCACCAGTACTTCTAGTGGAGAAGAAAGATGGATTGTTGAGGATGGTTGTTGATTACCGTGGATTGAATGAAGTGACCATCAAGAACAAGTACCCACTGCCGATGATCAATGATCTGTTTGACCGATTACAAGGAGCTAAAGTATTTTCCAAGATCGATCTACGATTAGGATACCATCAGTTAAAGATTCGAGAGCAGGATATACCTAAGACGGCTTTTACCACCAGGTATGGGCTATATGAGTATACCGTTATGTCATTTGGTCTGACTAGCGCACCTGCCTATTTCATGAACCTGATGAACAAAGTGTTTATGGAGTTTTTGGATAAGTTCGTCGTGGTGTTCATTGACGATATTTTAGTCTTTTCCAAGAATGAGGAAGAGCATGAGGAGCATTTGCGATTGGTACTTGAGAAGCTCAGAGAACATCAGCTATATGCCAAGTTCAGCAAATGTGAATTTTGGCTGAAGGAAGTTGGATTCCTCGGACATGTTATTTCTGGAGAAGGAATAGCAGTAGACCCTGCCAAAGTTGACACAGTGACAAGTTGGGAATCACCCACGTCAGTTGGAGAGATCCGGAGTTTTCTTGGACTTGCAGGATACTACCGTAGGTTCATCGAGAATTTCTCGAAGATTGCTAAACCCATGACTGAGCTATTGAAGAAGGACACCAAATTCAATTGGACTGAGGAATGTGAAGCTAGTTTCCAAGAGTTGAAGAAACGATTGGTTACGTCACCAGTGTTGATTCTGCCAGATCAACGCAAGGATTATGAAGTTTATTGCGATGCTTCTCGTCGAGGACTTGGAGCAGTGCTTATGCAGGAAGGAAGAGTTGTGTCATATGCTTCACGACAACTTAAACCCCATGAGAAGAATTATGCTACGCATGATTTGGAGTTAGCAGCCGTGGTGCATGCGTTGAAGACATGGAGACATTTTCTCATCGGAAACCATTGTGAGGTGTACACGGATCACAAGAGTTTGAAGTATATTTTCACACAGAAGGAGTTAAACCTCAGACAGAGGAGATGGTTGGAGCTCATTAAGGATTATGATATGAGACTGCATTATCACCCAGGGAAGGCTAACGTAGTAGCAGACGCGTTGAGCCGCAAGAGCCACGTCAACACCCTCATGACAGGAGAGTTACCTCAGGAGTTAGTCGAGGACCTTCGTGAGCTATGTTTGGAGATAGTCCCAAGAGGCTACTTAGCTACACTGGAGATTCAGTCTACCTTGATGGAAAGGATCAGAGAAGCTCAGAAGACAGACAAGGAGATTGACGAGATAAAGGAGAAGATGAGCAAAGGAAAAGCCAAGGGATTTCGTGAGGATGAGCACGATACCTTATGGTTTGAGGACCGCGTATATGTGCCAAATGATCCGGAGATCAGGAAGTTGATTTTGCAAGAGGCCCATGATTCACCGTACTCGATTCACCCAGGAAATACCAAGATGTATTTGGATCTGAAGAATACTTTCTGGTGGACCGGAATGAAGAAGGATATTGCGGAATATGTAGCAGTTTGTGATGTGTGTCAGAGAGTGAAGGCAGAGCATCAGAAGCCAGCAGGATTGCTACAACCATTGCCGATACCCGAATGGAAGTGGGATAAAATAGACATGGATTTTATCACGGGATTGCCAAGGACTCGTTCAGGCTATGACTCAATATGGGTTGTAGTCGACCGTTTGACGAAAGTAGCTCATTTCATTCCAGCGAAGACCACTTACACCAGTGCTAAGTTGGCAAAGATATACATGACTAGGATCGTATGTTTGCATGGAGTTCCGAGGACCATTGTATCAGACAGAGGAACCCAGTTTACCTCGAAGTTTTGGAAGCAGTTACATGAAACATTGGGAACCAGGCTAGAATTTAGTACAGCCTTTCACCCACAGACAGATGGACAGACCGAGAGAGTCAATCAGATTTCGGAGGACATGCTGAGAGCTTGTGCACTAGATTATGGATCTAGTTGGGACGACAATTTGCCATATGCAGAGTTTTCTTACAACAACAGTTATCAAACCAGTTTGAAGATGGCCCCTTTCGAAGCTTTGTACGGAAGAAGGTGTAGAACACCGTTGTTATGGGACGAAGTTGGAGACCGTCAGTTGTTTGGACCAGATTTGATTAAGGAGTCTGAACAGAAAGTGAGGTTGATTTGCGATAGGCTCAAGGTAGCCCAGTCCAGACAGAAGAGTTATGCGGATTCTAAACGAAAGGAGACAGTTCACGAAGTCGGAGATAGAGTTTATCTCCGAGTATCACCACTTCGAGGAGTGAAGCGCTTTGGAGTTAAGGGAAAGCTAGCGCCCCGTTTTATCGGACCATACAGAGTTTTGGAACGTATGGGAGAAGTTGCCTACAAGCTGGAATTGCCCGAAGGATTGTCAGGAGTTCATGATGTATTTCACGTTTCCCAGTTGAAGAAGTGCCACGCAGAGATGGCTGAGATACCACTGAGAGATACCATGCCGCTGGAAGCGATTCAGCTGGAAAGTGATTTGACCTATGAGGAGAAACCAGTTAAGATTCTTGAGTATGCCAGCCGAGTTACCCGCAGTAAGGTTATCAAGTTTTGCAAAGTCCAGTGGAGTCACCACACGGAAGATGAAGCCACCTGGGAGCGAGAGGAAGATCTACGGAAGGACCACTCCCACCTGTTTTCTAGCCAACCCGAATCTCGAGGGCGAGATTCATCTTAAGGGGGGTAGGTTTGTAACATCCCAAATTTTCAATTTGGAATGTTATACATAGATCATTCATTGCATAGCATATTTTATTGCATTTTGACTAATCCTCGATAAATCCTAAGCAACTCAACGACCCTCGGAGAGAGTTGGGGATTTTCTCGATTTTTCATATTTGATTTTCATCAAATAATAAAACGAGGATTTTGGTTTTAATTATTTTCCCTCTGGAAAAATATTTCACATTAAAATAAATGAGAGGAGAAAATATGACTTCTCCAAAACAATTGAAATATTGGAGGAAAAATATTAAAATCATATATTGGATTTTATCCGGATTTTATTTGCAATTTTAATTGCATTAAAAAATGCACGTTTTCAAAACTACATTTTGTGTCAAAAAATGTTCACCCTGTTCTAATTATTTTAACTAGACGGGGAAATTTTGTTTTATCTTTTTGGATTTTTATTTATTTTTCTGTGATTTTTTTTCCGGCGGAATGTTAAAAAAAACGCGCCGCGCCCGACCGGGCCGAGGCCCAGCCGAGCGGCCGGCCCAGCCGCGCAGTCTCCTCCGCGCGTACGCCAGCGCCGCCGCGCCCGTGTCCGGCTCGGACACGCCGGAGCCCCGCCGCCTTGCCCCATCCTCCAAGCAGCCCCCCTCCTTATATACCCCCGCCGCCGCCCCCTCCCCTCACCCCGAGCCCCGCCTCGACCCGCACCCGCCGCCGCCGCCGGAGCCCGAGGAGCCGCCGCCCCGTTCGCCGAACCCCGCCGCCCCTCGCCGCCCCTCGCCACCCCGTCGCCGCCCCAAGCCCGCCCGAGCCCCGCCGCCCTCGCCGCCCCTCGCCGAGCCCTCGCCAGAGCCCGCCGACCCCGCCGGAGCCCCGTTCCGACGAGGTACCGACTCGCCGCCGTTTGCCGGTTTTTAAAAAAAAACCATTCTTTTTTTTAACCCTAGATCGGTTTATTTTCTTCGGTTTTATTTTTTAGTGAACGTTCACCGACCCGTTCGTTTTAATGAACGTCTCGTCGGATTTTTCTCTGTTAACGAACGTCCGTTCTTTAACCGTTCGTCAGTTTTCTTTTTCGTCAGTTTTTCCGCGATTATCTCAGATCTCGATTTCTGATCGGATCTTCGTTTTTGTTTAACTTTTCGCTCGTTTATCGGAATCAGGCGATTCAAGCGCCTAGAGTTTCGTCTCGAAATTCTCTTTCCGTTTAACCTACTCAAACAAGTTTTTGCTACTGTAAAATTTTACCTAGATCCAGATTAGTAAACGAAGCTTGTTTTTTTTCGCCGTTTGACTTTCGTTGCTTCGTTCGGGTTGATTCTTTTTGCAAACCGGAGTTCTTAAGTTGAACTTTCTGGTTGGATCTTTCATTCGAGTTTTACCTGTGCATTAGATGAGTACTTATTGTTTTCTTGTTTGTTCGCGATAGAGTACCCAGAGTGTGCCGCTTGTTACTTCGAATCGCTAGGTTTCGCGGATCATCAGCAAGGCAAGTAACACTTTGATCATACCTTTCCATACCCAGTTTTCATTGCATTAGATCAATCCTCAAACATTGCATGGTTAGGATCTAATTAAATTGTGGGTATTGGGAAGTAGTTGAGGTAGTACCTATTACCTGTTTTATTTTACAAACGCTTGGGAGTTACTTCTACGTTGCTATTAAATTGCCATGCTATGCTCGTAGACGTGGATTGGGTTTGAGTGATATTCATGACAGATGTGAGATTGTTAATAATGGTTTACTTAAGGTGGCAACTAAAACTCACATCTGGGTGGACTGAGGCACCTGGGGAACCCAGTGTTATCTGTTTGTATAAGGACCGCCACCCAGGCTCAAAGGGATCATAAGATTATTCATGCTGGAAACTTCCGTGTGCAGCCACAAGCTATTATGGGCTCTAGCATAGTTGAGTAGGTTACATGATCTCTTGCAGAGGTGGGCTAGCAGATGTAGGGGAAAGTAGGTGTAACTGTCTATCCGGAGTAAAGAGTGATTGTTTCTGAAAGACTGTGTCTCGGTCATCCGTTTCTCAAACATCATGTAGTGCGAGAATCAAGCGGAGGCGATCGAGTCTTGTGGGGAAAAGTGCGCAAACCTCTGCAGAGTGTACAAACTAATCATGGTTAGCCGTGTCCCCAGTTATGGACAACTTGAGTATCTAGTACCTGGATTATCATGTGAATCTCATCATCATGTTACTTTTAATTAATTTTGTGGGGTTAATGATGACATTTAATTGGGATTGAGATGCTGTCAACCATCTCAATGTTTAACAACCACCATGATAGTTAAATAAAATTTATTCCTTTGCAGTAGGGAAAAATTGGCTTTTTGCAAAACTTTAACCATAGAGCTTTCCACCAGCCAAATATGCATGTAGTATAGCATTATTATGTTCATTATTCTCTATGTGTTATTTTGCCAGCATATTCCATGTGCTGGCCCATTTTCGGGCTGCAACGTTTCATGTTGCAGACTTTTCAGACGACGAGTAAGGTGCCTTAGGTCGTGGTCTTATACTCAGTGATGCCGCTGGAGTTGATGGACTCACTTATCTTCCAAGTCTTCCGATGTTATCGTATTTAGATGGCCTTAAGACATATTTATCATACTTATTCTCTTTGGAGATATTTGATGTAATAAGTGTGTGATTGCTACTCTGTTATAAATCCTCCATTTGTACTGTGCGTGTCAGCATTACTGATCCAGGGATGACACTGGTGCACAGCAGCACAGACTATTTGAGGTCTGGTTGCTACACCATCTTTGGTAGGCAAACCATAAGTGGCTCTCATGATAGATTCATATGGTAATTTTATTTTCTTTCTAGGGAAGTGTTCCATGCCTTTCCTCAACGGAAATTGGAATCTAAGTTTCCCTTCCTTCATATCAATAATTGCCCCAATTGCTCTAAGAAAAGGTCTACCAAGAATAATAGGACATGAAGGATTGCAATCTATATCAAGAACGATAAAATCTACGGGTACATAATTCCTATTTGCAACAATAAGAACATCATTAATTCTTCCCATAGTTTTTTTGATAGTAGAATCCGCAAGGTGCAAATTTAAAGAGCAATCATCAAGTTCATGGAAACCTAGCAAATCACACACAGTTTTCGGAATCGAGAAAACACTAGCACCCAAATCACACAAAGCATAACACTCATGATCTTTAATTTTAATTTTAATAGTAGGTTCCCACTTGTCGTAAATTTTTCTAGGGATAGAAACTTCCAACTTAAGTTTTTCTTCATAAGATTGCATCAAAGCATCAACGATATGTTTAGTAAAAGCCTTATTTTGACTATAAGCATGCGGAGAATTTAGCACGGATCGTAACAAGGAAATACAATCTATTAAAGAGCAATTATCATAATTAAA
Source organism: Aegilops tauschii subsp. strangulata (assembly GCF_002575655.3). Taxonomy (NCBI): domain Eukaryota; kingdom Viridiplantae; phylum Streptophyta; class Magnoliopsida; order Poales; family Poaceae; genus Aegilops; species Aegilops tauschii. The sequence continues at coordinate 178,487,726 of NC_053041.3, forward strand.
TTCCTTGAAATCCAAAATAGTGGGTTCATTGATATCTAAAGTTTTAACTTCTTCAATCCCACATCTACCAAATTTTGCATCAAGATCTAAAAACTCCGAATTTTTGGAATGCCTTCTAGGTAAAGGTGATTAATCTCTAGTCCCATCATTATCAAGATTCATATTGGAAAACAAAGATTTAATAGGGGACACATCAATAACTTTTAGATCTTCATCTTTATTTTCATAGAATTTAGAAGAACACGCTCTTATAAAGCAATCTTTCTTAGCACGCATCCTAGCGGTTCTTTCTTTGCACTCATCAATGGAAATTCTCATGGCTTTGAGAGACTCATTGATATCATGCTTAGGAGGAATAGATCTAAGTTTCAAAGAATCAACATTAAGAGAAATTCTATCAACGTTCCTAGCCAATTCATCAACTTAAGCAATATTTCTTCAAGCAAAGCATTGAAATTCTTTTGCGAATTCATAAAATCTTTAACACTATTCCCAAATTCAGAGGGCATATTATTAAAATTTCCATAAGAATTGTTGTAGGAATTACCATAATTATTAGAGGAATTACTAGGGAACGGCCTAGGATTAAAGTTTCCTCTATATGCGTTGTTACCAAAATTATTCCTACCAACAAAATTCACATCCATAGATTCATTATTATTCTCAATCAAAGTAGACAAAGACATATCATTAGGATCCGAAGAAACACTTTTAGTAGCAAATAATTTCATAAGTTCATCCATCTTTCCACTCAAAACATTAATTTCTTCTATCGCATACACTTTTTTATTAGTAGATCTTTCGGTGTGCCATTGAGAATAATTAACCATAATATTATCTAGGAGTTTAGTAGCTTCTCCTAAAGTGATTTCCATAAAAGTGCCTCCCGCGGCCGAATCTAAAAGATTTCTAGAAGCAAAATTCAATCCCGCATAAATTTTTTGTATAATCATCCATAAATTCAAACCATGAGTGGGGCAATTACGTATCATTAATTTCATCCTCTCCCAAGCTTGTGCAACATGTTCATGATCAAGTTGCTTAAAATTCATAATGTTGTTTCTAAGAGATATGATTTTAGTGGGAGGAAAATACTTAGAGACAAAAGCATCTTTGCACTTATTCCATGAATCAATACTATTTTTAGGCAAAGACGATAACCACACTTTAGCACGATCTCTAAGCGAAAAAGGGAATAGCTTCAATTTAGCAATATCATTATTAACATCCCTTTTCTTTTACATATCACACAAATCAACAAAGCTATTCAGATGGGTAGCGGCATCTTCACTAGGAAGGCCGGCGAATTGATCTTTCATAACAAGATTCAACAAATCAGCATTAATCTCACAAGATTCAGCACCATTAAGAGGAGCAATCGGAGTGCTAAGAAAATCTTTATTGCTGGTATTGGTAAATTCACACAATTTGGTATTATCTCGAGCCATCGGGACAAGCAAGCAGACAAGAAAAGATCGAAAAGAGGCGAACGAAAGAGAGGGCGAATAAAACAGCAAGGGTAAAGTGGGGGAGAGGAAAACGAGAGGCAAATGGCAAATAATGTAATGCGAGGGAGGTGAGTTTGTTATGGGTACTTGGTATGGCTTAACTTTTGCGTAGACTCCCCGGCAACGGCGCCAGAAATCCTTCATGCTACCTCTTGAGCACTGTGTTGGTTTTCCCTTGAAGAGGAAAGGGTGATGCAGCAAAGTAGCGTAAGTATTTCCCTCAGTTTTTGAGAACCAAGGTATCAATCCAGTAGGAGGCCACGCACGAGTCCCTCGCACCTACACAAACAAACAAGAACCTCGCAACCAACGCGATAGAGGGGTTGTCAATCCCTTCACGGTCACTTACGAGAGTGAGATCTGATAGAGATGATAGGATAATATTTTTGATCTTTTTATGATAAAGATGCAAAGTAAAATAAAAGGCAATAAAAATATCTAAGTGTTGGAAGATTAATATGATGGAAAATAGACCCGGGGGCCATAGGTTTCACTAGTGGCTTCTCTCAAGATAGCATAAGTATTTGTGATGGGTAAACAAATTACTGTCGAGCAATTGATAGAATTGAGCATAATTATGAGAATATCTAGGTATGATCATGTATATATGCATCACGTCCGAGACAAGTAGACCGACTCCTGCCTACATCTACTACTATTACTCCACACATCGACCGCTATCCAGCATGCATCTAGAGTATTAAGTTCATGAAGAACAGAGTAACGCATTAAGAAAGATGACATGATGTAGAGGGATAAACTCATGCAATATGATATAAACCCCATCTTTTTATCCTCGATGGCAACAATACAATACGTGCCTTGCTGCCACTACTGTCACTGGGAAAGGACACCGCAAGATTGAACCCAAAGCTAAGCACTTCTCCCATTGCAAGAAAGATCAATCTAGTAGGCCAAACCAAACTGATAATTCGAAGAGACTTGGAAAGATAACCAAACATACATAAAAGAATTCAGAGGAGATTTAAATATTGTTCATAGATAATCTTGATCATAAACCCACAATTCATCGGATCTCGACAAACACACCGCAAAAGAAGATTACATCAAATAGATCTCCACAAGAGAGGGGGAGAACATTGTATTGAGATCCAAAAAGAGAGAAGAAGTCATCTAGCTAATAACTATGGACCCGAAGGCCTGAGGTAAACTACTCACACTTCATCGGAGAGGCCTTGGAGATAATGTAGAGGCCCTCCGTGATCAATGCCCCCTCCGGCGGAGCGCCGGAAATGGCCCCAAGATGGGATCTCACGGGTACAGAAAGTTGCGGCGGTGGAAATAGGGTTTTGGCTCCGTCTCTGGTAGTTTGGGGGTACGTAGGTATATATAGGAGGAAGAAGTATGTCGGTGGAGCAACGAGGGGCCCACGAGGGTGGAGGGCGCGCCTAGGGGGTAGGCGCGCCCCCTACCTCGTGCCTTCCTCGTTCGTTGCTTTGCGTAGACTCCAAGTCCTCTGGATCACGTTCGTTCCGAAAATCACGTTCCCGAAGGTTTCATTCCGTTTGGACTCCGTTTGATATTCTTTTTCTGCGAAACACTGAAACGAACAAAAAACAGCAATTCTGGGCTGGGCCTCCGCTTAATAGGTTAGTCCCAAAAATAATATAAAATTGTATAATAAAGCCCAATAATGTCCAAAACAGAATATAATGTAGCATGGAACAATCAAAAATTATAGATACGATGGAGACGTATCAATCCGTCGCCGAGACCCTGCAGCGCCACGCTGCTGAGACTCCACGTCGTCGATGCGTCACAAGGAAACCGCTCCACTGCAGAAACCGTCCACTAGTCTATGCACACCTCCAAGAAGGACACCCCCAAGGGGGGTAAGGCACAAGAGCGCCGCCATCATCCGATCGAATGATCTAGGGTTTTCTCCGAAGGTAGCAGATAGGGGTCTAGAGCTTCTTCATGGCAATGCCTTCAAGAAGGGGACGACACACAAGAAAGCCGCCATCGCCGGCCTTGGAAACGAGCCGAGAATAGGGTTTTCACCTGGATCCGCTTGAGGAACCTCCATCCAGCCTCGTGTGCATGGGACCACCACTGTTCTCCACCGCCGCGCAGCGAGCAAGCCGCACCGGCTAGATCAGATCTAACTGGATACTAGATCACACATGCAGCCGATTCGTCCACCGGTCCCTCCATGCCGCACCTGGAGGTCAGATCTGTCGTTGTAGAGCCATCTATCGCCGCTGCCCGAAGCAGGGTCGGCCGCCACGCCGCAAGGACCCGACCCGCCGCCATGATGGGGTGGCCAACTAGCTCAGATGCAATACCAGGTCGCCACCTTGAAGGTCGAGCCCCACCTCAAGCGCTTGTCGTCCAAGGCCGGCTTGGGCGAATAGGGTTTTCACACGGATCCGCTCGAGGAACCTCCATCTAGCCGCGTGTGCATGGGACCACCACTGTTCTCCACCGCCGCGCAGCGACCAAGCCGCACCGGCTAGATCAGATCTGACCCATGCATGCAGCCAATCCGTCCACAGGGCCCTCCATGCCGCCGTCGGAGGTCAGATCCGTCGCCGTAGAGCCATCTGCCGCCGCTGCCCGAAGCAGGGCCGGCCGCCGCGGCGCAAGGACCTGACCAGCCGCCACGATGGGGCGGCCAACTAGCTCAGATGCAATACCAGGTCGCCACCTTGAAGGCAGAGCCCCACCTCAAGCGCTTGTCGTCCAAGGCCAGCTCGGCACGCAGGCCTGGGACCCCACACATCGCGAGGGATCAATCCCATCGTCGCCGCCCGTCGGGGGTACTTCGCCCGCTAGCCTCATCTCGGGGTTACGATGGATGGGGGGATGAGGTGGTGGTGGGTAGGGTTCGCCCGAGTCACCCTCTGTGCAACGCGGGATAGTGCAAAAAAACTTATGGAGACAAAGTTATATACGGCCGAGCTCCCTAATAGTGAAGATCTTTTTTTTTGCGAAATTAGTGAAGATCTTATTGATAGGTAGGTGCGGCCAATTAGTGCCATTTGTAACAAATGGACTTCAAGTCAAGACATGAACATTTGGCTCTCGGGTGTATCTACACCTGATCTTTTTTTAAATTAGTAATTCGTAAGAAGGTAAAAAAATCTGTAACTTTTTGCAAATAAAGTAGATTTATTGTTGCACTCGTGTAAGCCTTTCGCGAAGAAATGGCTTTCATGTTGATGTAGACGTAAAGAAACAAATTTGTCACTATATACGAGAGTGTTGTTCATGCTATATTTGTCAGAATTTTGTCAGAGAATATTTGGTTACAGAATATTTTTGTACGACAGAAACGCTCAAGTTTGTTGGGAAAAAGATTTGGAATGTTTTGATTTTTTCTGATTTTGGAAAATAAAATCAGTTATCAGGTGTAATTACCACCATGTTCCAAAGGTATTTTCCCTTCAATTATGTGGTACTACAATTTCAAGGATGTCGAAGCAAGGTATGTTTACAAAATCGTGCCTCATTGATCAAATACAAATGTTTCATTCGAAAGGATTGACTATACACACTGCAAAATGCGAAAGAGCTTAGTTACTGCTCGCACAAACAACACGAATTAATCTTAGAGTAACACGGTGACGGCATGAGGACCCCAGCTATACCGTTGCAGCCTTTCGACAACGACCTCCAGCGCGGCGGGGTTTGTCCTCTCCGCCATCTCCACCGTCAGAGCCGGCGCCTCTCCCTCTCCAGCCACCTTCGCCTCGGCCGTGGGCCGGTCAACCACGTCGGCGCGGCACACGGGGCAGCACTGGCTCTTCTTCAACCACGAGTCCACGCACGGCGCGTGGAAGCTGTGCTCGCACCTCGGGAGCCGCCTGCACCGGTCGCCGGACTCGAACGCTTCCAGGCACACGGCGCAGTCCCCGCCGCCTCCGACGGCGGCTTTGAAGTCGTGGCACGGCAGCGTTTCGATCTCCGCGGACGACAGGCCCTTGCCTTTGCCTCCGCAGGCGTGGTCCACGGCACGCTCCAGGTCGGCGCCGGAGGCCTGGGCGGTGCCCCGCCGCAGAGCCCAGAAGATCACGAGGACGTGGACGATGAGCATCAGCGTCACGCCGGCCACCAGGGCGGCGACGGAGAGCGCAGTGGAAGCGGTGACCATCCTAGCTAGTTGCGGGTGACTGCTGAATATAGAGGCGCTAGCATAGCAGCTCGTGCGAGCTAGTATACGCTTTCATGCGTCTTTGGGAGTTTTCGACCATGCATGTATGGGCCTTGTTGCTTCCGTTCTTTGGCTTTGGATATGGAGATGGGGTATTATGCTGAAGTTTTAGGAGAAAACAAGGAGGAACAGACAATTTTATCACCAGATCATCACTTGGGATGTACTCTATGTAAGCAGCTAATTAGGCAAGGTACTGGATAAGAGGTGCCAGTTGCTGAATGGCTGATAGTTCCAAGGTAGAGAACGACTGTAACAGCTAAAATAATGGTTTTGTTATTCCTTAACTATATTGAGAATTTCTTAACAGAGGAAATTGCACAAATAAACAGCTTTAAAGGTTGAGCTAAGACAAAAAAACACAAATCAACCAGTTGATAACAAATCAGATGACCGGGCCCCGATAGTCATAGACACAAAGTAGTGGAGAAATTTTAAATGGCTGGGCTAAATTAGCTGAAATTTCTCAGATTGATCATTTAAGATGTTTTGAATTAATGTAAAAAAATAGATTTTTTTGAAAACTTTGAGTTTTGAAGATATTTGACAGAATCTTACAAAAACTGCCCAAAACTTAAAATGGATGGGCCGCGGAAAAAATACCATATTGATCATTTAAGATATTTTGAATTAATGTAATTTTAAGATTTTTTTAAAACTTATTTTTAAAAGAAAATTTGTCCAAATTTGGACTACTTTGGCCAAAAATTGTCCAAACTTTGAAAAATTCAGAACATTTTTAGCCCATTTTGAGATTTTCTGATATTTTTAATATTTTAATTTTATAAGCTAGTTGAGGTCGGCTCGGCCAGCCGGCGCTCTCAAGCCAAGCAATCGCTAGTGTCAGTTGACATGGGACCCATATGTCACAATTCTCCTTAACTCACTAATAAGAACGGTTTTGTGTTTTTCTGTTACAGATTAGTCTTGAAGTTGTGGTTTTATGTTAAAATCTTCTAGAGTTGTGGTTTTATGGTACCTCAGCCCCAAAAGGTGTATTTGTGCAATTTACTCTTCTTAATATTAAGCTAATGAGCTTGCTTAGGATTAACCTAATTCTCGTTTGGAGATTCATGCGTAGGTTTTATGTTATATCTGGCTATAAATATTTTGTTTGTTTCTATTTGGACCTTTGGAAGGCCAAAACCCATATATAAAAAATGTCGAAACCTTACAAGGCAACCCCCATAGAAAAAGAAAAATCACAAGCAGGGCCTTCGAGAAGCAAATGCTATCTTCGTTCTACACACCATGCCATGAGCCTTGTGATGGAGCTAAATCCGGCAAATCTCTGGGTAGGGGATCCTAAGCTAGACAGTTGGACACGACACAAGTTTTTACCCAGGTTCAGTCTCACCAAGGAGATAACACCCTATGTCATGTTTGTGTGTTATTGCTTTGGATTAGAGTACAAAGCATAGATGATCTACCCTGAGATTGTTGTCTGCTCTCTACGAGCCTTGCCCATCGATTTATATAGATATCGAGGGGCCTAGGGTTCCATTGTCCTAGTCGGCTACGTATGAGGAAATCGAGTCTACGGCAAATCTAGCATCTTGGAGTAGACGGCGAGTCTTTAGGAGCCTTCCATTGATATATCCTGGGCCTCCCCTCCTGGTCCACTCTTGAACCACCCTTCCGTTGATACATCTTGGAGTAAACTTGCACAAATGTTTCCTACCACCAGTGGTAGTATCACCACTTGTGTTTGTATATTGTATCTAGTATCTGTCAAAACCGAGAGTATGTGCGTGTAGTATGTAGTATATAACCATGTTTAGGTAATATATATACTATTTTTTAGGTAGTACGTACCATATTTTGAGCATACTTCTTTTTTACGTACAAATATGTACGTATTTCACAAATATAACAAAAACTATGGCCTCATATGCATTTTTTCGTATAACTTATTTTAAAATATCTTACATATAATATATGAACATATTTAGAATGATAAAGTAGTATATATACTATCACATGATAGTATATGAGACATGTGGGGTAACTATCATCGGGTGTTAGGATGTATTTTCCCTATTTATTTATTTATTTATTTTATTGTCTATTTTTATTTTTGTATGTAGCCACTAGATTAGCATATAGAAACCAGGTATATTTTTAGTAAGATTATAGAGAAACACTGCCAGCGAAGATGTAAACACATACTATGTCATTTTGAAGCGGAGCTAGTTATAGGCCAATTGTTTAGTTCATAGCCCTCACGCAATTGTATTTTGGTTTTGCTATTTCTCCGTAGGCTGAAATATTCATCATCCCCATTCACTTAAATGGTCTCCATAGCGTTCAAAAAAAAAAATTTGCAGGAACTATAGCGTTCAATTTAAGGAACTTATAACTATAGTCTACGGTGAAAATTTTTCCCTAAAAAAAAGGTCTACGGTGAAAAATGGAATAAAGGTGGGGATTTAGCGGTTGAATGTTGATCCAAAGGCTTAGAAAAGTGACCACGATCTCAAGAAAATCTCAAATAATTTAATAATAGACAATCATCGCAAATCAAAACTTACAATACTTGTTGAGAGGATGGTGCTTAGTAACTGTCAGTCTCGCACTATGATATTTTGAAGCAACACGATATTTCCTGAAAAAACAACAGAATGCGACATTTGTGTATTGTTTTACACCAATTCATTACTTGTCCTGCCACCATTGGATATGTATGGAGCAGCTAGCTATGAAATTGACTGATGATCGAGGGTCAAAATTATATGTACCTTTCGTCAGCCGGATTGAATATGCACACTTTCAGCTAGTGCACGGAATCATGGTGGTCTGTTAAACCAGTATCAAGTTATAGCTCATCAGAGTTGCAGTCAGACAAAATAGATGAGACGCGAGGCAGCGACAAGAAAAGGCTAAATTTTTTATTATGTCTTCGTGTCGACAGTACCATGAGAGCGAAAACAAGTCCCTGTCGGGGCTCACGCCGCTCATAACGTCAGGAAAGAAAAACAGCCATGCCACCCACTCCTCGTGCCAACCAATCCTCGAATCTACCATTGAACTGAACCTCGCATCCCATGGTAACGCAGCAGGCGATTTATCAAACATGAAATATCCTACGTAACAGTGGTCCTGTTTGGATACTCCAACTCAGTTAGAGATTAGAGTTAGATTCTAGCCCTGAACTAACTTTAACCAGAGGGGTGTTTGGATAGCAGGGTTAGATGGAGCGCGGATACGGCGAGGCGCCTTCACGGACGGTGCGAGAGGGAGGGAGGGAGAGGACGAGAAGTTTCGAGGAAGTGGGGAGGGATCTGCTGCTGGGAGAGCGAGAGAAAAAGTATTTTTTTAATGGTCCCGAGAAGAACTAACCCAAATAAGCACCTCTTAGGTGGGTTAGTCTAACCCAAACTAACCCTCCTGTTTGAATATTTTTGGGTTAGTTGAGTCCAAACTAACCCAAACTAACTCTAACACATGGATCCAAACAGGGCCAGTGACGAGATGGCTGGAATCTGCTCCCAACTATCTCCGGCACTAAGAGCAACTCCAATGGGCCGACCCAAACGGACGGCGCTTTTCTCCGTTTTTTATCCGTTTGGATCAGCCCGGCGGACACAAACGTCCGGCGTTGTGTTTGGGTCGGCGCGAGCGTCCAACGATGGTCCGACCCATTTTTTCGGCGCGCCAAAAGAAAGTTTAAAAGCATTTTAAAAATAAATACATGCATTTAATTAAACATAAAAGCCGGCCACGTAGGCCGGCGAAAGTCCACATTGCATTAATTAACATAAAAACACTAAAAACTAGACGACGCGTTGCCCTAGGCGTCCTCGGCGGCGGCGGCGTCTACGTCGGGGCCGGTGAGGTCGATCAGCGTTGGCGCAGGGCCGGCCCAGGGGAACGCCGTGTTCCAGAGGGCGGCGATGTCGGGCTGCGCCGCCGCTGCCTGGGCCTGGCACGCCTCCTCTTCGGCCTCGCGCTCGAGCATCTGCAGGCCCTCGCCCTCCCGGCGCTACTCGGCCAGCCGAATGCGGCGCCAGTGGTCGAGGTAGGCCGCCTCCTGCTTCTTCGTCGCCTCGAGCCAGATCAGCGGAGCGCTGACCCACTCGCGCACTACTCCGGTCCAGGAGTAGTGCTCGAGGTAGGCCGGCTTTCTCCGGCTCGGCTTTGCGCGGGGACGGCGGGGTCACCGGCGGCACGACGCAGTCGCCCGCTGCGGAGAGTGTCGTGTGGTAGGTGCGACATATGCCAACGGGTGGCTTGTCATTGTGGGAGCCAGTAAGACATCGCCGGTGCCTGGAAACGGGATAAGGCGAAGACATGCACGCCAGCGAATCTTACCCAGGTTCGGGGCTCTCCGTGGAGATAACACCCCTAATCCTACTCTGCGGGGTCTCCGCATGATCACTAGATCAATACACGTAGCCACAAGAGGCTCCTTGGGCTGTTTGGCTAGAGGAAGAAGAAGGGCAAGGCTAGCTCTCCTTTTCTCTCTATGTGGTGTCTAAAACTATCTGAGATCAACCCTTTGCACGGGTGCCCTGGGGGGTTTATATAGGCCTACCCCCAGGGGTACAATGGTAATCCGGCTGGACGCGGGTCCTAGCCGTCAGTGTCTATATTCGCCGGCTTCTCCGCCGACCGCTGGGGCCCGCCGACTGGTGGGTCCCGCCGGCTGCCGGCCTCATGGCCGACAGGCCGGCCCCACCGCCTGGGGGTCTTGTCGGTGGCTGGTTACTGTAGCCTTGCCTCTGATGACGAGGGCTTTGTCGAGGTAAGCATGGCCACAGTGCCGCCGCCTTGCGGGCTCTCACTGTAGCCTTACCTCGTCTTGTCTCCTTAATGATGCACATACTTCGAGGATGGGGAATAGCCGGCTGTTGGGAGCCGGCTATTCCCCAGGCCGATTGGGGGAGGCTTGGCCGCCTTCGAGCATCTCTCTGGCTGAAGGGGCCCGCCGCCCGCGGGCCGTACTGGCGCCTGTCGTGGGTGGTGTCATGGTCAACATGGCAACAGTGCCGCGCCGGACGGGGGATGGCCGACCCGTACGGCGTACTGTGGCCACGCGTGCCCCGGGATTCGGGGGGCGGCAGGTTGTACTGTAGCCACGCCCCGTCTCATCACCGTTATGTGGGTGCATCCCTTGAGGGTGCAGCCTTGGCCGGCTTCTGGGAGTCGGCCTTCTTCATGGCCGACTTCTGGGAGTCGATCCTCTTGGGGCCGGCTTCCTGGAGTCGGCCACCTTGTAGTTCTCTTCGGGAATGTTTTTGAGGCCGGGTCGCCTTCTGGTAGTCGACCTAGGTGATAGCCGGCCAGGGGAAGGCGGCCCTGTGCTCTGGATGCTTGAAGGTTCGATTGGCCTGGTAATTTTTTGAAGAGCCGGGGGGAGTCGGTTGGGCTACCCGTGGCCATTTACTCCGACAGTAGTCCCCGAAGCTGGTTGGGCTTTGAGGCTGAGAGGGGGTCGAGAAGCTCGGTCAGCTTCTTATCTTGAAGAGCCAGCAGCTAGGAGCCGGCTTCGGTCGGGTGCGCCGTCTTGGCGAAATTTTTGAAGTCTGAAGGCGGGAGCCAGCCGGTGCGCTCGCCGGGCTGCGGGCCGGCCGCTCGCCGCCCGCGCGCCACGTGGCACCTTCCGGCTGAAAAAGGCCTGCCAGCCCACGCGCGTGACGGGACGCCGCCGCAGGCCGGGGCCCACCACTTCCACGCCTAGGGCCAGGCGCGGATTTTCTGTGGCCCAAAGCGGGCCGCTCGCCTTCCGACGGCAATTTCTGCACATCATTAGGGCGCTATAATCGCGGGACGTGGGGGAGTGGGCGCAGTTAATCCCACGTTCCCCCCCCCCCACGCCTCGCCTCCTCGGCTTCGCCGCACGAGGCTATAAGTAGGGGAAGGAGGGGGAGTGGCAGACGCTCGCACGCTCATCCTCGCTCCGCCATCTTCTTCCTTCTTCTCTCCATCGCAGCAACCTCTCGCCGCCGCGCCGTCCCACCAATCTTCGCACCACCCCGCAACCTCGCCGCCGCGGGGCCGTGGTTTCTCCGCCGCCGCACCCTTTCTCGTCAGCTTCTCGCCATCATGCAGCACGGCGGAGACTGGGACGGCTCCAACGTCCACGCGGACCACATCGACTTCCTCCGAAAGACGCGGCGGTTGCCTGGCAAGGACCAAGTGCAGGTCCGTCTCACGCCAGAGAAGGAGATCACGCCGGCGCTGCAGGAAGGCGATCGGGTACTCTTCCGCTCGCACTTCTTGCGCGGCCTCGGCCTGCCAGCTAGCGCCTTCTTCCGCTCCTTTCTTGAATTCTACCAGCTCCAGTCGCACCACCTCACTCCAAACACGGTGGTGTTGTTGTCTGCCTTTGTCACTCTGTGCGAGGGCTTTCTTGGCGTTCTTCCCACCCTCGAGCTCTGGGGGGAGTTCTTCCAATCCAAGCTCGGCACCCGGATGCAGGGCGTGCCGGCTCAGAGCGGCGCCTTCATCGCGATGCGGAGGTCGGCAGCCGACAACCCCTTCCCTGTCATCACGCTGATCCAGTCGGTGAAGCTCTGGCAGAAGTCGTACTTCTACGTGAAGAACGTCGCCCCGCAAGGCGACTACGTCAACTTGCCGGCTTACGTAGCCGGCCCGCCGGCTGGGAGGCGGCCCTAGTGATCCTATCGGGCCAGGACGCTGACGCAGGCTGGAGCCGCCGCCGTTGCCCGACTCCGGGTAATGATTCAGTCGGAGGGCCTGACTGGGTCCGACCTGCTGGCCGCCTTCGTGGTGCGTCAGGTGCTCCCGCTTCAAAGTCGTCCTCATTTGATCTATCAAATGAGCGGCCAACTCGACCCGATTCGGATGTGCACCAAGGAGATGCCTCATGACTAGGTAGCTCACATGGTGAATTATCTCGCTAACTGCAAGCTCTCCGAGGAGTGGCAGTTTGGCAAGGAGCCATACTCCCGTGCCAATCCTCCGCCTATGGTATGCTTTCTAAATCTTCTCTTCTTTAGTACTTTAGTCACCAAGTTTTTCTTGGCCGACTCTGACCAGTTGGCTCGTTTTTGGCAGAACCCTCTCCTTCGACCGGCGGTCGGGTCAGCGGGGGCGGATCGCCAATTTCTCCCCGACCGGGCGGCGCACGACTTGGAGGACCCCGACTTGGGGGCGGCCGCCATGGACGACAACACCGAGGCAGGAGGCGGCGAAGCAGGCGGCTCCGGGCTTGGAGCCAGCTTCGACGACTGGCCAGATGACGACGAGGCGGAAATCGTCCCGCGCCGCCAGCCGGCGTCTGATCAAGGCGCGGGCTCATCTGTCGCGCCGGCTGCGCAATCGGCTGGAGGCAAGCCGGCCGCGAGGACGGACCTGGTGGTCCGGTCGCCATCGCGCCAGCGCGCGGAGAAGGCAACTTCGGCTCCGGACCCGCAGAAGGCCGCTGGCTCCAGCTCGTCGGCCCAGGACGTGGAGACGGCCAGCGCCAGCTCGGGGTGGACGCCGGGTGGTGGGACGGCCGTGGTGAATGTGGCGGCGCAAGAAGTCCGGAACCGGCTTCAATCCCAGGCCGCCGTGCTGAGGCAGTACAATGACGAGTTCCTCGTGACACGGGCGGCCATTCGGGTGAGTCTTCCCGTTTTTTGCTTCTTGATTTTGTTTTCTTCCGTGGGGGCGCGTCAGCGCACCCACTGGGTGTAGTCCCCGAGTTCCGAGTCGGCTGCTGAGCAGGCGGCTTGGAACTTCTTGGTAGACTTTATTTTGCTATCTTGTTCCTACTCGCTTCTCTGTCCGACTTGCAGGACTACCCTAACCTCCGTGCGGCTGCCTTCAACTCCCAGGCTCGGGAGCTGTCCCAGAAGACCACTGATCTAACGGAGAGCCGGGGTAGGTGCTTCCTTTCTTTTATCTTCCGTGGGGGCGCGTCAGCGCACCCACTGGGTGTAGTCCCCGAGATTCGGGCCGACTACTGAGCAGTCGGGCCGGATCTTTCCTGACGACTTCTTTCTTATTGCTTTTTTCTTCTTTGCCATATCTGCAGCGGCCAACCCCAAACTGAGGGAGCAGCTGGGTGGGACCCAGGCCGCCTTTCGCGTTAAGGAAGCCGAGTTCGACGCCTTGGCTCGGGAGCGTGACCGCCTGGTCAAGAAGTTGGCCGACCAGGAGGAGAGCCACAAGGCGGCCCTGAAGGCGGTGCAGGACAGCGAGGCCACCCTCCAAGCCGAGTACGAGACTGAGGAGGCGAGCTAGGCTGAAGCGAGGCAGTCATTGATCAACGGCTACGGCCAGATCGAAGACTTGGTTGACGGTGGGCCGCCTTCTTCTTCGTTCCTTGCTTGCCGCTTGCCATTTGGTTCATTCTCTAACTTTGTATTTTTCTCTTCCTTCTCTTTCTTTCTTTCTTGTGCAGAGTACTTCCCTGGTTACTCTACTGCCGCCAACCAGGTCGTCAAGGCCCACCACGAGGCGCAAAGGCAGGCTGGCGCTGAGATCGCGCCGAACGCTCGCCGGTCGCTTGAGGAACAGCTCCTGGCGATTCAAGCCCGCCTCCAGCCGGCTTACCGCATGCTGCGCCGGCTTCAACGTGTTGGGGCGCAAGTGCTGGCCGCCCTCTGGCCCGGCAAGGTGAATCCCCGCACTCCCAGTCGGACTGCCGACTGGCTGGAGGTAGCGATCGGACGCTTCGAGGCCTGGAAGGCTTCTGCAGTTCGGTCAGGTGCCAGGCGGGCGCTGGAGTTCGTCAAAGCCTGGTATCCTGAGCTGAGCTTGGACCAGCTGGCCACCTGGCGGCAGGAGGCCAACACGGAGCTGGAGCCGGCTATCATCCAGCGTGCCTCGGTGATCGCCGACTACACCGACACCAGCACCTTTGCTCCTGAGGTGGATGATAACGGCGTTGCTCAGCCGGAGGAGTGGTTCGGGCTGAACCCAGCAGATGGCGAGGACTCGGCGGAGGAGATCGACTCCAGCGACGAGGGCGAGGAGGAGGAGGATGGTGAAGACGCCGTGCCAGATGGTGGAGCAGCCGGCCAGCCTCAGCTTGATCATGCCTCCAGCAACGAGGCGCGTGCGAGCGGACCGCCTTCAGCCGGCGATGATCAAGCCGAGACTCGCCAGCCGGCCACTCCTCCAGCCGGCGTTGCTGTCTCCACCAACCAGCCTGGCTCGCCTGTTGCGCCCTTAGCCTAATCTGCCGCCTTTACTTTCCTGCTTTATTACTCTTTGAACAATATTTTGTTAAATTTGCGCAGTTCCACCCACTGGGGGTGTATTCAAACTATGTTAAATGCCGACCTTTCGAAGGCCTTTTGTGTAAATATAATCATGCATGTGTTTGGCTTCCCATTGTTCTTGCTTTTCATCCTTTGGTTGTTTCCTTTGCCGCCCTCCCTTGGTCGCCGCCTTCCCAGCCGGACAGCTGCTCTGCAGTCTGTGGCTGGAGAAGTGCTTGGCCGGTTGGGAGGGAAAGTACTCTAGCTTTCTTGGATTATAGCAAAGTGAATGGGTAGCCGGCCAGCCGGCTGTTCTGACAGCCGGTAGGCGTGCTGGGAGGCCGGCTTGTGTTATATAGGTTCATTAGTCCTTAGCCGTTTTTCGTGTGGGTATCCTTTCCTGCCTTTGGCTCTTGCCAGTCGGTCAGTCGGTTCTTCGAGCTGCGACTTTCAACAAGAGAGGGCTCGGGTGCTGGCACACTACTTGTCTGACTGCAGGTAGAACTTTGATATACTCAAGGCGGCAAGTCCCCGGGCTGACTGGTCGAACCCGGTGCCGGACAGAAAATCAAATGTAACAATACATTCATAGGTATGACACTCGTCATACATAGATAAAAGAGGGTAGTCCCCGAGTATACCTCGGGGGGCCCGTTGTCTTGTACTTAATACAAAAAGGTAGCGAGGTACATACTGCTTTCAACTGTAAAATCTTCTGAGGAGATTGGCGTTCCATGGTCATTCCGACTCCTTGCCGGAATCATCTCTCTTGCGTGCCTTCGGCTTCTGTGCGTCGATCAGGTAGTAGGAGTCGTTGCCTAGGGCCTTGCTGACGACGAAGGGGCCTTCCCAAGGGGCCGAGAGCTTGTTTTGGCCGGCTGTTCGCTGGATCAGCCGGAGCACAAGATCGCCTTCTTGGAAGGATCTTGGCTTGACCTTCGGGTTGTGGTAACGGTGCAAACCCTGCTGGTAGATGGCGGACCGGCTGAGTGCTAACAGCCGGCCCTCTTCCAGCAGGTCGACGCCGTCTTCTCGCGCTTCCTGGGCCTCCGCCTCCGTGTACATGGTGACTCGAGGCAAGTCGAACTCGATGTCAGTTGGGATGACAGCCTCGGCACCATATACAAGAAAGAAAGGAGTGAAGCCGGTTGACTTGTTCGGGGTAGTACGCAGACTCCAGAGGACAGCCGGCAGCTCATCGAGCCAGCAGCCGGCCGAACGCTCCGGTGGCATGACCAGTCGGGGCTTGATGCTGGAGAGGATGAGGCCGTTTGCTCGCTCGACTTGGCCGTTTGACTGCGGGTGGACAACGGACGCTAAGTCCAGTCGGATGCCCTGTGTCGCGCAGAAACGTGCCAGTGCTCCCTTGGAAAAATTCGTGTCGTTGTCGGTGATGATGCTATGTGGTATGCCATACCGAGTGGTGATATCTGCGATGAATGTCACGGCAGTCGGCCCATTCAGCTTCTTGATTGGCTTCGCTTCAATCCACTTGGTGAATTTGTCTACGGCGACAAGTAAATGTGTCATGCCGCCGCGTGTCGTCTTGAATGGGCCCACCATGTCCAGCCCCCAGACGGCAAAGGGCCATGTAAGGGGGATGGTCTTGAGTACAGAAGCCGGCAGGTGTTGCTTGGAGCTGAAGACTTGGCACCCTTTGCAACATTTGACTAATTCCTTGGCGTCCTCCAAAGCAGTTGGCCAGAAGAAACCATGGCGGAAAGCTTTGGCGACAAGTGACCTTGAGGCTGCGTGGTGGCCGCATTCGCCTTGGTGGATGTCCTTGAGGATTGCTATGCCCTTCTCTGGCTCGACGCAGCGCTGGAAGACTCCAGTGACGCTACGCTTAATGAGTTCTCTATTGATTATTGTGTATGCTCCGGCTCGGTGTTGAATTTGTCTTGCCGAGATCTCATCAGTCGGCAGCTCTCTGTTTACTAGGATGTTGAGGATGGGTTGGGCCCATGATGGAGCTGCGACTTCTTCTATCACCAATACAGCCACTGCGACCAGGGTGGGTGGGTTGGGTGGTGAAGAGTTGGAGTTGGCCACCGCCTGTTGTGTCGTTGTAGTCCCCGGGCCGACTGTTGCAGTCCCCGGGCCGGGTTCTGAAATCCCCGAGCCGGGTGCGACTACGGCATCCCTGGGCCGCCTTTCGAAGTCCCCGAGCCGCCTGCTGGGTTCCCCAAGCCGGATCCGACTGCATCAGGGGCAGGCGGTACGAAGATGGAGTGATTCTGGAGACGGCTTGACAGACGGTTTGAGGAGGCGTTGAAGAGAGACGCCGGCTAGTATAGCTTGTTGGCTGGAGCCGATCCGTGCCAGGGCATCTGCTTGCTCGTTGTCGGCCCGTGGCACGTGGAGGAACTCGCACCCTTCAAAGTATCCGCTGATTTGCTGGACGAGGAATCGGTAGCTCGCCATGTTTGCGTCCTTGGCGTCCCAGTCGCCGGATGATTGTTGGACTACCAGATCCAAGTCGCCATAGCACAGGATTCGGCGTATGCCAAGCTCTTTGGCTAGCCGGAGCCCGTGTATGAGCGCCTCGTACTCGGCCACATTGTTGGAGGCGGCAAAATGAATTTGCAATGTGTATCTGAGTTTGTCGCCCTTGGGAGAGGTGAGGACGATGCCGGCTCCCAAGCCGGTGCGCATCTTGGATCCATCATAGTGCATCCGCCAATGAGTGGAGTCGGGAGCCGGCGGTAGGTACCGGGTCTCGGCCCAGTCGACAAGGAAGTCGGCCAATGCTTGGGACTTGATGGCGGTGCGGGGCTGGTAGAAGATCGTGTAGGGAGCCAGCGCAATGGCCCACTTAGCCACCCGGCCGGATGCATCCCGGCTGCCTATGATGTCGGCAAGTGGGGCAGTGCATACGACCGTGATGGGATGCTCTTGAAAGTACGGCTTCAGCTTCTGGGCAGCGAAGTATACTCCATAGCACATCTTCTGGTAGTGCGGGTAGTTTTGCTTCAAGGTGGACAATACTTCGCTCAAATAATATACCGGCCTCTGGACTAACTGAGCTCGGCCTTCTTCTGGGCCTTGGACCACAATCACTGTGCTGACCACTCGGCTAGTCGCGGCAATGTAAAGGAGCATGGGCTCTTTCTCAGTCGGCGCTGCCAGGACAGGCGGCGTGGTCAGCATCTTCTTCAACTCGTGGAAAGCTTGGTCTGCCTGGTCGTTCCACTCGAAGTGGGTGGACTTCTTCATGAGTCGGTACAGGGGGAGAGCCTTCTCTCCTAGCCGGCTGATGAAGCGGTTTAGGGAGGCCAGGCACCCGGTAAACTTCTGGACGTCTCGCAGCTTGGTAGGAATCTCCATTCTCTCAATGGCCTTGATCTTCACTGGGTTGCACTCAATGCCGCGTTCGGAGACCAAGAAGCCTAGAAGCTGGCCAGTTGGTACTCCGAACACGCATTTCTCAGGGTTGAGCTTGATCTGGAACCGGCGCAAGTTGGCAAATGTTTCTCTGAGGTCTTCCAGCAGGGTGCCGCGCTTCTCCGTCTTCACCATGATATCGTCTACATAGACGTGGGCATTTCTGCCGAGTTGCTTGAGGAGGCATTTCTGCATGCAACGCTGAAAAGTGGCACCGGCATTTCTCAAGCCAAATGTCATAGTCAGGTAGCAGAAAGCTCCGAATGGTGTGATGAAGGCGGTCTTCAGGCGGTCGGCTGGATCCAACTTGATCTGGTGGTAGCCTGAGTAGGCATCCAAGAAACTCAACAGCTCGCATCCGGCTGTGGAGTCTATCACTTGATCAATTCGGGGTAAGGCAAATGGATCTTTGGGGCAGGCTTTGTTGAGGCTAGTGTAATCTATACACATGCGCCATTTGTTGTTCTTCTTCAACACTAGGACCGGGTTGGCAAGCCATTCTGGGAAAAACACCTCCATAATGAAGCCGGCTGCCAGGAGCCGGGTTATCTCTTCACCTACTATCCTTCTCTTCTCCTCCGACAGTCGGCGGAGAGGTTGCTTGACTGGCTTTGCGTCTGCTCGAACGTGTAGCTTGTGCTCGGCGAAATCCTTCGGAACACCTGGCATGTCCTTTGGGGACCATGCAAAGATGTCCCGATTCTCACGGAGGAAGTCGACGAGCTCGCCTTCCTATTTACTGTCTAGGTTTGCCCCGATGACAGCAAACCTCTCCGAGTTCTCCGGGTCCAGCGGTATCTTCTTGGTTTCCTTGGCTGGATGGAAGGAGCCATGAGCGTCATACTCCTTGGGATCGGGGGACAGGGCCGGCTGCTTGCCGGCCATGGCCACGACTCGGTCCAGCATCTTCTTCTCTTCAGCAGTCACGAGGGACTCGGCTAGCTGGCTGCTGGCTGCAGCACACTCGGAAGATTTCTTGTAGTCTCCGGCTATGGTGATGATCCCCTTCGAACTCGGCATCTTCATCTTGAGGTAGGCGTAGTGGGGCACAGCCATGAACTTGGCCAGGGCAGGTTGGCCAAGCAATGCGTGGTAAGGGCTCTCTAGATCCACCACTTCAAACCAGATCGCCTCTCGGCGGAAGTGATTCTTGTCTCCGAAGAGAACATCCATCTTGATCTTGCCGATTGGGGAATAGGACAGGCTGGGTACGATACCATGGAACACAGTCCGGCTTGGCATGAGTTGCTTCATCTTGAGGTTCAGCTTCTCCATGGTGTCACGGTACAATATGTTGATACTGCTCCGGCCGCCAATCAGCACACGGGAGAAACAGGCAGCTCGCCTTTCTATCGCGATGGTGGCATCCAACACCAATGCATAGGAGCCAGGAGATGGCATCACCTCTGGATGATCAGCCTGGCTCCAGCTGATGGGCTTCTCAGACCAATGCATGAACTCTGGGTTGTTGGAGGCGACTGCGTTGACTTCTTGGTGCTGTCAGCGCCGACTGCGCTTATCCTCGATTTGGCTTGTGAAGACGACGTAGGCGGCGTGCTCATCAGGGAACTCATCTTGAATGGCTCCGACTGCGGGGCGAACAGCCGGCTGTTGAGGGGCCGGAGGCGGCGGGCCAGCAGGTGGAGGCGGCACCAGCCCCTCGCCTTTGGAGATCCGTGTGAGCCAATGACACTTCCGTGTCGTGTGGTTGGATGGCTTCGCGCCGCTGTGAAACTTGCAGAGAGCATCAAGGGTTTGCTCGTAGGAGAAAGCCGGCTGCCAAGCCGGCCTGCCGCCCTTCTGCTTCTTGGGAGCGGGCCGCTCTTCTGCTTGTTCGTCTTCGACTGTGGCTACTTGCCAACTGGTGGAAGGCGGCATGGGGGCCTTGCGCTTGTTGTCGTTCTGGTAAGGGCGTCGGTTGGAGTCGCCAGCCGGCGTCTTGGGAGCCGGAGCGAGTACCTTCCCAGAGGCATCTACTTGAAGCTCGGTCTTCATCGAGGAGTCGGCAGTGGCGTACTTGTCTGCTATGATCAGCAGCTCATCGAGGGTAGTCGGCTCGTCGCAGAGGAGTCGGTGCTTGAGGAGGGTGCCCTCTCGGCACCCGGCGGTGAAGTACTCTATGGCTTGAACCTCGTGCACCCCCTCGCAGGAGTTGCGGAGCTCGGCCCAACGCGTGAGGTAGTCGCGAGTCGATTCGCTGGGCCCTTGGACGCACAAGGAGAGCTGACGGGGCTTGGGAGGCCGCTTGTACGTGCTGGTGAAGTTGCGGACGAAGACTTCCGTGAAGTCTAGCCAGCTGTTGATGCTGTAGGGCTTGAGGTTGTTCAGCCAAGTGCGTGCCGTGCCTTGAAGCATGAGCGGGACGTACTTCACGGCAACGTGCCTGTTGCCGTTCGCTATGCTGACTGCGGTGGAGTAGTCGATCAACCAGTCTTCCGGCTTCACGGAGCCGTTGTATTTTGGCGTGTCTCTTGGGAGCGAGAACCCTTTGGGGAAGGGCTCGTCGCGGATGCGGGGGCCAAAGCAAGGCGGGCCGACATCATCTTCTTCTTCTAGCGCCAGGGATCGCGCTAGGCGGTCGATCCGGTGGCGGGCATCATTCTCGCCGACTCCCTCGCGGTGGCCTAGTCGGTCGCCGAGACTCGGATGCGTGACAGGCGGTGGGGTAGGATATTTCTCCCCACGAGGTGGGGGAGGAGGCGGATCGCCTCGTCGTTCCACAGCTCGGGGGCGGCCTTCTACGTCGCGCTCGATGGTGAGCCGAGTCCGGCTGCGGCTAGCGGCCGGCTCCTTGTATTTTCTTGCGCGGGCGCCCTCTGCAGTCGGCGTCTGGGATGTCGCGCCGTGCTCTCGGCGTGGGTGAGGACTTTCAGCGCGGGCGCTGGCTTCATGCTGCCCTGCGGCCGCGTCGATCAGCTGCTGGATGCGTTTAGTCATGTAGGGGAGCTCGTCAACCCCCAGCCCGTTCAGCTCGTCTGCGGCCGCCTGGGCGGCACGCAGGTTCTCGAGCGGCGTGGCGTAGACTGGGCGATCTGCTCCTAGCATGCTGGCTATGGCTGCGCCGCGCTTCTTGACGAAGCCGGCTCGGCTCGGCCCGCCAGAAGGCGGCGTACCAAAGGCGGCGCGGTCGACTTCGCGCTGGTGAGCCTCAGTGAGGCGTCTCATGGATGCTATCTTCTGGCCTTCCGCGACGAGGGCGAGGCGGCGTGCCTCCAGTGTCTTGGCGTCAGCGTCGGCCGGGATAGGGACGGACAAGTCGTGCAGCGCCGCTTGTAGGGCGTCGTGGGCGTTCTCGCCGGAGACGGCGCCGTGGCTGATGACCAACACCTCAGTGACAGCGCTGCTGCCACTATCGGCTCGAGGGAGAGGGTCGTGGATGATCACCACGTTGGTGGGGAAGGCGTCAAGCGACGCCGTGTCGGAGTCGACCAGCATCGGGTCGGTGGAGCCGACCGACTCCAAGTCCACAGCAAGCTCGCTGGAGACGTGGAGCTGGTCGAGGAGGCTGACGAGGCAGCTCTCGGGGCAGTCTGTGCCCGCGTCGGACGCAGGCTCGTCGGAGATGCGAGCTTCGCCAAGAAGATCGGCGAGGCAGCTCGCCGCGCAGGCGTCGTCGACGCCTTGCAGCGCGTCGGGGCAAGCGCCATCGGGCGTGGCGGGCTGGCTACGCCCGCGGGGGAGAAAAAGGGTTCCCGTCCAGAACAGGTCTCCGGACGACGGTGCACCTGGCCCCACGGTGGGCGCCAAATGTCGGGTGGTAGGTGCCACATATGCCAACGGGTGGCTTATCATTGTGGGAGCCAGTAAGACATCGCCGGTGCCTGGAAACGGGATAAGGCGAAGACATGCACGCCGGCGAATCTTACCCAGGTTTGGGGCTCTCCGTGGAGATAACACCCCTAATCCTGCTCTGCGGGGTCTCCGCATGATCACTAGATCAATACACGTAGCTACAAGAGGCTCCTTGGGCTGTTTGGCTAGAGGAAGAAGAAGGGCAAGGCTAGCTCTCCTTTTCTCTCTCTGTGGTGTCTAAAACTATCTGAGATCAACCCTTTGCATGGGTGCCCTGGGGGGTTTATATAGGCCTACCCCCCAGGGGTATAATGGTAATCCGGCTGGACGCGGGTCCTAGCCGTCAATGTGTATTCGCCGGCTTCTCCGCCGACTGCTGGGGCCCGCCGACTGGTGGGTCCCGCCGGCTGCCGGCCTAATGGCCGACAGGCCGGCCCCACCGCCTGGGGGTCTTGTCGGTGGCTGGTTACTATAGCCTTGCCTCTGATGACGAGGGCTTTGTCGAGGTAAGCATGGCCACAGTGCCGCCGCCTTGCGGGCTCTCACTATAGCCTTACCTCGTCTTGTCTCCTTAATGATGCACATACTTCAAGGATGGGGAATAGCCGGCTGTTGGGAGCCGGCTATGCCCCAGGCCGACTGGGGGAG
The DNA here is from genome assembly GCF_002575655.3 of Aegilops tauschii subsp. strangulata. Taxonomy (NCBI): domain Eukaryota; kingdom Viridiplantae; phylum Streptophyta; class Magnoliopsida; order Poales; family Poaceae; genus Aegilops; species Aegilops tauschii. The sequence goes on from NC_053041.3 coordinate 178,510,387, forward strand.
GCTTGGCCGCCTTCGAGCATCTCTTTGGCTGAAGGGGCCCGCCGCCCGCGGGCCGTACTGGCGCCTGTCGTGGGTGGTGTCATGGTCAACATGGCAACAATGCCGCGCCGGACGGGGGATGGCCGACTCGTACGGCGTACTGTGGCCACGCGTGCCCCGGGATTCGGCGGGTGGCAGGTTGTACTGTAGCCACGCCCCGTCTCATCACCGTTATGTGGGTGCGGCCCTTGAGGGTGCAGCCTTGGCCGGCTTTTGGGAGTCGGCCTTCTTCATGGCCGGCTTCTGGGAGTCGGTCCTCTTGGGGCCGGCTTCCTGGAGTCGGCCACCTTGTAGTTCTCTTCGGGAAGGTTTTTGAGGCCGGGTCGCCTTCTGGTAGTCGGCCTAGGTGATAGCCGGCCAGGGGAAGGCGGCCCTGTGCTCTGGATGCTTGAAGGTTCGATTGGCCTGGTAATTTTTTCAACAGTCGGGGGGAGTCGGTTGGGCTACCCGTGGCCATTTACTCCGACAGAGAGGGCCATGGCCTCCGCCATGGCAGTCTGGAAAGCCGCCTCATCCGCATCCCTCCACCGCTCCTCCTCCTCGCTCTCCTTAATGGCCGCTTGGTAGGCGGCCTCGGCCTCCTGGTCCTCGTCACGGACGACGAGCGGGGGCGGCGGCAGGCTGCGGTCGACGCCGCGGACGCCACGTCGCCTCGCCTCGTGCTCGAAGGTGAACCATCGAGCCCAGTTGGGCGAGTCGACGGCGTAGTGCGGTTCGGCGCGCTGCTCCGGCGTCAGCAATGCCCGCCGGCGCCGCACCTCCTTCGCATGGGCCCTCGCCGTCCGCGGCGCCGCCGGCACTGGGATCCTCTCCGGATCCAAATGCTAGTCATGCGGCAGCGTCGCGTCGGGGTACGGCAGAGGCACGCGGTGCTGCCAGCGCCACTTGGCCTGGTGCACCGGCACATTGATGCGATGCCTCCACCGGGGAGCGCGCGGCGGCGCGGGGAGGGAGGGGGAATGGCGGGCGGGGGCCTTGCCCTTGCGGCTGCTGCCGATGCCGGAGAAGAAGCCCATGCTGGCGATGGCTAGGATTGTCGCCGAAGTGGGGGCAGGGGTGGCCAGATGGGGACGGGGGCGAGTGGCAGTGGATGACAACGGCCCCGCTGCACGCCCGGCTTAAAAAAGGACGACCGTCGTCGCTGACGCGTGGACCCAAGGTGGGTCGTCGTCATAAATAATGTTGACCGTCGTAGTTGGACGGCCGTCAGGTGGGTACGCGGCGGACGGCGAGGAGACACGCGGCGCGTCCGCTTCGCGTCCGCGCCGATGCATTTCAGGCGCAATTTTGGGCCGAAAATGGGTCGGCGCGGACGCCAGACGGACACGATTTAAGTTTGGGTCGGCGCGTTGGGCCGCCACTTTTGTCTATGCCGGCCTAAACGGACGCGGGCGGACGAAATGGATCGCCCCATTAAAGTTGCTCTAACAATGGTTCGAAGCCACCACCACACGCGCAGCGTTCATCCAGCGCTGCCTTCTGTTAAAGTAAACATATTATTTGTTACTTGTAAAAGTTCAATAAACTTTGTTTATCATTTCAATTATTATTGACTAGTTCACTAATTTGCTGCCGCAATCTAACATATCCATGTTTCTTTAAACACCAATTAAAATGTAGACACACACGCACACTCACTCACACGGTGCCTACACAACAATTGGCCCTGCTCTCTGCCCCCAATGAGTCCCTAGTGCGGCCACGGCCGACTCTACTCATGGTGAGGCCGGTCGATGTAGATCTCATAGAGGAGCGTGAGTTCCTTCTATACATATCATGTCTAGGTTTTGGTTGCCTTAGAGCATCTTCAGCCGCACCTCCAGGACGGCGCTTAGAAGTTTTTTTTAGCACCGGCGCTAGAAAAGCGTCCCAGCCGCATTCTTACAGGCTCGTTTTGCGTCAGATTTGACGAAAACTACGGCTAGCGCACACAAGGCAACCCCACGGAATGGGGGAGCTGGGGGCGCCGGCACTATTTTTTGGCTGCAAAAGGCCCACTGCCAGCCTCTAATCTCTCTCTCCTTCATTTTTCTGGCTAGGCCCACCACGTGCACTGCAAGCAAAAATCTCCTCTCTCCCGCACGCCCGCCGCCCCTTCTCCTCCACGCTCCACCAGCCCTTCCTCGCTCATCCATCGTCGCGGCCTGCGCCGGCTCCTCTACCTGGACCGCCTCCGGCACGACTTCAGGACGTGCGCACGGGCTACACCGTGCAGGTCGTCGGGTCCTTCCACCTCCTTGCCGACGCAAGCATCAACTGCGCGCCCCGGCCCTGGGTGCGCTTCCCGCGCGCGCCTCCCGCCCTCGCCACCCTTCCCGCGCACCTGCAGCCCTCGCTGCGCCTCCTCGCCCCGAGCCCCCGCTTGAGCGTCGTGTGCCGTGGAGCGGTGGGAGTAAAGGAAGCTCGCATCCACCGGCTCGAGGTGGCGGGGGTCGAGCTCGATGCCCATGTACGCGGAGGAGGAGTTGCTGGCGCGAGCGGACGAGCTCCTCGGGCCGCCCCCGCAAGCGAGCAGGAGGGAGCGGCACCCGCGCGCTCCACGGCGCCCGAGCCGCCCGTCGGAGTTTCCGACGCAGAGGGGGTGCCCGCCGTGCTCGCAGACGGACGGCGTGCAGGTCCTCGGGAGGGCGCGGCCGGCGAGCGGGCGCGGCCTGGGCGCAGACGGGTGAGGAGGACGGCGGCGTGGAAGGAGGGCACCCGTGAGCGCGCGGCCTGGGCGCGGACGGGCGAGCGTGGCCGGCAAGCGGGCGCGGCCTAGGCGCGGACGGGCGAGCGCGGCCGCGGGAGGGCGAGCGGGAGCGCGCGGCCGACGAGCGGGCGCGGCCTGGGAAGATGTGGAGCCGGCTGCCGCTGCTGCCGGCGAGGTCGGGTGGAGAGGCGGAGAAGCAGAAGCAGGTGGCCATGGAGGTGGAGGCGGCATGGCCGAGCAGAGGAGAGACGAGCCGTCTGGATAAGGGTGGGAACGCAACGAGTAGAAGTTTCTTCAGCCTCGGGCTAAATTTTTCACCGACAGCCCCTCAAACGGTGAAAAAAATACCTTCTGGAAGGCTCAACGGCTGGAGATGCTTTTAGATGGAGCCGTAGAGGTGTGTGCCTAGATGTCTATCTGGAGCGTGCCGTCGACGCACATGCAAGCTGCGTCTAGTGGATATAGGGCCTGTCTTGCTAGTTGCAGTGGTGAGGAGTCACGTGTAGTCTAGGAAGGAATCAGTGACTTCATCAATTATGAACGAGTGTTAAAAAACGTCTTATATTATAGAACGGAGGGAGTATATGAAAATAGGCATGGAGTCATGTTATTACCTCTTCACAAGACACGGAGGCTACGTAGCATTGTAACTAATGGATCTTTGAGGATGTATCGTACCATTCAAGGAAATTATCAAGTACTCCATGAAACATTTTCTTTATCATTTGCACTGAACAGCATTATTCACAAATATATATGCATGCCCTATCTCGTTATGCGGCAGTTTGGGTTTTCTATTTTCTGAAAAAAAAAATCAATTAAGGTACCTCTTGCATAGTACCTTCCAAAAGTATTTATCTACACTAGTTCATTTTTTATTCATGGAAAATACTATAGTATATAGTTCATGTATTAAGCTAGGAATTTTTTTAATTCATTTGATAATATTTAGGTGTTAAATGATTTTCTAGCTTTTTAGTCAAGATAACACAAATTTGAACTACATGCACGTGTCAAAAAAAAAGAACTACATGTATCTATTTTATATAAATTTTAAAAATACATTTAAATAATCTTGTATATATATTTTTGCTTATATATAATATATAGAGCAATTCAAATTTATGGCAACTTTATCTGAACTATATTTGAAACCTTGAATTACACTTATTTCTTAACAAATATATTAAGTCCTCCCGCGATTTTCAATCTGTGGCACATTTCATCGGGAGCTCCCAGTCGGCGAGAGCTGGGAATCAAACTCTTCACCTAAATGAGAGCAACCTAACGCTAGAACCACCACACAAAGCTGCCAAGCTTTTCTATTATCAGAAACAAGATCTATTTGGCCATTGTTCTAGAGATATATTATATACCCAGAATTATTTGTTTGAAAAGTAATTCACAAAAGAATTAAAGAACCACGAATCTGAAAAAAGTTCAAAAACTAGAAAAGGTTCTTGAAAAATGGAAAACCTCATTACTTTCGAAAAAAAGTTCATCCATTTTGGAAAAGATCACAAATTTGATAAAAAGTTCATTGACTTTGAAAAAAGTTAATCGATTTCGAAAAAATGTTATCGGTTTTGAAAAAATTTCATCAAATATGAAAACAATTCATAAAATTTGAAAAAAATCATCAAAATGCAGAAAAAATTATCAAATTTGAAAAAGTTCATGGAATTTCAGAAAAAATTCAACGATTTTAAAAAAGTTCATCGAATTTGAAAGAACGTTCATTAAAATTCAAAAAAATCACCAATTTTGAAATACAGTTCATGGATTTGAAAAAGTTCATCAAATTTTAAAAAACATCGATACGTTCACATATTTGTGAATAATCCAACGAAAGAAAAAAACATAAAAGGAAAAAAAAGGAATGAATATAAGAGGAGAAAAGTTTACTGTTACCATATCCCGTTGGATGGTGTGTTGGTTACACCAGCGTACCTTGATGAGGGAGGTCGTTGGTTTGATTCCCGAATGGCGCCCTTTTTTGTGAATTAAGACACAAAAAGAAAAAGATGTTAGATGGGCTGGCCCAGAACGGCGGCGCTTCAGACGCCCGTTTGCAAAAGCACTAGTAACGGGTGCCTGAAGCGCGAAATAGAGTCTGCCCGCCCCATTTCATGACAGAAAACATTACGCATTTGGGCATGCTGGGCCCACTTTTGTTCGGTGGCGAAACTTTCGAAACTGTCACAGAATTAGGCGCATCCATTGCGGCCATAAATCCACAGATATCTTGTGGTCGTTGCGTCCCTTCTAGCCAATCAACAACATGTTTCTTTTTTTTTTACATGGGAATCTGATATTTCATTAACCAAAGTGTCAAGCAAGATCGTTGGCCACTAAGTCATGCACAAACATAGGTGCATTGTGCGCCGCCTAGCCATACAGCTTGGGGATCGACGACCATCTTCGAGCCATGTTACACTAGGCATCCGCTACCTTATTTACATTGTCTCGGCAAGTACTTCATTAACCAATGACATGTTGATTATCAAAGATGCAAATTTTCCATGTCATCATGGGAGTAAGAACTTTGTTTACATCTTTATATCTCTTTTTTTTTAAATTAAGAAAACATGCAGCAGAGTCATGTTGCTTTCTCTAAAATAATCGAAAAAACTAACGTCCACGTGTGGCATCTTACATATCGTCCACACGCCTCCTTCACCACTCATTTTGCCACGTATGAATAGATGACATCAGCAGGAATTTTTTTGGTTTTCGGGTTAAAAATGTTTTATCTCCTAATTAAAAAATCAAAATAAAAATCCATTTTCACCATTAAATCCGTCTCGACGAGATCTTCAAAACTAGACCCATGTTGATATGTTTTGATGAAAATTTTTTTACCCAAAAGTTGCCATGATGTTTACACTGTAGTTGCCGTAGTGCTTAAACTAAAGTTGCCATGTGGAATTTTAGTTTGTAGAGCATCGCAATTTTAGTTTTTTTATGATGGCAATTCTAGTACATTGACCATGAAAATTATTTTTTTATGAATCATGGCAATTTTAGTTTATGGTTCATGGCAAGTCTAGTTTCTTAATTCCCTGTTTTATAATATGTCAAAATTTACTTTTAAATGTAGAAAAAAATTGCTGAAACATATCATGGCAACTTCAGCTTAAACATCATGGCAATTCATATGCAATAGACATGGTAACTTTTAACCCAAAAAAATTTCGTCGAAATATATTGATATGAGATTTAGTTTCGAAGATCTCGTCGCGAGGGATTTAATGGTGAAAAAGGATCTTCAATCGGATTTTTCATTTAAGGGATAAAACATTTTAAAAACTGAAAAATCCAAAAAGATTCCCACATGCATGCATCCGGTGACGTGGCGCAGTCGGTATGTTATATGGCGTGTGGGCATTAGCATTGTCCACAATAATTGTGTTTACATATTGGAAAATATATTTCTCTGAAAACTTAATGATCTAAAACGTCTTATATTAGTTTATAGAGAAAGTAACTTTTTGTGCGAATATCTAATTCTGAGCCCGGGCTCATTTGCACCCAATGGACAGTCAATTCAAAAGCGATAGTAAAAAAATAAATCTTTTTTTGCATGAAAGATATTTTAGGGCGTGAGTGCGTGCCAAATTTCAAATTTCAAAGCATTTGGAGATAGGAGTAGCTCTCAGAAAAAAATCAGATCCAAACAGTAAACTTGTTTACCTGGACCTTAAATTTATCTTTTTTATTGAGAGCTACTCAGACACACAAATGCTCTGAAATTTAGCGCGGACAACACGTACTCAGTCATCTTTCTCCACAAAAAGATCAGATTGTTTCACTCGCCTTGTCCCTTTTTGTGTACATAAATAATTTTCCAATATTACCAGCTGCTTGAGAATTAATAGTTAGAGGCACATCGCACATATTCAGGCCATCAAATTACCGAGCTAGCCAATTAGCAGTAATAATAGTAAGGAGTACTGGTAGTTAACCGATCAGCATGTGAAGCAGCATGTCGTTGCACGCGTCCATGGCGCCGGGCAGGCACCACTGTAGGCAGTCACGGGACACCGTAAACTTCTCCGACTCCCACAGCCGGTACTTGCTCGGGTGGGCGTCCGGCCGCAGCGCCATGGCCTCCGTCGCGTCCATGAGCAGCATCCTCACCCCTTTCCCTCTCGCCGCAGCCTCTGCCGCCGCGAACTCCTCGACCTGTATCCGGCGCATCTCCTTCTGCCCCTCGTCCATCTCCCACTCGCCGCGCCGGAGAGGCCGCGTCCGGACGCAGTCGCCGTCCTCGTTCCGCGTGCCGTTCTCGTAGTGCGACGGCGAGATCGTCCGCACGATGACCGTCCTTGAGCGGCCGCCCGGCGCGCCAACGGCCGCGCGGAGCGCGCTCCGGAACGCCAGCCGCAGGGAGTACCGGAGCGTGAGGTCGGTGACGTTGGGCGCGAGGCAGCCGCTGCACCCGACGAGGCGGCCACGCTCGTAGAACACGGACGGCCGGTAGAACCAGCTGCCGGCGGAGACGACGATGTAGTCGAACATGCCGGCGTGGGCCGCCCATCCAGCGTCCGGCTCGTCCAGGTGGAGGCTCCACAGGCCCGCCCCGCTGCGCGTCGGGCCGTCCCGGTCGGTCTCGACGGCGCGGACGAGGAACGGCGACCAGAAGTCGGCGACGGCGAAGCCGTGGCGCTCGTAGCGGTAGACGTATCCCGCTTTGGTCCACGGCACGGGCCGCTCGGCCCGCGCCAGGAGGCACACGAGCGAGTGCATCTGGTTCCTGGCGAGCGAGTCGCCGACGAACGCCACGGACTTCCCCCTCATGGCGCCGAGGAACCGCGCCGCGTCGAAGCGGGGCAGCTCGCACCCGTCCGGCCGCCACCGCCACCGGACGAACCCGAGGTCCGGCTTGCCGTAGCGCATGCAGTCGTAGTGGCCGCGGATCACGGGGCACGTCTCGTTGGTGTATCCCGGCGCACCCGGGTCGGGCACCCACTCGCCCTTGAATATGTCGCAGGACCCGTTGACGCCTCGTCCATGGCCGGCCGTGCTCGTGACCGCCAGCGGCATCAGCGGCACGCCGCCGGGCAGGCTCATCGCCGCGAGGACTACAAGGCACGTCGTGAGGACGGCGGCGGGGAGCACATAGTGCCAGTGGCGGCTGTAATGGGCAATCGACGGGAGCTTAACTCCATGAAACTTCATCGCTGTTAACATCTATCCCAAGTTCCCAACGAACTACGGATCATGAGCATTATGTTTATGATAGTATGAACGAGTTTATGTATACAGATTCTTTTTTTGTGCTGCTTCATGAACGTTCATGAGTGTAGTGGCAGCTGGAAGTAGCATGTCGATGCGGTAGCATTGACGACGAAGACGGTGGTGACTAGTTAGCGTTGCACGGTACGTAATTAGTGTGCGGCTTACACTTGTGATGGTGGATTCCACGTGACCTTGAGTGCTAAACAGGTGCGCTTGTATACTGAGCTAGCGGTAGAGCTTCAATCTTTTTGACCGGCGTGTCGAGATCTAGGAACGGAAGTTCACCAACCATTCCACACATTCGAGAATGAGTATTTTATTTCTGATCTGTCGCGTGTTTTCCAACGCTATGGTCGTGACAATCTCGGTTACTGCATCATTTTTAAGCACTTTGCATACTATTCTCAACTGGACCTGACTGAGCGCAAGAAACCAACATTCACACCTTGATTGGTTGTTTGTATTCCCTCTAGCCTGTATGTGCCAAAACAAAAGGCCTACTTTGATTGTGGACTTATTTGAGGGGAAACATAAGTCCGATTATTTGATTACATTCAGGATAGCTGTGTGGTAATCTCCTCCTCGATGTGGTGAGGTTACCAGAGGCACACATGAAAAGAACTAAACTAGACAGAACAAACTTAGGCACAAACACATGTCTTAACCACGCATCACAAGTTTTAAGCCAACATAGTACGATAAGTTTTAAACGAAATCCAAGTCTTAAACCAACAACCAACAAGGAATGGGCACCAGGAGCTCAGGCGGTCACGACGAAGGCGTTCTCATGCTCCTTGCACTTGGTGACCACCTCCACGCCGTCGTCGTTGAAAACGATCACCTTCATGGTGTCGGGGGTTAGCGGTTCAAACGTCAGCATGCACCCGATCATGATCTGGTGAACGGCGGTGAAGGTGGCCCAACCCTGATTAAGGGTGACCCAGCAGCCGGTGTTGGTCTTCAGCTCGAACTCTGTAGGGACGGCGGGGAAGTGCTTCATGAACTCCAGAGGCATTGGCAGACTCTCTAGCTTTGGAGCAAGCATAACCTTGCAGAAGTGGCTTGGTCCTGACTCTTGATGGTACTGGCTATAGTTCCGCCGCTTGGCGCTTGGGTGATCCTGTACCGGCCCTTCGACCAATGGCGGCACGACCTCCTTGCCCTTCGACCAATGGCGGCACGACCTCCTTGCCCTTCTCCAATGGTGGCACGACCTCCTTGCCCTTCTCCAATGGTGGCACGACCTCCTTGCCCTTGTCCATCTGCATTATGAACAACACGCAATTTAATGGTTAGCATTCATTCATATCATCCTGACACTCCTATATTAACCCACCATACTAACCCAGCACCGCACTCAAACCCCCTCTGTTTCACCACCACTCCTCTTCCACCTCTGTGTTTCACCATCTCTCCCACGCCATGAACTCCAACCCCAACCCTTTCCCCTGGGGCATTGGATGGAGGGTCTTCTTCCTTGGGTGCTCCCTCCGTGACGGCAAGAAGTTCGAGCACACCATGTGTTGGGGATATTACCACTGGGCGTAAACCGGCCAGAAGAGGCCGGGTTAACCCCATAAGTAGTTCATCTGTATCTGAAGTCCATGAAGACAGACGGTGACGCTTTATGAAGGCCCAGGGCCCAAAGCCGGTTTAAGGCCTGTAGACATAAACCGGCATTGATATGTAAGCTTGTGTTGTAAGATAGAAATAGCAGAGACTGAGCCGGACACGATTATGAGCCGGCCTCGGGATTCTGTAAACCGACGGGCGTCAACCCATGTATATAAGGGGACAACCCGGCGGCGGTTCAAGGACAACGGACAACAACTCGAGACTCAGGCAAAGCGCATTCGCTCCCTGGTCATCGAAACCCCAGTAATTCCATCACAACTAGACGTAGGCTTTTACCTTCTTCGTAAGGGGCCGAACTAGTATAAACTCTCTTGCGTCCCTTGTCCGCTTTAACCCCTTTAAGCTAACTCGTAGTGACGGTTCCACGACTAAGTCCTTTCTCTAGGACATCTGCCGTGACAAAACCACGACAGTTGGCGCCCACCGTGGGGCTATCGCATGATGGTTTCAAGTTCTTGGAGGGCAACTTCGAAGGACTCAAGGGTTACGCTGTGGGCCGGATGACCAAGAGTCGTCGCGGCAAGCTCTACATCGACGATGCAGGCTGGGGCCCCGAGGCCGGCTCAATCGAGTACGGGTACCGGGTCCCCTTTGGTGGCATACACGTTTTCATTGGCAAGATCGGCGAACTGGGCCTTGAGCCGGACCTCTGCACCGACCTCGTCGAAACGGCTCAGCGTGCGAGATCTGCCCGGGTCAAGCCTGTCATGAAGCGTGCCTTCGTGGGAGTTATCCATGGAGGGGAATCTAAGGATAGATCGGAATCTGGTGGTGAGACCATCGTTTATTCTGGCGACGAGTCATCGACCGGAGAGACGAGTCGTTATATCAGTTACAAGATGGCCGGATTGGGGGCTGTTCCGATGGCGACAGTATTCCGGACCCCTTTGATCTGCCAAACCGGGTTGCGATCTTCATGGCCGGTACACAACCGGCGCTCCACTCTTCGACCGCAGCGGCGATGATTTCCGGATCGACAGCGGCAACAACTGCCGGGGCGGCCCTGCGCGGCCGCCAGCTCAGGTTCTATCTGATTTGTTTGACGCGTTGACAATGCTAATGGCGGAGGTTAACCCGGCGGATCAGGATGCACACAATGCAGAAATCGCGAAGGTGAAAGATCAGATCACCCAGGCCAAAGCCGACTTAGCAGCTAAGGATACCAGGATGGCCGCGGAGCGGGCCGCTTTGGATGCATAAGCTTACCGGATTATGCTGGATCAGAGTGCGTCGAACGAAGTCTTGAAGAGGAGGCACCGATCTCGCCTGTCGCCGGTTTATGACGCTAGAAATCTCTTTAACACCCCAGGAGCAGGGACCAGTAATCCCCCGGTGGTAAACCGGGCGGAGGCACCTGGGGCAGGGGCGCTGGTTCAGCCACGTTTGGTGGATCCGCCTTGTCAGAACAACATTGTAACACCGCATGTCCCCACGCCACCGGGTCATTACTCTAACCCGATGGACAACATTGTCGCTGCCGCTTCACGGCTGGCGGCCATCCCGATCGAAGGCGATTCTCCGGTGGCGGTCGAGACGCGTCGGGTTAAGGAGCTTCTTCAGACAGCCTTGGTTCAACAGGAGGCTTATTCATATAGTCGCGATCGGATTCATTCCACTCCCCATCCAAGCCGGAGTTACAGCAGGCATATGGATGAACCGGCAGTGTCAAGCAATGCGCAAAACCGTGATCCGCCCCGTGGCAATAACCCGGCGGGTGGTGCTGGTGATGCTCAGGAGGTGGTGGACCGGGCTCGGGCACGCAGAGAGGCCGAGTTAGCGGCGCAGCATGAGGCCCGTCAGCTTACTCCGGTTCGTCCGACCACATCAGTGGAACCAGGAGTTACCTCTAGCTCTTTGGGAGTGCCGTGTCTCGTCCCGGCGTTGCGCAATGTGCGCCTGCCCAAGGATTTCAAGGGCCCGCGCAAGGTGCCGAATTACACCGCCGATTTGTCCCCTGAAACATGGGTCGAAAGCTATGAGATGGCCATGGAGATGCTGGATGTGGATGATGCGGCATGTGCGAAATACTTCACCATGATGCTAGAAGGGACGACTCGCACTTGGCTAAAGAGCTTACCGGCTAATTCTATCAGGTCATGGGCCGAGTTGAGAGCTCGGTTTATTCAGAATTTCAAGGATACATGCAAGCAACCCATGTCAATTGTGGACTTAGCTGCCTGTGTCCAGGAGGAAGGAGAGTCAACAACCCATTGGGTGCGCCGGGTTTCGGAGATTTTGCATTCATCGGTCCGCATCAATGCTGACACCGCAGTTTTAACATTGGAAGGCAATTGCCGGTTTGAACCCCTGAAGTTGAAGTTGGGACAGCTCAAACGTCATTGTAATGACATGGGAACCCTCATGGCTGCACTGGTGAAGTATGCCGACTCTGATAGTACCAAGGATCCCGAGTCTGACGATGATAAGACAGGGAAGGGAAAAAAGAGCGGCAACGCCAAGGGGCAGCACCACAACCCGGCGGGTCATGGAAACGGCGGCAAGCGTAAGGCGGACCACAGTTTAGACTTTGTGGCTAATACTAATACACATGACAATGGCCAGAGGCGTAAGGGTAAACCGCCCCAGCGCGGTGGAGGGCCAAGTCCTAATCCGGACCGTTTGTCTTATCTGTTGAACCAGCCCTGTCGAAAGCATGGGACGAAGGAGATCCCGTCCACACACCTCTGGAAAGATTGTTACATCATGCAAGAGTTCAAAAATTCTGATTCTTTCCGGTATGATCATGGACCAGGAGGCGGTTCGGGCCCCGGGTCTCATGGGCCGGTGTAACGCCCACGATGCGGCTATATCTCCCACGTGTCGAGGCACGACTTAGAGGCATAACCGCATTGTAGGTATTGTCGCAAGAAGGGTCATCTTCACACAATCCCATGTAATGAACAAAAATGGGATAACGAGAGTTGGCTTACAATCGCCACTTCACACAATACATAAATTAATTCATACATCATCTAAAATCCACACATAGACCGACTACGATCAAATACACATGAAAATAAGATAACCCCAAATGCTAGATCCCCGATCATCCCAACCGGGCTCCACTACTGATCATCAGGAAATGAAACATAGTAACGACCACGTTCCTCGTCGAACTCCCACTTGAGCTCGATTGCGTCATCTGCACTGGCACCGTCGGCACCTGCAACTATTTTGGTAGAATCTGTGAGTCACGAGGACTCAGCAATCTCACACCCGCGAGATCAAGACTATTTAAGCTTATAGGAAAGGACGGTGTAATGAGGTGGTGCTGCAGTAGCACTAAGCACATATGGTGGCTAACATACGCAAAAGAGAGCGAGAAGAGAAGCAACGCAACGGTCGCGAAGCTAGAAATGATCAAGAAGTGATCCTGAAACTACTTACGTTCATGCATAACTCCAACCGTGTTCACTTCCCAGACTCCGCCGAGAAGAGACGATCACGGCTACACACACGGTTGATGTATTTTAATTAAGTCAAGTGACAAGTTCTCTACAACCGGACATTAACAAATTCCCATCTGCCTCATAACCGCGGGTACGGCTTTCGAAAGATAATACCCTGCAGGGGTGTCCCAACTTAGCCCATTATATGCTCTCACGGTCAACGAAGGATAAACCTTCTCCCGGGAAGACCCGATCAGTCTCGGAATCCCGGTTTACAAGACATTTCGACAATGGTAAAACAAGACCAGCAAAGCCGCTCGATGTGCCGACAAATCCCGATAGGAGCTGCACATATCTCGTTCTCAGGGCACACCGGATGAACACTACGTACAACTAAAACTAGCCCTCGAGTTTCCCAAAGGTGGCGCTGCAAGTGGCTCTAGTTTGGACCAGCACTCAGAGGAACACTGGCCCGGGGGTTTAAATAAAGATGACCCTCGGGCTCGCGAAAACCCAAGGGAAAAAGGCTTAGGTGGCAAATGGTAAAACCAATATTGGGCCTTGCTGGAGGAGTTTTATTCAAGGCGAACTGTCAAGGGGGTCCCATAAATCACCCAACCGCGTAAGGAACGCAAACTCAAGGAACATAATACCGGTATGACGGAAACTAGGGCGGCAAGAGTGGAACAAAACACCAGGCATAAGGCCGAGCCTTCCACCCTTTACCAAATATATAGATGCATTAATTAAATAAGAGATATTGTGATATCCCAACAAAGTTCATGATATCCATGTTCCAACATGGAACAAACTTCATCTTCACCTGCAACTAGCAACGCTATAAGAGGGGCTGAGCAAAAGCGGTAACATAGCCAAACAACCGTTTGCTAGGAAAGGATGGTTAGAGGCTTGACATGGCAATATGGGAGGCATGATATAGCAAGTGGTAGGTAGCACGGCATAGCAATAAAGCGAACAACTAGCAAGCAAAGATAGAAGTGATTTCGAGGGTATGGTCATCTTGTCTGTAAGGTTCTCAGAGTTGTCGAAAGCTTGATCCTCGTAAGCGTACTCAACAGGTTCCTCGTTCACGAACTCGTCTCCTGGCTCTACCCACAGCAAGAACACAAGCAATGGAACCACAATCAATCACGGGAAATGCACAAGCAACATGATGCAATACATGCATGATATGCGAGATGTGATATGCGATGCATATGCGTGCTCCGGAAGAAAAAAGGATGAACAAGGCAGTAACTTGGCCAACCAAGTATGCCACTGGAAAGATGAGATGATTTCGGTCGAAATCGATATAAAGATCACCGCAAACGGATGCACGGTTTGCAAATGGCAAGCAAAACAAGAATGACACGATTCTGCGATTAACAACATGATAGCACTTAGAATACATCAAGTAACTATGCTACAGCACCTCAATATAGCAACAAAGCATATGAAAGTAATCTACAGGAGATGCTTGACAAACGATGAACACTGAGCTATGGCTAGATCACACCATAACAGGTTCAAACAAGCATGACAAAAATGCAAAAGATATCAGGTTCACAGACTTAGTGAAATTACTGGACATGGCTGAAACAGCATCAGGTAGCAATGTTCAGAGCAAGCAATCAACATGCTACAGGAACTTAACATATCAAAACAAGGCATGGAAGGAATCTACTAAATGCATAGAACAAAAGTCCCTTACTGACCATGAGCCAAAAAGGATCACAAGATATGATGGCACCCATGTAAACATAGCAAGTTTCGTTAACAGGTTTCAGACAGCAGAAAACAGAGCATGGCATTAACAGAATTATGAAGGCATCTTTGTGAGCTCTATTCACTCATCACAAAGCAATGCATGACAAGACAAGCATACATACAGAAAGATGGCATGTTTATGAAGCTAACCATAGCAAGAGAAAGTTTATATCATGTATGGATCAACTACAACAACCTTGGCAAAATTGAATATCATGTTAACATTCTGCCAAAAATATTTTATGGCAAAAGTAGAGCAAGATAAGACATGCTATGGCACTCCATAATTTCAAACAGAGGCATGAATGGATAGAGCACAACTATATCTACAGAACATCCTTACTGAACATACTCAAAAGAAGCATGGATCTCTCTGTAGACACATGGATACATGACAACGAAATAACAACAGTAACAGACTTAGCAAAAACCTAAGTGCCTGAAAACAGAAACATCACGAAGCCTAGTTTGCATGCTTGTGCTAATCACCACATAGATCACAAAAATACATGGCATACACCCATGTAAATATGGCATGGCATATATCAAAACACCTGTAGAGCTCATGCCCATAAGATGCACACATTAAATATAGCAAAAATAACAAAATACCAAGTTCTGACAAGTAACAACAGAAAACATCATATAGCACTCTTGCACCAGAGATTTGGGCATCATGATGGACTCAAACGGGCATGGTACAATGGAACAAAATGAAGAGCATCTCGTGATGAACATTTCGATATATCATGCGCATGAAACGGAGTAGTATGCCAAGAGTTATGAGGCAATGAACATTAGCACATAATGAGATAATTACGGGACTTGGCAGAAATCGAGGGGAGGGGAAAAGTCAACCTCTCTTTGGATCTGGATCGGGGCGCGCGTGAACCGAGGCGCCGGAGGAGAGGGCGACGACGGCCGGAGGGGACGAGGCCGGAGCGGTTCGGGAGGAGGCGCCGCCGGCCGGGGATGGCGTCGCCGGAGATGGAGGCGGCGGGGACAGGCACGGGCGCCGGAGTTGGAGACGGCGCGCGCGGTGAGCTCGCCGGCGGCGGCGCTGGAGATCGGGCGGCGGAGGCGGCGGACTTCGGTGGCGCGGGCGAGGCGGCGGGGAGCGGACGGAGCCGGGCGGCGCGCGCGGGCGAGGCGGCGGGGAGCGGACGGAGCCGGGCAGCGCGCGGGCTCCGGGGGCCGGGCACGGGCCTGGCGGGCCGGCGGCGCGCGCGGTGGCCGGGGGCCACGTGTCGCGCCCCGATTGGTCGGGCGCGGCGGCGGGATTCGTCCGACGGCGGCGGAGGGCGATTTTTTAGGGTTTGGACCCGGATTTTGGAGGGAAGGTGTTTATATAGGTATAGGGAGCTAGGAGAGTCCAAATGAGGCCCGGTTTTCGCCCACACGATCGTGATTGAACGCCCGAGAGCATGGAGGGGACTTAGATGGGTTATTGGGCTGCTTGGAGGGGGTTTTTGCTGCAACACACAAAAGGCCTTTGCGGTTACCCGGTTAACTGTTGGAGCATCAAACGACCTCCAAATGGAACGAAACTTGACAGGTGGTCTACCGGTGGTATACCAAGGCCACTTGACAAGCCTCGGTCCATTCCGAGAACGTTTAACACCCGCTCACGAAAAGAAACAAGAGGGTTGCGCCGGTGCATGTGGGAGTGTTGGATTGTAAAACGGACAACGGGGAAAATGCTCGGATGCATGAGATGAACAGTTATGCAAATGAGATGCACATGATGACATGATATGAGATGCATGACATGAAAAAAATGCAAAACGAAAGACAAAACCCAACCACGGAAGGAATATCATAACACATAGCCGAAAATGGCAAGAGTTGGAGTTACAAATATGGAAAGTTACATCCGGGGTGTTACAGCCGGGTTATGGTGGAGGAAATTCCGGTTCAGTCTTCCACGGTAATCAGGGTGGACATAACAATGAAAGTAATCAGGGTAACCAAGGTGGCTATAATCATCAGGGCAATCAGCAGCAGCAGCAGTCGGGTTACCAGAGCAACCCGAAGCAGTTGAATAGCGGACAGTATCATGTCTTCACCACTAGCTTGGACAAGCGCGATCAGAAGCTTCATAAAAGGACGGTGAATACCGTTGAACTGGCGGTGCCCCATTATTTGCGCTGGTCCGAGCAGCCGATTGTGTGGAGTAGAGAAGATCATCCGCCCCGGGTTGACAATCCGGGTCATCTGGCTCTGGTGGTGGCACCTCAGGTGGGAGGTTATAAGTTCACTAAGGTACTCATGGATGGAGGGAGTAGTATCAATATCCTTTATTATGAAACTTTCCATCGCATGGGGTTAACAGATAAAAATCTTAAACCGTCCAATACGGTGTTCCATGGTGTGGTGCCTGGTAAGTCGGCATATCCTGTTGGTAAGATAGCTCTGGAGGTGGCTTTTGGAGATGAGCATGACTCGAGATCAGAAACCTTGACCTTTGAAGTGGTGAAAATCAGAAGCCCGTATCATGCCCTATTTGGACGGCCAGCTTATGCTAAGTTTATGGCGCGGCCTTGTTATGTCTATCTGCAGCTCAAGATGCCGGGTCACAAGGGAACTATAACCGTGCATGGGAGCCGCAAGATTGCTCTGGAGTGTGAAGAAGGTGATGCGGCTTATGCTGAGTCGGTTTGTGCAACAGAAGAGTTGAAGTTTTACAAGGACAATGTTGATCCGGCAGATATGACTTCGTTGAAGAAACCAACTACAGAGCATGATCCGGCCCTGAAGTTTAAATCGGCTGATGTGGCTAAGCTTGTTGACTTCGTACCTGGCGATTCGTCCAAGCAGTTTAGCATCAGCACTAACTTGGATCCGAAATAGGAAGGTGCGCTCATCGAGTTCATCCGTGAGAATCGGGACATCTTTGCATTGAAGCCTTCTGACATGCCAGGTGTACCGAGAGAACTCGCTGAGCACACTCTCAATGTTGATCCCAAGTATAAACCAGTCAAGCAGTTTCTCCGCCGGTTCAATGAAGAAAGACGCAAAGCTATTGGAGAAGAAGTAGCCAGGCTCTTGGCGGCTGGATTTATCGTTGAAGTATTCCATCCTGAGTGGTTGGCTAATCCGGTGCTGGTCATTAAAAAGAACGGCACTTGGCATATGTGTGTGGACTACACAGACCTTAACAAAGCTTGTCCAGCAGATCCTTTTGCCCTCCCTCGTATTGATCAAATTATTGATGCTACGGCGGGTTGCGAGCGTTTGAGCTTGTTGGATGCATATTCTGGTTATCATCAGATCAAAATGGCAGTTAAGGACCAGGAGAAGACAGCTTTCATAGCCCCCTTTGGAGCCTTCTGCTATGTGTCCATGCCCTTTGGGCTCAAGAGTGCCCAGGCGACTTATCAACGGTGTGTGCAGAATTGTCTTCATAAATAGATCGGCCGCAATGTTCACGCCTATGTGGATGATATTGTGGTAAAATCAAGGAAGAAGGAGACATTGATTGATGACTTGAAGGAAACCTTTGATAACCTGCGGGTTTATAAAATGATGCTTAATCCGGCCAAGTGTGTCTTTGGTGTACCTGCAGGCAAGCTCTTGGGCTTTTTGGTGTCTAACAGGGGCATTGAAGCTAATCCGGAAAAGATCAAAGCCATCACCTCCTTGGATAAACCGAAGTGTATCAATGATGTTCAACGCCTGGCAGGCCGGATTGCCGCGTTGAGCCGGTTTGTCAGTCGCCTTGGCGAGAAGGCCATCCCTTTATATCAGATGCTGAAGAAAACGGATAACTTCGTCTGGAGTGACGCCGCTAATGAAGCATTTGAGGACTTAAAGCGGCAGCTAGCTAATCCGCCAATTCTCGCTGCTCCAGTGGCAGCTAATGCTCGGGCTGTTAGTGTGGCTATTGTGGTGGAGCGCAAGGAGGCAGGAAAGGAATATCCGGTTCAGCGGCCGGTTTACTATATCAGTGAGGTACTTATTGAGTCCAAGCAGAGGTACCCACATCAGCAAAAATTGGTGTATGGGGTTTTCATGGCAAGCCGGAAGCTTAAGCAATATTTCCAAGGTCATCCCATCACGGTGGTCATCTCTGCTCCTTTGGGGGATACAATCCAGAACAGAGAAGCAACTGGTCGGATTGCTAAGTGGGCTATCGAGCTCGGGCCTCACGGGTTGAAATACATACCCCGAATGGCGATCAAATCCCAGGCACTTGTGGATTTCATCAATGATTGGACAGAATTACAAGCGCCAGAGGAGAAGCCGGATCACACTTATTGGACTATTCATTTTGATGGGTCCAGGCAATTGGAGGGCTCGGGGGCTGGAGTCGTATTAACTTCCCCACGAGGTGATAAGTTTTGTTATGTTCTCTGTTTAATGTTCCCTTGCACTAACAATGCAGCTGAATATGAGGCCCTACTCCATGGTCTTCGGATGGCTAAGGAGATGAACCTAAGACGAGTTAAGTGCTTCGGTGACTCGGATCTGGTGGCTCAACAAGTGTCCGGCACTTGGGATTCCAAGGACCCACTCATGGCAGCATATCATCGTGAGGTGGATATTGTTGCAGGTCACTTTAAAGGTTATCAGGTGGATCATGTGGACCGGTGGAAGAATGAGGCGGCGGACGCGTTAAGCCGCCTGGGTTCCCAACGTAAACCGGTTCCGCCTAATGTCTTCCTGGATGTTCTGCATAATTCGTCTGTCAAGCTCCCTGGTGAAGAGGAGTTGGCTATTCCTGATCCGGAAGCTCAGTTGGTGGCGGCTCTTCATGTTATCCCGGATTGGACGGTTCCATATCTGGCGTATATGAACCGGGGCGAGTTACCAGAGGATGAGACTTTGGCCAGGCAGATAATCCGGCGGTCCAAGTCCATGACTATTATCAATGGAGAGTTACATCATTGCAGTGTGACAGGGGCGTTTCAACGATGTGTGGCTCCTGAAGAAGGCCGTGAAATTTTGCGTGAGATCCACGAAGGAGATTGTGGTCACCACGCCGGTTCAAAGTCTTTGGTGGCCAAGGCGTTTTGTCACGGTTTCTATTGGTTGACAGATCATGCTGATGCCGAGGACTTGGTCAAAAGATGTGATGGCTGCCAGAAATTCTCAAGGCGCGCTCATGTACCGGCTCAAGAATTGAGGATGATTCCAATCACCTGGTCGTTTGCAACTTGGGGTCTGGATATGGTTGGGCCTTTCAAGAGGTCCAAGGACAAGAAGACCCACCTTTTGGTGGCGGTTGATAAATTCACGAAGTGGGTGGAGGCAAAGCCAGTTAGCAAGTGTGACGCAGCCACGGCGGTTCAATTCATCAAAAAGGTGATCTTCCGGTTTGGCTTTCCACACATCATTATAACAGACAATGGTACCAATCTGTCAAAAGGGGCCATGAAGGAGTTCTGTCAACGTGAGCACATCCGGCTTGACGTGTCATCAGTGGCTCACACCCAGTCCAATGGTCAAGCGGAGAGGGCCAATCAAGAGATCTTGAGAGGCATCAAACCCCGGCTTATGGTTCCTTTGCAATGGACGCCGGGTTGTTGGGTTGAGGAGTTACCTTCTGTGTTGTGGAGCATCAATACCACACCCAACAGATCGACAGGATACACACCATTCTTCATGGTTTATGGAGCGGAAGCGGTTCTTCCTAGTGACATCCGTCATGACTCGCCTCGTGTAGCGGCATATGTTGAAGCTGACAACGAGAAGGCACGGCAGGAAGCTCTTGACCTGTTAGATGAGGAACGTGACATGGTGGCAGCCCATTCGGCGATTTATCAGCAAGATCTGCGTCGTTATCATAGCCTTCGGGTTAGAACCAGAACCTTTCAAGAAGGTGATTTGGTGCTTTGGCTCATCCAGGATCAGACGGATATGCATAAGCTATCCCCCCCTTGGGAAGGACCCTTTGTGGTCAGCAAGAATTTGCACAACGGGTCATACTACCTAATCAATGTTCGAGAGCGCAAAGACTCACGTAAATCGGAGGAGGAGACCAACCGGCCGTGGAATAATGCTCATCTTCGGCCCTACTATACTTGAGCTATAGGCTCTGCTTATGTACATATTATGACATTATATATATTATGATCAATATAATAAACCGGAACCTCAGCTAAAGCGGGGTATCTGTTGTTTTTATTACATCATGTGTGGTTACATGGAGCTTACAAAGCGGCGTCCGGTTTACCCCTTGATTTAGCTTCTCAAAGCTTTATATTACATCACTTGGGGGCTTGGTCGTATCCGAACCATAGCTACACCTCTTGATCGGCGCAATGCCACAACATCACTTGGGGGCTTGGTCGTATCCAAACCATAGCTACACCTCTTGATCGGCGCAATGCCACAGCATCACTTGGGGGCTTGGTCGTATCCGAACCACAGTCACACCTCTTGATCGGCTCAAAGCCACATCAATCCGGGGCCAAAGAGAGTGTTGTAAAACAACAGCTCAAACATAGGCACCCACTGAGCACAACTCACAATGTTGCTTGGGGATTCTTTGCCGTCGAAATGAACTAAGAATCTTCACTTGTAACAGGCTATCAAGCCATGGCTTGGAAGCCTGGTGTATACACCTAAAACCCTGGGTTAACCTGCCTATTTAAGTAAGTCACTCCGCCCAGGTAAACCTGGTATGACCCTTCAAACTTTGACAAGTTACTCTAAAATGCAGACCCTGAACTTATCAAGTTAAAACGATGATTGGTTAAGGATTGAGGACCATCTTAAAAGGCTTTGCAAAAATGGTTTAACTCAGTGGCCTGGCAGCCCATGAAAACCTCGAATTTGGGGCCTCGCAGCCCGTGAAAAGCCTCGACTACAACGGTTTTATTTTCCTTTTGCTAAAGTTTTTCTTTCTTTTGATAAGATTTGTGATGTTTTCAAACCAGTGTTTATCAACCCGGTTAGGCTGTCAACTATAAGTTGTCAGTACATGATCAAGTTATAATCCGGAGACTATCAGCCCGGTCTGGTTTTGACTAAAAGTCACCAGTATGGAATAAACCGGTGTTTATCACAGCCCGGAATGGTTTTCTGATAAACCGGCATCATATAACAGGAGTTACTTCTACTCCGGATTAGGGTTATTACCCTCATTACAAAGTTGGTCAGCCAACACTATGCCTAAAGGTCATAGGTATCATATATTTCCATATTTGGTTATCTTTTACAACCTTGGTTATAAACCGTGGTTATATATATATATATTTGGGTATCATGACCCGCCCGGTGGTAAACCGTCAGGGCGCTTTAAGCTTCCTATCTGCAGGAACAACTTGAATAAATAGCTATGGATTATGAACATCATATCTTAAGCATGGCGGATTAACACGTATTAGTTGCAGATAAATATGCACGAAGGCATAACAGACCAAGTGTTTTAACTAGCCTATTACAAGGCGTTTCAGTGCCCAAAGGGATAATTGTTTCTCAATAAGCATTGCAGCACGTGGAAGACTAAACCGGCCCCCGAATTATGATTGCTTATCAGCTTGACCTGACGGCTGCGGATCATCTTGCACTGGTTTATCTTCTTCGTCTCTACCCAGCGGCTGGAAGTCAACAGTTGTCCAGTCGACCCCAGTTAAAGCTTGGAACACAGCTTCGTCACTTATAAGGGTTGACGGTTCAATATCAGGGGCATAAGTGTGCTTACGGATTGGAGGGATCAGATTTTGCGCTTCCGGAATTGGTGCAGCAACCCGTCTGTTCTTGTCATCATAACTTGCCTAATAGTATGAGAGATCAGCTTCTTCAGCCAATTGACAAGCCAGTGGACGTACTTCCCGGTTTATGGCGCGGAGATCCTCCTGGCTAAATTCTGATCCGTCTTGTTTTAAGCTTGGGAAGCCTTTAGCCACGTCCACCGGATCAAGATCAGACACCCACGCCTTTGCCCGGGTTAGAGCGGTCAGAGCTCCGGCCCTTGCCGCAGCTTTCTTTAGTTCTTCAACCCGGGAAGGCAGCATGGATAGCCTTTCTAAGGTGTCCTTGATCAATGTTGGAGGAGGTTTATTGTGTGAAGCGGTGCAGATGATCCGCTGCGCACCGGTATACAGCTGCTCTATCAGAGTATAGGCTGCTTTCGATTTCTTCTGTACGTCAGAGCCTAGATGGCTAATACGAGTTCCTGCATCATTATAAACGTCAGTAAACCAGCAACACATGGGAAGATATGTTGAAAGTATAAAGCAAGGATGCTTACCAAACACAGCAGCGGTCATAGCATGTACTTGCCGCTTTACACCAATCAGCTCGTGTACCACCGGTTTGAGAGCTGCTTCTGCATCTTCCGCTCTTTTCTGCAAAGCAGATTTCTCTGTGTTCCAATCCGCCCGCTCCTTGTTGAAGTTCTCCTTTAGCTTCTCCATAGCGCCTAGAGCGCAGGTCAATTCTTCCTTCGCTTTGGAGGTTTCAGCTTGTTGGGACTTGAGGTTCTCTTGCAGATCAGCGGTTTGGCTTTCCTTCTTGCTCAGTTCAGCCTATAAAGAGGCAGATATATAATGAGTTGACAGTACATATTTGAAGTACCAAGCACATAACAAGTTATGCCCTTAGTACTTGGGGGCTAATGCATATTTGCTCTTTATCAGAAATTCTTACAAGTCCCAAGCACAATACAAGTATTAAGCTTGGCACTTGGGGGCTAATGTGTATTTGCTTATAAAATGCTGATATGGGAATTCTTCTACAAAGTCCCGGTTCATCTTTATAAAGTTAAACCGGCCCTTGGGGGCTACATCAGTGAAGTTAAGATGCATTGTTGCAAACATGAAACTGTTACTAAGTCCCGGTTTAAATTGGTATCTTAAACCGTCACTTGGAGGCTACTGGAGTTGATAAGCTGCAATTAAATATAAGAGAGAAACACTTATGAAGTTACCTCATATCGCTCCTTCATCATATTTACCAAACCGGCTTCATAGTCACGGCTGGTGTACAGACGGTTCAGGAAGCCAGAGTGAAGGTCTTGAACATTCAGATGGGCATAATTTGACAAATCAGCGTTCCATTTGCCTTTGCCAATTGCAGAGAGCACATCTTTGGCAGTATGCTTTGACAAAGCAACAGGATTGCCCAGAGCGGTATGGCCAGTGCCAGTAATCATAATGTCATCATCTTTGTCATCAGCAGCCGTTATTGGGGTTGGCGGTTTGTCAGTATTTTTAACTGGACTTGCCGGTTTATTGTCAGTTCGGACAGGGCTGGTTGGCTGGTCAGCATGGCTTGTGGTGTCAACTTCTGCCTGCTCAGCAACGAAGTCATGATCTTGAGGCGGCGGGTCATTCAGTATGGCATCAATGTTGGTCTCTTCAGGATCTGGAGTTTTCTCCGGTTCAACAGCCACATCTTCATCAGCCGGTTTATTCAACCGAGCTTTCTTGCTGGGTCTGGGCTTGGCGCTGAGAAAAATAAATATGAGGATCAGTACAGTATATCAAAATAGCAACATCAAGGATAACAACAAGTGTATAGCTCACCCAAGAACTGTTTTGAGGGGTGGAAGTTTTGTGGCCGACGACTCGCCAGAAGATGAGTGAGAAGTACCCTGATAATTTGAATCAGACGGGTTAAGAGGCTGGCGGAAACAACCTGCTTTGGGGCATGAAGTATCAATGGGATAAGAGACCTCTGATCGGCGTTTCCGAACCGGACTGTTTGGTAAACCGGCAGAGGTAACTACCTGGCTGCTGTGCCAGGTTGTGCGGCGAGCCTCGTGCTGCCGTGTCTTCAAAAGAAAGTTTGGGTCCAAGTAAGCAACGGGGTGAGAAAATTTTACTTTCCGGTTTGCTCGACGGATTTTTGATGTCGGCAGAGGATCTGAATCGGAGGAAAGAATGATTACCTCTACATCATCAGCATGACTGCCTTCAGCGTCGTCCTGATAATAATCATTGTCAATGAGGTGTACGAAAAATGAACCAAGAGAGTCAAGTTCTACCTCTGGTTCTGGATTACCCACATCGTCATCAGCTGGTAGATCGGAGGATGCAGTGGTCCTTTTCTTGGCAGGTTTTTTAACAACCTTGGTCTTTGGACAAACTGGCTTGACCGGTTTGTCTTGCGGCTTCGCCGGTTTGTCTTGTGATGGTTTCTTGTTCCAGAACGGATCATCACCCTGTCAGAAAATAATCACACTTTCAGAGAATATTTGGACAGACGCAACTTCAGATAAAAAGATTATATGATTCTTACAGCTGGTGGTTTGTTGAAGGTGCAGAAAGGGAGTAGTCCGGTTTGGGCACAGACAGCCTCCGGTTCGTTCAGTATCTTTTTTACAGCCTCAGTGACTTCTGCATCTGTAAGCTGAATGTCAATGTGCCGCTGAGCATCCTTCAAACTCCCCGTATACTGACACATCAAACCGGAGCGCCGGCTTAAGGGCAGAATACTCTAGCTTATCCAACAACGAGCAAGATAAACTCCTGTCAAACCGTTTGCCATGAAGGCTCTAAGCTTTGATAATTGAGGAGCATAGTTGGCCCTTTCTCTTGCAGTCAACCTCTGAGGAAAAGGATGTGTGTTGCTCAGGCGTTCAGGGCGGTAACCCGGCAGGGGGTTTTCATCAGGTGGAGATGTATCCATGCAGTAAAACCAAGTCTGGTTCCACTCTTTGGGGTGACTGTGGAGTTTGGGATGAGGGAAGGTGACTTCCTTCCTTTTCTGAACCGCCATTCCGCCCAGTTCCGTATTGGGTCCATCCGAGAACTCTGTGCAACGGTTTAAGTGAAAGAAATCCCTAAACAGTTCGACTGTAGGTTCCTCTTGCAGATAAACCTCACAGAAGACTTGGAAGTGGCAGATGTTGGTCACAGAATTGGGACCGATGTCTTGAGGGCGCAGCTAAAAATTGGCTAGTACATCTCGGAAAAATTTCGAACCGGGAGGGCTAAAACCTCGACTCAGATGGTCAGCAAACACGACTACCTCTCCATCCTTGGGTGTAGGAGGATTTTCTGGGCCAGGGACCCTCCAGTGGATGACATATTTTTTGGCTAAAGCGCCCGTTTTAACAAGATTGCTTAGCTGCTCTTCGGTTACTCGAGAAGGAGCCCAATTGCATTCATAGACTTGCTTGGCCATGGCAATGGAAATCTGAAACATGATTATTGCCGGTTTAAGATTTACAGTGGACAACTATACAGCGGTATAAGGATACAAGCATATTGATAAACCAGATTTGGTTATTCGTAAACCGGAGTCTGACAATGGAAACAGTGTAATGCATTGGCGGTTCAACAGGGGACTAATGGTATCTACCGGGTCATCATTTTTTCTGTGAAGTTAAACCGCCTAATCTGGCATTAAAGGTATAAGTATAAAGATGTATAAGTGAAGGAAAAAACAAGTTTCACAGTTTGGCATGGGAATTTCAGATCTGCCGTGCGTTGGGTAATCAAAATATATTCTGGTCTAATATCAAGCGCTCAAAAAGTTCAGTAAGTTCAGATGAGTTGGATATCAAGCAGGTGCCTTAACAAGAAGAAAGGATTCTAAACTACAAAAGGCGCTAAAAATAGTCAGATCTAACCGGCCATTGGTGCTACCGAAGGAAGAACAACTTCAAGCTATGAAGAACATCGAACCCTAATGGCGGATCTAGGGCGAGAAGAAGAGGGGCTTACTGGTGCAGGAGGAAGCAACGGAGGATCACCGCTTTTCTCTGATACGATCTGGTTGATGCAGCGGCCCTTGTCGAAACAGAGACGAAGGACGATGGTGGCGGCAGAGCTCGAGGGTCGGTCGACGCGAGGAAGACGATGACGCGAAGAGGCACGAGGGAAAAAAATGAAAAGACCCCCTGGCCCTATTTATAAGGGCAGAAAGATAAGCATCAGGTGCGAAAATCGAGGAGCCTAAATTTTGGATATGAGGCGGAGCTGTCGCCTCGATTGTCGGAGGCTCATTAATGAAGGTGGATTATACACAGCTTTAAGTAACAGGTGACGTCATGGCGGTTTACCATGGTCCTAGAAGATGATGTCACGGCGGTTTACAAGATTATGTGAAGATGTTGACGAAGTAATTTTCTTAACTATTGAGGATTGACATGAACCAGTTCAAATCAATCTAGGGCCTAATGTTGGGGATATTACCATTGGGTGTAAACCGGCCAGGAGAGGCCGGGTTAACCGCATAAGTATTTCATCTGTATCTGAAGTCCATGAAGACAGTCGGTGACGCTTTATGAAGGCCCAGGGCCCAAAGCCGGTTTAAGGCCTATAGACATAAACCGACATTGATATGTAAGCTTGTGTTGTAAGATAGAAATAGCAGAGACCGAGCCGGACACGATTATGAGCCGACCTCGGGATTCTGTAAACCGACGGGCGTCAACCCATGTATATAAGGGGACGACCCAGCGGCGGTTCAAGGACAACGGACAACAACTCGAGACTCAGGCAAAGCGTATTCGCTCCCTGGTCATCGAAACCCCAGCAATTCCATCACAACTAGACGTAGGCTTTTACCTTCTTTGTAAGGGGTGAACTAGTATAAACTCTCTTGCGTCCCTTGTCCACTTTAACCCCTTTAAGCTAACCCATAGTGACGGCTCCATGACTAAGTCCTTTCTCTAGGACATCTGCCGTGACAAAACCACGACACCATGGAAGTGTGCTTGAGCTCAGCATCGATGGCATGCACAAGGAGGTCGATGTTGTGATGAAGAAGGCTATGCAGGATGAGCTGAAGACACTGATTCCGGACCCAGCCAAGGGCGCAATGTCAGTGGACATCCCGCGCTGGGCCATGAATCAGGCAGACTCCGACGACGCTGGTTAGCAGGCAAGATGGGCCAAGTAAAGGCAGTACAAGGCGCCTCAAGACCAGTGTGCATGTGGTGGCCAGGTCGGCGGCGGCAGGCGACCGTGCAAGACCCATCATTCTTGACGGAGACGATGAGGAGGAAGATGATGTGGAAGAAAAGAAGATGGCTACCCCCCCGGCCGCTCGACGCGACTCCAGGGTCACCGCGGCTAGACAAGAAAGTTTGTACCCCAATCTACACCCCTGATGTAATCGAAAAATGACCTATGAACCCTAGAAGTCGTCGGTGCATAATCGATGGATGGCAATCCTCCATCCCCGATGTGTTCAATCCCCTCCCTAACTATTCAATCGCGTGCTCAAATCTAATCTAACCCGAGTTGAAAGCAGTAAATCTACAGAGAGGTGCGGGGACTTACCACCATGGCCGATGCGCTCCGGTGGAGGTTTGCAGTCGCTCCGGTGGTAGCCGCGTCTTGGATCGTCCTGTTGTCGCTTCGGTGGTCATCGTCGCCGATGTGAGTGGGGAAGAGAGGAGAGAGCGGTGAGGAAGGGAGGTGAGGGTAATTTATGATGACGCGTCTGGAAACAGTGTGACTTCTTGGGACTGCATCCACGTGTGCAATCGTCCACTCCCACGTGCCTAGGGTTGCACCGCTCGGGCCTGGCTCCACAAAAACGGTCGATTTGAGCGTTCCTCTAGATGCAGTCCCAGAGGTGCTTTAATGTTCGTGCTATGCAAGCCCAACAGTGAATGTGGCTAACCAAACGGGCCATTTTTTCCCCGCACGGACCTGG
Source organism: Aegilops tauschii subsp. strangulata (assembly GCF_002575655.3). Taxonomy (NCBI): domain Eukaryota; kingdom Viridiplantae; phylum Streptophyta; class Magnoliopsida; order Poales; family Poaceae; genus Aegilops; species Aegilops tauschii. Next base: position 178,538,707 of record NC_053041.3, read on the forward strand.
ATGAGGTATATACGGGCTACCAAACACAGCCTAACCGTCCAACTCCAACACCCCACACTTGCTAAGAGCAAGTATAATAATATGATGTAAGCGGGCTATAAGAATTTAAATATTATAGTTATACTAAGTTAGGAGTGAGAGGAAAGGGAGAGAAGAAAAGCAGGTTGCACGCGCTCTAAGAAACTTTATGAGAGTGAATAGTGGGCCATACGTTAAAAATAGTATTTCCTTGTAGCTAACCATTGTAAATATTGGGATTACATTAATTATAGACAACATGACAACATGATATAACGAGTAGCTGGCTATACTACTATTAACCATGCTCTAAAAGCACCCAAAAAATGAAAATTTTACCGGTAACGATATAGATCTGTAGCTGGTGGTGTCTGTGTCAAGATCTGTGCGGTGACGTGAGGTATAAAAGAGTCAAATATTTTTGTCGCAGGTATACATTGCAATACACACTGACATGAGTCCATCATAGCAACCCTTTGTCCGGTAAGACAAGATTCCCCCTCTTCAACTTGAATTTTATTTCTCTTATGATATTTTAAACTACTCACAACTTTTGAACCAAATTTATGCTTTAGATTTTTTTGCATATTTGAATTCATGGCGATGAGACCTTTAAAACAAGACCCATCATGGATATAATTTAAAAAATGTTTTTCCCTCATTTAAAAATGATCTCACACATTGCAGAAAAGAAAAAAAATACTCATTCCAAACAGATAATTTCAGTAATGTCTAAGAACAGTGTTGGGGATATAACTATTAGGTATGACCCGCCCAGGAGGGGCCGGGTTATACCTATGGTGATTCATGAAGCCCAAGACAGCTCTGGAAGATGGCGGTTCAGTTAAGGGCCCAAGGCCCAAAGGCGACTCAAGGCCCGTAGAGATAAACCGCCAGATGTACATAACTTGTATTGTAAGGCAGGGATAGTTATAGACCGAGCCGGACACTGTTTATGAGCCGGCCGGGACTCTGTGAGCCGCTGGGCGTCAACCTCTATATATAAAGGGACGACCCGGCGGCGGTTCAGGGCAAGGAACATCAGATCGAAAGCTAGGTCAAGCGGATTCGCTCCCTAGTAATCGAAACATAAGGGGCCGAATGTTGGGGAACGTAGTAATTTCAAAAAAATTCCTACGCACATGCAAGATCATGGTGATGCATAGCAACGAGAGGGGAGAGTGTGTCCATGTACCCTCGTAGACCGAAAGCGGAAGCGCTAGCACAACGCGGTTGATGTAGTCGTACGTCTTCACGATCCGACCGATCAAGTACCGAACGCACGGCACCTCCGAGTTCAGCACACGTTCAGCTCGATGACGTCCCTCAAACTCCGATCCAGCCGAGTGTTGAGGGAGAGTTTTGTCAGCACGACGGCGTGGTGATGATGATGATGTTCTACTGACACAGGGCTTTGCCTAAGCACCGCTATGATATTATCGAGGTGGACTATGGTGGAGGGGGGCACCGCACACGGCTAAAAGATCAATGATCAATTGTTGTGTCTATGGGGTGCCCCCTGACCCCGTATATAAAGGAGCAAGGGGGGAAGTGGCGGCCGGCCAGGAGGAGGCGCGCCAGGAGGAGTCCTGCTCCCACCGGGAGTAGGACTCCCTCCCTTCCTTGTTGGATTAGGAGAAGGGGGGAAGGAGGAGGGAGAGAGGAAGGAAAGGGGGGCGCCGCCCCCCCTCCTTGTCCAATTCAGACTAGAGGGGGAGGGGGCCCGTAGCCTGCCCTGGCCGCCCCTCCTCTTCTCCACTAAGGCCCATGTAGGCCCAGTAAACTCCCGGGGGGTTCCGGTAACCCCCGGTACTCCGGTATATATCCGATAACCCCCGGAACCATTCCGGTGTCCGAATATAGTCGTCCAATATATCAATCTTCATGTCTCGACCATTTCGAGACACCTCGTCATGTCCGTGATCACATCCGGGACTCCAAACTACCTTCGGTACATCGAAACATATAAACTCATAATATAACTGTCATCGAAACTTTAAGCATGCGGACCCTACGGGTTCGAGAACTATGTAGACATGACCGAGACACGTCTCCAGCCAATAACCAATAGCGGAACCTGGATGTTCATATTGGCTCCCACGTATTCTATGAAGATCTTTATCGGTCAAACCGCATAACAACATACGTTGTTCCCTTTGTCATCGGTATGTTACTTGCCCGAGATTCGATCGTCGGTATCTCAATACCTAGTTCAATCTCGTTACCGGCAAGTCTCTTTACTCATTCCGTAATACATCATCCCGCAACTAACTCATTAGTTGTAATGCTTGCAAGGCTTAAGTGATGTGCATTACCGAGTGGGCCTAGAGATACCTCTCCGACAATCGGAGTGACAAATCCTAATCTCGAAATACGCCAACCCAACAAGTACCTTTGGAGACACCTGTAGAGCACCTTTATAATCACCCAGTTACGTTGTGACATTTGGTAGCACACAAAGTGTTCCTCCGGTAAACGGGAGTTGCATAATCTCATAGTCATAGGAACATGTATTAGTCATGAAGAAAGCAATAGTAGAATACTAAACGATCGTGTGCTAAGCTAACGGAATGGGTCAAGTCAATCACATCATTCTCCTAATGATGTGATCCCGTTAATCAAATGAAAACTCATGTCAATGGCTAGGAAACATAACCATCTTTGATCAACGAGCTAGTCAAGTAGAGGCATACTAGTGACACTCTGTTTGTTTATGTATTCACACAAATATTATGTTTCCAATTAATACAATTCTAGCATGAATAATAAACATTTATCATGATATAAGGAAATAAATAATAACTTTATTATTGCCTCTAGGGCATATTTCCTTCAGTCTCCCACTTGCACTAGAGTCAATAATCTAGATTACACAGTAATGATTCTAACACCCATGGAGCCTTGGTGTTGATCATGTTTTGCTCGTGGAAGAGGCTTAGTCAACGGGTCTGCAACATTCAGATCCATATGTATCTTGCAAATTTCTATGTCTCCCACCTGGACTAGATCCCGGATGGAATTGAAGCGTCTCTTGATGTGCTTGGTTCTCTTGTGAAATCTGGATTCCTTTGCCAAGGCAATTGCACCAGTATTGTCACAAAAGATTTTCATTGGACCCGATGCACTAGGTATGACACCTAGATCGGATATGAACTCCTTCATCCAGACTCCTTCATTTGCTGCTTCTGAAGCAGCTATGTACTCCGCTTCACACGTAGATCCCGCCATAATGCTTTGTTTAGAACTGCACCAACTGACAGCTCCACCGTTCAATGTAAACACGTATCCGGTTTGCGATTTAGAATTTTCCGGATCAGTGTCAAAGCTTGCATCGACGTAACCATTTACGACTAGCTCTTTGTCACCTCCATAAATGAGAAACATATCCTTAGTCCTTTTCAGGTATTTCAGGATGTTCTTGACCGCTGTCCAGTGATCCACTCCTGGATTACTTTGGTACCTGTCGGGGATATATCCCGCGGTATGACCCGGCCGGAATTGGCGACTCACTGGTGACCCGCCCGGAGCTTGGCGATTCACAGATAACCTGCCCGATCTTGGCGACTCATTAGTAACCCGGCGGGCGGGTCAGATGGACAACAAGGCTCAAACCCAGAAGGCCGACTCATGTTATGATGGGCCGGATTAAGAGGAAAGGGATGACGAATATTTCCTTTACAAGGAAACAAGACCCGGATTTGTAATTAACTTGTAAGAGAAGATAGACTAGTCCTAGTCCTACTAGGACTCCACATGTAACCCACCCCTCTAACTTATATAAGGAGGGGCAGGGCACCCCAAAGAGGGACAAGAAACAAGAAACAATCTCTAAGGCTAGACACAAAGAGCCGGCTTACCGGCGACTCTCTCATAAGCATAATGAGACCTAGCCTCAAACAGCATATAGGGCTATTACCGGATGATGTTTCCCGGGGCCCGAAGCTGTCTAAACCCTTGTCTTGTGCGTTGAACCGCCCTGCGTCTCTCATCCCAATCAACCCCTCTCAAGCTACTACATAGATGCGCTGGCCTCGCGACTAAGTCCTGACACTAAGGACATCTGCCGTGACAATTCCACGACAGTTGGCGCCCACCGTGGGGCCTGCGCACAGTGGTGATGAGTTCTTGGAGGGATCTCTACTAGGGCTCGAGAACTTTGCAATTTTCGGGATGGAGAAAGACTCAAAAGAATCGGCATCGGTGTAATCGGTCCGTGTTTTACAATCAGTTATGACCTACCGGATCAATTAAGAATCTACGACAACCCTAAAACTCTTCAATGGAGATCGAAGAAAGAGTTTGTTTGTGCCACCACGGATGGTCTCAGCAGTCTTGGTTCAATCTGTGTTGACCATCAAAAGCGTGTTAGCAATCTACAGGTGATTCTACCCGCATGCATTTACCAGAGAAAGTAGCCAATGGGGAGACAAACATGTGACCTGGAGCTGCTGACCTCGTCGCGCAAGTCGAAAAGCAGGTGTTTTGATTAGTTGTTACGGTTTCGATCTGATCTAATTTGCGCAAGTCGAAGGGAGGGAGAACGTGGATTGGTCAAACTGACCACGACCCGGAGGTCTTGGTCGCACGCAGTCGGATTCGGTCGCGGCCGTGCTAAATCGCCCGCCTTCAAACCTATGCCTCGACAGGCCTCGTTCCACGCGCTATCTCAGGTCGCCATCATCTCTGCTTTGAAATCGCTACGTCAAGTCGCCTTTTGACCAGTGCGATTTACTCCCAAGGATAATTTATGGCAGTGCATGCCAAATCCATCAAGTTGTCACTGTTACTACATCTTAGGCGTGAGGGCAAAGGAATAAAGAAACAAGCATCATTGCATGTTACGAGTCCCTAGGCCTACCACTCCTCTGCTGCATCGTAAGCCGGCCTGGGCCTTGATATCGTCGCTGCTGTACTTTAAACCGCTATTGCGCTGACTCACCTCTGCTTCCGTCGACTCTGCACCGAGCGGTCTGCTACCATCATCGACCCGCGGGTACCATCGCAGTCCAGGAACAGTACACCACTACAGGGTAAATTAGTGATGCCAATTCAGAATTCACTACTAAAACAATTTCGTCCGTGGAGTGCTAGTACTTGCAACCATGACCCCACGTGAAAGTTCAATCGAAGGGAAAGTGAGGCCTGCTCACACATATCCTGGATGGGATTAATAGTATTCTTTTGACTTGGGCTCCACAATTGGGCCTCCGAGCCGCGACTACTGGCTTCGGCCCTGCCGTATCCGCCGTTACACTTCTGAGCCTACCTGCGCAAAACCTGCCGCGGTCGTGCTGAGCTGTCAAGAGCCGTCACCCCCGTGGCCTCATCGCTCACCTCGTCCATGATACGCCTCCGCGCGCACTGCAGGACCTCGCTACGAGTCGCCTTGGCCGTCGAGTGGTCTCCGCTGTGGCAGAGTCGCCGTGGCCTCGCGCGCCGTTAAGCCGCCGCTGGAGAGCCGTCTCTGAGCTGCGGCCGCCTCGGTCGTCTGCAGCCAAAGCTGGCCACGACCCGTGGCTGGTCTGGGCCCCGCCTCCTGTCCGAGTCGCCACATTGCCAGCCGTCTCCGCCTCCGAGTCGCCGCATCGCCAACCGTCTCCGCCTCCGAGTCGCCACCTGACGCCATCTCTGGGTCGCCCTCGAGTGCCTTGTTTCCTCGTCGAGCGCCGCCATAGCACACCTCCAACGACCCGCCAGTGCGCCTCACCCCTATACTATGGCCTCGAGCCGCCCCGCGCCCGCGCAGGCTCTGCTCCGTAGCCGCCTCTTCTGCCCCGGGCTGCCTCTGGAGCGACCATCTCCGGCCCTGCAGGCTCTAGCCGCTCTTTCTGCCGGAGCAGGAGCCCTGCTTCCCCTGTGCTTGCTCTGGCTGGAAAGAAGGAAAAGAAGGAAAAGTCAAGGGCGGTTTAAAAAAAAAAGAAGGGGTTAGCATGACCCGGAGGATCTCTCCTGAGCCGCTCGGTGCCCGGTTTAAGCCACCGCCTCTGTCGTTGTTGCTGCAGCTTTACGGTTGAAGGTTTTTCGACAATAAGATCAGGTGATATCCATCTAAGTCTATTTGTCATATATTTTTTCATCAAAGAACAATTACTCTGGCCTGTAATATTTTTACGTAGGGCGACTATTAAAAGAAAAAAAGGTGGTGTTATACCACGGATGCACGTTCGGCTGTGTCGCGCGGCTTCACGGACAGGCGTGTCGCGGTCCGGTTTACATCAACGCGCCGGCCGACTCGCCCGTCCGCACCGCCTTACAGCGCCGCGGACGACATGCCCGTCCGCCCTCGCGGCCGGTTCACGCGTTCGCACCGGCTTACAACGCGGAGGACAACTTGCTCGTCCGCACCGGCTCACAAACGCCGTGGCCGGTTTATCTGTCTGCTCCCGCAGCCGGTTCACCCGTGAAGGATTCCAGTTTCACCTAGTGATCATCAACTTCATGGCGGGTTATTTTCGGCCTAAACACATCAGGTGATATCCATCTAAAATATATTTTTAGTACATATTATTTTTGTCAAAGGATAGTTTATCTTTGCCTTGGTCTGCAATATTGCTTATACAGGGCAATTATTTATGACAAAAAGTGATATTATACTGCGGAGATGGAGGCACGCCAACATCTTTTGGCACAGGTGGTCTTCGTTATTCAACGGACCCTCGCACCGGCTTACAACGCCGTGGCCATCTCTCGCGACCGCGCCGGCTTACCACGCCGTGGCCGTCTCTCGCGACCACGCCAGCTTACAACAAGGAGGACAACTCACCCGTCCGCACCGGTTTACAACATCACGGCCGACTCATCTGTCTGTGCCGCCTCTGATGTTACGATCGTCTTTACCATCCGTCTCTCGCGGCCTGATCTACATCAACACACCAGGCCGCACTTGGCTGGATGAGTTGTTTATTGATTATGAGCAAGTCACTACTTGGGAAGCCCGGTTTTCTTCCAACAAACTGGAGGCAAATTATCATATATTATCAGCCGTCGTCTGCACTGGATGGTTCAATGGGCAGGTGCACGAGTCGCCGTCACTACAGTTTGGTTAAACTTCAAACAGCCAGTTGGAAGGAACCATTGGCCGAGTTGCTGACACGGCTCATACGGGATCATTTATAACCCGCCGCAGTCACCTTAACCTTCTGTGGATACACATCGTGTTATCAACACCAATAATATACAAGTTATGCCGGTTTATATCACGGTTAAATATGGAGAATCTCAAGCCAACTACTCGAGTCATCTTGAGACTCGGGGGCTACAGTGACATGACTCGGGAACCCCGGGTCGTTGGAGGGAATGATAACCCGGTTCCGGAGGCTGCTACCATATTGATGAAACTTTAAAGGCCGTCAGAAAATTGCCGGGTCAAATAAAGATTCCGGTTTAAAATCCGGTTCAAGAGATATCTTTCTCCCGCAAAGTTTTGAAGCTCTCAAATCCGGTTCAATCGTCCGGCTCAAGGTAAATTTGTATCTTATAAAGCTTTGAATCTCTTAATATCCGGTTTACAAATTTCCGGTTCAAAAAGAGGTTATCTCTCGCAAAGTTCGAGTTCTCAGTAAAAATTAAAGGGACCAAAGAGAGTCTGTTACAAAGCACAACTCAAATATAGGTACCCTGCTTTAATGACCATTGGGAGCTGATCGTATTTGAATTTAGCTTAACCCTTTTGGTGTGACCCTGATCGTATTCGAATCAGAGTCGTTAAATATTCTCATGATCACCAGGGGGCTTCCTGTTCAAACATAGGTCGTATTCGAACCAAAGAGAACATAGCTGTCGATACCCTTTTGATCGGCACACTGCCGAGCTCATTGGGGAGTTTCTTGGTCATATTTGAACCATAGCTCAACCCCCTTTGGGAACCGACGTGGATCGTATTCGAATCAGCGTCGTTAAACAACTCTCAAGGTCATTTGGGGGCTTCCTGTTCAAACATAGGTCGTATTCGAACCAAAGAGAACATAGCTGTCGGTACCCTCTTGATCGACAACGCCAAAGCCACTGGGGGCTATATGATCGTATTCGAATCTTAGCTTAACCCCTTTGGGAGGGTTTTCTGATCGTATTCGAATCAGAAGCCTCAAAATTTTTGAAGTCTCTTTTTGCAAATAATTTTTGGATTTTATTTGAAGCTCTTTTTTCATATCTGAAGTGTATATGAGTGGTTGCTATTTAACCCGGCTTGATTTTCGATGATAAATCGCCAGCTTATGACAATCATCATCTATGTGGAAGCATTGGCTTCTAAGGATCGGGTTATCACCCTTACTGCACAGGTCATGTAAACCGGCAATACAAATTCAATATCACAGTGGTTATATGTGAGATATTATGACCCGCCCTGCGGTAAACCGCCAAGGGATCTTGTGATCTATTTGTGTGCAGGATAAGACTACATTTGGGTGGTTACCCGCCCTGGCTTTTAACGTTAAGTCACCAGGGCATATGTTGTTTGAACTCTGTGCAGGATTTACAAGGCTATAACTTACATAAATGATTAAGTTCAAGCCCATCATCAAAGATTGAAATTGGTGTCTCAAAAGGGTTATCAATTCTTGGTTTTCTCAAAGGCTATAAGCCGGCGGGTTGTAAAAATTCCGGCTTACAATGGAGGCGTAATAAATCGCCATCAGCCAAGAGCCGCCGGGTATTTAAACTCCGGATTTACTTGTCAACAGATAAAGTATTTGGAATCTTTAAATAGCCAAACTTGGCTGGATTTTCATTATGATTTGAATGATTGAGGTTTTCAAACCGGGTTAGTCAAATCTTTAATAGCCAACATGGCTGGATTTTTATTATGGTTATCAGAAACTAATATTATGATTGAGGTTTTCAAAGTCGCTTCAGTGCAATGGCTATTATTTTATCAATGGATATGATTTATTCTACAATGGAAGGAATAGTCCCGAGTCGCTGCAGGCTTACAACCCGGCACTTGGGGGCTACATTATTCAAATTGAGATTACATCAAATGTGCAAGTCCCATGTCACTGCCAGCATGCACCATGGCACTTGGGGGCTAATGCAAGATTACTTTTTATTGGCCTTGTTGAAGACCCGACTCATCATATTATGATAAACCGGCCCTTGGGGGCTACCAATTGCTCCTGTCAACAATTCAAGGTGCATAAGTCTTAATCCATTATATTGAAGGATCCACTGTTTAGTTGGTAAAGCACAAAGCTCTTAACCTTGTGGATGTGGGTTCAAGCCCCATGGTGAGGGTTACATCATATGATTATTTTCAATGAAAAGTCCCAGCTCAGTATTATCTTACTAAGCCGGCCCTTGGGGGCTACACATTGCTGTTCAAATTTACATGATCATATTTATAAAGTCCCTGCTCATTATTGCATAATGACCCGGCCCTTGGGGCTACACTGGTTGAAGTTTTTGAGAATCAGGCAATTACAAGTCCCAGGTTGCTACAAGCATGACAACCCGGCACTTGGGGGCTACATAATATGGAATATTCAGTTTTTACTAGTGATTGGGATGAACAACATGGATTTCTTCAAAGTGGCAGTATTTATATTGAAGCAAGTCTTAAGCCATCGCTTTGTTCTGCTCAAGACTTGGGGGCTACAGGTATTATATTATTATCAAAGAAATATCTTCAATTTCTCTGTTTTGAGCAAAACCAGATTGATCCGGTGTCACCAATCATTATGACCCTGTGTCTGTAAACCGGCGTCATTAACAATCATAAACCAGCGTCGGCGACAATTATGACTTGGCATCATCTATTTATAACCCGGCAATTTTGGTACTCATAAACTGGCAAGTTTTATATCTTTAAGCCGGATGAATATAAGTTGAATATTTGAAGACCAATATTTTTGTCAAGTCAGAGCATTGAAAGCCGATTCAAGTGGATTGTTTCTTACAATATTTCTCTACAAGAGACCAATGCCAGCAAATTGACTCTGAAGCTGGCCTATTGACCCGGATTTCTCAAAAGAAGTATCTGGATTTTTTGCATTCACAAAGTTTGAACATATCTACTAAAGGAGATTTTCTAGGAGTTCATGGGCATGTATCAAGAAAGAAATGACAAGGATTTAAAGATGATCAGGTGCCGGCTTACAAAATTTAACCCGGAGCACAACCTATCAAGTTTGTTCTTGTGTTTATTTTACAGGATCAGTTTAACATGGATAAATCCAAATTAAACTGGGGGCTAATGTCGGGGATATATCCCGCGGTATGACCCGGCCGGAATTGGCGACTCACTGGTGACCCGCCCGGAGCTTGGCGATTCACAGATAACCTGCCCGATCTTGGCGGCTCATTAGTAACCCGGCGGGCGGGTCAGATGGACAACAAGGCTCAAAGCCCAGAAGGCCGGCTCATGTTATGATGGGCCGGATTAAGAGGAAAGGGATGACGAATATTTCCTTTACAAGGAAACAAGACCCGGATTTGTAATTAACTTGTAAGAGAAGATAGACTAGTCCTAGTCCTACTAGGACTCCACATGTAACCCACCCCTCTAACTTATATAAGGAGGGGCAGGGCACCCTAAAGAGGGACAAGAAACAAGAAACAATCTCTAAGGCTAGACACAAAGAGCCGGCTTACCGGCGACTCTCTCATAAGCATAATGAGACCTAGCCTCAAACAGCATGTAGGGCTATTACCGGATGATGTTTCCCGGGGCCCGAAGCTGTCTAAACCCTTGTCTTGTGCGTTGAACCGCCCTGCGTCTCTCATCCCAATCAACCCCTCTCAAGCTACTACATAGATGCGCTGGCCTCGCGACTAAGTCCTGACACTAAGGACATCTGCCGTGACAATTCCACGACAGTACCTCCCTACTAAACTTATAGCAAGGCACACATCAGGTCTGGTACACAACATTGCATACATGATAGAGCCTATGGTTGAAGCATAGGGAACATCTTTCATCTTCTCTCTATCTTCTGCAGTGGTCGGGCATTGAGTCTTACTCAATTTCACACCTTGTAACACAGGAAAGAACCCTTTCTTTGCTTGATCCATTTTGAACTTCTTCAAAACTTTGTTAAGGTATGTGCTTTCTGAAAGTCCAATTAAGCGTCTTGATCTATCTCTATAGATCTTGATGCCCAATATATAAGCAGCTTCACCAACGTCCTTCATTGAAAAACTCTTATTCAAGTATCCCTATGCTATCCAGAAATTCTATATCATTTCCAATCAGCAATATGTATCCACATATAATATCAGAAATGCTACAGAGCTCCCACTCACTTTCTTGTAAATACAGGCTTCTCCAAAAGTCTGTATAAAACCAAATGCTTTGATCACACTATCAAAGCGTTTATTCCAACTCCGAGAGGCTTGCACCAGTCCATTAATGGATCGCTGGAGCTTGCACACTTTGTTAGCTCCTTTTGGATCGACAAAACCTTCCGGTTGCATCATATACAACTCTTCTTCAAGAAATCCATTCAGGAATGCAGTTTTGACATCCATTTGCCAAATTTCATAATCATAAAATGCGGCAATTGCTAACATGATTCGGACAGACTTAAGCATCGCTACGGGTGAGAAAGTTTCATCATAGTCAATCCCTTGAACTTGTCGAAAACCTTTCGCAACAAGTCGAGCTTTATAGACAGTAACATTATCGTCAGCGTCAGTCTTCTTCTTGAAGATCCATTTATTCTCAATGGCTTGCCGATCATCGGGCAAGTCAACCAAAGTCCACACTTTGTTCTCGTACATGGATCCCATCTCAGATTTCATGGCCTCAAGCCATTTTGCGGAATCTGGGCTCACCATCGCTTCTTCATAGTTCGTAGTTCGTCATGGTCTAGTAACATAACCTCCAAAACAGGATTACCATACCACTCTGGTGCGGATCTTACTCTAGTTGACCTACGAGGTTCAGTAACAACTTGATCTGAAGTTTCATGATCATCATCATTAACTTCCTCACTAATTGGTGTAGGTGTCACAGAAACCGGTTTCTGTGATGAACTACTTTCCAATAAGGGAGCAGGTACAGTTACCTCATCAAGTTCTACTTTCCTCCCACTCACTTCTTTCGAGAGAAACTCCTTCTCTAGAAAGATTCCAAATTTAGCAACAAAAGTCTTGCCTTCAGATCTATGATAGAAGGTGTACCCAACAGTCTCTTTTGGGTATCCTATGAAGACACATTTTTCCGGTTTGGGTTCGAGCTTAGCAGGTTGAAGCTTTTTCACATAAGCATCGCAACCCCAAACTTTAAGAAATGACAACTTTGGTTTCTTGCCAAACCACAGTTCATAAGGCGTCGTCTCAACAGATTTCGATGGTGCCCTATTTAACGTGAATGCAACCGTCTCTAAAGCACAACCCCAAAACGATAGCGGTAAATTAGTAAGATACATCATAGATCGCACCATATCTAGTAAAGTACGATTACGACATTCGGACACACCATTACGCTGTGGTGTTCCGGGTGGCGTGAGTTGCGAAACTATTCCGCATTGTTTCAAATGAAGACCAAACTCCTAACTCAAATATTCTCCTCCACGATCAGATCGTAGAAACTTTATTTTCTTGTTACGATGATTTTCAACTTCACTCTGAAATTCTTTGAACCTTTCAAATGTTTCAGACTTATGTTTCATTAAGTAGATATACCCATATCTGCTTAAATCATCTGTGAAGGTGAGAAAATAACGATACTCGCCGCGAGCCTCAATATTCATCGGACCACATACATCTGTATGTATGATTTCCAACGAATCTGTTGCACGCTCCATAGTTCCGGAGAACGGCGTTTTAGTCATCTTGCCCATGAGGCACGGTTCGCAAGTACCAAGTGATTCATAATCAGGTGATTCCAAAATTCCATCAGTATGGAGTTTCTTCATGCGCTTTACACCGATATGACCTAAACGGCAGTGCCACAAATAAGTTGCACTATCATTATCAACTCTGCATCTTTTGGCTTCAATATTATGAATATGTGTATCACTACTATCGAGATTCAACAAAAATAGACCACTCTTCAAGGGTGCATGACCATAAAAGATATTACTCATATAAATAGAACAACCATTATTCTCTGATTTAAATGAATAACCGTCTCGCATCAAACAAGATCCAGATATAATGTTCATGCTCAACGCTGGCACCAAATAACAATTATTCAGGTCTAAAACTAATCCCGAAGGTAGATGTAGAGGTAGCATGCCGACCGCGATCACATCGACTTTGGAACCATTTCCCACGCACATCGTCACCTCGTCCTTAGCCAATCTTCGCTTAATCCGTAGTCCCTGTTTTGAGTTGCAGATATTAGCAACAGAACCAGTATCAAATACCCAGGTGCTACTGCGAGCATTAGTAAGGTACACATCAATAACATGTATATCACTTATACCTTTGTTCACCTTGCCATCATTCTTATCCGCCAAATACTTGGGGCATTTCTGCTTCCAGTGTCCAGTCTGTTTGCAGTAGAAGCACTCAGTCTCAGGCTTAGGTCCAGACTTGGGTTTCTTCTCCTGAGCAGCAACTTGTTTGCTGTTCTTCTTGAAGTTCCCCTTCTTCTTCCCTTTGCCCTTTTTCGTGAAACTGGTGGTCTTGTTGACCATCAACACTTGATGCTCCTTCTTAATTTCTACCTCCGCAGCCTTTAGCATTGCGAAGAGCTCGGGAATCGTCTTATCCATCCCTTGCATGTTATAGTTCATCACGAAGCTCTTGTAGCTTGGTGGCAGTGATTGAAGAATTCTATCAATGACACTATCATTCGGAAGATTAACTCCCAGTTGAATCAAGTGATTGTTATACCCAGACATTTTGAGTATATGCTCACTGACAAAACTATTCTCCTCCATCTTACAGCTATAGAACTTATTGGAGACTTCATGTCTCTCAATCCGGGCATTTGCTTGAAATATTAACTTCAACTCCTGGAACATCTAATATGCTCCATGACGTTCAAAACATCGTTGAAGTCCCGGTTCTAAGCCGTAAAGCATGGCACACTAAACTATCGAGTAGTCATCAGCTTTGCTCTACCAGACATTCATAACATCTGGTGTTGCTCCTGCAGCAGGTCTGGCACCGAGTGGTGCTTCCAGGACGTAATTCTTCTGTGCAGCAATGAGGATAATTCTCAAGTTACGGACCCAGTCCGTGGAATTGCTACCATCATCTTTCAACTTTGCTTTCTCAAGGAACGCATTAAAATTCAACGGAACAACAGCACGGGCCATCTATCTACAATCAACATAGACAAGCAAAATACTATCAGGTACTAAGTTCATGATAAATTTAAGTTCAATTAATCATATTACTTAAGAACTCCCACTTAGATAGACATCCCTCTAATCCTCTAAGTGATCACGTGATCCAAATCAACTAAACCATCTCTGATCATCACGTGAGATGGAGTAGTTTCAATGGTGAACATCCCTATGTCGATCATATCTACTATATGATTCACGCTCGACCTTTCGGTCTCAGTGTTCCGAGGCCATATCTGTTATATGCTAGGCTCGTCAAGTTTAACCTGAGTATTCCGCGTGTGCAACTGTTTTGCACCCGTTGTATTTGAACGTAGAGCCTATCACACCCGATCATCACGTGGTGTCTCAGCACGAAGAACTTTCGCAACGGTGCATACTCAGGGAGAACACTTATACCTTGATAATTTAGTGAGAGATCATCTTATAATGCTACCATCAATCAAAGCAAGATAAGATGCATAAAAGATAAACATCACATCCAATCAATATAAGTGATATGATATGGCCATCATCATCTTGTGCTTGTGATCTCCATCTCCGAAGCACCTTCATGATCACCATCGTCACCGGCGCGACACCTTGATCTCCATCGTAGCATCGTTGTCGTCTCGCCAACTTATGCTTCTACGACTATCGCTACCGCTTAGTGATAAAGTAAAGCATTACAGGGCGTTTGCATTGCATACAATAAAGCGACAACCATATGGCTCCTGCCAGTTGCCGATAACTTGGTTACAAAACATGATCATCTCATACAATAAAATTTAGCATCATGCCTTGACCATATCACATCACAACATGCCCTGCAAAAACAAGTTAGACGTACTCTACTTTGTTGTTGCAAGTTTTATGTGGCTGCTACGGGCTGAGCAAGAACCGTTCTTACCTACGCATCAAAACCACAATGATAGTTCGTCAAGTTAGTGCTGTTTTAACCTTCTCAAGGACCGGGCATAGCCACACTCGGTTCAACTAAAGTTGGAGAAACTAACACCCGCCAGCCACCTGTGTGCAAAGCACGTCGGTAGAACCAGTCTCGTGTAAGCGTATGTGTAATGTCGGTCCAGGCCCCTTCATCCAACAATACCGCCGAACCAAAGTATGACATGTTGGTAAGCAGTATGACTTGTATCACCCACAACTCACTTGTGTTCTACTCGTGCATATGACATCTACGCATAAAACCTGGCTCAGATGCCACTGTTGGGGAACGTAGTAATTTCAAAAAAATTCCTACGCACACGCAAGATCATGGTGATGCATAGCAACGAGAGGGGAGAGTGTGTCCACGTACCCTCGTAGACCGAAAGCGGAAGCGTTAGCACAACGCGGTTGATGTAGTCGTACGTCTTCACGATCCGATCGATCAAGTACCGAACGCACGGCACCTCCGAGTTCAGCACACGTTCAGCTCGATGACGTCCCTCGAACTCCGATCTAGCTGAGTGTTGAGGGAGAGTTTTGTTAGCACGATGGCATGGTGACGATGATGATGTTCTACCGACGCAGGGCTTCGCCTAAGCACCGGTACGATATTATCGAGGTGGACTATGGTGGAGGGGGGCACCGCACACGGCAAAAAGATCAATGATCAATTGTTGTGTCTATGGGGTGCCCCCCTGCCCCCGTATATAAAGGAGCAAGGGGGGAAGAGGCGGCCGGCCAGGAGGAGGCGCGCTAGGAGGATTCCTACTCCCACCGGGAGTAGGACTCCCTCCCTTCCTTGTTGGATTAGGAGAAGGGGGAAGGAGGAGGGAGAGAGGAAGGAAAGGGGGGCGCTGCGCCACCCCTCCTTGTCCAATTCGGACTAGAGGGGAAGGGGCCGCGCGGCCTGCCCTGGCCGCCCCTCCTCTTCTCCACTAAGGCCCATGTAGGCCCATTAAACCCCCGGGGGGGGGTTCCGGTAGCCCCCGGTACTCCGGTATATATCCGATAACCCCCGGAACCATTCCGGTGTCCGAATATAGTCATCCAGTATATCAATCTTCATGTCTCGACCATTTCGAGACTCCTCGTCATGTCCGTGATCACATCCGGGACTCCGAACTACCTTCGGTACATTGAAACATATAAACTCATAATATAATTGTCATCGAAACATTAAGCATGCGGACCCTACGGGTTGGAGAACTATGTAGACATGACGGAGACACGTCTCCGGCCAATAACCAATAGCGGAACCTCGATGCTCATATTGGCTCCCACATATTCTACGAAGATCTTTATCGGTCAAACCGCATAACAACATACGTTGTATCGTTTGTCATAGGTATGTTACTTGCCCGAGATTCGATCGTCGGTATCTCAATACCTAGTTCAATCTCGTTACCGGCAAGTCTCTTTACTCATTCCGTAATACATCATCCCGCAACTAACTCATTAGTTGCAATGCTTGCAAGGCTTAAGTGATGTGCATTACCGAGTGGGCCCAGAGATACCTCTCCGACAATCAGAGTGACAAATCCTAATCTCGAAATACGCCAACCCAACAAGTACCTTTGGAGACACATGTAGAGCACCTTTATAATCACCCAGTTACGTTGTGACGTTTGGTAGCACACAAAGTGTTCCTCCGGTAAACGGGAGTTGCATAATCTCATAGTCATAGGAACATGGATACACTACAAAAAAAAGACACATCCGTGACATTTTGGGCCGAACGAATTTTTTTTCTGTCATACATATGACATTTCTATGACGATAATTGTGACAAAACCCGGTATCATCATAGATGTGGTGGGCTCCTACTTCTATGACAAAAAATCATGACAGAAAATGGGCTTTTCGTCCTGGGCGGGCCGGAGACGCAGCTGCATGACATTCTTTGGGCCTTCCATGACGGAAAAAACCGTGGTCGAAGCGAGGGGAGGAAAATTTCGGGGAGTTCCCGGTTACGGTGGGAGGTCGGGGGCCGAGCGATGCGCGTTTCTCTCATACACGTACGCGCGTGTGTGCGAGGCGTTGGCTCTAACTGAACCCGAGTGAGGCGTTGGGCTCTAACTGAACCCGAGCGATTGCACTGCAGGCTACGCGTTACTGAACCCGAGCGATCGATCGATGGCTGTTAACTAAACCCGATCGAGCGATTCCTTTGCTACTGCTGCTAACTAAAGCCGATCGATTGGATGAACAGTGAGCGTTGCGGGGGGGGGGGTGGATGAACAGTGAGCGGTGGCGTTGCCTCTGGATGAACAGGACCCCGTGGTGTGGTGGAGGGCTGGATGAACAGTAGACGGTGGAGGGGTGCCCGTGGAGGGGTGGTTGAACAGGACCCTGTGGTGTGGAGGGCTGGATGAACAGTAGACAGTGGAGGGGTGGTTGAACAGGACCCTGTGGTGTGGAGGGCTGGATGAACAGTAGACAGTGGAGGGGTGGTTGAACAGTAGCCGGTGGAGTAGCGCGCGGTGGAGGCTGGATGAACATGAGCCCGTGGAGGCTGGAGGAGGTCGACGGTAGCCCGTGGAGGCTGGAGGAGGCCGACGGTGGAGATGAACAGTATCTCGTGGAGTCTCGTTTTGCGGTACGCCACACCCCTCCCGATGAACAGGACCCCCGTTTCGACGGTAGGAGGTCCGTTTCGTCCGTTTTGCGGTACGCCACACCCCTCCCGATGAACAGGACCCCCGTTTCGACCGTAGGAGGTCCGTTTCGTCCGTTTTGCGGTACGCCACACCCCTCCCGATCAACAGGACCCCCGTTTCGACCGTAGGAGGTCCGTTTCCTCCGTTTTGCGGTACGCCACACCCCTCCCAATCAACAGGACGCCCGTTTCGATCGTAGGAGGTCCATTTCCTCCGTTCTGCGGTATGCCAGGCCTCGTTTCCATCGCCTGTTCCGTCCAAGCCCTCCCGATGAACACGACCATGCATTCTGTTCCGACCCAGCCGGTTGGCTCCCACGCGTTCCGTTGCCTCCCGATGAACATGACGCATTCCGTTGCCTCCCGTTGAACACGACGCATTCCGTTGCCTCCCCATGAACACGACTCATTCCGTTGCCTCCCCATGAACACGACGCATTCCGTTGCCTCCCCATGAACACGACGACGACGCTGTTTCTCCGTTCCGACCCAGCCATGTACACGAGCCCTGGCCGTACGTATGCGCGAGTAGGCGTTCGAGACCCTGCCCGTATGTACACAAATGTGGCCGTATTTTCTTTCTTGCACCCTGGCTGCTATACGTACGTGTACATGCTACGTGCGCGCCTCTACTACGACACGTGCGCGCCTCTACTACGACACATGCGCGCCTCTACATTGACCAGTATGTACGTACACGTTCGCGACCAGAATGACAACGCTACGTACGCTTCGACCAGGTGGGTCCCGACTGTCAGGCACTTCCTTGCCTACGAAGATGTAGCTGGTGGGTCCCAGCAGTCAAGGGGGCGAATCATTTTGTTTTTTTTGCCCAGACGCATTTCCTTGCGTGCGAAGGTGTAGCTGCTGGGTCCCAACAGTCAGGGGGGCGATTCATTTTTTTTGCCCGGACGCACTTCCTTGAGTGCGAAGGTGTAGCTGGTGGGTCCCAGCAGTCGGGGGGCGAATCGTTTTTTCGGACGCACTTCCTTGCGTGCGAAGATGTAGCTGGTGGGTCCCAGCAGTCAGGGGGGCGAATCGTTTTTTTTCGGACGCACTTCCTTGCGTGCAAAGATGTAGCTCGTGGGTCCCAGCAGTCAGGGGGCAAATCATTTTTTTGCGAAATACGGTGGTCCGTCCGGTGGGTCCCCGCTGTCAGGTGGAGGAATAATTATTTTGCGCGTAATAAGGAGGCACTTCCTTGCGGCTGCCATGGACCCAGCTGTCAGCCTCTCCACGTACAGTCCACGTCCGATGGAAGTCGTTCCTTGACCACGTTGACTACGCCGCGCCGAGAGCACCAGGGTGGTGGACGACGGCGAGGCCTAGGAAGGGGACGACGCGGAGCCGGGGAAGACGCGATAGTGGATGCACACGCAGAGAGGAGTATGAGGGTTCACTGGTTCGGCTGCGCTGCCGTCTCAGCAGAATAACAGGGGGTGTGGGTGAGTGGAGGGATGGCCTGGCCAGCGGTGGGAGTAGTAGGGGGCTGTGAGGCCTCCGCGGCAGCACAGCCGGCACGGGAGGCAGGAGCAGGCGGCACGACCGGCGCTGCTTTGGGCGGCTGGAGCAAGAAGACCAGAGGTTGAAGAAGCACGACGGCCGTTGGATGGACATCGTACGGTCATTGCAGCTAGGATCGTTTATATTGACTAAGTTGACAAAGCCCTTGGTACGTCAACTTAGTAGGCCCACAGGTCAGCTTCCGAAACGGTGCGCCCCAGATGTCAGGGGGAGAAATCATTTTTTGGGCGGGTGAAGCTAGAATATCCGAGATTGAAGAAGAAGCACGGCATCCGTTGGATGGACATCCAACAGCCACTGCTGCTAGAACCGTGTGTTGACTCTAAGTTGACAAAGCCTTGCATACGCGTCAACTCTGTTTTTTTAGGGGACGCGTCAACTTAGTAAGGCCAGAAGTGTGTGGCAGAGAACTTATAGCCCATTTGAGGTTTGTAAGAATGTGTAGCCAATTTTTGAATTCTAATGGAATTTACTACAACCCATTTACAGTTTGTTAAAAGTACAGCCCATTTCAACCAACCGTTCAAAAGAGAATTCAATAAAATTTCCCACATTTTGATGGGATCCGAAATACTTTTATCCCGAAATTTCTAGTCAGATTAAATACAATTTCAATATAAATTTATATTACGTAAAAATCCAACGAAACATTGCGCTCGCAACAATTAATGAAATTAAAATTTTCAATATCCAAAAATAATATTTTATTAAGTAATCACGTGTTTGGTGCATTTTTTTTATAGTTACTGCCCAGTTTTTATAATTACATCCCATTTATTATTTCTTAAAGCCCATTTTCTTGTTAAGCCTAACACATCCCTCCTAGGAAAGATTTGCAGCCCAGCCGGGCGGAGAATAACAACTTGACCTTGCCTGGGTATTCCTAAAAAAAAGTATAGCTGGGCTAGCCATTTTCAGCTTGAAAAAAATTAATATCTGGGCTGGATATTTGGCCTGGGCTAGACGGGCCACAACCCGCCCAGTTAATACCTGCAGCGATCTTTTCGTTGTTGTTCAGAGGAGAAAAATTAATATCTGGGCTAAACATCGAAAAACTCTGCAGTGCTCACACCTCAAAAACACAAATACTGCTCGAGCTACTTGGTCCCAGCTGTCGGCCGCTTCTTGTGCAATTCTCTCGTTTATTGACTACTACATAGGTTGACAATGGTGTGGGACCGTGATGTCAGGAAACCAGGAGGAAGCAAAATAAATTATAGTTATATATATATATATATAATAAGGAGGCACTTGCGTACGTGAGGCTATGGACCTGGTGGGTCCCCATTGTCATCCTCTCCAAGTAAAGTCATCTCCTCGCCCGCGCGCGCTTTTCGCCCAAAACAGTCAGCGCCGCCTGCCCCGCTTCCCGGTGCAGGCGATTGCTCCGCCTTCAAACGACACAAGTGTCGTCCGTCCGTCCATCTGCCGCCCACATTAATGATACGCGGTTGCCAAGGCGGCTACTCCGGCGCCACACGTCCGTCCCTCCGCCCGCCCACCATTGCTATATAAACTGCTGCGCCGGCCATAGCCGCAGTCATCCGCATCCGTTCCCTTTCTCCTGCCCACACCACTACTGCCCACCATGGCTTCCTCGCGCTCCAACGCTCTTCGGGACGGGCGGACGACGGACCACAAGGAGATGGCAGCCATTGCCGCCGACAGGCTGGCCGGCAAGCAGCCGGAGGACGACGACGTCCCAATGGAGAACATGGTCGTCGATGATCCGGCGCCAACCCCCTCCTCCGCGCCATCCTCGCTGGTGCATTGCACCATGACCATCGGCGAGGCCCGTGCCCAATATATGGACAGGGTGAGGCAGATGCGTGAGGAGCAGTTCCGGGAGGCGCAGGCCAACGCCGCCTACAACCACCATCTCCTCCAGGAGCACCTGCAGGCGGAGGAGCAGATCGCCGCGGAGCGGGCGGAGCAGGAGGCGCTGCTCGAATCGTACCGCTCCGCCCGCAAGGGCCGCCTCGAGCGCTGGCGGTACCGCAGGCGGGTGGCGGCGGCTGCGGCTGCCTACAAAGAGGCTAGCAAAGAAGGCGATGAAGCGGGCGAGGCACTGTTTGGCGAGACCGAGGACGAGGCAGAGGAGCATGCCGGCTCCGGCGAGTCCCCGCTCTGCTGGCGTCGACGAGGCCCTGCTCCGCCGAGGCCCCGCGGTGCCAACAATGAGGCAGAGGACACCGCCGGCTCCGCCGAGGCCCCGCCCCGCCAACAACGAGGCAGAGGACATCGCCGGCACAGCCGAGGCCCCACCCTGTCGGCAACGTGGGGGAGGATTTCCACCACTCCGCTGAGGCGCCGCCCGCTGCCAACGAGACAGAGGACATCGCCGGCTCCGCCGATGCCCCGCCCCGCTGCCAACGAGGCCGCGCCACACAGAAAACGAGGAAGAGTAGAACACGGTAGGTCGCCGCCGCTCGGGTCCAAGTTAGGCCACCGCTGCTACCCTCCGGTTGAAGCCAAGCTAGGCGGGTTGACCATTGACGGCCGGTTAGCTTCTTGGCGGCGACGTGGAGTCGGAGGGCTGCGCTGGAGAAGAACGCTGCTTCTACTTAACTGCTGGTGCAGTTGGCTGACTGACACGTGGGCCCAACAGGCCACGTGTCAGTTATGCAACTGCACCTGCAGTTAAGTCACTGAAGCTTCTGTTCGGCTCAGCGGGACACAGGTGGGTAGCTTCGGTTAATTAATTATACCTCCAGCGCACCCCTTTTTAGTTGAAGAATGTATGAAATGTAATGAAATCCGGCATGTTTATATGAAATCCGACCGTGTATGAATGAATTTATTTCGATTAGTTCGAATTCCTGTATCACTGGCATTGGATGAACATGCAAAGCAATACGTACTAGCATTATTCCCAGGGTGATCACCTCGTTTGCAGCAGTTTCACATGTACTCCCTCCGGTCCTTTCTAGTCTGCATACAAGTTTTGTCTGCAGTCAAAGTATCTCTACTTTGACTAATCTTATACAAAAAAGCACTTTCACAATGTGCGAAGTAAAAAGGAACAGAAGGAGTACAAAGAGTTTGAGCAGCTTTTTAGCGTTTCTGTACATTGCAATCAAACACACAGGCCTGGCAATTCATAGAGAACATTCAAAACAATCGATGATTATGCATCTCAGCGACTCACATGTCAGAGGCAATATTTACTTCACAACTAAAGAATAAAGAAAAAATTGATCGACGCTGCTGACAGCAAAGGGCGTCCCATTCGAAAATATCAAACGCATGCCTTGCTAAAATCAATGAGCAAAATTTGACAAGGTTGTCCCATTCCAAAATATCAAATGCCTACGATTGTGGAATGGGCAGGGTTTGCCATCAGTTCGGACATTGACATGGCACCTCGTGCTAAATAAACCAGCTGTTCTTTTTGTGCAGTTCCACCAAAATCAACCAACTTCGCGCGTAGCTTGTATGATTTCGCCCTTATATGTTGCAATGCCTTGAACTTATCGGCACCTCCTTTCTTGTGGTGGAAATGATTCGATGTATTCATGAACATTTTGTGCAGTTCCCATTGAAATCAAGCTGAGCACCCCTATTTGCACAAATACAAAAAAGTGATTAGTATAAAGCAAACTGTACTATGAATTGACAGTTTCAACAGGCACATACATGGTCCATGTAGAGCACACTTTTAGAAAAATGGAACTCACCAGAAAGAATCCTAGAACAACATTGTACTCGCGCATCACAGCAAAAAAATGGAGATTTGTCAGTCCTTCTGAGCTGAAGTTAGTTTGGTCTTGTGGGGAGCAATGTAACCATCCTTCAACTGCTCCTTCTGATGAGAAGATAGACAAGGCTTCTTCATCCTGGCATAATCGGAACTAGTCACTTCACGTACTCCATATTCTTCTTCAGAGGAAGATGATCCTGTTGTGCAAAGACAAGAGGACTACTAAATGCTAGCATCCCTGTTTGCTTGAAAAAAAGGAAAGGAAATATTTAAAACAGCACAGATGAAGCACTTCTCAAGGACAATACCACTTTTTCATGACAGTATCTAAACAGTAGCACAACACCAATAGAGATGACAAAGCTCAATCATATAGATGAAATCAGTGGGCGAGTACCAACCTTTGTCAGGAGGCTTATTGTGTAGAGCATACATATGAAGCACTTCTCCGGAACCATCTGTTGCTATCTACGGTGGTGGCCATGCTTACTATATACTCCTCGATTAGTTTAATGTTTCCAACATCTTCTTGTGCAGTTCCACTAAAATATATGGTATCTTCAAAGAAGATCCCTGTTTGCACAAGTAGAGATAATTACATATTACATTAAGAGTGGCATCAAATCAGTGGCAAAACAATTGCTCGTTCCAGCCATAGCAATAAATTAAGATGCAAAACTATATCATTACTTGTGTCATCACAGTTCCAGTGCTTCATTACAGCACCGGGAGTTGATTTTTGTTTTTCTTCCGCTTGTTCTTCCCCTTCATCACTTGGTTCAATAACAGACAAGCTTCGCCTTCAATGTAAGATTTGGCATGTCAATTAGGGAGCACAAGTATAGTACTAAACTTAATTTTCTGATGGAAGTGGCAAAATACAGGCCAGTAGTTGTGAAATATCCTTATCTTACCTCAATGGGATATTACGGTGCACATACAGATTGGAAGTCTTGTCTCCATTTGTGCAGTTCACTAAAATCAAGCAACATTATCGTACAAGTAGCACAACATATGAAAGCACACTGCAGAATCATGTGAAAGAAGGCTAGTACTGACCTCTCATGATGCGGAATTCAAACAACTCACAAGAAGAAGATCTAAACCAAATTCGCCTTAACGGATAGGAAGTAAGATCTCCGCTTGTGAAGTTCCACTAAGATCAAGCAATCAAGCAACGTTGTCGGTGTGACATTTTGGTTGAACTGCACAAAACACTCTTAAAACAAAAGTGTTTTGTGCAGTGCAACAAAAGGTCACAATGGCAACGAGGTGAAGTAGATAACCCTGTTTACACAGAGGTGCAAAGGAAACAATTAGTGGTCAATAACGGTGGATGACACAGTAGCCAACAAAAAGAAGCATCTACCTTATCTAAATGGGAAAGAAAGCAAGACAGTAGCATTTCTCAAATGGTGGCATTGATTAATATTAACATAGATATTATATTAACAATAAAATGCTTTTAACTGTGGCATTTCATCAATTTTCCAGCGGCATTATTAGAGGGTGTTTGTTTACAGGGACATTTTGGTGTAGGGACTAAAAAAACTCCGTGTCAGTCCCATCTAAACCAAATAGGAGGGACTTTTAGGGACTAAAAGTGGGCATTTGGGACTAAAGAAAGAAGACCCCGAGGGAGTCTTTTTGGGACTTTTTCCAACAGTTGCCCCTCCCACGCATCGCACCTTGTCTCTATTAGTTCATTACTAGGGGTAACATGGTCTTTTAGCATGTCATTTAATAACCTCTAGTCCATGTTTAGTCCCTGGAACCAAGCAGGTAGGGACTAGGGAGTTTTTAACCAAACAGGGCCTTAGATTAACAACAGGTAATGAGTTGCACGGGACAGTGGACGCACCAGCACCATGTGCACCTACCGATGTACTGTGGTCATGCACAGTCTGTTGCAACAAAGAACAAACAACCAAGGAGCATATTTGTGTTGGTCCCAGTTTTGTTATCTTTAGACACCTTTCCCTATGTGAGCGCAGCAAATCTAGTCCTGCTCAAACTCTACAGCCTTGTCCCTTCCTTTCCCTTTTGAACTAGTACTTTCGCCCCTTCCTTTCCTCTTTGAACCACGCCCTAGATTTATGCGATACAACTTTCCCCACTACTTTCCCCCATTCCTTTCCTCTTTGAACCACGTCCTAGATTCATGCTATACAACTTTCCCCCTTCATTTCCTCTTTGAACCACGTCCTAGATTCATGCTATATACAACTTTTCCCACTACTTTCCCCCACTCCTTTCCTCTTTGAACCACGTCCTAGATTCATCGTATACATGCAGCTAGAGCAATGCATGTGGAGTAAGTAAATTATACCTTAAGGTTCTTGGGGCGTGGTTCGGTGGGCGACGGGACAGCGGCGAAGAAGGTGTCGGAGGCCCTCCGACGCCGCCGCTGGGTGGAAAGTGAACAGATGCGCTGGTAGTCCCTCGCCGACGGCGACAGCGTTAAGCCTCCTTCCCTTCCCGCGGACGGATCCTGCCGGCTCTTTGAGCAGCAGTGAGGGGAGAGAGAGGCCAACAAAGTCTTGTTTAGATCTGGAGAGGGCGAGAGAGTGTGAAGAGAGGCAACTACAAGCGCTGAGGCTCCAGTGGGAGAGGGCGACAGAGTGTGAAGAGAGCAACTCACTACAAAAAAAAGACACATCCGTGACATTTTGGGCTGAACGAATTTTTTTTCTGTCATACATATGACACTTCTATGACAATAATTGTGACAAAACCCGGTATCATCATAGATGTGGTGGGCTCCTAGTTCTATGACAAAAAATCATGACAGAAAATGGGCTTTTCGTCCTGGGCGGGCCGGAGACGCAGCTGCATGACATTCTTTGGGCCGTCCATGACGGAAAAAACCGTGGTAGAAGCGAGGGCGAGGAAAATTTCGGGGAGTTCCCGGTTACGGTGGGAGGTCGGGGGCCGAGCGATGCGCGTTTCTCTCGTACACGTACGCGGGTGTGTGCGAGGCGTTGGCTCTAACTGAACCCGAGCGAGGCGTTGGGCTCTAACTGAACCCGAGTGATTGCACTGCAGGCTACGCGTTACTGAACCCGAGCGATCGATTGATGGCTGTTAACTGAACCCGATCGAGCGATTCCTTCGCTACTGCTGCTAACTAAAGCCGATCGATGCTGCCTGTGGATGAATAGTGAGCGTTGCTGGGGGGTTTGGATGAACAGTTCCCGGTGGGGGTGGATGAACAGGACCCCGTGGTGTTGCCTCTGGATGAACAGGACCCCGGTCGATCAAGCCGGTTGGGGCTGGATGAACAGGACCCCGTGGAGGGCAGGATGAATAGGACCACCCCGTGGAGGGCAGAATGAACAGTAGACGGTGGAGGGCTGGATGAACAGTAGCCCGTGGTGGGGTGGTGGAACAAGAGCCCATGGAGAGGGCTGGTTGAACAGTAGCCGGTGGAGTAGCGCGTGGTGGAGGCTGGATGAACAGGAGCCCGTGGATGAACAGTCGCAGGTGGAGGCTGGAGGAGGTCGACGGTGGATGAACAGTAGCCCGTGGAGGCTGGAGGGGGTCGACGGTGGACATGAACAGTATCCCGTGGAGTCCCATTTTGCGGTACGCCACACCCCTCCCGATCAACAGGACCCCCGTTTCGACCGTAGCGCTCCAACACAAGTCCGTTTCCTCCGTTTTGCGGAACGCCACACCCCTCCCGATCAACAGGACCCCCGTTTCGTCCGTAGGAGGTCCGTTTCCTCCGTTTTGCGGTACGCCAGACCCCTCCCGATGAACAGGATCCCGTTTCAAACGTGGCCGGTCAAACACAAGGCCGTTTCCTCAGTTCTGTGGTACGCCAGGCCTCGTTTCCATCGGCTGTTCCGTCCAAGCCCTCCCGATGAACACGACGACGCATTCCGTTCCGACCCAGCCGGTTGGCTCCCCATGAACACGACGACGACGCTGTTTCTCCGTTCCGACCCAGCCATGTACACGAGCCCTGGCCGTACGTATGCGTGAGTAGGCGTTTGAGACCCTGCCCGTATGTATGTATGTGGCCGTATTTTCTTTCTTGCACACTGGTCGCTGTACGTACGTGTACATGCTACGTGCGCGCCTCTACTATGACACGTGCGCGCCTCTACATCGACCAGTATGTACGTACACGTTCGTGACCAGAATGACAATCCTACGTACGCTTCGACCAGGTGGGTCCCGACTGTCAGGCACTTCCTTGCCTGCGAAGATGTAGCTGGTGGGTCCCAGCAGTCAGGGGGCGAATCGTTTTTTGTGCCCGGACGCACTTCCTTGCGTGCGAAGATGTAGCTGGTGGGTCCCAGCAGTCAGGGGGAAACATTTTTTTCACGAAATACAGTGGCCCGTCTGGTGGGTCCCAGCTGTCAGGTGGAGGAATCATTATTTTCCGCGTAATAAGGAGGCACTTCCTTGCTGCGGCCGTGGACCCAGCTGTCAGCCTCTCCACATACAGTCCATGTCCGATGGAAGTCGTTCCTTGAGCACGTTGACCACGCCGCGCCGAGAGCACCAGGGCGGTGGACGACGGCGAGGCCTAGGAAGGGGACGACGGGGAGCCGGGGAAGACACGGCAGTGGAAACCCGCGCGGAGAGGAGTACGAGGGTTCACTGGTTCGGCTGCGGTGTGAGGCTGCCGTCGCCGCATTGCCTGGCCAGCGGTGGGAATAGTAGGGGGCGGTGAGGCCTCCACGGCAGCACAGCCGGCCATGGGAGGCAGGAGCATGCGGCACGACCGGCGCTGCTTTGGGCGGCTGGAGCAAGAAGACGAGAGGTTGAAGAAGCACTATGGCCGATGGATGGACATCGTACGGTCACTGGAGCTAGAATCGTTCATATTGACTAAAGTTGACAAAGGCCCCCGTCCCAGTCAACTTAGTAGGCCCACAAGTCAGCCTCCCACCATGGTGGGTCCCATCTAGAAGGGGGAGTATTCATTTTTTTGTGCGTAATAAGGAGGCACTTCCTTGCGTGCGAAGATATAGCTGGTGGGTCCGAGCTATCAGCGGCGGTAACGTTTTTTTCACGAAATACAGAGGCCCTTTTGGTGGGTCCCTGATATCAGGTGGAGGAATCATTATTTTGCGCGTAATAAGGAGGCATTTCCTTGCGTGCGGCCGTGGACCCAGCTGTCGGCCTCTCCACGTACAGTCCACTTCAGATGCATGTCGGTCGTTGACCATGTTGACCAGGCCGCGCCGAGAGCACCAGGGCGGTGGAAGACGGCGATGCCTAGGAAGGGAACGACACGGAGGCAGGGAAGACTCGGCGGTTGTTTCCCACGCGGAGGGAAGTACGACTGTACGAGGGTTTACTGGTTCGTCTGCCGTCACCGGAGAATAACAGCAGGTGTGGGTGAGTAGAGGGATGGCTAGGCCAGCGATGGGAGTACGATGGGGCAGTGAGGCCTGCGCGGCAGCAGAGCCGGCCGCGGGGAGGAGGGAGCAGGCAGTCCCGCCGGCGCTTGTTTGAGCGGCTAGAGCAGGAAGAGCAGAGATTGAAGAAGCACGACGGCCGTTCGATGGCCATCCAACAGTCACTGCTTGTGCGTCAACCTTTTTTTAGGAAAGCCTCAAATCTGTGGAAAACAGCATACAACCCATATGCCATTATTTCTAATAATTTACAGCCCATTTGCTAATTACTAAGGTTTTTTGGAGCCCATATTCTTTTTGTTAGCATTACAGCCCATATTGTGGCCACGGTTAAAAAATTATACGAAATTTTGCATATTTCGGTGCGGTCCGAACTGTTTTTAATCCCAAAATTTCGACTCACATTCAAACTGATTTTAAAAATAAATGTATATCAATATAAAATCCAACAAATTCTCCACGCATAAAAATTAATGTAATTTAAAATCTCGAAATGAAAAAAAGATATTTGAAACTAATTGTCGGTTTGATGTGTTTTAAAAATGTACAGGCCATTTCTCATTACTGATGGGCCATTTTCTCGGCCAGCCGAATGAAAGCTCTCCTCGTCTTGAAAGATTTGCAGCCCAACAGGCCTGAAAAAGCGACTTACTTGGCAAATCACAAAAAAACTGGGCTGTGGCCGTGGACCCAGCTGTCAGCCTCTCCACGTACAGTACTCTTCCGATGGAAGTCGTTCCTTGACCACGTTGACCACGCCGCGTGGAGAGCACCACGGCGGTGGACGACGGCGAGGCCTAGGAAGGGGATGACGGGGAGCCGGGGAAGACACGGCAGTGGAAGCCCGCGCGGAGAGGAGTACGAGGGTTCACTGGTTCGCCTGTGGTGTGAGGCTGCCGTCACCGCAGGGCCTGGCCAGCGGTGGGAATAGTAGGGGGCGGTGAGGCCTCCGCGGCAGCACAGCCGGCCACGGGAGGCAGGAGCATGCGGCACGACCGGCGCTGCTTTGGGCGTCTGGAGCAAGAAGACCAGAGGTTGAAGAAGCACTACGGCCGTTGGATGGACATCGTACGGTCACTGGAGCTAGAATCGTTCATATTGACTAAAGTTGACAAAGGCCCCCGTCCCAGTCAACTTAGTAGGCCCACAAGTCAGCCTCCCACCATGGTGGGTCCCAGCTAGCAGGGGGAGTATTCATTTTTTTGTGCGTAATAAGGAGGCACTTCCTTGCGTGCGAAGATATAGCTGGTGGGTCCGAGCTGTCAGCGGCGGTAACGATTTTTTCGTGAAATACAGAGGCCCTTTCGGTGGGTCCCTGATGTCACGTGGAGGAATCATTATTTTACGCCTAATAAGGAGGCATTTCCTTGCGTGCGGCCGTGGACCCAGCTGTCGGCCTCTCCACGTACAGTCCACTTCAGATGCATGTCGGTCGTTGACCACGTTGACCAGGCTGCGCCGAGAGCACCAGGGTGGTGGAAGACGGCGAGGCCTAGGAAGGGAACGACACGGAGGCAGGGAAGACTCGGAAGTTGTTTCCCACACGGAGGGGAGTATGACTTTACGAGGGTTTACTGGTATGTCTGCCGTCGCCGGAGAATAACAACAGGCGTGGGTGAGTAGAGGGATGGCTAGGCCAGTGATGGGAGTACGGTGGGGCGGTGAGGCCTGCGCAGCAGCAGAGCCGGCCGCGGGGAGGAGGGACCAGGAAGTCCCGCCGGTGCTTGTTTGAGCGGCTAGAGCAGGAAGAGCATAGATTGAAGAAGCACGACGGCCGTTGGATGGCCATCCAACAGTCACTGCTTGTGCGTCAACCTTTTTTTTCGGAAAGCCTCAAATTTGTGGAAAACAGCATACAACCCATCTGCCATTATTTCTAATAATTTACAGCCCATTTGCTAATTATTAAGGTTTTTTTGGAGCCCATATTCTTCTTGTTAGCATTACAGCCCGTATTGTGGCCACGGTTAAAAAATTATACGAAATTTTGCATATTTCGGTGCGGTCCGAACTGTTTTTAATCCTGAAATTTCGACTCACATTCAAACTGATTTAAAAATAAATGTATATCAATATAAAATCCAACAAATTCTCCACGCATAAAAATTAATGTAATTTAAAATCTCGAAATGAAAAAAATAGATATTTGAAACTAATTGCCGGTTTGATGTGTTTTAAAAATGTACAGCCCATTTCTCATTACTGATGGGCCATTTTCTCGGCCAGCCGAATGAAAGCTCTCCTCGTCTTGAAAGATTTGCAGCCCAACAGGCCTGACAAAGCGACTTACTTGGCAAATCACAAAAAAACTGGGCTGTGGCCGTGGACCCAGCTGTCAGCCCCTCCACGTACAGTACTCTTCCGATGGAAGTCGTTCCTTGACCACGTTGACCACGCCGCGCGGAGAGCACCACGGCGGTGGACGACGGCGAGGCCTAGGAAGGGGACGACGGGGAGCCGGGGAAGACGCGGCAGTGGAAGCCCGCGCGGAGAGGAGTACGAGGGTTCACAGGTTCGCCTGCGGTGTGAGGCTGCCGTCGCCGCAGGGCCTGGCCAGCGGTGGGAATAGTAGGGGGCGGTGAGGCCTTCGCAGCAGCACAGCCGGCCACGGGAGGCAGGAGCATGCGGCACGACCGGCGCTGCTTTGGGCGGCTGGAGCAAGAAGACCAGAGCTTGAAGAAGCACTAGGGCCGTTGGATGGACATCGTACGGTCACTGGAGCTAGAATCGTTCATATTGACTATAGTTGACAAAGGCTCCCGTCCCAGTCAACTTAGTAGGCCCACAAGTCAGCCTCCCACCATGGTGGGTCCCAGCTAGCAGGGGAGTATTCATTTTTTGTGCGTAATAAGGAGGCACTTCCTTGCGTGCGAAGATATAGCTGGTGAGTCCGAGCTGTCAGCGGCGGTAATGTTTTTTTCGCGAAATACAGAGGCCCCTTCGGTGGGTCCCTATTGTCAGGTCGAGGAATCATTATTTTTCACGTAATATGCAGGCATTTCCTTGCGTGCGGCAGTGGACCCAGCTGTCGGCCTCTCCACATACAGTCCACTTCAGATGCATGTCGGTCGTTGACCACGTTGACCAGGCTGCGCCGAGAGCACCAGGGCGATGGATGACGGCGTGGCCTAGGAAGGGAACGACACGGAGGCAGGGAAGACACGGCAGTTGTTTCCGACGCGGAGGGGAGTACGACTGTACGAGGGTTTACTGGTTCGTCTGCCATCGCCAGAGAATAACAGCAGGTATGGGTGAGTAGAGGGATGGCTAGGCCAGCGATGGGAGTACGGTGGGGCGGTGAGGCCTGCGCGGCAGGAGAGCCGGCCGTGGGGAGGAGGGAGCAGGCAGTCCCGCCGGCGCTTGTTTGAGCGGCTGGAGCAGGAAGAGCAGAGATTGAAGAAGCACGACGCCATCCAACAGTCAGTGCTTGTGCATCAACCTTTTTTTTAGGAAAGCCTCAAATCTGTGGAAAACAGCATACAACCCTTCTGCCATTATTTCTAATAATTTACAGCCCATTTGCTAATTATTAAGGTTTTTTTGGAGCCCATATTCTTTTTGTTAGCATTACAGCCCATATTGTGGCCACGGTTAAAAAATTATACGAAATTTTGCATATTTCGGTGCGGTCTGAACTGTTTTTAATCCTGAAATTTTGACTCACATTCAAACTGATTTTAAAAATAAATGTATATCAATATAAAATCCAACGAATTATCCATGCATAAAAATTAATGTAATTTAAAATCTCGAAATGAAAAAAAGATATTTGAAACTAATTGCGGGTTTGATGTGTTTAAAAAATGTACAACCCATTTCTCATTACTGATGGGCCATTTTCTCGGCCAGCCGAATGGAAGCTCTCCTCGTCTTGAAAGATTTGCAGCCCAACAGGCCTCACAAAGCAACTTACTTGGCAAATCACAAAAAAACTGGGCTGTGGCCGTGGACCCAGCTGTGAGCCTCTCCACGTACAGTACTCTTCCGATGGAAGTCATTCCTTGACCACGTTGACCACGCCGCGCGGAGAGCACCACGGCGGTGGACGACGGCGAGGCCTAGGAAGGGGACGACGCGGAGCCGGGGAAGACGCGGCAGCGGAAGCCCGCGCAGAGAGGAGTACGAGGGTTCACTGGTTCGCCTGCGGTGTGAGGCTGCCGTCACCGCAGGGCCTGGCCAGCGGTGGGAATAGTAGGGGGCGGTGAGGCCTCTGCGGTAGCACAGCCGGCCACGGGAGGCAGGAGCATGCGGCACGACCGTTGCTGCTTTGGGCGGCTGGAGCAAGAAGACCAGAGGTTGAAGAAGCACTACGGCCGTTGGATGGACATCGTACGGTCACTGAAGCTAGAATCGTTCATATTGACTAAGTTGACAAAGCCCTTCGTCCCCGTCAACTTTGTAGGCCCACAAGTCAGCCTCCCACCAAGGTGGGTCCCAGCTAGCCGGGGGAGTATTCATTTTTTGTGCGTAATAAGGAGGCACTTCCGGTGGGTCCGAGCTGACAGCGGGGGGAACGTTTTTTCGCAAAATACGGTGGCCCGTCAGGTGGGTCCCAGTAGTCAGGGGAAAACGTTTTTTTCGCAAAATACGGTGGCCCGTCCAGTGGGTCCCTGCGGTCAGTTGGAGGAATCATTATTTTCCGTGTAATAAGGAGGCACTTACTTGCTGCGGCCGTGGACCCAGCTGAGACTCTCCATGTACAGTATACTTTCGATGGAAGTCGTTCCTTGACCACGTTGACCTCAGCGCGTTCCGTTGCATGCATGCGTCCATGGGCGTGGTGCGTCCCCACTGTCAGCCTCTCACGTACAGTCATCTTCCGATGACTCTCGGTTGTTGACCGTGTTGACCACACCGTGCCGAGCGCACCCAGACTGGAACGACCCAGAGATGGGGAAGACGGGGCAGTGGAGTCGCAGATGGAGAGGAGTGGTAAACTTCACTGGTTCGGGTGCGCGGCAGCACAGCCGCGGTGCCGCCCACGGGAGACAGGAGCAAGAACAGAGGTTGAAGAAGCAGCACGGCTGTTGGATTATCATCCAACGGTCCAGCTGCTAGAATCATTTGTTGATTAAGTTGACAAGCCGTGCGTACATGTCCGCTTAGTAGGCCCACAAGTCAGTCACCAAATCTGACGGGTCCCAGCTGTCAACGGGATGAATAATTTTTTTCGCAAAACAAGGAGGCACTTCCTTCCGTGCGAAGATACAGCCGGTGGGTCCCAGCTGTCAGGTGGAGGAAACATTTTTTTTTCAGCTTAATAAGGAGGAACTTTCCTTGCGTGCGACCATGGACCTCGTGGGTCCCAGCCGTCAGGCTCTTCACGTACAGTCCTCCTCTGATGACTCTCGTTTGTTGACCACGCCGCACCGAACGCAGCGAGGCGGTGGACAACGGCGAGGCCCCGGACGGGAACGACTCGGAGATGGGAAAACGCGGCAGTGGAGTCGTAGATTGAGAGGAGGAGAAGGGTTATAACTGGTTCTGTTGCGGCGTGGGGCTGTAGTCTTTGGAGAATAACAGGAGGTGTCGAGGGGTGGAGGGATAGCCTGGCCGGCGGTGGGGTAGCGCTTCGCAGCGATGCGTGCTAAGCAGAGCCGCTAGCCGCCGGAGGCCGGACCAGGCGGTCCCGGCGACGCTGGAGGAAGAAGACGAGATATTGAAGGTGCATGCCGGCCATTGGATATAAATCCAATGGCTATGGATGACACAATCATTTGTTGACCAAGTTGACAACGCCCCGCGTAGGCTTCGACCTATTGGCCCACATGTCAGCCTGCAAAAATGTGGCATATATTTAACCCATGTTTTCTAGAATGTACAGTCCATTTGCTGGGCTGGGTGAACAAATAATTTCGCGTCAATCAGGCCCATTTATATTTTCTAAGAAAACCCAGCCCATTTGCACTTCCTTGAAATACACGTATTAGGTGGGCTCGTTATATATATAATGTTATGTTAGAAGGAGCAATTAATATCAAAGAATAAACCGGAGAGGCACATTATATATATATAATTAAGAAATTAGCGAGTTATTGCTCAAAATAAAAATGAGCGCGTTATTATTAAATTGGTCCTTAAAATCTTCGCAAGCTTTTGTACGCAATCACCAGGATTTTCTTTGCGTGTGAGTAAAAAACAACCAGGATTTTCCTTGCCAACTTCCGTTAAACATTTACTTTTATAAGTTAATAACACGTGGGATATTTTTATAATGTATATATAAGTCTCTATAAAATATACGATAATAGTAATAATATAAATATATATAATGTGGTTAGAAGGGAAAACATAAATTGGACACAACATTACTTTTATAAGAGACCTGCGTTTTATACCCCACAGTAGGCATACTAACAAGTTCACACACAAATAAAACAGAAAAGGTAAACATTCATATCAAACTCAGGTTCACAGGACACGTTCATATTCATAGCCAACATTCACTATCAACAACTCAAAATATTCATATATACACAAGCTCAGCATATCTATGCATCCAAATGATTGATAGATCACACGACAATATTCATACATAATTCACAAAAAGATTCAGATATACACATGTTTAGTATATTTATGCATCCAAATGATTGAGATCACAGCCAATATGATCCATGGACGAACTTTAATTACCTAGGGTACAGACTGGTAAATGGTGTTCAATCGGAGGTACTTCTTGCTAAAATTAGTTCTTGTACGAGTAAACTTTCGAGTACATAAGAGGCAGCACAGACAATCTGAACTTTGCTTGTAGGTTTATCCTCAAATAGTGGCCTCGTGCCGAGGGAGGTTTGAGCAACTTGGCCACTACTTTCATCCAACTAGTTTACTGGCTCATCTTGGTCCTGTATCTCGCCAAAATTCTACATTGCAGACGAGAAAGGAGGCGGCTGAGAAAATGAACCACCCAAATTTTTGTGCAGTTCAATTGAAATGGAGCATCCTTGGCGTGCAGACTGATTAAGTGCCAGATGAATATACGCGTCAACCAACTTGTCTGGAATCTTTAAACTCCATGCCATATAGTTCGCTACCATATGTGCCGATAACCAAAAGGCACAAGTTGGGACCAAAGACTGGACTACGTTTTTCTGGGCTATGCCCCAAGCAATATTTTTGGCGTTCACTCTCCTAATACTTGGAGTTTGACAATTGGTTGACGCCGGTTGATACTCGAATGAATATAGGCACTTCTTGTCAACATCGATGCTTGTCTGACTGAACTTTGGAGTACATAGCAGCAGCATAAGTACCTGTCCATCTGATCATTTTGTGAAGTTCTACTGAAATCACCCGATGTAATGATTTGCCTGCGAGTTCAGGCTCCAAATTACTCCTTTATGAAATCGGCAAACAGTAGCACAATACCAAATTACCAATACATATGACAGGCACAATAATCAGGATAAAGACCAGTACCAACCTGTGTGAGGTAGCATATCAATTACTATTTCCTTTGACTGGAAGCCAAGATAAGCCAAGCGACTGACAGCAAAGGAAGAAAGCAAGCGGAGATTAGCGACTGATAGGAAAGGATGGAAGCTGTCGAGGCAATGAAGCACCCAAAGTTTTTGTGCAGTTCCACCAAAATCAAGCATCCCTGTTGGCACATATATTGAGAGAGTGAGATTACTATAATAGTGGGACTAGTTGATGAAACATACACTAACAAATAGAAGCACCCTCATTATCTTAATGGGTAAAGTTAGCAACATAGTCGTCTTGCTTAAAGAGAGGTATTAGTTTATTTAATCAGTGCCAATTAGCTCAACTCAACACTCAAAGCATTGCCATTTATCATAGGTTGCAAAACTTTAACGTGCAAAGATAAAGGAGTTTCTCATGACAGTAGCACGATACAAATAGAGATGACAGCAAACTAATATGGATGAAGGCCTTAGGCCCGTACCAACCTGAGGAAACAAATCTTATTCATGTAGTCCCATAAGAGATGATAAAGCACTCACTGGAATCACACAATAATATATATTTTTGTGCACTTCAAATGTATGGTTGAAATCACTCTTGTTTACCAGTGCTGAGATTATATCGAAAGATTATCAAGAACTTCCAGCAGAGTTAAAGCACTGGCTGGGATACAGTTCATTGTATTGTCTTGTGTAGTTCCACTAAAATGTATGATTGGCACAACATGATCCCTGTTTGCACAAGTAGGAACAAGGTGAAACCTTCATTAGCTTAGTGAGAAAGGATAGGAAGACATTAGCATATTACTCAAACAGTAGCATCAAATTCATGATGGACAATACGCAAAACATTGCCTCATTGAACCAATGGCAATAAATTGACATGCAAAACAATAGCACTATTATGTCATGACACTAATAATATTCCCTCCCTGCTCCACCACATGATTCACCTCCATAGACAAACATACACACGTACATGATTCAGCATAGGGTCCTACTAAAGATTTGTTTAACTCCAACAGGAAAATTAGGCAGTAATAAATTAGTGGTACTTAAGTACTCCTAATTAATTAAGGGAGACAGCAGAAGTGGAAGGGCTCCCTGGAGGATCGTCTCACATGTAAGGTAGTCGTTGCCGGAGCCCTTGAATGGCCTCGACTGAGGCCTCTGGCTTCAGCAAGATCGCCTTGGCACTGTTTATTCTTCTTCTTCTTCCTCTGCATGCTCTGTTTCTCTTTCTCCTCACCAGTTGGTGAAACCAAGTACATGATTGGCCTTCTAATTCAGAATTGGTTTTGTCAGTGAGGGAGTACAAGTGTACTAGTAAAAGACAGCATTATTTTCTCATGGCAGTCGGAAAATATAGATGAACACATGCATTAAATATCATTCTTACCTAAAGGAAGGTTATGGCGCCAATATGGATGATGAGGATTGGAACACAGATCTCCCTTTGTGCAGCTCCACCAAAATGAACCAACTGTTCCATTCTGACATTCCAGTTAAACAGCACAAAAGTCACTTCTTTTAAGAAGAGTTTTGTGCAGTGCACCAAAAGGTCACAACAGCAACCAGGTGAATTGGATATCCCTGTTTGCACAAAAAGGCACAGAGGAAACAGTCAGAGTCTCAAACAATTATAGGCAAAAACATTTGGCTAAACTTGTCATGGCTTATAACAGTGGCATGGCTTCATTTTTACCAGGGACATTAGATTAAGAACAACTAAGGCTGCGTTCGATTCACAGGTTTGGTGCAGGATTTTCGTAGGAACACAATTCCTACGGTATTCTTTCCCTTCCAACCGTTCGGAACACGGGAAAGGTGAATAGTGTTTCATAGGAAAGCTGGTCTGGTAGTACTGATTCCATAGGATTAGAAACATCCAGGCACTGCTCATTTTTTGGGCGGAAGCCCGAGGCAGGCGCTCGCTGCCACGCGTTAGACAGGTTGCTGTGCTGTGTTGCCGGAATAAAAAAATCAACCTATGTGTGGTACGTGAGGTGAGGACAACAGTAGTCACTGTGCAGCTGAATAAACAAATAGCATCTCATACTGCCAAGCATGCTACTCTAAAAAACCAAATCTGTACATTTCGTAGTCCATCCGAACACATTCTCTTGAGAGTTTCCTCCGGTTCGTTGTTCCATAGTTTTATACCTACATTCCTTTCCTATTCCTCTATTTTCATCAAGACCTATGTTTTCTGCCCCTTTATTTCGAACGGAGCCTAAATATTTGGTATAAGGGCATGGGACAGTGGGTGCACCAGCAGTCCAGCACCATGTACGTAAACAGGGGCATAAAGTGGTGATTCATAGTTTGTTGCCCCGAGAAACAAACATCCAAGAAACATATCTGGGTTGGTCCCATTTTTGTTCACTCTAGCCACCTACTCCTATGTGTGGACAGCAAATCTAGTCCTGGTCATACCACTGTGTGCAACGTTACCCCCATATTTCCCTTTTCGACCAAGAGACCGGTTGGATGACCAGTCTGTACTACTTTTACTCCCTTTCCTTCCTGTTTGTACCAAGTCCGATGTAGATACTAAATTCCCCCACCCCCACTTTATTTCTCGCTTGAACCAAGTACTCCCTCCGTCCGGAATTACTTGTCAACAAAATGGATGTGTCTAGAACTAAAATACATCTAGATACATCCATTTCAATGACAAGTATTTTCGGACGGAGGGAGTACAAGATTCGACTCCATGAAGTAGCTTTACCTCTAACAATAGAAGAAGAAGAAATATGTGACGTTGGACCATCCGATCGAGAGGGGCTGAGAGGTAGAAAATGATGCACATGCACCGATGTAGTGAGCTGGGGAAGTAGAGCTAAGGCGGTTTCGAACGAAGATATACCTGAA
Organism: Aegilops tauschii subsp. strangulata; assembly: GCF_002575655.3. Classification (NCBI taxonomy): domain Eukaryota; kingdom Viridiplantae; phylum Streptophyta; class Magnoliopsida; order Poales; family Poaceae; genus Aegilops; species Aegilops tauschii. The sequence goes on from NC_053041.3 coordinate 178,577,448, forward strand.
GGTCGTCGGGATGTGGATAGGTGGGCGGCGGGAGGCCGGATCCGCCCACTAGCAACGACGAAGGGATCGGAGGACCTCCCGCGCTGGCGCTCGGCCAGAGATAACGGTGCGGTCGGCAGTGGGTCTCCTCCCTCGCTGTCGACGACGGCCTAAACGCTACCCCTCCTCCCCTTCACCGGCGGAGGGGGATACGTCCGGATCTGTAACCAGCGGTGAGGATAGAAAGCCAGTGTTTTTTGAAGGGAGAAAGACAGTATTACTACCCCCATCTTGTTTAGATCTGGAGAGGATGAGAGTGTGTGAATAGAGCAACCCTAGCAAGCAAGCGCGGAGGCTCCGGCCTATATACATGTAGTGGGGTAGTTTTCCTTTTTCACTCCATCAAAACGATCGTTTAAAATTGTGTACTACTACATGCCAGGTCGCGGTTTTTTTAGTTGTTGATTGTTTTTTGAGATAGCTACCCGCTTGTTCCAAGTGGTGTTACGGTGTGCCAGGTCGCACTTTGTATCGTTCAAGTCTGGTACTACAAGTCCCTCCATTAAATGAACAACCAACCCCTCGTAAAAATTGTGAACAAGCCCACAGCTAAAATTAGCGGAAACGTGGGTTGCCCCAACATGCATTATTATTTATATTTTCTACTCCCTCCGTTCCTAAATATAAGTCTTTTTTATAAGCCACACCTAAGACAAGAATTTTTTTATTAGCAGTGAACCCCACATGTCATAGACACAAAAATTGTGGCAAGATTCCCTTAGGCAAGCCAACGTGTGTCTAACAATTTGAGCAACTCAGGTTAGGCAAGTGTGGGAAAAATAATGTGGCAACATAAGACAAACATAGTCATAATCCAAATAGCCCCGTAATTTTTTGTGACATGCATGAAAATTTGGTTAGTTAAATTTATAGTCAAAATTTGGCAAGGTGCATCAAATCAACACATGCAAGTATCAAAAGGAAAGTCACGGCATGCATGCATGCGTTGTACGACCTCCGTTTCCAAATATAAGTCTTTTTAGAGATTGCAACAAGTGACTAGATACGAAGCAGAATATGTCTACTCCTACATACGAAGTAGCCCATTTTAAATGTGTAAAAAGACTTATATCGAGTGTAGTGCTTTGATGTGTCGCTTCAACTCGTACAAGACCGAGAAATTTGATTACTACAACGCCCTCTCCCTCGCGGACTGAGCTCCGGTGCCTTAACTGCACCTGCCTTTGGCTGCATGACAGGAGGGCCAACCACCTGTTGGGCCCACCTGTCATAGACGCAAAGGCAGGAGAAGTAAGTAGAAGCTTTCGCTACACGCTATCCCTCCCGCACGAGGTGGACGGACATGCAGCAGTGGATTCGATACTGTAGAAGTAGGAGTAACATCATTGTTCGTCTTCTCGAAGAGGTGAAGAGCCAAGCGCAACCCGAACGTGGCAGTTGCGAATGCTCGCGTGCTGCGGTTCCTTGGAGTACTAGCCAGGCTCTTGCATGAGACAAAATTGCTATTGTTTAACAATTAAACTCCATTATCCATTGGTTGATACTCATTCCGCATAGGTCCATGCGCTTAGCACCGTTTCCTCCTGGGGTCACCAATGTTTATTTGCTAATTAATAGCATTGCATGCAATGAACTAGCCATTGAAAGTCATTAAAAGCATGCACACCTCTCATCTCTTATTGGTTGATATGTCAAGAAACAAGAAACAAGGTAGAAGTTAATGCACCGCGCCTAAGTGTTGTGGGAATATTTGGTTTTCGTAAGATGACTTACACACCTAGACGGAGGGAGTAGTATAGCCCTGTAAACCGGAAAGGAGTATTTGCCTTTCTAGAGATTTCAACAAGTGACTAGACTACACCGTGTGCAGTACTCCCCCCATTCCGGTTTATAGTGCTCAAATCTCAAATCTCATGAACCAAGGCATTTTGCGATTGGAGGAATGTATCTCGTACTTTACAAAACTACCCTAATTAAACTCATGCATTAATTACGTAGTTCTCTCGTTTTCCTCTCCGCCTTGGTCGCGGTGCACAATATTGAGCACTCCTATATGACTAGCCGCTCTATCTACATGCGGGACATTTCAAAGCATCCGGGCCCGCGTGCCATCCACCAAATCACAGCGAGGTGCTACAGTTGAGACTCACTTGTCACCCTAGTGTGGCCGTCATGACCCGTCATATCACAAAACCCACACCTTTACCAGCAGTGGTAAGGTGGCCTCCAAGTTGGACTGGGCGAAGCAACCATCATTTCACTGGAACGCTCGTTCAAGCCCTTTCGTCCCTTTCTTGAAGAAAACCTCACTCCAGGCTACTCACTTCTGCCATTTTTCTTCTGTACCGACGAAGGAAAGGTGGCGAATCAGTTCTGCTGCTATATTTTCATTCCAAGAATCTTCTTTTTGCGAAGCACCGACCGATTCTCACATCCTATTCTTTTCCCGTTTTCATTGCGATTGTGGTTTCCTTTCAATTGCTTTTTGTTTGTCAGTTCATTGATGGATCCTGGAGCACTAGGCAAAGAGTTGCCGGCGGACAACCCACTGGAGACAGCGATCTCCAGGAAGCGAGCACCGACCAACGAGTTGACCATGTTGGCGGGCCAACCCATGGAGACGAAGAACTCCAAGAAACAAGCACTGGCCAAAGGGTTGAGGACGTTGGCGGACGAACTCCTCAAAGAAAGTTGGAAGGACAGCAAGGGCCCCACCGTGCCTACCCCAGGAACTCTGATTGCCACCTATGTGAGGCTCAAGACCGAGTTTGAGGAGATAGTCTCCGTTGAGAAGCAGTATTCCCCTGGCAAGGTGACGGCCCCCATCGAGGACGAGGAGATGGCCCCCGGAGGGATGAGATCCCCCGGTGAGCTGCACAAGGTAAAAAAATAATGGCTTATTACCATAGTTGTTGTTTTTGATTATTTGCAATGTGCTTGCTAATATGTTAGGGTTGTGCAGGTGCCGGTGGACGTCCTTGATGATTCTGATGCCGTGGCCCGTCCTGTTGGCATCGCCCCGGAGATCGATTCCGATGCCGCTGTCCATCCTGTGGACATTGCCCCAGAGTTCGATTCCGATGTCGCGGTCAGTCCTGTGGACATCGCCCCAGAAATCGATTCCCATGCCGCTGTCCGTGTTGTGGTCATTGCCCGAGAGATCGATGACAAGAAATAGTTGGTCGCGCTAATCCTTCCGGGTAGTTTGCATTGCCCTGTGTTTAATTACCAGAACGATGCGTGTTATCAAACCATCTTAGGGCTAGTGCACTGTCCTGTGTGGGCGGATCTTGCTACTTTTGTTTGATAGGGAATCATGCGATGAATCATGCGAACCCTCTCCGAGTTATGGAAACAGATGTATCCTCACCAGCTTTTGATGTAATATATGGCATGCTTAGATGTAAGTTTGAACTGTTTATCATATCAGCAGGGCTTGTTTGATGATTCTTGGTGTTAGTAGGCTAGCTACTGTGCGAGTTATAGTACTTGCAAAACACTCACCGAAGAGAAACATTGGGGCTGATGAGCTCGTGGTACGCTTATACTTATCCCTTGTCGATCGACCAATAGCCCTAGCTCCTAAAATTTAGGCTTAGCGATCGATCAGACAATAGTCGACATACATTCAGGCCTCATTTGGTTCATAGGGTAGGAAAATCGTAGCAAAAGTACAGAGAACGTGCAACACAAAATCATAGCAGTGCAGAGACGCACTCCCTCCGTTCCAAAATAGATGACCTAGGCGGGCTAGTTTGGCCTATTGGTTTTCAGTGATATGATGTGGTACAGTGCCGTCCAGTCTTCGTGTGTGGTAGCAGTATTGCGGGTACAGTAAGTTTTCTTGAAGAAGCGGAATTCAACGAAGTCATGATGGTTCCTTCGTCCGAACAACTTACAGTGGGAAAGGTTGGGCCTGCGATACGACCGGGGTAGACCAGGATAATTTTGTGCATGGCAGGTGAACCAGGATGGTCAACGTCCCACATGTCGGCGAATGAAAGTATTCTTTCCGATATAGAGGACGAGCAACGAAATTCATTGTTTATTTTTGATGAAAGCTATTGTCTCCACTGTTACGACGGAGGAGTGTCAAACACGGCAGCCCAGTGAACTTGGCATGTGCACCACTCCCTCCTTCCTCATGTAATGCCCAAGTTACAGCTTTTCTCACTTTCTCTCTATCTATTTCCTCTCAAATGTTTTTTACCTTTCTTTTTCTAAGACACAATTGTTTTTTATGCCTTTTTTAGAATTTTTTTATACCTAGGAGCACGTCTAGAGACGGGCTCTTGCAGAGCCCACTCCTTGACTTTGTAGATGCCTCTCTCTCCTCCACATAAGGAGTACTACTTGCTATGCATGCATGCGGCGGGCAGCTGGCGTCTTGAGGGGCCAGGGCGGTGAGAGCGGGCTCCGGAAGCGGTCCGGACTCCAGCATGGCCCACCTCACATTATCACCATATATTTCTTGGAGTCCGTGCGCGGCGGGCGGGCGATCTCTTCTCTCTCCCCCTTTTCTCTCTTCTCAGCCGACGCCCGCCGAGCGATTAGATTTCGGCTATCGACGGTTTATTCAATTACGGTCCCACATGTCAGTGAAATTGCAAGACAACGCGTGTCCCCTCTGGTGAGCGGCGTGCGAGCCGGACTGTCGGGGTTGCGACGCGTACGAGTCGTAAGTGTGCCGCCTTTTCCTTTAGAACTTGCGAAGCGTAACATTTTCGCGCGATCGATCGATAGAAATCCAGAACAAAATGACGAGGGCGGTGCTTTCCCGCTCGTTAGGCGGGCTAGTTCGAGTGATATGACGTGCTACAGTGCCGTCCACTTGCTCCATTTTTATGTAAGCAAGAGTTTACACTCTTACGCGGGACGAGTGCGAAACACCACGGATCTGATTTTGATCGAGGGATAACTATTCCCTGCCAAATAATGGAGGATTATTAGCGATTATAGCATGATAGTTAGGGCATCTCCAGCGCTGGCCCACAAATTTACACCGGCATCTGTCCGAGGACACTGATGGATGCCATCCGATGCTGCCCGCATACCTTTCGATAACTATATGAACTAACCAGACGAAATTCGTGCAAACAAAGAAAATTTCAAATTAACCGGATGAAATTCATTACATTTCGAAAAAATTTCCTACAAACTGGACGAAATGCATTACATATTTCGCACAAACCGTACTAAAACCTACTGTAAACCTAATCTAAACGATCGCCAGCGCCCGACCACCATGTCCGGCCATGAACCCGAGAAAGCCGGCCATTGCCTTTGCCTCCTCCTCATCCGCCTCGATAACCTCCTCCTCCAGAGCGGCGGCGACCTACCATGTACTACTCTTCCTCGCTGCCGGCTGCGCCCGCGCACGCGCGCCGGCTTCATGGTCGTGGCGGCGGAGGGCGGCCGGGGGGGTGTCGGTGATCTCCTTCATTTGCTCCTGCGACAGTACGTCGAAGAGAGCTTTGGAGCGCGCCCGGAGCGGGGCCGCCGATGTCCCTCGTCTGCTCCTGCAACAGTACGTCCAAGAGAGCTTCGGAGCGCCAGGAGGCCATGGTTGAAGTGGTGCCGACAGAAGGAAGGGACCGGAGGAGAATAAGTGTGGGTCTTTGGCTACTGCTGGGAGCTGGGGCTCAAGTTAATGTAGCGGGCAAATGGCAATGAGTCGCGGTAGACGGATGGAAAACTGGCGCCGGAGTAGGTTCGTCGGGCGTGAATGCGGACGCTGCTTCAGTGACTTAACTGCACATGCGTTTGGGTTACTGACATGTGGGCCCAACGGGCATCTGGCCCGCATGTCAGTGACACACCAATTGCACCTACAGTTAAGTCCGGTGAATGCGGCATTGACATTCTGGAGAGACGGTGACCGTTTCAGGCGGGAAGAGCGCGCTAGCGATGGAAGGGGTTTCGGTGTGCAGTGGCACTAAGATCGATCGCTCACGATAGTACATACTCCATACCATTCTACCATAGTACCCTCTCTAGCTTAGGCTGTTTTATAGATTGTCGTTGTGATGGACGATATACATGAGCAAGGCGGTCCGAGTATGACCGTTGGTGTTGAGCCAGGTGAATACATGCTCGGCGTTCGCGTAGGCCTCCATCAAACGTCTAAACAGTAATGTCAGGCAGCGCCGGGGCGCGCAGGTGATTGGCTCGCCGTTTGTGTTGCGCCATGAGCAGGACTTTGATTTAGAGGGCGACGTGCATGCATTAGCATGCTTTGACAGTGTGAGTGTGAGTGTCTGACGCGATGTATTTCATTTTCATTTGGCCGACGAGGGTGCATTGCAGCGACGAGTCCGTGGTTTGATTCCCCACATACGCATAATTTTGGTTTTTACATTATTTCTTTCTCCATTGACAGGTAGGCCCGCGTAGATAGATAAAGAACACGAGCTGATGAGGCGCATGCGGACTGTTTGACTGGTCAACCCGACAAATACGGAGCTATACGATGAGCCAGTGACCGTATAATCACCATATCTCGTATACAATGATCAAAGTGAGCTATCAAGACAAGTTCGATGACCGCCAATGCATTTTACTCGGTAATAAATGACCAGGATTGAAGGGGAATCCAAATTTGCTTCGTCTTCTGTCCTTGAGCTCTTGACAAACCAATGCACTATACGGTTGTCCGGCCACTCCACCCCAGAGCTCTCACCAAGCGTCGTTCATGCCACTGCGCCGCACACTAACCGGTAAGGCAGCGATGGCATCCCGCCGCGCCGAGTTCCTCGCCACCCACGATCGCACACAAAATGGTAGGGAAGCGATGGCATCCCGCCGTGTCGAGTTCATCGCCGCTCGCGACCTCACAACTATGTGGGAGGAATTTGAAGATGCCAAGGCTGAATGGGCGGTAGAGCAAGAGGCGGCCAAATCCGCACAGAGGGAGCGGAAAAGTCAGAAATCACTCGAGAAAAGAGAGGCCCGCCGCCGCAAGAAAGAAAAGGATGCACGCGCTGCTGCGGAGAGGTCGGCGGAGATCCAAGCACGGTGGGGTGTCGCCGACAAAGCCGGGAAGGAGAACGACGGCGTCTGGCCAGCATGTGAGAAGTAGTAGTACTAGTAGTTAGTGTGTGTGTCTGTGTCTGAGTACGAGCATGTACCAATACTAATAGTTACTATTGTAGTTTTTAGAGCAAATTACCAGTACATTAGCCTAGACTAAATGGAAAAATTCCTATCCTAAGCATCAAATGGCATCTCTTTCTCTATAGGAATTGAGATGCATGTCATCTCACTTCCTATGATTTTCATATTCCTATCCTATGAATGAAAGGAGGCCTCCGTTGGAGTAACTACTATAGCTAGCAGTACTGCTGGTACAGTAGTTTTCTTCAAGAAGGGGAATTCAACGAAGTCATGATGGTTCCTTCGTCTGAGCAACTTCAAATTGGGAAGTGGGCCTGTGATTTGACGGCTCATTAGTCATTGTTACTGCGGCGTGACGTCCCACATGTTGGCGAACGGAAGTATTCTTTCCGATATCGAGGAGCAAGGAAACCGCGTGGAGTTCTGCGTGCATGGCAAGTGGACCAGGATGGTCGACGTCCCACATGTTGGCGAACGGAAGTATTCTTTCCGATATCGAGGAGCAAGGAAACCGCGTGGTATAGTATCACTGCTGATTGGTTCGCAAAAAAATAGTATCACTGCCGATTTATAGTTATTTTTTATTTCTGATGAATGCTAGCGTTTCAACTCTTACGACGAAGGGTGCCAAACACGGCACGTGCTGGATGTCCCACACGTCAGCGAAAGGAGTGGGACATGAACAGTGTGGTAGAGCCCAGCGTAAAAAAACAGCGTGGTAGAGCGTCTCCACTTCTTCCACTTCTGGGTCGGAGACCACACGTAGTAGTACTTAGTGGTATGAATGATACAAAGTGCGACCTGGAGAGAAAGACATGCCTAGTTGGAAGGTCTTGGGGCATACACGTAAACAAATATAAAAGTTAATATGTGCCTCCAACTAATATAGTAGTAGTAGAGTACTTAGGCACGTACTCCATAACATCACCGTGCATTGCACGTACAACATTTAGTGGTAGTACGTAGTAAGAGACAAATGCCGCCCAAGAGTTCCCTTCTCGACCTACTTTTGGGTGTTTGGTAGAGTGTATGGAGGGTGCATGAGTACACACTAGTTTAGCACAAATACACTAGAAGCATGCATGAAGAGAGCATGCATGAAGAGGGGTGTTGAGTTGAGCATGCATGAAGAGGGAACAACTATGCTGAGACGAGAACGCAACCAAACACACCCTATATGCCACGCATGTTCATACCATTTGTGCCTTCCTACTTCACTTACTGCGCTACATTACTCAGGTTCGTACGTCCACTCCTGGGTACATGTCCGTCTCGTAGTTCCAGTCCCACGTGTTCTTCATATAGATGGAACGATCCTTGCATAACACGTGCACCTTGATGCTAGATGTCTCGCATGTTGGCAAAAGGATGAACAAAGCTCACGTAAAAAAATAGAGTGCAAGAACATAGATTCCGGACGACCGAGAAGGAGCAGGGAACCTCGTGGTGGAGCGTCTGCACTCATAATATCTAATATTATTCAGCGATATAAAATTAACCAATCATCTCCACAGTGGACTGGAAGAGTACGAAACACGGCAGCCCAGTGTAGTTACATCATACTAGTACATGGCTAACCCACGCTATCACCATATTTCTTGGCTTCCGTGCGACACCTATCTCTAGTAATCCAGCAGCCTGTATCGCTTCTCCCTCCTCGTCTCTATCAAAGTGCGGCGGGCTGGCGTTTCTGTCGTCTATTGAGGTCGGTTAACTATCACATGTTAGCGACATGCCAAGAGCATTCTAAAAAAATCCTTTCACATTCCGTTTTCAAAAAGAAAAAAAATCCTTTCACGTACGAATTTGCCTGTAAGCTTTGAGCAACTTGCATGTCCTATACTGCTCCTGTTTGATACTCTAACTTAGCTAGAGGTTAGACTAACTCATGACTAACCCTGAACTAACTGTAGCCAAAGAGGTGTTTGGGTGAAAGGGTTAGATTGACAATAAATGCACTTCATGGAGAGAGAAAAGTGATTTTTCAGTGGTCCCAATGAGAACTATCTCCAGTTAGCACCTCTTGGGTGGGATAGTTTTTTTTGGTTCGGTGCAACTTGCTCCAATTTAAACCCTCATGCTTGGATACTTTAGGGCTATTTGAGCCCCAACTATCTCAAACTAACTCTAACCCATGGATCCAAACAGGGCCTATGGCCAGTCTCGACGCGGAGCAGTCGCGTGCACCGGGAAGCGGCGCTCTCTCGGCCGTCGCGCCACTTCAAAGCCGGCGCCAGTGAGAGGTCGCCTCCGCTCTGGCCGGGCATTAATGCGGCACTGACGCTCCAGGGCGACGTTGACCATTTCACGCGGGAAGCGCGCGCTGGCAAGGGAGTATAGGTTTTGAACCGTTTCAGGTGTAGTACTGGTAGTTTGCAAAACTACTCAATTATTGCACTCAGTTTCCTAATAAATTTTGGTAAAAAAACGTTACTCCACAGCCCGCTTCCCTTCTCCTTCCTCTTCCACCGCCCGCGCACGTCCGCGGGAAGCGACCGGTCAACCCTTATATAGGACTGCTAGCACAAAAAGATGCATGCATGACCACTAAAATTTCCATATTAAAGCGCCGCTCCGGCGGGAGTATGGCGTATGTTGTTACCTTCGGCCGGCCCATAGCTACAGGGCGACGGCGACCAGAGAAGAGGCGGCGGGAGGGGAATGAATGCAGCTAATGTTTGGGTTCGTCTTCTGGCTTAAATAAATGCGCAGCATCACGTGTACCCGCGGGTGCACAAATTGTAACATACGTGTCTGCTTAAGTGGGCGTCACGTAACTGGTGTGTGTGTGAGAGAGATTCTGAGAGACAGAGTGCATGTGTGCGACTCTACTCTTCGGACATGTACTCAACCTTTTGCATCGGGATATAAGTATAATGGTATTTACTTTAGCTAGTGATTTACATGGCCATGTTAACGTGGTTGTGTCAAAAAAATGTCACTTCCTGCTCGTGATTTGCGTTATACAATTACAAGCAAGATTCTCGTGCATTGCACGGACCATCAATATGCATTTTTTTACAGAACACCTGTTGTGATTGACCCATGCAGGAGTAATCCCATGTGTAAAAACTAATGATATCTCGAGAATTTTATCGAAAAACTGGTATCTCGAGAATGTCATCGAAAAAATGAAAGATGAGAGATAAGGCGAGGAGGAGTGGAGCATGGTGGTGACTAGTGGTCGGAGGCATGGGGATGGACGGCGCCGGCAGGTGGCAGCGGCCACCATGCATGCTAGATTGTTCCAGAGACTTATTCCTTTTTTAATTGCTGAGCAATGAGGTTGCAGGAGATAATGATGTGGAGAGAGGTGCGTGTATCTTTTGTAAAATTATCATAGTTTGCTTTCTATCCTCAGATATAGATCATAGGGTCTGTATTACAAGATGGCAGGCACACCATCACCGCCAACTCGTTTTTTTATAAGGGTACAGATGATAAGTTTGCTGACTACTAAAGTAAAGTGGAATTTGTCCATGTTATGCAAGTAAATAAATGTGATTGTTTATCATACGGGTAAGGTTGGATGAAGGGTGGTAGGAACAAATGCTACGCCTAGAGCATGTGTGTGTGAGATGGAGTCTTAGTGTGTGTGTGTGTGGGGTGTGTGTGTGTGAGAGAGAGAGAGAGGAGAGAGAGATGGAGTCTTAGTTTGTGTGCGTGTGAGAGAGAGAGAGAGAGATGGAGTAGTGTGTGTGGGGGGGTGCGTGCGTGCGTGTGTGTGTGTGTTTGTTTGTGTGTGTGTGAGAGAGAGAGAGATGGAGTCTTAGTGTGTGTGTGGGGGGGTGCATGCGTGCGTGCGTGTGTGTGTGTGTGTGTGCGTGTGTGTGTGTGTGTCGCGGGGTCCTCTGTGGCGGATGTAATTTAAGTGTGCATGGCTTCATCATAGAGAGGTGATGTGTATGGCAGAGGCCACCAACGATGGGGTGCGAGAGAGAAAATGCCCGTTGAGAGGGAAGAGAAGGTGTGTGCGCGTGAGAGGAGTCGACATCGAGAGAACGTGTTTGTTCGAGAGACACCGAGGAAGACTACTATATATCGATGGTGCATGTAGGCGGGAATTAAACAAAGCGATGGTCTTATTGGTTTCGGGGATATAGGGGAAGAGTGAGAGGCGGGGGGGGGGGGGGGGGTAGCTAGAAGGAGATTGTTAAGTGTGAGTGTGTGTTTTACCCATCCAGGCGGAAGTTATGTGCACAAAAGAGGAGAACGATTCGATGTGGCGTTAGGATTGAGGGTAATTAACTACGTATGGAGACATGGAGACCTTGAACGTGCATGTGTGAGAGGTATACATGTATACGTGGGATGTGTGTGTGTGCGCGCGCGCATGATCAAGATAAAAGAAAGAAGACATAAGTCATAAGATCAACGACATGGGAGAGACGGATCGGTATGACAATATGCATGCATGTGAGAATGCAGGGAAGAAGGCCCGACAATTGAGCATGTGTTTTTGCCTTTAAGAGATAGTGGCGTGGGCTGGAGCATGCATCTATGGCGAGCAGAGGGATTGAGGCGCAACGATTGTGCAAAAGAGACCAACCTATAAATGCATATGTATGGAGAGACATATATAGTGTGGGTGATAGGAAGCAAGACTCCGTGCGAGAAATAAATGTTGACGGAGAAACTACAGATAGATACAGAGATGGAGATGCTAGCTTGATGGACATCCGCTAGTTTGGGTGTTGGAGATGACCATCGGGAGGTTCAAAGGGTGAAGTTATATATGTGTGTGAGAGGGCACTTGACTGCATGTAGAGAGAAACATATGTAGTGTGTGTGATAGGAATAAAGAGTGAGGGCGAGAAAGAAGGTTGATGGAGAAACAGATAAATAGAAATATAAAGATGCTAGCTAGTGTGCGTTAGAAATAGGAGTCGAGTGGATCAGAAGGCTGGGTTATGTGTGTGGGTGTGAGAGAGATAGAGAGAGGGTGCATGTGAGTCACATACAAACAGATATCAGAGAGAAATGAGATCCAGAGAGACGGAGTTTTGTGTCTGCGAGAGAGAAAGATATTTCACAACGAGAGTGATAACTAGAGAGACATACGAGGGAACGCAAGATATCTCTAGGGAGAGAGGGTGTGTGTGAGCGACATACAAGAGAACAATGGAGAAATATGAGACCCTGGGAGACAGAGTTTGTGTTTGTGTGTGAGAAAGAGACATTGAAGAGGAAGAGTCGTAGGTTCTCACATCTAAGGAGCGAAAGACATCTCTGTATGAGGGGTGTGCGAGTGGCACACATGGGAATAGTAGAGAGAAATGAGACCCCGACAGACAAAGTTTTGTGTTTGTGTGAGAGAAAGAGATTCCACATGGAGAATCATAGTTAGAGACACATAGCAGGGAGCGAGATATACTTAGAGAGAGATAGAGTGATGAAGGTCGAGGGAGAGAGTACCGTCAGTGTGTTACGAAGATAAAAGACCATTGTCGACATACAGGTAGCACGAGAGATACCTGAGAGACGATGAACGCGTATAGGTCCAGAGAGAGATAGCCCTACATAAGCATGAGTGATAGCTATATGAGACGAATATCTGGATTAAAGGGGATTCAAATATTTAAACTGGAGATCACGACATCGATAATATCATAACGCAAATTGGTGTATCAAACATGCATATTCATTTGAATTTGGGCACACGTGTAATGTTATATAGTTTATCAATATTGGTGATCCATAGATTCTTCAATTACAAACAATGCATGGTTTATATGCAATTAATGTCTAAACGGGATTACACTATATGTTGCGTGTGTGAAACACATTATACATGTTTGAGAAGTAAAAAACCGCATGAAACACACATTAATTGGAGACAGTTAGCGAGGAATGCATACATTGGATTTCAACATAAAGTGGTTTCAAATATTTGAAAATCCAAATTGATGGATACAACCTTATGAATCTGAGATCATGCCATTTGTAAACCATATTTATGTATAAATGGTGTTGTGCTTTTGAAAGTATATATAAAAAATGATGTATATAGAATGTAATTCCAATTGAAAATGGATCCCGCCCGGAAAAAAAGGAATACAAATGGGATTCGAATTGAGTTGGCATGGTAAACGTGCACTCTGCAAAATTTGAACGAAGCGGGGAAAGTCGCAGTAACCGCCCGAAACCAAAATCTACGAGATGGAAATCACTACTGCCTATCCCTGCCACGCAAAGCCTATCTGCTGGATTTCTATAGGTTTCGATAGGGGTAGGTTTGTAATTTCACCCAAACGTGATATAACCGCCTCTCACCCGGATTAATACACGGTGGGCGCCAAAACACAGTGTGTCCTCGGCCGAAATCGACTCCCTCCCCGATTCATATTCATACACGGTGGGCGCCAAAAACAAACTCTCGTCGGCAAATATTCGGTGTATGCGAGAATACCGTCCTATCCCCAACCGACTAATGTTGCTGTGATGTAGTAGAAATTTGAAACGGGGGCTAAGTTTGTAAATTTCCTTGCATTTGAGACAAGCGCGCCCTGAATACATGGTTTCCCCTTCCTCTCTACCTCCCTTTTCCCCATTTGTACTCCGTGGGCGCCAAAACAACCTCTCCACCCCACCCTCCTCCGTCCGCCGCCATCCGCCACCCCATCCACCGCCGTCCTCCTCCACCATGCCGGAGCTGATACCCCGACGCCGCCATCCATTACAAGAGATCGACCTCTCTCATCCACGGCTTCGGACCGGGATCCTTGCATCCCGTCCTCTCGCTTCATCCCCGCCGTCGTCCACCTTGCCGGCGCCGCTCCTACGACCGTCTCGTCCACCGCGCCCTGCCGCCACCGGCTACCCTCCTAGATCTGCTTCCACGCTGCCGACAGCCATCGCTACCGCAGCACCGTCAAATTCTCAGCAGATGCGTACACGGCGCCGCACCAGAGGCGGTACTCTTTCGTATCTGCTCAACTTATTTATCGCAGCAAGAAAATAGATCGCCACTGCTTTACTCTGATTTCTTGTCTTGGTTGCGAAGTTGCCTTTGTCCGGTTTGCACCTTCAGATCCGCCATGGCACGCTCAACACTATACTCCCAATGCTTATGGTTTTCCCCTTTTATATTCCACACTAGTTAAATCACAGTAGACTAAATTTCAAAATTGGGTCAGTCGATTTTTCAGAGCTCGCCGGAGTTCGCCGGTGCAAACGAAGGGGCTCGGGTGGTTGTGGGGCCTCTCCGAACGAAGAAAACTCGACGCGGGTGGGGTTGGGGCGGGGGTGGGGGTGGGGGTGGCGAAGGAACACAGGAGGCGGGGGCCGGTGGTCCGGCCGGCAGCCCGTGTGGTGTTCTGTATGGGAAGAATCAGAGACGAGGAAGAAGATGGGTTAGGAGACATAGGATCTTCATCCAACCACCTGAAATGGTCGAGAGACGGATGGGAGTTGCATTCTTAATGCGCTCTGGTTCATCATGTGTGGGCACTGCGCAACCAACATTTTATTATCCAAAATCTGCTTGCTCTTCTTTACCATGTTCCTCTTCCGTTCTTCTTTAATATGTACTCTCTCCGTTCCTAAATACAAGTCTTTGTATAGATTCCACCATGGACTACATATGGAGCAAAATGAGTGAATCTACACTCTAAAATGTATCTGGATACATCTATATGTGATCCATAGTGGAAATCTCTACCAAGACTTATATTCTGGAACAGAGGGAGTATGATAGTAGTACAGTATGTTCCTTGTACTGAAGATGAGCAGGTGTAACACCCACGATGCGGCTATATCTCCCACGTGTCGAGGCACGACTTAGAGGCATAACCACATTGTAGGTATTGTCGCAAGAAGGGTCATCTTCACACAATCCCATGTAATGAACAAGAATGGGATAAAGAGAGTTGGCTTACAATCGCCACTTCACACAATACATAAATTAATTCATACATCATCCAAAATCCACACATAGACCGACTACGGTCAAAACCAAATGAAAAGAAGATAACCTCAAATGCTAGATCCCCGATCGTCCCAACTGGGCTCCACTACTGATCATCTAGAAACGAAACATAGTAACGACCATGTTCCTCGTCGAACTCCCACTTGAGCTCGGTTGCGTCGCCTGCACTGGTATCGTCGGCACTTGCAACTGTTTTGGTAGAATCTGTGAGTCACGAGGACTCAGCAATCTCACACCCGCGAGATCAAGACTATTTAAGATTGTAGGAAGGATGGGGTAATGAGGTGGAGCTGCAGCAAGCACTAAACATATGGTGGCTAACATACGCAAATGAGAGCGAGAAGAGAAGCAACGCAATGGTCGCGAAGCTAGAGGTGATCAAGAAGTGATCTTGAAACTGCTTACGTTCATACATAACCCAAACCGTGTTCACTTCCCGGACTCCGCCGAAAAGAGACCATCACGGCTACACACACGGTTGATGTATTTTAATTAAGTCAAGTGTCAAGTTCTCTACAACCGGACATTAACAAATTCCCATCTGCCACATAACCGCGGGCACGGCTTTCGAAAGATAATACCCTGCAGGGGTGTCCCAACTTAGCCCATTATAAGCTCTCACGGTCAACGTAGGATATTCCTTCTCCCGGGAAGACCCGATCAGTCTCGGAATCCCGGTTTACAAGACATTTCGACAATGGTAAAACAAGACCAGCAAAGCCGCCCGAATGTGCCGACAAATCCCGATAGGCACTGCACATATCTCGTTCTCAGGGCACACCGGATGAGCAGTCCGTACAACTAAAACCAGGCCTCAAGTTTCCCCGAGGTGGCGCTGCAAAGGGCTCTAGTTTGGACCAGCACTCAGAGGAGCACTGGCCCGGGGGGTTAAATAAGATGACCCTCGAGCTCGCGAAAACCCAAGGGAAAAAGGCTAAGGTAGGCAAATGTAAAACCAAGGTTGGGCCTTGCTGGAGGAGTTTTATTCAAGGCGAACTGTCAAGGGGGTCCCATAAATCACACAACCGCGTAAGGAACGCAAAATCAAGGAACATAACACCGGTATGACGGAAACTAGGGCGACAAGAGTGGAACAAAACACCAGGCATAATGCCGAGCCTTCCACCCTTTACCAAATATATAGATGCATTAATTAAATAAGAGATATTGTGATATGCCAAAAATATCCATGTTCCAACATGGAACCAACTTCAACTTCACCTGCAACTAGCAACGCTATAAGAAGGGCTGAGCAAAAGCGGTAACTTAGCCAAACAACGGTTTGCTAGGAAAGGATGGTTAGAGGCTTGACATGGCAATACGGGAGGCATGATATAGCAAGTGGTAGGTAGCGCAGCATAGCGATAGAGCGAACAACTAGCAAAGCAAAGATAGAAGTGATTTCGAGGGTATGGTCATCTTGCCTGCAAGGTTCTCAGAGTTGTCGAAAGCTTGATCCTCGTAAGCGTTCTCAACAGGTTCCTTGTAAGTGTTCTCGTCTCCCGGCTCTACCCAAAGCAAGAACACAAGCAAAGGACCAACAATCAATCACGGGAAATGCACAAGCAACATGATGCAATACATGGCATGATATGCAAGATGTGATATGCAATGCATATGCGTGCTCCGGAAGGGAAAAGATGAACAAGGCATCAACTTGGCAAACCAAGTATTCCGCTGGAAAGATGAGGTGATTTCGGTTGAAATCGATATAAAGATCACCGGAAACGGATGCACGGTTTGCAAATGGCAAGCAAAACAAGAATGACACAATTCTGCGATTAACAGCATGATAGCACTTAGAATACATCAAGTAACTATGCTACAGCACCCCGACATAGTAACAAAGCATATGCCAGTGATATACAAGAGATGCTTGACAAAAGATGAACAGTGAGCTACGGCTAGATCACAAAATAACAGGTTCAAACAAGCATGGCAAAAGTGCAAAAGATATCAGCTTCACAGACTTAAGTGAAAATACTGAACATGGCTTAAACAGCATCAGGTAGCAATGTTCAGAGCAAGCAATCAACATTCTACAGGAACTTATCGTAGCAAAACAAAGCATGGCATGAATCTAATAAATGCATAGAACAAAAGTCCCTTACTGATCATGAGCCAAAAAGGCACAGAAGATATGATGGCACCCATGTAAACAAGCAAGTTTCGTTAACAGGTTTCAGACAGCAGAAAACAGAGCATGGCATTAACAGAATTATGAAGGCATCTTTGTGAGCTCGATTCACTCATCAAAAGGCAATGCATGACAAAACAAGCATACCAACAGCAAGAAGACATGTTCATGAAGCTATCCATGGCCAGAGCAAGTTCATAGCATGTACGGATTAACTACAACAACCTTGGCAAAATTGAATAGCAAGTTAACATTCTGCCAGGATCATTTTATAGCAAAAGTAGAGCAAGATTGAGACATGCTAGGGCACTCCATAATTGCAAACAAGGGCATGGATGGATAGAGCACAACCATATGTCCAAAACATCCTTACTGAACATACTCAAAAGAATCATGGATCTCACTGTAGCCACATGGATACATGGCATCAAAATAACAGCAGGAAAAGACAGCAAAATCCTAAGTCCCTTAAAACAGAAACACCACGAAGCCTAGTTTGCATGCTTGTGCTAGTCACCACATAGATCACAAAAATACATGGCAAGCACCTCTGTAAATATGGCATGGCATAGATCAAAACACATGTAGAGCTCATGCTCATAAGATGCACACATCAAATGCAACAAAAATAACAAAACATCAAGTTCTGATAAGTAACAGCAGTAAACATCATATATCACTCTTGCAACAACGATTTAGGCATCAAGATGAGCTCCAACAGATATGGCACAATGGAACAAAATGAAGAGCATAACCTGGTGAACATTCTGATATATCATGCGCATGAAACGGAGCAGTATGCAAGAAGATATGATGTGATGAACAGGGCAACATAATGTGATAATCTCAGGACTTAGAGGATTTCTGGGTCAACCTTCTCCAGATCTAGGGTTGCACGCGGATCGAGGCAGGCGGTGGCTCTCGCCGGAAATGGAGCGCGCGGCGGCCGGAGAAGGCGTCGGAGAGCGCCGGAGAGGGCTAGGGACGACCGGGGCGACCGGATCCGGCCGGCGCGCGGCCGGGGGCGCGGTCGGCGGCGAGGTTGAGCGGCGGAGGCGGACGGAGGCGGCGGCCGGCGTCCTGGGCGGCGGAGAAGGCGGACGGGCAGCAGCGCGGGTGGACGGCCGGCGGGGAGGCGCGGTCGGCGGCGGCGCGGAGAGACGGGCCGCGGAGGCCGGACGCGGGCTCGGCGGGCCGGCGCAGCACGGGTGGTCGGGGTGCCACGTGCCGGCCTCCGGTTGGCTCGGGCGCGGCGGCGGTTTCGTCCGGCTCGGGCCGGACGTGTCCGGCGGCGGAGAGGGAGCGGGGCTAGGGTTTTGGACCCGGATTTGGAGGAGGGGTGCACAAATTTATAGCTAGAGGGAGCTAGGAGACTCCAAATGGGGTGTAGTTTTCGCCCACACGTTCGTGATCGAATGACCGAGAGAATGAAGTGGGTTTGGATGGGCTAGGGGTCTGTTTTGGAGGGTGTTGGGCTGCAACACTCAAAAGGCCTTTGCCGTTACCCGGTTAACCGTTGGAGCATCAAACGGCCTCCAAATGGAACAAAACTTGGCATGTGGTCTATCGGTGGTGTACCAAGGCCACTTGGCAAACCTCGGTCCATTCCGAGAATGTTTGACACCCGCTCACGAAAAGAGACAAGAGGGGTGCACCGGTGCATGTGGGAGTGTCGGATAGCAAAACGGACAACGGGGAAAATGCTCGGATGCATGAGACGAGCACGTATGCAAATGCGATGCACATGATGACATGATATGAAATGCATGACAAGAACAAAAAGCAAAATGAAGACAAAAACCCAACCACGGAGGGAATATCATAACACATAGCCGAAAATGGCAAGAGTTGGAGTTACAAATATGGAAAGTCGCATCCGGGGCGTTACAGCAGGGACATTTGCAGTGTAGAGGTTTATACGGTCGGTTGTGATGGACACTTTGAGCCTCTTTGATTCGTAGGATCTTGTAAACATAGGAATAGGATTTGTAGTGGCCTGCCCACTTGAATCCTATAAGAATAGCAAGGAAATGCGGGGAGCTGTGTCGCCTTTGAGAGTAACACTGATATTAACAGTACCGCACCTTCACTTGAAGAGAGCTGGTATCCGAAGCCTTTCTAGCCATACCGGCAATACTAGCACATATATTCCAGCAAGTTCCACTTTGCTGATTTTACTCTGATGCTTACGGTTTTCCCCGTTATATCTACACTATGATCTGTGTAGCACTAGCAGCAGTCCACTCTTGAAGCTAAACACTGCAATGACTTACAAAATTGGCACCAAGGAATTGAGTGCCATTCTGGATGCAATGAAACTCATACGCTCCCCACCTGTTGATTCTTGTTCAGAATATGATCCTAATGACTCTTGTTCAAAATTGCCACATATAGAGAGACAGCATGGAATTGCATTTCTTTGGGCGCTGTGATTCATCATGAGTGGGCAACCAACATTGTATGCAATGAAGCGGAACCTCACGAATATGCTTCCTCTTCTGTTCTTTAACAGGTTCCTCTTTGTTTATTCTGTATTTAGTACATACAGTATGTTCCTTGTCAGGAAGGGGCGCAGGGACATCTGCAGTCAACAGCTGATAGAGCTGGCATGTACGTGATCGATAGGCTTTCAATTACTAGCGGCAATACAACACCGTATTTTCAAGCCAGTTCCACTTTCCCGATTTATATATCGTGGTTATGGTGTACCCCTATTATGTACACTATGATCTGCCTAGTTGTTGTGTGGTCTTGTTATCATGGTTTGGCAATAAGCTCTCTATATAGTATATTATGAACCTATCATCTGCCAGCTATCCTTACTTCTGGAGCCTATTTTTTTGTGTACTTGTGCCAGATTATATAAATGCAGGCACCATATTACAGCACACATGAGCTCTCTCATCAGAATCCAGTGATAGCACACAAGTGCTTACAGGGGCGCCCCTATATTAGAATATCATCTGCATTACAAAGATAATCTCACAACTATTTATGTTTTCATGGTTCTCAGATATTATACGCAATTACAGTGAATACCAGAATCCGCGCATCAGAAGAATATTGTGGAACACTGCAATGACTTACAAAATTAGCACCAAGGCATTGAGTGCCATTCTGGAAGCAATGAAACTCATACGCTCCCCACCTGTTGATTCTTGTTGAGAATATCATCCTAATGACTATTCTAACCTCGAGGAGTCAAAGGCAGATGGCCTGTCCTGTTCACCCATCAAGGTGCCTGTTCTAATTTGGCAAGGTTTTATTGATTGTGCGTATCTTGCATATGTTGTCTTGCATTTCTTCTACTTTGTTGCACCGCCATCTACTTAGTTTACTCATCATATAACTCGAGATGCCATGCCCATCCATTATCAATACATATTCCATCTATCATCATACCATGTTTTTCCACTCAAATGCTGTTCTTGTGCATCAGACATCAAAAAGGAAGAGGGTGATTGCCGAACCTGAAGGAGCACCAGCAAAGTCCTTGAAAAACGTGGTGGTGCCGGAGAAATCAGACAGCGCCCCACTTATATTGGCTATACAACCAGTGACACTAAACGTAGGACCGACTCCAGCAGACTATACCCATACTTCACTGGCCACACCGCTAGCCCAACCACACAGGACCTGCACTCCAGCAAAAGGTATACCGATTTCATTTGCCATAGCACCAGCTGTACCACAGAAAAATCCCACTCCAGCAAAAAGTACAGCAAGTCCACTGGCCGAAGACCTATCCCAACTGCAGAGACGGCCAATTCCTGCAGATTGGACCCCCATTCCATTTATTCCCAGTTTAAAAGACAATGCTTTCAATGTTGTTAGGGACTACGTGCATATATTCCCATCATGGGAAGATTATAGTGAAGACAAACACCATTTTCACATCTTCCTATCCAACTTACGTGTAAGTGCTATTATTCATGGTTATTATTTTCATGTATTCTGCTGATCGAACACATCAATGATTTACATTACATTGTTGTAACTAGGCGAGGGTCAATCTGGATAGTCATGACGAGCAAAGCTTGCTTGTGCTTTTCAAGGAAGCATTGCAGCAGTATCGGTGTTACCTGAGGAAATCACACTTTGATGGCAAGTCTATAAACGAATTTCCGGTGAAGTCTCCTGTGCTAAATTTAGAAGACATTGAATGCAAAAACCTTGTTATGCACTGGTCTCGTTCCCAGGATGAGGTACTGTCTATGAAATCAAATGACAATTTAACTTCTACTTTTCCGCATGTGCCTTACGGATCTTTTTTGCAGGAAATCTGCTCGAAGAAGAATTCCGGTTTGAAAAGAACGAGAGGATATCGCAAATATGCTGCCCGCTGCTTTGCTCTTATTAGTACCTGTTGTCCTGTATCACTGTACTTGCATACATACCTTGTTCATTATGTGATAGCAGTATGCATGATAGCTTTGCTTATCAATTGTTCGCTCCAAATTATCTGATCTGTATGAATGGTTACATTAGTGTAGAATATATCCAATGCCAATGATTTTTTTAGCTCTGCATTGTTCTTGTAAGTACATGCTGTCCTTTATCAGTGTACTTATATTGACAGGTTTGTTCATGTACCATCACTCTACAGCTTATTTTCCTTTGCCCTCCATTTTCTACACATCAGATCTATATTTACTCTTACCATAAGGTTGGTACTGAAGAAGTTTAGCTGTGCATTGCTCTTGGCTGTGCCTTTTGCCTGTATCGCTGCACACATTTATAGCTACTTGGTTATGTAGCATCACTCTTCATCTTATCTTAAATATTCTCCATTTTTCGTATATTATCACATCTATATTTACTCTTAACAAAATGTAGAATAAAGGCAATGCTTATGAAGAAGATTCTGTGGTAAACTTCTTGAATTGCCCCCCCCCCCAATCAGCATGGACAAGGGCTTTATAGAGCCTGTCTTCACCAGTAATGTAAGTTTGTCCTTCTCAAGCCTTCAAACTTTGTTGTGTATATTTGGTTAGGCATGACTGCAACAGCTGTTTATTTTTGGTGTTTGCATCAAATTGCATGTTTAAAGTTTATTATGTAGTTCATAAACAAAAGTTTGTCCTTCTCAATTTAAGTTTTCAGTTGTACAACCAAGTTCCTTCTTCATACCATGTAAATTAAACTATACAGAGCAAGTGATCTTCTTTTGCACTGCATGTATGCTTCTGTTCTTCATCCGTAATCCAGTGGTGTGGTGAACCTACCCACTACAACACAATGTCATATTCTGCAATGTCTTAACTATGAACAATGTCATATCATTCTACTATTATTTAAACCGTCTCTTTATTTGCCAATCTGAAATGGGATAAATTGACAACACACTAACCATTGATACTTATGAGTTCTTGATCTGTAATCCAGTGGTGTCGTGAAGCTGCCAACTCCTTCACAATGTCATTTCCTGCCATGTCTTGACCTGAACAATACCATATTGTGTTAATGCAATTTTAAACTGTGTCACTTTATTCGTCAGTAAGAAATGTGATGAATTGTCAGCACTGATACTTTTATGTGCAAAACCTGTCATCTGTCTGCTTGTTTATCTTTCAGAGTGAGGAAGATATAAGTGTTGAACAAGCGCAGTCTCATCATCTTGCTCAGGTGGTTGCGCTGCAGCTCGCCAGCGGGGCTAACCTTTCTTGAACTCTATTGAAGTGCTGTCGGTTTTGTATGTTATTTTGTCGGCCTGTTTATTTGCACTGGTGGCGATCTTTGATGCCCAATGTATGTAATCTGCTGTCTGCTTGTGCTTTATTATCATAGTGGCGAACTTTGATGCCCAGTGGATGTAATATGCCGTAATTTCTTTACTCTATAGTCTAGGTTTTTTCTTATTCACGATGTTGCAGTTATTTTACTGTATATATATCCTGTCTTCGCAGTAAACCGACCAAACCGTAAAATTACGGTACATAATCGGGCCGTCATGCAATCACGATGTATGATCCGCATCATGGGCCTCGTCAAACTCACCCATTGGTAGATTCGGGCCTTTAATAGGCCGAGTAACCCCCGGCCCTCTTTTCGCATGAAAACTCAATGGGCTTTTAGGAGGCTGAGAAGTAGGTTGGGCCTGAAACGTGCCGAACAGCTCACGGGCCGGCAGCAGCCCGAAATAGACCCCGGCCCATGATTGTGCGAATCAAATCACGGGCTTTTAACAGGCCAAAATTGTCTCGGTCCTTGTTTGGCCCAATCAAATATTGGCTGCGAGCAGGCCGGATGCAAACCGGGCCGTAGTTAGGCCCAACTATATTCCGGGCTTTTAACAGGCCGAAATGTTAAACGGGCCCTTAACAGGCCGAAACTAATATCAGGCCGAATTACTAAATGGGCCTTTAGCAATTGGGCCCAAAAGCATAGCGTCCAGTTAACGGGCGCAATCTGATATGGGCCATAATTGAGGCCAAAGCCTCTTAAAGGGCCGGACCTGATCTGGGCCGTGATTTGGCCTAGAACGTGGCAGGCTTTTAACGGGCCAGATCCCATATGGGCCATTATTAGGCCCGGAACGCGGCAGGCCATTAATGGGCTGGATCAAATATGGGCCGGCATTTGGCCCAAAACATGGCAGCCAGTTAATGGGCCGGCCTACTAGGGTCCTCAAAATCTTGTGGGCCTACAGCTAGGCCGGCCCATTAGTGTCGGCGAAATCTCGTGGGCCTTTAGCTGGGCCGGCCCATTATGATCCGCAAGAATTTTGTGGGCCTTTACCTAGACCGGCCCATTATGGCACAAAAAAATCTTGTGGGCCTTTACCTGGGCCGGCCCATTATGGCCCGCGAAATCTTGTGGGCCTTTAGCTGGGCCAGCCCATTATGGTCCGCAAAATCTCATGGGCCTTTAGCTGGGCCGACCCATTATGGTCCGCAAAATTTTGTGGGCCTTTAGTTGGGCCGGCCCATTTAAACTTGATGGGTCGTGCCATGTGTCGACGTATCATAGGCGCCTTCTGTCCAATGAGTGGATGACATCTGTCCCAACGATGAGCCGACACGTGTTTCCTCCAGCCAATGATGATTTTACACGTGGAAAATCCCCATTGGTCGCGGCTGTTAACGGGTTATCGGATCCAAAACCCGACCCGATAGCTTAACGGTGTTCCGTTACGGTGGATGCCACGTGTCGGTCACCCTTGACGAAAGCACTTCTGTGACGCGCGATTCATCGTCATGGAAGTGGACACTTCCGTGATGATAATTTTGGTAATGTCATGGAACACTTCTACGACAGCACAGGTATGACTATCTTGATTCTGTCATAAATTTGTCATGGATGTACATGCATGACAAAAAACGCGACCTACTGTGACAAATACGTATCATCACGGAAGTGTATTTTTTTTGTAGTGACTACAACCGCTGAGGCTCCAGCGTGTATATATATACTGGAGAGAGAGTGTGAAGCGTGCAAACCCTAGAAAACATTTTGACCAGTCAAAGAATCCTCCTGGCACAAATTATGCTCAAGTGTAGTTATCGAACCCAAGACCTCAAGTTTGATGAGCGAACAGGCTAACCAGCTACACAACCCTCCCGTTATGTTCAACGAGAGGGAAATAACCTTTTATACATTCCTGCATTCGTGTGACAAGCATGCCGTGTTTTTTTGTGTGTGTGTGTGGGAGTCATTGGGATTTCAATCATAATCGTGTCATGTGGCTTTGGTGGTAAGACTATCCACAGTTGTTGCAGAAATAATGTAGCCTTAGTCACCTTACCTCTCTTTCCATGTAGTACGTTGGGTCCCACCAGTCAGAGGGTGAAACAAACAAATTAATAAGAAAAATTAAAAGCGCCAGCGGTGTATCTTACCTCACACATCTCGCTACTGCTCGGGAACACTGTCCAATTGACCCCTCTGTTCGCTCACGTACTATTTTAAGTGAATCCTTATTATAACATGCACACAAATTTTGGGCACTTGTATTCGACTTAAGTCAGTGTGCCACCGTATCTCGTATACTTACTACTCCCTCCGTCTAGGTGTAATAAGTCACGTTAGACGGTGAAACGGGACCAAGGTGCGTGCGTGTGCGTGTATGTGTGTGTTTAACAGCATGTGTGTGTTAGAGAGAGCGACAGACCGACCTACTCCTACAGAGAGATGTTGTGTAGTGTACGATTTTAGCCGCGAGAGTCGGTGCATCCTCTCGTTTCCGGACGTGTCCGGTAGGGACATGCGGACAGCTGCCACGCCCGCTCCTGACCAGCCTGGCCCACCCAAAGCCCCTCCATCGCCCGCGCGCGCTTCTCGCCCGAAACGGTCAGCGCCGCTCCAAAGAATCGGTGCCGCATTCATGCCCGGGCAGAGCGGACGCGACCTCTCACTGGCGCAAGAGTGATGGTTGCTTCGTCTGTCCAACTTACTGCTGGGTCTATGTGATTTGACAGCTCATTGGTCTTTATTACTGAGGTGGTAGGACTGCTGGATGTCCCACGCTTTCGGCGAAAGGAGGTACTACTACTAGATTACAATTTTCTCCATTCTTACAGCGGAGGCGTGCAAGAGCAGTGAAAACAAGCAGGCTCAGTGATTACATGGCCCACCTCACACTATCACCGTGTGACACCTAACTCTTTACATAGTACTCCCTCCGTTCCTAAATATTACTAGATGAGTCCCCGCGCGTTGCCGCGGAACAGCGGTATATCTCTCTGCGCAAAATTATATATTTCATAGAACTAAAAAAACTCTATAACCGCATGAAAAATGTGGTAGCCAAACTAAATAAACTCCCATCATCATTTAGATCATCCCACGTAAGGAAAAAAGATCAGCCAACTCCTACTGCATAATGGGATTATATTTTTCTTTTTGACATGTTAATGGGACTTAAAAGCTCACTTACATGCATGCTACGGTGCATGCTTGCATGCAGACATGTTGATGTGATTTAAAACCCACACACATGCATGTGCCACGGTATTTCTGCATGCTAGCATGTGGCTTAGTGCGGAGCCTCTCAACGTCTAGATCAGACGGCTATTATGGACTGATTTACTTCATCTAACAGCTACATCAATTTTGATGATGTGGCTCAAGGAGAGGATAGAGAATTCCTAGTAGTGGGGGCTAGCTATTACTAGTAGATAAGTCTTTGTAGAGATTCCACTACATACGGAACAAAATGAATGAATCTACACTTAAAATGCATCTATATACATCCACATGTGGTTCATGGTGAAATCTCTACAAAGACTTATATTTAGGAACGGAGGAAGTACTAGTATAGTACGTACTGTAATTTATCAGCGAGATAAATTTGTACAATGCTATGAAGCTTCCAGCTTCTGTTACATGTATCTTGCGTCCAAGGTTGCCCGTTGCAACATTTCATCAAATACAAAGGAGACTAACATGCATGCTATTGCATCTCAATGATTGACAGATCATAGCAAATATGTACTCCCTCCGTTCCAAAATAAGTGTCTCAACTTTGTGCAAACTTTAGTACAAAGTTGTACTACTACTAAAGTTGACACTTATTTTGGAACAGAGGCAGCTAAAGAAAAAAATGATCCATGCAGTCCCTAGCCCTTGAACCGTGAACCCTGACCAGGCTTCAATTTGCTGGCAACGTTCGAGCTTCCTAATAAATGAAGTTTGCAACCTTTTGACCATCGGATCATTTTGTGCAGTTTCACCAAAATCGAGATGAGCATCCCTGTGGCAAAGAAATTGAAGAAGCGTGATTAGAATAAGATTACTGGGACTAGTTGATGAGACATAAACTCATCACAAATACAGTACGTAGAAGCCAGTAGAGGTATGTGCGGGGCAAAGAAGTAGAGAAATATCCACAGGGAGTGATGTGGGCAGCTGGAGCAGTGGTGCAAGCCGACTGTAAAGGGAGTTGTACCTGAGGGACGTAGCTCAACCTTGAGGAGGGCGGCGGGAGGCGGCAACTGCCCACGTCGCGGCAATGAGCAAGGGACAAAGGCAACCTCACCGGCTTTGCGAGAGAACGGCGGGGACCCCTGATCGGTACGTGCCGACAGTGGGTTTTCGCCGTCGGCGACGGCCACCGCATCTACACTAAGCATCCACCCCTTCCCCAAGCGGACGTGATCCGCCGGGATGTTAGAGATGTGGCCACAGTCGTTTTGTGCGAGAGAGTGTGAAGAGAGCAACCCCAGCAAGCAACCGTGTAGGCTGGCCCGTCCTGACTATGTATATAGTGGAGCGGTTTCCTTTTCTCTCCATATGAACCTATCATATTGCGTACGTGCCACTAAAGAAAAAAACTTTATTTATAAATGACGCGGCACCTACTACTCGTTCTCCTATAACCTTGCGCTTAGCATCTCCAAAATATTAACCTTGCGATTGGCTATATGAGACTGAATGAATTGCTGCACGTCCACCACGTGGGCGAGGGTCGAGGGGCGAGGGAGAGTGCAACATACGGAGCAAAATGAGTGAATCTACACTCTAAAATACGTCTATATACATCAGTGTTTGGAGTATGTACTAGTAGTTCATATTGAAATCTACTAAAGGACATATATATTCCAAACAATATGATATAATCTCTATAACCAAGGTAGTAGGGACGAGGAGTAAACGGAGGGAGTAGTAAATTTTTCTCCTCGTCCTGCGAGCCACCGCGCGCATGGGCAAGGGAGCGGGCGTAAGGCGGAGCAAGCTTCACCTCATCCTGCGAGCCACCGCGCCCGTGGGCGGGGGAGACGGTGTACTAAGCAAGCTTCTCCACGTTCCGCGAGTTGACGGGACACATCAAAAGTACTCCAGTGTATAGAGCCTTGCCTCTAAGGTAGGCCCCACATGGTTTGCCTCCTTTTTTAACATAACACGTCAAGTCACAATTTGTTTGTTCACCCGTGGTAGACGATCCTCCCTCCACCAAGTGGACAACCAGTACACATGCCAAATTACCACGTGGGCTGCCTTTTTTGTACAGAAATGAGCTCCACCATGTACCCGCGCGGGTGTGGTTGGGAAAGAGACGGGCGTACGTGCACCGTGCATGCACCTCTTCTCTTCGTGCACGTCCCCCACCTACGTGGGTGTGTGTGAGAGATACAAACCGCGTTCGTGAGTGTTTTTGTTTTGGGTGGGGGGTGGGGTGGGGGTTGATTTCGTGAATTATTTGTGGGAATATGTGTCGATGACATCTGAAACAAAATTTTGCATGCAATGTGTGTGAAATGGAGGCCTATCCATATCATACATAGAGGGTCGGGCAATCCACGAGAAGAGAGGGAGGGGTCATAGCTATCGATAGAGTCGAACAGAGGATCAAGTGGGTGGGTGCGAGATCGATGAAGAGAGCCATCGAAATTGTGTGTGTGTGTGCAAGTCAAAGATATAGGGCGACTGGCCTACTGGAACGTTAGAGGGCACATGTCAAGTTTGTGTGTGGAAGGGAGACATGACTAGAGCGCTCGATGTATCGGTGTGTGTGGGGGGAGGGGGTGGGGGGAGGGGTAGGCAGAGGCCTAACTATAGAGGTAGAACGACTCGTATATGTGTTGAGAAGGAGAGACCCAGCTATGTCTTGAGGGAGATCGGTCGACATCCATACATAACTGAAGGACGGGAAATATGATGGGACAGAGAGAGAGGGAGGGAGAGGGAGGGAGAGGGGTAGAGTGCTGGATGGGTGATGGAGTTGCTTCTCGAAGATGGTGGGAGAGGCCTACTAGACAAACTGAGGGTGGAACTGCAATGTTATCAATAAGAGTGGGGATGTGTTTCTGTGTGTGCCTGTGCGTGATAGATCTGTCGGGACGCATCCATGGATGATGAAGGGAACCATGTGTTTGGTAAGCAAACCTAACTAGATCGGTAGATCAATTGTTGTTTGTCGGAGGAAGGGAGAGACACAACTAATGAGGTAGATCGATTGACGTGTGGGTAAAACCGAGTTATAAGGACCTAGCTAGCTATATGTATAGTGAGAGATCGGTCGGTGTACGTCCATTTGTTAGAGGCAAATAAGGCCCAGCGAGACGGATAGACAGAGAGAATGGAGCTAGGAGGTGGCGCGAGAGGCCCAACTACTAGCTAGATAGGGGGAGGAGTGTGCGGTTGTGAGACCGATGAAAAGAGGGGCGAGAGTTTACACGTGTGTCTGACCGTATGAGAGACACGAGGCAAGGACACATAAAGGAGGAGATTGAAGGTGTGTGTGTATGTTGTAGGCAGGCATCGCTGGAGAGGTTTATCGATCGGTGTGTGTCGGAAAGGAGTTGTGGAGACCCTGGGAGAACGACCTAAAGAAAAAAATGAATGTGCCCGGTGGATAGAATGGGGAGGGGGAGGGCGAGGAGGGCGTGTGCATGCACGAGAGAAAGTTAGTGGTAGCTACAAAGGTTAGAGGATTGTGTGGGTGTAAGAGACTAACAAAGATCATAATTTGGTATGAAAGCGGATTCATATATTTGAATAGGAGATCATAGTGTTTTAAACATTGCATGCATGAATATAGCGGTGATACACGTGTTGTGCACATGTTATACCATAATGTGATAATGCATGGCGTTTGCAACTCATAGCTAAATGCCGAACAATCTAAACCATACTATACATCAAACAATCTCACATTTTATTTGAATTTGTGATAATGTGTGGCGTTTGCAGCTTACAACTAAATATCGAACAATCTAAACAATACTATATATCGAACATTCTCACATTTTATTTGAATTTGTGGTAATGTGTGGTGTTTGCAACTCACATCTAAATACTTGTAGGCGTAGGGGGCGGGGCACCATACATAATGTGATAAACACATTATACATATGAGACATGGTTTAGATTATGAAGATCTAGCTAGAGCTAGAAATGTAATGTGATTTGAAATCAAAATAAAGTGGATTCAAAAAATCTAGTTCGAGTTCATATAGTACACATAGTTCATATGTAACTCAAGACTAATCATGTGGTGTGCTGTGAAGATAATACACAAACGATGGTTTAACTTGACAATAATGATGATTGTAGATCTTATTAAAACAGAGAAATGAATTCAAATGCTTTGACTTCACAACAATCATTACTGTAGATCTTATTCAAATAGAGAAACAAATTCAAATTTAGTTCATATTGAAGCGGTAGATATACGTTTGGAATGCAATAAAACGTTCATTTGAGTAGTAGGTTGCATGCATTATACACGTAGCGAAATATTTTAATTGAACATAACATGAATTCAAAGTTTTGAATGACATTTGTAGTGCACATTGATTTGGTACAGTACACGTTAGGCTTGTCCGGACATTTTAACCCGCGCCTTGTTAGCCCGAAATATTTAAGATATATCTTTGTCTCGTTGTGCTCCGACAACTCCCTCCATCTCAACCCGCGCCTTGCTATTCCGAAATTACAACGCGCGCGAAAACTCCCACCTCCTGTGAAATCCCGACACGCGAAATGCCCGTGGTACCCCTGAACCGAAAGAACCGCCTCAAATCGGTGGGGGTACTTTTGTAACTTACCCCACATTTCGGACAAGCGCGTCTCTAAGCCATGGTTCCCCACTGCCATCCCATCCGCCCACCCATTCGTACACCGAGGCCGTGAAAACCCGCGACAAAACCCCACACCCTGCTCCGTCCGCCACCCACCGGAGCCTTTTCCGCGACGACGTCGTCCACAGCAACACCTCGACGTCCCTCATCCACCGTACCGGATGAGGATCCATCGTCGATCTCATCGTCCCGCCGGTTCAGCCACCCCGTCCTCCACCTCCAAGGAGCTGCCCCGACGTTCCCCTCGTCTTTCGCGCCACCTCCATTCCCACACCGCCGTCTTCACCTGCACCACCGGAAGAGCATCATCATCACCGTTTCCTCGGATGAAGCTGCGGCCTAATCGGCGCCACCAAAGAGATTGTACACTAATCGCTGCATTTTCTTCTTGATTCGATCTCACGGTGCTGCCGGCGCTCGGTCCCGAGCCGACACGGCGCGGCTCCATCCACGGCGGCGTCGCCGGCCACTTCCTCCACGGCGTCGCTCCCTCGGCGGCGACGTCCACATCAGTAGGAGCTGCTGCTGCTTTAGCTCTCGCTCGCGCTGCTGCTCTGCTCTTGCTGTCGGTCCCCTGCCTGGTCTGCTCTTGCTATTGCTCTGGCTCGCGCTGCTGCTCTCGCTCTTGCTCTTGCTTGCGATGCTGCTCCGATTTAGCTACACTTCAGTCGACTGAATCAACTTTTGGGTCGGTCGATTTTCAGGGGGTGGGGGGCTCGCCGGGGTGAAGGAAGAACCAGCCGCAGCGGGGAGGGGGGCTCGCCGGAGAGGTACCCCACTATCTATCTTAGGGTTCAGGATGGGGCGGTGGTCGCCGGCGGTGGCGGGGCATTGGCGGGGCAGTGGCGTGGGGATCGCCGGAGAAAAAGCTCGGCACGGGGGGGGCCTAGAGGGATGGCCGGGGCGGCGGCGGACCGGCGGTGGGGAGGGTTTTCGGGGCGGGCGGGGCGGCGCACCGCCGGCCGCGAGCGGCGGGGGGCTGCTGTTTGGCCGGTGGTGGCTGGCGGCTCAGGGGGTGGAGGTTGAAGATGAACCGCAGGCCCTTGATTTCATATCCAACGGCTGCAAAATCGACTGACCAGAGATGAAAAAGTCAGTCGACCGACATGTAGCCTCACCTTGCTAGTGCGTTCCGTTTCGACAGCAAAATTCAGTTTCGACAGCAAAATTCAGTTTCGACAATTAAGTTCAGTTTCGACAGTTAAGTTCAGAGATGAGCGGCTGATGTATTTTACATCTAGCACTTTGTGGTTATGTATTTTACGTCATGTATTGGAGATGCTATTAGAATTCCACTCAGGTTAACGTTGTTCGTTGTCTCTGTTGTCCTTTTTCAGCCTCAGCGTCGTACAACTCACCGGAGCTGCTCCAATGATGAAACCCTCCATCACAGCGGAGCAGTACCTCGGGCTCCATCTCTAGATGCTTAAGATCTTCTTCCCCTCCTCCGACAGCAAAGTCAGCCGGAGCATCCTCACCGGCCAACCCAATCATGCTGAGATCGACATGGCTTCGCCAAAGAGGTTGTACACTTGTTGCATCTCTTTTTTACTCTACATGTTATATATATTGTCCACTGAGCACACGGATTTGTTCCTTTAGTGTCTCCTTGAAAGAAAAAACGTAGGAATTTTAATTTTCACTTGTCCTCCTTTTCAAATTCCTATTCATGAAGCACAAGACTAAGAGATAGTAGCATAATAGCATTATAACCGTACATTTTCTTGTGGTTTGACTTAATCTCACCATGCTTCTTTGCATCCTGTGATCTTCCAATTGTTGTGAATCAAACACCCAGATTGGCAGAAATCATGTGTTTTTAAATTCTCTGTGTTTGCACGTGCATTCCTATCCTATTCCAGTCTATTTCCTATCCCTGCATTGTTGGAATCCTCCAATTCAAACGAGCCCTTACAGAATTACTTCTCTTACAGATAGTTATCAAAGAAAACCTTGCGTGGTTTGTCCCGCTCCTGCTGCGCCGTCGTCCACCCCAGCTCAGCTGCTCCAACGACAGAAGGGTCCAGCACAGCAGGGATCCGGCCTCCAGACTGTCTTTCACCGCCTCAGATCTTCTTCCCCGCCGCTGGCAGCCATGAAAACTGCATTACCATCATCAACCGAGCAGATGACCTCGAGGACTACACAGGTCCACAAGAGAGGTTGCACTCTTTCGTGTCTCCTTACGTTATGCATCGCTTAATATTACATGCTACTTTATCGTCATGTTCACCGATTAGACT
Source organism: Aegilops tauschii subsp. strangulata (assembly GCF_002575655.3). NCBI lineage: Eukaryota > Viridiplantae > Streptophyta > Magnoliopsida > Poales > Poaceae > Aegilops > Aegilops tauschii. The sequence continues at coordinate 178,610,388 of NC_053041.3, forward strand.
CTGAGTCAGCTCCAAACTAATGGTCAAACTTGAGTTTTTAAATGGTTGTGGGGTACATATCGGGGCCGCTATCAATAGTATCTATCTACAATCTGGTTAATCTCCGGTGTCTACTATGAGTTTCATGTTGGGTGGGAAACAAACAGTAAAGAAGCCATTATCTGTATTTTTAAACTGCCATTATCTGCCTGCTATTATTGGTTTTGGGTCTATCCACAGGTTGCTACCATCACTCTGGATTTCTGCATGCACTCCTTACATAATCTCACTATGTTTTATTCCTATACATGACAGTTATTGTAAACAATGGAACTGAACATGTAGAGCAAAAGAGACGAGCCTTGCGTGGCAATAAAATTTCATGCAGACGTCGCTCCATGGTAGGCACAAAGGCAGCCCCCTCCACGCATTTCGGATTGTAATCGAGAGGAAGATATCTGTTCTGAGGGGGATTCAGAAGGAGAAGACAACTCCTATTTACCCCCTGAGGTCTTCGCTCTAACTTGGCATGCTGATGTTGGTTATATCATGCATATGGTGTCTTGCATTGCTTACTTTATACATCAAATATGTCATCTGCTTAGTTTAGACATCCTTTGTGTGAATGCCATCTGTTTAGTTTATTCATCGTTTATGTGAATTATGCAACGCCATCTTGTTTAGCCAGGCATCATATATGTGAATTTTGCAATGCCATCCTGCTTAGCCAGTCATCTTATATGTAAATTATATCTGGCCATCCTTTTTTTCGTTACATATTACATTTGTCAACAATGTTAGTACATTCAACTGCTCTTCGTGTGCATCAGCCATTTGACACGGTGATGGCAAATTCTGGAGTGAAAACAAGGTCTTCAGAGCAGACTATGCTATCTGACGAAAGGCATATCTCGCTGGTTACGGATAGCTCCTCGGAGGAGGATTCAGAGACAGATGACCAATCCTATTCCCCCCCGAGGTGTATGCTCTAACTTGGCAGGGTTATGTTGCTCATATTGTGCGTATGGTGTCTCGCATTGCTATGTCATTTGATTAGTTTAGACATGCTTTGTGTGAATGCCACCTATTCAGTGTCTAATTACCATATATGTGAATTATGCATTGCCATCTTGTTGCAAGACATTATATATGTGAATTATACAATGCTATCTTGTTGCAAAGGCATTATATATGTGAATTATGCAATGCCATGTTGTTTAGCCAATCATCATGTATGTGAATTGTATCATGCTATCGTTTTTTTGTATTACGTGTTCCATTTGTCGACAACGTTTGTATATTCAACTACTCTTCCTGTGCATTAGCCATTTGAAGCGGTGATGGAAGTATCTGGAGTGAAAACAAGGTATTCAGAGTAGACAATGCTACCTGCTGAAGCAGACATCTTGCTGGTTACAGAGAGCTCCTCAGAGGAGGATTCAGAGACTGATGACCAGTCCTATTTCCCCCCTGAGGTCTATGCTCAAACTTGGTAGGGTTATATTACCCATGTCATGCATGTTGTCTTGCATTGCTTAGTTTTTACATCATATATGGATTGCCATCTGCTTACTTGCTTACTATATAAATCATATATTTGAATTATATCATGCCATCATGTTTACATAGTACATACACATCATCTGCCGGAATTATGGCATGGCAACCCATTTAATAAAGACATCATATAGTTATATCATCTCATCCTGTTTAGTGTTTACAGTCATCATATTTTGAATTATGGCACTCTATCCGTGAATGTATGTGAATTATGGCATGCCAACCTATTTAATAAACACATTATATAGTTATGTCATGTCATCCTGTTTACATAGTCTCATATTTTGAACTATGTCTTTCCATGTTTTTTAGTTAGCCATCATAATGTGAAATTGTGTCATGCTATCCTGTTTAGTTAGCCATCATATATGTGAAATTGTGTCATGCTATCATGTTTGGTTAGACAACATAAATATGAATTATTTCATGCCCTCTTTTATTCCCCACTATCCATTGCACCTGTCTATCATACAATGTCTATACTTTCAATTACTTTTCTTGTTTATCAGCCATTTGAATTGGAGAGCGTGATGGTAGTATCTAAGGGAGTAACAACACGGTCTTCAGAAAAGATAGTGCTACCAGTTGATGCAGATAGAACCACGGTTGTACTTGCCCAAGGACCAGATCCACCACACATAACCCAGACTCTCGCAGATTGTACCCCTACCCAGTTGGACAGAGAACCACCTACACCCCTTCTAACCCCAACCCCGGCAGATAGTAACCCAGTTCCAATTGACACAGGACCGTCTCCACCACAGAGCACCCAAACACGAGCAGTTAGTAAGGGAACTGCAGTGCCCAAAGCACGAGGACCACCACTCCGAATCCCAACTCAACGCTTAAAGGGGAAGAAGATTTGTTTTCAGGACTATTTTCAAATTTGAAGGATGGAATTGAAACTCCAATGGCGCAACAGGTATGTTTTAAACCTGTTTCTTTAACTGGTTTGCTGTTGTAACCTGCTCTATGTTGATTTCAGTTTCAATTGAATAAACAGTTATGTTCTCATGTCATGCACATTACAAGTGTTTTTATTGCTCTATAGTTACCCACACTTATATTCTGTCTATTCTGCTTTGTCTTGAACAAATATTATTTGAACTGTGTCTCTATCTTGATTTGGCAAAAAAAACTAGAATGATATAGACCATAAAGTGACCATGGTACATAGATATATGTTTGTTTCATGTTGTTATCCTGTCCACTTTACTACTGAACTCATTTACCAAAATGAGTTTCATATACAACATGGTAAACATGTGATGTGTCTGCTTGTTTCTCTTTTAGAATGCGGACAAAATATTGGAGAACAGTACCGCGTTATCCAATGGTAAAGGAAGTAATGCAGATAAGGTTCAAGATAGTGAGACATCCCTGTTGGTCTCCAAGAAAGCTGATAAAAACTATCTTGACGACTGTGAGGGAACCCAAAAGTCTTGTCTTGATGTAGTGTTCGAGTTACTGGCCACTACTGCTGGCACAAGCTCTTCGAACTCGCTGCCTGAATCAGTTCATCTTCTTGAGTCTCAACTTCAAGTTGAAAGACATCAATCAGATGTGCTGCGACAGGAGGCTGAAGGACTGAGGAAGTCCCTGCAGAATTCAGATGCATATTTTCTGGTGCAACAGCAAGCGCTGGAGGATTTAAGCGCCAAACAAGAGAAAGTTAATAAGCTTGCTAAGCATCTTGCCAGCATTATGGGTACCCAGGATATTGCTTCTTGAGATCTTCTAAAGTGGTTTCAGTTCTGGATTTGTTTTGCTGCGACGTTTATTTGCTGGTCGCCAACTTTGACAACCAGTGTATATGATATGTTGCTTTGTTCCCTATATTTGCACTGGTGGCGAACTTTGATGCCCAGTGGATGTAATATGTGTAATAGCCGTGATAGCCTAGCGTTAGTTGCTTGCTTATTTATTTCCTTGTTGTCTTGTTTATTTGTTTGCTTGTAGTCATTGCAGTTCTTTTTCCGCGGTTAGCTAGTGGCTGCAATAACCTATTTTTTAAAACTAGGCCACAATAACCATGGGCTAATATTTACAGTAGTTACACTGGGCCTCCTACTGGCCGTAGAAACAGTGGGCCTTCTACGGTCGTAGAAACAATGGGCCTTCTACGGGCCGTAGAAACAATGGGCCTTCTGCCTGCCGTATCATCAATGGGCCTTATACGGGCCGTATGATCGATTGGCCAAACATGGGCCAAACAGACTGCATTATGGCCGTAAACGGGCTAGAGTTGGAATCGTCCGTTCATGGGCCGACCATAGTGGGCCATCGTTAATAGGCTGTATTTGATGACGCTATAAAAATGACCCAACGTATTAACGGACAACAAACGGGCTGACTGTAACCACGGGCTGAATTTGGCCCACAAGCAGAAAATGACAGTAACGGGCCGTAAGTAAACGAATGCTGGAAATGAGCCCAAGAATAAATGGGCTCCGAGAAGGCCGAAAGATAACATGGGCTGGAAACGGCCCAACGGAATAACAGGCCGTTAATGGGTATAAAGTGATACACTGTTCATTACGGGCCAGTTTCACCACGGGCCGTTAATGGGTGTAGAGTGATACACTGTTCATTACGGACCAGTTTCACCACGGGCCGTTAATAGGCCAAGAGTTACATAGGGCCTCATATGGGCCGAAAGACGTCATGGGCCATACATGCGCCAGAAGTGAAAACGGGCTGGAATCATATTGGATGGCCCAGATGACGCTACTGGGCCTAATTCGGATAGGGCGTAACGTTCCTTGGGTTAGCGGGCTATAAATGGGATATATGCGAACAGGACGTTAACAGGCTTTCCATGGGCTGGCCCGCCAGCTTTTGACCAAGTCAAACGGGCCGGCCTTTTCACAGGAATGGGCCACTGTTGGGCCGTGCCACGTGTCGACGTATCATAGGTGCCTTCTGTCAAGTGAGTGGATGACATCTGTCCCAACGATGAGCCGACACGTGTTTCCTCTAGCCAATGATGATTTTACACGTGGAAAATCCCCATTGGTCGGGACTGTTAACGGGTTATCGGATCCAAAACCCGACCCGATAGCTTAACGGCGTTCCGTTACGGTGGATGCCACGTGTCGGTCACCCTTGACGAAAGCACTTCTGTGATGCGCGATTTATCGTCGTGGAAGTGGACACTTCCGTGATAATAATTTTGGTAATGTCATGGAACACTTCTACGACAGCACAGGTATGACTATCTTGATTCTGTCATAAATTTGTCATGGATGTACATGCATGACAAAAAACGCGACCTACTGTGACAAACACGTATCATCACGGAAGTGTATTTTTTTGTAGTGATAAGTCATGAAGAAAGCAATAGCAGAATACTAAACGATCGTGTGCTAAGCTAACGGAATGGGTCAAGTCAATCACATCATTCTCCTAATGATGTGATCCTGTTAATCAAATGACAACTCATGTCAATGGCTAGGAAACATAACCATCTTTGATCAAGGAGCTAGTCAAGTAGAGGCATACTAGTGACACTCTGTTTGTTTATGTATTCGCACAAGTATTATGTTTCCGGTTAATACAATTCTAGCATGAATAATAAACATTTATCATGATATAAGGAAATAAATAATAACTTTATTATTGCCTCTAGGGCATATTTCCTTCACCGAACCAGTATAAACCCTCGTGTCCTTTGTCCCGTTTTAACCCCTTTAAGCTTCCTAGTTGCGATGGCTCCACGATTAAGTCCTTTCACTAGGATATCTGCCGTGACAATTCCACGACAGTTGGTGCCCACCGTGGGGCCTGCACACGATGGGTTTGAGTTCTTGAAGGGCAGCTTCAAAGGGCTCAAGGGATACGATGTGGGCCGGATGACCAAGAGTCGTCGCGGCAAGCTCTACATCAACGACGCAGGCTGGGGCCCCGACACCGGCTCAATTGAGTACGGGTACCGGGTCCCCTTCGGCGGAATCCACATCTTCATCGGCCAGATCGGTGAGCCGGGCCCTGAGCCGGACATCTGCACTAACATCGTCGAGACGGCTCAGCGTGCGAGACCCGCCCGGGCTCAGCCCGCCATGAAGCGTGCCTTCGTGGGATGCATCCACGGACAAGGGGAATTTTCTGAAGGATATGTGTCTGGCGTTGAGACGGCCATCTACTCTGATGGTGAGTCGTCCACGGGTGAGACGGATTCATTGTATCAATTGCAAGACGGTGGGCTTGGGGGTTGTTCCGATGGCAGCAGTATTCCGGACCCCTTTGAGCCACCGAGCAGAGTGGGGATCTTCATGGCTGGCACGCAACCCGTTCAAAACTCTACGGCTGCGGCAGCGATGACCTCCGGGTCAGGGGCAGCTGGGGCAGGAGGCCCTGCGCGTCCGCCAGCTCAGGTGCTGATGGATCTCATGGATAGGATGACAGCCGTATTAACCGCCATGGTTAATCCGGCGGATCAGGCTCAACATGATGCAGAAGTGGCACGGTTACGTGAGGAGGTAGCACAAGCCAAGGAAAACCTAGCAGTGGAGGACGTATGGATGGCCACAGAGCGGGCGGCTTTGGATGCTCGAGCTCAGCAGATTCAATCAGAGGCTTTCCAGCTTACGATGGATCTGAACGCATCAAATGAGGTCATGAGGAGAAGGCACCAGAAGGCTCAATCCCATCTGCCTCCGACTTATGATCCTAGAAACCTCTTCCGCACACCCGGTGCAGGCCCCAGTAACCCGCCGGAGGTAAAACTGGTTGCACCGCCCGGGGCTGGGACACCGGTTCAACCACGGGCTCCACCTCATTATGTACCAACACCACCGGGTCAGTATTCTAACCCTTTGGAGAACATGATCGCTGCGGCGGCACGATTGGCGGCTCTCCCGGCGAAGGGCGTCTCTCCGACGGTGATTGAAACACGAAGGGTCAGAGAACTTCTTCAGACGGCTCTGGCGCAGCAGGAGGCCTATTCTTATAGTCAAGACAGGATTCATTCGACCCCTCGCCCAAGCCGGAGCCCGAGTTATAGCAGGCACATAGATTCAGCAGCCGTTTCAAGCAATGCCCGGCGCCATGACCAGCCGTGCAGGCATGACCCGGCGTGTGACGGAGTTCCTAACTTGGTTGACCAGGACAGGATACGCCAAGAGGCGGGCGGCTCAGCAGGCGGCTCAGCAGGCAGCTCAGCGGGCGCTTACCAGTCTTTTCTGGTTTATCTGACGACTTCTATTGAGGCAGGTGTAACCACGAGGACTGGAGGTGTCCCTTGCTTGGTGCCGGCTCTGCGTAACGAGCATTTGCCCAAGGATTTCAAGGGGCCTCAAAAGGTGCCTAATTACACGGCCGATTTACAGCCCGGGACATGGATTGAAAGTTATGAGATGGCCATGGAACTATTGGAGGTCAGTGACACTGCAATGGCCAAATACTTCACCATGATGTTGGATGGAACGGCCCGCACTTGGTTAAAGGGGCTGCCACCTAATTCCATTGGTTCAGGGGCAGAGTTAAAAGCCCGGTTTATTCAGAACTTCAAAGACACATGCAAGCAGCCCATGTCAATTGTGGATTTGACTAATTGCAAGCAAGAGGAGGGTGAGTCCACAACCCATTGGGTGCGCCGGGTCAAAGCCATAATACATTCATCTGATAAGATGGATGCCGGCTCTGCAGTCTTAATGTTGGAGAAAAATTGTCGTTTACGCCTCTGAAACAGAAGCTGGGGCGGCTCAAGCGCGATTGTAATGACATGGGCCAGCTAATGGCGGCTCTAGTCACGTACGCTGACTCTGATAGTACCAAGGATCCCGAGTCTGACGATGAGAAGACAGGGAAGGGAAAGAAGAACGGCAATGCCAAGGGTCATCAGCATAACCCAGCGAATCAAGGAGGTAATAATAAACGTAATGCTGACGGTAGCTCGGAGTTTGTGGCTAACACCAATGCGCAGGGCAACAATCAATGACGTAAGGGGAGACCACCTCCTCGGTCCGGCGGGTCAGGTCCCACTCTTGAGCAGTTGCTAAATGAGACCTGTCTGAGGCACGGTACTCAGGAGAAACCGGCCACTCACCTATGGAAGGACTGTACGACCATGAAAGCTTTCAAGAACTCTAACATGTTTGATGGAATCATGGGCCGGGCAGCGGCTCAGGTGGCGGCGGTTTTCATGGCCCGGGCAGCAGTTCAAATTCCAACTTTCAAGGCTCTCAAGGAAATCAAGGTGGCTATAATCAGCAATCTGGCCATGGAGGTTACCAGCAGCAGCAGTCTGGATATCCGGGCAATCCAAAGCAGCTGAATAGTGGACAATATCATGTGTTCACCACCAGTTTGTGCAAACGGGACCAGAAGCTTCATAAGAGGGCTGTGAACGCTGTTGACCGGCAGTTCCTCATTATTTGAGATGGTCTGAGCAGCCTATTCTATGGAGTAGGGAAGATCACCCTCCCCGGGTTGACAATCCGGGTCACCTGGCCTTGGTGGTGGCACCTCGGGTTGGTGGATATAAATTCACTAAGGTTCTCATGGACGGAGGCAGTAGCATCAACATCCTCTATTATGAGACTTTCCGTCGCATGGGGTTGACTGATAAAAACCTTAAGACATCCAACGCTGTTTTCCATGGAGTGGTGCCTAATAAGTCGGCGTACCCAGTGGGTAAGATTGAACAGGAAGTAGCCTTTGGAGATGAGCATGATTCTAGGGCTGAGAAGTTAACTTTTGAGGTGGTCAAAATCAAGAGCCCGTACCACGCCCTGTTTGGACGGCCGGCTTATGCCAAGTTCATGGCACGGCCGTGTTATGTTTATCTGCAGCTCAAGATGCCGGGTCATAAGGGCACCATAACAGTGCATGGGAGTCGGAAGATAGCCTTGGAATGTGAGGAAGGCGATGCTGCTTACGCTGAATCTGTTTGCGCAACAGAGAAGTTGAAGTTTTACAAGGACAATGTTGACCCGGCGGACATGACGTCTTTGAAGAAGCCAACTACAGAACATGAGCCGGTGCTGAAATTTAAGTCGGCTGATGATACCAAGCTTGTTGATTTTTTTTCCAGGCGACTCATCTAAGCAGTTCAGTATCAATGCTAATTTGGATCCCAAATAGGAAAGCGCACTCATCGAGTTCATCCGTGAGAACCGGGACATCTTTGCATGGAAACCTTCTGACATGCCGGGTGTACCGAGAGAAATCACTGAGCACACTCTCAATATTGATCCAAAGTTTAAGCTGGTCAAGCAGTTTCTTCGGTGGTTCAATGAGGATAGGCGTAAGGCCATTGGTGAGGAAGTGGCCCGGCTCTTGGCGGCCGGGTTCATTATTGAAGTTTTCCATCCAGAGTGGTTGGCTAACCCGGTGCTCGTGCTTAAAAAGAACGGCACCTGGCGTATGTGTGTGGATTACACGCACTTAAACAAGGCTTGTCCAGCTGATCCTTTCGCTCTCCCTCGTATTGATCAAATCATTGATGCTACGGCGGGTTGTGAGCATTTGAGCTTTTTGGATGCTTATTCTGGTTATCATCAGATCAAGATGGCAGTTAAGGACCAGGATAAGACGGCTTTTATTACTCCGTTTGGAGCCTTCTGCTATGTATCTATGCCTTTTGGGCTTAAGAGTGCCCAGGAAACTTACCAGTGATGTGTGCAGAACTGTCTTCACAGTCAGATTGGGCGCAATGCTCATGCTTATGTGGACGGCATTGTGGTGAAGTCCAGAGAGAAGGAGACCTTGATAGATGATCTGAAGGAAACCTTTGATAACCTCCGGGTCTACAAGATGATGCTTAACCCAGCCAAGTGTGTTTTTGGAGTGCCAGCGGGCAAGATTTTGGGTTTTCTGGTTTCTAACAGTGGCATTGAGGCTAACCCGGAGAAGATCAAGGCAATCACTTCTAGCTAAGCCGGCGTGTATCAATGATGTTCAGCGTTTGGCGGGTCGCATTGCTGTTTTAAGCCGGTTAGGTGAGAAGGCCATACCGCTGTATCAGATGATGAAGAAGACAGACAACTTTGTCTGGAGTGAGGTTGCTAACGCTGCCTTTGAAGATTTAAAGAGACAGCTCGCTGAGCCGCTGGTCCTTGCTGCTCCTATTGATAAAGAGCCATTATTGTTACATGTGGCTGCTAACACACGTGCTGTCAGTGTGGCCATTGTCGTAGAGTGCAAGGAGGTTGGCAAAGAATATCCGGTTCAACGGCCGGTTTACTACGTCAGTGAGGTGCTTATTGAGTCCAAGCAAAGATATCCACACTGGCAGAAGCTCGTTTATGGGGTGTTCATGCAAGCCGGAAGCTGAAGCAATATTTTTAGGGTCATCCCATCACCGTGGTTAGTTCTACTCCTTTAGGAGATATCATTCAAAATAGAGAAGCCATAGGACGAGTCGCCAAGTGGGCCATTGAACTTGGGCCTCATGGTTTAAAGTATGTGCCACGCACTGCTATCAAGTCTCAAGCACTGGTGGACTTCATCAACGATTGGACAGAGCTGCAAATTCCTGAAGAGAAGCCGGACAACACATATTGGACTATTCATTTTGATGGGTCCAGGCAATTAGAGGGCTCGGGGGCTGGAGTTGTTTTAGCTTCCCCTCGAGGTGACAAATTTTGTTATGTGCTACGGTTGATGTTTCCCTGTACTAACAATGCAGCTGAGTATGAGGCCTTGCTCCATGGTCTTCGGATGGCTAAAGAGATGAGCTTAAGCTGGGTAAGGTGCTTTGGCGACTCAGATTTGGTGGCTCAACAAGTATCAGGCAAGTGGGATTCCAAGGATCCTCTCATGGCGGCTTATCGCCGTGAAGTTGATGCCATTGCTGCACACTTCTAGGGTTACCAAGTGGAGCACATTGATCGCAGAAAGAATGAAGCGGCTGATGCTTTAAGTCGGCTGGGGTCTCAGCGTAAACCGGTGCCACCTAATACTTTTTTAGATATTCTGCATAACCCTTCTGTCAAGTTGCCTACGGAGGAAGACTTGGCTGTTCCAGACCCGGAAGCACAATTGGTGGTGGCTCTTCACGTCATACCGGATTGGACAGTGCCATATTTGGATTATATGACCCGGGGCGAGTTGCCTGAGGATGAAACCTTGGCTAGACAGATAACCCGGCAGTCTAAATCAATGACAATTGCCAATGGTGATTTGCATCATCGCAGTGTCACTGGGGCGTTTCAACATTGTGTCTCTCCGGAGGAAGGTCAAGAAATTCTTCGTGAGATCCATGAAGGAGATTGTGGCCATCATGCCGGTTCAAAGTCCCTTGTGGACAAAGCTTTCCGTCATGGATTTTATTGGCTGATGGCTCACGCTGATGCAGAGGATCTGGTCAGTAAATGTGATGGTTGCCAGAAATTCTCACGACGGGCTCACGTGCCGGCTCAAGAATTGAGGATGATTCCAATTACTTGGCCATTCGCAGTCTGGGGGCTCGACATGGTTGGGCCTTTCAAAAGGTCCAAAGATAAAAAGACTCACCTTCAGGTGGCGGATGACAAATTCACAAAGTGGGTTGAGGCAGAGCCGGTTAGTAAGTGTGACGCAGCCACGGCGGTTCAATTCATGAAAAGGGTGATCTTTCGTTTTGGCTTTCCACACAACATTATAACTGACAACGGTACTAATCTGTCCAAGGGCGCCATGGAGGAGTTCTGTCAACGTGAGCATATCCGGCTTGATATTTCATCAGTAGCTCACCCCCAATCCAATGGTCAAGCTAAAAGAGCCAATCAGGAAATCTTGAAAGGCATCAAGCCCCGGCTTATGGTTCCTTTACAACGGATGGCGGGTTGTTGGGTGGAGGAGTTACCCTCTGTGATATGGAGCATCAATAGTACCCCTAACAGATCTACGGGTTATACACCTTTCTTCATGGTTTACGGAGCAGAGGCGGTTCTACCTAGTGACATCCTTCATGACTCGCCCCGCGTGGCGGCTTACGTTGAAGCTGATAACGAACAAGCTCGTCAGGATGCACTTGACCTGTTAGATGAAAAGCGTGACTTGGCAGCAGCCCGCTCGGCAATTTACCAATAGGACATGCGCCGTTATCACAGCCGCCGAGTTAAGTCCAGAACCTTTCAAGAAGGTGACTTGGTGCTCCGGCTTATCCAGGATCAAACTGATGCACACAAGTTATCCCAACCTTGGGAAGGGCCTTTTGTGGTCAGCAAGAACTTGAACAACAGGTCATACTAACTTATCGATGTTCGAGAGCACAAAGACTCACGTAAGTCGGAGGAAGAGACCCTTTGTGGCCGTGGAATATCGCTCATCTTCGTCCTTACTATACTTGAGCCACCGGCTCTCATGATGTACATATTTTGACGATGTATATATTATGATAAGTAATAAAGCAGGACCTCTGTCCTTTTCATCCTCAATGATCATATGTCTTCATCATCATAATTTCAAACGACCAATTGGGGGCTGATCGTACTCGAATCCAGCTTAACCCTTTGGTCCGCTCATGATCGTATTCGAATCTAGCCGTTAAACCTCATGATCACTAGGGGGCTTCCTGTTCAAACATAGGTCATATTCGAACCAAAGAGAACATAGCTGTCGGTACCCTCTTGATCGGCACAATGCCAAACTCACTAGGGGGCTTCTTGATTGTATTTGAATCATACCTTAACCCCTTTGGGTCCGACTTTGATCGTATTCGAATCAGAGTCATTAAAAAATTCTCAAGGTCATTTGGGGGCTTCCTGTTCAAACATAGGTCATATTCAAACCAAAGAGAACATAGCTGTCGGTACCCTCTTGATCGGCGCAACGCCAAAGCCACTGGGGGCTACATGATCATATTTGAATCCTAGCTTAACCCCTTTGGTCCGGTTTACTGATCGTATTCGAATCAGAAGCCTCAAATTTTTATTTCTATTTGGCTTAAGTTTTTGAGAAACAATCTTTGTTTTTGTCTTGAGGCTTTTTGTCCAGATCTAAGTATAAGTATGGTTTAAATTCAACCCGGCTTGGTTTTGGACGACAAGTCGCCAGCGTATGACAATCATCATACATGTGGAAGTGTTGGCTTCTAAAGGATTGGGTTATCACCCTTACTGTTCAGGTCACATGAACCGGCAGTACAAATTCAAAATCACAGGTATGATATTATAGTTGTGTTTCAAAGCTATAATTCATAACGGGCTTATCTGTGTCTCTTCTTTCCATATTAATGGTTGTATGTAAGATATTATGACCCGCCCTGCGGTAAAGCCGCCAAGGGTTCTTGTGATCTATTTCTGTGTGCAGGACAGTTCAAAGACTTTCTTATGCATAAAGGAAACAAATGATAAGTTTAAAAAGGGGAGAGTGTAAGGCGGCAGCTTAACAGTGTTGAGCACCAAAAATGTGCACGATGGCACGACAAAGCAAAGTCATTTCTACCCTATTACATGACCGGCTGAGTCCAAATGATTAAATTGTTTTCCGGGAAGGTACAAATATGAGCCGCCCGGTGGGTCAATTCTCTTGTTGGCCTGAAGCTTCCGGATCAACGCTTTCCGCTCCTCCGTCCTGTTCCCTGTCCTGGAAGGTTGATGATGACCAGTCAATGCCATTCAAAGCTTCAAATTCAGCTTCATCATCAATTAATCCGGCCGGGTCAACTTCAGGGGCGAAGGTATGCTTACGGATTGGAGGGATCAGGCTGGTCACTTTATAATGCGGCGTTGGAATCCTCTGATTTTCCGCGTCATAACCCGGCTGGTACTTGGTGAGATCCGCCTCATCAGCAATCAGGGTGGCCACAGGGCGTATTTCCTTCACACAAGCGGTGAAGTCCTCTTGTTCAAATGATGTGCCATCCTCCTTAAGGCTTGGATATCCAATGGCGATGTCGGCCGGGTCTAACTCCGGTAGCCACGCCTTGGCCCGGCTTAAAACAGCCACGACTCCAGCTCTGGCAGATGATCGCCTTAATTCATTGAACCGCTGGGGTGATACGTCCATTTTGCATCATGCTTTTATATCGATATTTATTGTATTATGGGCTGTCATTACACATTATGTCACAATACTTATGCCTATTCTCTCTTGTTTTACAAGGTTTACATAAGGAGGGAGAATGCCGGCAGCTGGAATTCTGGGCTGGAAAAGGAGCAATATTAGAGACCTATTCTGCACAACTCCAAAAGTCCTGAAACTCCACGAAAGTTATTTTTGGAAATAATAAAAAATATTGAGTGGAAGAAGTACGTCAAAGGGGGGCCCCACCTGGCCACGAGGGTGGGGGCGCGCCCCCTGCCTCGTGGGCCCCTGTTGGCCCTCCGGTGCCCATCTTCTGCTATATGAAGTCTTTCGTCCGAAGAAAAATCATAAGGAAGCGTTCGGGACGAGACTCCGCCGCCACGAGGCGGAACCTTGGCGGAACCAATCTAGGGCTCCAAAAGAGCTGTTCTGCCGGGGACACTTCCCTCCGGGAGGGGGAGATCATCGCCATCGTCATCACCAACGCTCCTCTCAATGGGAGAGGGCAATCTCCATCAATATCTTCACCAGCACCATCTCCTCTCAAACCCTAGTTCATCTCTTGTATCCAATTCTTGTCTCAAAGTCCGGGATTGGTACCTGTGGGTTGCTAGTACTGTTGATTACTCCTTGTAGTTGATGCTAGTTGGTTTATTTGGTGGAAGATCATATGTTCAGATCCATTATGCATATTAGTACTCCTCTGATTATGAACATGAATATGCTTTGTGAGTAGTTACGTTTGTTCCTGAGGACATGGGAGAAGTCTTGCTATTAGTAGTCATGTGAATTTGGTATTCGTTCGATATTTTGATGAGATGTATGTTGTCTATCCTCTAGTGGTGTTATGTGAACGTCGACTACATAACACATCACCATTATTTGGGCCTAGAGGAAGGCATTGGGAAGTAATAAGTAGATGATGGGTTGCTAGAGTGACAGAAGCTTAAACCCTAGTTTATGTGTTGCTTCGTAAGGGGCTGATTTGATCCATATGTTTCATGCTATGGTTAGGTTTACCTTAATACTTTTGTTGTAGTTGCGGATGCTTGCAATAGAGGTTAATCATAAGTGGGATGCTTGTCCAAGTAAGGGCAGCACACAAGCACCGGTCCACCCACATATCAAATTATCAAAGTACCGAACGTGAATCATATGAACGTGATGAAAACTAGCTTGACGATAATTCCCATGTGTCCTCGGGAGCGCTTTTCTCTATATAAGAGTTTATCCAGGCTTGTCCTTTGCTACAAAAAGGATTGGGCCACCTTGCTGCACTTTATTTACTTTTGTTACTTGTTGCTCATTACAAATTATCTTTTCACAAAACTATCTGTTACCTATTATTTCAGTGCTTGTAGAGAATACCTTGCTGAAAACCGCTTATCATTTGCTTCCGCTCCTTGTTGGGTTCGACACTCTTACTTATCGAAAGGACTACGATAGATCCCCTATACTTGTGGGTCATCAATACTCTTTTCCGGCACCGTTGCCGGGGAGTGAAGCGCCTTTGGTAGGTGGAATTTGGTAAGGAAAAATTTATATAGTTTGCTGAAATTTACTGTCACTTGTTACTATGGAAAGTAATCCTCTGAGGGGCTTGTTCGGGGTATCTTCACCCCGACCAGTAGAGCAAAGAGTTGCTCCTCAACCTACTGAACCTACTGAAGATGAAAATGTCCACTTTGAGATATGTTAGAAAAACTGCTAGCTAATCCTTTTGCAGGAGATGGAACAAAGCATCCTGATGAGCACCTAATATATGTGGATGAAGTTTGTGGATTATTTAAGCTTGTAGGTATACCCGGTGATTTTATTAAGAAGAAGGTCTTCCCTTTATCTTTGAAGGGAGATTCATTGACATGGTATAGGCTATGTGATGATACGGGATCATGGAACTACAAACAATTGAAATTGGAATTTCATCAGAAATTTTATCCTATGCATCTTGTTCATCGTGATCGCAATTATATATATATATATAATTTTTGGCCTCGCGAAGGAGAAAGCATCGCTCAAGCTTGGGGGAGGCTGAAATCAATGTTATATTCATGCCCCAATGATGAGCTCTCAAGACAAATGATTATTCAAAATCTTTATGCTCGGCTTTCTGATAACAATCGCACCATGCTCGATACTTCTTGTGCTGGCTCTTTTATGATGAAGACTATTCAATTCAAATAGGATTTATTGGATAGAATTAAACGCAACTCTAAAGATTGGGATCTCGACGAAGGTAAGGAGTCAGGTATGACACCTAAGTATGATTGTGTTAAATCTTTTATGGATACCGATGTTTTCCGTAAATTTAGCACTAAATATGGACTTGACTCTGAGATAGTAGCTTCCTTTTGTGAATCTTTTGCTTCCCATATTGATCTCCCTAAGGAGAAGTGGTTTAAATATCATCCTCCCATAGAAGTAAAAGTAGCTGCACCTATTAAAGTTGAAGAAAAGACTGTCACTTATAATGATCCTATTGTTCCTACTTCTTATGTTGAGAAACCACCCTTTCCTGTTAGGACAAAGGATCATGCTAAAGCTTCAACTGTGGTCCGTAAAAGCAATATTAGAACTTATACACCTCCTGAGCAAATTAAAGTTGAACCTAATATTGCTATTGTTAAAGATCTCTTGGCTGATAATATTGATGGGCATGTTATTTATTTCTGTGATGAAACTGCTAGAATTGCCAAACCTTGTGCTAAAGATAAACATAGACCTGTGGTAGGCATGCCTGTTATTTCTGTTAAAATAGGATATCATTGTTATCATGGCTTATGTGACATGGGTGCCAGTGCTAGTGCTATACCTCATGACTTATACAAAGAAATTATGCATGATATTGCACCTACTGACTTAGAAGATATTGATGTTACCATTAAGCTTGCCAATAGAGATACAATATCACCCATTGGAATTGTTAGAGATGTTGAAGTCTTGTGTGGGAAAACTAAATATCCTGCTGATTTTCTTGTTCTTGGTTCCCCACAAGATAGCTTTTGTCCCATTATATTTGGTAGACCCTTCTTGAACACCGTTAATGCTAGGATAGACTGCGAAAAGGATGTTGTTAATATCGGTTTGGGTGATATGTCTCATGAGTTCAACTTTTCTAAATTTCGTAGACAACACCGTGAAGAGGAATTGCCTAGTAAGGATGAAATAATTGGTCTTACTTCTATTGTCGTACCTCCTAGTGATCCTTTAGAACAATATTTGCTAGACCATGAGAATGATATGTTTATGAATGAAAGAAGGGAAATAGATGAAGTATTCTTTAAACAGGAACCTATCCTGACACACAATTTGCCTGTTGAAATCCTAGGGGATCCTCCTCCACCCAAGGGTGATCCCGTGTTTGAGCTTAAACCATTGCCTGATACTCTTAAATATGCTTATCTTGATGAGAAAAGGATATATCCTGTTATTATTAGTGCTAACCTTTCAGAGCATGAAGAAGAGAGATTATTGAAAACTCTGAAGAAGCACCGTGCTGCTATTGGATATACTCTTGATGATCTTAAGGGCATTAGTCCCACTCTATGTCAACACAAAATAAATTTGGAGAAAGATGTCAAACCAGTTCATGATCATCAACGACGGCTGAATCCTAAGATGAAAGAAGTGGTAAGAAAGGAAATACTAAAGCTTCTTGAGGCAGGTATTATTTATCCCGTTGCTGATAGTCAGTGGGTAAGTCCTGTCCATTGTGTCCCTAAGAAGGGAGGTATTACCGTGGTTCCTAATGATAAAGATGAATTGATTTCGCAAAGAATTATTACAGGTTATAGGATGGTAATTGATTTCCGCAAATTAAATAAGGCTACTAAAAAGGATCATTACCCCTTACCTTTTATCGATCAAATGCTAGAAAGATTATCCAAACATACACATTTTTGCTTTCTAGATGGTTATTCTGGTTTCTCTCAAATACCTGTGTCAGCTGATGATCAATCAAAGACCACTTTTACTTGCCCTTTCGGTACTTTTGCTTATAGACGTATGCCTTTTGGTTTATGTAATGCACCTGCTGCCTTTCAAAGATGCATGATGGCTATATTCTCTGACTTTTGTGAAAAGATTTGGGAGGTTTTCATGGACGATTTCTCCGTTTATGGATCCTCTTTTGATGATTGCTTGAGCAACCTTGATCGAGTTTTGCAGAGATGTGAAGACACTAATCTTGTCTTGAATTGGGAAAAGTGCCACTTTATGGTTAATGAAGGTATTGTCTTGGAGCATAAAGTTTCTGAAAGAGGTATTGAAGTTGATAAAGCCAAGGTTGATGCTATTGAAAAGATGCCATGTCCCAAGGACATCAAAGGTATAAGAAGTTTCCTTGGTCACGCCGGTTTTTATAGGAGGTTCATTAAGGACTTCTCAAAAATTTCTCGGCCTCTGACTAATTTATTACAAAAAGATATACCATTTGTCTTTGATGATGATTGTGTAGAAGCATTTGAAATACTTAAGAAAGCATTGATCTCTGCACCTATTGTTCAGCCACCTGATTGGAATTTACCCTTTGAAATTATGTGTGATGCTAGTGATTATGTTGTAGGTGTTGTTCTAGGGCAAAGAGTTGATAAGAAATTAAATGTTATCCAATATGGTAGCAAAACTCTAGACAATGCTCAAAGAAATTATGCTACTACTGAAAAAGAATTCTTAGCAGTTGTATTTGCTTGTGATAAGTTCAGACCTTATATTTTTGATTCTAAAGTAACTATTCACACTGATCATGCTGCTATTAAATATCTTATGGAAAAGAAAGATGCTAAACCTAGACTTATTAGATGGGTTCTCTTGCTACAAGAATTTGATTTGCATATTATTGATAGAAAGGGAGCTGAGAACCCCGTTGCAGACAACTTGTCTAGGTTAGGAAATGTTCTTGATGACCCACTACCTATTGATGATAGCTTCCCTGATGAGCAATTAAATGTTATAAATACTTCTCGTACTACTCCATGGTATGTTGATTATGCTAATTATATTGTTGCTAAACTTATACCACCTAGTTTCACATACCAGCAAAAGAAAAAGTTTTTCTATGATTTGAGACATTACTTTTGGGATGACCCACATCTTTATAAAGAGGGAGTAGATGGTGTTATTAGACGTTGTGTACCTGAGCATGAACAGGAACATATCCTACGCAAGTGTCACTCCGAGGCTTATGGAGGACACCACGCTGGAGATAGAACTTCACATAAGGTATTGCAATCCGGTTTTTATTGGCCTACTCCCTTCAAGGATGCCCGTAAGTTTGTCTTATCTTGTGATGAATGTCAAAGAATTGGTAATATTAGTAGACGTCAAGAAATGCCTATGAATTATTCACTTGTTATTGAACCATTTGATGTTTGGGGCTTTGATTATATGGGACCTTTTCCTGCCTCTAATGGTTACACACATATTTTAGTTGCTGTTGATTACGTTACTAAGTGGGTAGAAGCTATTCCAACTAGTAGTGCTGGTCATAACACTTCTATTAAAATGCTTAAAGAAGTTATTTTTCCGAGGTTTGGAGTCCCTAGATATTTAATGACTGATGGTGGTTCACATTTTATTCATGGTGCTTTTCGTAAAATGCTTGCTAAGTATGATGTTAATCATAGAATTGCATCTCCTTATCACCCACAGTCTAGTGGTCAAGTAGAATTGAGCAATAGAGAGCTCAAATTAATTTTGCAAAAGACTGTTAATAGATCTAGAAAGAATTGGTCCAAGAAACTTGATGATGCATTATGGGCCTACAGAACAGCATATAAAAATCCTATGGGTATGTCTCCGTATAAAATGGTTTATGGAAAAGCATGTCACTTACCTCTCGAACTAGAACATAAGGCATATTGGGCTATTAAAGAGCTCAATTATGATTTCAAACTTGCCGGTGAGAAGAGGTTATTTGATATTAGCTCACTTGATGAATGGAGAACCCAAGCTTACAAAAATGCCAAGCTGTTCAAAGAGAAAGTTAAAAGATGGCATGACAAAAGAATACAAAAGCGTGAGTTTAATGTAGGTGATTATGTATTGCTATACAACTCTCGTTTAAGATTTTTGCAGGAAAACTTCTCTCTAAATGGGAAGGCCCTTACGTTATCGAGGAGGTCTATCGTTCCGGTGCCATAAAAATCAACAACTTCGAAGGCACAAATCCGAAGGTGGTGAACGGTCAAAGAATCAAACATTATATCTCAGGTAATCCCATAAATGTTGAAACCAATGTTATTGAAACCGTAACCTCGGAGGAATACATAAGGGACACTTTCGGAACGTTTCAGACTCCGAAAAGGAATAGGTATGTGTTACGGTAAGTAAACCGACTCCAAAACAGTTCTAATGGCAATATTTCTCCGTTTTGGAATATTTAGAAAAATAGAAAAATAAGAAGCAGTCCGATAAGAACACGAAGCCTCCACGAGGGTGGAGGGCGCGCCCTACCTTACTGGGCGCGCCCCCTACCTCGTGGGCACCTCATGTGCTCTCCGGACTCCGTTTTCTTGCACGATACATATTTTGGTCGGTAAAAATTCATTATATATTCTCCCGAAGGTTTTGACTTCTGTATCACGCAATTATCCTCTGTTCTTGTTTCGAGCTATTTTTCTGACAGATCTAGATCATCATGACGTCTCCAAGCGCCCCCAAGGACAAGTTCTTCGAGAAGGTCATCAACCCCTACCTCGCGGAGGTGCTGCAACACCCTCAAACCATTGAGATGTGTGATGGGTTGCTGCACATCCACGATGTTGAGGGACCCAGGAGGACCGAAAGCGTGGAGACAAGGCTCGAGGCAATGGAGCAACAAGTTTTCAAGTGCCAGGAGATGGTGGAGCGTGGACTTGACTCCAATCACATAATGATCACGGAGTTCACCAACAACCACAAGCTAGATGCCAAGGACATTGGGGAGGCCATCTTCAAGCTCCACGAGAAAATCGAGCACCTCCAAGCTCAAATCTATGACCTGCAAAAACCAAAACTGTGAGTATGAATATAGATTCAAGAGGATGAGTTTGGCTGCAGATTTAAGGATCCCGGAGACTCGATCATCCTTCTATGATGGTGAGCCTATGCCTTGGAAGATGGACGACAAGCCTACATCATCAACAATCCCTTCACCAGCAAAGGAGACATAATCACATGGGTATGGGCACTCCCCTTGGCAACTGCCAAGCTTGGGGGAGATGCCCTGGTATCGTATCACCATCACACTCCTATCTTTACCGTTTTTCTTAGTTCGATCCTTTTAGTAATATCTTGATCTAGTAGAATAAAGTTTTGGTATGATCTAGTTTTGAGTTTTGATTTATGATCCCTCTATGTAATCGAGTCCGTGATCTATATAATAAAGATTAGTGTTGAGGCAAGGGCTTGATTATTTTGCCATGATCCTGAGTGAATAAAAGAAAAGGGAACAGAATAAAAAGGAAACAAAGAGATCATATTGATCTTATTGAGAGTAATGACTTCACATAGAAAGAGTATGATGATTAAAAATTGTTGAGAGTTGACATACATAGCTTTGGTCATCGTTGCAATTAATAGGAAGTAATAAAGAAAGAGAGGTTTCACATATAAATATACTATCTTGGACATCTTTTATGATTGGGAGCACTCATTAAAATATGCCATGCTAAAGAGTGCATGTTGGACAAGGAAGACAACGTAATGGGTTATGTTTTCTTATATCTGAGATAAAGTATATTGTCATGGATCATCCAACATGTTGAGCTTGCCTTTCCCCCTCATGCTAGCCAAATTCTTTGCACCAAGTAGAGATACTACTTGTGCTTCCAAAAACCCTTAAACCAGTTTTGCCATGAGAGTCCAGCATATCTACCTATGGATTGAGTAAGATCATTCAAGTAAGTTGTCATCAGTGCAAGCAATAAAAATTGCTCTTTAAATATGTATGATTGATTGGTGTGGAGGAAATAAGCTTTATACGATCTTGTGATGTGGAAGAAATAAAAGCGATGGACTGCATAATAAAGGTTCATATCACAAGTGGCAATATAAAGTGACGTTCTTTCGCATTAAGATTTTGTGCATCCAAACCTGAAAGCGCATGGCAACCTCTGCTTCCCTCTGCGAAGGGCCTATCTTTTATTATTATCTTCTACCTTATGCAAGAGTCATGGTGATCTTCACCTTTCCTTTTTATATTTTATCCTTTGGCAAGCACAGCGTGTTGGAAAGATCCTGATAGATATATCTAATTGGATGTAAGTTAGCATGAGCTATTATTGTTGACATTACCCTTGAGGTGAAAGGTTGGGAGGCGAAGCTATAAGCCCCTATCTTTCTCTGTGTCCGGTTAAAACTCCATAACCACAAGTATTGCGTGAGTGTTAGCAATTATGAAAGACTAAATGATAGTCGAGTATGTGGACTTGCTAGAAAGCTCTAACATAGACTCTTTTTGATGTTATGATAAATTGCAATTGCTTCAATGACTGAGATTATAGTTTGGTGGTTCTCAATAAAGTTTCTGATTCATACTTTGCATTGTGAATAGATTATTACTTGAGCATAAGAAATCATATGACAATATCCATATATGTTGCTGTTATGAGAATAATCATGATGCCCTCATGTTTGTATTTTATTTTATCGACACCTCTACCTCTAAACATGTGGACATATTTATCGTTATCGGCTTTCGCTTGAGGACAAGCGAGGTCTAAGCTTGGGGGATTATTGCATTATGGGCTGTTATTACACATTATGTCAGAATACTTATGCCTATTCTCTCTTGTTTTACAAGGTTTACATAAGGAGGGAGAATGCCGGCAGCTGGAATTCTGGGCTGGAAAAGGAGCAAATATTAGAGACCTATTCTACACAACTCCAAAAGTCCTAAAACTCCACGAAAGTTATTTTTGGAAATAATAAAAAATATTGAGCGGAAGAAGTACGTCAGAGGGGGCCCCACCTGGCCACGAGGGTGGGGGCGCGCCCCCTACCTCGTGGGCCCCCTGTTGGCCCTCCGGTGCCCATCTTCTGCTATATGAAGTCTTTCGTCCGAAGAAAAATCATGAGGAAGCTTTCGGGACGAGACTCCGCCGCCACGAGGCGGAACCTTGGCGGAACCAACCTAGGGCTCCGGCAGAGCTGTTCTGCCGGGGACAGTTCCCTCCGGGAGGGGGAAATCATCGCCATCGTCATCACCAACGCTCCTCTCAACGGGAGAGGGCAATCTCCATCAACATCTTCACCAGCACCATCTCCTCTCAAACCCTAGTTCATCTCTTGTATCCAATTCTTGTCTCAAAGTCCGGGATTGGTACCTGTGGGTTGCTAGTAGTGTTGATTACTCCTTGTAGTTGATGCTAGTTGGTTTATTTGGTGGAAGATCATATGTTCAGATCCATTATGCATATTAGTACTCCTCTGATTATGAACATGAATATGCTTTGTGAGTAGTTACGTTTGTTCCTGAGGACATGGGAGAAGTCTTGCTATTAGTAGTCATGTGAATTTGGTATTCGTTCGATATTTTGATGAGATGTATGTTGTCTATCCTCTAGTGGTGTTATGTGAACGTCGACTACATAACACTTCACCATTATTTGGGCCTAGAGGAAGGCATTGGGAAGTAATAAGTAGATGATGGGTTGCTAGAGTGACAGAAGCTTAAACCCTAGTTTATGCGTTGCTTCGTAAGGGGCTGATTTGGATCCATATGTTTCATGCTATGGTTAGGTTTACCTTAATACTTTTGTCGTAGTTGCGGATGCTTGCAATAGAGGTTAATCATAAGTGGGATGCTTGTCCAAGTAAGGGCAGCACCCAAGCACCGGTCCACCCACATATCAAATTATCAAAGTACCGAACGCGAATCATATGAACGTGATGAAAACTAGCTTGACGATAATTCCCATGTGTCCTCGGGAGCGCTTTTCTCTATATAAGAGTTTGTCCAGGCTTGTCCTTTGCTACAAAAAGGATTGGGCCACCTTGCTGCACTTTATTTACTTTTGTTACTTGTTGCTCGTTACAAATTATCTTTTCACAAAACTATATGTTACCTATTATTTCAGTGCTTGCAGAGAATACCTTGCTGAAAACCGCTTATCATTTCCTTCTGCTCCTCGTTGGGTTCGACACTCATACTTATCGAAAGGACTACGATAGATCCCCTATACTTGTGGGTCATCATGGGGCAGCACAGAAAGCCGCTTTAGCACATCCACGAGGAGTGTGGGGACTTTGTTTGACAGGGCAACTGTGGCCAAGGCATGCTGAGCTCCAGTGTAAAGTTGTTCCACGAGCGTGTAAACCGCCTTCAGCTTCACCAGCATGTCCTGGTTGAGGTTGGAGCTCCTGGGGCCTGCATAGCCATATCAGATGAGTTAATGACAATTCATATGGTCACTAGAAAGATTCAGTATTTGACACTTGCAGGGCGACTTACCAAAGATTGTTGAGACCATTTGAGATACATGGCATTTTAAGCCGGACAATTCAGTAGTCACCTCTTTAAGAGCCGTTTCTGCTGTTTCAGCTCGTTGTGTTAAGGCAATTTTTTCTTCAGCCCAGGCCTTCTTCTCAACCTCAAACTCGGATTTCAATTTCTCTTGTTCAGCCACACTGAATTCAAATTTGGAATTGGCCTTTTGAGTTTCAGTCTCCTGAGCCTCCAGGCGGTTCTTTAATTCAGACAGTTCTGCTTGAAGTTGAGTAGTGGTGGCCTGTACAAAATACCGGGTCAAAAATCATGAATATTAGCATACAATATTAAGTCCCAAGCCTTTTGCAAGCAACAACACTTGGCACTTGGGGGATAATTTCTAACGAAGGTTTTATCTAAGTGGCGGTTCATGAGAGTAAGTCCCAAGCACTTTGTAAGCAAGAGTACTTGGCACTTGGGGGCTAATGCATATTGTTGTTAAATCTACACAAGTACTACATTCTACACAAGCATGCGAAGGACCGGCTCATTCATGTTGATTAAACCTGCCCTTGGGGACTACGGATTAAGCCGGATTTTTTACAGGTTTGACCAAAGGATATTACTAATGCTTATATGTTTATTCTAAGTCTACAGCATATTCATCATAAGCAATAGACTTGGGGGCTAGCATAGTAAGGATAATTCAGTGAAGGGGAGAGTTTATACCTCAAATTTCTGGTGCATTTGCTTCACCATATCAACTTCGAGGTCACGGCTGCTGTGCACTTGGCTAAGATAGCCAGAAAAAACTTCCCTAATTCTCATGTGAGTATAATCAGCAATGTCAAATCTGACCTTACGGCGTTCCAGGTGCTCCTCTTTGGCAGAACACTTGGCTAGCACAGTAGGTCTCCCCGGCTCAGTGTAGCCAGTTTTGGTGATTTCAACATCAGCATCTTGTGGGTTGTCTGTCTTGGCTGGGCTAAAGACTTTAGGGTTTTCAGAGCCATCAGCGGCTTGATCGGCAGGCGGGTCAGTAGTTGACGTTGGCGTATCATGCGCTAGTTCAAGCGGCGGCTCAGGAATAGAGGCCTCAGGCGCGGCCGTCTAGAGTTCCGGCTCTTTAAAGATTGGCTCTTCGGCCGGCTTGCTCTTCTTCACCTTCTTGCTGGGCTTTGCTTTTCCGCTGCACAAAGATCAAAATATCAGTACAAATATAAAGAATTAAAATGAATACAGGATAAGTAAATTATCATTACCCTGGAGCGGTCTTAAAAGCTGGCATGTTGGACTGGAGTGAGTCGCCGGAGGAAGGTGAAGTTTCCTGATAATTCGAGTCAGAAGAGTTGAGTGGTTGACGAGTGAGACCCGCCAAAGGAGTTAAGTCAGAGGTGACCTCGTTCCGGCGCTTCCTTGGTGTATTTGGTAAGCCGGAGGAGAGTTCTGCGTCCTTGCTGGTCCGGGTCTGCCTCCGGCTCTCATGAATCTGTCGCTTCAAAAGAAATTGAGGATCTTGATAAGCTAAAGGATGTGAAAATCTTACTTTCCGGGTTACTCTTCGGATTTTCTGTCTTGGCAAAGGCTCGGAGTCGGAGGAAATAATAGTTACCTCTTCATCAACTCCGTGACTCGTTCCCGTGTCCTCCTGATGATAATCAGTGTCAATAAGGTGGTTAAAAAAGGAGCCTAGAGAGTCAAGAGCTACCTCCGACTCAGAGGTATCTTCTAGTCGAAGCAAGTCTGAGGCGCTGGTCTTATTTCCTTTCTTCTTAGCGGCAGTTTTCCTGGCGGCTCTCTTGGCCTTCCTGGCTCTCTTTTCAGCTTCATGATCATACTTTGTTTTCCAAATTTTGTCATTAGCTTGTGAAAATCAGCAAAAGTCTGAGTAAAGACAAAACATCAAGGATGAAGGTAAAAATGCTCAAATTGGTGGCTTACCGCTGGAGCCGGGTTAGCTTTGCAGAAAGGGTTTAAGCCCACCTTGCCACAGTCTGCTAGGCTTTCGTTCAAGAGCAACTTTGTCATATCATCAATGACGTCGTTAGGTAAATTGTCAGGGTTGTGCCGCAGAGGATCATTCTTCTCTCCTGTGTAGGTGCACATCAAACCAGAACGGCGGCTCAATGGAATGATCCGCCAGGCAAGCCAAACCCGGACCAAGTCGATACCACTTAAGCCATTCCCCAAAAGAGCCTTGATTTTAGCCATGGTAGGAGCGAGTTTCTGGCGATCAGCAGCGGACAACTTGTCTGGTAGAGGATGATTAGACTCGAGGCGCAGGGCGCGAAAGCCGGGCAGAGGGTTCTCATTAGCTGGAGAAGTGTCTTTGCAATATAACCATGTCTGGTTCCAATCTTTGGGGTGACTTGGTGCGTTTGCATAAGGTAAAATGGCGTCTCTCCGTCGTTGGATTGAGACCCCACCAAGTTCCAAGCTAGGCCCGTTGGCACATTCATTCTGGCGGTTCAAATAAAATAACTCTCTGAAGAGTAGTAAGCTGGGCTCTTCTCCAAGATACACCTCACAAAACAATTGAAAGTTGCAAATATTAGACACGGAGTTGGGTCCGATGTCTTGAGAACTGAGGTCAAAAAAGTGTAGGACGTCTCTAAAAAACTTTGAGCCGGGTGAGGAAAGCCCCGGTTCATGTGGTCAGTGAAGACGATGACCTCCCCCTCTTTGGGCTGAGGCTTTTCCTCGGTTGGATCAGGTGCACGGTAGGACGTGATTTCCTTCTTTGGCAGATAGCCAGTCTTCACAAAGTCATCAAGTGTATTATCTGTGACGATGGACTTGACCCAATTGCATGAAGTGGGTGTTTTGGGCGGCATTATGAAGACGGAAGCCTAACAAAGAGTGAAATTGCCGGTTCAAACTTAAGCCGGAGAGGAAAAAATATTACAGTGCATATTCAAGATGGCGGCTTACAAAGGGGCCTAATGGTATATGACTAAATTATGTCAGGTTACGTAAACCGCCATGAGCAGTGCAAGTTATTTAAGCCGCCATGATAAGTTGGATGATGTCTGTTGAGCATTTCAATTTAAGTCGGCAATTTGAGCCGCCATGGCTAGATGGATCTAACAAATGCAGTTTTTGCCTAAGTGTTACATAAACAAGTTTCACAGGCTGCAGCTATTATTTTGGATCAACGGCTGTTCAGGAAAAGAAAAATAAATCTAGACCTAAAAACCAGTACAGACGAGTTCATGAGCTTTCACAAGATCTTTTCTTCCAGGAAAGGGGATCTACTGATATCAAAAGTGGAAATAAAACAACTACCGCATTGATTGAACACCGTTTTCAGATCAAAGAAGCTCGCGGTACAGCCTGGAAGATGAACTACGATGAACTACGAAGAACACAAAGAAACTTGCAAACCCTAATGCGGATCTGAGGTATGGGAAGGCAGAAACTTACAGCTGCAGATCTACTGCGGAGGGTCGCCGCCGTTGTCTGGATCGACTCGGGTTGATGCAGCGGCCGAGGTTGAGGAAGACGAGGTGCTCTGCGGCGAAGGCGAAGCTCGAGCGGTAGAAAGGTTGCGAGAGGAAGAAGACGCTGGAAAGGGGGAGAATGAGGAAAGACTGGTTGTGCCTATTTATAAGGAAAGACTCTTAAGTGGGCGCAAAAAAGAGGAGGCCGAAAATATGGTTATCCAGCTACCAGGACGCCTCGATTCTCGGGATGGTCATTAAGATAAGGATCCGTTGAGATACGTTGGATAAAGTGTGAAGTAATGGCAGATGACATCATGGCGGGTTATCATAAATCCAGAAGATGACGTCATGGCGGGTTACAAATTCTCGCATAATGAAGAGCAGAGGATTTTCTATAAGTGTTGAAGATTGACATGAACAAGTTCAAATCAATCTGGGGCCTAATGTTGGGGATATAAATATTAGGTATGACCCGCCCAGGAGGGGTCGGGTTATACCTATGGTGATTCATGAAGCCCAAGACAGCTCTGGAAGATGGCGGTTCAGTTAAGGGCCCAAGGCCCAAAGGCGACTCAAGGCCCGTAGAGATAAACCGCCATATGTACATAACTTACATTGTAAGGCAGGGATAGTTAGAGACCGAGCCGGACACTGTTTATGAGCCGGCCGGGACTCTGTGAGCCTCTGGGCGTCAACCTCTGTATATAAAGGGACGACCCGGCGGCGGTTCAGGGCAAGGAACATCAGATCGAAAGCTAGGTCAAGCGGATTCGCTCCCTAGTAATCGAAACATAAGCAATACCACCTCAAACTGGATTAGGCCATTACCTTCACCGCAAGGGGCCGAACCAGTATAAACCCTCGTGTCCTTTGTCCCGTTTTAACCCCTTTAAGCTTCCTAGTTGCGATGGCTCCACGATTAAGTGATTTCACTAGGATATCTGCCGTGACAATTCCACGACAAACAGATTTCACTCAATTCAAAAAAGATTTCGCCAATTTAAAAAATAGTTTCACTCATTTCTACAAAACTAGAGAGTATGTAATATATTGAATACACAAATCTCGCGCATTTCAAAATGACAATTTCAATCATTTAAAAAAATAGGTTCTTCTCATTTCAAAACAGAAAAAATCACTAAAATATTTCACTTATTTCAAACCACTGTTTTTACTCAGTTCAAAAATAATTCCACTCATTTAAAAAAACTGATTTCACATATTAAATAAAAGCATTGAATCTACTATTTCGAAAGGGTAATGTTTGTGGCCGGCGCGCCGGCCGAACCGTTGCGCCGCTCTCACCACATCCGTGCGATCTAATGTTGATCATGCGGTCTTCAAAACAACCGCACGTGGCTAGTGGGCCCCACACACCGTCCAGCCTTCCTTATCTCTTCACGTATGTGCTCGGCGGCTCATCCCCATCCACATCCTTCGCGCATCTCCCTCCCCACCCGCTACCAAGGAGCGGCGCTCGTCGCCATGGCCGCCGGCAGCTGGATCTATCCACATCCTGCTGCAATCAGGGAGCAGCGCTCGTCCTCGTCCCCATCCACATCCTGCCGCATCTCCTTCCCCATCTCCCGCAGTCAGGGCCATGCTCGTCGTCTAGCCGCCGCGGCCAAGTTGCAATCGACCACGCCGGCGATGAACTTGTGCTGGAACCAGGTCCGTTTTTGCTGGATCCACCCGTTATTTTTGCTACAACCCCTTTCTTTTTTTGCTACCATCCCCTTCCGATTTTGATCAATTTTTTATTTTTTTGCTGGATCCGATGCCTCGTTTTGCTGGAACCAGCTGGTGGATGTGCTGCAAGGTCGACACCTCGCGCGGAGGAAGCTGCCTCCAACGGCGAGGAGGGCGCCGGTGCTGCAACCAGCAGCTGCTGGCGGCGAAGACGACGGCTTTTGGTGCTGCAACCACATTTTTTATTTGCTGGAACCGGGCGCCAGAAAGTTGCAACCACTTTTCATCGGTGCTGGATCAGGACGGCGTCGAGCTCGTTTTTGCTGGAACCAGCTAGATTTTTTGTTGCGAGGACATGTGAGAGATTTTTGTTGTGACCGATGGGGGCGACTTGTTTTTGCTGCAATCATTGATTCATTTTGCTGGAACCAACGTAAATTTTTGCTGGAACCGGTTAATTCCTTTTGGTACATCAAACCTATTTTTTTGGAATTTTTGCTGCAACTGGCTGTGATTTTGCTACCACCGTCTTTTGATTTTGCTGGAAGCAGCTTATTTTTTGCTACCATTGTATTAATTTTTGCTACCATCGTATTAATTTTTGCTACCACCATTTGTGATTTTTGCTACATCCTTTTTACAGGGTCATCGACCAGCAACTTGTTGAGATTGTCGTCGGGGGCGTGCGACGCGGCGACCGTGCGATGATCAGCGTCGAGGACGACGACCGGCGAGACACACTCGAATGGTGCTTCACTTGGGGGTGGAGATGCGCGAGATGCCCGAGATGCGAAAAGGACTGAGCGAGGGAAGAAGGATGAGCGAAACGTTATTTTAATCTGACGGTGCAGAACAAGTGGCATTGGACGGCCCGCGGTTGACCGGCCTAAATTTGGGCCAGTGCGCCTATCGCTGCCCATTTCGAAAACTATCAGTTTCGCACACTGAAGAAATTGCAAGGCTGAGTGACTGGGCTAGTGGGGGAGAATGAGGGCGTGTTCTGATGTCCTCCGGCTTCACGCTTCGAAAACTTCCCAGACGAAATTGTCCCGAACGGTTTTAGCTGGAGAAGCTGGATTCGGGAAGCTGCTCCTTCCCTACGTGTAAAAAAGAGAAGCAAGGCCGGCCCAGCTCCACCGAAACATGAAGCATGGAGTTTGCTCTATTTACAGGGAACTGCCACTGCCAAGTATACCGGTTCGTTGGCTCCCCTCGAAAAGAAACAGAACATCTCGAATCGTTACGTGAATCCTCGCTTGTACCGCTACCCCCTCCTAATTGGGCTGCATGCAGCCGGCCCAACATACGACTAACAGGCCACAACCCTCTCTCAGTTGGGCTGCAACTGTGGGAGAAGCTACCGATGTCCCGAACACTCCAGGAATCGCTACCTGAAGTTAGAAGCGAGGATGAGAAGTTGAAAATGTGGAGTTTTGTGAAGCTGGGGAGAATCCGAACACGCCCTGAGAGGATAGGTTGGAACGAACGCTCCTGAGAACTGGGCGGCGAGTAGTCTTACATCAAGATTTGTGCTACAAGATGGTAATCAACCCGTTTGTGCCAGGATCCTAAAAATCTGATGTCAGATCTTTATCATTTTTAAAGAAAACGGCCATCTTTAGCCGGTCTGCTCATCTCGCACGAATCACGGCGCTTTAAATCCAACGGTTGACAACGTGAATGAGACCAAATTATCTCTCGCTGGCTGAGTTTCACCAATCTCAATCAAATTAATATGATCAGATAATCACAGACTAATAACCTACTAGAATTTTTACGTCCGGGTTTGTTGCTAGTACGTGTCACGTATGACAATTATCTAGTAAGTGAGCAAACTTACCATAAAAAAGTTTGGAGTTGCCATATGTTTGTATCACACGTTGTGACCAAAGGAAAAAAAACAAACGGCAAATTCTTTGTCGTCTATTTCCACATGGAATTTCCGTAACAACCAGCAATTGAGAAGCACACAGCTGAAACCAGAAAACGGCCGACGACATTACGGTGCACATCATCATGGCAGTACCATCTGGAGCAGCATCTCGTTCCACGCGTCGATGGGGCCCGGCAGGCACCAGTGCACGCAGTCCTTGTACAGGGTCACGTTCTCGTGCGCCCAGTGCCCGTACCGGCTCGGGTGCCCGTCCGGCCGGAGCAGCATCGCCGCCGTGGTGTCCATCAGCACCAGCCTCGCGCCGCCCCCTCCTCTCCTCCTGGCCGCCTCCTCTGCCTGCGCGAACTCCTCCACCTGCGCCGTGTGGAAGTCGAGGCTCAGCCCGGCCATGCGCGTCTCGTTCGCCGCGTACGGCCGCGTCCGCCGGCAGTCGCCGCCCTTGTTCCACTCCCCGCCCTCGAAGTGCGTCGGCGACACCGTCCGCACGATGGCCGTCCCGTTGAAGCCCGGGTGGCTCGTGACCGCCCGCAGCACCGTGCGGAACGCGACGCGCTGCGAGTGCCGCAGCGTGAGGTCCGGCACGCCCGGGACGAGGCAGTAGTGGCAGGCGACGACGCGGCCGGACTCGTAGAACAGGGACGGCCGCGTGAACCAGTTCGCGCCCGAGAGGACGAGGTAGTCGGCGCCCGCCACGCCGGGCAGCCAGGCGTCGTCCGGCTCGTCGAGGTAGATGTTCCACAGCCGGCCGCTGCCGTAATCGGCGTCGGACTGGTTCGCCTTGACGAGGAACGGCGACCAGAAGGTGGAGATGGTGAAGTTGTAAGACTCGTAGTGCAGTGTCCTGAATTCTTGGTTTTTCGTCGTGGAAATGTCTTTGGGATACTCCAGCTTCAATTAAAAAAATTGAATCAAAATCAAGTCCCTCTCTCTAATCATCGAAATGTAGATCATGCATTCTGTAGTGTAGATCAGTAAATTTTGGCAATAATCAGTGGACTGAAATTTATATCAGCTATCTAAACTGATGATTATTACCTTGGACAAGAGGCACATGAGGGACTGCATGTGGTTCCTGGCGAGCGAGTCGCCGACGAAGGCCATGGAGCGACCCCTGACGGCTTCGAAGAAGGCCGCCGCGTCGAACCGCGGGAGCTCGCACTGCGCCGGCCGCCAGCGCCATTTAAGGAAGCCGAGGTCGGGGCGGCCGTACTTCATGCAGTTCTGGTGCTCCTGGATCAGCGGGCAGGTCCGGTTCGTGTAGTACGGCTCGCCGCCGTCGTCCGGCACCCACTCGCCCCGGAAAATGTCGCATCCCTTGGGCACCCGGGCGACAGCAGGACGCCCGGGCTCGAGCCGCGGCGAGCCCGACGAGGAAACGGAGGCGAACCCGGACCTGTAGGTGTCGAGGAGCGAGCGTTGCTGGCGCGCGGCGAGGAGGAAGAGGACGAAGAGGAAGAGCGCCGGGACGGACACCGCGGTCGGGCTGGCGAGCTGGAGCTTCTGCATCCGCTGGTTCGGGGATCTGCCTTGCTACAATGGCCAGAAGCGGCGGCGGCTGGCTGCAGGGAGAGCGGGCGCACGGAGGGGGAGGGGGGACTGAGCTTCAGTGCCTGGTGACGAGCTTGCTTGCTAGCGCTGCGAGTAAACAATGGTGAACGCAGTACCTGCTCTACTCGGCTTGTCGTGGGGCAGGCTGATCGTGTAGTTTTTTACGGTTGTGAGGCGTGTTGTTGTTACTCCGAGGACAGCGTCGCAGCGATGGCAATGTACATGGCGACGAGGTTAATTGTCTGTGGCGCGCATGTGACGGTACGTCAGCTTTGGTTTGATGGGAAGGGCCGGGCCGGGCCGGGCCCTGCCCTTGCCTGCGCTTTATTTTGAACCGCGCGTACTGGGTAAATCACGTGACGCTTTGTCGAGCGATAATGCTTTTTTTGTCGAGCGATAATGCTGTCACTTGGGCAACAGCAGCAATGCAGCATGTAGCAAAACCATTCCTTCACCGTGGTCGTGAGAGCACGCGAGAACTGAAGTGTCGTAGCACAAGGGCGGAGGGCGCGCGCGTATGGTATGATGAGGTGCCGCGTGCTTGCGCTATGACACCTTGGTATCAATGTGTCACGTAATGGGGAGCAGCCCCACCGCCGTCTTCGCCGAGGCACGATGAGAGACCCAGCAAGCACCGGCGGCCGGTGATGATCGATCTGAAGTGAAGCGCATGCCACTGGCAGCATCGGCCGGCATGTGGGTGTTGTGTTGTGTGCGAAGCGCCAAATCCGTGGGATGTCCGTTGACGGTTAACCTTCTGCTGCAAGATGAAGAACGAACCTGACCCCCGCCTCTGCTTGTTCATTTTTGATAGGCGACATGTTAGAGCATATACAGCTGTACTTGACAAATCTGACCCCTGAAATGTTCGGTCCAGACGCGTCTGACTACATCTCAAGTAATCGATTTCACAACTAGATATCTTAAATTAGAAATCTCGCAACACCCCCCCCCCCCCCCCTCCCCAAAGTTGACATGTATGGCGCCGAGCCCCTCCTTGGAGGCTTTGGGGTGGACCCTCTCCCTCCCGCCTCCTCCCTGAGCTCCGGCGAAAGCCGGTTCGCCCCTTATTTGGGCGTCGACGGCACCTCGGTGGCGTGTTCCTTCTTGAAGGCGGCGGTCATGAGTTGCTCTTGGTGGTGGAGCGGTCGGTGTCTCGGCTCCAAAGCATGGCGGCCTGGTTGTCCTGCTCTTCTTCTTCGGTCTTTGTCATGGATGTGCGCCTTCGTCCGACAGCTTGCGTCCCTTGCTCCGTGCTGCCGCTGCCGGATTTCGTTCTCGTCGGGTTGGCCTTCCGTTGCTCGTGGGTCAGCGTTGTCTGCTTCTCCTATGGCAGCTCGGTCACCTGGAGCTGGGCTATGTGTAGCCACTCTGCTGGTCGCCGGTGCGGCACCCATCGAGCTTGGGTCAAAGGGTAGTGGCCCTTTGCGACGGTGGAGACAGCTCAAGTGTTGCCCGAGTCTGGTCATGGATGTAGCCGGCGCTCAATGCTTGCACAGCATGTCCCTCCTCTCAGGTACCTAGTTGGCTAGTTGGTGTAGGCGTAGTGATGGTCGTCGGCAACGATGCTCTATTGTTGCCATTGTGCTGTTCTACCTAGCTCTATGTATCTTCTTTCCGCTTTGCATTGCATTCTTCCCTTTGTATTGTGGTGCCCCTGTAATCCTGGCCGGTTGATGGCTTTCTTAATTCAAATTCGGACTAGGTTCGAGCTCCCAGAGCTCGGCCGGCGCCTTTTCTCTAAAAAAATTAGAAATCTAAGTCCATACTATTACATGCAACGTAAACCTAATCTTAAGCGGAGCTCGTCCACCTCTGCCATGCTCATGTCCAATGGCCAGTTGCGCCCCTCAGGCTGTTGGTTCGGTTGCCGGCGAGGTAGAGTAGGATATGGGACACAGCGCTGCTCACGCGACTCAACGCGCCGCCGTCTCCCATGCCCTACTCTTCCTCGTCGGAGCCCAGAACCCTGACTGTGCTGGTGGACCTGAGATCGATGATGGATTCGTCCTGGGAGGAGCCGGCGACATCCACCACGACGTGGTTGCGGCACCCGGACTAGTGCACCATCCGGGGCGCCGGAGAAGGCCGGAGATCACGGGACGGGAGCTTCGGCGGCGGAGGGGAGTGGAGTGAAGTGGCTAGGCACTACTAGGGAAAACCCTAGTAGTAGCGCGGGTATTTTGCCTATCAGTAGCGCGGGACGACGCGCTACTGATAAGGCGCTACAGCTAACGTGTAGCAGTAGCGCCTGTCGTCCCACGCTACTGCTATACATGGCTAGCAGTAGTGCGCTTTAGTGCAGAGCGCTGCTGCTAATATCTGCAGCGCTTTTTAGCAGGAAGCGCTACTGGTAAGGGAGCGCTACTGCTAACTTTGTTCCCATCGCTACTGCTAGTTTTATTAGTTTCTGTTTTTTTCTGCATATTTGTTTTGTATTTGAATAGGCTTTATACAATAATCTTTAGCATATCATACACATACAAATGTAATCATAGCATATACATACAAATAGTCTCATCAAATCATGTCATCATCATAATCATCATCCAACACAAAGTGGTCTCTCGTCATCATCTCGAAAATAGCGATACAAGTCCCGATTACTTGCAACTACATCGTCATCCATCTAAACAATGATATACGCGAGAAGAGCTATCACTTTGAGTGAGAGCGGAACTATGCAGTACATGAGTTCGTATCCCTCTCTCGCATTAGCGTGAACCTAAACTAACTACTGGCTGTCACTCGGAAACCGGAAACCGGTACACCTGGGCCTGGCATTTCAGCCACTCGTCGTATACTCCTGGCATAGCACTACTTCGCCATCGATGATCTATACACCTGCATCGTCACATGAGTCGATGATATGCAACATATATAGTTGAGCAACAGAAAGAGACAGACTTGGCAAAAATAGAAGCAACATATCATAAGCATAAATAACAAAGTTCATCGTACCCAAAATGCCCTAACTAGAGTGATCTTCGCTAGTCGAGGATGACGGTTTAATTACATCACAAATAAAGTTTCGTCGTGCATAACTCAAAGTTTCGTCATACAGATAGTATGGACTAAACGGACACATTGTCATATATCGACAATCACTCCAACATGTCGTGCCATCCATCCAAGTCAAGAAGATAGTCCTCGAGCTTAGTGAAAGGCTTCAGGTCGAGACGCTGAGCGACTACGCGTGTTCGGACGTCTTCCCGCGACATTTGTCCTTCTTCGTAGAACATCCTTGTTTTTCCGACGACCTTCTTCATGATGATTTGGGCAAGTTCGCGCTGGATGTGATAGAACTTAGCTCGAAGTCGATGATCCTCGATATCTCCTAAGTTCTTTGCCCATTGCAGAATATGGGCATCGCTGGATCTAGGTGACATGCGAAGGTTCTGGTGATCCCGTCTGTACTCCAGCATGTGGTGTAGGACATAGAATCCATCATTAAGAGAATCACTCGGTTGCTGGATGCAGCAGAAGTCGGTCTTATGGCCGAAGGCGGGCCTGCCGTCCCTTTTCTTCTTGTCCTTGACCTCTCCACCCCGTGCGCCGTAGTAAAACATAGCACTGTCGAGAACAGACTTGATGTGGGTGTAATCCTTTTTGTTAATGTTCTTCGACGAGTCCAAGTAAAGAGCGTGGGAGTATCGGGGGTAGAGGATGATGAGGACGGCGCGCCCGCCGCTGCGCAAAATAAGTACACCTCAAATTAATTAGCCCCCACCGTGCAAATGAATGATTGAAATCAAAGGAAGGATATCCGCGCGGATGACTTACAGGGGATGATAAGGCACGAGAATCGCCTCCTTGTCCTTATTGGCGATCATGAAATTGGCGATGTATTCCCTCGCGTATTCACGGTGCTCTGCGCAGACTCCCAAGAAGCCCTCGTGCATGAAGTACGGGTCAGTGACACAGATATGAGGTATCTGCTCAACCCCGATGAGGTAGTTC
The DNA here is from genome assembly GCF_002575655.3 of Aegilops tauschii subsp. strangulata. NCBI lineage: Eukaryota > Viridiplantae > Streptophyta > Magnoliopsida > Poales > Poaceae > Aegilops > Aegilops tauschii. Next base: position 178,646,821 of record NC_053041.3, read on the forward strand.
ATGTGCAAGGCATAAAGGCGGACAAACGTAAAATCCAGCTTCTTCAAGTGAAACATGTCGAAGATGTAATCGAATCAAAGGAAGAACTTCTCCGCGGGGAATGTGTCGACGTACAACAATCCGCGGCACGTTAACCACGTAGAGTGGGTATCCTGGATTTTTTGAGGTGATGAGGCCTTTCTCTATCCGCAGCACATCGTCATGAAGTCTCCTTAAATCACCGAATCTGGCCCCTAGCGCTGCTTTAGGTAGGATTGGTTGACCGGGGATATGCCATTTTGCCGCATCGGGGATATCTATACGGTCTTGAACCCGAGGCTGCTGAGGCGGCTGGATCATAGAAGCAGTCTTTTTGCCTTTCCTCGGTCTCTTCCTAGACTTCTTTACTACCGGAAGGTTGTCCATAATACATTCAGACTCCGGAGGCGGCAATTCAGGCACCAATTCATGACGCTCATCCTCATCTAAGTAGGCGCTAGTATTGACATATTATTGAGTGTCATCGTCATCCTCATCCTCATCTATGGCGACGTCACCAGCGACTAATGGAGCCTCTTCCTCACCCCCTCCGCTATCACCCAGCACGACAGCCGATGCTAATTGGGTAGGTGAGGTGTTGAGTTCATACCTAACTGCGTGCTCGTGGGTGTGCTCCCGGCCGCCTCCAGACGAAGCAGACTCTTTGGCCACAACAGGACCTACCCATTGCAACAATCACCAAGCCGCCGCGGGGTCTCGTCGTCATCCCCCACTAGTACCAGAGGAGCCAAATTCTCATGGTCTGGCTTGACACTGGCCACGGAAACCTTGAAGACGTCCGGGGGATCGGCCGGCTGTGGAACAATGGTTCCTTCGACTCCATTATCGTCGCCTTCCCCACGTCCACCTTCTGGTCGCCGATGGTGTACAATATGGTGCACGGGGTTTCGTCGGCCTGCAAAGAAAAGTCTGCGACGTGAGACATCCGAAAGAAATGAAAACGAGAGATTATACATTTATTGAAGGGGGCCGGTGTGACAGATACCGTGAGGGCGTCGAGCTCAGCCAAAGATGAAGCACCGCCGAGCACGTCCGGGCCGGAGCCGGTGCCGAAGTAGGTGCAGGAGCCGGTGCGGGAGCTGGTGCAGGAGCTGGTGCGGGAGCCGGTGCGGGAGCAGGTGCAGCTGCAGGTGCTGGTGCAACACTAGTCGAGCTGCTCCCGAAGAAGTCAGCAAGGGGAAAGTCCACTGCATTTTTTTCTGGATTTTGCCTGCTCCAATTGAAAACGGCCGGAACCAAGGTAGTAGACATATCTACAAGCACTTGTTTTGCGGCAGCTACCGCTGTTGCGACTGTCTCAGATGATTTCTTCTCAACCGCAATCTCAACCTTCTTGTCGATGTTTTCTTCAGTTAACCTCCGTCTTTCCTTTCTCTCCTCCATGGTCTCACGGTAGTACTTCTTCCACGTGGTGCCATCTCCGACACCGTGCACGCGTCCATACGACGGTCGAGTCTCCCACTTGGTGGCCTCATGGTAGTACTTCTCCCACTTGGGCCTCGCCAACGCCTTAGACGGCGAGTCGCTTTCGGCCGCAATCCTGTGTTGCTCTCTCTGCAAAAGGCACAAGGATCGTTTACAAATATGACTAACGTGCATTCGAATTGATCAGAAACTAAAATTATCAGCAGTCTCATGAACTCTGTCATGACCGCGTTCGTCTCGAAAACCTTCTTCACTGGGTCCCAACGGTGCCGGGCCCTGAGGACGTCACGCTCCTGCGGGACGGTGAACTCCGCCAAGCGGTCTGGGATGCCCAGACTCACGGCTTCCGCGTCCTCCTTGGCCCATATGGACCTCTTCCCGCCGTAACCACGGCTTCCAAGGTGGTGGCACCCAATGTTCCTCTGTTGAAGCCCCTTCATGTACTTCGACTTTTTTTGGCAGCTTCGGCCTCGCAAGCGTCCTTGAATATTTGAAAGTGCTCTTCCGTGATTGTCGGATTATCCTTTACAATCTCGGAGTAGGGTTCCTTTTTGTTGACGATCCGATATTTCACCCTTGATTTCCAGGCGGCCAACGCGTCGCTAAACTTGGTCATGGCGTGTTTGTTTATCTTCTTCATTGCCGGGTCCTTATCTGGATCTTTATAATCCTTTTCATTCCAGCCCGAGAACAAGAATATCCGGTGCAGCTTCTTTAGGAGGGAGGGGCTCATATTATCTATCTTCTTTAGTTTCTCATCGTTGATGGTGGCGGTTGTCCGTATGATGCAGCCTATTTGATTGCCGTAGCACGCGCGCGCTTCCTCGGGCGCGTTTGGCTCAAAATTGCCGTCGTCCACCTCCGTGACCACTAGTCTAGTAGTCCTGAGCTTGTTAGGAAGTTGTTGCCTCTTTGCTTTCGGTTCTATACCGGCTCCGCTAGTCTCAGCGCCGGTCTCAGTCTCAGCGCCAGTCTCGATGCCGGTCTCAGTCTCATCACCGGTCTCAGTCTCAGCGCCGGTCTCGATGTCGGTCTCAATCTCCGATGTGACAGGTGGACCCAGCAACATCAACTCTTGATCGTCGGCTTCCCTCAAAAATTCTTCTGCCGCCAGGTAGACGTTGTCGCAGTCACCAGAACCCTGTCCTTCATCGTTGCTAGCCATGTTTCCTACGATTAAATATAGTCAATTAATTCTAGATCTAATAAAATGAATAATGACATAAAAAAGGCCTATGCTTTGCAGGAACGTTGACTCCTTCCCAGTGCGGCAAATCCCGGGCTCTCGATATGTCCTAGTTTGTAGCACAAGTCATGCCGAAATTCACGGAAAATTTCGGCATGACTTTTGCTAAAAAGTGGACAAATTAAGAACCTGAAATTTGCTGGAACGGAAATGAATCAACATTCCGGCAAAACATAGGCCACTCGGCTTCATTCCCTGGAAACAACAAAGCCACTTGGGCACAGTCGAACCACTTCAATGAAAAGATATAACATGAGCAAACACTATTGAGGAATTTGCATATAACATGGCCACTTCAATGAAAAGATATAATCAACAATAATGGAATATGCAAATGAACATCAATGACATATATCATATAACAACAATCTTGTTTTTGTTTACATAGCAACAATTAGTTTAACCAAGTTTTTGAAAAGAAAAACAATTCTGTTTTTTGTTTATAGCTAAATGCCATAGCTGCTGTTTTTTATTTATAGCTAAATACTTTTGTTTTTTGTCTAAAGCTAAAAGTCTAGGAACTCCATTTTCTCTAACCCTTCTGACCTCACCAAAATTTCCACAACAAGACCTTAGTACCTACACCCAATTTGTTCAAAAATATTCAGGTCCATAGTCCAAATAATTCAAATTTCATTTGAGTGAAATTTGGAACAGATTCAGGTCCATAGTCCAAATAATTTTTCATAGCTAAGTGTTTTTTGTTTATAGCCTCTATTAATTTAAATCTAAATGCTACTATTATTTACATACCCTCTATTAATGTAAAGCTAAATGGAATTACTGTTTAGGCATTTTCATAAAAAAATTGCCCTAGCTAATTTCCTAAAAAAATTGCTAATCATTTTTCCTAAATGCTAAAAAATGCCTACTGCCCTAAACAAATCACCTAGGGTTCATATGAACAACAACACAGCATCAACATATATATGAATTGCCCTAGCAGAGAGAGAGATGATGGTAGGGGAGAGGAGAGGCAGAGCCTTACGGTCGGCGGCGAGGGCAGGCTCTGGCTCGGGCGGCGGAGGTCCTGGACGGGCTCAGGCGGCGGCGGTGAGGTCGAGGGGGCAGCGGTGAGCTCGAGGGAGGCGACGATGAGGTCGACAACGGCCTCGGGCGGCGGCTGTGAGGTCGAGGGCGGACTCGGGCGGCGGCGGGGTGGTCGAAGGCGGCCTCGGGCGGCGGCGGTGTGGTCGAAGGTGGCAGCGCGACGGCGGCGATGGAGCTGTTGGGGGAGAAGGGGGAGTGGAGGGGGAAGGACTTAGCGAAATTTTGAGCCCGCGCGGCCGGGGGTTAAGTCAAACTAGCAGTAGCGCGTTTTGCCGAAACGCGCTATAGCTAAGTTAGCTATAGCGTTTTCCAGCGAAACGCGCTACAGCTATTCCTTTCTGTTTTCTTTTTCTTTTGTTTTATTTACATTTTTTTTTCATTTCTCCTTTTTCTATTTCTTTCATTTTCATTTACTTTTCTACTTATTTTATTTTTCATAGCAGTAGCGCTCTACAGCATAAACACGCTGCTACAAAGTTCATAGCAGTAGCGTGCTTCTGGAAGAACCGCTACTACTATTCCTAGCCTACCGACACCAGCGAGGGAATTATAGTAGCAGCGCTTTTCCGCGCAGACGCGCTACTGCTACAACAATGGTTGTAGCGTGCTTTTGTAACAAGCGCTACTAATAAGTAGCAATAGCGCCGTGTTTTGACCAGCGCTACTGCTATACCTCTGTGTATAAGGTTTTCCCTAGTAGTGAGGGTTTGGTCTGGGAGCAGATGGGGACGAATATATGCGGAGTTGGGTGGGTCGGGTCCGACATGGCGAACGCGCCCGGTCGTGTCCGGGCGTCCCCATATCCACCCCATATTTGGTTGGATATTAGGGGTCCTGGTCAGCCCGGGTGTTTGAGGCGCCCGGTTGGGTCTTTTTTTGCCGGTCAGTGACCGGACCACCCGTCCGGGCGTATGAGGGGGGTTTGAGGCGCTTGGCTCTAGATGCTCTTACAGATTGCTTCATTTCTACTGGAGGTAACCGGGAACATCAAAACGGTGTTAGGGCATCTGCAATGCCCCCAAATCGCATGCAACCATCGAACCGCGTAGTGCAGATGTGTTTTGTCATTCAACACGGTCCTGTATCCATCCGCGTAGCCGGACGTCCTTTTCCTGTAAACTGGAAGCAAACTGGGAAGGCTTGGTGGGAGTCCGGATCGCTGCCACCCAAGCGTCCGATAAATTTGGCACACCCAAAACCCATCTCTATCGCCCGCGTGCTATCCCGCCAGAGTGTCAGCTCCGCATTCATGGTGCAAAGCGAACGCGCCCGCTCACTGGAGCCAGCATTGAAGCGGCTCGTCGGCCGAGAGTGTCGCCCACTGCACGCCCGTTGTGCACGCCTTCACTCCGCATTTAAACGACATCCGTCTGCCCGCCTACCTCCATTAAACCAGCATGTGTGCCGAGGTGTTGGGGAACGTAGTAATTTCAAAAATATTCCTACACACACGCAACATCATGGTGATGCATAGCAACGAGAGGGGAGAGTGTTGTCCACGTACCCTCGTAGACCGTAAGCGGAAGCGTTATGACAACGCGGTTGATGTAGTCGTACGTCTTCACGATCGACCGATCCTAGTACCGAAAGTACGGCACCTCCGCGATCTGCACACGTTCGGCTGAGTGACGTCCCACAAACTCACGATCCAGCAGAGTGTCGGGGAAGAGCTTCGTCAGCACGACGGCGTGATGACGGTCATGATGAAGCTACCGGCGCAGGGCTTCGCTTAACCACTGCAACGATATGACCGAGGTGGATTATGGTGGAGGGGGGCACCGCACACGGCTAAGAGATCAATGATCAACTTGTGTGTCTATGGGGTGCCCCTTCCCCCGTATATAAAGGAGTGGAGGAGGGGGAGGGCCGGCCCTCCTATGGCGCGCCCCCTGGGGAGTCCTACTCTCACCGGGAGTAGGATTCCCCCCTTCCCTAGTTGGACTAGGAGTGGAAGGAAGGGGGAGAGAGAGGAAAGGAAAGGGGGGGCATCCAATTCGGATTGGGCTTGGGGGGGGCGCCCCCCTCCTAGGCCTCCCTCTCTTCTCTCCCACTATGGCCCAATAAGGCCCATATACCTCCCGGGGGGTTCCGGTAACCTCCTGGTACTCCGGTAAATGCCCGAACTCATCCGGAACCATTCCGATGTCCAAACATAGGCTTCCAATATATCAATCTTTACGTCTCGACCATTTTGAGACTCCTCGTCATGTCCGTGATCATATCCGGGACTCCGAGCTACCTTCGGTACATCAAAACACATAAATTCATAATACCGATCGTCATCGAACATTAAGCGTGCAGACCCTACGGGTTCGAGAACTATGTAGACATACAGAGATACGTCTCCGGTCAATAACCAATAGCGGAACCTGGATGCTCATATTGGTTCCTACATATTCTATGAAGATCTTTATCGGTCAAACCGCATAACAACATACGTTGTTCCCTTTGTCATCGGTATGTTACTTGCCCGAGATTCGATCGTCGGTATCTCAATACCTAGTTCAATCTCGTTACCGGCAAGTCTCTTTACTCGTTCCGTAATGCATCATCCCGCAACTAACTCATTAGTTACATTGCTTGCAAGGCTTATAGTGATGTGCATTACTGAGAGGGCCCAGAGATACCTCTCCGACAATCGGAGTGACAAATCCTAATCTCGATCTATGCCAACTCAACAAGTACCATCGGAGACACCTGTAGAGCACCTTTATAATCACCCAGTTACGTTGTGACGTTTGGTAGCACACAAAGTGTTCCTCCGGTATTCGGGAGTTGCATAATCTCATAGTCATAGGAACATGTATAAGTCATGAAGAAAGCAATAGCAATATACTAAACGATCAAGTGCTAAGCTAACGGGATGGGTCAAGTCAATCACATCATTCTCTAATGATGTGATCCCGTTAGTCAAATGACAACTCATGTCTATGGCTAGGAAACTTAACCATCTTTGATTCAACGAGCTATTCAAGTAGAGCCATACTAGTGACACTCTGTTTGTCTATGTATTTACACATGTACTAAGTTTCCGGTTAATACAATTCTAGCATGAATAATAAACATTTATCATGATATAAGGAAATATAAATAACAACTTTATTATTGCCTCTAGGGCATATTTCCTTCAGTCTCCCACTTGCACTAGAGTCAATAATCCAGATTACACAATAATGATTCTAACACCCATGGAGTCTTAGTGTTGATCATGTTTTGCTCGTGAGAGAGGCTTAGTCAATGGGTCTGCAACATTCAGGTCCGTATGTATCTTGCAAATCTCTATGTATCCCTCCTTGACTTGATCCTGGATGGAATTGAAGCGTCTCTTGATGTGCTTGTTCTCTTGTGAAATCTGGATTCCGTTGCCAAGGCAATTGCACCAGTATTGTCACAAAAGATTTTCATTGGACCCGATGCACTAGGTATGACACCCAGATCGGATATGAACTCCTTCATCCAGACTCCTTCATTTGCTACTTCCGAAGCAGCTATGTACTCCGCTTCACACGTAGATCACGCCACGACGCTTTGCTTAGAACTGCACCAACTGATAGCTCCACCGTTCAATATAAATACCTATCCGGTTTGTGATTTAGAGTCATCCGGATCAGTGTCAAAGCTTGCATCGACGTAACCATTTATGACGAGCTCTTTGTCACCTCCATAAACGAGAAACATATCCTTAGTCCTTTTCAGGTATTTCAGGATGTCCTTGACCCCTGTCCAGTGATCCACTCCTGGATTACTTTGGTACCTTGCTACCTCTTGAGCACTGCGTTGGTTTTCCCTTGAATAGGAAAGGGTGATGCAGTAAAGTAGCGTAAGTATTTCCCTCAGTTTTTGAGAACCAAGGTATCAATCCAGTAGGAGGCCACGCACGAGTCCCTCCCACCTACACAAACAAAAAAATCCTCGCGACCAACGCAATAAAGGGGTTGTCAATCCCTTCACGGTCAATTACGAGAGTGAGATCTGATAGATATGATAAGAAAAATATTTCTATCATATTAGGTTTTTGGCTCCGTCTCTGGTAGTTTGGGGGTACGTAGGTATATATAGGAGGATGAAGTACGTCGGTGGAGCAACAGGGGGCCCATGAGGGTGGAGGGCGCGCCTGGGGGGGGGGGGGGGGTAGGCGCGCCCCCTACCTCGTGCCCTCCTGGTTGATGTCTTGACGTAGGGTCCAAGTCCTCTGGATCACGTTCGTTCCGAAAATCACGTTCCTGAAGGTTTCATTCCGTTTGGACTCTGTTTGATATTCTTTTTCTGCGAAACTCTGAAATAGGCAAAAAACATCAATTCTAGGCTGGGCCTCCGGTTAATAGGTTAGTCCCAAAAATAATATAAAAGTGTATAATAAAGCCCAATAATCATCCAAAACAGAATATAATATAGGATGAAGCAATAAAAAATTATAGATACGTTGGAGACGTATCAAGCATCCCCAAGCTTAATTCCTGCTCGTCCTCGAGTAGGTAAATGATAAAAACAGAATTTTTGATACGGAATGCTACTTAGCATAATTTCAATGTAATTCTTCTTAATTGTGGTATGAATATTCAGATCCGAAAGATTCAAGATAAAAGTTTAATATTGACATAAAAGCAATAATACTTCAATCATACTAACTAAGCAATTATGTCTTCTCAAAATAACATGGCCAAAGAAAGTTCATCCCTACAAAATCATATAGTTTAGTCATGCTCCATCTTCATCACACAAGAATGCTCTCATCATGCACAACCCCGATGGCAAGCCAAGCAATTGTTTCATACTTTAGTAATCTCAAACTTTTTCAACCTTCACGCAATACATGAGCGTGAGCCATGGATATAGCACTATGGGTGGAATAGAATATAATGATGGGGGTTACGTGGAGAAGACAAAAAGGGAGAAAGTCTCACATCGACGCGGCTAATCAACGGGCTATGGAGATGCCCATCAATTGATGTCAATGTGAGGAGTAGGGATTGCCATGCAACGGATGCACTAGAGCTATAAATGCATGAAAACTCAACAAAAGAAACTAAGTGGGTGTGCATCCAACTTGCCTGCTCATGAAGACCTAGGGCATTTGAGGAAGCCCATTGTTGGAATATACAAGACAAGTTCTATAATGAAAATTTCCCACAAGTGTGGTGCTACATTGAAGCACAAGTGTGGTAAAAGGATAGTAACATTGTCCCTTCTCTCTTTTTCTCTCATTTTTTGGGCCTTCTCCTTTTTTTATGGCCTTTCTCTTTTTTTTCCTCACTTGGGACAATGCTCTAGAAAATGATGATCATCACACTTCTATTTATTTACAACTCAATGATTACAACTCAATACTAGAACAAAGTATGACTCTATATGAATGCCTCCAGCGGTGTACCGGGATATGCAATGAATCAAGAGTGACATGTATGAAAAATAATGAATGGTGGCTTTGCCACAAATACAATGTCAACTACATGATCATGCAAAGCAATATGACAATGATGAACATGTCATGATAAACGGAACGGTGGAAAGTTGCATGGCAATATATCTCGGAATGGCTATGGAAATGCCATAATAGGTAGGTATGGTGGCTGTTTTGAGGAAGATATAAGGAGGTTTATGTGTGAAAGAGCGTATCATATCATGGGGTTTGGATGCACCGGCGAAGTTTGCACCAACTCTAAATGTGATAAAGGGCAATGCACGGTACCGAAGAGGCTAGCAATGATGGAAGGGTAAGAGTGCGTATAATCCATGGACTCAACATTAGTCTTAAAAAACTCATATACTTATTGCAAAAATCTAAAAGTCATCAAAAACCAAGCACTACGCGCATGCTCCTAGGGGGATAGATTGGTAGGAAAAGACCATCGCTCGTCCCCGACCGCCACTCATAAGGAGGACACTCTAAGAACACCTCATGTTTCAAATTTGTTACATAGCGTTTATCATACGTGCATGCTACGGGACTTGCAAACTTCAACACATGTATTTCTCAAATTCACAACTACTCAACTAGCACAACTTTGATATCACTACCTCCATGTCTCAAAACAATCATCAAGCATCAAACTTCTCTTAGTATTCAACACACTCATAAGAAAGTTTTTACTAGTCTTGAATACCTAGCATATTAGGATTAATTTCCCAAATTAAGCAAATTAACATGTTGTTTAAGACTCTCAAAATAATATAAGTGAAGCATGAGATAATAATAGTTTCTATAAAACAAAACCACCACCGTGCTCTAAAAGATATAAGTGAAGCACTAGAGCAAAACTATATAGCTCAAAAAATATAAGTGAAGCACATAGAGTATTCTAATAAATCCCGAATCATGTGTGTCTCTCATCAAAAGGTGTGTACAGAAAAGATGATTGTGGTAAACTAAAAAGCAAAGACTCAAATCATACAAGACGCTCCAAGCAAAACACATATCATGTGGTGAATAAAAATATAGCTCCAAGTAAAGTTACCGATGGAAGTAGACGAAAGAGGGGATGCCTTCCGGGGCATCCCCAAGCTTTGGCTTTTAGGTGTCCTTAGATTATCTTGGGTGTGCCATGGGCATCCCCAAGCTTAGGCTCTTTCCACTCCTTGTTCCATAATCCATCAAATCTTTCACCCAAAACTTGAAAACTTCACAACACAAAACTTAGCAGAAAATCTCGTGAGCTCCGTTAGCGAAAGAAAACAAAACACCACTTCAAGGTACTGTAATGAACTCATTCTTTATTATATTGGTGTTAAACCTACTGTATTCCAACTTCTCTATGGTTTATAAACTCTTTTACTAGCCATAGACTCATTAAAATAAGCAAACAACACACGAAAAACAGAATCTGTCAACAGAACAGTCTGTAGTAATCTCTAACCAACGCAAACTTCTGGAACTCCAAAAATTCAGCCAAAACAGGACGACCTAGACAATTTGTTTATTTATCAGCAGCAATTGGAATAAATATTTTATCACATTCTGGTGATTTTTAACAATTATTTTCGTGAACAGAAAGTTTCTGGAATTTTCAGCAAGATCAAATAACTATCATCCAAGAAGATCATATAGGTTTAACTTGGCACAAACACTAATTAAAACATAAAAACAAATCTAACCAGAGGCTAGATCAAATATTTATTCCTAAACAGAAGCAAAAAGCAAACAAAACTAAAAATAAAGTTGGGTTGCCTCCCAACAAGCGCTATCGTTTAACGCCCCTAGCTAGGCATAAAAGCAAGGATAGATCTAGGTATTGCCATCTTTGGCTTTCAATTTTTTAGCGGAATCATGATCGAATCCGGGAGGTTCTTTACGTTTCCCTTCATATTCTGAAATTTTTAGATCTAAAGAATCCAACCGCTTATTGCAAAGAGTAATCAACATATTCATGCGGTGAAGATTTCCACTAACACCCTTAAGAGGTTCAAGACATTTTTGTAAAATTTTCGTTACTTCGCAAATTTTCTCAAAAACTTGCGTTTCTTCCTGGGTATGGTGAGGCCCCTTTTGTTGAGGTAGTGTTCCCACTATACCCTCTATAACTTCATGCGCAATATTGGGATCAATTTCAATAAAATTGCCTATGGCAACGCAATCTAAAAGTTGTCTATGAGACATATTCAGTCCAACATAAAAATTGCGAAGCAGAATTCTAAGGTTCACTTCAAAGGTACAATTACGATAAGACTCCATCATTCTAAACCAAGCATCTTTTAAGTTTTCTCCTTGTCTTTGTTTGAAGTGAAAAACTTCAAACTCAGGAGACAATGGAGTTGATAGAGGACTAGCCATAACGACAAAGCAAACGGTAAAGAGGCGAACGGAAATGAGAGGGCGAATAAAACTGCAAGGGTGAAGTGGGGGAGAGGAGAACGAGAGGAAAATGGCAAATAATGTAATGTGGGAGATAAGGGTTTGTGATGGGTACTTGGTATGTTGACTTTTGCGTAGACTCCCCGGCAACGGCGCCAGAAATGGCTCGTTGTCGGGAGTCCAAATCTTGACTTGACCTTGCGTAATCCTCCCCGGCAAAAGCGCCAGAAATCCTTCTTGCTACCTCTTGAGCACTGCGTTTGTTTTCCCTTGAAGAGGAAAGGGTGATGCAGTAAAGTAGCGCAAGTATTTCCCTCAGTTTTTTAGAACCAAGGTATCAATCCAGTAGGAGGCCACGCACGAGTCCCTCGCACCTACACAAACAAATAAATTCTCGCAACCAACGCAATAAAGGGGTTGTCAATCCCTTCACGGTCACTTACGAGAGTGAGATCTGATAGATCTGATAAGATAATATTTTTGGTATTTTTATATTAAAGATGCAAAGTAAAAATAAAAGGAAATAAACGGCGCAAGAAATAACTTGTTGTTGGAAGATTAATATGATAGAAAATAGACCAGGGGGCCATAGGTTTTCACTAGTGGCTTCTCTCAAGAGCATAAGTATTACGGTGGGTGAACAAATTATTGTTGAGCAATTAATAGAATTGAGCATAGTTATGAGAATATCTAGGTATGATCATGCATATAGGCATCACGTCCGCGACAAGTAGACCGACTCCTGCCTGCATCTACTACTATTACTCCACACATCGACCGCTATCCAGCATGCATCTAGAGTATTAAGTTCATAAGAACAGAGTAACGCTTTAAGCAAGATGACATGATGTAGAGGGATAAACTCATGCAATATGATATAAACCCCATCTTGTTATCCTCGATGGCAACAATACTATACGTGCCTTGCTGCCCCTACTGTCACTGGGAAAGGACACCGCAAGATTAAACCCAAAGCTAAGCACTTATCCCATTGCAAGAAAGATAAATCTAGTAGGCCAAACCAAACTGATAATTCGAAGAGACTTGCAAAGATAACCAATCATACATAAAAGAATTCAGAGGAAAATCAAATATTGTTCATAGATAAACTTGATCATAAACCCACAATTCATCGGTCTCAACAAACACACCACAAAAGAAGATTACATCGAATAGATCTCCACGAGAGAGGGGGAGAACATTGTATTGAGATCCAAAAAGAGAGAAGAAGCCATCTAGCTAATAACTATGGACCCGAAGGTCTAAGGTAAACTACTCACACATCATCGGAGAGGCTATGGTGTTGAGGTAGAAGCCCTCCGTGATCGATGCCCCCTCCGGCGGAGCTCCGGAAAAGGCCCCAAGATGGGATCTCACGGGTACAGAAGGTTGCGGCGGTGGAATTAGGTTTTTGGATCCGTCTCTGGTAGTTTGTGAAGGAAATATGCCCTAGAGGCAATAATAAAGTATTATTTATTTCCTTATATCATGATAAATGTTTATTATTCATGCTAGAATTGTATTAACCGGAAACATAATACATGTGTGAATACATAGACAAACAGAGTGTCACTAGTATGCCTCTACTTGACTAGCTCGTTAATCAAAGATGGTTATGTTTCCTAGCCATAGACATGAGTTGTCATTTGATGAACGGGATCACCTCATTAGGATAATGACGTGATTGACTTGACCCATTCCGTTAGCTTAGCACTCGATCGTTTAGTATGTTGCTATTGCTTTCTTCATGACTTATACATGTTCCTATGACTATGAGATTATGCAACTCCCGTTTACCGGAGGAACACTTTGTGTGCTACCAAACGTCACAACGTAACTGGGTGATTATAAAGGTGCTCTACAGGTGTCTCCAAAGGTACTTGTTGGGTTGGCATATTTCGAGATTAGGATTTGTCACTCCGAGTGTCGGAGAGGTATTTCTTGGCCCACTCAGTAATACACATCACTATAAGCCTTGCAAGCATTGTGACTAATGAGTTAGTTGCGGGATGATGTATTACGGAACGAGTAAAGAGACTTGCTGGTAACGAGATTGAACTAGGTATCGAGATACCGACGATCGAATCTCGGACAAGTAACATACCGATGACAAAGGGAACAAACGTATGTTGTTATGCGGTCTGACCGATAAAGATCTTCGTAGAATATGTGGGAGCCAATATGAGCATCCAGGTTCCGCTATTGGTTATTGACCGGAGAGGTGTCTCGGTCATGTCTACATAGTTCTCGAACCCGTAGGGTCCGCACGCTTAACGTTACGATGACGGTTATATTATGAGTTTATGTGTTTTGATGTACCGAAGGAGTTCGGAGTCCCGGATGAGATCGGGGACATGACGAGGAGTCTCGAAATGGCCGAGACGTAAAGATCGATATATTGGACGACTATATTCGGACTTCGGAAATGTTCCGAGTGATTCGGGTATTTTTCGGAGTACCGGAGAGTTACGGGAATTCGTATTGGGCCTTAATGGGCCATACGGAAAAGGAGAAAAAGACCCCAAAGGGTGGCCGCACCCCTCCCCATGGACTAGTCCGAATTAGACTAGGGAGGGGGGGCGCCCCCTTCCTTCTTTCTCCTTCTCCCTTCCCTTTTCCTACTCCAACAAGGAAAGGAGGAGTCCTACTCCCGGTGGGAGTAGGACTCCCCCCTTGGCGCACCCTCCTCCTTGGCCAGCGGCCTTCCCCTTGCTCTTTTATATACGGGGGCAGGGGGCACCCCATAGACACAACAATTGATCATTGATCTCTTAGCCGTGTGCGGTGCCCCCCTCCACCATATTACACCTCGATAATATCGTAGCAGTGCTTAGGCGAAGCCCTGCGTCGGTAGAACATCAACATTGTCACCACGCCGTCGTGCTGACGAAACTCTCCCTCAACACTCGGCTGGATCGGAGTTCGAGGGACGTCATCGAGCTGAACGTGTGCTGAACTCGGAGGTGCCGTGCGTTCGGTACTTGATCGGTCGGATCGTGAAGACGTACGACTACATCAACCGCGTTGTGTTAACGCTTCCGTTTTCGGTCTACGAGGGTACGTGGACAACACTCTCCCCTCTCGTTGCTATGCATCACCATGATCTTACGTGTGCGTAGGAAAATTTTGAAATTACTACGTTCCCCAACAGTGGCATCCGAGCCTGGTTTTATGCGTTGATGCTATGCACGAGTAGAACACAAGTGAGTTGTGGGCGATATAAGTCATACTGCTTACCAGCATGTCATACTTTCGTTCAGCGGTATTGTGAGATGAAGCGGCCCGGACCGACATTACGCGTACGCTTACGCGAGACTGGTTTCACCGTTGAGAGCACTCGTTGCTTAAAGGTGACTGGCGGGTGTCTGTCTCTCTCACTTTAGTTGAACTGAGTGTGGCTACGCCCGGTCCTTGCGAAGGTTAAAACAACACCAACTTGACAAACTATCGTTGTGGTTTTGATGCGTAGGTAAGAACGGTTCTTGCTAAGCCCGTAGCAGCCACGTAAAACTTGCAACAACAAAGTAGAGGACGTCTAACTTGTTTTTGCAGGGCATGTTGTGATGTGATATGGTCAAGACATGATGCTATATTTTATTGTATGAGATGATCATGTTTTGTAACCGAGTTATCGGCAACTGGCAGGAGCCATATGGTTGTCGCTTTATTGTATGCAATGCAATCGCCATGTAATTGTTTTACTTTATCACTAAGCGGTAGCGATAGTCGTAAAAGCAACAAGTTGGCGAGACGACAACGATACAACGATGGAGATCAAGGTGTCGAGCCGGTAACGATGGTGATCATGACGGTGCTTTGGAGATGGAGATCACAAGCACAAGATGATGATGGCCATATCATATCACTTATATTGATTGCATGTGATGTTAATCTTTTATGCATCTTATCTTGCTTTGATTGACGGTAGCATTATAAGATGATCTATCACTAAAATTTCAAGATAAAAGTGTTCTCCCTGAGTATGCACCGTTGCAAAAGTTCTTCGTGCTGAGACACCACGTGATGATCGGGTGTGATAGGCTCTACGTTCAAATACAACGGGTGCAAAACAGTTGCACACGCGGAATACTCAGGTTAAACTTGACGAGCCTAGCATATGCAGATATGGCCTCGGAACACGGAGACCGAAAGGTCGAGCGTGAATCATATAGTAGATATGATCAACATAGTGATGTTCACCATTGAAACTACTCCATCTCACGTGATGATCGGACATGGTTTAGTTGATATGGATCACATGATCACTTAGATGATTAGAGGGATGTCTATCTAAGTGGGAGTTCTTAAGTAATATGATTAATTGAACTTTAATTTATCATGAACTTAGTCCTGATAGTATTTTGCAAATTATGTTGTAGATCAATAGCTCGCGTTGTTGCTTCCCTGTGATTATTTTTTGATATGTTCCTAGAGAAAAATTATGTTGAAAGATGTTAGTAGCAAAGATGCGGATTGGATCCGTGATCTGAGGATTATCCTCATTGCTGCACAGAAGAATTATGTCCTTGATGCATCGCTAGGTGACAAACCTATTGCAGGAGCAGATGCAGACGTTATGAATGTTTGGCTAGCTCAATATGATGACTACTTGATAGTTTAGTGCACCATGCTTAACGGCTTAGAATCGGGACTTCAAAGACATTTTGAACGTCATGGATCATATGAGATGTTCCAGGAGTTGAAGTTAATATTTCAAGCAAATACCCGAGTTGAGAGATATGAAGTCTCCAACAAGTTCTATAGCTAAAAGATGGAGGAGAATCGCTCAACTAGTGAGCATGTGCTCAGATTGTCTGGGTACTACAATCGCTTGAATCAAGTGGGAGTTAATCTTCCAGATAAAATAGTGATTGACAGAATTCTCTAGTCACCATCACCAAGTTAGTAGAACTTCGTGATGAACTATAGTATGCAAGAGATGACGAAAGTAATTCCCGAGCTCTTCGTGATGCTGAAATCGACGAAGGTAGAAATCAAGAAAAACATCAAGTGTTGATGGTTGACGAGACCACTAGTTTCAAGAAAAGGGCAAAAGGAAGAAGGGGAACTTCAAGAAGAACGGCAAGCAAGTTGCTCCTCAAGTGAAGAAGCCTAAGTCTGGTCCTAAGCCTGAGACTAAGTGCTTCTACTGCAAAGGGACTGGTCACTGGAAGCGGAACTACCCCAACTATTTGGTGGATAAGAAGGATGGCAAAGTGAACAAAGGTATATTGGATATACATGTTATTGATGTGTACTTTACTAGTGTTTATAGCAACCCCTCGGTATTTGATACTGGTTCAGTTGCTAAGAGTAGTAACTCGAAACGGGAGTTGCAGAATAAACAGAGACTAGTAAAAGGCGAGGTGATGATGTGTGTTGGAAGTAGTTCCAAGATTGATATGATCATCATCGCACACTCCCTATACTTTCAGGATTAGTGTTGAAACTAAATAAGTGTTATTTAGTGTTTGTGTTGAGCATGAATATGATTTGATCATGTTTATTGCAATACGGTTATTCATTTAAGTTAGAGAACAATTGTTGTTCTGTTTACATGAATAAAAACCTTCTATGGTCATACACACCAACGAAAATGGTTTGTTGGATCTCGATCATAGTGATACACATATTCATAATATTGAAGCCAAAAGATGCAAAGTTAATAATGATAGTGCAACTTATTTGTGGCACTGCCATTTAGGTCATATTGGTGTAAAGCGCATGAAGAAACTCCATACTGATGGGATTTTGAATCACTTGATTATGAATCACTTGATGCTTGCGAACCGTGCCTCATGGGCAAGATGACTAAAAACGCCATTCTCCGGAACTATGGAGAGAGCAACAGACTTGTTGGAAATCATACATACAGATGTATGTGGTCCGATGAATATTGAGGCTCGTAGCAGGTATCATTATTTTCTGACCTTCACAGATGATTTGAGCAGATATGGGTATATCTACTTAATGAAACAGAAGTCTGATACATTTGAAAAGTTCATATAATTTTCAGAGTGAAGCGGAAAATCATCGTAACAAGAAAATAAAGTTTCTACGATCTGATCGTGGAGAAGAGTATTTGAGTTACGAGTTTGGCCTTCAGTTAAAACAATGTGAAATAGTTTCACTACTCACGCCACTTGGAACACCACGGTGTTATGGTGTGTCCAAACATCGTAATCGTACTTTATTAGATATGGTGCGATATATGATGTCTCTTACCGATCTACCACTATCGTTTTGGGGTTATGCATTAGAGACAGCTGCATTCACGTTAAATAGGGTACCATCTAAATCTGTTGAGACGACATCTTATGAACTGTGGTTTGGCAAGAAACCAAAGTTGTCGTTTCTTAAAGTTTGGGGTTGCGATGCTTATGTGAAAAGGTTTCATCCTGATAAGCTCAAACCCAAATCGGAGAAATGTGTCTTCATAGGATACCCAAAGGAGACAGTTGGGTACACCTTCTATCACAGATCCGAAGGCAAGACATTCGTTGCTAAGAGTGGATCCTTTCTAGAGAAGGAGTTTATCTCGAAAGAAGTGAGTGGGAGGAAAGTAGAACTTGATGAGGTAACTGTACCTGCTCCCTTATTGGAAAGTAGTTCATCACAGAAATCTGTTCCTGTGACTCCTACACCAATTAGTGAGGAAGTTAATGATGATGATCATGTAAACTTCAGATCAAGTTACTACCAAACCTCGTAGGTAAACCAGAGTGAGATCCACACCAGAGTGAGATCCACACCAGAGTGGTACGGTAATCCTGTTCTGGAGGTCATGTTATTTGACCATGACGAACCTACGAACTATGAGGAAGCGATGATGAGCCCAGATTCCACAAAATGGCTTGAGGCCATGAAATCTGAGATGAGATCCATGTATGAGAACAAAGTATGGACTTTGATTGACTTGCCCAATGATCGGCGAGCCATTGAGATTAAATGGATCTTCAAGAGGAAGACGGACGCTGATAGTAGTGTTACTATCTACAAAGCTAGAATTGTCGCAAAAGGTTTTCGACAAGTTTAAGGTGTTGACTACGATGAGAGTTTCTCACTCGTATCTATGCTTAAGTCTGTCTGAATCATGTTAGCAATTTCCGCATTTTATGAAATATGGCAAAAGGATAAACAAAACTGCATTCCTTAATGGATTTATTAAAGAAGAGTTGTATATGATGCAACCAGGAGGTTTTGTCAATCCTAAAAGTGCTAACAAAATATGCAAGCTCCAGCGATCCATCTATGGACTGGTGCAAGCATCTCGGAGTTGGAATATACACTTTGATAAGTTGATAAAAGGATATAGTTTTATACAGACTTGCGGTGAAGCCTGTATTTACAAGAAAGTGAGTGGGAGCACTACAGCATTTCTGATAAGTATATGTGAATGACATATTGTTGATCGGAAATAATGTAGAATTATTCTGCAAAGCATAAAGGAGTGTTTGAAAGGAGTTTTTCAAAGAAAGACCTCGGTGAAGCTACTTACATATTGAGCATCAAGATCTATAGAGATAGATCAAGACGCTTGATAAGTTTTTCAATGAGTACATACCTTAACAAGATTTTGAAGTAGTTCAAAATAGAACAGTTAAAGAAAGAGTTCTTGCCTGTGTTACAAGGTGTGAAATTGAGTAAGCTCAAAGCCCGACCACGGCAGAAGATAGAAAGAGAATGAAAGTTATTCCCTATGCCTTGGCCATAGGTTCTATAAAGTATGCCATGCTGTGTACCAGATCTATTGTATACCCTACACTGATTTTGGCAAGGGAGTACAATAGTGATCTAGGAGTAGATCACTGGACAACGGTCAAAATTATCCTTAGTGGAATAAGGATATGTTTCTCGATTATGGAAGTGACAAAAGGTTCGTCGTAAAGGGTTACGTCGATGCAAGTTTTGACACTAATCTAGGTGACTCTAAGTCTCGATCTAGATACGTATTGAAAGTGGGAGCAATTAGCTAGAGTAGCTCTGTGCAGAGCATTGAAGACATAGAAATTTGCAAAATACTTACGGATCTGAATGTGACAGACCCGTTGACTAAAATTATCTCACAATCAAAACATGATCACACCTTAGTACTCTTTGGGTGTTAATCACATAGCGATGTGAACTAGATTATTGACTCTAGTAAACCCTTTGGGTGTTGGTCACATGACAATGTGAACTATGGGTGTTAATCACATGGTGATGTGAATTATTGATGTTAAATCACATGGCGATGTGAACTAGATTATTGACTCTAGTGCAAGTGGGAGACTGAAGGAAATATGCCCTAGAGGCAATAATAAAGTATTATTTATTTCCTTATATCATGATAAATGTTTATTATTCATGATAGAATTGTATTAACCGGAAACGTAGTACATGTGTGAATACATAGACAAACAGAGTGTCACTAGTATGCCTCTACTTGACTAGCTCGTTAATCAAAGATGGTTATGTTTCCTAGCCATAGACATGAGTTGTCATTTGATTAACGGGATCACCTCATTAGGAGAATGACGTGATTGACTTGACCCATTCCGTTAGCTTAGCACTCGATCGTTTAGTATGTTGCTATTGCTTTCTTCATGACTTATACATGTTCCTATGACTATGAGATTATGCAACTCCCGTTTACCGGAGGAACACTTTGTGTGCTACCAAACGTCACAACGTAACTGGGTGATTATAAAGGTGCTCTACAGGTGTCTCCAAAGGTACTTGTTGGGTTGGCGTATTTCGAGATTAGGATTTGTCACTCCGAGTGTCGGAGAGGTATTTCTAGGCCCACTCAGTAATACACATCACTATAAGCCTTGCAAGCATTGTGACTAATGAGTTAGTTGCGGGATGATGTATTACGGAACGAGTAAAGAGACTTGCCGGTAACGAGATTGAACTAGGTATCGAGATACCGACGATCGAATCTCGGGCAAGTAACATACCAATGACAAAGGGACCAAACGTATGTTGTTATGCGGTCTGACCGATAAAGATCTTCGTAGAATATGTGGGAGCCAATATGAGCATCCAGGTTCCGCTATTGGTTATTGACCGGAGAGGTGTCTCGGTCATGTCTACATAGTTCTCGAACCCGTAGGGTCCGCACGCTTAACGTTACGATGACGATTATATTATGAGTTTATGTGTTTTGATGTACCGAAGGAGTTCGGAGTCCCGGATGAGATCGGGGATATGACGAGGAGTCTCGAAATGGCCGAGACGTAAAGATCGATATATTGGACGACTATATTCGGACTTCGGAAAGGTTCCGAGTGATTCGGGTATTTTTCGGAGTACCGGAGAGTTACGGGAATTCGTATTGGGCCTTAATGGGCCATACGGGAAAGGAGAAAAAGACCCCAAAGGGTGGCCGCACCCCTCCCCATGGACTAGTCCGAATTGGACTAGGGAGGGGGGGCGCCCCCTTCCTTCTTTCTCCTTCTCCCTTCCCTTTTCCTACCCCAACAAGGAAAGGAGGAGTCCTACTCCCGGTGGGCGTAGAAGTCCCCCCTTGGCGCGCCCTCCTCCTTGGCCGGCGGCCTTCCCCTTGCTCCTTTATATACGGGGGCAGGGGGGCACCCCATAGACACAACAATTGATCATTGATCTCTTAGCCGTGTGCGGTGCCCCCCTCCACCATATTACACCTCGATAATATCGTAGCAGTGCTTAGGCGAAGCCCTGCGTCGATAGAACATCAACATTGTCACCACGCCGTCGTGCCGACGAAACTCTCCCTCAACACTCGGCTGGATCGGAGTTCGAGGGACGTCATCGAGCTGAACGTGTGCTGAACTCGGAGGTGCCGTGCGTTCGGTACTTGACCGGTCGGATCGTGAAGACGTACGACTACATCAACCACGTTGTGTTAACGCTTCCGTTTTCGGTCTACGAGGATACGTGGACAACACTCTCCCCTCTCGTTGCTATGCATCACCATGATCTTACGTGTGCGTAGGAAATTTTTTAAATTACTACGTTCCCCAACAGTTTGGGGGTACGTAGGTATATATAGGAGGAAGAAGTACGTCGGTGGAGCAATAGGGGGCCCATGAGGGTGGAGGGCGCGCCTGGGGGGGGGGGGGTAGGCGCGCCCCTACCTCGTGCCCTCCTGGTTGATGTCTTGACGTAGGGTCCAAGTCCTCTGGATCACGTTCCTTCCGAAAATCATGTTCCCGAAGGTTTCATTCCGTTTGATATTCTTTTTCTGCGAAGCTCTGAAATAGGCAAAAACATCAATTCTAGGCTGGGCCTCCGGTTAATAGGTTAGTCCCAAAAATAATATAAAAGTGTATAATAAAGCCCAATAATCATCCAAAACTGAATATAATATAGGATGAAGCAATAAAAAATTATAGATACGTTGGAGACGTATCAAGCATCCCCAAGCTTAATTCCTGCTCGTCCTCGAGTAGGTAAATGATAAAAACAGAATTTTTGATGCGGAATGCTACTTAGCATAATTTCAATGTAATTCTTCTTAATTGTGGTATGAATATTCAGATCTGAAAGATTCAAGATAAAAGTTTAATATTGACATAAAAGCAATAATACTACAATCATACTAACTAAGCAATTATGTCTTCTCAAAATAACATGGCCAAAGAAAGTTCATCCCTACAAAATCATATAGTTTAGTCATGCTCCATCTTCGTCACACAAGAATGCTCTCATCATGCACAACCCCGATGGCAAGCCAAGCAATTGTTTCATACTTTAGTAATATCAAACTTTTTCAACCTTCACGCAATACATGAGCGTGAGCCATGGATATAGCACTGTGGGTGGAATAGAATGTAATGATGGGGGTTATGTGGAGAAGACAAAAAGGGAGAAAGTCTCACATCGACACGGCTAATCAACAGGCTATGGAGATGCCCATCAATTGATGTCAATGTGAGGAGTAGGGATTGCCATGCAACGGATGCACTAGAGCTATAAATGCATGAAAGCTCAACAAAAGAAACTAAGTGGGTGTGCATCCAACTTGCTTGCTCATGAAGACCTAGGGCATTTGAGGAAGCCCATTGTTGGAATATAAAGACAAGTTCTATAATGAAAATTTCCCACTAGTATATGAAAGTGACAAAACAAGAGACTCTCTATCATGAAGATTATGGTGCTACATTGAAGCACAAGTGTGGTAAAAGGATAGTAACACTGTCCCTTCTCTCTTTTTCTCTCATTTTTTGGGCCTTCTCCTTTTTTATGGCCTTTCTCTTTTTTTCCTCACTTGGGACAATGCTCTAGAAAATGATGATCATCACACTTCTATTTATTTACAACTCAATGATTACAACTCAATACTAGAACAAAGTATGACTCTATATGAATACCTCCGGCAGTGTACCGGGATATGCAATGAATCAAGAGTGACATGTATGAAAAATTATGAATGGTGGCTTTGCCACAAATACAATGTCAACTACATGATCATGCAAAGCAATATGACAATGATGAACGTGTCATGATAAACGGAACGGTGGAAAGTTGCATGGCAATATATCTCGGAATGGCTATGGAAATGCCATAATAGGTAGTTATGGTGGCTATTTTGAGGAAGATATAAGGAGGTTTATGTGTGAAAGAGCGTATCATATCATGGGGTTTGGATGCACCGGCGAAGTTTGCACCAACTCTAAATGTGATAAAGGGCAATGCACGGTACCAAAGAGGCTAGCAATGATGGAAGGGTAAGAGTGCGTATAATCCATGGACTCAACATTAGTCTTAAAAAACTCATATACTTATTGCAAAAATCTACAAGTCATCAAAAACCAAGCACTACGTGCATGCTCCTAGGGGGATAGATTGGTAGGAAAAGACCATCGCTCGTCCCCGACCGCCACTCATAAGGAGGACACTCTAAGAACACCTCATGTTTCAAATTTGTTACATAACGTTTATCATACGTGCATGCTACGGGACTTGCAAACTTCAACACAAGTATTTCTCAAATTCACAACTACTCAACTAGCACAACTTTGATATCACTACCTCCATGTCTCAAAACAATCATCAAGCATCAAACTTCTCTTAGTATTCAACACACTCATAAGAAAGTTTTTACTAGTCTTGAATACCTAGCATATTAGGATTAATTTCTCAAATTAAGCAAATTACCATGCAGTTTAAGACTCTCAAAATAATATAAGTGAATCATGAGAGAAATAATAGTTTCTATAAAACAAAACCACCACCGTGCTCTAAAAGATATAAGTGAAGCACTAGAGCAAAACTATATAGCTCAAAAAATATAAGTGAAGCACATAGAGTATTCTAATAAATCCCGAATCATGTGTGTCTCTCATCAAAAGGTGTGTACAGAAAAGATGATTGTGGTAAACTAAAAAGCAAAGACTCAAATCATACAAGACGCTCCAAGCAAAACACATATCATGTGGTGAATAAAAATATAGCTCCAAGTAAAGTTACCGATGGAAGTAGACGAAAGAGGGGATGCCTTCCGGGGCATCCCCAAGCTTTGGCTTTTAGGTGTCCTTAGATTATCTTGGGGGTGCCATGGGCATCCCCAAGCTTAGGCTCTTTCCACTCCTTGTTCTATAATCCATCAAATCTTTCACCCAAAACTTGAAAACTTCACAACACAAAACTTAGCAGGAAATCTCGTGAGCTCCGTTAGCGAAAGAAAACAAAACACCACTTCAAGGTACTGTAATGAACTCATTCTTTATTATATTGGTGTTAAACCTACTGTATTCCAACTTCTCTATGGTTTATAAACTCTTTTACTAGCCAAAGACTCATTAAAATGAGCAAACAACACAAGAAAAACAGAATCTGTAAAAAACAGAACAGTCTGTAGTAATCTGTAACCAACGCAAACTTCTGGAACTCCAAAAATTCAGCCAAAACAGGACGACCTAGACAATTTGTTTATTGATCAGCAGCAATTGGAATAAATATTTTATCACGTTCTGGTGATTTTTAACAATTATTTTTGTGCACAGAAAGTTTCTGGAATTTTCAGCAAGATCAAATAACTATCATCCAAGAAGATCATATAGGTTTAACTTGGCACAAACACTAATTAAAACATAAAAACAAATATAACCAGAGGCTAGATCAAATATTTATTCCTAAACAGAAGCAAAAAGCAAACAAAACTAAAAATAAAATTGGGTTGCCTCCCAACAAGCGCTATCGTTTAACGCCCCTAGCTAGGCATAAAAGCAAGGATAGATCTAGGTATTGCCATCTTTGGCTTTCAATTTTTTAGCGGAATCATGATCGAATCCGGGAGGTTCTTTACGCTTCCCTTCATATTCGGAAATTTTTAGATCTAAAGAATCCAACCGCTTATTGCAAAGAGTAATCAACATATTCATGCGGTGAAGATTTCCACTAACACCCTTAAGAGGTTCAAGAGATTTTTGTAAATTTTCGTTACTTCGCAAATTTTCTCAAAAACTCGCGTTTCTTCCTGGGTATGATGAGGCCCCTTTTGTTGAGGTAGTGTTCCCACTATACCCTCTATAACTTCATGCGCAATACTGGGATCAATTTCAATAAAATTGCCTTTGGCAACACAATCTAAAAGTTGTCTATGAGACATATTCAGTCCAACATAAAAATTGCGAAGCAGAATTCTAAGGTTCACTTCAAAGGTACAATTACGATAAGACTCCATCATTCTAAACCAAGCATCTTTTAAGTTTTCTCCTTGTCTTTGTTTGAAGTGAAAAACTTCAAACTCAGGAGACAACGGAGTTGATAGAGGACTAGCCATAACGACAAAGCAAACGGTAAAGAGGCGAACGGAAAAGAGAGGGCGAATAAAACGGCAAGGGTGAAGTGGGGGAGAGGAAAACGAGAGGCAAATGGCAAATAATGTAAAGCGGGAGATAAGGGTTTGTGATGGGTACTTGGTATGTTGACTTTTGCGTAGACTCCCCGGCAACGGCGCCTGAAATGGCTCGTTGTCGGGAGTCCAAATCTTGACTTGACCTTGCGTAAGCCTCCCCGGCAACAGCGCCAGAAATCCCTCTCGCTACCTCTTGAGCACTGCGTTGGTTTTCCCTTGAAGAGGAAAGGGTGATGCAGTAAAGTAGCATAAGTATTTCCCTTAGTTTCTGAGAACCAAGGTATCAATCTAGTAGGAGGCCACGCACGAGTCCCTCACACCTACACAAACAAATAAATCCTCGCAACCAACGCAATAAAGGGGTTGTTAATCACTTCACAGTCACTTACGAGAGTGAGATCTGATAGAGATGATAAGATAATATTTTTGGTATTTTTATAATAAAGATGCAAAGTAAAAATAAAAGGAAATAAACGGCGCAAGAAATAACTTGTTGTTGGAAGATTAATATGATAGAAAATAGACCCGGGGGCCATAGGTTTCACTAGCGGCTTCTCTCAAGAGCATAAGTATTACGGTGGGTGAACAAATTACTGTTGAGCAATTGATAGAATTGAGCATAGTTATGAGAATATCAAGGTATGATCATGTATATAGGCATCTCGTCCGCGACAAGTAGACCGACTCCTGCCTGCATCTACTACTATTACTCCACACATCGACCGGTATCCAGCATGCATCTAGAGTATTAAGTTCATAAGAACAGAGTAACGCTTTAAGCAAGATGACATGATGTAGAGGGATAAACTCATGCAATATGATATAAACCCCATCTTGTTATCCTCGATGGCAACAATACTATACGTGCCTTGTTGCCCCTACTGTCACTGGGAAAGGACACCGCAAGATTGAACCCAAAGCTAAGCACTTCTCTCATTGCAAGACAGATCAATCTAGTAGGCCAAACCAAACTGATAATTCGAAGAGACTTGCAAAGATAACCAATCATACATAAAAGAATTCAGAGGAGAATCAAATATTGTTCATAGATAAACTTGATCATAAACCCACAATTCATCGGTCTCAACAAACACACCGCAAAAGAAGATTACATCAAATAGATCTCCACGAGAGAGGGGGAGAACATTGTATTGAGATCCAAAAAGAGAGAAGAAGCCATCTAGCTAATAACTATGGACCCGAAGGTCTGAGGTAAACTACTCACACATCATCGGAGAGGCTATGGTGTTGATGTAGAAGCCCTCCGTGATCGATGCCCCCTCCGGCGGAGCTCCGGAAAAGGCCCCAAGATGGGATCTCACGGGTACAGAAGGTTGCGGCGGTGGAATTAGGTTTTTGGCTCCGTCTCTGGTAGTTTGGGGGTACGTAGGTATATATAGGATGAAGAAGTACGTCGGTGGAGCAACAGGGGCCCCACGAGGGTGGAGGGCGCGCCTGGGGGGTAGGCGCGCCCCCCTACCTCGTGCCCTCCTGGTTGATGTCTTGACGTAGGGTCCAAGTCATCTGGATCACGTTCGTTTTGAAAATCACGTTCCCGAAGGTTTCATTCCGCTTGGACTCCGTTTGATATTCTTTTTCTGCGAAACTCTGAAATAGGCAAAAAGCAGCAATTCTGGGCTGGGCCTCCATTAATAGGTTAGTCCCAAAAATAATATAAAAGTGTATAATAAAGCCCAATAATCATCCAAAACAAAATATAATATAGCATGAAGCAATTAAAAATTATAGATACGTTGGAGATATATCATACCTCCCTGCTAAACTAATAGCAAGGCACACATCAGGTCTGGTACACAGCATTGCATACATGATAGAGCCTATGGCTGAAGCATAGGGAACACTTTTCATTTTTTCTCTATCTTCTGCAGTGGTCGGGCATTGAGTCTGACTCAACTTCACACCTTATAACACATGCAAGAACCCTTTCTTTGCTTGATCCATTTTGAACTTCTTCAAAACTTTATCAAGGTATGTGCTTTGTGATAGTCCAATTAAGCGTCTCGATCTATCTCTATAGATCTTGACGCCCAATATATAATCAGCTTCAACGAGGTCTTTCATTGAAAAACTCTTGTTCAAGTATCCTTTTATGCTATCCAGAAATTCTATATCATTTCCAATCAACAATATGTCATCCACATATAATATTAGAAATGCTATAGAGCTCCCACTCACTTTCTTGTAAATACTGGCTTATCCAAAAGTCTGTATAAAACCATATGCTTTGATCACACTATCAAAACGTTTATTCCAACTCCAAGATGCTTGCACCAGTCCATAAATGGATCGCTGGAGCTTGCACACTTTGTTAGCATCCTTTGGATTGATAAAACCTTCAGGTTGCATCATATACAACTCTTCTTCCAGAAATCCATTCAGGAATGCAGTCTTTACATCCATTTGCCAAATTTCATAATCATAAAATGCAGCAATTGCTAACATGATTCGGACGGACTTAAGCATCGCTACGGGCGAGAAGGTCTCATCGTAGTCATCTCCTTGAACTTGTCGAAAACCTTTCGCAACAAGTCGAGCTTTGTAGCCAGTAACATTACCGTCAGCATCAGTCTTCTTCTTGAAGATCCATTTATTTTCGATGGCTTGCCGATCATCGGGCAAGTCAACCAAAGTCCACACTTTGTTCTCATACATGGATCCCATCTCAGATTACATGGCCTCAAGCCATTTTACGGAATCAGGGCTCATCGTCGCTTCCTCATAGTTCGTAGGTTCGTCATGGTCAAGTAACATGACCTCCAGAACAGGATTACTGTACCACTCTGGTGCGGATCTTACTCTGGTTGACCTACGAGGTTCGGTAGTGACTTGATCTGAAGTTACATGATCATCATCATTAGCTTCCTCACTAATTGGTGTAGGAGTCACATGAACATATTTCTGTGATGAACTACTTTCCAATAAGGGAGCAGGTACAGTTACCTCATCAAGTTCTACTTTCCTCCCACTCACTTCTCTCGAGAGAAACTCCTTCTCTAGAAAGGATCCATTCTTAGCAACGAATGTCTTGCCTTCGGATCTGTGATAGAAGGTGTACCCAACAGTTTCCTTTGGGTATCCTATGAGGACACATTTCTACGATTTGGGTTCGATCTTATCAGGTTGAAGCTTTTTCACATAAGCATCGCAGCCCCAAACTTTAAGAAACGACAACTTTGGTTTCTTGCCAAACCATAGTTCATAGGGTGTCGTCTCAACGGATTTAGATGGTGCCCTATTTAATGTGAATGCAGCCATCTCTAAAGCATAACCCCAAAACGATAGCGGTGAATTAGTAAAGACATCATAGATCGCACCATATCTAGTAAACTACGATTACGACGTTCGGACAAACCATTACGCTGTGGTGTTTCGGGTGGCGTGAGTTGCGAAACTATTCCGCATTGTTTCAAATGAATACCAAACTCGTAAATCAAATATTCTCCTCCACGATCAGATCGTAGAAACTTTATTTTCTTGTTACGACGATTTT
Organism: Aegilops tauschii subsp. strangulata; assembly: GCF_002575655.3. Lineage (NCBI taxonomy): Eukaryota > Viridiplantae > Streptophyta > Magnoliopsida > Poales > Poaceae > Aegilops > Aegilops tauschii. The sequence continues at coordinate 178,675,706 of NC_053041.3, forward strand.
CCACTTCACTCTGAAATTCTTTGAACTTTTCAAATGTTTCAGACTTATGCTTCATCAAGTAGATATACCCATATCTGCTCAAATCATCTGTGAAGGTGAGAAAATAACGATACCCGCCGCGAGCCTCAACATTCATCGGACCACATATATCAGTATGTATGATCTCCAACAAATCTGTTGCTCGCTCCATTGTTCCGGAGAACGGCGTTTTATTCATCTTGCCCACGAGGCATGGTTCGCAAGTACCAAGTGATTCATAATCAAGTGATTCCAAAAGTCCATCCGAATGGAGTTACTTCATGCGCTTTACACCAATATGACCTAAATGGTAGTGCCAAAAATAAGTTGCACTATCATTATCAACTCTGCATCTTTTGGCTTCAATATTATGAATATGTGTGTCACTACTATCGAGATTCAACATAAATAGACCACTCTTCAAGGGTGCATGACCATAAAAGATATTACTCATATAAATAGAACAACCATTATTCTCTGATTTAAATGAATAACCGTCTCGCATCAAACAAGATCCAGATATAATGTTCGTGCTCAACGCTGGCACCAAATAACAATTATTCAGGTCTAAAACTAATCCCGAAGGTAGATGTAGAGGTAGCAGGACGACCACGATCACATCGACTTTGGAACCATTTCCCACGCGCATCGTCACCTCGTCCTTAGCCAATCTTCGCTTAATCCGTAGTCCCTGTTTCGAGTTGCAAATATTAGTAACAGAACCAGTATCAAATACCCAGGTGCTACTTCGAGCATTAGTAAGGTACACATCAATAACATGTATATCACATATACCTTTATTCACCTTGCCATCCTTCTTATCCGCCAAATACTTGGGGCAGTTCTGTTTCCAGTGACCAGTCCCTTTGCAGTAGAAGCACTCAGTCTCAGGCTTAGGTCCAGACTTGGGCTTCTTCACTTGAGCAGCAACTTGCTTGCCATTCTTCTTGAAGTTCCCCTTCTTCCCTTTACCCTTTTTTCTTGAAATTGGTGGTCTTGTTGACCATCAACACTTGATGCTCCTTCTTTATTTCTACCTCCGCATCCTTTAGCATTGAGGAGAGCTCGGGAATTGTCTTATCCATCCCCTGCATGTTATAGTTCATCACGAAGCTCTTGTAGCTTGGTGGCAGTGATTGAAGAATTCTGTCAATGACACTATCATCAGGAAGATTAACTCCCAGTTGAATCAAGTGATTGTTATACCCAGACATTTTGAGTATATGCTCACTGACGGAACTATTCTCCTCCATCTTGTAGCTGTAGAACTTATTGGAGACTTCATATCTCTCAATCCGGGCATTTGCTTGAAATATTAACTTCAACTCCTGGAACATCTCATATGCTCCATGACGTTCAAAACGTCGTTGAAGTCCCGGTTCTAAGACGTAAAGAATGTCACACTGAACTATCGAGTAGTCATCAGCTTTGCTCTGCCAGACGTTCATAACATCTGGCGTTGCTCCTGCAGCGGGTTTGGCACCTAGCGGTGCTTCCAGGACGTAATTCTTCTATGCAGCAATGAGGATAATCCTCAAGTTATGGACCCAGTCCGTGTAGTTGCTACCATCATCTTTTAACTTAGCTTTCTCTAGGAACGCATTAAAATTCAACGGAACAACAGCACGGACCATCTATCTACAACAACATAGACATGCAAAATACTATCAGGTACTAAGTTCATGATAAATTAAAGTTCAATTAATCAAATTACTTAAGAACTCCCACTTATATAGACATCCCTCTAATCATCTAAGTGATCACGTGATCCAAATCAACTAAACCATGTCCGATCATCACGTGAGATGGAGTAGTTTTCAATGGTGAACACCACTATGTTGATCATATATACTATATGATTCACGCTCAACCTTTCGGTCTTAGTATTCCGAGGCCATATCTGCATATGCTAGGCTCGTCAAGTTTAACCCGATTATTCTGCGTGTGCAAAACTGGCTTGCACCCGTTGTATGTGAACGTAGAGCTTATCACACCCGATCATCACGTGGTGTCTCGGCATGACGAACTTTCGCAACGGTGCATACTCAGGGAGAACACTTATACCTTGAAATTCAGTGAGAGATCATCTTATAATGCTACCGTCGAACTAAGCAAAATAAGATGCATAAAGGATAAACATCACATGCAATCAATATAAGTGATATGATATGGCCATCATCATCTTGTGTCTTTGATCTCCATCTCCAAAGCACCGTCTAGATCACCATCGTCACCGGCGCGACACCTTGATCTCCATCCTAGCATCGTTGTCGTCTTGCCAACTATTGCTTCTACGACTATCGCTACCGCTTAGTGATAAAGTAAAGCAATTACATGGCGATTGCATTTCATACAATAAAGCGACAACCATATGGCTCCTGCCAGTTGCCGATAACTCTGTTACAAAACATGATCATCTCATACAATAAAATTTAGCATCATGTCTTGACCATATCACATCACAACATGCCCTGCAAAAACAAGTTAGATGTCCTCTACTTTGTTGTTGCAAGTTTTACGTGGCTACTACGGGCTGAGCAAGAATCGTTCTTACCTATGCATCAAAACCACAACGATTTTTTGTCAAGTATGTGTTGTTTTAACCTTCAACAAGGACCGGGCGTAGCCACACTCGATTCAACTAAAGTTGGAGAAACTGACACCCGCCAGCCACCTGTGTGCGAAGCACGTCGGTAGAACCAGTCTCGTGTAAGTGTACGCGTCCAACAATACTGCCGAAATCAAAGTATGACATGCTGGTAAGCAGTATGACTATTATCGCCCACAACTCACTTGTGTTCTACTCATGCATATAACATCTACGCATAAACCTGGCTCGGACGCCACTGTTGGGGAACGTAGTAATTTCAAAAAAAATTCCTACGCACACACAAGATCATGGTGATGCATAGCAACGAGAGGGGAGAGTATTGTCCACGTACCCTCGTAGACCGTAAGCGGAAGCATTATGAAAACGCGGTTGATGTAGTCGTACGTCTTCACGATCGACCGATCCTAGTACCAAAAGTACGGCACCTCCACGATCTGCACACGTTCGGCTCGGTGATGTCCCATGAACTCACGATCCAGCAGAGTGTCGGGGAAGAGCTTCGTCAGCACGACGGCGTGATGATGAAGCTACCGGCGCAGGGCTTCGCCTAAGCACTGCAACGATATGACCGAGGTGGATTATGGTGGAGGGGGGCACCGCACATGACTAAGAGATCAATGATCAACTTGTGTGTCTATGGGGTGCCCCCTCCCCCGTATATAAAGGAGTGGAGGAGGGGGAGGGCCGGCCCTCCTATGGCGCGCCCCATGGGGAGTCCTACTCCCACCGGGAGTAGGATTCCTGCCTTCCCTAGTTGGACTAGGAGTGGAAGGAAGGGGGGAGAGATGAAAGGAAAGGGGGGGGGGCGGCCCCCCACCCAATTCGGATTGGGCTTGGGGGGCGCCCCCTCCTAGGACTCCCTCTCTTCTCTCCCACTATGGCCCAATAAGGCCCATATACCTCCCGGGGAGTTCCGGTAACCTCCCAGTACTCCGGTAAATGCCCGAACTCATCCGGAACCATTCCGATGTCCAAACATAGGCTTCCAATATATCGATCTTTACGTCTCGACCATTTCGAGACTCCTCGTCATGTCCGTGATCATATCCGGGACTCCAAACTACCTTCGGTACATCAAAACACATAAACTCATAATACCGATCATCACCGAACGTTAAGCGTGCGGACCCTACGGGTTCGAGAACTATGTAGGCGTGACCGAGACACGTCTCCGGTCAATAACCAATAGCGGAACCTGGATGCTCATATTGGTTCCTACATATTCTACGAAGATCTTTATCGGTCAAACCGCATAACAACATACGTTGTTCCCTTTGTCGTCGGTATGTTACTTGCCCGAGATTCGATCGTCGGTATCTCAATACCTAGTTCAATCTCGTTACCGGCAAGTCTCTTTACTTGTTCCGTAATGCATCATCCCGCTACTAACTCATTAGTTACATTGCTTGCAAGGCTTATAGTGATGTGCATTACCGAGAGGGCCCAGAGATACCTCTCCGACAATCGGAGTGCCAAATCCTAATCTCGATCTGTGCCAACTCAACAAGTACCATCGGAGACACCTGTAGAGCACCTTTATAATCACCCAGTTACGTTGTGACGTTTGGTAGCACACAAAGAGTTCCTCCGGTATTCGGGAGTTGCATAATCTCATAGTCATAGGAACATGTATAAGTCATGAAGAAAGCAATAGCAATATACTAAACGATCAAGTGCTAAGCTAACGGGATGGGTCAAGTCAATCACATCATTCTCTAATGATGTGATCCCGTTAATCAAATGACAACTCATGTCTATGGCTAGGAAACTTAACCATCTTTGATTCAACGAGCTAGTCAAGTAGAGGCACACTAGTGACACTCCGTTTGTCTATGTATTCACACATGTACTAAGTTTCCGGTTAATACAATTCTAGCATGAATAATAAACATTTATCATGATATAAGGAAATATAAATAACAACTTTATTATTGCCTCTAGGGCATATTTACTTCACGAGGAACCTACTCCGGCGTCCCGAGCATGACACGTCTATCCCTTTATCGGCCGGCATTAAACATCCCCAGCGAGGAGCAGAAGGAAATGACGAGCGGTTTTCAGCAAGATATTTTCTGCAAGCACTGAAATTATCGGTAACGAGTAGTTTGATAGCAAGATAATTTGTAACGAGTGACAAGTAGCAATAGTAACTAAGGTGCAGCAAAATAACCCAATCCTTTTTTTTTATCAAAGGACAGGCCGGAACAGTCTCTTATAATAAGTTAAGCATTCTTGAAGACACACGAGAATTTCATTTAGTCACTTTCATCATGTTTGTTTGATTCACGTTCGGTACTTTGATAATTTGATATGTGGGTGGACCGGTGCTTGAGTGTTGTTCTTACTTGAAAAAGCCTCCAACTTATGATTAACCCCTCTCGCAAGCATCCGCAACTACGAAAGAAGAATTAAGATAAATCTAACCATAGCATTAAACATATGGATCAAAATCAGCCCCTTAGGGAATAGCGCATAAACTAGGGTTTAAGTTTCTGTCACTCGAGCAACCAATCATCTAATTACTACTACACAATGCATTCCCTTAGGCCCAAACATGGTGAAGTGTCATGTAGTCGACGTTCACATAACACCACTAAGGGAATCAACAACATACATATCATCAAAATATCGAACAAATACCAAATTCACATGATTATTATGACAAGACTTCTCTCATGTCCTCAAGAACAAAAGTAACTACTCACACATCATGTTCATGTCCATGATGAGAGGGGTATTGAATAGCATAATATATATGAACATATGATCTTCCACCAAATAAACCAACTAGATTCAACTACAAGATGTAATCAACACTACTGGCAAACCACAGGTACCAATCTGAGGTTTTGATACAAAGATTGAATACAAGAGATGAACTAGGATTTGAGATGAGATGGTGTTCGTAAAGATGTTGATGAAGATTGATCCTCTCATGATGAGAGGGTTGTTGGTGCTGACGATGACTTCAATTTCCTCGCCCCGGAGGGAAGTGTTCCCGGCAGAATCTCTCCGCTGGAGAGCAAAAGTGCTCCTGCCCAAGTTCTGCCTCGAGACGGCAGCGCTCCGTCCCGAAAGTCCCCCTTATTTTTTCTAGGGAAAATGGGCTTATATACTAGAAGATGGGCACCGGAGGCTGGCCAGGGGCCCCACAAGTCACCAGGGTGCACGGGGGGGGGGGGGGGGGGGGGAGGGGCGCGTCCTGGTGCCTTGTGGGCACTGATACATCTCCATCGTATCTATAAGTTTTAATTGTTCCATGCCAATATTATAAACTTTCACATATTTTTGGCAACAATTTATATGATTTATTGGACTAACATATTGATCCAGTGCCCAGTGCCAGTTCATGTTTGCTGCATGCTTTTTGTTTCACAGAATATCCATATCAAACGAAGTCCAAATGCGATAGAAATTTACAGAGAATTATTTTATAATATATGTGATTTTTGGGAGGTGGAATCAATGCAAACGTAGGCCCACGGCCTCCACTACCCACCAGGGCGCGGCCAGCCCCCCTGGCGCATGGTGGTGCCTAGTGGGCACTGATACGTCTCCAACGTATCTATAATTTATGAAGTATTCATGCTGTTACATTATCATTCTTGGATGTTTTACAATCACTTTATAGCAACTTTATATCATTTTTTGCGACTAACCTATTGACATAGTGCCCAGTGCCAGTTGCAGTTTTTTGCTTGTTTTTTACATCGCAGAAAATCAATACCAAACGGAGTCCAAACGCAACGAAACTTTTTGGAGAGTTTTTTTGGACCACAAGAAATCCAGTGGGCCAAGAAGTGCCAGAGGGGAGCCCCGAGGGGGGCACAACCCACCAGGGCGCGCCTGGGGGCCCATGCGCGCCCATGTGGGTTGTGCCCATCTCGGTGGCCTCCCGCACCGCCTCTTCGCCCTATAAATTGCCAAATACTCCAAAACCCCGAAGGTAACCCTAGATCATAAGTTCCACCGCCGCAAGCCTCTGTAGCCATGAAAAACCAATGTAGACCCCATTCCGACACCCTGCCGGAGGGGGAAATCATCACCGGTGGCCATCTTCATCATCCTGGGGGCCACCATGATGACGAGGGAGTAGTCCATCCTCGGGGCTGAGGGTTTGTACCACTAGCTATGTGTTTAATCTCTCTCTCTCATGTTCCTGAGATGGCACGATCTTGATGTATCGCGGGCTTTGTTAATATAGTTGGATCATATGGTGTTTCTCCCTCTCTATCTTGTTGTGATGAATTGAGTTTTCCCTTTGATATTTCGTTTTATTGGATTGAATACTTTTATGGATTTGAGAGCACTTGATAAATGTATTGCATATGAATACCTGTGGTGAAAATGGGGTATTATATTGATTCACTTGAGATATGTTTTGGCACTTAACTCGCGGATTCCCGAGGTGACATTGGGGTAATATATGCATAGGGGTTGATGCGCGTTCTCGTCTTTTGTTTCTCCGGTAGAAATATTGGGGCATTCTTTGAGGTTCTTTGTGTTGGATTGAGTATTGTGAATATGAATTTGCTTTGGTGTTATTTTAGTACAAACTCTTGATAGATCGATCGGAAAGAATAACTTGGTGTTATTTTAGTATGAACTCTTGGATAGATCGATTGGAAAGAATAGTTACAAACAATTTCTTCTTATGTTCTCCGCTAGATAGGAACTTTGGAGTGATTCTTCATCTCACTTTGAGGGATGGTTATATGATCCAATTAGATTAGCATTGTTGAGAGATCGCACTAGCGAAAGTACGGACCCTAGGCTTCATTTTCAAGCATTGCAATACCGTTTCTGCTCTGTTTTATCAATTGCTACCTTGCTATTTTTTTTGTTCTTATAAAAAACCAATATGTACTATCCATATTACACTTGTATCACCATCTCTTCGCCGAACTAGTGCACCTATACAAATTACCATTGTATTTGGTGTGTTGGGGAGACAAGAGACTCTTTCTTATTTGGTTGCAAGGTTGTTTGAGAGAGACCATCTTCATCCTACGCCTCCCACGGATTGATATACCTTAGGTCATTCACTTGAGGGAAAATTGCTACTGTCCTACAAAATTCTGCGCTTGGAGGCCCAACACGAGTCTACAAGAATAAAGTTGCATAGTAGACATCAAGCTCTTTTCTGGCGCCGTTGCCGGGGAGGTGAGTGCTTGAAGGTATATCTTTAGATCTTTCAGTTGAATCTTTTAGTTTCTTGTTTTATCACTAGTTTGGTTTATAGAAGAAAATTACAAAAAAATGGAATTGAGGTTACATCATATTGTTCATCTTTATAATGTCTTTCGTGAAAATGATGGAAAGGAAAATTATGCTCAATTGATAGAAGAAGAATTCTATAAAATGTTTGACAAAAAATCTTTGAATGATGAGCATGATTGCAATTTTATTAGTATTAGTTCTTTGAATATCCATGATGCTAATGATATGCAAAGCCGTAAGCTTGGGGATGCTATGTTTGATGAAGATGATATTTTTTGTCCCCCATGTTTTGATGAGAAAATTTATTATGATGATAACATGACTCCTATTTATGATGATTATAATGATGAAAGTGGGTTTGGAAGAGTGTCAACTCTAGGTACTAATGATCCCACTATTTTGGAGGGTGTTGAATCTTATTGTAATAATTATGAAAGTGGATTTGGAGAGGTCATGACTTTATTTAGTGATGAATCCACTATTTTGGAAGAGGTTTCAATTGACTATGACAACAAAGTTGCTATGTGATGATTATGGTGATGAAATGTATGCTATAACGAATAATAATAACCATGGAACTTGTCATCATGATTTTAATTTCCAATCACATGATAGTTATTTTGTTGAGTTTGCTCCCACTACTATTCATGAGAATAAATTTGCTTATGTGGAGAGTAACAAAAATTTCTATGCTTATGTATCATGAAAAGAATGCTTTATGTGATAGTTATATTGTTGAATTCATTCATGATGCTACTGAAAATTACTATGAGAGAGGAACATCTGCTTTTACATATTGCAATAATATCAAGTTCCCTCTTTGAAGTTGCACTTGTTTTGCATTCCTATGTTAGTTGATTCTTGCTCCCATAAATTGTTTGCTCACAAAATCCCTATGCATAGGAAGTGGGTCAGACTTAAATGTGCTTGCCATGTGATTCATGATGCTCCCGTTATGTTTCAATTCTTATCTTTTATGCGAGCATCATTGAAATCATCGTGCCTAGCTAAAAGGCATTAAAGAAAAGCTCTTGTTGGGAGACAACCCAACATTTACCCCTACTGTTTTGATGTGTTCACATGATTAGGCTACTGTATTAATCATGTTTTATAGCTTTTTTCAATGAAGTGCCAAGTAAAGCCTTTGGGATAGTGTGGATGATAGTTGACTTGATTCTGTGCAAAAACAGAAACTTTTGCACTCAGTCCAGGAGTTTTAAATATTCACCGGAACCTGATTTTGATCTAAATTTTTTACAAGTGATTGATATACAAATTTCCTACGTTTTCATAGTTTTTCAGAATTTTTAGAGTTACAGAAGTATGGTTGGAGTACAGATTACTACAGATTGTTCTGTTTATGACAGATTCTGTTTTCAATGCATAGTTTTCTTGTTATCTAGTTTCTATGGCTTATGTGAAAACAATTATGAATCTTGTCTTTGACAGTACCGAAGTGAATGATTTGTCTTTATCATACTAACCTATCTCATGAAGTTTCGTTAAGTTTTGTGCGATTGAAGTTTTCAAGTTTTGGGTGAGATATCGATATGAGGAGAATAAGGAGTGAAAAACCCTAAGCTTGGGGATGCCCAAGGCATCCCAAGATAATATTCCAAGAAGTCTCAAGCATCTAAGCTTGGGGATGCCCCGGTAGGCATCCCACCTTTCTTCATAAAAAATATCGGTTACTATCGGTTGAGCCTAAGTTTTTGCTTCTTCACATGATGTGTGCCATTCTTGGAATGTCATTTTGTTTTGTTTTACTTGCTGTTTTAATAAAATACTTAGATCTGAAAGTTTTAAATAAGAGAGAGTCCTCAATTAGCTACCCCTTTACTTAACTACTTGCTTGATCTTCACTTATATCTTTTTGGAGTAGTTTGTCATTTACTCTTGTGCTTCACTTATATCCTATCAGTAAATTGTTGAATGAATTGAATATCATGAAGTTGAAATTATATGTTCATATCATGCTTAGTAGTAGCTTCACATTGGGTTTAGAAAGTCAAATCTTTTGAAGCTTGACAATCACAATATTGGTCATACAAGCAATTCATGAGTGATTAGTGTAAGGAAGACAAATACAAATATATTATCTTGGACATCTTCTATGATTGTGAATATCCATTAATTATATTCAAACTTGAGCAAATTAGTTGAAGTTGGACAAGGAAGACAACGTAATGAGTTATGGTTGGGTATATTTGCATAGAAGTTATATTGTTATGGATCCTCCAACATGTGGTGTTTTCCTAGGATCTTTTGCTAGCCAAAAATTCGTACTAAGTAGAGATACTACTTGGGCATCCAAATAAAAAGCGCATGACAACCTCTGCTTCCCTCCGCGAAGGGCCTATCTTGTACTTTTCAGTATTTACTTTTATGCAAGAGTCAATAGAATGCATTCTCATTTCAACCTCAATTATTCTCTAGTTGGCAATCATCATGTGGTGGCGAAAGATCTAGGCACATATGGCCAGTCAAATATATTTCATCATGATTTATTGTTGTTGACAATTATCTCTATGATAAATGAGTTGGGAGGCGAAGCATTAAGCCCCTATCTTTCTCTGTGTTCGATGGATGTCATTTGTTCTAAGAACATGCTTTGAGTAGTAGCAATCATGGAAGACTATATGATGATTGAGTATGTGGAGCTCTTACTTAGACTCTATTGAATAAGTTGAATTGCAATTGTTTGGTGACTAAGAATATAGGTTGTTGAGTTTCAAGAGAAATCATTGTTTGAACCTTAACATGTGAATTGGTTGCTACTTTAACATGATGAGTTTTATGAGAAAGAGTTGCTGTTATGATGCTAGGAAAAGTGATTGAAATTATCATTGATCAAACTTATGCACTTTTCTAGCATTCACACTTCATAAATTATTTCTTTTATCATTTACCTACCCGAGGACGAGTAGGAATTAAGCTTGGGGATGCTGATACGTCTCCAACGTATCTATAATTTATAAAGTTTTCATGCTATTATATTATCATTCTTGGATGTTTTACAATCATTTTATAGCAATTTTATATCATTTTTTGGGACTAACCTATTGACATAGTGCCCAGTGCCAGTTGCTGTTTTGTGCTTGTTTTTTACATCGCAGAAAATCAATACCAAAAGGAGTCCAAACGCAACGAAACTTTTTGGAGATTTTTTTTGGACCAGAAGACATCCAGTGGGCCAAAGAAGTGCCAGAGTAGAGCCCCGAGGGGGGCACAACCCACAAGGGCGCACCTAGGGGCCCAGGCGCGCCCAGGCGGGTTGTGCCCACCTCGGTGGCCTCCCGGGCCGCCTCTTCGCCCTATAAATTTCCAAATACTCCAAAACCCACAAAGGTAACCCTAGATCAGAAGTTCCGCCGCCGCAAGCCTTTGTAGCCACGAAAAACCAATCTAGACCCCGTTCTGGCACCCTGCTGGAGGGGGAAATCATCACCGGTGGCCATCTTCATCATCCCAGCGGCCACAATGATGAGGAGGGAGTAGTCCACCCTTGAGGCTGAGGGTTTGTACCAGTAGCTACGTGTTTAATCTCTCTCTCTCTCTCTCTCTCTCTCTCTCTCGTGTTCCTGAGATGGCACGATCTTGATGTATCACGGGCTTTGTTAATATAGTTGGATCATATGGTGTTTCTCCCTCTCTATCTTGTTGTGATGAATTGAGTTTTCCCTTTGATATTTCGTTTTATCGGATTGAATACTTTTATGGATTTGAGAGCACTTGATATATGTCTTGCATATGAATACCTGTGGTGATAATGGGGTATTATATTGATTCACTTGAGATATGTTTTGGCACTCAACTCGCAGATTCCCTAGGTGACATTGGAGTAATCTATGAATAGGGGTTGATGCACGTTCTCGTCTTTTGTTTCTCCGGTAGAAATCTTGGGGCATTCTTTGAGGTTCTTTGTGTTGGATTGAGTATTATGAATATGAATTTGCTTTGGTGTTATTTTAGTACGAACTCTTGATAGATCGATCGGAAAGAATAACTTGGTGTTAATTTTAGTACGAACTCTTGGATAGATCGATCGGAAAAATAGTTACAAACAATTTCTTCTTATGTTCTCCGCTAGATAGGAACTTTGGAGTGATTCTTCATCGCACTTTGAGGGATGGTTATATGATCCAATTAGATTAGCATTTTTGAGAGATTGCACTAGCGAAAGTACAGACCCTAGGCCTCATTTTCAAGCATTGCAATACCATTTGTGCTTTGTTTTATCAATTGCTACCTTGCTGTTTTTATTGTTCATATTACAAAAACCAATATGTACTATCCATATTACACTTGTATCACCATCTCTTCGCCGAACTGGTGCACCTATACAAATTACCATTGTATTTGGTGTGTTGGGGACACAAGAGACTCTTTGTTATTTGGTTGCAAGGTTGTTTGAGAGAGACCATCTTCATCCTACGCCTCCCACGGATTGATAAACCTTAGGTCATCCACTTGAAGGGAAAATTGCTACTATCCTACAAAACTCTGCGCTTGGAGGCCCAACACGAGTCTACAAGAATAAAGTTGCATAGTAGACATCAGGCACCACGTAATACGGTTGGGGCTCTTCTTCAGCCGCAAGGACGATTATATCCGGAAAAAATCATGTTAAAATTTCAGCGCAATCGGAGTTACGGATCTCTGGATATTTCAGAAATGGTGAAAGGCCAGAAAACAGGAACGCGAAACAAAAGAGAACAGAGAGATATATCCAATCTAGGAGGGGCTCTTGCCCCTCCACCTCCATGGCAGCCACAGACCAGAGGGGGAACCCTCCTCCCATCTAGGGGGAGGCCAAGGAAGACGAAGGAGGAGGGGGCTCTCTCCCCCTCTCTCTCCCGGCGGCGTCGGAGTGCTGCCGGGGCAAGGATTGTGACAGCGATCTACGCCAACAACTTCGCCGTCGTCAACACCAACTCTCTCCTCCTCTATGCAACAGTGTAATGATACGTCTGCAACGTATCTATAATTTTTTATTGTTCCATGCTATTATATTATCATTCTTGGATGTTTTATAATCATTTTATATCATTTTTTGCTACTAACATATTGACATAGTGCCAAGTGCCAGTTCTTGTTTTCTGCATGTTTTTTACATCGCAGGAAATCAATACCAAACGGAGTTCAAACACAGCAAAACTTTTTGAGGATTTTTTTGGACCAGAAGACATCCAGTAAGCCAGAGAAGTGCCTACGGGTGCTCCGAGGGGAGCACAACCCACCAGGGCATGCATGGAGGCCCAGGCGCGCCCTGGTGGGTTGTGCCCACCTCGGGTGCCCCCGGACCGCCTCTTTGCTCTATAAATACCCCCAATACTCTAGAAACCGCCGTAGAGTCCAAAACCACCAGATCCAATCTAGACACCATCACAGCGGGGTTCACCACTTCCATTAGTGCCTCTCCGATGATGCGTGAGTAGTTCTTTGTAGACCTACGGGTCCGTAGTTAGTATCTAGATGGCTTCCTCTCTCTCATTTGATTCTCAATACAATGGTGTCTTGGAGATCCATATGATGTAACTCTTTTTGCGGTGTGTTTGTTGGGATCGGATGAACTTTGAGTTTATGATCAGATCTATCTTTTTATCCATGAAATTTATTTGAGTCTTCTTTGATCTCTTATATGCATGATTGCTTATAGTATTGTATTCCTTCTCCAATATTTGGGTTTTGATTGGCCAACTTGAGCTATTTATCTTACAATGGGAAGAGGTGCTTTGTAGTGCATTCGATCTTACGGTGCTTGATCCTAGTGACAGAAGGGGAACCGACACATATGTATCGTTGCTACGAAGGATAAAACGATGGGGTCTATTTCTACATGAATAGATCTTGTGTACATCATGTCATCGTCCTTAGTGCATTACTCCGTTTCTCCATGAACTTAATACACTAGATGCATGCTGGATAGCGGTCGATGTGTGGAGTTATAGTAGTAGATGTAGGCAGGAGTCGGTCTACTAATCTTGGACGTGATGCCTATATAATGATCATCGCCTGAATATCGTCATGATTATTTGAAGTTCTATCAATTGCCTAACTGTAATTTGTTCACCCACTGTTTGCTATTTTTCTCGAGAGAAGCCACTAGTGAAACCTACACCCCCGGGTCTCTTCTTTAATATATTTGCCTTTGTGATCTATTTTCCTTTGCTTTTATTTTTAGATCTATTAAACCAAAAATACAAAAATACCTTGCTGCACTTTATTTTATTGGGCGTCCAATTTATCAATATTTACTACTCTCTCACGTCCGTTTGCCAATTTCTGGCGCCGTTGCCCAAAACGGATTGACAACCCCTTTTACACGTCGGGTTGCGAGTATTTGTTATTTGTGTGCAGGTGCCGTTTATGTAGTGTTGCTTGGTTCTCCTACTAGCTCGATAACCTTGGTTTCATCACTGAGGGAAATACCTACTGCCGCTGTGCTGCATCATCCCTTCCTCTTTGGGGAACTACCGACGTAGCTTCAAGCCGCATCAAAAGGAATTTTTAGCACCGTTGCCGGGGAGGATCTTCAACATATACCAGGTTCCTAATCACAAATCTCATCTCCTCGCAATTTACATTATTTATCATTTGCCTCTCGTTTTCCTCTCCCCCACTTCACAAAAATTTGTCGTTTTATTCGCCCTGTTTTTCGTTCGCCATTTTCTTGCCGGGTCCATTCGTGCTCTTGCTCTCTAGTCATAATGGCTAGCATGTCCACTCCTCCCTTGTCACCAGATTTTGAAGTTTTATACTTCAAGCAACGACAAGGAGAACATTTGAAAGATGCTTGGTATAGGCTAATGGAATTCTATCGTATTTTGCAACTTAAAGGGGGATGTTAAGATCTTGCTTCGTAATTTTTACATAGGATTGGCTTTGCATCATAGACAACTCTTAGATTTTGCCACTAAAGGGAATTTTATTGAGCTTGATGCTAATGTTGCCTATGAGTTACTAGAAGGAATTTTGGGTGTTCCACCTCTAAAGAAGGGGTTTTCTTTTACCCCCAGAGGGAGTTCAAATGTTGGACAAACTTGGTGATTTACACAAACATATGGTTGAATTGCAAAAGTATAATGAACCCCTCAAACATCTTAATGGTAGTATTAATCGCATGAATACTTTGATTACCCTTTGCAATAAGCAATTGGATATTTTGGATCTCAAGATGGTATCTTTTCCTGAGAATTTAGGGAAGCGCAAAGAGCCTCCTGAGTTTCAGAAAACCCTCACAAAGGTTGCCAAAACCACAGATGACAAAACTTAGATCCTTGCTTTATGCCTAGCTAAGGCGTAAAACTATAACGCTTGTTGAGAGGCAACCCAATGAATAAATTTTATTTTTGCTTTTTGCTTTCTGTTCTTGAGTGTTTGCACAATTATGATACTGTTATGATTGTGTTATTTGTGTTTTAATTAGTGTTTGCGAAAAGCAAAGCCTTTAGGATCTTCTTGGGTGATAGTTGTTTGATCTTGCTGAAAAAATAGAAACTATCACGCCCAGAAAAACAATTGTTAAAAATCACAGGAGCGTGATAAAATACCCATTGAAGAAGATTAATATACAAATTTCTCACATGGTCCTAATTGTTTCAGAATTTTTGGAGCTACATAAGTATTCGAAATATCCAGATTGCTATAGATTGTTCTGTTTTTGACAGATTCTGTTTTCTTTGCGTTGTGTGCTTGTTTTGATGATTCTATGGTTTTCTTCGATGAGTTTTTGCCATAAAAAAGTTGGAATATAGTAGATATGATGCAAGAATAAAATATGAATTGGTTTGATACAATACTTATATTAGTGATTTGCTTTCTTATACTAACGGATCTCACGAATGTTTTGTTTCAATTTTGTGTGATTGAAGTTTTCAAGTTTTGGGTTATCTTACGATGGATGACGGAATACGAAGTAAGAAGAGCCTAAGCTTGGGGATGCCCATGGCATCCCAAGCTATTATCCAAAGAGAAGCAAGCAACTAAGCTTGGGGATGCCCCGAGTGGCATCCCCTCTTTCTTCTAATGACCATCGGTATTTTACTTGAAGCTATATTTTTATTCGTCACATACTATGAGTTTTGCTTGGAGCGTCTTGTATGATAGGAGTCTTTGCTTGTTTTGTTTTGCTTTTTTAGTCTTGAATCCTTGCTGGACACACCTATTTGAGTGAGCTAAAATTATTCCATGACTTGTTAGAATTGCTCTCTATGCTTCATTTAAATTGTTATGAGCTATGGATTTGGTCTAGTGTTTCACTTATATCTTTTTTGAGCATGGTGTTCTTAGTTATTTTTCAAGAAATTCTCTCTTGATTCACTTAGATTTTTTTGAGAGTTAGTAATTTTTTGAAGAAATTCTCTCTTGCTTCACTTAAACTAATTTGAGAGAAAGAAATATTATGCTCATGATCTTCACTTATATTTGTTTGAGCTTATCAAAAGCAACACATGAAAATTAGTCCCAAAGTGATAGATATCCTAGAAGGATATAATAAAAAATTTCATGAAGATCATTGGACAAAATAAACTTGATTCCTTGTAATAGTTTTGAGATATGATGATGTAATATGTGAGTCATGTTGATGAGTAATTGTGCTTTAGTAAGAATATTGGTGTTAAGGTTTGTGATTCCCTATGCAAGCACAAAAGTCAATAGTCATGCAATGAAATTACATCCTACTTGTGGTGCATTATTCGGTGTTAATTATGCTTAATGCTCGCTTATGAGATTATTCGTTTCTTGATTGGTCGCTTCTCAATCTTTTGCTAGCCTTCATTTTGCACTAAGTATGATCACTACTTGTGCATCCAAAAACCTTTAAACCAGTTTTGCCACATGAGTCCACTATATCTACCTATATGCGGTATTCTTTTGCCGTTCTAAGCAAATTTGTATGTGCCATCTCTAATTTTCAAAATAAACTTCTCTTTTGTGTGCTCGTACCGCTCATGAAACGGTAGGGGGTGGCTAATATATTTCCATGCTAGATGTGTTATTCTCAAGATGAGTGTTTATTCACTTGTCATTGCACGAGAGTACGACAAAGGTATTAGGGATGGCCAGTCCCTAAATGAAAAATGAATTTACTTTATGTTGTCAAATAAAAAATTCCTTGGAAAGTGTTGGTATGGAGGGCACCTGTGGATACGGTTAGCCATGGAAAGTGAAAGTATGGTGGAAAAAGGAATAAACTTTATTTTCTGTTTGGGAACCGCCTATGATATATCTAACATGGAAAGTGTTGGGAACTCTAAGTTGTTTTCGTTGGTGGGAAAGGCACACCTCCCAAAATGTTTTTATCTCAAAGTTTTTCGCTTTGAGCTCTGGCACCTCTACAAATCCCTACTTCCCTCTGCGAAGGGCCTTTCTTTTACTTTATGCAATTTTTATTTTTAATTTGAGTCTCCATCTTCTCTTATAAAAGCACCTACTAGGAGGCACTATGATCGTACTTGAGTATTTGTTGTAGTTAATATGCGAGTGTGTTTCATGAATGGATCAATGATTGAGCATGATGGGCTAGGGATAGCTTATTTTAGCGTTGATATTTTGAAAGACATGGTTGCTTGTTGATATGCTTGAGTATTTAAGTTATCATGTCAAAACTAGACTATTTATTTGAACCATATAAAAGTCCAAATGTCCATGCTATAAAGAAAAGAATATGAGATGACATGTTAGGCAGCATTCAACATCAAAAATTATGTTTTACCATTTACCTACTCAAGGACGAGTGGGAATTAAGCTTGGGGATGCTGATACGTCTCCAATGTATCTATAATTTTTTATTGTTCCATGCTATTATATTATCATTCTTGGATGTTTTATAATTATTTTATAGCCATTTTATATCATTTTTTGGTACTAACCTATTGACATGGTGCGGAGTGCCAGTTGCTATTTTCTGCATGTTTTTTACATCACAAGAAATCAATACCAAACAGAGTCCAAACGCAGCGACACTTTTTGAGGATTTTTTTGGACCAGAAGACATCCAGTGGGACGAAGAAGCGCCTGGGGGTGCTCCGAGGGAAGCACAACCCACCAGGGCGCGCCTGGAGGCCCAGGCACGCCCTGGTGCGTTGTGCCCACCTCGGGTGCCCCCCGGACCGCCTCTTTGCTCTATAAATACCCCAATATTCCAGAAACCCTAGGGGAGTCGACGAAAATCAATTACAGCCGTCGCAGAGTCCAGAACCACCAGATCCAATCTAGACACCATCACGGAGGGGTTCACCACTTCCATTGGTGCCTCTCCGATGATGCGTGAGTAGTTCTTTGTAGACCTATGGGTCCGTAGTTAGTAGCTAGATGGCTTCCTGTCTCTCGTTTGATTCTCAATACAATGGTCCCTTGGAATCCATATGATGTAACTCTTTTTGCAGTGTGTTTGTTGGGATTAGATGAACTTTGAGTTTATGATCAGATCTATCTTTTTATCCATGAAAGTTATTTGAGTCTTCTTTGATCTCTTATATGCATGATTGCTTATAGCCTCATATTACTTCTCTGATATTTGGGTTTTGTTTGGCCAACTTGATCTATTTATCTTGCAATGGGAAGAGGTGCTTTGTAGTGGGTTCGATCTTACGGTGCTTGATCCCACTGGCAGAAGGGGAACCGACACATATGTATCGTTGCTACTAAGGATAAAACGATGGGGTCTATTTCTACATAAATAGATCTTGTATACATCATGTCATCATTCATATTGCATTACTCCATTCTCCATGAACTTAATACACTAGATGCATGCTGGATAGCGGTCGATGTGTGGAGTAATAGTAGTAGATGCAGGCAGGAGTCGGTCTACTAATCTTGAACGTGATGCCTATATAATGATCATTGCCTGGATATCGTCATGATTATTTGAAGTTCTATCAATTGCCCAACAGTAATTTGTTCACCCACCGTTCGCTATTTTTCTCGAGAGAAGCCACTAGTGAAACCTACGGCCCCCGGGTCTCTTCTTTAATATATTTGCCTTTGCGATATATTTTCCTTTGCTTTTATTTTCAGATCTATTAAACCAAAAATACAAAAATACCTTGTTGCACTTTATTTTATTTGGCGTTCGATCTATCAATATTTACTACTCTCTCACGTCCATTTCCCAATTTCTGGCGATGTTGCCCGAAAGGGATTGACAACCCCTTTTACACGTCGGGTTGCGAGTATTTGTTATTTGTGTGCAGGCGCCATTTACGTAGTGTTGCTTGGTTCTCCTACTGGTTCGATAACCTTGGTTTCATCACTGAGGGAAATACCTACTGTCGATGCGCTGCATCATCCCTTCCTCTTTGGGGAAATACCTACGTAGCTTCAAGCCGCATCATGTAACCTTTCTATTCCCACTGTAATTCTCTACTTAAACATGGTGCTCAACACTATATATTATTATCCAATGATATGTGGTTATCCTATGAAGTTTGAGTAGATTTGTTTTGTCTTATGGGTTGATTGATGATCGTGATTGGTTTGAGTTGTATATTTTATTTTGGTGCTGTCCTATGGTGCCTTCTATGTCGTGCGAACGTGAGGGATCCCCGCTGTACGGGGGGTGCATTACATTCATGATTCACTTAGAGCATCTCCAACAGATGCACCAAATAAAGTGTGTGCGCGAAAAACAGGGCTTTTAGCGCGCGCACCCAAAAACAACGCTCTAGGAGAAGCTGTAAAATAGAGCATGCACAAAAACGAAGCTATAAATTTAGCGCACGCGTGTTGCGAGGCTGCAAATTTGGGGCGCTGGCTTGTGCACGTGGGTTGCTGCATGTGGGGCCGCATGGTTGAGCACCGTGTTTTTGTGCGTCTGGTAAACCTCCCGTGTGCAAAAACACTATTTCAGCATGCAAAAATTTTTTAGCGCGCGTCTGTTGGAGATGCTCTTATGGTGGGTGGCGTGAGTGACTGAAACACATACCCGAGTAGGTGGGTTGTTGCGTATGGGATAAACAGGACTTGATCCTTAATGCTATGGTTGGGTTTTACCTTAATGATCTTTCGTAGTTGCGGATGCTTGCTAGAGTTCCAATCATAAGTGCATATGATCCAAGTACGGAAAGTATGTTATCTCATGCCTCTCCCTCGTATAAAATTGCAATGATGATTACCGGTCTAGTTATCGACTGCCTAGGGACAAATCTTCCTCTTGTGTTACAAAAGGCTTTATACTACACTATTAAATTTATTATCTTGCATTTTGTTCCTAATTTTATTCTCGCAAAGTACTTCTAGTTTTATTCTTATTCTAGGTAAAGCGAATGTTAAGTGTGTGTAGAGTTGTATCGGTGGTCGATAGAACTTGAGAGAATATTTGTTCTACCTTTAGCTCCTCGTTGAGTTCGACACTCTTATTTATCGAAAAAGGGTACAAACGATCCCCTATACTTGTGGGTTATCAAGACCTATTTCTGGCGCCGTTGCCGGGGAGCAATAGCGTGGGGTGAATATCCTCGTGTGTGCTTGTTTGCTTTGTCACTATGTATTTTTTTTATTTTGTGCTCTTATTTTCTATCTTTAGTTATGGGTAGGAAGCGCAAAATACCAAAAAAAAATAGTTGTACCAGCTAAACTAATGGTTGAAGAATCACCCAAAATCTATCATACTGCTGAAGCTTTCTACTTGGATCATCTTTGATCCCTATGTGCTCGTGCTAAAAAATCAACTAGCTTAGTTGAGGGACAATTATTAAATGAGCATGCTTATTTTGTGCGACACCACTTATCTCAAAAAGGGAAACTATTATGGCATCATATTAATAATTTGCATTGTTATGCTTGGAATTTATGCGAAATATATGGTCTTACTTGTTGTTCTGAAGAATCTAAAAGCCACCTTCCTTTCCAATGTGAGTTTAAGGATAATGGAATCTTATCTTATTATGCCAAAGGTGCTTATAATTACTATGATATTGAACAAATTGAAGAATTTGTTGCTTTTAAGGGTGCTTGTGAAATTGCTTCTTTGATTAAAAAGTATGAAATTACTCTTTACAAATCTGAAAATTCTGTCATACTTAAATATTGCTTTGAAAATTATGTTAAAGAATTTCTTGAGAAAGTCTTCGTTGTCCAAGAAGAGACTAATATTTTGCAGGAAACTATGGACGAAGAAATTGTTGAAACTATGCGCTCATTAGATGAAAAAGATGAGGAGGAGAGCGAAGAACAAAAGGAGGAAGAGTGGATTGATCACCCGTGCCCACCTTCTAATGAGAGTAACTCTTTATCCCATACATTGTTTAATTTCCCTTCGTGCTTACCGATGGATAAATGCTATAATGATTGCTATGATCCCTTGGATTCATTAGAAATATCCCTTTTTGATGAAATTGATGCTTGCTGTGCTTCTGGCCATGATGCCAATATCAATTATGCTTATGGATATGAACTTGCTATAGTTCCTTATGTTAAGAATGAAATTGTTGCTATTGCACCCAAACATGATAGTCCTATTGTCTTTTGAATTCTCCCAACTACACTATATCAGAGAAGTTTGCTCTTATTAAGGATTATATTGATGGGTTGCATTTTACTATTGCATAAGATGATTTTGATGCATATAATATGCATGTGCTTGCTGCTCCTACTTGCAATTATTATGAGAGAAGAACTACATCTCCGCCTCTCCATGTTTCCAATACGATAAAATTGCAAGAAACTGTTTATACTATGTATGGCCTTTACTTCATGTGCATAAATTGTTCTTTTATGACATGCCGATGCATAGGAAGAGAGTTAGACTTCATATCATTGCATGATATATGTTGCTTTGTGCTCAATACTAAATTACAAATCATTGTTAATTAAAATTGATTTGATATACCTTGGGATCCGGGTGGATCGATTACTTGAGCACTTTATGCCTAACTTAATGGCTTTAAACAAAGCACTACCAGGGAGACAACCCGGAAGTTTTAGAGAGTCATTTACTTATGTTGTGTGCTTTCATAAAGTTTCAAAACAAACAAATATAGAGGGGAACCTAAAACTTTTCAAAAGGGAAAGTGAAAGTGAGAAAGACGAGCACAATGAAGTGGGAGCTAGCCTTGAAGTTTGTTCATGCCCATGGAAACTTTGTGAACCTTGATTACAGAAACTTTTCAACAAAAATAATTATCCCCTCTGTACAAATCCATTGTATTATAACAATAATGTGCCAAGATTTACATTTAGGATGTTTGAATTGCTTGTTTGGTATGTGCGGTGCAAAAACAGAAACTTTTGCTGTAGTGCATGAATTTACATTTTTTATTGGAACATGCAAAAAAATAGAAATTTTTACACAGTACTGCTATGCAAAAAAATCTAATTTTTTAGAATTTTTGGAGTTACAGAAGTATGGTCAATGTTCAGATAACTACAGACTGTCCTGTTTTTGGCAGATTCTGTTTTTGATGCATTGTTTTGCTTATTTTGATGGAACTATGGATTGTATCGGTGGTATAAGCCACGAAGAAGTTAGAATACATTATCTATAATGCAAAAAAATATGAATGGGTTTGCAACAGTACTTAAAATAGTGATTTGCATTATTATACTAACGGATCTCATGAGTTTTCTGTTAAGTTTTGTCTGGGTGAAGTGTTCGAAGATCGAGGAGGTCTCAATATGAGGAGAAGGAGGAGAGGCAAGAGTTCAAGCTTGGGGAAGCTCAAGGCACCCCAAGTAAATATTCAAGGAGACTGTGTTGGAAATATGCCCTTGAGGCAATAATAAAATGGTTATTATTGTATTTCCTTGTTCATGATAATTGTCTATTGTTCATGCTATAATTGTATTAACTGGAAACCGTAATACATGTGTGAATACATAGACCACAACATGTCCCTAGTAAGCCTCTAGTTGACTAGCTCGTTCATCAATAGATGGTTATGGTTTCCTGACCATGGACATTGGATGTCGTTGATAACGGGGTCACGTCATTAGGAGAATGATGTGATGGACAAGACCCAACCCTAAGCATAGCACAAGATCGTGTAGTTCGTTTGCTAGAGCTTTTCTAATGTCAAGTATCGTTTCCTTAGACCATGAGATTGTGCAACTCCCGGATACCGTAGGAATGCTTTGGGTGTACCAAACGTCTCAACGTAACTGGGTGGCTATAAAGGTGCACTACAGGTATCTCCGAAAGTGTCTGTTGGGTTGGCACGAATCGAGACTGGGATTTGTCACTCCGTATGACGGAGAGGTATCTCTGGGCCCACTCGGTAATGTATCATCATAATGAGCTCAATGTGACTAAGGAGTTAGCCACGGGATCATGCGTTATGGAATGAGTAAAGAGACTTGCCGGTAACGAGATTGAACGAGGTATTGGGATACCGACGATCGAATCTCGGGCAAGTAACATACCGATAGACAAAGGGAATTGTATACGGGATTGATTGAATCCCCGACATCGTGGTTCATCCGATAAGATCATCGTGGAACATGTGGGAGCCAATATGGGTATCCAGATCCCGCTATTGGTTATTGGCCGGAGAGGTGTCTCGGTCATGTCTGCATGGTTCCCGAACCCGTAGGGTCTACACACTTAAGGTTCGGTGACGCTAGAGTTGTTATGGGAAATAGTATGTGGTTACCGAATGTTGTTCGGAGTCCCGGATGAGATCCCGGACGTGAAGAGGAACTCCGGAGTGGTCCGGAGGTGAAGATCTATATATTGGACGAAGGGTATTGGAGTCCGGAATTGTTCTCGGAGTACCGGGTGACGACCAGCTTGACCGAAAGGTGTTTCGGAGGCCCCGGCAAGCGTTGGGGGGCCTTATGGGCCAAGGCAAGGGGGCACACCAGCCCACTAAGGGGCTGTGCGCCCCTCCCAACCCCTCTCACGTAACGTGGAGAGGTGGGGGCGCCTCCCCTAGGGCAGCCACCCCTCCCGGCTCGGGGGGCAAGTTTCCCAGGGGTGGGGGCGCCCAAACCCATCTAGGGTTTCCCCTGTGGCCGCCGCCCCTCCCCTAGGGAACCCTAGGGCGCCTCCTCCACCCCCTTTCCCCCTATATATAGTGAGGGAGAGAGAGGGCAGCCGCACCCCTTGCCTGGTGCAGCCCTCTCCTCCTCCAACTCCTCCTCCTCCGTAGTGCTTAGCGAAGCTCTGCTGGAGAACCACGAGCTCCATCGCCACCACGCCGTCGTGCTGCTGGAGTTCTCCCTCAACTTCTCCTCTCCCCTTGCTGGATCAAGAAGGAGGAGACGTCCCCGGGATGTACGTGTGTTGAACGCGGAGGCGCCGTCCGTTCGGCGCTAGATCGGATCTTCCGCGATTTGAATCGCCGCGAGTACGACTCCATCAACCGCGTTCTTGTAACGCTTCCGCTTAGCGATCTTCAAGGGTATGAAGATGCACTAACTCTCTCTCGTTGCTAGCATCTCCTAGATTGATCTTGGTGACATGTAGGAATTTTTTTGAATTATTGCTACGTTCCCCAACAGTGGTATCAGAGCTAGGTCTATGCGTAGACTCTATGCACGAGTAGAACACAAAGTAGTTGTGGACGATGATTTGTTCAATTTTCTTACCGTTACTAGTCTTATCTTGATTCGGCGGCATTGTGGGATGAAGCGGCCCGGACCGACCTTACACGTACTCTTACGTGAGACAGGTTCCACCGACTGACATGCACTTGATGCATAAGGTGGCTAGCGGGTGTATGTCTCTCCCACTTTAGTCGGATCGGATTCGATGAAGAGGGTCCTTATGAAGGGCAAATAGCAATTGGCATATCACCGTTGTGGCTTTTGCGTAGGTAAGAAACAT
This sequence comes from Aegilops tauschii subsp. strangulata, assembly GCF_002575655.3. Classification (NCBI taxonomy): domain Eukaryota; kingdom Viridiplantae; phylum Streptophyta; class Magnoliopsida; order Poales; family Poaceae; genus Aegilops; species Aegilops tauschii. The sequence goes on from NC_053041.3 coordinate 178,700,326, forward strand.
TCTTGCTAGAAACCCATAGCAGCCACGTAAAACATGCAACAACAATTAGAGGACGTCTAACTTGTTTTTGCAGGGTATGCCATGTGATGTGATATGGCCAAAAGGATGTGATGAATTATATATATGTGATGTATAAGATTGATCATATTCTTGTAATAGGAATCACGACTTGCATGTCGATGAGTATGACAACCGACAGGAGCCATAGGAGTTGTCTTAATTTATTGTATGACCTGCGTGTCAATGAAAAACGCCATGTAATTACTTTACTTTATTGCTAACTGTTAGCCATAGTAGTAGAAGTAATAGTTGGCGAGACAACTTCATGAAGACACGATGATGGAGATCATGGTGTCATGCCGGTGACGAAGGTGATCATGCCGCGCCTCGAAGATGGAGATCAAAGGCGCAAGATGATATTGGCCATATCATGTCACTTTATGATTTGCATGTGATGTTTGTCATGTTTACATCTTATTTGCTTAGAACGATGGTAGCATAAATAAGGTGATCCCTCACTAAAATTTCAAGAGATGTGTTCCCCCTAACTGTGCACCGTTGCGAAGGTTCGTTGTTTCGAAGCACCACGTGATGATCGGGTGTGATAGATTTCTAACGTTTGCATACAACGGGTGTAAGCCAGATTTACACATGCGATACACTTAGGTTGACTTGACGAGCCTAGCATGTACAGACATGGCCTCGGAACACAAGAGACCGAAAGGTCGAACATGAGCCGTATAGTAGATACGATCAACATGAAGATGTTCACCGATGATGACTAGTCCGTCTCACGGTATGATCGGACACGGCCTAGTTGACTCGGATCATGTATCACTTAGATGACTAGAGGGATGTCTATCTAAGTGGGAGTTCATTAAATAATCAGATGAACTTAATTATCATGAACAAGTCAAAACGTCTTTGCAAATTATGTCATAGCTTACGCTTTGGTTCTACTGTTTAAGATATGTTCCTAGAGAAAATTTAGTTGAAAGTTGATAGTAGAAATTATGCGGACTGGGTCCGTAAACTGAGGATTATCCTCATTGCTGCGCAGAAGGCTTATGTCCTTAATGCACCGCTCGGTGTGCTGAACCTCGAGCGTCGTCTGTGGATGTTGCGAACATCTGACATACACGTTTTGATGACTACATGATAGTTCAGTGCGTAATGCTAACGGTTTAGAATTGAGGCGCCAAAGACGTTTTTGAAACGTCGCAGAACATATGAGATGTTCCAAAGACTGAAATTGGGATTTCAGACTAGTGCCTACGTCAAGAGGTATGAGACCTGTGACAAGTTTCTTAAGCCTGCAAACTAAGGGAGAAAAGCTCAATCGTTGAGCATGTGCTCAGATTGTCTGAGTACTACAATCACTTGAATCGAGTGGGAGTTAATCTTCCAGATGAGATAGTGATGGTTCTCCATAGTCACTGCCACCAAGCTATTAGAGCTTCGTGATGAACTATAACATATCAGGGATAGACATGATGATCCTTGAGCAATTCGCGATGTTTGACACCGCGAAAGTAGAAATCAAGTAGGAGCATCAATTGTTGATGGTTAGTAAAACCACTAGTTTCAAGAAGGGCAAGGGAAAGAAGGGATACTTCATGAAACGGCAAATCAGTTGCTTCTCTAGTGAAGAAACCCAAGGTTGAACCCAAACCCAAGACTAAGTGCTTCTGTAATGAGGGGAACAGTCACTGAAGCAGAACTACCCTAGATACTTGGTAGATGAGAAGGCTGGCAAGGTCAACAAAAGTATATTTGATATATGTGTTATTGATCTGTACTTTACTAGTACTCCTAGTAGCACTAGGGTATTAGATACCGGTTTGGTTGCTAAGTGTTGGTAACTCGAAATAAAAGGCTACGGAATAAACGGAGACTAGCTAAAGGTGAGATGACGATATGTGTTGGAAGTGTTTCCAAGGTTGTTGTAATCAAACATCGTACGCTCCCTCTACCATCGGGATTGGTATTAAACCTAAATAATTGTTATTTGGTGTTTGCGTTGAGCATAGACATGATTGGATTATGTTTATCGCAATACAGTTATTCATTTAAGGAGAATAATGGTTACTCTGTTTATTTGAATAATACCTTCAATGGTCTTGCACCTAAAATTAATGGTTTATTGAATCTCGATCGTAGTGATACACATGTTCATGCCAAAAGATATAAAATAGTAATGATAGTACCACATACTTGTGGCACTTCCATTTGAGTCATATTGGTATAAAATGCATGAAGAAGCTCCATGTTGATGGATCTTTGGACTCACTCGTTTTTGAAAAGATTGAGACATGTGAACCATGTCTATTGGTAGATATGCATGAAGAAACTCCATACAGATGGATCGTTTGGACTCACTTGATTTTGAATCACTTGAGACATGCAAATCATACCACATGGGCAAGATGACTGAAAGGCCTCGTTTTCAGTAAGATGGAACAAGAAAGCAACTTGTTGGATGTAATACATTATGAAGTGTGCAGTCCAATGAGTGCTGAGGCACGCTGTGGATATCGTTATGTTCTTACTTCACAGATGATTTGAGTAGATGCTGAGTATATTTACTTGATGAAACAGAAATATGAATTATTGAAAGGTTCAAGTAATTTCAGTGTGAAGTTGAAGATCGTCGTGACAAGAGGATAAAATGTCTATGATATGATCATAGAAATGAATATCTGAGTTACGCGTTTGGCACACAATTAAGACATTGTGGAAATTGTTTCACAACTAATACCGCCTGGAACACCATAGTGTGATGGTGTGTCCGAACATCATAATTGCACCCTATTGGACATGGTGCATACCATGATGTCTCTTATCGAATTACCACTATCGTTTATGTGTTAGGCATTAGAGACAACTGCATTCACTTTAAATAGGGCACCACGCAATTCCGTTGAGATGACACCGTATGAACTATGGTTTGGAGAAACCTAAGCTGTCGTTTCTTAAAAGTTTGGGGCTGCGACGCTTATGTGAAAAAGTTTCAGGCTGATAAGCTCGAACCCAAAGCGGATAAATGCATCTTCATAGAATACCCAAAACAGTTGGGTATACCTCCTATTTCAGATCTGGAAGCAAAAGTGATAATTTCTAGAAACGGGTCCTTTCTCGAGTAAAAGTTTGTCTCGAAATAATTGAGTGGGAGGATGGTGGAGACTTGATGAGGTTATTGAACCGTCACTTCAACTAGTGTGTAGCAGGGCACAAGAAGTTGTTCCTGTGGCACCTACACCAATTGAAGTGGAAGCTTATGATAGTGATCATGAAACTTCGGATCAAGTCACTACCAAACCTCGTAGGACGACAAGGATGCGTACTACTTCAGAGTGGTACGTAATCCTGTCTTGGAAGTCATGTTGCTAGACAACAATGAACCTACGAGCTATGGAGAAGCGATGGTGGGCCCAGATTCGGACGAATGGCTCGAGGCCATAAAATCTGAGAGAGGATCCATGTATAAAAACAAAGTATAGACTTTGGAAGAACTACTTGATGGTCGTAAGGCTGTTGGGTGCAGATGGATTTTAAAAGGAAGACAGACAATGATGGTAAGTGTCACCATTAAGAAAGCTCGACTTGTCGTTAAGATGTTTTCCGACAAGTTCAAGGAGTTGACTACGATGAGATTTTCTCACTCGTAGCGATGCTAAGAGTCTGTTGGAATTATATTAGTAGTTACTGCATTATTTATGAAATCTTGCAGATAGGATGTCAAAAAACATTGTTTCCTCGACGATTTTCTTGAGGAAAGATTGTATGTGATACAACCAGAAGGTTTTGTCAATCCTGAAAGATGCTAACAAGTATGCAAAGCTCCAGCAATCCTTCTAAGGACTGGAGTAAGCATCTCAGAGTTGGAATGTACGCTTTGATGAGATGATCAAAGATTTTGGGTTTTTACAAAGTTTATGAGAAACTTGTATTTCCAAAGAAGTGAGTGGGAGCACTATAGAATTTTTTGATGAGTATATGTTGTTAACATATTGTTGATCAGAAATGATGTAGAATTTCTGGAAAGCATACAGGGTTATTTGAAAAGTGTTTTTCAATGGAAAACCTGGATTAAGCTACTTGAACATTGAGCATCAAGATCTATAAGGATAGATCAAAAACGCTTAATAGTACTTTCAAATGAATACATACCGTGACAAGATTTTGAAGGATTTCAAAATAGATCAGCAAAGAAGGAGTTCTTGGTTGTGTTCCAAGGTGTGAGTATTGAGTAAGACTCAAAGCATGACCACGGAAGAAGAGAGAGAAAGGACGAAGGTTGTCCCCTATGCTTTAGACGTCGGCTCTACAGTATGCCATGATGTGTACCGCACCTGAAGTGTGCCTTGCCATGAGTCAGTCAAGGGGTACAAGAGTGATCCAAGAATGGATCACATGACAGCGGTCGAACTTATCCTTAGTAACTAGTGGACTAAGGAATTTTCTCGATTATGGAGGTGGTAAAAGAGTTCGTCGTAAAGGGTTACGTCGATGCAAGGTTTGACACTAATCCGGATGACTCTGAGTAGTAAACCGGATTCGTATAGTAGAGCAGTTATTTGGAATAGCTCCAAGTAGTGCATGGTAGCTGCATCTACAAGATGACATAGAGATTTGTAAAGCACACACGGATTTGACAAGTTCAGACCCGTTGACTAATAACCTCTCTCACAAGCGAGATATGAGCAAACCCCATGGGTGTTGGATTCATTACAATCACATAGTGATGTGAACTAGATTATTGACTCTAGTGCAAGTGGGAGACTGTTGGAAATATGCCCTAGAGGCAATAATAAAATGGTTATTATTATATTTCCTTGTTCATGATAATTGTCTATTGTTCATGCTATAATTGTATTAACTGTAAACCGTAATACATGTGTGAATACATAGACCACAACATGTCCCTAGTAAGCCTCTAGTTGACTAGCTCGTTGATCAATAGATGGTTATGGTTTCCTGACCATGGACATTGGATGTCGTTGATAACGGGATCACGTCATTAGGAGAATGATGTGATGGACAAGACCCAATCCTAAGCATAGCACAAGATCGTGTAGTTCGTTTGCTAGAGCTTTTCTAATGTCAAGTATCGTTTCCTTAGACCATGAGATTGTGCAACTCCCGGATACCGTAGGAATACTTTGGGTGTACCAAACGTCACAACGTAACTGGGTGGCTATAAAGGTGCACTACAGGTATCTCCAAAAGTGTCTGTTGGGTTGGCACGAATCGAGACTGGGGTTTGTCACTCCGTATGATGGAGAGGTATCTCTGGGCCCACTCGGTAATGTATCATCATAATGAGCTCAATGTGACTAAGGAGTTAGCCATGGGATCATGAGTTATGGAACGAGTAAAGAGACTTGCCGGTAACGAGATTGAATGAGGTATTGGGAGACCGACGATCGAATCTCGGGCAAGTAACATACCGATAGAGAAAGGGAATTATATACGGGATTGATTGAATCCCCGACATCGTGGTTCATCTGATGAGATCATCGTGGAACATGTGGGAGCCAATATGGGTATCCAGATCCCGCTATTGGTTATTGGCCGGAGAGGTGTCTCGGTCATGTCTGCATGGTTCCCGAACCCGTAGGGTCTACACACTTAAGGTTCGGTGACGCTAGAGTTGTTATGGGAAATAGTATGTGGTTACCGAAGGTTGTTCGGAGTCCCGAATGAGATCCCGGACGTGACGAGGAACTCCGGAGTGGTCCGGAGGTGAAGATCGACATATTGGACGAAGGGTATTGGAGTCTGGAATTGTTCTGGGAGTACCGGGTGACGACCAGCGTGACCGAAAGGTGTTCCGGAGGCCCCGCCAAGCGTTGGGGGGCCTCATGGGCCAAGGGGAGGGGGCACACCAGCCCACTAAGGGGCTGTGCGCCCCTCCCAACCCCTCTCACGTAACATGGAGAGGTGGGGGCGCCTCCCCTAGGGCAGCCACCCCTCCCGGCTTGGGGGGCAAGTTTCCCAGGGGTGGGGGCACCCAAACCCATCTAGGGTCTCCCCTGTGGCCGCCGCCCCTCCCCTAGGGAACCCTAGGGCGCCTCCTCCACCCCCTTTCCCCCTATATATAGTGAGGGAGAGAGAGGGCAGCCGCACCCCTTGCCTGGCGCAGCCATCTCCTCCTCCAACTCCTCCTCCTCCTCCGTAGTGCTTAGCGAAGTTCTGCCGGAGAACCACGAGCTCCATCGCCACCACGCCGTCGTGCTGCTGGAGTTCTCCCTCAACTTCTCCTCTCCCCTTTCTAGATCAACAAGGAGGAGACGTCCCCGGGTTGTACGTGTGTTGAACGCGGAGGCGCCGTCCGTTTGGCGCTAGATCGGATCTTCCATGATTTGAATCGCTGCGAGTACGACTCCATCAACCGCGTTCTTGTAACGCTTCCGCTTAGCGATCTTCAAGGGTATGAAGATGCACTCCCTCTCTCTCGTTGCTAGCATCTCCTAGATTGATCTTGGTGACAATTAGGAATTTTTTTGAATTATTGCTACGTTCCCCAACAGACTGGAGCGTCTAAGCTTGGGCATGCCTCGGAAGGCATCCTATCTTTCTTCAACAAGTATCGATATGTTTTGGGTTTTGTTTTGTTCACATGATATCCTCGATGGCAACAATACAATACGTGCCTTGCTGCCCCTACTGTCACTGGGAAAGGACACCGCAAGATTGAACCCAAAGCTAAGCACTTCTCCCATTGCAAGAAAGATCAATCTAGTAGGCTAAACCAAACTGATAATTTGAAGAGACTTGCAAAGATAACCAATCATACATAAAAGAATTCAGAGAAGATTCAAATATTGTTCATAGATAAACTTGATCATAAACCCACAATTCATCGGTCTCAACAAACACACCGCAAAAGAAGATTACATCAAATAGATCTCCACGAGAGAGGGGGAGAACATTGTATTGAGATCCAAAAAGAGAGAAGAAGCCATCTAGCTAATAACTATGGACCCGAAGGTCTGAAATAAACTACTCACACATCATCGGAGAGGCTATGGTGTTGATGTAGAAGCCCTCCGTGATTGATGCCCCCTCCGGCGGAGCTCCGAAAAAGGCCCCAAGATGGGATCTCACGAGTACAGAAGGTTGCGGCGGTGGAATTAGGTTTTTGGCTCCGTATCTAGTAGTTTGGGGGTACGTAGGTATATATAGGAGGAAGAAGTACGTTGGTGGAGCAACGTGGGGCCCACGAGGGTGGAGGGCGCGCCCAGGGGGGTAGGCGCGCCCCCCTACCACGTGGCTTCTTGGTAGCTTTCTTGACATAGGGTCCAAGTCCTCTGGATCATGTTCATTCCGAAAATCACGTTCCCGAAGGTTTCATTCCGTTTGGACTCCGTTTGATATTCTTTTTCTGTGAAACTCTGAAATAGGCAAAAAAACAGCAATTCTGGGCAGGCCTCCGGTTAATAGGTTAGTCCCAAAAATAATATAAAAGTGTATAGTAAAGCCCAATAATGTCTGAAACAGAATATAATATAGCATGGAGCAATCAAAAATTATAGATACGTTGGAGACGTATCAAGCATCCCCAAGCTTAATTCCTGCTCGTCCTCGAGTAGGTAAATGATAAAAATAGAATTTTTGATGCGGAGTGCTACTTGGCATAATTTCAATGTAATTCTTCTTAATTCTGGCATGAATGTTCAGATTTGATATGATTCAACATAAAAACAATAATACTTCAAGCATACTAACTAAGCAATTATGTCTTATCAAAATAACATGGCCAAAGCAAGTTATCCCTACAAAATCATATAGTCTGGCTATGCTCCATCTTCCCCACACAAAATATTCATATCATGTACGACCCCGGTTTTAGCCAAGCAATTGGTTCATACTTTTAATGCGCTTCAGCCTTTTCAATTCTTACGCAATACATGAGCGCAAGCCATGGATATAGCACTATGGTGGAAAAAGGTAAAAGGATAAGGGTTATGCAGGAAGACAAAAAGGGAGAAAGTCTCACATTAACGAGGCTAATCAACGGGCTATGGAGATGCCCATCAATTGATGTTAATGCGAGGAGTAGGGATTGCCATGCAACGGCTGCACTAGAGCTATAAGTGTATGAAAGCTCAACAAAAGAAACTAAGTGGGTGTGCATCTAACTTGCTTGCTCACGAAGACCTCGGGCATTTGAGGAAGCCCATCATTGGAATATACAAGCCAAGTTCTATAATGAAATTTCCCACTAGTATATGAAAGTGACAAAATGAGAGACTCTCTATTATTAAGATCACGGTGCTATTTTGAAGCACAAGTGTGGTAAGAGGATAGTAACATTGTCCCTTCTCTCTTTTTCTCTCATCACTTTTTTATTTGGGCCTTTTTTCTCTTTTCTTTTTTATGGCCTCTTTTTTTTATTTAGTCCGGAGTCTCATCCCGCCTTGTGGGGGAATCATATTCTCCATCATCCTTTCCTCACTTGGGACAATGCTCTAATAATGATGATCATCACACTTTTATTTACTTACAACTCATGAATTACAACTCAATACTTAGAACAAAATATGACTCTATATGAATGCCTCCGGCGGTGTACCGGGATATGCAATGAATCAAGAGCGACATGTATGAAAGAATTATGAATGGTGGCTTTGCCACAAATACAATGTCAACTACATGATCATGCAAAGCAATATGACAATGATGGAGCGTGTCATAGTAAACGGAACGGTGGTAAGTTGCATGGCAATATATCTCGGAATGGCTATGGAAATGCCATGATAGGTAGGTATGGTGGCTGTTTTGAGGAAGATATAAGGAGGTTTATGTGTGATAGAGCGTATCATATCACAGGGTTTGGATGCACCGGCGAAGTTTGCACCAACTCTCAAGGTGAGAAAGGGCAATGCGCGGTACCGAAGAGGCTAGAAAATTGCGGAAAGGTGAGTGTGGGTATAATCCATGGACTCACATTAGTCATAAAGAACTCATATACTTATTGCAAAAATTTATTAGCCCTCGAAGCAAAGTACTACTACGCATGCTCCTAGGGGAAGGGTTGGTAGGAGTTAACCATCGCGCGATCCCGACCGCCACACAAAGGAAGACAATCAACAAATACTACATGCTACGACTTCGTTACATAACGGCTCACCATACATGCATGCTACGGGAATCACAAACTCCAACACATGTATTTTTCAATTCCACAATTACTCAACTAGCACAACTATGATATTACTATCTTTATATCTCAAAACAATTATCAAGCATCAAATTTCTCATGATATTAGTTAAAGAAAATTGCCATGATACTTTAAGACTCTCAAAATGATATAAGTGAAGCATGAGAGATCAATAGTTTCTATAAAACAAATCCACCACCGTGCTCTAAAAGATATAAGTGAAGCACTAGAGCAAAACTATTTAGCTCAAAAAATATAAGTGAAGCACATAGAGTATTCTAATAAACTCCGAATCAAGTGTGACTCACTCAAAAGGTGTGTACAGCAAGGATGATTGTGGTAAACTAAAAAGCAAAGACTCAAATAATACAAGACGCTCCAAGCAAAACACATATCATGTGGTGAATAAAAATATAGCTCCAAGTAAAGTTACCGATGGAAGTAGACAAAAGAGGGGATGCCTTCCGGGGCACCCCCAAGCTTTGGCTTTTTGGTATCCTTAGATTATCTTGGGGTGCCTTGGGCATCCCCAAGCTTATTCTCTTTCCACTCCTTGTTCCATAATCCATCAAATCTTTCACCCAAAACTTGAAAACTTCACAACACAAAACTCAGCAGAAAATCTCGTAAGCTCCGTTAGCGAAAGAGAACGTAAGACCAATTCAAGGTACTGTAATGAACTCATTATTTATTTGTATTGGTGTTAAGCCTACTGTATTCCAACTTCTATATGGTTTATAAACTATTTTACTAGCCATAGATTCATCAAAATAAGCAAACAACACACGAAAAACAGAATCTGTTAAAAACAGAACAGTCTGTAGTAATCTGTAACTAACGCAAACTTCTGGAACTCAAAAAATTCAGCCAAAATAGGACGACCTAGAAATTTTTTTTATTGATCAGAAGCAATTGGAATTAATATTTTATCACGTTCTGGTGATTTTTAACAATTATTTTCGTGAACAAAAAGTTTCTGGAATTTTCAGCAAGATCAAATAACTATCATCCAAGAAGATCCTATAGGTTAAACTTGGCACAAACACTGATTAAAACATAAAAACACATCTAACCAGAGGCTAGATCAAAGATTTATTCCTAAACAGAAGCAAAAAGTAAAAAAAAACTAAAAATAAAATTGGGTTGCCTCCCAATAAGTGCTATCGTTTAACGCCCCTAGCTGGGCATAATAGCGAGGATAGATCTAGGTATTGCCATCTTTGGTTTTAGGGAAGAAAAGAGAAAACTTGTTATCTATAGAATTAATTTTTCTATTTTGATAAAGCACGTGGCCATTGATGGTAGAAGAAAGGTTGAGCACGTTGCAGAAATTTGCATCTAGGCTAGCTTTTATCTCTTTAATAGATTCGTTTTGGTAGGAGAGCAAAAGAGATGTGGATCAACTTTATCATTCATGGGATGCCCAAATATAGTTTTCGTCTTTTCATAGGTATCTATAGGGTCCCCTTCAAGAAAACCCTCTTCAAAAATAGAATCTAAAACTTGTTTGAACGAAGCGGGCAACCCAACATAAAAGCTTTTTAGATAAACCTCAATTTGATATTGGGGTACATAGCTAGCCCGGATCCTTAACAGCCTATCCCAAGCATCTTTTAAAGATTCATCGAGCAAATAACAAAAAATTCCAGAATCATCTTCATCAAAATTATTAGGATTTTCATTAACAACTCTGGTAGGTTTTTCCATAGTATTATTTATGAGTTTAGATAGAATAGAAGGATTTTCCAAAGCACTAAAGCTCGGGAGAGAACCCCCAACTCTTTTTGGTTCCGACATAGCGAAGGAAGGAGAGCGAAAAGAGGCAAATGGAAAAGAGGGCGAATAAAACGGCAATGGTGAAGTGGGGGAGAGGAAAACGAGAGGCAAATGGCAAATAATGTAAATGCGGGACATAAGGGTTTGTGATGGGTACTTGGTATGTTGACTTTTGCGCAGACTCCCCTGCAACGGCGCCAGAAATCCTTCTTGCTACCTCTTGAGCACTGCGTTGGTTTTCCCTTGAAGAGGAAAGGGTGATGCAGCAAAGTAGCGCAAGTATTTCCCTCAGGTTTTGAGAACCAAGGTATCAATCCAGTAGGAGGCCACGCACGAGTCCCTCGCACCTACACAAACAAATAAATCCTCGCAACCAACGCAATAAAGGGGTTGTTAATCACTTCACAGTCACTTACGAGAGTGAGATCTGATAGAGATGATAAGATAATATTTTTGGTATTTTTATCATAAAGATGCAAAGTAAAAATAAAAGGAAATAAACGGCGCAAGAAATAACTTGTTGTTGGAAGATTAATATGATAGAAAATAGACCCGGGGGCCATAGGTTTCACTAGTGGCTTCTCTCAAGAGCATAAGTATTACGGTGGGTGAACAAATTGCTGTTGAGCAATTGATAGAATTGAGCATAGTTATGAGAATATCTAGGTATGATCATGTATATAGGCATCACGTCCGAGACAAGTAGACCGACTCCTGCCTGCATCTACTACTATTACTCCACACATCGACCGCTATCCAGCATGCATCTAGAGTATTAAGTTCATAAGAACAGAGTAACGCTTTAAGCAAGATGACATGATGTAGAGGGATAAACTCATGCAATATGATATAAACCCCATCTTGTTATCCTCGATGGCAACAATACAATACGTGCCTTGCTGCCCCTACTGTCACTGGGAAAGGACACCGCAAGATTGAACCCAAAGCTAAGCACTTCTCCCATTGCAAGAAAGATCAATCTAGTAGGCCAAACCAAACTGATAATTCGAAGAGACTTGCAAAGATAACCAATCATACATAAAAGAATTCAGAGAAGATTCAAATATTGTTCATAGATAAACTTGATCATAAACCCACAATTCACCGGTCTCAACAAACACACCGCAAAAGAAGATTACATCGAATAGATCTCCACGAGAGAGGGGGAGAACATTGTATTGAGATCCAAAAAGAGAGAAGAAGCCATCTAGCTAATAACTATGGACCCGAAGGTCTGAAATAAACTACTCACACATCATCGGAGAGGCTATGGTGTTGATGTAGAAGCCCTCCGTGATCGATGCCCCCTCCGGCGGAGCTCCGGAAAAGACCCCAAGATGGGATCTCACGGGTACAGAAGGTTGCGGCGGTGGAATTAGGTTTTTGGCTCTGTATCTGGTTTGGGGGTACGTAGGTATATATAGGAGGAAGAAGTACATCGGTGGAGCAACGTGGGGCCCACGAGGGTGGAGGGCGCGCCCAGGGGGGTAGGCATGCCCCCTACCTTGTGGCTTCCTGGTAGCTTTCTTGACGTAGGGTCCAAGTCCTCTGGATCATGTTCGTTCCGAAAATCACGTTCCCGAAGGTTTCATTCCGTTTGGACTCCATTTGATATTCTTTTTCTATGAAACTCTTAAATAGGCAAAAAAACAACAATTCTAGGCTGGGCCTCTGGTTAATAGGTTAGTCCCAAAAATAATATAAAAGTGTATAATAAAGCCCAATAATGTCCAAAACAGAATATAATATAGCATGGAGCAATCAAAAATTATAGATACGTTGGAGACGTATCAATAATATGTGGGAGGTACTAGTGAATGATTGTGTTTAGTAGGAATATTGGTGTTAAGGTTTGTGATTCCCGAAGCATGCACATATAGTCTCTCGTTATGCTATGAAGTTGGAGCATGATTTTTTATTGATTGTCTTCCTTTGCGTGGAGGTCGGGGGTGCGCGAGGGTTAACTCGTACCAACCTCCCCCTAGGGGCATGCGTAGTAGTACTTTGCTTCGCGGGCTAATAAAATTTTGCAATAAGTACGTGAGTTCTTTATGACTAATGTGAGTCCATGGATTATACGCACTCTTACCTTTCCGAAGTTTGCTAGCCTCTTCGGTACCGTGCATTGCCCTTTCTCACCTCGAGAGTCGGTGCAAACTTCTCCGGTGCATCCAAACCCCGTGATATTATACGCTCTATCACACATAAGACTTATTATATCTTCGTCAAAATAGCCACCATACCTACCTATTATGGCATTTCCATAGCCATTCTGAGATATATTTCCATGCAACTTCCATCATCATGATATACATGACTTGAGCATTCATTGCCATATTGCTTTGCGTGATCGTAAGACAGCTAGCATGATATTTTTCATGGCTTGTCCGTTTTTTGATATATTTGCGACGCTAGATCATTGCACATCCTGGTACACTGCCAGATGCATTGATAGAGAGTCATACTTTGTTCTAGGTATCGAGTTGTAATATTGATTTGTAAGTAAATAGAAGTGTGATGATCATCATTATTCATTATTAGAGCATGTCCCAGTGTGGAAACGATGATGGAGACTATGATTCCCCCACAAGTCGGGATGAGACTTCGGACAAAAAAAAGTGAGGCCAAAAGGAGCCCAAGAAAAAAAATAAAAAAGAGAGAAAAAGAGAGAAGGGGCATTGTTACTATCCTTTACCACACTTGTGCTTCAAAGTAGCACCATGTTTTTCATATGGAGAGTCTCCTATGTTGTCACTTTCATATACTGGTGAGAATTTTTCATTATAGATCTTGGCTTATTCCAATGATAGGCTTCCTCAAATGCCCGAGGTGTTCGAGCAAGCAAGTTGGATGCAGACCCACTTAGTTTCCAGTTTGAGCTTTCATACACTTATAGCTCTTAGTGCATCTGTTGCATGGCAATCCCTATTCCTCGATTGATATCAATTGATGGGCATCTCCATAGCCCGTTGACTAGCCGCGTTGATGTGAGACTATCTTCTTTTTTGTCTTCTCCAAATTAATCTCTACCACCGTATTCTATTCCACCCACAGTGCTATATCCATGGCTTGCGCTCAAGTATTGCGTGGGAGTTGAAAAGGCTAAAGTGCGTTAAAAAGTATGAACCAATTCTTGGCTGACATCGGGGTAGTACATGATAAATACTTTGTGTTAAGAGATAGAGCATGACAAGGCTATATGATTTTGTAGGGATAACATTCTTTAGCATTGATATTTTGAAAGACATGATTGTTTGTTGGGATGCCTGAGTATTAATGTCTTTATGTCAAATTATAGACTATTGCTTTGAATCACTCGTGTCCTAATATTCATGCCATGATTAGATTATATGATCAAGATTATGCTAGGTAGCATTCCACATAAAAAATATCTTTTTATCATTTACCTACTCGAGGACAAGCAGGAATTAAGCTTGGGGATGCTGATACATCTCTGTCATATCTATATTTTTTTATCATTCCATGCCAATATTATACAACTTTCACATATTTTTGGCAACAATTTATATGATTTATTGGACTAACATATTGATCCAGTGCCCAGTGCCAGTTCATGTTTGCTGCATGCTTTTTGTTTCACAGAATATCCATATCAAACGAAGTCCAAACGCGATAGAAATTTACAGAGAATTATTTTATAATATATGTGATTTTTGGGAGGTGGAATCAACGCAAACGGAGGCCCACGGCCTCCACTACCCACCAGGGCGCGGCCAGCCCCCTAGCACGTGGTGGTGCCTAGTGGTCACCCTCTAAGTCAGTTGGGGCTCTTCTTCGGCCGCAAGGAAGCTTATATCTAGAAAAAACCGTGTTAAAATTTCAGCACAATCGGAGTTACGGATCTCCGGATATTTAAGAAACGATGAAAGGCCAGAAAATAGGAACGTGAGAGATAGATCCAATCTAAGCTCCTGCCCCTCCGCCACCATCGAAGCCATGGACCAGAGTGGGAACCCTCCTCCCACCTAGTGGGGAGGCCAAGTAAGAAGAAGGAGAAGGAGGGGGGGCTCTCTCCCCCTCTCTCTCAGTGGCGCCGGAGTGCCGCCTGGGCAAGGATTGTGACGGCGATCTACACCAACGACTTCGCCGCCGTCAACACCAACTCTCTCCTCCTCTATGCAGCAGTGTAACCTCTCTATTCCCATTGTAATTCTATACTTAAACATGGTGCTCAACACTATATATTATTATCCAATGATATGTGGTTAACTGTGATGTTTGAGTAGATCTGTTTTGTCCTATGGGTTGATTGATGATCGTGATTGGTTTGAGTTGTATATTTTGTTTTGGTGCGGTCCTATGGTGCCCTCCGTGTCGCGCAAACGTGAGGGATCCCTGTTGTAGGGTGTTGCAATACGTTCATGATTCATTTATGGTGGGTGGCGTGAGTGATTGAAACACATACCCGAGTAGGTGGGTTGTTGCGTATGGGAAGAGGACTTGATACTTAATGCTATGGTTGGGTTTTACCTTACTGATCTTTGGTAGTTGCGGATGCTTGCTAGAGGTCCAATCATAAGTGCATATGATCCAAGTACGGAAAGTATGTTAGCTCATGCCTCTCCCTCATATAAAATTGCAGTGATGATTACCGGTCTAGTTATCGACTGCCTAGGGACAAATCTTTCTCTTGTGTTAAAATACTTTCTACTACACTACTAAATTTATTATCTTGTCTTTTACTCATAGTTTTATTCTTGCAAAGTACTTCTAGTTTTATTCTTGTTCTAGGTAAAGCGAACGTTAAGTGTGCGTAGAGTTGTATCAGTGGTTGATAGAACTTGAGAGCATATTTGTTCTACCTTTAGCTCCTCATTGGGTTCGACACTCTTATTTATCGAAAAAGGCTACAAACGACCCCCTATACTTGTGGGTTATCAGGCACCTGGGTGGCCCCCTTTGGTACTTCTTTGCTCCAATATTTTTATTTATTCCAAAATAAAAAATTCAGCACATTTGGAGATGTGCAGAATAGGTATCTCTGACATAGCTTTTTTCAAGTCCATAATTCCAGCTACCGGCAATCTCCCTCTATATATAAATCTTGCATATTAAGAGAGAAAAGGCATTAGAATTGCTCCACAAAGTGTTATAGTTGATTAAAACACTATTAATAATAGTACGAAATCATGATGCAAAATGGATGTATCAACTCCCCCAAGCTTAGACCTTGCTTGTCCTCAAGCGAAAGCCGATATCGATAATCATGTCCACATGTTTATAGAGAGAGGTGTTGATAAAAACAAAATACGGACACAGTAGCATCATGATCATTATTATAACATCAATATTTATTATCATAAAACTTCTCATGAGCAAGTAACAATTCATCACAACAACAAAGTATAAGGCATAAACTTACTTGAAAACTAACAAACTATGTTCTCAGTAAACAATGCAATTGCAATTCATCATATTTTCAGGAAGGGTCTTATGTTGGAGCTTTTTAGCAAGTCCACATACTTAACCATCATTTAGTCTTCCATGATTGCTAAGACTCACAACATATATATGGAGCAAAAAGTTTCAGCCAGACACATAAAAAGATAGGGGCTTATAATTTCGCCTCCCAACTTATTAACCTCAAGGGTGATTTCAACAATAATAACTCATGATCACTCATATCCAGCTGGATATATGTGCCTAGATCTTTCCCCACCACATGATGCTTACAAAAGAAAAAATAAAAAGGAATAGGGGAGAACACTATTGACTCTTGCATAAAATGTTGGGGAACGTAGTAGTAATTCAAAAAAATTCCTACGTGTCACCAAGATCAATCTAGGAGATGCTAGCAAGGAGAGATAGGGAGTGCATCTTCATACCCTTGAAGATCACTAAGCGGAAGCGTTACAGGAACACGGTTGATGGAGTCGTACTCTTGGCGATTCAAATCGCGGAAGATCCGATCCAAGCACCGAACGGACGGCGCCTTGATACGTCTCCAACGTATCTATAATTATTTATTGTTCCATGCTGTTATGTTATCAATCTTGGATGTTTTATAATCATTTTGTAGTGATTTATATCTTTTTGGTACTAACCTATTGACATAGTGCCAAGTGCAAGTTGCTGTTTTTTCCATGTTTTTTACATCGCAGAAAATCAATATCAGACGGAGTCGAAATGCCACGAAACTCCACGATGAATTTTTATGGGCCAGAAGGAACACAACGGGCCCTGGTTGTGCCTAGGGGGTGCCCCAAGGGGGGCACAACCCACCAGGGCGCGCCAGGAGGCCCAGGCGTGCCCTGGTGGGTTGTGCCCACCTCAGGTGCCCCCCGGACCGCCTCTTTGCTCTATAAATACCCCAATATTCCAGAAACCCTAAAGGCATCGACAAAATATTCATCCAGCCGCCGCAGAGTCCAGAACCACCAGATCCAATCTAGACACCATCTTGGATGGGGTTCACCACCTCCATTGGTGCCTCTCCGATGATCCGTGAGTAGTTCTTTGTAGACCTTCGGGTCCGTAGTTAGTAGCTAGATGGCGTCCTCTCTCTCGCTGAATTCTCAATACAATGGTCTCTTGGAGATCCATATGATGTAACTCTTTTGCAGTGTGTTTGTTGGGATCTGGTGAACTTCGAGTTTATGATCAGTTATATCTTTTTATATCCATGAAAGTTATTTGAGTTTCTTTGATCTCTTATATGCATGATTGCTTATAGCCTCGTATTTCTTCTTCGATGTTTGGGTTTTGTTTGGCCAACTTGATCTATTTATCTTGCAATGGGAAGAGGTGCTTTGTAGTGGGTTCGATCTTACGGTGCTTGATCCTAGTGACAGAAAGGGAAACGACACGTATGTACCATTGCTACTAAGGATAAAACGATGGGTCTATCTCTACATAGATAGATCTTGTCTACATCATGTCATCGTTCTTATTGCATTACTCCATTTTTTCATGAACTTAATACACTAGATGCATGCTGGATAGAGGTCGATGTGTGGAGTAATAGTAGTAGATGAAGGCAGGAGTCGGTCTACTAATCTTGGAGGTGATGCCTATATAATGATCATTGCCTGGATATCGTCATAATTATTTGAAGTTCTATCAATTGCCCAACAGTAATTTGTTCACCCACCGTTTGCTATTTTTCTCGAGAGAAGCCACTAGTGAAACCTACGGCCCCCGGGTCTTCTTTCTCATATATTTGCCTTTGCGATCTACTTTTTCCTTGCATTTATTTTTAGATCTATTAAACCAAAAATACAAAAATACCTTGCTGCGTTTTATTTCTATTTATTTTATTTGGCGTTCGATCTATCAATCTACTACAAATTTACCTCACGTCCGTTTGCCTATCTTGAGGCGTCATACCCCGGAAGGGATTGACAACCCCTTTAACACGTTGGGTTGCAAGGATTTGTTATCTGTGTGCATGGGTTGTTTACGTTGTGTTGCTTGGTTCTCCTACTGGTTCGATAACCTTGGTTTCATATCTGAGAGAAATACCTACCGCCGCTGTGCTGCATCATCCCTTCCTCTTTGGGGAAATACCGACGTAGCTTCAAGCAACATCACGCCTCCGCGTTCGACACACCAACAGCCCAGGGACGTCTCCTCCTGCTTGATCCAGCAAGGGGAGAGGAGAAGTTGAGGGAGATCTCCAGCAGCACGACGGCGTGGTGGTGGAGCTTGCGGTTCTCCGGCAGGGCTTCGCCAAGCACTACGGAGGAGGAGGAGGTGTTGGAGGGGGGAAGGGCTGCGCCAGGGGTAGGGTGTGGCTGCCCTCCCACCCCCCCACTATTTATAGGGTGAAGGGGAGAGGGGGCCGGCCTCCCTAGATGCATCATGCATCTAGAAGGGGGGGCGCCGGCAAGGGGGAAGACTTGCCCCCCAAGCATGTGGGAGGCGCCCCCACCCCTAGGGTTTTCAACCCTAGGCACCTTGGGCCCTTGGGGGCGCACCAGCCCACTATGGGGCTGGTTCCCACCCATGTTCAGCCCACTAAGCCCTCCGGGGCAGGTGGCCCTACCCGGTGGACCCCGGGACACCTTTCGGTGGTCCCGGTACAATACCGATAACCCCCGAAACTATTCCGGCGACTGAAACTGGACTTCCCATATATAAATCTTCACCTTCGGACCATTCCGGAACTCCTCATGACATCCGGGATCTCATCCGGGACTCCGAACAACCTTCGGTAACCACATACAATTTCCCATAACAACTCTAGCGTCACCAAACCTTAAGTGTGTAGACCCTATGGGTTCGGGAACCATGCAGACATGACCGAGACACCTCTCCGGCCAATAACCAATAGAGGGATCTGGATACCCATATTGGCTCCCACATGTTCCACGATGATCTCATCGGATGAGCCACGATGTCGGGGATTCAATCAATCCCGTATATAATTCCCTTTGTCCATCGGCATTTTACTTGCCCGAGATTCGATCGTCAGTATCCCCATACCTCATTCAATCTCATTACCGGCAAGTCTCTTTACTCGTTCCGTAACGCATGATCCCGTGACTAACTCCTTCGTCACATTGAGCTCATTATGATGATGCATTACCGAGTGGTCCCAGAGATACCTCTCCGTCATACGGAGTGACAAATCCCAGTCTCAATTCATGCCAACCCAACAGACACTTTCAGAGATACCTGTAGTGCACCTTTATGGTCACCCAGTTACGTTGTGACGTTCGATACACCCAAAGCATTCCTACGGTATCCGGGAGTTGCACAATCTCATGGTCTAAGGAAATGATACTTGACATTAGAAAAGCTCTAGCAAACGAACTACACGATCTTGTGCTATGCTTAGGATTGGGTCTTGTCCCAAGATATAAGTATTTCCCTTAGTTAAGAACCAAGGTATCAATCCAGTAGGAGAAACGCGCAAGTCCCCAATAGATGCACCTGCACAAACAATCAAGCACTTGCACCCAATGCGATAAAGGGGTTGTCAATCCCTTCACGTTCATTTGCAAAAGTGAGATCTGGTAGAGAAAGATAAAACTAAATAAAGGATAAAATATTTTTGGGTTTTTTTGGTTTATAGATCTGAAAATAAAAGATTGCAAAATAGTAGATCAGAAACAAATATGATGGAAAATAGACCCGGGGGCCATAGGTTTCACTAGAGGCTTATCTCTTGAAGGCAAATAATACAGTGGGTGAACAAATTACTGTCGAGCAATTGCTAGAAAAGCGCAAAGTTATGACGACATCCAAGGCAATGATTATGCATATGGGCATCACGTCCGTGTCTAGTAGACCGACTCCAACCTGCATCTACTACTATTACTCCACACATTGACCGCTATCCAGCATGCATCTAGAGTATTAAGTTCATAAAGAACGTAGTAACGCCTTAAGTAAGATGCCATTATGTAGAGGAATAAACTCAAGCAATATGATGAAAACCCCATATTTTTATCCTTGATGGAAAAAATGCAATACGTGTCTCGCTACCCCTACTTTGTCATTGGGTGAAATCACGCAAGATTGAACCCAAAGCTAAGCAGCTCTCCCATTGCAAGAAAAACCAATCTAGTTGGCCAAACCAAACCGATAATTAGAAGAGAAATACAAAGATATCAAATCATGCATAAAAGAATTCAGAGAAGATCCAAATAGTATTCATAGATAAGCTGATCATAAACCCACAATTCATCGGATCTCGACAAACAAACCGCAAAAGAAGATTACATGGGATAGATCTCCAAGAACATCAAGGAGAACATGGTATTGAGAATCAAAGAGAGAGAGGAAGCCATCTAGCTACTAGCTATTGACCCGTAGGTATGTGGTAAACTACTCACGCTTCATTGGAAGGGCAATAGGGTTGATGTGGATGCCCTCTGTGATCGAATCCCCCTCCGGTAGGATGCCGGAAAAGGCCCCAAGATGGGATCTCACAGGAACAGAAGGTTGCGGCGGCGGAAAAGTTGTTTTTTGGCTCTCTGTGAGGGTTCTGGAATATATGTGAATATATAGGACGAAGAGGTAGGTCAGAAGAGTCCCGAGGGGGGCACAAGGTAGGGGCGCCCCCCTAGGGCACACCCTCCACCCTTGCCGCCGCCTCGTGGCTCTTCTGGCTTGGACTCCAAGTCCTCTGGGTGTCTTCTGGTCTAAGAAAAATCATCGTGAAGTTTCATTCCGTTTGGACTCTGTTTGGTATTCCTTTTCTGCGAAACTCAAAAACAAGGAAAAACATAAACTGGCACTGGCTCTAGGTTAATAAGTTAGTCCAAAAAATAATATAAAATAGCATAATAATGCATATAAAATATCGAAAACAGATAATATAATAGCATGGAACAATCAAAAATTATAGATACGCTGGAGACGTAGCAAGCATCCCCAAGCTTAATTCGTGCTCGGCCTCGAGTAGGTAAATGATAAAAACAGAATTTTTGATGTGGAATGCTACCTAACATATTTATCCATGTAATTTTCTTCATTGTGGCATGAATGTTCATATCCATATGATTCAAAACAAAGTTTTAATATTGACATAAAAACAATAATACTTCAATCATACTAAATAAAGCAATCATGTCTTCTCATAATAACATGACCAAAGAAAGTTATCCCTACAAAATCATATAGTCGGGCTATGCTCCATCTTCATCACACAAAGTATTAAATCATGCACAACCCCGATGACAAGCCAAGCAATTGTTTCATACTTCTGATGTTCTCAAACTTTTCAACTTTCACGCAATACATGAGCGTGAGCCATGGATATTGCACTATAGGTGGAATAGAATATGGTGGTTGTGGAGAAGACAAAACGAAGGAGATAGTCTCACATCAACTAGGCGTATCAACGGGCTATGGACATGCCCATCAATATATGTCAATGTGAGTGAGTAGGGATTGCCATGCAACGAATGCACTAGAGCTATAAGTTTATGAAAGCTCAAAAAGAAACTAAGTGGGTGTGCATCCAACTCGCTTGCTCACGATGACCTAGGGCAATTTGAGGAAGCCCATCATTGGAATATACAAGCCAAGTTCTATAATGAAAAATTCCTACTAGCATATGAATGTGACAACATAGGAGATCTCTATCATGAAGATCATGGTGCTACTTTGAAGCACAAGTGTGGAAAAAGGATAGTAACATTGCCCCTTATCTCTTTTCTCTCATTTTTTTCTCATTTTTTGTGTGGGCTTCTTTGGCCTCTTTATTTTTTTGTAAAGTCCGGAGACTCATCCCAACTTGTGTGGGAATCATAGCTTCCATCATCCTTTCCTCACATGGGACAATGCTCTAATAATGATGATCATCACACTTTTATTTACTTATAACTCAAGAATTACAACTCGACACTTAGAACAAAATATGACTCCATATGAATGCCTCCGGCGGTGTACCGGGATGTGCAATGATCTAGCGTAGCAAATGATATCAAAAAACGGACAAGCCATGTAAACATCATGCTAGCTATCTTACGATCATGCAAAGCAATATGACAATGATGGAACGTGTCATAATAAAATGGAATGGTGGAAGTTGCATGGCAATATATCTCGGAATGGCTATGGAAATGCCATAATAGGTAGGTATGGCGGCTTTTTTGAGGAAGGTATATGTGGGTGTAAGGCACCGGCGAAAGTTGTGTGGTACTAGAGAGGCTAGCAATGGTGGAAGGGTGAGAGTGCGTATAGTCCATGGACTCAACATTAGTCATAAAGAACTCACATACTTATTGCAAAAATATATTAGCCATTGATACAAAGTACTACGCGCATGCTCCTAGGGGGATAGATTGGTAGGAAAAGACCATCGCTCGTCCCCGACCGCCACTCATAAGGAAGACAATCAACAAATAAATCATGCTCCGACTTCATCACATAACGATTCACCATACGTGCATGCTACGGGAATCACAAACTTCAACACAAGTATGCCTACAATGCACAATTACTCACTAGCATGACTCTAATATCACCATATTTATATCTCAAAACAATCATAAGGAATCAAACTTCACATAGTACTCAATGCACTTTATATGAAAGTTTTTATTATATCCCTCTTGGATGCCCATCATATTAGGACTAAATTCATAGCCAAAGCAAATTACCATGCTGTTTAGAGAGACTCTCAAAATAATATAAGTGAAGCATGAGAGTTCAACAATTTCTATAAAATAAAGCCACCGCCGTGCTCTAAAAAGATATAAGTGAAGCACTAGAGAAAAATTGCCTAGCTCAAAAGATATAAGTGAAGCACATAGAGTATTCTAATAAATCACGATTCATGCGTGTACCTATCAAAAGGTGTGTACAGAAAGGATGATTGTGGCAAACTAAAAAGTAAAGACTCATATCATACAAGACGCTCCAAGCAAAACACATATCATGTGGTGAATAAAAATATAGCCTCAAGTAAATTTACCGATAGACGAAGATAAAAGAGGGGATGCCATCCAGGGCATCCCCAAGCTTAGTCTCTTGGTTGTCCTTGAATATTACATTGGGGTGACTTGTGAATCCCCAAGCTTAGGCTCTAGCCACTCCTTATTCCATAGTCCATCAAATCTTTACCCAAAACTTGAAAACTTCACAACACAAAACTCAACAGAAAACTCATGAGATCCGTTAGTATAAGAAAATAAATCACCACTTTTTTGGTACTGTTGTGAACTCATTATTTATTTATATTGGTGTAATATCTACTGTATTCCAACTTCTCTATGGTTCATACCCCCCGATACTACCCATAGATTCATCAAAATAAGCAAACTACACATAGAAAATAGAATCTGTCAAAAACAGAACAGTCTGTAGCAATCTGAAAACTTCAAATACTTCTGTAACTCCAAAAAATTTGAACAACTAGGACAACCTGGGCAATTTGTATATAAATCTTAGTAATAAAATTCTGATCAAAAGCATGCTTCTGTGATTTTTGAAAATTATTTTACTAGGCGCAAAAGTTGATGTTTTTCAGCAAGATCAAATCAACTATCACCGTAAGCCATCCCAAAGGTCTTACTTGGCCCAAACACTAATTAAAACATGAAAACACATCTAACCAGAGGCTAGATAAATTATCTATTAAAAAACATAACCAAAAGACAAGAACAAAAATAAAATTGGGTTGCCTCCCACCAAGTGCTATTGTTTAATGCCCTTAGCTAGGCATAAAAATTTCAATGCACTAGTAAAAAAAGACACATCCGTGACATTTTGGGCCGAACGAAATTTTTTTCTGTCATACATATGACACTTCTATGACGATAATTGTGACAAAACCCGGTATCATCATAGATGTGGTGGGCTCCTACTTCTATGACAAAAAATCATGACAGAAAATGGGCTTTTCGTCCTTGGCGGGCCGGAGACGCAGCTGCATGACATTCTTTGGGCCGTCCATGACGGAAAAAACCATGGGAGAAGCGAGGGCGAGGAAAATTTCGGGGAGTTCCCGATTACGGTGGGAGGTCGGGGGCCGAGCGATGCGCGTTTCTCTCGTACACGTACGCGCGTGTGTGTGAGGCATTGGCTCTAACTGAACCCGAGCGAGGCGTTGGGCTCTAACTGAACCCGAGCGATTGCACTGCAGGCTACGCGTTACTGAACCCGAGCGATCGATCGATGGCTGTTAACTGAACCCGATCGAGCGATTCCTTCGCTACTGCTGCTAACTGAAGCCGATCGATTGGATGAACAGTGAACGTTGCGGGGGGGGTAGATGAACAGTGGGCGGTGGCGTTGCCTCTGGATGAACAGGACCCCGTGGTGTGGAGGGCTGGATGAACAGTAGACGGTGGAGGGGTGCCCGTGGAGGGGTGGTTGAACAGGACCCCGTGGTGTGGAGGGCTGGATGAACAGTAGACGATGGAGGGGTGCCCATGGAGGGGTGGTTGAACAGTAGCCGGTGGAGTAGCGCGCGGTGGAGGCTGGATGAACAGGAGCCCGTGGAGGCTGGAGGAGGTCGACGGTAGCCCGTGGAGGCTGGAGGAGGTCGACAGTGGAGATGAACAGTATCCCGTGGAGTCCCGTTTTGCGGTATGCCACACCCCTCCCGATGAACAGGACCCCCGTTTCGACCGTAGGAGGTCCGTTTCGTCCGTTTTGCGGTACGCCACACCCCTCCCGATCAACAGGACCCCCATTTCGACCGTAGGAGGTCCGTTTCATCCGTTTTGCGGTACGCCACACCCCTCCCGATCAACAGGACCCCCGTTTCGACCGTAGGAGGTCCGTTTCCTCCGTTTTGCGGTACGCCAGACCCCTCCCGATCAACAGGACCCCGTTCCGAACGTAGGAGGTCCGTTTCCTCCATTGTGCGGTACGCCAGGCCTCCTTTCCATCGCCTGTTCCGTCCAAGCCCTCCCGATGAACACGACCATGCATTCCGTTCCAACCCAGCCGGTTGGCTCCCACGCGTTCCGTTGCCTCCCGATGAAGACGACGCATTCCGTTGCCTCCCCATGAACACGACGCATTCCGTTGCCTCCCCATGAACACGACGACGACGTTGTTTCTCCGTTCCGACCCAGCCATGTACACAAGCCCCGGCCGTACGTATGCGCGAGTAGGCGTTCGAGACCCCGCCCGTATGTACACATACATGGCCGTATTTTCTTTCTTGCACCCTAGCCGTTGTACATACGTGTTCATACTAGGTGCGCGCCTCTACTACGACACGTACGCGCCTCTACTACGACACGTGCGCGCCCCTACATCCACCAGTATATATGTACGTACATGTTCGCGACCAGAATGACAACGCTACGTACGCTTCGACCAGGTGGGTTCCGACTGTCAGGCACTTCCTTGCGTGCGAAGATGTAGCTGGTGGGTCCCAGCAGTCAGGGGGCGAATCATTTTTTTTGCCCGGACGCACTTCCTTGCGTGCGAAGATGTAGCTGGTGGGTCCCAGCAGTCAGGGGGGCGAATCATTTTTTTTGCCCGGACGCACTTCCTTGCGTGCGAAGATGTAGCTGGTGGGTCCCAGCAGTTAGGGGGAAATGTTTTTTTCGTGAAATATGGTGGCCCGTCCGGTGGGTCCCCGCTGTCAGGTGGAGGAATCATTATTTTGCGCGTAATAAGGAGGCACTTCATTGCTGCGGCCGTGGACCCAGCTGTCAGCCTCTCCACGTACAGTCCACGTCCGATGGAAGTCGTTCCTTGACCACGTTGACCACGCCGCGCCGAGAGCACCACGGCGGTGGACGACGGCAAGGACTAGGAAGGGGACGACTCGGAGCCGGGGAAGACGCGGCAGTGGATGCCCACGCGAAGAGGAGTACGAGGGTTCACTGGTTCGGCTGTGGTGTGAGGCTGCTGTCACCGCAGAATAACAGGGGGTGTGGGTGAGTAGAGGGATGGCCTGGCCAGCGGTGAGGCCTCCGCGGCATCACAGCCGGCCACAGGAGGCAGGAGCACGCGGCACGACCGGCGCTGGTTTGGGCGGCTGGAGCAAGAAGACCAGAGGTTGAAGAAGCACTACAGCCGTTGGATGAACATCGTACGATAACAGGAGCTAGAATCGTTCATATTGACTAAGTTGACAAAGCCCTCCGTCCCCGTCAACTTGGTAGGCCCACAAGTCAGCCTCCCACTATGGTGGGTTCCAGCTGGCAGGGGGAGTATTCATTTTTTTGTGCGTAATATGGAGGCACTTGCGTGCGAAGATAGCTGGTGGGTCCGACATGTCAGCGGGGGGCACGTTATTTTCGCGAAATACAGAGGCCCTTCCGGTGGGTCCCAGATGTCAGGTGGAGGAATCATCATTTTGCGCGTAATAAGGAGGCACTTCCTTGTGTGCGGCCGTGGACCCAGCTGTCAGCCTCTCCACGCACAGTCTACTTCCGATGGTGTCGTTCGTTGACCACGTTGACCACGCCGTGCCGAGCGCATCCAAGGTGGTGGACGACGGCGAGGCCTCGGACAGCAACGAGCCGGAGATGGGAAGACGCGGGAGTAGAGTCGCAGACGGAGAGGTGTACGAGGGTTAACTGGTTCTAGTGCAGTGTGGTTCGGCAGTCGGTGGAGAAGAACAGGAGGTGTGGAGGGGTGGAGGGATGGCCTGGCCAACGGTGGAGTACCGCTTGGTGGAGTAGCGCTTCATAGCGAAGCGTGCTAAGCAGAGCTGCTAGCAGCAGGAGGAGGGAGGTGGTCCCGGCGGCGCTGGAGGAAGAAGGCGAGAGATTGAAGATGGATGCCGGTCGTTGGATGTAAATCCAACGGCTAACATGTCAGAATCATTTGCTGACTAAATTGACAACGACTTGCGTTGGCTTCGACCTATTGGCCCACATTTCAGCCTCCAAAAATGTGGCACGTATTCAACCCATTTTTTCAGAATTTACAGTCTTTTTTTTGCGCGGTAGAATTTATAGTCAATTTGATCTTTTTTTTTGAATTACAGCCATTAGCTGGGCTGGGTGAACAAATAATGTAGCGTCCATGCGGCCCATTTATTTTATTTCCTAAAAAATTATTGGCCATTTGCACTTTCTCGAAATACACGATTTTGCTGGGCTGATTCTAATTATAATGTTGGGTTAGGCCAGCAATGTTATCAAAAAATAAAAAGGGGCTGAGCATTTTGTTATAAATATATTTAAATAATAAGTGATATTATTACATTCGTCCTTAAATCTTACCAAGCTTTTGTACACAATCACTAGGATTTTCGTGCCAAAAAATTCCAGGATTTTATTTGTTAAGAAATTATTTTTATAAGTTAATAAGATGTGGGATATTGTTTTCTTATATATGTAAGTATCTGTTAAATATATGATGACAATAAAAATAATATATAATAACATATAAAATAATTTAAATATATATAATATAGTTAGAAGGGAAACATAAGTTGGACCTGGCGTTCCTATTCTTATATAGAAAAATAGAACAGACCTCTGCCTTTTCTTCAAAAAAATACATAAATTGGGCTGCCAAAAATAAAACCTCGGATGTGAGGTCCATAGGCCGGTCGATACATGACGGCCCTAAGAAAATACAAACAGGCCTATGGACCTCCCATCCGAGGTCGTGGGCTGCGCATGTTAAAAATGAAAGCCTAGACGGGGCAGCCCAAAACCACGTCCAACACTTGCCAAAACTTCGTCCCTCGTTTTCTCTGTGTTTCGCACACTCAACATTGTGTGGGCATTTTGACTGTGCATCATATGAAGATGTGTTATGCATGAATGTTGATCAGCATGATGTTAACTGGCTGGTAGTTCCATTTTCGACCATGAATAAAACTTCCAACATGATGTTAACCCTGTTTGAAAAGGTCGTGTTAATATAAATGCTCTGCCTCTGAAAGTTGCAGATTCTTATCTGAAACTGAACTTGCAGTTTCTTATCTGAAACTGAAACTTGCAGTTTCTTCTCTGAGAATCACATTGTCTGCACTTTTATACTCCTATGAAACTACATTTTTTTAAGTGCTAAAATAGATCTCTAGAATTCATAAAATACTTCATATGCTCAATACTGCAAATCTGAAATTCAAAAGACATTCATATCTGAAAGTACTCTCAAAATACACAACACAAAACACAATTCACAACCTGCAAATACTGACAACCCTAAGCTCCTCCTGACAATTCACAACCTGCCCGACTATTGGGCTGGGGGGGCAGCCCCCTCCTATTCCTCGGCGGCAGACAGCCGCCCCGTGAGACGATGTGAACGACGAGGGAGACGATGGTGGGGAAGCGCCATCGGGCCAACTGCTTTTCTCCTCTTGCAGTTGGGTTCGGTCGACGAAGACTCCACCGGCTCGCTCTGGCGGGACACCCTCACAAACGGCACCCTGTAGATGCTCGATCCTTCAATCTCTGGTGGATGCTCCATCTGGGATCAATACTCCCACCACCGCTCCCTCACGATCGGATTCGGTGAATCTGTTTGCTCCATGGCCCAGAGGAGCAGCTCTATGTACTCCGGCGCGACTCCCTCCGGGAGTATCGCCGCCTTTTCACTCTGTTGCAGATATTTGGCCATGGATGTCGCATTCGCCGCTAGTTAGTCCTTGTTGTCAAACCAAGACTGTATCTCCAACATCTTAGCTAGCTTCACAGGGTCGTCGTCTGCGATCCTCACGTATCGGTTGTACTCCTCCATTGATCTACTTCTCCACAGCACATTCACTCGCCGGCGGTGGTTTTTGAATGGAAGAGGAGAGGAGCAGCGCTGGTTTTGGATTAGAACGGGAGAGGAGCAACGCTGGTTTTGGACTGGAACAGGAGAGGAGGGGCGGTGGTTTTGAAATGGAAGAGGAGAGGAGTGACGCTGCATTTAGATTGGAACAGGAGAGGAGCGGCGGTGGTTTAAGAGGAGAAGAGCGGAAGAGCGGCGCTGGCCTTGGAAGTATTTTTTTTGTTGTTTTGCGTATTTTGGGTCAAAGTTTGACCACGTACTGTATTTGACAAGCAAAATGTGAATGCATGTCACCAAAAATTGTATCGTTTGGTTCGTATCTGAATGTACTTTCAAATTATATTATTTTTGCAACGTATAACATATATTTTATGTGTGAAAATCATGGTCAATTATGACCCAGAATAAAAGGGAGACTAGTTAATGTGGGGTCGCTTTCTTAATTGAAGGGTAAATTGATTTTGATTTTGATCCAGTCACAGCGCGCCGTCCCTCTCGCTCAATCCTAAATCGCTGCCGCACGCTCCTCTCCCTCTTCTCCATTGCAAAACCACCTCCTCTCCTCTCCATCATCTCCATTCCAAAACCACCGTCTCGCCTCTCCCTCTTCTGATCTTCTCCATTGCAAAACCACCTCCTCTCCTCTCCATCATCTCCATTGCAAAACCACCTCCTCTACTCTCCATCATCTCCATTCCAAAACCACCGTCTCGCATCTCCCTCTTCTCTATTGCAAGACCACCGTCTCTCCTCCCATCTTCCAAAGCTAGCACCAGACCACTCAGAAGCACATCTATGGAGAGGATGCAGCAGCGAATCAGGTAGATCGCCGGCGGCGACCAGGCAAAGTTAGCCAGGTTGAAGGAGATCCTTAGTTGGTTTAACAATGAGTGGGAGATTTCGAGGACGGTGCGGGCCATGTGGCAATGTATGCGAAAGAGCGAGATGGCGGCGATGAGGGCGGCGATGTACATGTACTCCTCGGCGGCAGTCACGCCGCAGTCCTCCGAGTTCATCGAGTATCTCCTCTGGGTGATGGAGCAGACAGATTCGCCCGAGGCGACAGTCAGGCGGAGGTGGTGGGCGTACAGGTCGAAGGTCGAGCACCCAGAGGATAACGAATCGATCAAGTATGGTGTGTCGTTCGTGAGGGTGCAGAGCCAGCCGGAGCCACAGGAGTATTCGTTCTCCCACCACAAGAGGAGGCCGGATGGTGCGACGTCGCTTCCCCGCCGTTCTCCATGGTTCCCTCGACACTCACCTCGTTTCAACGGCGGCGGTAGGGTTTAAGGTAAGCTTCGCACTAACCTAATCTTCCACCTGCTCATGCTTACAATCAGTGTGACAGCTAATGAAAATCATGCTTACAATCAGTCTCCGAGTACTATGCCAATCACCCTAAAATAGCTCTGGACCTTTGGGTCAAAGTTGTGACACAGTGTACAAATAAAGAAAAATAGATTGGTGCTTCTTTCAGAAAAGAGTACTCCCTAGAAAACTGCCAATATAAGCTACTAGTATTGGGTTAGATGATTTGCTGCCGAGAAAGATCCGTCCACAGAGAGCGCCACACATCCCACTGGTGGTGGTGGATGCCAATGCGTGCATGCAGCATGGTTGGTGTCGGTAATTTTTACTTGGCACACCTCGCACTCTGCATATATGCCGGTTCCATACGTACATTTGTGCAGTTCCACCAAAATGCAGCTGAATAACCCTGTTTGCACAGATAATGAAAAAGCATGATTACATTATAGTGGCACTAGTTGATGAAACACACAAAATAAATAGAAGAAAATATTGCGATAGTATCATAGTATGCCATGCTGCGAGGGCGAGATGGGCCCTGCGACGCCTCATACGGTATGCCTCATACTGGACATCGTCCCAAGTCTCCCAGATACACCTTCTGCCAGTGATGAACATCAGTGTACAACGGTAGTACAAGGAGGCGCCTTGAGACATTCAAATCTCTATTTTTGTACATATCAACTAAAATTAAGCACCCCAGTTTGCAGAAATGCTTAAACATTAACAATGGGACTAGTTGATGAAACATACATTAACAAAGAGAAGCACTTTCTTTATCTACATTGGAAATGAAATGATAGAGATGACACTCGCTCTATTTTAACTGTATTATTACTTCATTTTATCAGTGACACTAGGGTCGAGCAGGTGGCAAACGAGGTGTACCGTGCGTCGCAAGGATGGAGGCCGGGGGTGCTTAGACTGGGATGCTGAAGCTGGCTTTTTCAGTCACCAACATGGATGATTCAATTATGGGACCTTTTGGTCCATTTCACCTAAAATGAAGCAATGTCCCGTGAGCTAGCAGCTTCTTCTTCAAAAAAAATTAAGAAAAGGGCTCCAGCCCCGGTTCCATTTCCATCAGAAAACGAAACCCACAGAGCTTCTTCTGCATTAGTTGCAATAAAATTGAGCAACATCAAGGTTGGTTGTGAAGCTCCTGGAATGCTCAACTATAATTTGGATATCATTTGTGCAGTTCAACTAAGATCGAGCGTGAAATGTATATCTCTGTTTGCACAAAAAAGGTGGAAAGGAGGGTGACTAACAAGTGATGAAACATGCATCAAATGAAAAGAAGCATGTTCCTTATCTGAATGGCAATCCTACAAGGACAGTAGCAATTTCTAAAGCACTGGCATTGCTAGATATTAGTGTGGGCATTAGGATTAACTATGACAACCGTTAAATACGGCATTACTTTGGGCATGGGAGAGTAGGCGGACCAGGACAGTTGCATTTCTAACGAAAAGAACCAACTTATCTTAATGGGAAATTTTAGCAGGACATGTAAAGAAGTGCCATTGATTCATATTACTGGAGGCATTACATTGAAAACAACAATGGTTTAACGTGTCCTTACTTTTAACAGTGCAACTGCTACATTTTACCAGTGGCATTACATAAGAGTGGCTCGGGGAAACAAACATCAGAATAGGATATCTGGGTTGGTCCCATTTTTGTTCGGTATAGCCACCTTATATTGTGTGAGGCTAGCAAATCTAGTGCTGGACTTACTCTGTTGACTTGTCCCCCAGTCCCCACTTTCTGCAAACCGTTCGATCTCAGATCCAAGGGCTTTCGGAAGCCCGTATCATGGGAGAATGGAAAGCAACTACCCTGCCGTTCGCACGCTGGCAGTGTCGTTGCTCATGGTGGTTCTAATGCAGTGTCTACCGGAATAGTTGCAAAGTTTAATTTCAGGTGTGCTTAATTTAATTTGAGGGGTGTGTTGTGCTAAGCCCCCAGCAGAACTATGTTATGTTTCTTCTCGTTACTTTAACTCTTCAGTATGTACATACTAGTATTTCTTACATTTCATCTTTTAGTTGGTATAGTACTACCACTTGTTTCTTCACATTATATACATACAATATATATGGCCGACATCATATAGCCAACAGTTTAGTTGTCAAAGAATTTCATGGTGCTTAGTTTTGTCAAAGAATTCCAGGATGCTTAGAGGGTTCTTGGATCCAAGGGACTTATTTTAGTCTGACTAAAAATAGTCTCTTTAAGAGGCTAAAGTTCCAAGCACCCCTGACTAAAGAGGGGCTAAAACTAGTCTTGAGACTAAAAAAATTTAGTCAGGGGTACCCCTACTAAAATGTGGATTAGTCCTCTCTCTACTCATTTAACTCCTCTCCTTTAACACAGGCGAGTTCTGGATTGGAGGGTTTGGAGGATATTAAATGCTCATTAACTTGATTTTAGCCTTTTTAGTATTTGGATCCAAGCATGGGTGAGGCTAGCATGTTTTAGTCCCACTACTTTTAGTCATGGGACTAAAACGTATCCAAGCACCCTCTTAGTTTTATTTGAGGGGTGGGTTGTGCTGGACACCATTATTGTGAGTAGCCTTTTTAATAGTACTATATGCATAATTTGGCGACGAGCGCTCTCTATATGTACCACCTTTTTTTTAATTTCAAGTTTTGCTCCATGGCGCAATCCATCGATACTACTGCTGTACAAAAGTATACATTTTTTAAATGGCTAGAGGGCGGGGCAGTCTAGCTTGGTCGGTTTCACGAGAGGCGAGGGCCTTTGTGATTTGACGGCTCATTACTGCTGGAAGGTGGGGCCTTGTGATTTGACTGCTCGTATAAATGCGCCGACGACCTGATCGAGGAGGAGCAAAGAACCGTGCGGTATACTCAAGTTTTCCACTGGAGTAGTACTGCGACAGAGGAGCACGAAACACGGCAGCCCAGTGCCATTTGGCGATAAAAAATGATCTAATTTGCTAGTCATCTCATTGTTAGCATTGTTCTATTCATTCCCTCAAAAAAACATTGGTCTATTCATGCCTCGCAGAGAATGTGACACGTGCGGCGAAACACCCGAAGCAAAAGATGAAACACAGGAGCAAAATAAGAAGGAAGATTATCACCCCAAATGATCTAATTCGCCGCGGAGTCGTAACTGCTTCTTCATCGCCTCCACGACCTCCATCTCCTTGCGCGTCTCCTCCGCCATCTTCTTCATTCTGTCCATGACGCGGGATTTCTCTACGCGAGCCTTCATCATCTGTTCCATGGCCGCATTACGTACCTTGACAGCAGCCGGGTGCTCGATGCGGAGCTTCGTCAACTCCTCCTTCTGTTCCATGACGAGGGCCTACAACATCTTCATCGAGGAACTACTATTCTCATGCAGCTTCTTCCAGCCAGCGTTCTTCTCCTTCAACAGGTCGATCTCGTGGCAGAGCGTCGCCTTGTCCTCCTGAAGTCGCAGGATTTCGCCGGTCGCCTTCTTCTCCGAGGCAATGCTCTTCTTCAGCAGCATCACCAAGCCGGCGGTCAACTCCCCCTGCTGATTGAGCTCAGCGGGCATGTTGTCGAGGCTCTCATTCAGCAACTCCATCAAGCCTTGGATTAACTCCTTCTGCTTATTGAGCTGATCGGGCATGCCGTCGAGGGATAACGACCCCAGCTCCGTCGGCTCGGCATGTTCGCCTCCGCGGCTAGGGCGCTCCTGGGAGCCATCGCCTGCCCGTGAGAGATCTTTCGAGGTCTCTGCGTGGCGGCGAGCCCTCTCTTTTTTTTCCGCAGCCTTGGTTGCCGCTCCCTTGTTACGAGTAGTTCTCGACCTAGAGCTCTGCTCACCGGCCATGGTAACGACGGACGAAGAAGAAGCACTTATGAGGGGGAAAGGTGGAGTAATTTTCGGTTAGGTAGTTCCCCTTTTTATAACCTAAGTACTAGCTCTAGTACTAATACCTGCATAGTGGGAACACGTTCAGGTTTGGTATGTACTAGTAGGTGTGAGCAGGCTTTCGAATGTGATGGGAACAAGGTAAAGATTAATTGATGGTTTTGGTTTCGAGGCCCGAAACGGCTCCCGATGAGTTTAGCGGAACATAAATTTCAAGTACTACACTGCTCAAATGCGTAAATATTATGTTACTGTCAAAAATTGGCACAAAATACGACGGAGACCAATGGAAGTACTACTAGCAACCCACGATTTAACTACTTGCATGCACGCAGTGGAGTAATAATGTCTTTCTTCCGCCCTCACGTCCACTCAATTTGCATGCGCTGTATTAATTGACCATCAATGAAGTGAACGACTTTACACGCGTCAAATTATCACATGGGGTGGATCTTGGTACAAAATTGCGTCCGCCCGTGTACCCGC
Organism: Aegilops tauschii subsp. strangulata; assembly: GCF_002575655.3. Lineage (NCBI taxonomy): Eukaryota > Viridiplantae > Streptophyta > Magnoliopsida > Poales > Poaceae > Aegilops > Aegilops tauschii. Next base: position 178,735,062 of record NC_053041.3, read on the forward strand.
GTGTGCGTGCGAGGGAATGAGTGTGTGCGTGGCGTGCGTGCACATCTTCGCTTCGTGCATGTACCGCCAGTATGGCTCAGGGAGGACGAGTACATTCTTCTGGAACTAGCAGCACGTCACTGTGATCAATCCACGCAAGGAGGTCGCGACAACGCCTCAAATGTGCCACATGGCTTCATGAACTGTAAGAGAGACACTGTGTAGCGTGCCATTGGTATTCTAATTTACGTGTTTTGCACATACTCGAAGTACTAGTAAGGTACACGTGCATTGCACGCATCAGATTTTGCAACCAAATTATGAATAAATACCACACTATAGCATGTAAGCTCTGAGTCACATATGCCTGATGTAGCCCTTCGTTTAATTCTTATAGTTCATCTCATTCAAAATCAATTAGTTTTTATAAAAAAGCTAAGAACGCGGGAATAGGAAAAACATGGGATTATAGTGGAATGTCGTCTTGAATCCTACAGGATTGTATGAGTGTTTGATTGTGCATAGAAAAAACGCAGAATTCTTTCAAAGAGGTTTGAGTGGATGGGATGTTTCCTATGAAATCTAGTGCAAATGAATCATATGGAAAAATTCCTATGGTTTACAATCCTACGAATCAAACAACCAAGATAGGAAAAATTCCTAATGATTAGAATCCTCCAAAATTCCTTTGAGAATCCTTTGAATCAAAGAAGCCCTTAATCTATTTTATGATTCATGGAATTGTGCGTTGTAAAGCATAAAGTAAAAACAAATAATGGCAATTCAACTAGAAAAAAAGTTTGGGCAGTTATGATACGGAAGATTCTAGAACAAAAGAGAACCACTGTTGTTTTGAGGTTTGTGCATTATGCTTAAGTTCAACCATGGAGTCTGCTAGATTGTACATGTGGCAAAATCCGGTGGGGGCTAGAAGATGGTGCGAGGGGCCGAGTGGAGGGAGACTATGAAGGAATGCACAAGTGCGAGATCGATATTTAGAGAGGGGGGGGCGAACACGTGCGTTGTTGCGCGCAGTGGCAGAGCCATGAAAAATAAATGAGCTAGGGGGCCAAGCATTGCTAATCCTTTACGAGGAGGGTCAATTCATGAACTTAAACCATTTTTAGCAGCAATTATCTAATGATCACATTCATATTAGCCTCGATGGGGGGAGGGGGGCAGGGCCCTTACTGCCCCTGTCTTCGCCATTGTGCACGCGTCTGAGAGATGAAGCGGAAGGCATGGATGATGAGAGGGGGACGTTGGATATATAATTAATGTGGGTGTATTAGCTATATATGTTAATCCTATATAGAGAGGTATAGATTGATCGATGTGGACGTGGGAAAGAGGGTGAGACCTCACTGGATATATCGATTGATCGGTTTGTGTGGAAAACTATGAAAGACCTAGCTATATACACACATACATAGAGGAACATCGATCGTTGCGCATGCACGCGTGAGAGATAAAGAATGCCCGATATGATGGAGAGGGGGATGTGTGTGGGTGTGTGCCTTCATGGGAGACCAACCTGAAGAAAAAGATTGCATGTGTGCGATGGATAATGCCGACTGGTAGTGTGTGTGCATGCATGCACGAGAGAAAGTTAGTGGTACAATTATAATGAGAAGACTACTGTGTGGGTGTAAAAGAATAGGTGAGGTCATAATCAATGTAAAGTTGAATTCAAATATTTGAATAAGAGATCCTGATGTTTGAAACCCATGCATGCATGAATATAACAGAGATCTGCGCGGTGTGGTTTGGAAACGAGCATGTTGTAATGTATACACATTGAACAAGGTCAGACTGATTTGAATTTGAGATACCGATGGCAGACATCATTTGGCCACGTCGCATCCGTGCATGGACACACTATTCTCATTGGAGATGATGGGCGGCTTTCACATCACATATCTATATCTATACCCCTATATATATATTATATTTTATATTTTTTTATATTGTGTGCGGGTAACTTTAACTTTGAAAGATGGTCGTTGGATGAGGCGAATCCGATGGTCCAAAGATGGCAAATTTGAGCACTACTGGCCGTTTGATATCATCTAGATTCCACCAGATTTCGCCACATGTATAATCTAGAAGACTCCATGGTTGAACTTAAGCATAATGCACAAACATCAAAACACAAGCACTTCTTATTTGTTCTAGAATCTTCCGTATTAGAATTGCCCAAATGTTTTTCTACATGATTTGCCATTGTTTGTTTTTACTTTATGTCTTACGACGCACAATTCCATGAATCTTAAAATAGATTAGCTTTCTTATAAAAACTAGATGATTTTGAACGAAATGAACTATAAGAATTAAACGAACATCTACATCATGCATATATGACTCAAAGCTTGCATGCTACAATGTGGTATTTATTCATAATTTGGTTGCCAAATCTCATGTGTGCAATGCACGTGTACCTTACTCTAGTCTAAATTGTGTTTGTGTGTGTTGTGCGTGTTGAGGTGCAAATTGTATTTTTTTTGGTACACGTTAAGCTTGTTCTTCCGAAATTTAAAGCCGCGCCTTGTTATGCCAAAAATTCAAGCTAGCGTCTCTGTCTATCGTGCTGCGAAACTCCCGCCTCTTCAACCCGCGCCTTGTTAGCCCGAAATAATTAAGATATATATTTGTCTCGTTGTGCTCCGACAACTCCCTCCATCTCAACCCGCGCCTTGCTATTCCGAAATTACAACACGCGTGAAAACTCCCACCTCCTATGAAATCCCGACACGCGAAATGCCCGTGGTACCCCTGAACCGAAAGAACCGCCTCAAATCGGTGGGGGTACTTTCGTAACTTACCCCACATTTCGGACAAGCGCGTCTCTAAGCCATGGTTCCCCACTGCCATCCCATCCGCCCACCCATTCGTACACCGAGGCCGCGAAAACCCGCGACGAAACCCCACACCCTGCTCCGTCCACCACCCAGCCGGAGCCTCTTCCCCGACGACGTCGTCCACAGCAACACCTCGACGCCCCTCATCCACCGTACCGGATGAGGATCCGTCGTCCATCTCATCGTCCCGCCGGTTCAGCCACCCCGTCCTCCACCTCCAAGGAGCTGCCCCGATGTTCCGCTCGTCTTTAGCGCCACCTCCATTCCCACACCGCCGTCTTCACCTGCACCACCGGAAGAGCATCATCACCGTTTCCTCAAATGAAGCTGCGGCCTAATCGGCGCCACCAAAGAGGTTGTACACTAATCGCCGCATTTTTTTCTTGATTCGATCTCACGGTGCTGCCGGCGCTCGGTCCCGAGCCGGCACGGCGCGGCTCCATCCACGGCGGCATCGCCGGCCACTTCCTCCACGGCGTCGCTCCCTCGGCAGCGACGTCCACATCAGTAGGAGCTGCTGCTGCTTTAGCTCTCGCTCGCGCTGCTGCTCTGCTCTTGCTCTCGGTCCCCTGCCTGGTCTGCTCTTGCTATTGCTCTTGCTCGCGCTGCTGCTCTCGCTCTTGCTCTTGCTTGCGATGCTGCTCCGATTTAGCTACACTTCAGTCGACTGAATCAACTTTTGGGTCAGTCGATTTTCAGGGGGTGGGGGGGCTCGCTGGGGTGAAGGAAGAACCAGCCGCAGCGGGAAGGGGGGCTCGCCGGAGAGGTACCCCACTATCTATCTTAGGGTTCAGGATGGGGGCGGTGGTCGCCGGCGGTGGCGGGGCGTTGGTAGGGCGTTGGCGTGGGGATCGCCGGAGAAAAAGCTCGGCACGGGCGGGCCTAGAGGGATGGTCGGGGCGGCGGCGGACCGGCGGTGGGGAGTGTTTTCGGGGCGGGCGGGGCAGCGCACCGCCGGCCGCGGGCGGTGGGGGGCTTCTGTTTGGCCGGTGGTGGCTGGCAGCTCAGGGGGGTGGAGGTTGAAGATGAACCGCAGGCTCTTGATTTCGTATCCAACGGCTGCAAAATCGACTGACCAGAGATGAAAAGTCAGTCGACCGACGTGTAGCCTCACCTTGCTAGTGTGTTCAGTTTCGACAGCAAAATTGAGTTTCAACAGTTAAGTTCAGTTTCGACAGTTAAGTTCAATTTCGACAGTTAAATTCAGTTCCGACAGTTAAGTTCAGAGATGAGCGGCTGATGTATTTTACATCTAGCACTTTGTGGTTATGTATTTTACGTCATGTATTGGAGATGCTATTAGAATTCCACTCAGGTTAACGTTGTTCGTTGTCTCTCTTGTCCTGCTTCAGCCTCGGCGTCGTACAACTCACCGGAGCTGCTCCAACGACGAAACCCTCCATCACAGTGGAGCAGTACCTCGGGCTCCATCTCCAGACGCCCAAGATCTTCTTCCCCTCCTCCGACAGCCAAGTCAGCCGGAGCATCCTCACCGGCCAACCCAATCACGCTGAGATCGACATGGCTTCGCCAAAGAGGTTGTACACTTGTTGCATCTCTTTTTTACTCTACATGTTTTATATATTGTCCACTGAGCACTCGTAGTAACGGGAAATACGATTATTTTATCCTACTATATGACAAGCAGTGAGGTACCAGGCAACTTAGCTATCCATGATGGACTCTCTTGAATGCCATCATTATTTATCTTTGCGCATTTGAGCTATGCATTTGTCGATGGGCCTGGGAGTTGAGCTAGTATGGCAGTGGCCTGGGTCCAAAGTAATAGAAGTAGCACAAAAACATTTTTTTAGTGTAGGATTTTCCTTGCTCAAGACTGCCTACTAGAATCGCCAGTGCTTGAAAGGAAAAGTGAATGAAAAACATCGAAACTGGAAAGTTTCCTATGGTACTACTTTTCATGAATTTGGTGCAAAGGAATGGAGCAAAGGAAAACTGTAGGATTTGTTCCTTTAGTGTCTCCTTAAAAGAAAAACCATAGGAATTCTAATTTCCACTTCTCCTCCTTTTCATATTCCTATTCATCAAGCACAAGACTAAGAGATAGTAGCATAATAGCATTATAACCGTACATTTTCTTGTGGTTTGACTTAATCTCACCATGCTTTTTTACATCCTGTGATCTTCCAATTGTTGTGAATCAAACACCCAGATTGGCAGAAATCCTGTGTTTTTAAATTCTCTGTTTTGCACGTGCATTCCTATCCTATTCCTGCCTATTTCCTATCCCTGCATTGTTAGAATCCTCAAATTCAAACAAGCCCTTGCTCAATTACTTCTGTTACAGATATGTGTCAAAGAAAACCTTGTGTGGTTTGTCCTGCTCCTGCGGCGCTGTGTTCCACCCCAGCTTAGCTGCTCCAACGACGGAAGGGTTCACCACAGCAGGGATCCGCTCTCCAGACTGTCTTTCGCCGCCTCAGATCTTCTTCCCCGCCGCCGGCAGCCACGGCAACTGCATTACCATCATCAACTGAGGAGATGACCTTGAGGACTACACGGGTCCGCAAGAGAGGTCGCATTCTTCCGTGTCTGCTTACATTATGTGTCGCTTAATATGATGACATGCTACATTATCGTCGTGTTCACCTATTAGACTCCGAGTCAGGTCCAAACTAATGCTGAAACTTGAGTTTTTAAATGGTTGTGGGGTACATATTGGGGCAGCAATTAGTACTACCTGTCTACTATGTGGTTAATCTCCGGTGTCTACTATGAGTTTCATGTTGGGTGCAAACAAACATTAAAGGAGCCATTATCTGTATTTTTTAACTAAAGCATTATCTGCCTGCTATCATTGGTTTTGGGTCTATCCACAGTTTGCTACCATCACTCTGGATTTGTGCATGCACTCCTTACATAATCTCACTATGTTTTATTCCTATGCATGCCAGTTATTGTACACAATGGAACTGGTCACGTAGAGCAAAAGAGACGAGCCTTGCGTGGCAATAAAATTTCATGCAGACATCGTTCCATGGTGGGTGCAAAGGCAGCCCCCCTCCACCCATTTCGGATCGTAATCAAGAGGAAGATAACTATTCTAAAGGGGATTCAGAAGGAGAAGACCACTCCTATTTACCCCATGAGGCCTTCGCTCTAACTTGGCATGCTGATGTTGGTAATATCATGCATATGGTGCCTTGCATTGCTTACTGTATACATTAAAGATGTCATCTGCTTAGTTTAGACATGCTTTGTGTCAATGCCATCTGTTTAGTTTCTTTATCGTATATGTGAATCATGCAATGCCATCTTGTCTAGCCAGGCATCATATATGTGAATTTTGCAATGCCACCCTGGTTAGCCAGTCATCTTATATGTGAATTATATCATGCCATCATTTTTTTTATTACGTGTTAAATTTGTCAACAATTTTAGTACATTCAATTACTCTTCCTGTGCATCAGCCATTCAGCACGGTCATGGAAAAATCTGGAGTGGAAACAAGGTATTCAGAGCAGACAATGCTATCTGACAAAGCGCATGTCTTGTTGGTTACTGATAGCTCCTCAGAGGAGGATTCAGAGACAGATGACCAGTCATATTCCCCCCCCCCTCCCCGAGGTGCATGCCCTAACTTGGCAGGGTTATGTTGCTCATATCATGCGTATGGTATCTTGCATTGCTATGTCATTTGCTTAGTTTAGACATGCTTTGTGTGAATGCCACCTGTTTAGTGTCTAATTACCATATATGTGAATTATGCAATGCCATCTTGTTGCAAGACATTATATATGTGAATTATGCAATGTTATCTTGTTGCAAGGCATTATGTATGTGAATTATGCAATGCATGTTGTTTAGGCAAGCGTCATATATGTGAATTATATCATGCCGTCTTTTTTTTTGTATTTCTCATTGCTTTTGTCGACAATGTTTGTATATTCAACTGCTCTTCATGTGCATCAGCCATTTGAATTGGTGATGGAGAAATCTGGAGTGAAAACAAGGTCTTCAGAGCAGACAATGCTACCTGCTAAAGCAGATATCTTGCTTGTTACAGATAGCTCTTCAGAGGAGGATTCAGAGGCAGATGACCAGTCCTATTATCCCCTGAGGTGTATGCTCAAACTTGGCAGGGTTATATTACTCATATAATGCATATGTTGTATTGCAATGCTTAGTTTTTACATCATATACACAATATTGAATGCCATCTCCTTAGTTGACACATCATATATGCGATTGCCCTCTGCTCACTTCCTTAGTATATAAATCATATATTTGAATTATGTCATGCCATGATGTTTACATAGACAGCATGTATCTGAATTATGGCATGCCAACCCATTTTCTAAAGACATAATATAGTTATATCATCTCATCCTGTTTACATAGTCATCATATTTTAAATTATGTCATTCCATCCGTGAATTATATCATGCCATCATGTTTCCATCGACGGCATGTTTGTGATTTATGGCATGCCAACCACTTTAATAGACACATCGTATAGTTATATCATGTCATCCTGTTTACATAGTCATCATATTTTGAAGTATGTCATTCTATCCTGTTTAGTTAGCCATCATACATGTGAAATTTTGTCATGCTATCCTGTTTAATTAGCCATCATATATGTGAAATTATGTCATGCTATTCTGTTTGCTTAGACAACATAAATGTGAATTATTTCATGCCCTGTTTTCTTCCCTACTATCCATTGCACCTGTCTATCTTACAATGTCTGTACATTCAATTACTTTTCTTGTTTATCAGCCATTTCAATTGGAGGGAGTGATGGCAGTATCTGTGGGAGTAAAAACACGGTCTTCAGAAAAGATCGTGCTACCTGTCGATGCAGATAGAACCATGGTTGTACTTGCCCAAGAACCAGCCCCACCACACATAACCCACACTCATGCAGATTGTACCCCTACCCAGTTGGACAAAGAACCAGCTACACCCCTTCTAACCCCAACCCCAGCAGATAGACACCCAATTCCCGTTGACACAGCACCGTCTCCACCACAGAGCACCCAAACACGAGCAGTTAGTAAGGCAACTGCAGTGCCCAATCACGAGGACCACCACTCCGAACCCGAAGTCAACGCTCAAAGCAGAAGAAGAATTGTTCTCAGGTCAGGTTCCGTAGCTATGGTTTATACTACTTTGCTCTTGCATCACTGTATTTACTGATACCAACTAATTTCAAATTTGAAGGATGCAATTGAAACTCCAATGGCGCAACAGGTATGTTTTAAACCTTTTTCTTCAACGTGTTTGGCTGTTTGCTGTTGTAACTTGCTCTATGTTGATTTCAGTTTCAATAGAATAAACAGTTATGTTCTCATGCCATGCACATTACAAGTGTTGTTATTGCTGTGTAGTTTCCCACACTTATATTCTGTCTATGCTGCTTTGTCTTAAATAGATATGATTCGAACTGTATCTATCCTGATTTGGCAACATAAACTAGAATGATATAGACCATACAGTGACCATACTACATAGATATATGTTTGTTTCATGTTGTTATCATGTCCACCTTACTACTGAACTAGTTTACCAAAATGAGTTTCATATACTACATTGTAAACCTGAGATGTGTTTGTTTGTTTCTCTTTTAGAACGCGGATAAAATATTGGAGAAGAGTACCCTGTTATGCAATGGTAAAGGAAGTAATGCAGATAAGGTTCAAGATAGTGAGACATCCCTATTGGTCTCCAAGAAAGCTGATAAAAACTATATTGAAGACACTGAGACAACCCCAAAGTCCTGTCTTGATGTAGTGTTCGAGTTACTGGCTACCACTGCTGGCACCAGCTCTTCGAACTCGTTGCCTGAATCAATTCGGCTTCTTGAGTCTCAACTTCAAGTTGAAAGACATCGATCAGATGTTATGAGACAGGAAGCCGGAGGACTGAGGAAGTCCCTGCAGAATTCAGATGCATACTTTCTGGTGCAATAGCAAGCGCTAGAGGACTTAAGCGCCAAACAAGAGAAAGTTAATAAGCTTGCTAAGCATCTTGCCAGCATTACGGGTACCCAGGATATTGTTTCTTGAGCTCTTCTGAAGTGGTTTCAGTTCTGGACTTGTTTTGCTGCGGCGTTTATATGCTGTTGTGTTCCCTATATTTGCACTGGTGGCGAACTTTGATGCCCAGTGGATGTAATATGTGTAATAGTCGTGATAGCCTAGTGTAAGTTGCTTGCTTATTTATTTCCTTGTTGTCTTGTTTATTTGTTTGCTTGTAGTCAGTGCAGTTCTTTTTCTGCGGTTTGCTAGTGGCTGCAATAACCTATTTTTTAAAACTAGGCCACAATAACCATGGGCTAATATTTACTGTAGTGACACTAGGCCTCCTACGGGCCGTAGAAACAGTGGGCCTTCTACGGGCCGTAGAAACAGTGGGCCTTCTTCGGGCCGTAGAAACAATGGGCCTTCTACGGGCCGTATCATCAATGGGCCTTATACGGGTCGTATGATCGATTGGCTAAACATGGGCCAAACAGACCGCATTCTGGCCGTAAACGGGCTAGAGTTGGAATCGTTCGTTCATGGGCCGACCATAACGGGCCATCGTTAATAGGCCGTATTTGATGACGCTATGAAAATGGCCCAAGATATTAACGGACCACAAACGGGCCGACTGTAACCACGGGCTGAATTTGGCCCACAAGCAAAAAATGACAGTAATGGGCCATAAGTAAACGAATGCTAGAAAATATCCCAAGAATAAATGGACTCTGAGAAGGCCGAAAGATAACGTGGGCTGGAAACGGCCCAACGGAATAACGGGCCGTTAATGGGTATAAAGTGATACACTGTTCTTTATGGGCCAGTTTCACCACGGGCCGTTAATGGGTGTAAAGTGATACACTGTTCATTACGGGCCAGTTTCACCACGGGCCGTTAATAGGCCAAGAGTTACATAGGGCCTCATATGGGCCGAAAGACGTCATAGGCCATACATGGGCCAGAAGTGAAAACGGCCTGGAATCATATTGGATGGCCCAGATGACGCTACTGGGCCTAATTCGAATAGGGCGTAACGGGCCTTGGGTTAGCGGGCTGTAAATGGGCTATATGCGAACAGGCCGTTAACAGGCTTTCCATGGGCCGGCCCGCCACCTTTTGACCAAGTCAAACGGGCCGGCCTTTTCACAGGAATGGGCCTCTGTTGGGTCATGCCACGTGTCGACGTATCATAGGCGCCTTCTGTCCAATGAGTGGATGACATCTGTCCCAGCGATGAGCCGACACGTGTTTCCTCCAGCCAATGATGATTTTACACGTGGAAAATCCCATTGGTCGGGGCTGTTAACGGGTTATCGGATCCAAAACCCGACCCGATAGCTTAACAGCGTTCCATTACGGTGGATGCCACGTGTCGGTCACCCTTGACGAAAGCACTTCTGTGACGCGCGATTTATCGTCATGGAAGTGGACACTTCCGTGATGATAATTTGGGTAATGTCATGGAACACTTCTACGACAGCACATGTATGACTATCTTGATTCTATCATAAATTTGTCATGGATGTACATGCATGACAGAAAACGTGACCTACTGTGACAAACACGTATCATCACGGAAGTGTCTTTTTTTTGTAGTGATGATGCTCACACGAAAGATGAGAATTGAAGCACAAAGAGAACATCTTAAGACACATGACAAACACATCTAAGTCTAACATACTTCCTATGCATAGGCACTATATAAGCAAACAAGTTATGAAGACAGGCAAAAACTAGCATATGCAAGGAAGAAGAAACAATAGCAATCTCAACGTGATGAGAGGTAATTTAGTAACATGAAAATTTCTACAACTATATTTTCCTCTCTCATAATAATTACATGTAGGATCATAATCAGATTCAACAATATAACTATCACATCAAATATTCTCAACATGATCCACATGCATGCACAGTTGACGCGCTTCCAAAATTGTGGGATTACCATCAAGTAAAGTCATGACATCCCCAAGCCCACTTTTATCAAAAGTTTCATAAGATTGATCAAACTCCAAAGTAGTGGGATCATTATTTCCTAAAGTTGACACTTTTCCAAACCCACTTTCAATATTATTGCAAACATATTCATCATGAGGCTTAAATACATTTTCAAGATCATATGAAGCATTATCACCCTGATACGTCTCCAACGTATCTACTTTTCCTAACGCTTTTCCTTATGTTTGGACTCTAATTTGCATGATTTGAATAAAACTAACCCCGGACTGACGCCATTTTCAGCAGAACTACCATGATGTTGTTTTTGTGCAGAAATAAAGGTTCTCGGAATGGAACGAAACTTTGCGAGAATATTTTATATGGGTCTTTTACATCTGTGTCCTAACTCGAACCCACTACTCAGATTTCCCCTAATTTCAAAGCCTGCTCAAATTTGCCCTTGTGCCGTTAAGCGACCTTATAGAAATGCCCTTCCGCTCCGTTTTCGTCCGGTCAAAGGCCTTTGACCGTCAATGGGACGTTTTTTGGACATTTCTACCCCTCCCTCCATGTGTCACTTACGTGTGGGACCCACTCAAACAAAAAGAAAAGGCTCTCTCTCCTCTCTCTGCCTGTCTCACCTACATGTGGGACCAAAATGAAATCTCTCTCTCTCTCTCTCTTAATCCTTACATGTAGGACCCACCCTAAAAAAATCTTACTTGTCTCTCTCTCTCAACTCTGGAGGGGGCGCACGCAACTAGCAGCAGCCTCGCCGGGGTGAGGTGTTGCACGGCTCCGGCCCCTTATGACCTCCTTGATTCGGTCCCTCCCCCCCCCCCCATGCCCTCTTTTCTCTCTGCCACGCGACAAAGATGTGGTCCGCGGGAATCATGGTCGTCCGCCCTAGTGTTGCTCGTCGTGCAGGCGGCCAACGGGAACCCCACGACCCGTTGCCTTGTCCAGGGGATCCGCCTGTTCGTCCTCGACTTCCACACCGAATTAATTGAAGTATAATGCATCAAGTCAGTGTGGTTGATGTCATCTTGTCCCCCTCCAGTGATGCTTTGCCGTGCCTCGATCTCCTCTGCTACGCCATCCCTATGCTCTATCTTGGCTGCCTCGTCGACATCTGGTGCTTCTAGACCCTGTGGACCCCTCGCTGCGGAGCGTTTAATTCCCGAGCCATCGTGTCAGGGTCACCTCGCTCCGCCGTCCGCCGTGGACGACGAGGTCGTCGCTCTGTTGAATCCCAAGCCTCCTGGATCATGCCTTCATAAAATAAGTGAGCCACTTATGTGTTTGCTCACGTTCTTTAGTCCCCTCCCCCTCTGTAGCTTGCCCGTGCCTAGAGCCTTCCGCCGTTGCCACGGGACCTCGTCGCCAGCGAGCTTCCCGGCCGCTCTACAAACTCCCAGTGCCCTTGCAGACCACCCCGTAACCCCGCCTTGCTCCAGGACCATTCACAGCTCGCCCTAGCGTGCTCCCGCACAGTCCCGAGCCAACCCCGGAGCACCCGTGCTCGCCGGAGTTCAAGCTCCATCATGTAGATGAGAGGTGGGCCTGCCCCTAAAGTAAATAAGTGAGTACCATTTCAGAAAACATTAAAACAATGACATGTGGGCCCCATTTGAAATTGATATTTTTTCTTTTCGGTCCCACGTGTAAGTGAGACAGGCAGAGAGAGCTTTTTCTTTTTCTTTTTTTTGAGCGGGTCCCACACGTAAGTGACACATGGACGGAGGGGTAGACATGTCCAAAAAACGTCCCGTTGACGGTCAAAGGCCTTTGACCGGACGGTAACGGCACAGAAGGGCATTTCTATAAGTGCACATAACGGCGGAGGGGCATTTTTGAGCAGGCTTTCGAATTAGGGGTATATCTGATTAGGTGGTTCGAGTTGGGGACAGAAATGCAAATGGCCCATTTTATATCAATAAAGAGAATTTCTGGAGCCAAGAACCACCGAAGCGGGGCACCTGGGTGGGCACAACCCACTAGGGTGCGCCGCCCCCTCCAGGTGCACCCAGGTGGGTTGTCCCCACCTGGTGGCCCCGCAGACCCTGAAACCTACACTATAAAATCCTATTTTTGGATAAAAAATAAAGGAAAAAGAATTATCCCATTCCACGAGACGGAGCTGCCGTCACCTCCTTTTCTTCATCGGGAGGCCAGATCTGGAGTCCGTTTGGCCAAACCAAACCGATAATTTGAAGAGAAATACAAAGATATAAATCATGCATAAAAGAATTCAAAGGAGATTCAAATAATATTCATAGATAAGCTGATCATAAATCCACAATTCATCGGACCTCGCCAAACACACCGCAAAAGAAGATTACATCGGATAGATCTCCAAGAACATCAAGGAGAACATGGAATTAAGAATCAAAGAGAGAGAAGAAGCCATCTAGCTACTAGCTATGGACCCGTAGGTATGCAGTAAACTACTCACGCTTCATCGGAAGGGCAATAGGGTTGATGTAGATGCCCTCCGTGATCGAATCCCCCTCCGGTAGGATGCCGGAAAAGGCCCCAAGATGGGATCTCACCGGGACAGAAGGTTGCGGCGGCGGAAAACTATTTTTGGCTCTCTCTGAGGGTTCTAGAATATATGTGAATATATAGGATGAAGAGGTAGATCAGAAGAGTCCCGAGGGGGCCACAAAGTAGGGGGCACCCCCCTAGGGCGCACCCTCCACCCTCGCCGCTGCCTCGTGGCTCTTCTGGCTTGGACTCCAAGTCCTCTGGGTGTCTTCTGGTCCAAGAAAAATCATCGTGAAGTTTCATTCCGTTTGGACTCCATTTGGTATCCTTTTCTGCGAAACTCAAAGGCAAGGAAACAACAGAAACTGACACTGGGCTCTAGGTTAATAAGTTAGTCCCAAAAATAATATAAAATAGCATAATAATGCATATAAAACATCTAAAACAGATAATATAATAGCATGGAACAATAAAAAATTATAGATACATTGGAGACATATCAGGAATCACAAACCTTAACACCAATATTCTTACTAAAGCATAATTACTCACCAACATGACTCACATATTACTATCTCCATATCTGAAAACTATTACAAGGAACCAAGTTTATAATATCCAATGATCTTCATGAAAGTTTTTATTATGTCCCCCTTGAATATCTATCACTTTGGGACTAAATTCATATATTACCATTGCTACTAACAGGCTCTCAAATAAATTTAAGTGAAGCACGAGAGCATAAATTTCTTCAAAATAATTTCCTTTTTCAACTCTCAAAATAATATAAACGAAGCATCAGAGCATATTTCTTCACAAAATTACTAACTCTGTAAATAATCTAAGTGAAGCATGAGAGCATTTCTTCAAAAATTAAACCACCACCATGCTCAAAAAGATATAAGTGAAGGACTAGAGCAATTCCCTAGCTCAAAAAATTTAAGTGGAGCACATAGAGCAATTCTAACAAATCATAGCATTATTATGGATCTCTGAAATAGGTGTGTCCAACAAGGATGATTGTGACAAACTAAAAAGAAAATCAAGCAAAGACTCATATAATACAAGACGCTCCTAGCAAAACTCATGATATGTGACGAATAAAAATAAAGCTCCAAGTAAAATTACCGATGGTCGTTAGAAGAAAGAGGGGATGCCTTCCCGGGTATCCCCAAGCTTAGTTGCTTGGTACTCCTTGAATATTACATTGGGGTGCCATGTGCATCCCCAAGCTTAGGCTCTTTTCTCTCCTTATTCCTTCATCCATCGTGATCTCACCCAAAACTTGAAAACTTCAATCACACAAAATTTAACAAAACCTTTGTGAGATCCGTTAGTATAATAAAGCAAATCACCACTTTAAGTACTGTTGCAGACCCATTCATATTTTATTATTGCATTATACCTACTGTATTTTAACTTTACCATGGCTTATACCCCCCCCCCCCCTCCGATACAATCCATAGATTCATCAAAATTAGCACACAATACAACGAAAACAGAATCTGTCAAAAACAAAACAGTCTGTAGTAATCTAAACTTTAACCATACTTTTGTAACTCCAAAAATTCTGAAAAATTAGGAAAACATGGTAAATTTGTATATCAATCTTGTGTAACAGATTCAGAATTTTTTGTTGCTTCTGTGAATTTAAACAATTCTTCTACGGGGCGCAAAAGTTTCTGTTTTCCAACAGGATTAAAACGACTATCACCCAAGCCATCCTAAAGGCATTACTTGGCACAAACACTAATTAAACCCTAAAAATTACAATCATAACAGAAGCATAATTGTGTATTTATTGAAGAACAGAAAGAAAAACAAAAAATCACAATCATGCTTTTCATTCAAGGAGCTATCATGAACCACTTTATAAATTTCTTCTTTTAACACTTCATCACAATTTTCAGATTCACGAATTTCAAGCAAAACTTCATAAAGATAATCTAGTGCACTCAACTCACTAGCAATTCATTCATCAAAATTGGGTCTTTTAAAAATATTAGCAAGTGGAGGAGGATCCATAATCTTTTTGTTTTCTGAATTTCAATAAACACACAATTATGGCAAACTAACAAGTAAAGAAACAAAGTAAAACATTTTTGTGTTTTTTTATAAAACTTTTAGAAGTGGCGGAGATGAAAACGAGAGGCAAATGGCAAATAAAGTAATTGCAAGGATATGAGAGCTTATGCGTGGGTACTTGATAGATGTTGATGATGTATCCCCGACAACGGCGCCAGAAGTTCTTCCTGATGCTTGTAGTCTGCGTTGCTATTTCTCCGAAGAGGATAGGATGATGCAGCACAATAGAAGTAAGTATTTTCCACAGTTATGAAACCAAGGTTATCAATCTAGTAGGAGAACCAATCAACACTATGTAAATAGCACATGCACACAAACAACAAATACTTGCAACCCAACGCGTAAGAGGGGTTGTCAATCCCTCAATGGTATTGAGATAGATTAAATTGTGTAGGTTTTGATAAATTGATCTAACAAAAATAGAAAATAAATAAATAAATAAAAATTCAGCAAGGTATTTTGGATTTAATATATGATAGGAAATAGCATATGGTGGGTTAACAAATTACTGTTGGGCAATTGATAGAAAGGCAGATAATTATGACGATATCCAAGGCAATGATCATGTGTATAGGCATCACGTCCAAGATTAGTAGACCGACTCCTGCCTACATCTACTACTATTACTCCACACATCGACCGCTATCCCACATGCATCTAGTGTATTAAGTTCATGGAAAACGGAGTAATGCAATAAGAACGATGACATGATGTAGACAAGATAAACTCACGTATGAATAAATCCCATCTTGTTACCCTTAGTAGCAACGATACATGCGTGTCATCTCTCTTTCTGTCACTGAGATTGAGCACCGCAAGATCGAACCCATCACAAAGCACCTCTTCCCATGGCAAGATAAATCAATCTAGTTGGCCAAACCAAACCAATAAATCAGAGAAGAAATAGGAGGCTATAACAATCATTCATAAAAGATTTTAGCAAAAACTCAAATAATATTCATGGATGAACTGATCATAAAGTCACAATTTTTCGGATCCCAACAAACACATCGCAAAAAAGAGTTGCATCAAATAGATCTCCAAGAACATCGAGGAGAACATTGTATTGAAGATCAAAAAGAGAGAAGAAGCCATCTAGCTACTAACTACGGACCCATAGGTCTGTGGTAAACTACTCACGCATCATCAGAGGGGCAACGAGGATGATGAAGAACCCCTCCGTGATCGTTGCCCCCTCCGACAGAGTGCCGGAAAAGGCCTCTAGATTGGATATCGTGGTTCTAGAACTTGCGGCGGTGGAAAAAGTATTTCATCGACTCCCTTAGGATTTTTACGATTTTAGAGTATTTATAGAGGCGAAGGTAGGTCAAGGGGGTGCCCGTGGGCCCCACTACCCACCAAGGAACGCATGAGGCCCCTGGCGCGCCTGAGGCCTAGTGGGCCCCACGAGCGTCCCCTCGTGCCCTCTAGAAGCTTCTTGGGTGTCTTCCTGCTAGAAAAAAAACTCCAAAAAGTTTCGTGGCATTTGGACTTCGTTTGGTATTAATATTCTACAAAGTAAAAACAAGCAAAAAAAAAACAACAACTGGCACTGGGCACTATGTCAATAGGTTAGTCCCAAAAATCTATATAAAGTTGCTAGTAAATGTATATTAAACATCCAAGGTTGATAATATAACAGCATGGAATAATAAAAAATTATAGATACGTTGGAGACGTATCATGGGTCATCAAGAATATTTTCCAACCTAGACAAGTTATCAGCTATGGGTTTTTTAGCTCCCTTCCTATCAATAGTATGCAAGTCTAGTCTAGGTTTAGCAATTGGTTCATTCTTTTTAATGCTCTTCAACTTTTTCAACTCTCACACAATATATGAGCGCAAGCCATGGATATAGCACTATGGGTGGAATAGAGTATGGTGATGGAAATTATGTGGAGAAGACAAAAAGGAGAAAGTCTCACATTGAAGAGGCTAATCAGCGGGCTATGGAGATGCCCATCAATTGATGTCAATGCAAAGATTAGCGATTGCTATGCAACAGATGCACTAAGAGATATAAGTGTATGAGAGCTCAAAAATAAAACTAAGTGGGTGTGCATCCAACTAGCTTTCTCATGAAGACCTCGGGCATTTGGGGAAGCCGATTATTGGAATATACAATCCAAGTTCTATAATGAAAAATTCCCACTAGTTATATGAAAGTGAAAGCATAGGAGACTCTCTATATGAAAAACATGGTGCTACTTTGAAGCACAAGTATTGAAAGGTTAGTAACATTGCCCCTTCTCTCTTTTTCTCTCATCAAGGAGAACATTGTATTGTAGATCAAAGAGAGAGAAGAAGCCATCTAGCTACTAGCTATGGACCCGTAGGTCTGTGGTAAACTACTCACACATCATCGGAAGGGCGGCAAGGTTGATGTAGAGCCCCTCCGTGATTGATTCCCCCTCTGGCAGAGTGCTGGAAAAGGCCTCCGGATGGGATCTCGCGAGAACACAAGCTTGCGGTGGTGGAACAAGTGTTTTGGGTGGCTCTCTGTTGGTTTCCCAATTTTAGAGAATTTATAGAGGCGGGGTTAGGTTAAACAGAGCGAGGGGGGCCCATGAGGCACCAGGGCATGCCCTGGTGGCTTGTGGGCCACTCCTTTGTCTCTGACCCTCTCCTGAAGCTTCTAGGGTCTCTTATGTCCATAAAAAATCATTAAAAAGTTTCATGGCCTTTGAACTTCGTTTGGTACTGATATCCTAGAAAACCAAAAACAAGAAAAAAAACAACAACTGACACTTGGCACTAAGTTAATAGGTTAGTCCCAAAAATGATATATAATGACATATTATTGCATATAAAACTTCCAAGATTGGTACTATAATAGCATGCAACAATAAAAAATTATAGATACGTTGGAGACGTATCAGTATCTTCCATGTTAAGCGGGTTATTCTCATGATGAGAATTTATGCACTCGTCTTGCACGAGAGAGGCTGGTAAAACGGCGCCCAGTCCTGCATAACTTGATAAAAATAAAAATAAAAATCCCCCTGGAAAGTTGATTTTTTGGAGGGCACCCGTGGATTCGGCTAGCCATGGCTTGTGATTGTAAGGATGTGTGGGGAGTAAAACAATATTATTTTTCATTTTGGGAACCACCATTAATATGTTTGGCATGGGAGATGTTGAAATCCTTTATCGCGACGTTGACAGGAAAAGCACACCACCCAAAATATATTCATCTCTGTTTTAAGCTCTAAGCTTTGGCACCTCTGCAAATCTCTGCTTCTATTTGCGAAGGGACCTTCTATTTACTTTTATATTATTTACTTTTGTTATTGACTCATCACCTTCTAATTCAAGCACTAACATAGAGAGTGATATTGTCATTCTAAGTTTAACATGCATTGAGTCTAGTTAATGTTGGATGTGAGCATGGTTGTATCTCTTCTACCCTAAATTACAATGTTTAGTCGCTCCTTGAACTTTGGAAGTGCTTTGCATTTATGTTTTGCAATCTCAGAAAGGGCTAGCGAGATACGATGCTATCATTTTATATCATGATTGTTTTGACAAAGTGTTGGCATGTGAGATGTGTTATTATTGCTCGCTAGTCGATTATGCCATTGATATGAGTAAATGTGAGTTCTAAGTGTTATCATTCATATGGTTAGTTCATGATCTTTGTTGAAAACTTGGTTACTAGTTAATCTTATATACGGGAAAAAACAAAAGAGTTTATAAAAGTTTTTCTTTATCACTTTCAGTTTATCAACTAAATTGCTTGAGGACAAACAATGAATTAGGCTTGGGGGAGTTGATATGTCTCCTATGTATCTACTTTTCCAAACACTTTTGCTCTTGTTTTGGACTCTAATTTGCATGATTTGAATGAAACTAACCCGGATGGGCGCTGTTTTCAGCAGAACTACCATGGTAGTGTTTTTGTGCAAAAATAAAAGTTCTCGGAAATGGACGAAACTTGGTGGAGATTTTTTTGGAATATATAGAAAATATTGGTGCAAATATCTACCAGAGGTAACTCACTAGCTGCACACAAGGCAGGGCGGCGTGCCTACCCCCCTGGGCGTGATGTGCCCCTTGTGGGGCCCTCGTGGCTCTATTTGCCCTACCTCTGGTCCTATAATTTCTGTCTCGTGGAGAGAAAAATGAGAGAAGAAGTTTCATCATGATTTACAATACGGAGCCGCCGCCACCTCATGTTGTTCATCGGGAGGGCAGTCCGTTCGGGGATCCGGAGATGGGGATTCGTCGCCATCGTCATCATCAACCCTTCTTCATCTTCAATTCCATGATGCTCACCATTGGGAGTGAGTAATTCGTTTGAAGGCTTGCTGGACGGTGATAGGGATGGATGAATTTTTTTTGAATTTTCAGACAGTGGGAGAGGCCCCCACTATGCTTTGTATTAAATATGTACCCAAGAAGGGTGATTACAATTTACATTGGGGAGTTACAATCAGTGCCTCCCACCCATAGGTGGGGGAGAGGGGGTTGGTATGAACACCAACACCACACAAAGGGTATCTAAAAAGGGCAAAACCAAATAAGTTCTAGATGTGGTCTAAGAAAGAGTCAAGGAACTCTTTTTGCTCTGCCCTCACTCTATACTGGAGGAGGCCCAAATCAGTTTTGAACCGTAGCAGCCAGGCTTGATGTGTGGGGGAATTCCTCGAAAATGCTTGTTGTTTCTCTCTTTCCAGATACTCCACGCGGCTTGCAGAAAGATTTCCATGAACATCGGCCTCCCCCAGGCGAACTTGGCATGGTTGAGCATGGAGTAATGAATGTCTACATGACCAAGATCTACACCCAATCTTGTCCAACAATGCCTACTGAAAGGATAGTGGAGCAAAAGGTGACCAACATCTTCTTCCACCTGGTATGTACAGAGCATGCAGCTGAAATCTTCACCAATATTGTAGTGGTGTCGTTTCAACATGTTTCTAGTGTTCAAACGGTCAGACAGAAGTAGCCACCCAAAGACCTTGATTTTCATTGTAACTTTGGACTCCCACAGCCAACTGTAGGTTTGATGGGCTCAGACGTCTTGAAAGTAAAATATGTAGTATTGTCTTGCAGAGAACCTGCCAGAGTCCCAAATATATGTCCAGGTATCATCATCACCAGTGGTCTCATCTTCTCCCACGTCCACTGTAAGGCTCTGTAGGTCTCTGACTTCCTCGAAGGCTTGCATGGAGAGTGGTAGGTGGAATGCCGCAACCAGCCCCGTGGACCCAAGGAATTCCCTGACTGAGATGTCTTCGTTCAAAGCAAAGGAGAATGCCCTCGGGTGAGAGGTTGCAAGAATCTGGTCAAGCCACATATCTTTCCACATGCGCACCGTCTCTCCATGGCCAACTGTAACTCCAGAAATCCCTCGGTAAACAGGTGTCAGTATAAGAACATCTCTCCACCAGAACGACCCGTAGGGGTCACATGCATGGGGGATTTTTTTTATTGTAGTAAGTGGACTAGATTAGCTCGACCCATGGGATATCATGACGGTTGCAAAACTTGTGCAAGTACTTGAGCAGTAGGCCGTCACTTTGGATGCGTAGATTGATTATTCCAAGGCCACCACTAGATTTAGGACAGCATACCAGTGACCAAGCGGCCAGAGAGTTGCATGTGTTGCCATGTTCTGTTTTCTTGCGCCAGAGGCATTTTCTCTAGATTTTATCAATCAGGTCCAAGACTTTAGGAGGGAACCGGAGCGTGCACAGTGCAAAGATCGTCAGGGAGGTGATGATCATGTTAAGGAGAGACAAATTGGCTCCGTACGACATTAAGGATAAAGTGGCAGTAAGTCTTCGTTACATTGTGCAGACCAAAGGCATGAGATCTTGTACTGTTGGTCGAAGCATGCCAAGTGGCAAGCCAAGGTATGTGAAAGTCATTGAGCCGGTGACGCAGCCAAAGATCGTTGCCAGTTCTTCACTGCGGGCCCTGTCACAGTTTATGGGGATCATGGTAGACTTGTGGAAGTTTATCTTGAGACCGGACGTCGCATAATCAGTGAGGATAGTCTTGATGGTACTTGTTTGGGTGGGGCAGGCCGACATTAGCCGTAGGGTGTCATCCGCGTATTGGATGATCGGGTAATCCTTTTGGTTTGGTCGTGGGGCGGGAGCTGAATAGATCCTTGTCGGAAGGCGTTATTAATGGCAGCTTGTAAGAGGTCGGCCGCCAGAACGAATATGAGCGGGGAGAATGGGTCACCTTGCCGGACACCGCACTTACAGTAGAATTGCTTGCCGGGGAGACAATGAAGAAGGACCGAAGATTTTCCCAAAGAGAATATGCATTTAACCCAATTAAGCCACTTGTTATTAAAACCCATATTCTGCATGATTTCAATCATCGCATCATGTTCAATTGTATCAAAAGCTTTAGCGGAGTCTAACTTCAGCAAAATGATCTCTCTTTTGGAGGATTGGCATTGGAAGATATATTCAAAGGCCCAGGCCAGGCAGTCTTGAATGGTGCGTCCCTTAATGAATTCGTATTGATTACGATGGACGATCTTAAGTATGACTTTCTACAGGCGGTTCGCCGGCAATTTGGTGATCACCTTGAGGCAAGAGTTGAGCAAGGTAATCGGCCTGTAATCATTGACTATTTTTGGCGATGGAACCTTTGGTATGAGTGTAATAAACCCCTCATTGATGCTTTCTAGATTGAGAGAGCCATCATAGAATTGGTTGCAAAGCTTGTAAAAGTCCTCTTTAATGATCGGCCAGCATGATTTGAGAAAGGCTCCTGTGAAGCCATCTGGTCTAGGGGCTCGATTAGTTGGCATTTCTTTAATAACTGCATCTATCTCAGCGTGAGTGAAAGGGTGCGTTAGTTGGTCGAGATCTTCAACTCTTTTTATGATATGGGGTAGATCAAACTTCATCTGAAAATCCCCTGTTTTGCCCAGTCTTCCTTTGAAAGCATTGTGAATTAGTGCTTCTTTTCCAGCGTGGTCCTCCACTTGCGATCCATCAGGTGTTGTCAGTGTGGAGATGTTGTTTTTCGATAGCGTTCAGAGGCCATTACCTGGAAGAACTTGGGGTCTTCATCGCCAAATCGAATCCATCTGATTGTGCAATGTTTCCTCCAATATTCTCTTTTGTAGTGAAGTAGCAGGAGCAAATGCTTTTTGAGGATTTTTCAGAAGTTGAACTCGGGAATGTCGGTGTACAAAAGTAGGGGCTCTCCTTTTGACCCCTTTACTTGTGCACGGGCAGTCAGAGCCGCGCCCGCGGCCACACTTAGAAGGGCAGAGGAGGGAAGCCGAAGCACAAGACAACCGAGGCAACGCCAAGACCAGAGACACAAAGAGCAAGAGGGCGAGGCGGACTTCCCCGGCAAGACCCTTGCCGGGGCGGCCTCCGCAGCCCCGGCAAGAGCCTTGCCGAGGCAACTTGCCTGACGCCAGCAGAGCGCGCCACCCTTGAGCCCAAGGGTTCCAACACCATCAACCACATTGGGACAAAGGCTCGGGAGGCACCTCCGTGGTGGCATGCAGATCTTTGTGAAGATCATAAATACACAAGATCGGATGAGGACCAGAAGATGATGATCCTCGGCGAGGTCCTTGCCGAGGAAATCCACGAGACCCCCGGCAAGCGCCTTGCCCGGGACGACCGCGGCGCCACGGCAAGACCCTTGCCGGGCCCCCGGCAAGACCCTTGCCGAGGACACCAGCAAGGTCGCAGCCAGGCCCGTGTCTGCCAAGGCTCCACCGCCGCTCCCATGCAGCTGCTAGCTCGACCAGCTGGGCAGGTACGTGTGCGGCAGCATGCGGCCTCTATGCTGACTCAGCAAGCACCTGCGTGGTGTCATGCAGATCTTCATGAAGGCTCCACCACCGCGCCATCCCAGCAGCCAGCCAACATGCCGCCACGACGCCTCATCAGCTCGGACGCGTGTCGGAGCCAGGCGAGGCGACGACAGCTGGGACGAGCTTCCTTGCCGTCCCCGATAAAGCAAGAGGGGCACGTCGGCAGCGCATTAAATGCATTTGTCCGATGGTGCCAGAGGATAGACTCATCCACTGTACACCTTTCCACCTCCTGTGTGCCACTGTGGCAGCCCCTTTGGTCTATAAAAGGAGGCCCGAGGCGTCTAGGAGAGGGATTTGGATCTTTTGGACAAGTTACACCCCGTAGCTAGTTCAAGAACTCAAGAACACTCAAATACACACAAAAGCAGGACTAGGGTATTACGCATCCTCGCGGCCCGAACCTGGGTAAACGATTCTTGTGTTGACTCCTAAACCTACTCTTTTCACAACCCCGCACCCGCCAACCGTAGAAGGGATTCCAGTGATCCCATAGGGCGTCGTTTCCCCGACATCTTTGGCGCGCCAGGTAGGGGGTGGCGCAGTTGTGGGAATCTGGTTTGGTTGGAGCAGCGGCTTCATGGTGGTCGTCACTCCAAGGAAGAAGACGACCAAAGGGGCGGCGTCGTCGACAGATGCGGTGGACGCTCGCGCAATGACAAAATAGCTAAGTCATGCAAAGCCTTGAGCAATTCCTTTATATATATATATATATATATATATATATATATATATATATATATATATATATATATATAAAAGGTTATCGTCCTCGGAGATCCTGCCCTATGTATGGAAAACCTGCATGCAAAGGGGCCCTTCCACTATTGGCAACGCCCTTGCTCTATTTCGAGTCCGCTCAACAGTTCGAGCGGCTGCGTCGAGAACGGCAGGGTAGCCTTCCGCAATTGGCAACGCTCTCGTTCTGTCTCGAGTCCGCTCGACAGCTCGGGCGGCCGCGTTGAGAACGGTAAGGTGGTTCGCCTGGCAGCAAGCACACCCGGCAGGCTATTGGGGATTCGTCCTCAAGGCGCCGCGGCCTGGGTTTACGCGTCGGCAAGCCTACCCGATTAACGTAGGGTGGACATACAAAGGGAGATCAAATAGGAAAATAACATGCATCGTTTCTAAAAGTACTACAGAGTTATATTACATCAATTGTTGCTGCGGTTCTAACTAAAGATAAAAATTGTCTTGGTCATGAACCTGCAGCGGTGGTGAAAAACGGGGTGCCTAGTCCCGGCGCTGGCCCTCCCCCCTCTGGATTCCGTCGATGCGGCTGATGATGGGCTTGATACGCTCCTCGAGCGTCGCGAGGTCCGCATCCTCCGGCAAGCTCTCCAGCGCAGCGTCGAAGTCGAGGTTGGGGTTCCAGTGCGCCACCTTGGTGAGGACCTTGATCATGGCACCCCGGCAAAGCTTCCGGGCCTCATCGGCCAGAGAGGCCGCCCTGTTGGAGAGGAACTGCTCCAGGGCTCCAAGGACACCCTCGAAGAACAGGGTCAGCCTAGCATTAGGACTTGTATTTGGCTCTGGGGCGTACCTCACGTGCGGCATCCCCATGGTAGCCAGCTGCGTGGTGATCCTCCCGGCGACGTTGGTGAGGCGGCTGATCTAGAGATTTTCGCCCTTCACGAAATCCTCGTGGTTAGCGGTCTCGTACTTCCGCGGCTGCCTCTCCTTCTCCAGATTCTTGGTCAGGGTCCCCTCTCGGGCCCTGACCTCCGAGAGCGTCCCCTCGAGACCCTCCAGCTTCAGCTTGAGGTCCTTTATGGAGTCGTTGGCTTTGGAGAGCTCCTCAGCCTTGCCGAGGACCGTGCCTTCCGCCTCCACCAAGGCACCGTTGAGCGTGTCCTTCTCCTTCGCCACCTTCAGAGCCTGCTCCTTTAGCCCGTCATGTTCCGTCTCCAGCTCTTTCACCTTGCCAGCATGAGCCAGAGCTTGAGCATCGAGCGCCTCCTTGTGCCTCTGCTCCAGCTCCTGGGTCCGTTGCACGACAAGCTTCTCCACCTCCTCGTCCTTGCCACGGAGTGTGGCGGCCAGCTTCTCCTCACAAGCGGCAAGATCCTCCTCCTAGAAGTTCAGTAGAGCCTGGTGTTGTTGTCGAGCGGCCTCCACCTTGGCGGCCTGCTCCCTCGCCAGCTCCTGGGCCTTCTCAAAATCAGCTTGTTGCAGGAGGAACTCTTGATGACGCTGGGCCAGCTCGCCTTGGATGTCCTTCAGTTCCTGGTGGGCATCGCGAAGCCAGGCTTGTGTCTCAGTAACGCGCTCCTTGAAATCTGCTTCTACTTTGTCCACCACGGCCATCCTGGATCTTATCTTGTCTTGGCGGGCGCGGTGGAGCGCCTGGAGCTTCTGTAAGTTGGCACTCATGGCCTGGAGGAGCCGCTCTTCCTGGGAGCCGCCGCCACCGGCACTTGGCTCGTTAACAACTTCGAGCCCGGCGGCAGCAAGCACCTCCTCGTCGAACACCTCTCCATCGGTGGGTGCCCTGGTGCTCGCCGTCCCTGGGAGGCGGACGAACAGGTCGTCGCTCACCTTCAGGTAGTTGCCCGAGCCAGAGGCAGCGGAGGAGGAAGGTTGGTCGTCGACCACCTCCTCCTCGACAGCAGCCTTGCCGGCCTCCTCGGCAGCGGCTTTGCCGGACTCCCCGGCAGACCCCTTGGCAGCGTCCTCAGCAGCGCCCTTGGCGGCCTCCTCGGCGGCGATCTTGTCGGCTTCCGCCGCGGCATCCTTGGCGACATCCTCGATGACGGTGTCTATGTCCTCCCGGTCTGCCGAGGGAGGACCTAGATATCGAGAAAGGGGATGAGGCGAAGCCAAGACCAAGTTTTCAAAAGAAGAGAAAAAAAAGAACAGGGACGGAAGGCGGGTGACTTACCCGTGCCAGCTGGGAAGAAGTGTCCCCCTCCCCGCCAACATCTGGCGCCGAGGCGGAGCCACCAACGCCCAATTTTGCCTCCGCCTCCTCCGTGTGCATGGGCTCGGTGCTTGGCGCCCTTGCCAGGGACGCCCCTCGGGCCGGCGAGATCGATGGGGGCGGCGTGTTGAGGGTAGCCCTCAGTGGCTCCTCCTGCTGTTGTCCTCCTCCTGCAATCATGGCAAGGTCAGCACCAAGGGATCGTACCCGCAACGCACGTTGACAAGGGGCGAGTGGTGAACTTACGCTGGGGGCTGCTGTCCGGGCTGCTCACCACCACCAGCGGCGTACTCGAAGTGCCCGCCGGGGGCTGGCCGCCCGCCGAAGCCCTGGCCCTCTTCACCCTCTGGGCCAGCGTCTCCGCATCCCTGCCAAGATGAAAATGAATCAAGAAAAGCGGCACGGTCTGAGGACACAAAGATGACAAGAGAACAAGATACTCACTCATCCTCCACCTCCTCTTCCGTTGCCTTCCTCTTCCTCCTTGGGCTGAGGGACCCAAAATCGAAGACGACCTCCGCGTCGACATCTGCCGGAGGAGGGGAAGGGGTGGAGTCTGGCCACGCCTGGACAAAGAAGAGGCAGTTGCTTTCTTCTTTGCCACCGCAGCCTTCACCAACTTCCTCGCCGCTGCGGCCCTCGTCTGGCGCACGGACTCCGCCTGGGCTTGTTGCGGTTATGCGGCCCTGCCGGGCCGGACCGGCTCGCCAGAGCTGGCCCCCCGCAGGACTCGCCCTCTCCCCGTGGCCGGAGGGTCGACAGTCTCGACCTCCGACGACGACGACTCGTCGACCACGTCTTCAATGAGAGGGGCCCCAGTGCCGGCGCTGCTGGCCTCCCCAGCGGATTCCGCCCACTGGGCGAGCTCCCTCTCCTCCGCGGCCGCCGCGGCCTCGTCCTCCACGCCGCCAGCGCTGCCGGCCTCCCTGGCGAGCTCCGCCTCCACCGCCCTGGCGGCGATGTAGTCCAGCTCCGATTGGGTGGTGTCCCGGATGAGCAGCGGCTCATCGCGGACGTACCTCTCTGCCAAGGTATCGAAGAACTCCTGCACCTGATCAGTCGGCGGCTCGGCCCAATTTGGGACGAGGCCGTGCGTGTTGAAATCCGGCATCATGGCAATGATGTCGGTTTGGCGCGAGTTATTGCTCAGCGGGACCACCCCCGCCGGCAACCCAAACAAGGGCCCCTTGGCAACCTTGCCGGCCTTCGCAGCCTGCCGGACCTCTCGACCTTGCCGTCGCGATTCACGTCGAGCTGAAAGAGCCGCTGGCAGAAGTGGGCGTGCCCCATCACCGTGAAGTTGTGGTTCAAACCGGGGCGAAGCCTCATGATGTCAGCCGCATTCTGGAAGAGCCAGGCCGACCTCCCCTTGTTGTGCAGTGGAGCAATTCGGTGGCGGATGAAGTCCGCCCCAATCATCTCCAAGGTGAGCCCGGCAACGGTGAGGCGATGAATCCTGGTGGTGGCGACCTTGAGCTTCTCATCCTGGGCGTCGACATCGCCCCAGTCATTCCTGCGAACCGGCGGCGTCTGGCGAACCCAGCAAAATTCCTGTGGGTCCTCCTCGATCCAGCACCACCGGCCCCGCCACTCCTCCCACCTCTCCTTCTCAGCACACTCCAGGTATGTCCCTTTGGTCCTTGGGATCCAGGCGACACAAACAGAGATGGCGCCTCCCTTTTGGATTCGAGGATAGAAGTAGTGGCGGAAGAGCGCTATGTTGGGGAGCACTCCGACGAAGCCCTCGCAGAGATGAGCGAAAAGAGCCATGCATGCCACGGCATTTGGAGTGAAATCCAGAAGGTGGAAGTCATATGTGTGCATGACGTCATTGAAGAAATCGGAGAAGGCGGGGCAGAGGCCACAAGAAAAGTAATCGACGAAGAATGGGTACCGATTCAGGCCGGGCTCGGCGAAATCGGCAGGGATGATACGCGTGGCCGGGTGCCCCGTCATCTCACCCCCAGTCTTCACCACCCACAAAGGCTTGAAGTAGTCCCTAAGGTGGACCGCATCGACCGTCAAGGGGAAGTAGGCGAACTGCGTCCGCCGCGCCGCCAACTCGCTCTCCGGTGGCTCCTTCGCCCTGGCGTCCTTGGCCACTCCCTTGTCTTTGCTAGTTTTGGGTGCCATGGCGCCTGCGAGAGGCGAAGGATGATGGACGATGAAGACGCGGCGGCGGCGAGCGAAAGCGAGAGCTTGAGAAGGAGGAAGGAGGGGACGGCGGTTCCAAGATTGGAGAGGGCACAGGGGGTAAATGAGCAGCACGCCTGCGGTTATCCCTTTTTACGGGGAAGGCACGGGCCGCCTCTTTTCCATTTATTGCGATGTGACGCGTGAGGGCAGCGTCCGCCCCATGCATGACCCCCACGTCACGCACGACCCTCCACATCGCGCGTTCAACGCGGGTCGTGGGGAAGCGCAGCGGACGGAAAAGTTACTGCGGTAAAATCCACCCAGCCTGCCCGCGCACCGTTCTGGGCCTAGCCCAACAACACGTCGCGCTTATGTGTGGCCCAGGCCCGGGGGCTCCTGTCGGTGTACAAAAATAGGGGCTCTCCTTTTGGCCCCTTTACTTGTGCACGGGCAGTCAGAGCCGCGCCTGCGGCCATACTTAGCAGGGCAGAGGAGGGAAGCCGAAGCACAAGACAACCGAGGCAACGCCAAGACCAGAGACACAAAGAGCAAGAGGGTGAGGCGGACTTCCCCGGCAAGACCCTTGCCGGGGCGGCCTCCGCAGCCCCGGCAAGAGCCTTGCTGGGGCAACTTGCCTGATGCCAGCAGAGCGCGCCACCCTTGAGCCCAAGGGTTCCTACACCATCAACCACATTGGGACCAAGGCTCGGGAGGCACCTCCGTGGTGGCATGCAGATCTTTGTGAAGATCATAAATACACAAGATTAGATGAGGACCAGAAGACGACGATCCTCAGCGAGGTCCTTGCCGAGGAAATCCACGAGACCCCTGGCAAGCGCCTTGCCGGGGACGACCGCGGCGCCACGGCAAGACCCTTGCTGAGGACACCAGCAAGGCTGCGGCCAGGCTCGCGTATGCCAAGGCTCCACCGCCTCTCCCATGCAGCTGCTAGCTCGACCAGCAGAGCAGGTACCTGCGTGGCAGCATGCGGCCTCTACGCCGACTCGGCAAGCACCTGCATGGTGGTATGCAGATCTCGTGAAGGCTCCACCACCGCGCCAGCCCAGCAGCCAGCCAACATGGTGCCACGACGCCTCGTTAGCTCGGATGCGTGTCGGAGCCAGGCGAGGCGGCGACAGCTGGGACGAGCTTCCTTGCCATCCCGGATAAAGCAAGAGGGGCACGTCGGCAGCGCATTAAATGCGTTTGTCCGACGGTGCCAGAGGATAGACTCATCCACTGTACACCTTTCCGCCTCCTGTGTGCCACTGTGGCAGCCCCTTTGGTCTATAAAAGGAGGCCCAAGGCATCCAGGAGAGGGATTCGGATCTTTTGGACAAGTTACACCATGTAGCTAGTTCAAGAACTCAAGAACACTCAAATACACACAAAAGCAGGACTAGGGTATTACGCATCCTCGCGGCCCGAGCCTGGGTAAACGATTCTTGTGTTGACTCCTAAACCTGCTCTTTTCACAACCCCGCGCCCGCCAACCGTAGAAGGGATTCCAGTGATCCCATAGGTGTCGTTTCCCCAACAGGGAATCGTTAGGGTTCTCTTATTCTCTAGAGTGTCAAGCATGGCCAGGGCAGCATTTGAATTTTCAATAGCAATGGAAAGCGGGAGATGTTTTTGCTCCACTGTTTGAGTGCATAATGAAGCCTCTTGAATTTCATGCAGAGTCGTGTTGCGCAGTTAGTAGTGTGTACAGGCTTGGACCATGTATTTGATACGACCTCCATAAACCCCGGTGATTGATCCAGAAAGACTCAAATCGAAAGATCTTGCTACGAGGGATAGAAGTTTCAATCGTGACCACGCACGAGATGTGATCAGAAACAGGTTTCCCTAGAGGCTTCACCAATGTGTTGGGGTAGGTGATCGTCCAATTATTCGAGGTGAAGAGCCAGTCTAACTGCTCAAGTAGTGGGTTGAGCTGCATATTGCTCCATGTGTACGATCGTCCCTTGATGGGAAGCTCAATCAGTTCTTGGGATCGGATAAAATCGTTAAACGTTATCATATCATTTGTGTTGCCACCTGGTTTATTGCGATTATCCGGACTACGCATAAAATTGAAATCGCCCATAAGCAGCCAATCTTCCGAGGAGGGGATATTAAGATTATAAAGCCAGTTAACGTAGTCAATGCGCAAATCCCCGGTGCAAGGGCCATATATGTTTACTAATGTCCAGGTCTGAGCCGACTGTGT
Source organism: Aegilops tauschii subsp. strangulata (assembly GCF_002575655.3). Taxonomy (NCBI): domain Eukaryota; kingdom Viridiplantae; phylum Streptophyta; class Magnoliopsida; order Poales; family Poaceae; genus Aegilops; species Aegilops tauschii. Next base: position 178,765,469 of record NC_053041.3, read on the forward strand.
GGATCTGAAGCGTATGACAAGTGCAAATTCTTCTTGAATAATAACATCGCCAGAAAAAAGGGCACTATTCCATATAGTGGCAATCCCTCCTGAAGCCCCACGAGATGGTATATAAGCAAATTTATCGAATCGTCTAGGACAGCAAGATTTGATGAACGCATTATTAATGATGGCTTTTTTTGTTTCCTGCAAACAAGCAATAGCGCAGCCACTAGAGGAAATCGCATTAAAGAGTGCCAAAAGTTTGTCATCGGCGTTTAACCCTCGCATATTCCAGCAGAGAACGTTCCAGGTTTGTAGAAGTGCCATACCAAATAAAACAGAAATAAGAGGAGCTGAGCAACACTAGGTCGAAGAGGAGCTCGCCTCCAAGGGAGCAAGCAGAGCCTCATCAGAAACTTCTTCAGGTGAAACTTCTTCAGGGTTGTACCAAGAAACCAGAGCTCCGAAACCGCCAAGAGACTTATTGATGTAATACTCTGTCTGATAGTCATATGGAAATCCAAAATACATCAGCCAAAGCTCCGGGCCAAAAGTGGTGGTGCACCTATTGAGTGCTTCATTGTGTGGGACGAAAGTGGTTAACAGATCTTCATCTTCTAACTCAAGCGGAGTGGCCACAGCAGTATCTCTAATGGAGGAATCGACAAATCCAAATAGGCCAATGTCGAACGGGTGGTCACTGGATTCGGTGGTGAAGAGCTGAGATTCATGGAGCAAACCTTCCACCGTAGTTCGGACGGCTGCACGGTGATGCAGAGGGATGTAGTGGCTTGCTTCCACGACCGCCAGGTAGACGTTGTTGAGGGGGGCGATCGGACTGACCACCATGCCACTACGAACGACGCGGTCCGCTGGCCCAGGTTCAACGGCAAAGCCCAGCGGGAGGAAGGGGACAGGGTTCGGAGGATAGTTGGCCATGGCGGAGGAGCACCTGGCGGGCGGAGAGTGGGGTGGTGGAATGGCAGGTGCAGCAGCAGTCTTTGGGAAAACAAGGCGGAAGCTGGAGCATGAGGGGTAAGAATGGAAGCGGAGGAAATTTTGGGCACCCATTCCCATCTCTTCTCGTTGCGACGTCGAAGACAGGATCGTTCCATGTGTCCGTAGTGTCCACAGCATTGGCATCGTACGGTTGGCTTAGGTTTTGCCCCATTTGATGGTAAGTTTCCTTTAGAGGAAGCAAATTGTGATTGATTACTCTGTTTCCCAGGATTAGTTGATATTATTCCAAAGCTGGACTATTGACCATGGCGACTGGGGCAATTAAATGCTTTATGATCGGGTGTGGAGCAAATAATGCAAATCACCCATCGCAAGAAACTATTTTGTGTCCCCATTGAAGACACCGAGAGCACAATTCCGCCCAATTATCGGCCAAATCAGATATTTCCTTTGTTGTATAGCAGGCCTAGGCCAAGTCAGCCTGATGTTTGGATGTAAGGATGGGAGGCCAGTCCGTGTGCATAGGAGCATAAGCAAAAGCAGAAACTAAAAAACATTGTGGGAGGGAAGGGTATTTAACGCTAACCGGGCATTTGAATTTGCCCAAGGATAGGAAAGTCCCCGATTGGCGTTCCTCTAATTCCTCATGCCTTAAACCACTGTCCAATAACTCCTGAGAATTAATGTCCTCCGCAATAATCGGCTTATTCAAAATCGTTGTGTTCGAACCCAAAGAATGACAGGATGAATGTGGGTGATGATCCGCATGTTCATGCATCCGAGCTAACACTATGGGAGCAGAGGTGGTAGCTTCTGATGAGTGCTGATTTGAGAATGCCATACGATCAATCGGGACCAGCTGGAATTTGCTTAGTTACTTGGCCGATGAATTATCCAGAGATCGACCTTTGTGAAGAAAACCGAGGGTCGAATTCACAGCCATAGGTCGACGATCAACTGGCTCCATCAAAACTTCATCCGCATGCCAACGTGAATCAGACATGAGAGCCTTGGCAAATCGGCCATTGTAAAGATGGAAATGGCAAATGAAATCCGGCCAAATTCTGTCTTTGAGCCTATAAATGAAATGTCCCACCTTATTATTGGCCACAGAAAACCTGAATGATTGCTGGTTAATTTGAATCACCTTGAAGCCAGAGCTTAAACCACCAATACAACATTGGAGTGCAATTCCAACCGAATCCACAGAAAGTGGGAAAGATGTCGAAGAGAAAGAAACCACCAGAAAGAATTCCTTGACATCTCGAGAAGGAGAAAAGTGGACCGTAGAACCAAACCTTCTTCTCACCTGATCTGCTAGGGCAAGGCCTGGGGCAAAATCCTAGTGCAAGAGGCCTTCCATCGGGATGGATGAGATTTGTTAGGTAATCGAGTCAATTTGTTAGGGCTTGATCCCTAGTATCCACTATCTTTTGAGATTGATGTTGCTATGACTTTTCTATGCTTAATGCTTGTCACTAGGGCCCGAGTGCCATGATTTCAGATCTGAACCCTTTATGTTTCCATGAATATAAGTGAGTTTTAGACCCTATCTTGCAAGTTGTATGCACCTATTACGTATTATGATCTGCAGATCCCAAGGTGACAATAATAGGGATTCACTCTAGTGATGACCATGGTATGAGGAGTTCATGTATTCACTAAGTGCTAATGCTTTGTTCCGGTTCTCTATTAAAAGGAGGCCTTAATTACCCTTAGATTTCCTTATAGACCCCGCTGCCATGGGAGGGTAGGACAAAAGTTGTCATGCAAGTTCTTATTATAAGCATCTATGACTACATACGGAAGACATGCCTACATTGAATTGATGAATTGGAGCTATTGTGTATCGTTCTAGGTTGTGACTATTACATGATGAATGTCATCCATACAAATATCTATCGCTCATACAATGTCTACGCTTTGCTCATATTGTCTTTGCTAAGTTACTACTAGTATTGTTGCTACTGTTCCAACTATTACAAAATTGCTACTGTCACTGTTACTATTACTATCTTTACTGACATTATCCAAACTATCATTCTACTGTGCTATTAAACATTTTGCTGCGGAGAATTATCTTCTCAGTTGTGGTTGAATTGACAACTCAACTGCTAAGGCTCATAGATATTCTTTGGCTCCCCTTGTGTCGAATCAACAAATTTGGGTGAAATACTACCCTTGAAGATTGTTATGATCCCCTAGACTTGTGGGTTATCAAATAGCACATGATAATTAAAGGTTCACTCGATGTCATTCGTGTACTCATATGGATCGATATGGACGTTCACGGTTCCGCTATCGGTCATTAAACGAACGGGGCTTTGTTCATGTCTATGTTTTAGTGAACCTACAGGGTCAGAAGATTAAGGTAATCGTGATTTGCTGAGTGTTAGTAGGACATGAGTAATGAGAAAATATTTCTGAAATAGTTTCATTAATATTAAAAATAGTTTTGAGAGGAACATGAAGCGTTTCGGGGTCACGGGAAGGGTTTCGGGGTTTATCTAGCAATATTGGGCATTCCCGGTACATTATATGTAGGTGAAAATAGTTTCCGGAGATGTTAAATTAATATTAAAAAATTCTAATAATAGTTAGGAGGCTTTTATATTTATTTAAATATCAACGAACCTTAAAAGGCCAAATGGGGGAAAGCATATTGGGTCACTTGGGCCCAATATAGGTGGCGCCTCCTTCCCCCCTTGTAGAAGGAAGGGGGAGGCCGAATTAGAGTGGGTTTTGCCCTCCTCTTGGCCGGCCAAGGGAGGAAAGTTTCCCCCCTTGTGTGGCGCCCCTCCTCCTTCTCCTACCCCTATATATACTAGAGGTTTTTGCAGTTTTGTCTACACAAGTTTTTGGAGCCTCCTCTAGTTCTCCAGTTCTAGGTGTAGTTGATTCAATTAGAGCTGGACGTAGATCATCTACTCCTCATCTCCTCCCTCTAATTCTCTGGCGATGATTAGCTCTGGACGGTGAAGCGCCGCCGGATCGTGAAGACTGTATGCTTGCAATCTAGGGAGAGGTCGTGCTTTCAGTCTTCCATTCGAGGGATTGTTTGTCGACGGTTCGAGGGATCGTTCGTGGACGGTTTGAGGGATTTCAAGTACGATCTACATCGACTCATATTCTTCCCTTGCAACTCGGAGTAGGTAACGATCCGATCCAAACCGTTATTATATGTTTATAGTGTTCCTGGTTGATCATAGGGATTTTTTTGTTTTCTACTATGTTTTCGAACAAGAAGGAGCTCTCTTGCAATGCATCGGCCTGGGTTGCCCGACAAGCCAGCCGGATACATTTTGCCACACATTTTTGTGCCGCGCGCACACATTTGCGAACATGTATGCGTGGAAATTTCTTTTGCATTTTTTAACATTTTAAAACATGCTTAAAATGCATTTTCTTTTTGAAAAATGTGTGCATATGCCCATGCGTGGGGAGATGCCCTCTCGTTTCTCACCGTCCAATGAACAACATACCTAAGCCACTACCACGTACATATCTACAGTTTTGTCACCTAAAAGCAGCTTAGGTCATATCAACGTTAACCCTCAAAACGGAAAACACAAATGCCCGAGGACACGTCCTCGTCCTTGACAAGATAAGCGAGAGAGTCATCCAACATTATCTCCAAAAATTTCCCATTTGTCTGTTCGTCCTCTCCATCACCCGGAAGTAAGTTTTTCGTAATGAGTGAAATCTATTTCTAACTATATACCCTATTTCACAAAAAGCTTCATAGAAGAGAAATAATCGGTTCCACTCTTTTGGCATAATCTGTTACAAATTTTCCAAATAATAAATGAAATTGGATCTATTGGAAAAAATTGAATGGATCTGTTCAAAAATTAGAAATGGTCTTCTGAAATAGTTGACATTGATATTTTGAAATTGAAACATGTCTTTTGAAATAATTGAAACGGATCTTCTGAAATTATAGAAATGACATTTTCAAACAACTGAAATGTGAATTTTGAAATAATTGAAATTGATCATTTAAAATAATTGAGATCAATCTTTTGAAATAATTGAAATGTATCTTTCATTTTTGTTAGAAATCGGTAGTTTAAATAATTGAAATCGGTAGTCTGAAAAATATTTGAAATTGGCCTTTGGAAAATATTGATATGGATCTTTTGAAATAATTGGCCAGTCTTTTGAAAAAAAATGAAGGGGAAAAGTAAGTGGCACATCATCTCTTTTTTACAAAATTACTGTACACATCACGATTTTTTATCAAACGATGCGTTCAAGTTGGGTTGCCGAACGATATGCTATAGGTTTATTCACAAACCGGCGCACACACACCCTCCATCATGGGCTTGGCTCATTTACAATTTTTTTATTCTTTTAACCTCCAAAACATACATGTGCGTCGTGGGAGTTGTACTCCATCCCTCTAGGTTTAGTTCAAGCAACCCTAACCAACAGGGACTACTTACTAGTTGTGCCCATTTTATTCCCTTTTTCGCTTCTTGTGTGGTAAATATAAATCAAAAAATAATAATGCATTCACAATCTGGTTTTCTTTTCCTTTCTTTTCTGTTTGGCCGATTGATCTTCTATTTTTTCATTTTCTCTTACTTGCTTTTTTTATTTTCTTAATACGCAAACTTTTTCCAAATTTCATGAATTTTTTCCCAAATTCATAAACTTTTCCAAACTCATGAAATTTTTAGCCATGATTGTTTTCCCAAATGCATGAACTTCTAGCTCATGAAAATTTTCAAATTAAGTTTTTTTCCAAATTTTGTGATTTTTTTCAAATTTCATAAATTATTGAAATTTTCATATATTTTTTGAATTCGTGAGCTTTTTCAAATTTGTGATTTTTTTCTCAAATTCATGAACTTTTTAGGCCTTGAAAGTTTTTCAAATGCATGAAATTTCTGATCATGAACTTTTTCAAATTTTGTGAACTTTGACAAATTTTCATGAACATTTTTCCAACTTTTTTCCAAATTCTTGAATTTTTAGAGATGAACTTTTTCAAATTCATGAACTTTTCAAACACGCGAACTGTTTTCAAACTTGTGAATTATTTAGCCGTGAACTTTTTTCAAATATTGTACTTTTTATCTTGCGAACTTTTGTCAAATTCCTGAATGTTTTCAATTTCGTGAACTTTTTTTAAAATTTCATGATCCTTTTTCCAAATTGCTGGTCTTTTTTCTAAATTCGTGAACTTTTTTAAATTCGTAAGCTTTTTTGCAATTTGGATGAACCATTTAAAATTTGTGTACATTTTCAATTTTGCGAACCTTTCAAAATTTTGAACTATTTTTCAAATTTGTGGGTTTTTTATGAATTCTTTCCGGAACTGATGTTTTCTTTTTTCCAATAATTTATACTATGTCGAATAGATTGTTTCCTGCTAGTAAACAACTAAGTGAGCTCGGTCTAGTGGTTGTCAACTATGGTGTCCCGAGTTTGAATCCCACTTCTCCCACATAACGATCAGAAATGATGGTCACTTCTTTTCTTCGTGTTTGCTTTTTGGGCGTGTTGCTGGGCCGGCCCACTGCACGTCACGTGCGGGCGGTAGCAGCGTTAACGGGGGCTTAAAGCGAATTTTGTTCTACCGGGGCTTGGCACCAATCTCAGGTATCACGTTTATGTGTAAATTGAGGACTTTTTGCTATCAATGTTACTGTACTTTTTGAAAGTTAGGCTTTCTACCTTTTCTTCTTTCCATTTTGCCAACGTTCCTTTTTTTCCAATGTTAATTGTTGTTCATACTGCGTTTTCTTGTTTTCTTGTTCCCGAACATTCATTTAATCATTTTCATAGCTTTTCTTTTCCCATTTTTCAACGTTCTAGTTGTTTTTCTACCCTAGAAAACAATAGTGTGTGGACAGAATTTGAACCGGTCTTTTTTTCCTTTTTCCATATGTTTCATGTGGATTTTTCATCATGAACTTCCGGTAACTTCTGTATAATTTTTGACCAAGAATTTTTTTTTCATTGAAATATACCCCTAAATTATGTATACATAGGGTTTTACTTTACGTACCGCAGACATGATATCCTATGTAAAAACATTACGATAACATCAACCCGAGAAAAACTATTGAAACATACCTCCGGTAACTTATGTGTAAGTAGCATGATAATATACACACCATAGAACCAATAACTTACGTACAAAACACACAATAACTTTTAATGGGTGAGGTTGCTAAAAAAACATAGCCTCGATAATTTCTATGTGAATAAATACGCACAGCAGAGCCCCGATAATTTCGTGTACTAAAACCGCGGTAACTTTTGATCCAGGCTAAAAGTTGTTAAAAGCATACCCCGATAACTTTTGTGTGAATAGTATGATAATATACACACAGCAGAGCTGATAACTCGCGTACAAACACTATGGTAACGTTTGACCTTGGGATAAAAACTGTTGAAAAACATACCCCGACAACTTCCATGTAAATAACTTGATAATATACACATCGCGGATATGATAACTTCAGGACAGACATCGTGGTATCTTTTTTTACCCTGGAGGTGAAAATTTGTTGAAAACATAACCCTCTGTAAATTATGTGCAAACAACATGATAATATACACACACCAAAGGCATGGTGACTTACTTAGCCTAGACGTGATAAGTTATTGACTCGGACAGAAAAACAACATACCAACATGGGATCCAAATTTGAAGGCCTTGTCGCGATGGTTTTGTTTGGTGAAAAATGATTTTGAATCGGACAAACGGTTTGAACTACAAAACATTTTAAATTTTCTAAATCGGGAGAATCTAGGATGGCATCCATCTTTTAGTTCTCAAGCACATATGTACATGTGCATGTGCAGAAGGATGGGGGAACCATTTTTTATGCCCCTAGCAACTTCAGTGCAAATAGCACAATAACTTACATACTACATGCATTGTAACTTATGTAGCCTAGGCGCGGTAATTTTTTACCCAAAATAAGTCGTCGAAACATGCCAACATGACATCTAGTTTCAAAGATCTCGTCGCTACGAATATTTTGCGTGAAAATGCATTTTGCATCGTACCGATGGTTTGAGCTGCAAAATATTTTAAATTTTCAAAATAAAAATTAAGCATGACACCAAATTTTTTTGTTCTCGAGTGCATGTATGCTTGTAATTAGAGGAAGAAGTGCAATAAAAGGAGGAGGGAGGTGTTTACTGGTTAAGCTTAACTACCACATGGTTGATAGTTAGTGCGGTCCAAAATTGAAATGACCTTTAAAAAAGTTAAGTAACCTTTCAAAGTAATTGAAATGGAACTTTGAAATAATTAAATGGTCAAATAGTGGAAATTACCTTTTTTGAAATAATAAAATATTTATGGAATAGCTAAAATCATTTTATTGAATAGTGAAACAATCCAAATCATTTTTTTTGAAATAGTGGAAATTTATGTTTTATGAAATTGATTTCAAATGTAATTCAAACAATAGAAATAATAAGAAGTTCAAATATATCCAATATTGACTTGTTCTAAATTTCAAAATGAAGATTTAGTTCAAAAGATATTAATCAGTAAAAATATGACAATGAAATTAAATCAGGTCTTGAGTATGGGGAAAGAAAATGTATGGATGGGTCATTTCCAATATCTCGCTCTCTCTTCTGACATAAAGGTGGCACAACCTGATGGAAGGTCATATGAATCTTGTCAACTTTTCACATGATTATACTCAAGTTGGACACACGACTCTCAGTACCAATGCGAATGATAGATATTGGCAACGACGGGTTTACCATTTTCTAGGGAAGCCGTATGGCCAAACGACGTGGCTCGGAGGCGGTAAAATAAATTAGACGATGTACGATGTACGATGTACGATGTAGACTCCTTTAGCATAGAGATGTGCGTTGTATATTTTTCTTTACAATTTGTACTACTTTTCAAACCAATTAGTACTGCAACTTGAGAGAAGTGCTTTTTTTTTGCAGATGAGAGAGGTGCATATTTTAACATCAAACTCATGCGCTAGTTTAATTTGCAACCTTAAACTTCAAAACCGGTTAGGACACAATCTCAAACTATCAACATTGTTTACTTTGCGCCCCTAAAATTCTTATGTGGTTTTGACCCCGTTGACCGCCGAGTCGGCTAGCCACGTAAGCGCATAAATCGATTTCTGCCAAATTTCACCAAAAAATCAATATTCCCAGAAACAAATGACAAAAATATCGTAATATAGAAAACAGTACTTACCATTCTGGGAAAGTTTCAGATTTTTTTTGTTTAAAATAATGAAAACTACCGTCAAATTTCACCTTTTGCACAAAAAGTTTCCCAAAATTGTCCAATTTTTTTAGAAAATCCAGGAAAAATCTATAAAACCCAGAAAACAATAATAATAATTCTGGGAAGTTTCATAATTTTATGCTTAGAATAATGGCAATTACCATGAAGTTTCCTTTTCGGACCAAATATTTTCCAAATTTTGTCGAAATTTCAAAGTTCTCAAACAATTTTTAAAATTAAGAAAACAATACTAGGCGTTCTAGGAAAGTTTGTCATTTTTTACATAATTGTTTCAAAAATTTTTGAAAACTTTGATTGTTTAGATTTGTTTTGCCAAGTTTTTTGGTCAAAAAAGCAATTTGACGGTAATTTTCATTATTAAGATTTTTTTTCTTGAATCTTTTCTAGAATGTTTAGAATTGATTTATTTCATTACAGAATTTGTCCCCTTTTTTGAAAATTTGATTGTTTGGGGAATATTCTGAAAATTTTGGAAACAAATCATATTTAACGGCCATTTCCATTATTTTAAGCAAAAAAATCTGAAAGTTTCCCAAAATTATATGTATTTTTTGCTTTAATTTTACAGATGTTTTTCTAAAAATTTGGAATTCTAAAAGTTCACAAAAATCGGCAAAAAAAATTGGCAGCAAATATAAGTGCATGAGTTTGAGGTTGAAATATGCACTTTTTTGGAACGGAGACGCTAGAAGCGTCCGGCTTTAAATTAATAAAGCCAACTAGCAGCATCACAAGGTTTAAACATCTTGCAACCAAATCGAAACAAGTTCATGTTAGGCCCCACCGGCCAAAAGCACAACGCATAGACAAAGTTCAGATAACACGGCCCCAACCGAAGCAACCATAAAAGCGCCAATGCATCAGGTCACCTTCATCCGACGAAGCCAAAAGAAACCAAAAGAGACATGAGACAGCTCAAGCCGCTTGCCGAATACGCAGGATACTGTTGCCGATCTTCTCCATCGTGATCTTCATGAGGTCAACATCGCGTTGTTTCCCCAAAGGTGTCCACATCTCAAGAAAGAGTTGGCATTTGAATATGACGTCAGCCGGGTTAGCAGGAAACTTTTTCTCGATTGTCATTTTATTTCGAATCGTCCATATGGACCAAAGCAGTGCTCCCACAAATCGCCATAGTACCCTGGCATTGGTCCCGTGTTGCGATTGCAGAACCGCCAAAAGATCCGCTCCTGATCTAGGGTTCCAATTTTGTTGGAACACTTCCCGCACGGCACACCATGCAAACTTAGCTAACGCGCACTGAATAACGCATGGTTCGCATCCTCATGCAGCTCACACACTATACATGACCCATCAGACGGGCCGTTGCGCTTGGCAACGTTGTCGGCCGTCGGGAGGCGATTTCAAAACATTTGCCATAGGAAGATTTTGATCTTGAGCGGGAGCCTCGCCTTCCATAGCCCCCTAGCTATGTCTAGGGTGTTCCCCTCGGTGAGTTTGCTATACATAGACTTGACCGAGAATTTTTGGGACGCAGACAAGTCCCAGGACACCTTATCCGCTCCCAAGCTGAGTTGGTGGTGAGCGATCTGGGCCTGCAGCGAGTCCCAACTCGCCGCTTCTGCCTGCACTAGAGGTCGTAAAAAGTGAATCGCCGGAGGCATAGAGCGCAGGACGTCGCCCACCAAAACATTGGTATCCCATGCCACATTGTATAGCTGCGGGAAAGCTTGCCAAAGGGGCCTAACATCAAGCCATTTGTCTAACCAGAATCGCGTTGACATGCCATTCTTCGCCTCAAAACTCGCACCTAACGTAAAAGTCGGGCGCACCGCCTGGATGCCGTTCCAGAACGACGATCCCGAGGGCTTGGCGTTGAACACGTTCCCGTCCGGGAAGTACTTCGCACGGAGCATGTCGGCCCATAGACCGGATTCATTATTGGCTAGCTTCCATCACCATTTGGTCAATAAGGCAACATTCATAAGCTTTGAATTAGTGATCCCCAGACCACCAAATTTCTTGGGCCTACACACCGCCGCCCACTTAACCAAATGGTATTTCCTCTTCGTTCCAGCTCCTTCCCAAAAGAACTTGGAACGAGGTGTGTCAAGCTTCGCATGGACCCCATCCGCTAATAGGAACATACCCATTGTGAAAAGTGGTAGGGAGGAAAGGCTAGAATTGGTCAGGATCAATCTAGTGGCCGACGACATGAATGTCCCTCGCCACGGGCTAACTCTGTTAGCCACTTTGCCATACAGGGGCTCCCATTCAGAAATAGAGATTTTCCGGTGCGTGATCGGGAGCCCAAGGTACTTAATTGGGAAGCTCCCAAGCTTGCAATTAAGTAAATTAGCAATCCGCGGACTCTCATGCTGGTCCATACCCATAGTAATCACTTCACTTTTGAGAAAGTTGATTTTCAGCCCCGACAGAATCTCAAAGGCAAGGAGCGGCAGCTTGATAGATGCTATGCTATGATTGTCCGGTTCGAACAGCAGCATCGTATCGTCTACATATTGCAGATGCGTCACCCCCCCCCCCAGGATGAGGTGAGGCACTAGCCCTTTAACGTGACCCGCCCCTCTAGCTTTAGCGATCATAGCCGCTAGCGCATCCGCGACGAAGTTGAAAATCAACAGAGAGCTTGGGTCTCCTTGGTGAAACCCGCGTTTATTATGAAAGAACTTACCCATCTCTCCGTTGATCGTCACCGTGGTTGCCCACAACTGACCAGGTGCATTATACGGTGCACAAATCCCGCCTCGAACCCCTTCTTGAGCAGCACCTCTCGCACGAACTCCCAGTTCACACGATCATAGGCTTTCTCAAAGTCGAGTTTGAGCAAAACCCCTTTCCCCTTGGTACGTTTCAGCTCGTGCACAATCTCAAGGAGCGCAATTGGGCCCTCCAAAATATTGCGCCCCTTGAGAAAAGCGGTCTGGCTCCTCTGGATCACCCGTTGAGCTATTGGAGCCAGCCTCATGGCATACGCTTTTGCACATAGTTTAAACGGCACGTTGATAAGCGTTATAGGCCTGAACTGCTTAATGTTGTCCGCGCCTTTAACTTTAGGGATAAGGCTAATCGCCCCATAGTTAAGGCGGGAGAGGTCAACTTGACCAAGCGCAAAACCATTTACTATCGCGTGGAACACGTGCTTAAAGCATGGCCAAATTTTCTTAAAGAACTCCACAGGTCTCCCGTCGGGCCCTGGAGTTGTGTCCATTTTCATTGAAGCCAACGCCCGGTCCACTTCCTCCGGGAGGAAGGACAGGGCGAGCCCATCGTTCTCTGCCTGGGACACCCGCTCGGAAGGATCCCACAAATCCTCCCGAAGACTCAACTTTTTCTCCTCGGCCGTTCCCAATAGCCCGATGTAGAAATCGTAAATGTGGCTGACGATCTCATTCTGGGTAACCAAAACACCATCATCGAAGTTAAGGCACAAAATGGAGCTCTTCCATTTCCGCCCGTCTGCGTACGCATGAAAGTAGCCCGTGTTCGCATCTCCCTTAGTCACCCACTTCACGCCGCCCCTACGACGCCAGTACTCCTCTTCCGCTCTCAAGATACTAAGCACTTGGTTTTCTAACGAATACCTATGTGCCCATTCAAGCTCGGAGAACGGTCTCACATCAGCAGCAAGGTCTAAGATCGCTATCTCCTCAGTCAGCCTAGCTCTTTCCTTTTTGGATTCGCAACCGTGATTTGCCCCCCAACCCCTAAGGAAAGCACGCATCTTGGCCGCCGCCGCAGTCCAGAACTCAGCCGGGCCCCGTTGGGGTCCAACCTGCGACGCGATGAGTTCCCAGCGCTCTCTAAGCATGAGCTCGAAGCCCTCTGTCTCGAACCATGCCGTTTCAAAAAAAAAAACCTACTACTCTGCCGTATCGATTCCTCCCCTGAGGAAAAGATGAGGGGGATGTGGTCGGAGCCTATCCTAGTCTCCGCCACCAAAGAGCACAATGGAAACAACACTTCCCACGCCGGTGTAAAGAACACTCTGTCAAGCACGCATCGGACACGACAGAGCTGCTTATTCGTCCAAGTAAACCTCGCACCCGTACGAGCGGCCTCCCGCAAGGACGCCATCGCAATCGTTGTGTTGAACATAGTCACCCTTGACCAGTCCAGCATTATTCTTGTCCGCTCCCGAGCGGATCAAGTTGGAATTATTCTTGTTCGCCCTAAAGAGAAGTGCATTATTCTTGATCCGCTCCCGAGAGAAGTGCATTATTCTTGTTCGCCCTGAAGCAAGTAAATATGCACTTCTCTCTTGCAAGTCGAAAACTATATATTAATCGACCAAGAAATATACTACCGCAAGCGGCCACGTTCGTGCATGCATATTACAACCATATAGGCCGCGCCCACATGGTCACCACGTCTGGATCACACACATCTCGTCCACACGACCACCAATCTTCCACGTTGAGCCCTTGGGGTTGGGTTGACTTGTCGATGTCAACCTCCCACAGCTTGTTTGCTGACTAAAATTACTTCAGATTAGAATCGAGATCATACTATGCTATAGTTCAGTTCTAAAGCACCAGTGCTTCTTACTTGGCTGGGCAATTCAGCATTCTGATTGGATTGCAGTAGAGACTAGAGGCCCATAAACACCAGAACCAGTGTACTGCTTGTGAAGAGGCTTCCGATGATTCCTTCCCTCGGCATTCTCCTCGCCGGAGTTCGCCGGAGCCGCCATGCCATTGCCAAGACCACACCTGTTTCCGCTCTCGCTGCCCTCCTCTTCCTCGCAGCCGCCACATTCTGGCTCCTCTTCCTCGGGCCTCTCCGGTCGCCGCACACCACCTTGTCGTCCGGCGCCAGTACCCACGGCCTGGGCGCCACCTCATGCGACACCACGCTGGGCGAGTGGGTCCGCGACCCCGCCGGCGCGCGGCCGCACTACACCAACGCGACGTGCGCCTTCATCCAGGACTACCAGAACTGCATGAAGCACGGCAGGCCCAGCCTCGATTTCCTGCAGTGGAGGTGGCGCCCCGACGGCGGGCCTGGCTGCGAGCTCCCGCGCTTCGACGCGGCGCGCTTCTTCCGGATCGTTCGGGGCAAGTCGATCCTGTTCGTCGGGGACTCGCTGGCCAGCAGCCACGTCACGTCCCTCGTGTGTACCCTGTCGGAGGCGGAGATCCCGACGAGGCGGAGCGCCGATGGGTTCGAGCACTGGCGCTTCCCGGCGCACGACTTCGCCGTCTCCTTCTTCTGGACGCCGTTCCAGGTCCGATGGCGCCTGACGAGCGGCCCGCCAGCGGCGGTCGGCCCCGACCGGCAGGGGGAGGTGTTCGCCGGCCCCAACGACCTCCACCTGGACGAGCCCGAGGAGCGCTGGATGCCCGCGGCCAAGGAGAACGATTACGTGGTCGTGTCCGCGTCGCACTGGTTCGCGCGCCCGGCCGTGTACTACCGCCGTGGCCAAGCCGTCGGCTGCCACGGCTGCGCCACCACGGACGGCAACGTGACTGCGCTCCCGCCGCGGTACGCGCAGCGCGCCGCGTTCCGCACCGTGCTCCGGGCGCTCGCGGGCCTCGACGGGTTCAAGGGGACGGCGATCCTGCGGACGGTGGCGCCGACGCACTACGCGAACGGAGGGTGGTTCGACGGCGGCGAGTGCCCGGACACGCAGCCGCTCGACCGGGACGAGACGGCGGACATGGCGGAGCCGGAGGGCGGGTTCTACAGGGCCCAGCTGGAGGAGTTCAGAGCGGCGGAGGAGGAGGCGAGGAAGAACGGCGTGCGGCTCAGGCTGATGGACGTGACCCGGATCATGCTGCGACGTCCGGACGGGCACCCCGATCGGTACGGACACGGCGCCGGCGACCACGGCGGCTTCGACATCGACTGCCTGCACTGGTGCTTACCCGGACCGATCGATGTGTGGAACGAGCTGCTGCTTCAGATCATGTCCGGTTAGACTCGTCGGGTTCCTGTCTGTTTTTGCATTGTTGCGCGCGAGTTTCTCTGTATCCTTACACGAGCATGAATTTGTGCCTTGCATGAATTTTCGCCTAGCCTCATATGAGCATCTCTGTAAAAGGTTCATCAATTTTTATTCTCGACTGTGCTATGAGGTCAACTCTAGTGCAGACAGAGACGCATTTCGTACGTTCGAGCCCGTTTGGGTCGACACGGACAAAAAAACACGCCCAACACGCCGACGCAAATGGATAGATGTTCGTTTTATGTTCACCACAGCCCATTTCAGACCTAAATTTGGGCCGAGTTTGCATCTGCACGGACACGCTGTGAACGCCCGAGATGCCCTTCCCTCGTCCTTCCTTGGCCCGCCCGTCTATGGCACAACGACACCACTCTCTTCCAAAACACTCATGCCTCCTACTATGACCGCCACCCCCTTCTCGGCTGCCACCATCCCCGTCGTGGCCCCCAGCATCGTGGGCCCGAAGAAGCGCACCTCGAAGGAGACGGCCGCCGAGACGGCGAAGAGGGCCGGCCGGAGGAAGGAGGTGGAGAAAAAAGAAACCGACACCGCAGCCGAAGCCGCTAAGGCACATGCCGTTTCTTCGGAAAGCGAGGCCCTCATTGCCAAGGCCACGCACCAGGCCCTCCTCCTGCTAGGGTATCGCGACGAGCCGACCCTTTTCACCACCGCCATGGCCAGGCCGCCGTTCCCGGAGTCCCCGCGCATGTCAAGAACCCTGCCGACGTGCGGGTACCTACCCAGAGACGACCCGACCACGTCCCGCTTCTCCACGTCGCCTCGGGACGGCTCGCTGGAGATGGGTGACTACGTATCGGCGTCCCCATGGTGCCCCCTAGTCTCAACGCCACTCATGTTGCCGGCCAAACCATCGAGGCGCAAAGGAAGCACCTACGTGTGGTCTCCCCGGCCAGCTTCTCAGATGCCCGCAAGTTGTTCGATGAAATGCCCACACCGACGTCAGCCAATCCGAGGTTTCACAAGGAAGTCTTAGAGGAGATGATCAACGAGAGTGGCCAAGGGGAAGGGTATGATGATGACGAGACTCAATATGGCCAAAACGCCGCCGGCCAAGACACCCAAGGACAAGACGGCCAATACAATGATGGCCAAGACTCTGAAGGCGGCGAGGGTGTCGACAACAACGGGGAGCCATTGTCGTTTGAGGAAGAGTTGGAGGAGCAAGGCCGGCAACAAAAGGAGGAGGAAAACATGAGGACGGGAGCATACACAATGGATGAGGACAAGTCAATTTGCAAAGGTTGGATGGCAACTGGATAAGTGTTGGAAATATGCCCTAGAGGCAATAATAAAGTGGTTATTATTATATTTCCTTGTTCATGATAATCGTTTATTATCCATGCTATAATTGTATTGACCGGAAACTCAAATACATGTGTGGATACATAGACAACAACATGTCCCTAGTGAGCCTCTACCGGACTAGCTCGTTGATCAAAGATGGCTATGGTTTCCTAGCCATGGACATGAGTTGTCGTTTGATAACGGGATCACATCATTAGGAGAATGATGTGATGGACAAGACCCAAGACCCAAACTATGAACGTAGCATATGATCGTGTTAAGTTCATTGCTATCGTTTTCTGCATGTCAAGTATATGTTCCTATGACCATGAGGTCATGCAACTCACTGACACCGGAGGAGTGCCTTGTGTGTACCAAACATCGCAATGTAACTGGGTGATTATAAAGGTGCTCTACAGGTATCTCCAAGGGTGTCTGTTGAGTTGGCATGGATCAAGACTGGGATTTGTCACTCCGTATGGCGGAGAGGTATCTCAGGGCCCACTCGGTAATACAACATCGCAATAAGCTTGCAAGCTATGTGACCAATGAGTTAATCACGGGATCTTGTATTACGGAACGAGTAAAGAGAAACGAGATTGAACTAGGTATGGAGATACCGACGATCGAATCTCGGGCAAGTAACATACCGATAGACAAAGGGAACTGCATACGGGATTAGCTGAATCCTTGACATCGAGGTTCGACCGATAAGATCTTCATAGAATATGTAGGAACCAATATGGGCATCCAGGTCCCGCTATTGGTTATTGACTGTAGAGGTGTCTCGGTCATGTCTGCGTAATTCTCGAACCCGCAGGGTCTACACACTTAACGTTTGGTGACGATATAAGTATAGTTGAGTCATTATGGTGGTTACCGAAGGTTGTTCGGAGTCCCGGATGAGATCCCGGACGTGACGAGGAACTCCGGAATGGTCCGGAGGTGAAGATTGATATATTGCACGAAGGGTATTGGAGTCCGGGATTGTTCCGGGGGTACCGGTTGATGACCAACGTCACCGAAAGGGGTTTCGGGGGGCCATGGGCCAAGGGGAGGGGGCAAACTAGCCCACTAAGGGGCTGAGCGCCCCCACCCCACCTCACATAACCAGGAGGGTTCGGGGCGCCCCCCTAGGGCCTCCCACTTCCCGGCTTGGGGGGCAAGTCACCCTAGGGGAGATCCCATCTGCCTTGGCCGCCACCCCCCTAGGGGAAACCCTAGGGGCGCCACCCCCTCCTCCCTCCCCCTATATATAGAGAGGTAGAGAGAGGGCAACCGCACCCCCTTGAGCACATCTCCACGCCACGGTGCTGCCTCTCCTCTCCCTCGCATCCCACTTCCTCTCCGTAGTATTTAGCGAAGTTCTGCCGAGATTCCGCCACCACCACCGCCACCACGCCATCGTGCTGCCGGAGGACTCGAGCTACTACTTCACCATCGCTCGCTGGATCGAGGAGGTGAAGGCTTCATCAAGCCGTACGTGTGTTGAACGCGGAGATGCCGTCCGTTCGGCACTTGGATCGGGAGTTCGCGGGACAGTTCGTGATTGGATCGCGAAGACGTTCGACTACATCAACCGCGTTTCTTAATGCTTCCGCTTAGCGCTCTACAAGGGTATGTAGATCCAATCTCTCCTCTCGTAGATGGTCATCTCCTAGATTGATCTTGGTGAGCGTAGGAAATTTTTTGTTTCCCATGCAATGTTCCCCAACAGTGGTATCAGAGCTAAGTCTATGCGTAGATGACATCACGAGTAGAACACAAAGGAGTTTGTGGGCGTTAATATTCAGATTGCTTCCTTCCTTGGTCTTTTCTTGATTCGGCAGTATTGTGGGATGAAGCAGCCCGGACCAACTTTACATGTCCACGTACATGAGACCTGTTCCATCGACAGACATGTGACTTTATTGCATAAAGATGGCTGGCGGGTGTCTGTCTCTCCCATCTTAGTTGAATCGGATTCGACGAAGGCGGTCCTTGTAGAAGGTTAAATAGCAACTTGCATATCACTGTTGTGGCTTTGCGTAGGTAAGAAACGTTCTTGCTAGATACCCATAGCAGCCACGTAAAATATGCAACAACAATTAGAGGACGTCTAACTTGTTTTTGCAGGGTATGTTGTGATATGATATGGCCAAAGACATGATGGAAATATATTTGATGTATGAGATGATCATGTTGTTGGAAATATGCCCTGGAGGCAATAATAAAATAGTTATTATTATATTTCTTTGTTCATGATAATTGTCTATTGTTCATGCTATAATTGTATTAACCAGAAACCGTAATACATGTGAATACATAGACCACAACATGTCCCTAGTGAGCCTCTAGTTGACTAGCTCGTTGATCAACAAATGGTTGTGGTTTCCTGACCATGGACATTGGATGACGTTGATAACGGGATCACATCATTAGGAGAATGATGTGATGGACAAGACCCAATCCTAAGCATAGCACAAGATCGCGTAGTTCGTTTGCTAGAGCTTTTCTAATGTCAAGTATCGTTTCCTTAGACCATGAGATTGTGCAACTCCCGGATACCATAGGAATGCTTTGGGTGTATCAAATGTCACAACTTAACTGGGTGACTATAAAGGTGCACTACAGGTATCTCCGAAAGTGTCTGTTGGGTTGGCATGAATCGAGACTGGGATTTGTCAATCCGTGTGACGGAGAGGTATCTCTGGGCCCACTCGGTAATGCATCATCATAATGAGCTCAGTGTGACTAATGAGTTAGCCACGGGATCATGCATTACGGAACGAGTAAAGAGACTTGCCGGTAACGAGATTGAACAAGGTATAGGGATATCGACGATCGAATCTCAAGCGAGTAACATACCGATGGACAAAGGGAATTGTATACGGGATTGATTGAATCCCCGACATCGTGGTTCATCTGATGAGATCATCGTGGAACGTGTGGGAGCCAACATGGGTATCCAGATCCCGCTGTTGGTTATTGGACGGAGAGAGGTCTCGGTCATGTCTGGATGGTTCCCGAACCCGTAGGGTCTACACACTTAAGGTTCGGTGACGCTAGAGTTGTTATGGGAAATAGTATGTGGTTACCGAAGGTAGTTCGGAGTCCCAGATGAGATCCCGGACGTCACGAGGAGTTCTGGAATGGTCCGGAGGTGAAGATCGGTATATTGGACGAAGGGTATTGGCTATATATAGTGACGGGGTGGGAGGGCAGCCGCACCCTTCCCCTGGCACAGCCCTCCCCCTCTCCAACTCCTTCTCCTCCTCCGTAGTGCTTAGCGAAGCTCTGCCGGAGAACCATGAGCTCCATCGCCACCATGCCGTCGTGCTGCTAGAGTTATCCCTTAACTTCTCCTCTCCCATTGCTGGATCAAGAAGGAGGAGACATCCCCGGGCTGTGCGTGTGTTGAACACGGAGGCGCCGTCCGTTTGGCGCTAGATCGGATCTTCCGCGATTTGAATCGCCGCGAGTATGACTCCATCAACCGTGTTCTTGTAACGCTTCCGCTTAGCGATCTTCAAGGGTATGAAGATGCACTCCCTCTCTCTCGTTGCTAGCATCTCCTAGATTGATCTTGGTGACATGTAGGAAAATTTTGAATTATTGCTACGTTCCCCAACAGTGGCATCATGAGTTAGGTCTATGCGTAGATTCTATGCACGAGTAGAACACAAAGTAGTTGTGGGCGATGATTTGTTCAATTTGCTTACCGTTACTAGTCTTATCTTGATTCGGCGGCATTGTGGGATGAAGCGGCCCGGACCGACCTTACACGTACGCTTATGTGAGACAGGTTCCACCGACTGACATGCACTTGATGCATAAGGTGGCTAGCGGGTGACTGTCTCTCCCACTTTAGTCGGATCGGATTCGATGAAGAGGGTCCTTATGAAGGGTAAATATCAATTGGCATATCACCGTTGTGGATTTTGCGTAGGTAAGAAACGTTCTTGCTAGAAACCCATAGCAGCCACGTAAAACATGCAACAACAATTAGAGGGCGTCTAACTTGTTTTTGCAGGGTATGCTGATGTGATATGGCCAAAAGGATGTGATGAATTATATATGTGATGTATGAGATTGATCATGTTCTTGTAATAGGAATCACGACTTGCATGTCGATGAGTATGACAACCGGCAGGAGCCATAGGAGTTGTCTTAATTTATTTTATGACCTGCGAGTCAATGTAAACGCCATGTAATTACTTTACTTTATTGCTAACCGTTAGCCATAGTAGTAGAAGTAATAGTTGGCGATACAACTTCATGAAGACACGATGATGGAGATCATGGTGTCATGCCGGTGACGATGGTGATCATGCCGCGCCTCGAAGATGGATATCAAAGGCGCAAGATGATATTGGCCATATCATGTCACTTTATGAATTGCATGTGATGTTTATCATGTTTGCATCTTATTTGCTTAGAACGATGGTAGCATAAATAAGATGATCCCTCACAAAATTTCAAGGAAGTGTTCCCCCTAACTGTGCCTCGTTGCGAAGGATTGTTGTTTCGAAGCACCACGTGATGATCGGGTGTGATAGTGAGGGAGTCCTGGACTAAGGGGTCCTCGGGCGTCCGGCCTGTTGGACATGGGCCGGACTAATGGGCTGTAAAGATACAAGACCGAAGACTCTATCTCTCGTGTCCGGATGGGACTCTCCTTGGCGTGGAAGGCAAGCTTGGCAACCAAATATGATGATTCCTTTTTCTGTAACCGACTTTGTACAACCCTAGTCCCCTCCGGTGTCTATATAAACCGGAGGGCTTAGTCCGGGGAAAGAGATATAGTCAGACAGGCTAGACTTCTAGGGTTTTAGCCATTATGATCTTGTGGTAGATCAACTCTTGTAATACTCATATTCATCAAGATCAATCAAGCAGGAAGTAGGGTATTACCTCCATAGAGAGGGCCCAAACCTGGGTAAACATTGTGTCCCTTGTCTCCTGTTACCATTGACCTTAGACGCACAGTTCGGGACCCCCTACCCGAGATCCGCCAGTTTTGACACCGACATTGGTGCTTTCATTGAGAGTTCCACTGTGCCGTCCCCAAAAGGTTTGATGGCTCCTTCAAACATCAACAACGATGCTGTCCAAGGGGAAACCTTCCTCCCCGGACAGATCTTCGTGTTCGGCGGCGTCGCACTGCGGACCAACTTGTTTGGCCATCTGGAGCAGATCGATAGCTACGCCCCTGGCCGTCAGGTCAGATTCGGGAGCTTGAACTACGTCACGGACATTCACGGAGACTTGATCTTCGACGGATTCGAGACCACGGCAGTTGTTCCCCTTCACCACGATGAACATGACTTAAATCTGTCATCGGGCCATACCCAGGAAATTGCACCGGAACCGCTCTAGCCTTAGATCCGGAGCAGATCGCGCCGTCCGAGGACGGGAAGCTCAACCCCGCCACGGAGGCTGCAGATTCCGCGGCGTTGGAACCGCACACAGACCTAACCTCGAGTGATGTCTGTGTCACCGGAACCTCGCACTCGTTTCCGGCAATAAGTTCCGAACCATGTGCATCCGCGTATGTTGGGCTGGATCGGTCATCAATCGCCGGATTCAGCGCCGCGGACATCTTCCGGCACTCGCCTTTAGGCGACGTGCTGAACTCATTAAAAAATCTATCCTTAGCGGGGAACTCACAGCCGAACTATATCCGGTTCGAACTGGAGGCTGATGATGGGGAATTTCGCTTCCCACCCGCCACCCACTACATAGCCACTGTCGAGGACTTAACCGACATGCTCGATTACGGCTCCAAAGACATCGGCGGTATGGACGACGATGCCGATGAGGAACAAGGCCAAAACCCGTCGTTTACCGGACGCTGGACGGCCTCTTCTTCGTACGACGTATACATGGTGGATACACCTAAAGAAACTAACGACGATGACAAAGAAGATCCAGTTGAGGATAAACCTCCTGAGGCACAGCCCAGACGTCGGCGTCAGCGGCGCCGCTCTAAGTCACGTCGTGCAAAAGATAGCAATACCGGCACCGGAGAAAACAATACTCCGGACGATGCCGAAGACAATGAAGACCCTCTTGAGGCAACCTCCGAACAAGATGAACGGGAAGACGGGCACGTTAGCCCTGATGAACAGGCCATACACGAAGACTCGGAGGACAGTAATTATCTTCCACTCTCCGAGGATGAGGAGAGCCTCGGCAACGAGGATTTCATCGTGCCTGAGGAACCTCTCGAGCAGGAGCGCTTTAACGCCGGCTAATAGCCACTACAAGGAGCCTGAAAAAGAAGCAGGAGCAGCTTCAAGCTAAAGGAAATATGCCCTAGAGGCAATAATAAAGTTATTATTTATTTCCTTATTTCATGATAAATGTGTATTGTTCATGCTAGAATTGTATTAACCGGAAACATAATACATGTGTGAATACATAGACAAACAGAGTGTCACTAGTATGCCTCTACTTGACTAGCTCGTTTATCAAAGATGGTTAAGTATCCTAACCATAGACATGAGTTGTCATTTGATAAACGGGATCACATTATTAGGAGAATGATGTGATTGACTTGACCCATTCCATTATCTTAGTACTTGATCATTTTAGTTTACTGCTATTGCTTTCTTCATGACTTATACATGTTCCTATGACTATGAGATTATGCAACTCCCGATTACCGGAGGAACACTTTGTGTGCTACCAAACGTCACAACGTAACTGGGTGATTATAAAGGTGCTCTACAGGTGTCTCCGATGGTACTTGTTGAGTTGGCATAGATCGAGACTAGGATTTGTTACTCCGATTGTTGGAGAGGTATCTCTGGGCCCTCTCGGTAATGCACATCACTATAAGCCTTGCAAGCAATGTGACTAATGAGTTAGTTGCGGGATGATGCATTACGGAACGAGTAAAGAGACTTGCCGGTAACGAGATTGAGCTAGGTATGAGGATACCGACGATCGAATCTCGGGCAAGTAACATACCGATGACAAAGGGAACAACGTATGTTGTTATGCGGTTTGACCGATAAAGATCTTCGTAGAATATGTAGGAACCAATATGAGCATCCAGGTTCCGCTATTGGTTATTGACCGGAGACATGTCTAGGTCATGTCTACATAGTTCTCGAACCCGTAGGGTCCGCACGCTTAATGTTCGGTGACGATCGGTATTATGAGTTTATGTGTTTTGATGTACCAAAGGTAGTTCGGAGTCCCGGATATGATCACGGACATGACGAGGAGTCTCGAAATGGTCGAGACATAAAGATCGATATATTGGATGACTATATTTGGACATCGGAATGGTTCCGGGTGAGATCGGGAATATACCGGAGCACCGGGAGATTACCGGAACCCCCCAGGAGGTATATGGGCCTTATTGGGCCTTAGTGGAAAATAGGGGAAAGTAGCAAAGGAGGGGGCGCCCCCCTCCCAAGCCCAATCCGAATTGGGAGGGGGGCCGCCCCCCTTTCCTTCCTCCCTCCTTCCCCTTCCTTCCCTCTCCTACTCCTACTTGGAAGGGGGGAATCCTACTCCCGGTGGGAGTAGGACTCCCCTAGGGCGTGCCATAGAGAGGGCCAGCCCTCCCCCTCCTCCACTCCTTTATATACGGGGGAGGGGGGCACCCCATGGACACACAAGTTGATCAGTTGATCTTTTAGCCTTGTGCGGTGCCCCCCTCCACCATAATCCACCTCGGTCATATCGTAGCGGTGCTTAGGCAAAGCCCTGCGTCGATAGCAACATCATCACCGTCATCATGCCGTCGTGCTGACGGAACTCTCCCGCAAAGCTCTGCTGGATCGGAGTTCGTGGGACATCATCGAGCTGAACATGTGCTGAACTCGGAGGTGCCGTGCGTTCGGTACTTGGATCGGTCGGATCGTGAAGACGTACGACTACACCATCTGCGTTGTCATAACGCTTCCGCTTTCGGTCTACGAGGGTACGTGGACAACACTCTCCCCTCTCGTTGCTATGCATCACCATGATCTTGTGTGTGCATAGGATTTTTTTTGAAATTACTACGTTCCCCAACAGTGGCATCCGAGCCAGGTTTATGCGTAGATGTTATATGCACGAGTAGAACACAAGTGAGTTGTGGGCGATACAAGTCATACTGCTTACCAGTATGTCATACTTTGATTCGGCGGTATTGTTGGATGAAGCGGCCCGGACCGACATTACGCGTACGCTTACGCGAGACTGGTTCTACCGACGTGCTTCCCACACAGGTGGCTGGTGGGTGTCAGTTTCTCCAACTTTAGTTGAATCGAGAGTGGCTACACCCGGCCCTTGTGAAGGTTAAAACAGCACTAACTTGACGAAATATCGTTGTGGTTTTGATGCATTGGTAAGAACGGTTCTTGCTCAGCCCGTAGCAGCTACGTAAAACTTGCAACAACAAAGTACAGGACGTCTAACTTGTTTTTGCAGGGCATGCTGTGATGTGATATGGTCAAGAGATGATGCTAAATTTTATTGTATGAGATGATCATGTTTTGTAACAGAGTTATCGGCAACTGGCAGGAGCCATATGGTTGACGCTTTATTGTATGAAATGCAATCGCCATGTAATTGCTTTACTTTATCACTAAGCGGTAGCGATAGTCGTAGAAGCAATAGTTGGCGAGACGACAATGATGCTACGATGGAGATCAAGGTCTCGCGCCGCTGACGATGGTGATCATGACGGTGCTTTGGAGATGGAGATCAAAGGCACAAGATGATGATGGCCACATCATATCACTTATATTGATTGCATGTGATGTTTATCTTTTATGCATCTTATTCTGCTTTGATTGACGGTAGCATTAGTAGATGATCTCTCACTAAATTTCAAGGTACAAGTGTTCTCCCTGAGTATGCACCGTTCCAAAGTTCGTCGTGCCGAGACACCACGTGATGATCGGGTGTGATAAGCTCTACGTTCATATACAACGGGTGCAAGCCAGTTTTGCACATGCAGAAATACTCGGGTTAAACTTGACGAGCCTAGCATATGTAGATATGGCCTCGGAACACTGAGACCGAAAGGTCGAGCTTGACTCATATAGTAGATATGATCAACACAGTGATGTTCACCATTGAAAACTACTCCATCTCACGTGATGATCGGATATGGTTTAGTTGATATGGATCACGTGATCACTTAGATGATTAGAGGGATGTCTATCTAAGTGGGAGTTCTTAAGTAATTTGATTAATTAAACTTTAATTTATCATGAACTTAGTACCTGATAGTATTTTGCATGTCTATGTTGTTGTAGATAGATGGCCCGTGCTGTTGTTCCATTGAATTTTAATGTGTTCCTTGAGAAAGCAAAGTTGAAAGATGATGGTAGCAATTACACGGACTGGGTCCATAACTTGAGGATTATCCTCATTGCTGCATAGAAGAATTACGTCCTGGAAGCACCGCTGGGTGCCAAACCCGCTGCAGGAGCAACGCCAGATGTTATGAACGTCTGGCAGAGCAAAGCTGATGACTACTCGATAGTTCAGTGTGCCATGCTTTACGGCTTAGAACCGGGACTTCAACGGCATTTTGAACGTCATGGAGCATATGAGATGTTCCAAGAGTTGAAGCTAATATTTCAAGCAAATGCCCGGATCGAGAGATATGAAGTCTCCAATAAGTTCTACAGCTGCAAGATGGAGGAGAATAGTTCTGTCAGTGAGCATATACTCAAAATGTCTGGGTGTAACAATCACTTGATTCATCTGGGAGTTAATCTTCTGGATGATAGTGTCATTGACAGAATTCTTCAATCACTGCCACCAAGCTACAAAAGCTTCATGATGAACTATAACATGCAAGGGATGGATAAGACAATTCCCGAGCTCTTCGCAATGCTAAAGGCTGTGGAGGTAGAAATCAAGAAGGAGCATCAAGTGTTGATGGTCAACAAGACCACCAGTTTCAAGAAAAAGGGTAAAGGGAAGAAGAAGGGGAACTTCAAGAAGAACGGCAAACAAGTTGCTGCTCAGGAGAAGAAACCCAAGTCTGGACCTAAGACTGAGACTGAGTGCTTCTACTGCAAAGGGACTGGCCACTGGAAGTGGAACTGCCCCAAGTATTTGGCGGATAAGAAGGATGGCAAGATGAGCAAAGGTATATGTGATATACATGTTATTGATGTGTACCTTACTAAAGCTCGCAGTAGCACCTGGGTATTTGATACTGGTTCTGTTGCTAATATTTGCAACTCGAAACAGGGACTACGGATTAAGCGAAGATTGGCTAAGGACGAGGTGACGATGCGCGTGGGAAATGGTTCCAAAGTCGATGTGATCGCCGTCGGCACACTACCTCTACATCTACCTTCGGGATTAGTTTTAGACCTGAATAATTGTTATTTGGTGCCAGCGTTGAGCATGAACATTATATCTGGATCTTGTTTGGTGCGAGACGGTTATTCATTTAAATCCGAGAATAATGGTTGTTCTATTTATATGAGTAATATATTTTATGGTCATGCACCCTTGAAGACTGGTCTATTTTTGATGAATCTCGATAGTAGTAATACACATATTCATAATGTTGAAGCCAAAAGATGCAGAGTTGATAATGATAGTGCAACTTATTTGTGGCACTGCCGTTTGGGTCATATTGGTGTAAAGCGCATGAAGAAACTCCATTCTGATGGACTTTTGGAATCACTTGATTATGAATCACTTGGTACTTGCGAACCATGCCTCATGGGCAAATGACTAAAATGCCATTCTCCGGAACAATGGAGCGAGCAACAGATTTGTTGGAAATCATACATACTGATGTATGTGGTCCGATGAATATTGAGGCTCACGGCGGGTATCGTTATTTTCTCACCTTCACAGATGATTTGAGTAGATATGGGTATATCTACTTGATGAAACATAAGTCTGAAACATTTGAAAAGTTCAAAGAATTTTAGAGTGAAGTTGAAAATCATCGTAACAAGAAAACAAAGTTTCTACAATCTGATCATGGAAGAGAATATTTGAGTTACGAGTTTGGTCTTCATTTGAAACAATGCGGAATAGTTTCGCAACTCACGCCACCCGGAACACCACAGCGTAATGGTGTGTCCGAACATCGTAATCGTACTTTACTAGATATGGTGCGATCTATGATGTCTCTTACTGATTTACCGCTATCATTTTGGGGTTATGCTTTAGAGACAGCTGCATTCACGTTAAATAGGGCACCATCTAAATCCGTTGAGACGACGCCTTATGAACTATGGTTTGGCAAGAAACCAAAGTTGTCGTTTCTTAAAGTTTGGGGCTGCGATGCTTATGTGAAAAAGCTTCAACCTGATAAGCTCGAACCCAAATCAGAGAAATGTGTCTTCATAGGATACCCAAAGGAGACTGTTGGGTACACCTTCTATCACAGATCCGAAGGCAAGACATTCGTTGCTAAGAATGGATCCTTTCTAGAGAAGGAGTTTCTCTCGAAAGAAGTGAGTGGGAGGAAAGTAGAACTTGATGAGGTAACTGTACCTGCTCCCTTATTGGAAAGTAGTTCATCACAGAAATCTGTTCTTGTGACTACTACACCAATTAGTGAGGAAGCTAATGATGATGATCATATAACTTCAGATCAAGTTACTACCAAACCTCGTAGGTCAACCAGAGTAAGGTCCGCACCAGAGTGGTATGGTAATCTTGTTCTGGAGGTCATGTTACTTGACCATGACGAACCTATGAACTTTGAGGAAGCGATGATGAGCCCAGATTCCGCAAAATGGCTTGAGGCCATGAAATCTGAGATGGGATCCATGTATGAGAACAAAGTGTGGACTTTGGTTGACTTGCCCGATGATCGGCAAGCCATCGAGAATAAATGGATCTTCAAGACGAAGACTGACGCTGATGGTAATGTTACTGTCTACAAAGCTTGACTTGTTGCAAAAGGTTTTCGACAAGTTCAAGGAGTTGACTATGATGAGACCTTCTCACCCGTAGCGATGCTTCAGTCCGTCCGAATCATGTTAGCAATTGCCGCATTTTATGATTATGAAATT
Organism: Aegilops tauschii subsp. strangulata; assembly: GCF_002575655.3. Taxonomy (NCBI): domain Eukaryota; kingdom Viridiplantae; phylum Streptophyta; class Magnoliopsida; order Poales; family Poaceae; genus Aegilops; species Aegilops tauschii. The sequence continues at coordinate 178,793,883 of NC_053041.3, forward strand.
TGGCAAATGCATGTAAAGACTGCATTCCTGAATGGATTTCTGGAAGAAGAGTTGTATATGATGCAACCTGAAGGTTTTATCGATCCAAAGGATGCTAACAAAGTGTGCAAGCTCCAGCAATCCATCTATGGACTGGTGCAAGCATCTCGGAGTTGGAATAAACGTTTTGATAGTGTGATCAAAGCATATGGTTTTATACAGACTTTTGGAGAAGCCTGTATTTACAAGAAAGTGAGTGGGAGCTATGTAGCATTTCTAATATTATATGTGGATGACATATTGTTGATTGGAAATGATATAGAATTTCTTGATAGCATAAAAGGATACTTGAATAAGAGTTTTTCGATGAAAGACCTCGGTGAAGCTGCTTATATATTGGGCATCAAGATCTATAGAGATAGATCAAGACGCTTAATTGGACTTTCACAAAGCACATACCTTGATAAAGTTTTGAAAAAGTTCAAAATGGATCAAGCAAAGAAAGGGTTCTTTCCTGTATTACAAGGTGTGAAGTTGAGTCAGAATCAATGCCCGACCACTGCAGAAGATAGAGAGAAGATGAAAGATGTTCCCTATGCTTCAGCCATATGCTCTATCATGTATGCAATGCTATGTACCAGACCTGATGTGTGCCTTGCTATTAGTTTAGCAGGGAGGTACCAAAGTAATCCATGAGTGGATCACTGGACAGCGGTCAAGAACATCCTGAAATACCTGAAAAGGACTAAGGATGTGTTTCTCATTTATGGAGGTGATAAAGAGCTCATCGTAAATGGTTACGTCGATGCAAGCTTTGACACTGATCCGGACGATTCTAAATCGCAAACCGGATACGTGTTTTCATTGAACGGTGGAGCTGTCAGTTGGTGCAGTTCTAAGCAAAGCGTCGTGGCGGGATCTACGTGTGAAGTGGAGTACATAGCTGCTTCAGAAGCAGCAAATGAAGGAGTCTGGATGAAGGAGTTCATATCCGATCTAGGTGTCATACCTAGTGCATCGGGTCTAATGAAAATCTTTTGTGACAATACTGGTGCAATTGCCTTGGCAAAGGAATCCAGATTTCACAAGAGAACCAAGCACATCAAAAGACGCTTCAATTCCATCCGCGATCAAGTCCAGGTGGGAGACAAAGTGATTTGCAAGATACATACGGATCTGAATGTTGCAGACCCATTGACTAAGCCTCTCTCACAAGCAAAACATGATCAGCACCAAGACTCCATGGGTGTTAGAATCATTACTGTGTAATCTAGATTATTGACTCTAGTGCAAGTGGGAGACTGAAGGAAATATGCCCTAGAGGCAATAATAAAGTTCTTATTTATTTCCTTATTTCATGATAAATGTTTATTATTCATGCTAGAATTTTATTAAAAGGAAACATAATACATGTGTGAATACATAGACAAACAGAATGTCACTAGTATGCCTCTACTTGACTAGCTTGTTTATCAAAGATGGTTAAGTTTCCTAACCGTAGACATGAGTTGTCATTTGATAAACGGTATCACATTATTAGGAGAATTATGTGATTGACTTGACCCATTCCGTTAGCTTAGCACTTGATCATTTTAGTTTACTGCTATTGCTTTCTTCATGACTTATACATGTTCCTATGACTATGAGATTATGCAACTCCCGATTACCGGAGGAACACTTTGTGTGCTACCAAATGTCACAACGTAACTTGGTGATTATAAAGGTGCTCTACAGGTGTCTCCGATGGTACTTGTTGAGTTGGCATAGATCGAGACTAGGATTTGTCACTCCGATTGTCGGAGAGGTATCTCTGGGCCCTCTCGGTAATGCACATCACTATAAGCCTTGCAAGCAATGTGACTAATGAGTTAGTTGCGGGATGATGCATTACAGAATGAGTAAAGAGACTTGCCGGTAATGAGATTGAGCTAGGTATGAGGATACCGACGATCGAATCTCGGGCAAGTAACATACCGATGACAAAGGGAACAACGTATGTTGTTATGCGGTTTGACCAATAAAGATCTTCGTAGAATATGTAGGAACCAATATGAGCATCTAGGTTCCGCTATTGGTTATTGACCGGAGACATGTCTAGGTCATGTCTACATAGTTCTCAAACCCGTAGGGTCCGCACGCTTAATGTTCGGTGACGATCGGTATTATGAGTTTATGTGTTTTGATGTACCGAAGGTAGTTCGGAGTCCTGGATATGATCACGGACATGACGAGGAGTCTCGAAATGGTCAAGACATAAAGATCGATATATTGGATGACTATATTTGGACATCGGAATGGTTCCGGGTGAGATCGGGAATATACCGGAGCACCGGGAGATTACCGGAACCCCCCGGGAGGTATATGGGCCTTATTGGGACTTAGTGGAAAACAGGAGAAAGGAGCAAAGGAGGGGGCGCCCCCCACCCCAAGCCCAATCCGAATTGGGAGGGGGGCCGGCCCCCCTTTCCTTCCTCCCTCCTTCCCTTTCCTTCCCTCTCCTACTCCTACTTCGAAGGGGGAATCCTACTCCCGGTGGGAGTAGGACTCCCCTAGGGCACACCATAGAGAGGGGCGGCCCTCCCCCTCCTCCACTCCTTTATATACGGGGGAGGGGGGCACCCCATGGACACACAAGTTGATCAGTTGATCTTTTAGCCTTGTGCGGTGCCCCCCTCCACCATAATCCACCTCGGTCATATCGTAGCGGTGCTTAGGCGAAGCCCTGCGTCGGTAGCAACATCATCACCGTCATCACGCCGTCGTGCTGATGGAACTCTCCCGCAAAGCTCTGCTGGATCGGAGTTCGTGGGACGTCATCGAGCTGAACGTGTGCTGAACTCGGAGGTGCCGTGCGTTCGGTACTTGGATCAGTCGGATCGTGAAGACGTACGACTACATCATCCGTGTTGTCATAACGCTTCCGCTTTTGGTCTACGAGGGTACGTGGACAACACTCTCCCCTCTCATTGCTATGCATCACCATGATCTTGCGTGCGCGTAGGAATTTTTTTGAAATTACTACGTTCCCCAACACAAGCTAACCAAGACCTGCTCAATGATAGATGGACAGATATCCTAGCAGCCGAAGAATACGGCCTCAAGCGCCCAACCAAGGGTTACCCGAAGCGCAGATTGCTACCTCAGTTCGATAAGGAGGCGACAGAACCTGTACCATGCGGTCGAGACAATGCGGCCGACCGACCACAACGCGGTCGGGATAAAGCGGGAGCTCAAACCGAACAGCAGCCCGCCTCACCCCAACGAAAAAACAGAGACAAAACAGCTCGGGGTCATACATACGACCCTCGGCAAGACCTGGACAGTAGAGCAGAATATACCAGATCGATCTACGGTTCACGAGGACGTGCCTCGACACGCAACATCGGCTACCTATTCGGACGTGACAAGTCTAGTCACGCCCGGGCCGAAAACTGCAGACGGACTCCATCTGAGCTACGTCGCGACGTGGCCCAACATAGAGGCGCCGCACACCCACTCTGGTTCACTGACGAAGTAATGGAGCATGAATTCCCAGAAGGGTTTAAACCCGTGAATATCAAATCATACGATGGAACAACTGATCCCGCGGTGTGGATCAAGGATTTTCTTCTCCATATCCACTTGGCCCGCGGAGATGACCTCCATGCCATCAAATACCTACCGTTAAAACTCAAAGGACCAGCTCGGTACTGGTTAAACAGTCTGCCGGAAAACTCTATTGGCAGCTGGGAGGACTTGGAAGACGCCTTCCGCGACAACTTCCAAGGTACATATGTCCGGCCACCAGATGCCGATGACTTAAGTCACATTGTCCAGCAGCCCGGAGAGTCAGCCAGGAAGCTCTGGACTAGGTTCTTAGTTAAAAAGAACCAAATCGTCAACTGTCCGGACGTGGAAGCCCTAGCGGCCTTCAAACACAGCATCCGGGACGAGTGGCTCGCCCACCACCTCGGTCAAGAAAAACCAAAAATCCATGTCAGCCCTTACCGCTCTGATGACCCGCTTTTGCGCGGGAGAAGACAACTGGCTCGCTCGTAGAAGCAACAGCGACAGCGATCCAGGCACTTCCGAAGTTCGAGACGGCAATGGCAAGCCGCGACGCAGCATGCACAAACGTCGCAATAATAATGAAAAAACACATGACATAGCGGTCAACGCCGGATTCAGCGGTCCAAAACCCGGTCAACGGAAAAAGCCATTCAAGGCAAACAGAGACGGACCATCCAATTTAGACAAGATATTGGATTGGCCCTGCCAGATTCATGGCCACCCCGATAAACCAGCTAATCATACCAACAGAAACTGTTGGGTCTTCAAGCAGGCCGGCAAGCTCAACGCCGAACACAAGGGGAGGAGGCCGCCCGGTGATAGCGACGACAAAGAGACTCACCAACCAAATACCGGGGGTCAGAAGCAATTTCCCCCCGAAGTAAAAACAGTGAACATGGTATACGTGACACACAACTCTACAAGGGAGCAGGAGAAGCACTCCCTCCGGGCCGAGGATCATACTACGGCAACCTTAGCCGAAGTACAAAGCGGTCTTATTAAACCGCATACCTTGTCGGCCATTAAGCCACCGGTCTCCATTCAACAGGATCGACCAATTCCGGAGCGGGACTAGCAGTTCGGCTTCCGTCGTCCACCTCATATACCTGCGAAATCTGTACCGCGCGTACATAACTATGCACTTAAGATACCCTGGGCATCGGCGGAAGCACAATACGGACGAGCATGCAAGTACTCCCATAACTTCTGTTTCTTTTCTAACTACTCTTTCTTTTCATTATTCTTTACCACAGGTGACGCAAAGGCTGGTCATCTCATGGACTCTATCGGAGTTTGCGTTCGTATGCTCACCTAAGGGCTATTTCCGTCAAGGAGTCCCCTCACCGAGGACAGGCGGCGCAGACGTGCGACAGGAGGTCCAAAACAACTTTTTGTAGACCGCACTCTTTATTTCGAGCCTGTAAAGTGCCTTTTTCCTCCGCCCTTGACCCCGGGCATGTCAAATAGCCGGGGTTGCGGCTTTGTTATCTATAAAATAACGATGGGCATATCACTCAGGTCCCAGTGAACATAATCCGCATCCAGCATTCGCTTTTTTCTAAAAGAACCGAATTTGGCTCCTGTGGTTGTCTCACACATATACCTCGGCATAACTTGCCAGGGGCTCGGTATGGGAACAAATGAGTTGCCGACAAGTCCGAACAGCTATATTGCGTACTTCGGCGTCGCGAGTTTGGCCTTATATGCATCAGCTCCGAATCATGTCTTGGGTCAATAGTTGGGTTGCCCGGCTCCTGTGATTGCTACCTTACGTTCCGCTCTATCGTCTAGGGTAGTAAAGGGAGAACTACTGCGGTTGTGCTTCCTGTTCATCTGGTCAAGCACCTCAGTAGAGAAAGCTGAAAACTGACTGTCATGATGCGGCGAGAGCTGGTCAACCACTCGATGACTTATCGGAATCTTTCGTGATTCCCTCCGTATTATACGAAGGACCTTTTTTTCAGGTCATATATGTAACACACCGTATTGGAGTAAGCCGTGTACATACCAGGGGCTATATCATAGCCCCCCCCATAAAACTCCTATGGCTAAGTGAAAGTGTTAATGCCCTATAGTCCGATTGCCTAGTTCACCGCATTGACACCTCCTTAATGGACCAAGACATTGGGTTAAGAGTGATCAAATGCTTTTCCGAACACCCCTGTACTTTATACGAGGGGGCTGAAGCCGACGACTGGAAAACTTTCAGATTAATACACAAACGGCCGCACAGGAGGAACAAAAGTTTTAGGCGAAACTACATAAAATAGCCTTATTATAATATTGTTTTTTACAAGTTTCCATACATCTCACTCGAATATCATGTTTTTCGAGCATTGACCCTCTATCAAGCGGGCACCCTCCAGGACATCCTCGAAATAATGCTCTGGTGCGTGATGGTCCTTGCCCTTGGGTGGACCCTTCGCTGCAACATCAATGGCCTTCATCTTTGTCTAGTATGTCTTGACACGGGCAAAGGCCATCCGTGCACCTTCAATGCACGCTGACCGCTTAGCGACGACGATACGCGGCACCGCATCAGCAAGTCGCCGCACCAAACCAAAATAACTATCCAGAATTGGCTCGTTCGGCCACAGCCCGGTCACGATGTCCTTCATGGCAGAACCGGATAGTCTATGGAGCTCGGCCCATTGGGTCATCTGTTAGTTCAGCAACAATGGGCGTTTTGACGCACCAAATTGTGACCAGAAAAGCTTCTCCGTTGCATACCCTTCTTGCGCCTGGTAAAACGGTGCCGCATCGGAAGCATTCTTCGGCAAGTCCAATAACGCGTCTGGAGAACTCCACACTTGATTAAGCGGAGCATAATTCGGATCGCCGAACTTAGTTTGCAATAAAAAGGGCTTACCAGCTGCGATCTCCCCAGCTTGTCGGATCTCCTCCCGGGCCGCTCTAGATTCAGAGCGCGCTTCTTTCGCCTCCCGTAAGGCCTTGTCAAGATCAGCCGTTTTGGCTTTATTATCCTTCTCGAGGAATTCACAGCGGCTAGCAGCATCCTTTAACTCACGCGCCATCTTGGATATTCTCTCCTCACATTGGCGCCGAGCAGCCTGTTCGGCCTTTAACTCGGCAGATGCCTTCTCGGCAGCCGCATTATCAATCCGGGCTTGCTCCTTGGCTGGGCCAGCTCAGCCCAAAGGATCTCGACCGCGGCGGCACCATCTACAGTCATGCATATTTCAGTATACAATTCTTGGCATCATGATCAATTACAAGCACGTGCATGTAATGACTACCCCCGAGACATACCTTGCATCCTGTCAAGCTGCCTGTTGATAAGCGTAATGTCATCATCCGCTACATCAAGCTTCCGCTGCAGATCTGCAACCTCTGTAGTCCGGGCAGTCGCTAGGGGGGTAACAGCTTGTGTTCCAATTAATCAGATTATTTCCTGGGCATATCTTTTTGATCCTCTGATCGCCTCCCTTGGGAAGCCAATCAGAGTCTCAGGGGCTACTACCTATACACAGGTGCAGTTTGTGAATAAAACACACTCAAAGATTTTTTAGTACAAACCTCGAAGCCTCTTAACAGGCTCGCGCAGGCTTCATTAAATCCGCTTTTCGCGGACAGAACCTTTTCAACTACCGTACCCATCAAGGTACGATGTTCCTCCGAGACGGACGCTTATCGCAGCATGTTCGTCAATATATTCGGCGCTTCTGGACCTCCGGAAGTTGCTGTATGAGTACGGCCTCCCTTCGAAGGGATCTGTTTATCTGTCCCCAGAGTCGTCTCCGGCTGTAAACCAGACAGTCCGGGGCCTTTATTGTTGGCCCCCGGATCCTGGGCTACCAAAGTATCACCTTCGGGTAGTGTCTTCATCACCCCTCGCACCACTTGTTGATCAGGAGAGACCCTCCGGGACGACACCTCAAAGACGTCCGCCTTATTGGGCGAGGAGACCGGTGGAGGTGTCTCACTTTCCATCATCTCCGGAAGAAGATCTCCCGAGGAAGAGGATTGGTGAAGAAGACTATTTGCCGAGCTGCAAAAACATATATTCTAGATGTTACCTTGGTAACAGGAAAGGAACGAGATATGTTTAAAAACATCCTTTTTCACTTACGATTCGGCTAGAGGCTTGTCCTCATCGTGGGACTGTGCGAGGACGCCATCCTCCAAGCCCGAGCCGCCCGACTGGGGCACCTTGCCTTGCTTAGAAGCCCTTTCCTCCCAATCTTCGGTGGCAGCCCTTTTCTTACCCTGGGGGGAAGAGACCTTGACTTCTCCTTCACTTTTGTCTTCGGACGATGGAATTTTGATTCCCCCGGGCGCAATGTCTGATATACCTTTGGGATGGAGGCCGCTTTTGGTCCTCCCGCTTTCCGCCTTGTCCTCCTCCACATGCATCTGGTATGGTGCCGGGGCCAGCATCCTTGTTAGTACGGGATCCGTTGAGTCTTCGGGAAGGGGGGCCGAACACCTAATTCGCCCTGCTTTCTTTATCCAGCCCTAGAAGAAGACAGTTTGCTCAGTAACATATTACAACATACTTAACTACAAAGTGTTCAGGAGTTGAGCGCTTACCGAGGTATCTGGATGGTTGCAGTCGAGGCCGATGTCCTTGGTGGTGTCCGGCCACTATTTTCGTTTCCCGAAAAACAACTTCCACATCCCTTTGTGCGTAGTGCCGAAGAAGTGTTGGAGGGTTCGTGGTCCTTTCGGATTAAACTCCCACATGCGAAGAGGCCTACGCTGGCATGGCAGGGCTCAGCGGACTAGCATTACTTGAATCACGTTGACAAGATCGATGTCCTTCTCAAGGAGGGTTCGGATGCGGCTCTGTAGAGTCTGCACTTCATCAACTGATCCCCAGTCCAACCCCATATTAATCCATGATGCAAGCTGTAACGGAGGACCAGAACGGAACGCAGGTATAGCCGCCCACTTGGTACCGCGGGGTTCTGTGATGTAGAACCACTCCCGCTACCATTGGTTGGAAGTTTTGGTGAAAGAGCCTTTTGGCCAGAGAGTATTGGTAAGCTTGCTCGCTACAGCGCCGCCGCACTCCGCCTGTTTCCCGTCAACCACCTTCGGCCTCACACTAAAGGTCTTGAGCCATAAGCCGAAGTGTGGGGGAATTCGGAGGAAGGCCTCACACGTGATGATGAATGCCGAGACGTGGAGGAAAGAATCTGGGGCTAGATCGTGAAAATCTAGTCCGTAATAAAACATGAGCCCCCGGACGAAGGGGTGAAGAGCGAACCCTAGCCCTCGGAGGAAGTGAGATATGAATATGACCCTCTCGTCGGATCTGGGAGTCGGAATAACATGTCCTTGAGCAGGAAGCCTGTGGGGGATCTCCACGGTCAGGTATCTGGCCGCCCGAAGCTTCGCAATGTCCTCCTCTATAACAGAGGAAGCCACCCATCGGCCCTGTGGGCTGGGTCCGGACATGATTGGGAAGCTTGAAGCAACGAAGTCGAACTATGGGTGCTAGAACTCGAGGTTGGAAAGGCTGAGGAGGGGTTTGGCGTGAAAAGAGACGGCCCTTGGCTCCTTTATAAAGGCAACGGGTATCGAACGCCTCCTCCTAAGCCTGAAAACCTGCCTATTCCTAAGGAATCTTCCCAGTGGAACGGTTGGGTTACCCACGCTCGTATTGATGAGAATCTTGCAATAAGGGGACACGATCTCTGCTTCGACAAGACGTGCCAATAAAACCACGCCTCGAAACGTGGAACGACAGGACAAGAAACGGTTCGAAATAAAGACCGGACAAGCATGATGTCACGTTACAAAAAGTTGTCAGCGGATTGGACTCGTGAAATATAATACTCTCTGCGGTTGTGTGTGGTACATGTGTTGCAGATCCGGACACGTTCGTTGCGTCCGAAGACTATCTTGGAGTATTCGGAAAGGGGAACCCGCCTTGCAATGCCGAAGACAATCTGCGCGCCAGACACCTCGTCATTGAAGCCTGGTTCAGGGGCTACTGAGGGAGTCCTGGACTAAGGGGTCCTCCGGCGTCCGGCCTGTTGGACATGGGCCGGACTAATGGGCTGTAAAGATACAAGACCGAAGACTCTCTCTCTCGTGTCCGGATGGGACCCTCCTTGGCGTGGAAGGCAAGCTTGGCGACCAAATATGAAGATTCCTTTTTCTGTAACCGACTTTGTACAACCCTAGTCCCCTCCGGTGTCTATATAAACCAGAGGGCTTAGTCCGGGGAAATAGATATAGGCAGACAGGCTAGACTTCTAGGTTTTTAGCCATTACGATCTCGTGGTAGATCAACTCTTGTAATACTCATACTCATCAAGATCAATCAAGCAGGAAGTAGGGTATTGCCTCCATAGAGAGGGCCCGAACCTGGGTAAACATTGTGTCCCTTGTCTCCTGTTACCATTGACCTTAGACGCACAGTTCGGGACCCCCTACCCGAGATCCGCCGGTTTTGACATCGACAGATAGATTCTAACGTTCGCATACAATGGGTGTGAGCCAGATTTACACATGTGAAACACTTAGGTTGACTTGACGACCCTAGCATGTACAGACATGGCCTCGGAACACAAGAGACCGAAAGGTCAAACATGAGTCGTATAGTAGATGCGATCAACATGGAGATGTTCACCGTTGACGACTAGTCCGTCTCACGTGATGATCGGACACGGCCTAGTCGATTCGGATCATGTATCACTTAGATGAATAGAGGGATGTCTATCTAAGTGGGAGTTCATTAATAATTTGATTAGATGAACTTAATTATCATGAACTTAGTCTAAAGTTGTCTTTACAATCTATCCTGTAGATCCAATGGCCCACGCCAATGTTGCCCTCAACTTCAACGCGTTCCTAGAGAAAACCAAGCTGAAAGACGATGGTAGCAACTATACGGACTGGGTCCGTAACTTGAGGATCATCCTCATAGCTGCCAAGAAAGCATATGTCCTTGAAGCACCACTAGGTGAAGCACCCATTTTCCCAGCAACTCAAGACGTTATGAACGCCTGGCAGTCGCGTAGTGATGATTACTCCCTGGTTCAGTGCGGCATGATTTACAGCTTAGAATCGGGGCTCCAAAAGCGTTTTGAGCAGCACGGAGCATATGAGATGTTCCAAGAGCTGAAAATGGTTTTCCAAGCTCATGCCCGAGTCGAGAGGTATGAAGTCTCTGACAAGTTCTATAGTTGTAAGATGGAGGAAAACAGTTCTGTCAGCGAGCATATACTCAAAATGTCTGGGTTGCACAACCGCTTGTCTCAGCTGGGAGTTAATCTTCCAGATGACTCGGTCATTGACAGGATCCTCCAGTCGCTTCCACCTAGCTACAAGAGCTTTGTGATGAACTACAGTATGCAAGGGATAGAGAAGTCCATTCCAGAGTTATATTCAATGCTGAAATCAGCGGAGGTGGAAATAAAAAAGGAACATCAAGTGTTGATGGTCAATAAGACCACTAGTTTCAAGAAAGGCAAGGGTAAGAAGAACTTCAAGAAGGACGGCAAGGGAGTTGCCGCGCCCGGTAAGCCAGTTGCCGGGAAGAAGCCAAAGAATGGACCCAAGCCTGAGACTGAGTGCTTTTATTGCAAGGGAAATGGTCACTGAAAGCGGAACTGCCCCAAGTACTTAGCAAGTAAGAAGGTCGGCAACACCAAAGGTATATATGATATACATGTTATTTATGTGTACCTTACCAGCACTCGTAGTAGCTCCTGGGTATTTGATACCGGTGCGATTGCTCATATTTGTAACTCAAAATAGGAGCTGCGGAATAAGCAGAGACTGGCGAAGGACGAGGTGACGATGCGCGTCGGGAATGGTTCCAAGGTCGATGTGATCGCCGTCGGCACGCTGCCTCTACATCTATCTTCGGGATTAGTCTTAAACCTCAATAATTGTTATTTAGTGCCAGCTTTGAGCATGAACATTGTATCAAGATCTCGTTTAATGCGAGATGGCTACTCATTTAAATCCGAGAATAATGGTTGTTCTATTTATATGAGAGATATGTTTTATGGTCATGCCCCGCTGGTCAATGGTTTATTTTTATTGAATCTCGAACGTGATGTTACACATATTCATAGTGTGAATGCCAAAAGATGTAAGGTTGATAATGATAGTCCCACATACTTGTGGCACTGCCGCCTTGGTCACATTGGTGTCAAACACATAAAGAAACTCCATGCAGATGGACTTTTGGAGTCTCTTGATTATGAATCATTTGACATGTGTGAACCATGCCTCATGGGCAAAATGACCAAGACTCCGTTCTCCGGAATAATGGAGCGAGCAACCAACTTATTGGAAATCATACATACTGATGTGTGCGGTCCAATAAGCGTTGAGGCTCGCGGTGCTTATCGTTATGTTCTCACCCTCACTGATGACTTAAGTAGATATGGGTATGTCTACTTAATGAAACACAAGTCTGTGACCTTTGAAAAGTTGAAGGAATTTCAAAGTGAGGTTGAGAATCAACGTGATAGGAAAATAAAGTTCTTACGATCAGATCATGGAGGGGAATATTTGAGTCACGAGTTTGGCACACACTTAAGGAAATGTGGAATTGTTTCACAACTCACGCCGCCTGGAACACCTCAGCGTAATGGTGTGTCCGAACGTCGTAATCGCACTCTATTGGATATGGTGCGATCTATGATGTCTCTTACCGATCTACCGCTATCATTTTGGGGTTATGCTTTAGAGACTGCCGCATTCACTTTAAATAGGGCTCTGTCAAAATCCGTTGAGACGACACCGTATGAATTATGGTTTGGAAAGAAACCTAAGCTGTCGTTTCTGAAAGTTTGGGGATGCGATGCTTATGTCAAGAAACTTCAACCTGAAAAGCTCGAACCCAAATCAGAAAAATGCGTCTTCATAGGATACCCTAAGGAAACTATTGGGTATACCTTCTACCTCAGATCCGAAGGCAAGATCTTTGTTGCCAAGAATGGATCCTTTCTAGAGAAAGAGTTTCTCTAGAAAGAAGTAAGTGTGAGGAAAGTAGAACTTGATGAGGTACTACCTCTTGAACCGGAAAGTAGCGCAGCTCAGGAAGATGTTTCTGTGGTGCCTGCACCGACTAGAGAGGAAGTTAATGATGATGATCATGAAACTTCGGATCAAGGTGCTACTGAACTTCGTAGGTCCACAAGGACACGTTCTGCACCAGAGTGGTACGGCAACCCTGTCCTGGAAATCATGTTGTTAGACAACAGTGAACCTTCGAACTATGAAGAAGCAATGGCGGGCCCGGATTCCAACAAATGGCTTGAGGCCATGAAATCCGAGATAGGATTCATGTATGAAAACGAAGTATGGACTTTGACAGACTTTCCCGATGATCGGCAAGCCATAGAGAATAAATGGATCTTTAAGAAGAAGACTGACGCGGATGGTAATGTGACTGTCTATAAGGCTCGGCTTGTTGCTAAGGGTTATCGACAAGTTCAAGGGGTTGACTACGATGAGACCTTCTCACCAGTAGCAAAGCTGAAGTCCGTCCGAATCATGTTAGCAATTGCCGCATTCTACGATTATGAGATATGGCAAATGGACGTTAAAACAGCATTCCTTAATGGTTTCCTTAAGGAAGAATTGTATATGATGCAGCCGGAAGGTTTTGTCAATCCTAATAATGCTGACAAGGTATGCAAGCTCCAGCGCTCCATTTATGGGCTGGTGCAAGCATCTCGGAGTTGGAACATTCGTTTTGATGAAATGATCAAAGCGTTTGGGTTTATGCAGACTTATGGAGAAGCATGTGTTTACAAGAAAGTGAGTGGGAGCTCTGTAGCATTTCTCATATTATATGTGGATGACATACTATTGATGGGAAATGATATAGAATTTTTGGAAAGCATAAAGGCCTACTTGAATAAGTGTTTTTCAATGAAGGACCTTGGAGAAGCTGCTTACATATTAGGCATCAAGATCTATAGAGATAGATAGAGATGCCTCATTGGTCTTTCACAAAGCACATACCTTGACAAGATATTGAAGAAGTTCAATATGGATCAGTCCAAGAAAGGGTTCTTGCCTGTATTACAAGGTGTGAGATTGAGCACGGCTCAATGCCCGACCTCGGCAGAAGATAGAGAAAAGATGAGTGTCATCCCCTATGCCTCAGCCATAGGTTCTATTATGTATGACATGCTGTGTACCAGACCTGGTGTGAACCTTGCCGTAAGTTTGGTAGGGAGGTACCAAAGTAATCCCGGTATGGAACACTGGACAGCGGTCAAGAATATCCTGAAGTACCTGAAAAGGACTAAGGATATGTTTCTCGTTTATGGAGGTGACGAAGAGCTCGTCGTAAAGGGTTACGTCGATGCTAGCTTCGACAAAGATCTGGATGACTCCAAGTCACAAACCGGATACGTGTACATTTTGAATGGTGGGGAAGTCAGCTGGTGCAGTTGCAAGCAAAATGTCGTGGCGGGATCTACATGTGAAGCCGAGTACATAGCTGCCTCGGAGGCAGCGCAGGAAGCAGTCTGGATGAAGGAGTTCATCACCGACCTAGGAGTAATTCCCAATGCGTCGGGCCCGATGAATCTCTTCTGTGACAACACTAGAGCTATTGCCCTTGCCAAGGAGCCCAGGTTTCACAAGAAGACCAGGCATATCAAGCGTCGCTTCAACTCCATTCGTGAATACATTCAAGATGGAGACATAGATATTTTTAAAGTGCATACGGATCTGAATGTCGCGGATCCGTTGACTAAACCTCTTCCACGAGCAAAACATGATCAACACCAGAACTCTATGGGTGTTTGATTCATCACAATGTAACTAGATTATTGACTCTAGCGCAAGTGGGAGACTGTTGGAAATATGCCCTAGAGGCAATAATAAAATAGTTATTATTATATTTCCTTGTTCATGATAATTGTCTATTGTTCATGCTATAATTGTATTAACCGTAAACCGTAATACATGTGTGAATACATAGACCACAACATGTCCCTAGTGAGCCTCTAGTTGACTAGCTCGTTGATCAACAGATGGTTGTGGTTTCCTGGCCATTGACATTGGATGTCATTGATAACGGGATCACATCATTAGGAGAATGATGTGATGGACAAGACCCAATCCTAAGCATAGCACAAGATCGCGTAGTTCGTTTGCTAGAGCTTTTCTAATGTCAAGTATCGTTTACTTAGACCATGAGATTGTGCAACTCCCGGATACCATAGGAATGCTTTGGGTGTATCAAACGTCACAACATAACTGGGTGACTATAAAGGTGCACTACAGGTATCTCCGAAAGTGTCTGTTGGGTTGGCACGAATCGAGACTAGGATTTGTCAATTCGTGTGACGGAGAGGTATCTCTGGGCCCACTCGGTAATGCATCATCATAATGAGCTCGGTGTGACTAATGAGTTAGCCACGGGATCATGCGTTACAGAACGAGTAAATAGACTTGCCGGTAACGAGATTGAACAAGGTATAGGGATACCGACGATCGAATCTCGGGCAAGTAACATACAGATGGACAAAGGGAATTGTATACGGGATTGATTGAATCCCTGACAACGTGGTTCATCCGATGAGACCATCGTGGAACATGTGGGAGCCAACATGGGTATCCAGATCCCGCTGTTGGTTATTGGCCGGAGAGAGGTCTCGGTCATTGATACGTCTCCAGCGTATCTATAATTTTTTTATTGTTCCATGCTATTATATATTTCGTTTTGGATGTTTAATGGGCTTTATTATACACTTTTATATTATTTTTGGGGCTAACCTACTAACCCAAGGCCCAGTGCAAATTGTTGTTTTTTGCCTATTTTAGTGTTTCACAGAAAAGGAATATCAAACGGAGTCCAAACGGAATGAAACCTTCGGGAGAGTTATTTTTCGAACAAACGTGATCCAGGGGACTTGGAGTGGACGTCAAGAAACGAACGAGGAGGCCACGAGGCAGGGAGGCACGCCCCCACCCTCGTGGGCCCCTCGTAGCTCCACCGACCTACTTCTTCCTCCTATAGATATCCATATACCCCGAAAACATCCGAGAGCACCACGAAACCCTATTTTCATCGCCGCAACCTTCTGTACCCGTGAGATCCCATCTTGGGGCCTTTTCCGGCGCTCCACCGGAGGGGGAATCGATCACGGAGGGCTTCTACATCAAGACCATAGCCTCTCCGATGATGTGTGAGTAGTTTACCTCAGACCTTCGGGTCCATAGTTATTAGCTAGATGGCTTGTTCTCTATCTTTGGATCTCAATACAAAGTTCTCCTCGATCTTCTTAGAGATCTATTTGATGTAACTCTTTTTGCGGTGTGTTTGTCGAGATCCGATGAATTGTGGGTTTATGATCAAGATTATCTATGAACAATATTTGAATCTCCTCTGAATTCTTTTATGTGTGATTGGTTATCTTTGCAAGTCTCTTCGAATTATCAGTTTGGTTTGGCCTACTAGATTGATCTTTCTTGCAATGGGAGAAGTGCTTAGCTTTGGGTTCAATCATGCGGTGCTCGATCCTAGTGATAGAAGGGGAAACGACACGTATTGTATTGTTGCCATCGAGGATAAAAAGATGGGGTTTATATCATATTGCTTGAGTTTATCCCTCTACATCATGTCATCTTGCTTAATGCGTTACTCTGTTCTTATGAACTTAATACTCTAGATGCATGCTGGATAGCGGTCGATGTGTGGAGTAACAGTAGTAGATGCAGGCATGAGTCGGTCTACTTGTCGCGGACCTGATGCCTATATACATGATCATGCCTAGATATTCTCATAACTATGCACTTTTCTATCAATTGCTCGACAGTAATTTGTTCACCCACCCTAATACTTATGCTATCTTGAGAGAAGCCACTAGTGAAACCTATGGCCCCCGGGTCTATTTTCCATCATATACATTTCAATCTATTTTTACTTTGCAATCTTTACTTTCAATCTTTATCATAAAAATACCAAAAATATTATCTTATCATCTCTATCAGATCTCACTTTTGCAAGTGGCCGTGAAGGGATTGACAACACCATTATCGCGTTGGTTGCAAGGTTCTTATTTGTTTGTGTAGGTACGAGGCGACTTGCATGTAGCCTCTTACTGGATTGATTCCTTGGTTCTCAAAAACTGAGGGAAATACTCACGCTACTTTGCTGCATCACCCTTTCCTCTTCAAGGGAAAAACCAATGCATGCTCAAGAGGTAGCAAGAAGGATTTTTGGCGCCGTTGCCGGGGAGGCTACGCACAAGTCAAGACATACCAAGTACCCATCACAAACGCTTATCCCTCGCATTACATTATTTGCCATTTGCCTCTCGTTTTCCTCTCCCCCACTTCACCTTTGCCATTTTATTCGCCTTCTTTTTTCATTTGCCTTTTTCTCGCGAGATCTACTGTTGCTTGTGTTACCATGTGCCTGCTATTGGCTTGCATCTTTGCTTGCTAAAATCTTTTGATATGGATCCACTTAAAGTGTTCTACTTGGATCATCTTCGATCCTTATGCGCTCATGCTGAAACCCCAACTAGCCTAGTTGATGCGAAATCTTTAGATGAGCATGCTCATTTTGTACGTCACCGTTTGTCTGAGAAAGGGAGACTCTTATGGGATCAAATAAATAGATTGCTGTGTTATGCTTGGAATCTTTTTGAAATTTATGATTTTACTTGTTGCTCTAAGAACCCTAGAAAAGACCTTCCCTACCTATGTGAATTTAATGATAATGAAATCTTATCTTCTTATGCAAAGGGTGTTTATAGTTACTATGATATCGAACAAATTGAAGAATTTGTTTCTTTTAAGGGTGCTTATGAAGTTGCTTCTTTGATTCAAAAGTATGTATTACTCTCTAAGAATCTGAAAAATTTGACATACTTATATATTGCTATGAAAACTATGCTCATAATGTCTATTTCAAAGAATTTATTGAGAGAATGACCATTGCTTTGGAAGAAAATAATGATATGCATGAATCTATAGATAATGATGATTCCGATGATTTGATTGGAATTTCCCTTGATGAACATGATGCTTGCTATTCTTGTGGCCATGATGCCAATATTTTTGAAGACGGATTTGCTATAGTTCCTTATGTTAAACATGAGATCATTGCTATTGCACCCATACTTGATAGTTCCTTCGATGAAAAGCATGATTGCAATGATGTTATTATAAATTCTCTTAATGTCAATTGTGCTAATAATATGCAAAACCCTAAGCCTGGGGATGCTAGTTTTGCTATGACTACTATTTGTTGCAATGATCATGATTGGGGTGATTCTTCTTTTGATCTTGAAAACTTATTTAAGCCCCATGATGAATATGAGATTGATAATAGTGTTTGCAATATTATTGAAAGTGGGTTTGGAAGAGTGTCAAATTTAGATCCCACATATTTGGAGAATGTTCAATCTTATGAATTTTTTGATAAAAGTGGGTTTGGAGCGGTCATGACTTTAGTTAATGTTAATCCCACTATTTTGGAAGAGTGTCAACTTTGCATACATGTGGATCATGTTAAGAATATGTTTTGTGATAGCTATATTGTTGAATTTGCTTATGATCCTACATGTAATTATCATGAGAGAGGAAAATATGGTTGTAGAAATTTTCATGTTACTAAATTACCTCTCGTTATGTTGAGATTGCTATTGTTTCTTTCGGCTTCCTTGCATATGCTAGTTTTTGCTTGCCTTGATAATTTGTTTTCCTATAAGATGCCTATGCATAGGAAGTATGTTAGACTTAAGTGTGTTTGTCACATGTTTTATGATGCTCTTTTTGTGCTTCAATTCTTGTCTTTCGTGTGAGCATCGTTGAAATCTTATGCCTAGCTAGGGGCGTTAAACGATAGCGCTTGTTGGGAGGCAACCCAATTTTATTTTTGTTTCTTGCTTTTTGGTTCTGTTTAGTAATAAATAATTGATCTAGCCTCTGGTTAGATGTCTTTTTATGTTTTAATTAGTGTTTGTGCCAAGTAAAACCTATAGGATCTTCTTGGATGATAGTTATTTGATCTTGCTGAAAAAAATCAGAAACTTTCTGCTCACGAAAACAATTGTTAAAAATCACCAGAACGTGATAAAATACTGATTCTAATTGCAGTAGTTCAATAAACAAATTATCTAGGTCGTCCTATTTTGGTAGATTTTTCTGAGTTCCAGAAGTTTGCGTTAGATCCAGATTACTATAGACTGTTCTGTTTTTGACAGATTCTGTTTTTTCGTGTGTTGTTTGCTTATTTTGATGAATCTATGGCTAGTATCGGAGGTTATGAACCATAGAGAAGTTGGAATGCAGTAGGTTTAACACCAATATAAATAAATAATGAGTTTATTACAGTACCTTAAAGTGGTGGTTTGTTTTATTTCGCTAACGGAGCTCATGAGATTTTCTGTTGAGTTTTGTGTTGTGAAGTTTTCAAGTTTTTGGGTAAAGATTTGATGGATTATGGAACAAGGAGTGGCAAGAGCCTAAGATTGGGGATTCCCAAGGCACCCCAAGGTAAAATCTAAGGACAACCAAAAGCCTAAGCTTGGGGATGCCCCGGAAGGCATCCCCTCTTTCGTCTTCGTCCATCGGTAACTTTACTTGGAGCTATATTTTTATTTTCACCACATGATATGTGTTTTGGTTGGAGCGTCTTGTATGATTTGAGTCTTTGCTTTTTAATTCACCACAATCATCCTTGCTGTACACACCTTTCGGGACACACATGATTCGGAATTTATTAGAATACTCTATGTGCTTCACTTATATATTTTGAGCTAATTTTGCTATAGTGTTTCACTTATATATTTTAGAGCACAGTGGTGGTTATATTTTATAGAAATTATTGATCTCTCATGCTTCACTTATATTATTTTGAGAGTCCTTTAGAACAGCATGGTAATTTGCTTTGGTTAAAATTTTAGTCCTAAAGTGGTAGGCATCCAAGATGGATATAATAAAAACTATCATATAAGTGCATTGAATACTATGAGAAGTTTGATTCTTTATGATTGTTTTGAGATATGAAGATGGTGATATTAGCACTACAAAAAAAGACACATTCGTGACATTTTGGGCCGAACGAAAAAAAATTCTGTCATACATATGACACTTCTATGACGATAATTGTGACAAAACCCGGTATCATCATAGATGTGGTGGGCTCCTGCTTCTATGACAAAAAATCATGACAGAAAATGGGATTTTCGTCCTGGGCGGGCCGGAGACGCAGCTGCATGACATTCTTTGGGCCGTCCATGACGGAAAAAACCGTGGTAGAAGCGAGGGCGAGGAAAATTTCGGGAGTTCCCGGTTACGATGGGAGGTCGGGGGCCGAGCGATGCGCGTTTCTCTCGTACACGTACGCGTGTGTGTGCGAGGCGTTGGCTCTAACTGAACCCGAGCGAGGCGTTGGGCTCTAACTGAACCCGAGCGATTGCACTGCAGGCTATGCGTTACTGAACCCGAGCGATCGATCGATGGCTGTTAACTGAACCCGATCGAGCGGTTCCTTCGCTACTGCTGCTAACTAAAGCCGATCGATTGGATGAACAGTGAGCGTTGCGGGGGGTGGATGAACAATGAGCGGTGGCGTTGCCTCTGGATGAACAGGACCCCGTGGTGTGGAGGGCTGGATGAATAGTAGACGGTGGAGGGGTGCCCGTGGAGGGGTGGTTGAACAGGACCCCGTGGTGTGGAGGGCTGGATGAACAGTAGACGGTGGAGGGGTGCCCGTGGAGGGGTGGTTGAACAGGACCCCGTGGTGTGGAGGGCTGGATGAACAGTAGACGGTGGAGGGGTGCCCGTGGAGGGGTGGTTGAACAGTAGCCGGTGGAGTAGTGCGCGGTGGAGGCTGGATGAACAGGAGCCTGTAGAGGCTGGAGGAGGTCGACGGTAGCCCGTGGAGGCTGGAGGAGGTCGAAGGTGGAGATGAACAGTATCCCGTGGAGTCCCGTTTTGCGGTACGCCACACCCCTCCCGATGAACAGGACCCCCGTTTCGACCGTAGGAGGTCCGTTTCGTCCGTTTTGCGATACACCACACCCCTCCCGATCAACAGGACCCCCGTTTCGACCGTAGGAGGTCCGTTTCGTCCGTTTTGCGGTACGCCACACCCCTCCCAATCAACAGGACCCCCGTTTCGATCGTAGGAGGTCCGTTTCCTCCGTTTTGCGGTACGCCACAGCCCTCCCGATCAACAGGACCCCCGTTTCGACCGTAGGAGGTCCGTTTCCTCCGTTTTGCGGTACGCCACACTCCTCTCGATCAACAGGACCCCTGTTTCGATCGTAGGAGGTCCGTTTCCTCCGTTTTGCGGTACGCCGCACCCCTCCCCATGAACATGACGCATTCCGTTGCCTCCCCATGAACACGACGCATTCTGTTGCCTCCCCATGAACACGATGACGATGTTGTTTCTCCGTTCCGACCCAGTCATGTACACGAGCCCTCGCCGTACGTATGCGCGAGTAGGCGTTCGAGACCCTGCCCGTATGTACGTACGTGGTCGTATTTTCTTTCTTGCGCCCTGGCCGCTGTACGTACGTGTACATGCTACGTGCGCGCCTCTACTACAACACGTATGCGCCTCTACTGCGACACGTGCGCACCTCTACATCGACCAGTATATATGTACGTACACGTTCGCGACCAGAATGACAACGCTACATGCGCTTCGACCAGGTGGGTCCCGACTGTCAGGCACTTCCTTGCCTGCGAAGATGTAGCTGGTGGATCCCAGCAGTCAGGGGGGTGAATCGTTTTAGTTTTTTTTGCCCGGACGCACTTCCTTGCGTGCGAAGATGTAGCTGGTGGGTCCCAGCAGTCAGGGGCGAATCGTTTTTTTTGCCCGGACGCACTTCCTTGCGTGCGAAGGTGTAGCTGGTGGGTCCCAGCAGTCAGGGGGAAAACGTTTTTTTTTGCGAAGTACGGTGGCCCGTCCGGTGGGTCCCTGCTGTCAGGTGGAGGAATCATTATTTTCCGCGTAATAAGGAGGCACTTCCTTGCTGCCGCCGTGGACCCAGCTGTCAGCCTCTCCACGTACAGTCCACGTCCGATGGAAGTCGTTCCTTGACCACGTTGACCACGCCGCGCCGAGAGCACCAGGGCGGTGGACGACGGCGAGGCCTAGGAAGGGGACGACGCGGAGCCGGTGAAGACGCGGCAGTGGATGCCCACGCGGAGAGGAGTATGAGGGTTCACTCGTTCGGCTGCGGTGTGAGGCTGCCGTCGCCGCAGGGCCTGGCCAGCGGTGGGAATAGTAGGGGGCGGTGAGGCCTCCACGGCAGCACAGCCGGCCACGGGAGGCAGGAGCTGGCGGCACGACCAGCGCTGCTTTGGGCGGCTGGAGCAAGAAGACCAGAGGTTGAAGAAGCACTACGGCCGTTGGATGGACATCGTACGGTCACTGGAGCTAGAATCGTTCATATTGACTAAGTTGACAAAGCCCTCCGTCCCCGTCAACTTAGTAGGCCCACAAGTCAGCCTCCCACCAAGGTGGGTCCCAGCTAGCAGGGGGAGTATTCACTTTTTTTGTGCGTAATAAGGAGGCACTTCCGGTGGGTCCGAGCAGACAGCGGGGGGGACGTTTTTTCATGAAATACGATGGCCCGTCCGGTGGGTCCCAGCAGTCAGGGGTGAAACGTTTTTTCGCGAAATAAGGTGGCCCGTCCGGTGGGTCCCCGCTGTCAGGTGGAGGAATAATTATTTTGCGCGTAATAAGGAGGCACTTCCTTGCGGCCGCCGTGGACCCAGCTGTCAGCCTCTCCATGTACAGTACTCTTCCGATGGAAGTCGGTCATTGACCACGTTGACCACGCCGCGCCGAGAGCACCAGGGTGGTGGACGACGGCGAGGCCTAGGAAGGGGATGACGCGGAGTCGGGGAAGACGCAGCAGTGGAAGCCCGCGCGGAGAGGAGTATGAGGGTTCACTGGTTCGGCTGCGGTGTGAGGCTGCCGTCGCCGCAGAATAACAGGGGGTGTGGGTGAGTGGAGGGATGGCCTGGCCAGCGGTGGGAGTAGTATGGGGCGGTGAGGCCTCCGCGGCAGCACAGCCGGCCACGGGAGGCAGGAGCAGGCGGCACGACCGGCGCTGCTTTGGGCGGCTGGACCAAGAAGACCAGAGGTTGAAGAAGCACTACGGCCGTTGGATGGACATCGTACGTTCACTGAAGCTAGAATCATTTATATTGACTAAGTTGACAAAGCCCTTGGTACGCTCCAACTTAGTAGGCCCACAGGTCAGCCTCCGAAACGGTGCGCCCCAGATGTCAGGGGGAGGAATCATTTTTTGGGCGGCCAAAGCTAAGAATATCCGAGATTGAAGAAGAAGCACGACATCCGTTGGATAGACATCCAACGGCCACTGCTGCTAGAACCGTGTGTTGACTATAATAAGTTGACAAAGCCTTGCATACGTGTCAACTTATTTTTTTAGGGGACGCGTCACTTAGTAGGCCCACAAGTGTGTGGCAGAGAACTTATAGCCAATTTTCCTTTTGTAAGAATGTACAGCCCATTTTTGAATTCTAATGGAATTTACAACAGCCCATTTACAGTTTGTTAAAAGTACAGCCCATTTTCTAGCTAGGACAACGATTAATAATTTCAACCAACCGTTGAAGACAGAATTCAATAAAATTTCCCACGTTTTGATGGGATCCGAAATATTTTTATCCCGAAATGTCTAGTCAGATTAAATATAAATTTGTATTACGTAAAAATCCAACGAAACATTACGCGCGCAACAATGAAAATTTAAGATTTTCAAAATCCATAAATAATATTTTATAAACTAATTTGTGTTTGGTGCATTTTTTTATAGTTACTGCCCAGTTTTTATAATTACATCCCATTTATTATTTTTAAAGCCCATTTTCCTGTTAAGCCTAATGCATCCCTCCTAGGAAAGATTTGCAGCCCAGCGGGGCGGAGAATAACAAGTTGACCTTGCCTGGGTATTCCTCAAAAAGACGTATAGCTGGGCTAGCCATTTTCATCTTGAAAAAATTAGTATCTGGGCTGGATATGTGGCATGGGCTAGACGGGCCACAACCCGCCCAGTTAATACCCTGCTCTCCTCTGAACAACAACGAAATCATCGCCAAGAAAAACTCTGCAGTGCTCACGCCTCAAAAACACAAATACTGCTCGAGCTGCTTGGTCCCAGCTGTCGGCCGCACCTTGTGCAATTCTCTCGTTTATATTGACTACATAGGTTGACAATGGTGTGGGACCGTGATGTCGGGAAACCAGGAGAAAGCAAAAAAAATATAGTTGTACATAATGAGGAGGCACTTGCGTACGTACGGCTATGGCCCTAGTGGGTCCCTAGTGTCATCCAGTCAAAATAAAGTCATCTCTTGAATCCTCATGTTCGTTGACGATGTTAACAATGCTCGGCGCCACGGCAAGCGCAACAACTCGAAGGACAACGGAGAGGGCCTCGCGGGCCCTACGGATGGTCTAATACAGCGCCCGCTGCTCATTCAGGAAGCCAGGATCATCGGACACCTATGAGCACCTTCGAGAAACTGAGACGGCATGAAACGGTAAGGCCGCGCTTGGGAGCTCTGGTTTATTTCAAACCTGTATTAACATACAAGTGTAATTTACTCGTCATCGGAAACAACGCGTAAAATACAGGCGTAATGAAACCGAGGGCCCGAGGTCTGTAAGTAAAACCGGCGGGTTACGCGTGTAATTTGAGAGACCAATGTATATTTTACGAGCACTGCTATATGGACGACATTACCAGACGATACATGCACGACGTGCGTATCATGCCATCCATGGGCAAGGCTGAAACAGCAGCTAACGGCTAGATTAACAATCGTCCGAGTGTCGTTCAGCGTTTTTATCGTGTGTGAAGTACTTCCGATATTTTACTAGTCGAAATCGACCAACCAAGCGCCTTCGCCCGAGACCATCTGCTTTAATTTACAAGCGTCAGTTTTACAAGCGATTTTGGTTGGAAAACGACGATCCAATCACGGCCTAATATCATGAGTTGGTCGGAAGATCATATGGTTTCACGTCTAACCTACCCGACTTGTCGTATAGGCTATGAATGAAACATCAGACGATGAACTTCTTAAGCACGGAAACAACAGAGGAGGATGATCTTCTTAACAAGCAAACCACTGGCATTAGATCGACATGCAAAACAATATGAAGCATTATTCTCAGGAGGCACGGTGAACAGTTCGTGATGCCGCATGCCACAACATTCCAAGCTCAACTTTGCAATCAAACACAAGGCCTGGCATTACATAGACAATATTCAGAACAAACTCTTAACACAGGAATATCTCAGCAGAGTAACTATTTACTTCTAAACTGAACACAGGAATAGGAAAAAACACTCGGCGCTGCTCACAGCAAGGGCGTCCCACTCAAAAATATCACATGCATGTCTTCTGGCTAACATCAATGAGCAAATTTTGACAAGGTTTTCCAATTCCAATATATTAAACTAATGTCTTGTTGCTAACATCAATGATTAAACTTTGACAAGCTTTTCCCATTCAAAATATGTAATGTCTACGATTGTGGAGTCCTGTCGTAGCTTCTTGTACTTGTTTGGGCACTTTTTGCCCAGGGCACTCCACGTGTTGTTAAATTGCTAATGGTCTCTGCAGACTAGTCATGTCACCGGTGTCTAATAATACTTCGTAAAGCTTCTCGGTCATTCCTTCTGTAATGTAGCACAAACAGTGACTGCTTCTTTCTACAAAGTGGAACGACCAACTGGACCCAGTAATGCAGCAGTTTGCCTTAGACACATTGGCTCCTTTTGTGCAGTTCAACTAAAATCGAAGTCGGAATAAAACCGAGCTTTAACTTTGATATCCCTGTAAGCAACAATAGGTACAAGGGAAACAATTACTGAGAAATAACGGTTGATGACTTGTACTCCTAGAAGAAAAGCATCTACTGATCTACTTTATCTTAATGGGAAACAAAGCAGGAGAGTAGCAATTCTCCATCAGTGTGATTCATTCATATTGACTGAGACATTATCTTAACAATGCCTTGTTTCAACATGTATAAAGAACGACAAAGCAGAAAAGTACCATTCCTAAAACAATGCAACTGATTCATTTTAACAGAGACATTATCTTAACAATACCTTGGTTAAACATGTAGAAAGAACTACAAAGCAGGATAGTACCATTCCTAACAAGTGTTGCAGTTTTGAACTAAGATTCAGTAGTTAATTAATTCTGAGAGTGGCATTGCTTAATTTTACCAGCAGCATTAGATTAACGAAAAGCATAAACAGTTCCAGGGGAGAGTGGGCGCAACAACAGTATGTGCTTCTATCTACTTATAAAGGGGGTGATGCAGAGTTTGTTGTAACAAAGCAACAAGCATCATGTCTGGGTTGGTCCCATTTTTGTTCACTACTTAATGGGAAAAGACAGCAATACAATAGCTTCAATTCAACATTTATTTAAAACAGTACCAATACAAGTAGCACAACATCTCAAAGCACACTGCACAATCATGTGGATGAAGGCCTGTACTGACCTTTCATGAGATGGACAAGATAAAATACGAATCTGCAAACACGAATAGGAAATCCAATCTCGTTTTGTGCAGTTGCACTGAAATCAAGCAAAGTGTTTCGCGTAGCGAAGCAAAATGTCGCAATAGCAACAAGTTGAATAGATATCCCTGTTTAAACAGAGGCAAAAAAGGAATCAATTACTGGCTAATAAAGGAGGATGAAACATGCGGCCACAAAAATGGTAATCCCGCCAATCCCTAACAAGTGTTGCAGTTTTGAAATAAGATTCAGTAGTTAATTCTGAGAGTGGCATCAATTACTGGCTTATAAAGGGGGTGATGCTGAATTTTTTGTAACAAAGCAACAAGCATCATGTCTGGGTTGGTCCCATTTTTGTTCACTACTTAATGGGAAAAGACAACAATACAATAGCTTCAATTCAACATTTATTTAAAACAGTACCAAAACAAGTAGCACAACATCTCAAAGCACACTGCACATCATGTGGTTGAGACCAAGATTTGACACAACTCGCCACGAAGACTGGAAACAAATCTCGATCTCCTTTTGTGCAGTTCCACCAAAATTAAGCAAAGTCACCGGTGTGACATTCAAGTTGAACTGCACAAAACACTCTTAAAACATAAGTGTTTCGAGTAGCGAAGCAAAATGTCGCAATAGCAACTAGTTGAATCGATAGCTCTGTTTTAACAGAGGCAAAAAAGGAAACAATTACTTGCCGATAAAGGAGGATGAAACAAACGGTGACAGAAAGAAGCATCTAACTTATCTTGGATGGAAAACAAAGTAGGACAGTAGCATTTCTAAAATGGTTGCATTGATTCATATTAACAGAGACATTCTCTTGAAACAACATTCGTTAAAAAATGTAATTTACTTTTAACAGTGGCATTGCTTCAATTTTCTGGCGGCATTCTTAGATTAACAACAGAAAATAGCTGTATGGGACATGCCAGCACCATGTGCGTCCACACGTAAAAATGGGTGATGCAGAGTATGTAGCCAAGCAGCATATATGCGCTGGTCCCATATTTGTTCTCTTTGAACCTTCTTCCTATGTGAGGGCAGCAAATCTAGTCCTACACAAACTACCCGACCCCCCAGTTTCTTTCCCTTTTCAACAAAGAGATCGGTTCCTTACAGATGTGTGTACTAGGTTACCCCCTTTTTCCCTTTTCGACCTACAAAGCGGCTGGATAGCCAGTCTATACTACTTTCCGCCCCTCCTTTCCTCATTGAACCACGTCCTAGATTCTTGCTCCAGCCCACCTCATCCTTCTTTCCTCTTTGAACCAAGACCTAGATTCGACTACAGATCGAAAAAGATCCACATGTAGCTAGAGCAACAACGGTTTCAAAGAAACTTATACCTTAGGGTCGTCGGGATGTGGCAAGGCATGCGGCGGGAGGCCGGATCTGCCCACACTACGTACGGCTGCGAGGAAGAAGGGGTCGGTGGCCCTCCTGCACAGGCGCTGGGTGAAAGAGAACAGCGCAGCCGGCAGTGGGTTGCCTCCCTCGCCGAAGGCGATAGAGTGAACGCTGCACCTCCTCCCCTTCCCGGTGCGACGGGATACGGACGCCTCCTTCACTAGCTGTGAGGGGGAGAGAGAGACAAGAGGCCAACGCAGTCTTGTTTAGATCTGGTGAAGAGAGGGTGAGAGACTGTGAATATAGCAAACCCTAGCAAATGAACGCTGAGCCTCCAACGTGTAACATATATGTAGTGTGGCGAGCGTGTGGAGAGTGCAAACCCTAGCGAACAAGCGCTGAGGCTCCCGCTTATATATATACTACTGTAGTACGGACTGAGCTCCGGTGCCTTCACTGCACCTGCTTTTGGCTGTATGACAGGTGAGCCAGCCACATTTTGGGCCCACCTGTCATAAATCCAAAGGCAGGTGCACTAAGTCAATGAAGATGCGTCCATATAGTACTCTCGTGTATACAACTAATATATAGTGGAGTGGTTTTATTATTCTCTCCATAACAATCATTTTAAATTGTGTAAGTACGAAACAAAACTCTTTATTTAATGTACAGTGAAGAAAACTAGTACTACTTCCGATGAACTAACGATCCACGCCCACGCGTCCTGGTCGCACTTCCTATCCTTCACGTGTGGTACACTACCCTCCCTTAAGTGAACAACCACACATGCGCCAAATTATTGGAAACGTGTGAGAGTGTGTACAAATAAAGAATTTTAATTTCAATTATCAGAAAGGTTTGAGAGTATTACAAAGTTTGACTTCAGTCAAATCTAATATGCGGAGTAAATAAAAATGGAGGGCTACTACGTCCATCCGGGTTTTTAGTCCACACCATTTTATAAATCAAAGTTAATAGCTGGACAAATAAAATTACAAGGGAGCCGCAGACAAAGTTCTGAGAAGGCTTAGAAATCAATACAAAACTTATGCTCTTAGTACCAACGTCGATCCTTCTTCGAGGAGACATTTGGTTCATAGCCAATTGTGTGATAAAATTGCACCAACGTGAAAGACGACTGCGTCTCCAACGCAACCAAGGTGAACTGACGAAGGATATCATCTTTGTGCGTAACAAGCAAAGAGCACTGATGGAAGACAGCTTGTTTTTCATTGAAATCGACCAGCTTCACCAGCCGACGCAACCATGAGGCGCAACCATGAGCATCGATAGGTCATCATGGTGATGCATCATCCATTTGGCATCAAGTTTGGGTGAGGCAGCTATGAAGTTCGACAAATCCTCACTGTGGTCTATTTCTTCTCAGTAAATAACATCTAGATGTGAATTAGACAAACTGATTTTCTAACGTACCAAGAAAGAAAACTCGATCAAAAACACGCCCCCGCTTCCAGGTCGCGAGAGTCATCACGCACACACACATAGACATAGACATGCATATCCGTGTTTACGTAAAATTCCATTTCCATCTCCATCTCCAATCATATTTGTCCAACTGGCACATTATTTACGTTGTTAATTATATACGCAGCAATATTAACATACAACATCTCTTGTTTGCGCACGTCCGGACCACTGCCACGGCGGTCCTGACCAACCCGAACCCTCTTCATCACCCGCGCGTGCTTCCCGCCCGAAACGGTCAGTGCCGCATTCATGCCCGGCCAGAGCGGACGCGACCTCTCACTGGCGCCGGCATTGAAGCGGCGCACCGGCCGAGAGAGCGTCGCCCGCGCCGCTTCCGGGTGCACGTGGCTGCTCTGCGTTCAAAGGTCGCAATAGCCGGCTACAACATGCATGTAAAAAGTTCTTGGGAGTCCGTGCTACAGCTAGCTGTCCTCCCCCAACTCGTCAATCTCTTCCAGTAGTGCTAGTAATCCATGGCGCGATCCATCGACAAGCAGGCGGGAAAGTTATCGTATACTCGGTTTGCGGTGAGTGGCATGCCGAGCGACCGTGTGGGGTCGAGCCGTGGAGGAGGGTGAGACACGAACACGACAGACGTGACTTAAACGTTGGTTTTGCTCGATGGCGCGATCCAACGAAACGAAACGTTGGTTTCTCTCCGTTTCCATTTTTTCTCCGGAAAAATGGAAACTTTCCACTCCATTTTCAATCCTATTCCAAGGTTGCCCCGTTACAACATTCCATCAAATACAAAGGAAAACTAACACGCATGCTGATGCATCTCAATGATTCACAGATCATAGCCAATATTTACTTCACAACTAAAGAAAAAAGTTGTGAGAACGTGTACGAAAGAAAAACTACTGATGGGGTCACTACGACTTAAACCCTAAACCCTAAACATGATTTAATTTCCTGGTCAGGTAGAACCTGTCGAAGGAAAGACGGCTGGCACCCTCGGATCATACGATGCTTTTGTGCAGTTCCACTAAAATCGACCTGAGCATCCCTGATGGCAAAGATATTGAAGAAGTGTGATTAGAATAATAGTACTGGCACTAGTTCATGAGACATAAACTCATCACAAGTAGAAGCCGGTAGAAGTAGAGAAAGATCGACATGGAGATGGAGCTACGGCAGTGGAGTAAGCCGGCTCCAAAAGGAAGATGGACTACCTGGGACGTCGGGCTGTAGCTAGAAGGGCGGTTGGGACGCGGCATCGGCCCATACCGCGGTGACCCCCGATTGGGACGCATCGACTGTGGGTTTTCTCCCTCGCCGATGTCGACCGCGTCTACGCAGAACATTGTTCCCTTCCCCCAGCTGCGGGATCAGGCCCGTCGTTCTATGCTTGTGAAGAGAGCAACCTAAGCAAGCAGGCTTGTAGCTTAGGCTTCTGCTAGTGTATATATAGTGGTTTTCTTTTTCTCTCCATATCAACCATTTTATAGTGCGTACGTGTCATTCAAGAGTGAAATGATGGTTGCTTCTTCTGACTAACTTACTGTGTGATTTGACTGCTCCTTAGTGGCCCCTACACGTACTCCCCCTACGTGTATGCAACAGTCACACGTACACATGGATGCAAAAACGCGCGCGACGCCCTAATGCATGCATGTCCGAGCACACAACGGAACACACACGGTCACGCTCAAGTGCTCAACCTACACGTGCATGCACACACATACTCAGTCAGGGTGAGCTAGTGACCGTATAAACACCAAAAAATATATATATTGAGCGCAATGAGCGTATTATGAAGTCCACTGACCGTATTTTTACAAATATACAGTGACAGATAGTGTATTTATCTCGTTTGAAATTAAGCCATATTAACCGGAGAGGAGGCAGTATGGACTAGCATTACTTTGTTGTGTCCCATCAACTTGCCGAACGAGGAGAAGGTTGCAAGACGGGAGAAGCTTGCGCGCGGTGGCTCGCAGGACAAGGAGAAACTTTTGAGTAATGCAAGCTCTCCCTCGCTCAGGTGGTGGACGTGCAACAGTTAATTCGGTGTCAGATTGCCAGAAGCATACACTATACTACTAGTGCTATTATTGTTCGACTTTTCGAATAGGCGAACAGCCAAGCGCAAAGTTTACTAGTACTACTACTATAGTCTATAAAGGTACGTACTATACTAGTACTAGGAACCGGATGGAGGAGCGTCTGCACTCTTATTATAATTTTAAAATGTGATAAAGAAATCTTCAACACATTTGGTTCTCTTCGAGGGTTCTCGCATGTGATAATGGAAGTTGATTGCATGGAACACTCGCCACAATTCTCGCTTAATTCTGGCTCATATCCTGTTACAAATAGTAGCGCTCGGTAATATTTCCTCTTTTTTTGTTATTCAGCATGTAAACAGGTCAGCAAACCTTGCGACGCATCTTCGTGGGAACCGTGCTTGCTGCACTTTGAATGTGGCCGAGAGCTGGCTTGATGAAACACCTCGCTTCCTACTTCTTTTTTTGCGGGGTACCTCGCTTCCTAGTGACCAGTGTCTTGGCTGATCGTCCTAAGAATGCTTATATATGAATAAAGCTCTCTCATTTACCCGCAAAAAAGATTAAGCCATATTAACCGGAAAGGAGGGAGTATGGACTAGCACTACTTTTTGGTGTGTCCCGTCAACTCGCAAAACGAGGAGAAGCTTGCAGGACAAGGTGAAGCTCGCTTACGCCTTTTGACTAATGCAACCTACCCTCGGTGGACATGCATCAGTCCATTCGGTGTCAGATTGTCAGAGGCATACACTGTAGTACCCAACATGCGGAGTACCATCATTGTTCGACTTCACGAAGAGGCGAAGAGCCAAGCGCAGTAGTACGAGTAGTACTACTACTAGAACTGCATGGTGGAGCGTCTGTACTCTTATTTTTTTTATCTCTGATAAAGTACACGTTTATTCCGGAGAAGGGCAGAAAACGGCAGCCCAACATGTAATGAATGATATCGATCAACCAACCTTGCTCGAATATATCTTGGCCTCCGTGCGAGCCCGTCTGTGTGTTCTCGCTCCTCGTCTCTCTCAAGGAACGGCGGGTTGGCTCTTTGCCGTCAATTGAGATCGGTTTGCTCACACTCCTGTCCCACATGTCAGTGATATGCCAAGAGGAGGTGCGTTGACCGACTGGCCATACGCGTACTTGGTTTCGCACCTTCATACTACTCCTCCCTCCGTCACAGTTTACAGGGCGCGCTTCATTATGATGCATTTCTCTCAATGCATTTCCACCACCAGAGAGACTTTAGACGCGTTTGGTTTAATGCTCAATTAATTAGGGCGTGGTAACCGCAATCAAGTCCACAATTTTCTCTCCATGTACTGTACTACTACGGAGTGGAGTAAGTGCATGCATGTGTGTACCCGGGGTGGAAGCACTGCATGCATGTGTGTACGCATTATTCCCTCTAGTAATAGACGCCGTGCTATAACTACCAATGCTATTTTTCAGGCCGATCGCTAGTCGCCTTGGTCCCACAGATTCTTTTCTTTTTTCTAAAGCGCGCTGTATAAACAGTGACGGATGGAGTAGTATGAGCGGATTCAAAGAAGAGCGTATTGATGGTTGCTTCTTCAGAGCAACTTACAGTGGGAAAGGTGGGGCTTATGATTTGACTGCTCATTACTCACTATTAATGCGGCGCAACGACCGGGCTGAGTCTCCCATGCGGTTGTGCACTACCCCCTCGGTTCTTAAATATACTCCGGAGTATTTGTCTTTCTAGATATTTCAACGAGTGACTACTCAAATATTTGTCTTTTTAGAGATTTCAAATGGACTGGCACATACGGATGTATATAGACATATTTTAGAGTCTAGATTCACTCATTTTGCTCCATATGTAGTCACTTGTTGAAATCTCTAGAAAGACGAATAGAATATTTAGGAACGGAGGGAGTACGCATACGAAGCAAAATGAGTGAATCTACACTCTAAAATATGCCCGTTTGAAATTTGTAAAAAGACAAATATTTAGGAACGAAGGAGTATAATTTTGTGCATGGCACATGGACCCGGATGATGAAGAGGCTTCTGGCAATGCTATCAAGCTTCCATCATTTGTTTACATAATTGACGTACTATACAAATAATTTTCCAGCGACATGAAATTGTACAATGGTGTGAGCTTTCAGCTTTTGTTTCGCGTGTCTTGCCATCGATGCTCTTTTGGAAACAATAAAAAAACTAACTTCCTTGCTAATGCATGTCAATTATTAGCAGATCAGAGCTAATAATTACATCACAACAGAAGACAGAGTTGTGAGAAGGTGTTAAATTAAAATTGATCCATGCTTTCATTGGCAGCAACGTCCCCCCAGCTCTGTCTAAATCAACAAGGCATGTTGGGAAAAAAGTAGTTGTCTGGAGCATGCAACATTCCGATCATTTTGTGCAGTTCCACTAAAACAGAGCTGAGCGTCCCTGTTCCAAAGATATTAAGTGTGATTACGATAATAGAGGACTGCTGATGAAACAATAAACACACAAATAGAAGCCGGTCACCTTTGCAGTCTCTCTTAAGACTAACTAGTTGGAGAAGATTAGGCTCGGAGTTGGATGAGGAGGATAGAGCAAAACCAATCTCCCTTTGTGCAGTCGCACTGAAATGTAGAGACGTTGCCCGTGTGACATTTTAGTACAACTGCACAAAACACTCCTAAGAAAAAAGTGATTTGTGCAGTTCACCAAAAGGTCGCAATAGCAACGAGTAGAAAGGAAACAATTACTGGCCAATAACAGTTGATGACACATGCGACGACAAAAAAGAAGCATATTCCTTGTCCTAAGGGAAGATAACAACACGGTTGTGTTTGTCTAAAATGGTGTGAGGACGAGAATGCAATATGGAAAGTACGCCGGACGAGCTACGTTTTGGGCAAAGAACTATGGAAGATCCACATGCAGCGACGTGGGAAGACGGGCAGTGGAGCAAGGCCGGAGGGGATACCTGGAGGTCGTTGGGATGTAACTAGGTGAGCGACGGCGGGCGGAATCTGCGAGCAGGTGGCGTAGGCCCTGCCGCGCCGGAGCTTGGCCAGAGAGAACGGTGTGTACCGCAGATCGGGACGTGCTGCCTCGGCGCCGTCAAACGGAGAAACGATGCACTTCCTCCCTTTCCCCCGGCGGACCGGATGCGGCCGGATCAGTGACCAACGGTGAGAGAGAGACAGAGGCCACTGCACTCCCTTTCCCCCGGCGGACAGGATGCGGCCGGATCAGTGACCAACGGTGAGAGAGAGAGAGGCCACCGCAGCCTTGTCTGAGATACTCTGAAGAGCGACAAACCAGGCAGGCAGGCTCCATTGTATATAGTGAGCGGACTACCCTTTTCTCCATAAAAATCGTTTTATATTTTGTGTACGTGCCATTGAGCGCTATAACTTTATTTAAAAATAACGCGGCAACGCGTCAAGTTGAACTGTCACATCCCTAGTTCTGGTATGACCTAGACTAGCTAGTCATGTGTGCATCATGTTTAAATTCCATTTAAATTTGAAGTGGGGATCTGTGAAACCCTCAGAATCATTTCTGGAAATGACCCAGATAAAAATTGCTCCAAAAGGGTCCAAGAAAATGTTCATGTTGCTCTCTGAAAATATTGGACAGAGATAAAAATCAAACCAATATTTTTAGGAGCTCATAAATATTTATCTTGGCCATTTGGAATTAATGCAGTAATTATTTGCATTGGATATATATATATATATGTTATATATGTCCAAAAATTCTGAATTTTGGTGAGGGGCTTTGGATTAATCCCTTAGGTCCCTGCAAAAATTGACAGAAGTAAATAAAATGATTTAGTACTTTACTAAATCAGAACAAATGTCAGAAAAATAGAAAAGAAACAGAAATAAAAAGGAACTTACCTGGGCCACTTACCTGTGTAGCCGGGCACTGTGCAGCCCGGCGGCCCAACAGGCCGGCCCAGCCGACTGGCACTGCCAGTCGTCGTCTTCACCGTGCCAGGAGGACGCTGAGCACGCGCTCGCCGCACGCGGCCACGCGCCCAGCCAGCTCCTGCCTCCCTGCTTGCTCTGCGACCCCCTGCAACGTCGCCACGCAACCCCCCCGGCTCCCCTCGCTCTCCCCCGTGCCCATTCCCCCCTCCCCTGGTCTCTCTCCCGCGCATGGCCGAACGCTGGCGTTGCTGCCACTCGCCATTGCCGCAGCCACCGCCTCCCCCTCGCCTCTCCGATACGCGCAGGAGCTCCGCCTCCTCGCTCTGAAGCTCTCCGCCGAGCCACGCAAGCCGGAGCGCCCCGTGGAGCCGTCACCGTCGCCATCTTCGCCTCCGGCCGCCGTGGATCCCCATCGCCGCCCCGCCGACTCCAGCCCTTCCCCGAGCTCTCCAACGACGGCCGCCGATCCGCTGTGAGCCCCCACGTCGGTTTCCCCTCCTCTCCTGCCTCCCCGTGCTCTGTAGCCCGCAGCCGCTCGAGCCCGAGCTCCGGCCACCCCCGTCTCTCCCGCTTGCTCCAGATGACGCGGACGAGCGTTGGCTCCTCGCCCGTGGTCTCCGCCGCCCAAATGGTCGCCGGAGCGACGATCCCGAGCCCCTCCGCCGCGTTCGCCCTCGCTGGCGACTAATCGCCGGTCAAACCGGGTCAACCCCGCTAACTAACCCCCCTGTGACACTCACATGTGGGCCCATGCGCCCTAATCCTTTAATTAGATTAGTAAAAAAACCTTGTTTAACACTGTGTCACTGACGTGTGGACCCCACACGTCAGGTTTGACCCCAGTCAGTGCTGTTGACTTGGTGACGCAAGCATGACGCAGTGCTGACGCAGTTATTCATTTTCTGGATTTAAATTAAATAAGGAAATTCCAAAAAATGATATAAACTTCTAAAAATCATAGAAATTCAACTGTAGCTCAGATTTAAATAATTTATATATGAAACTGATCAGAAAAATTCAAGCTATCCATCTGTGCCATTTTCATGCATGACAAACCAACCTATACATGTTGTATATATGAAAACACACTTATGGCATTTAAAGGGACTTATATTAGAGTTGCATTTGAACCTTTGGTTCAAATGGATCTCTTCCAAGTTGAATGCTAGTTGCATTAACTCAAATAGCATCACATCTACATGCCATGATCATGCATCATATTGTTGCATATGCCTTTTTATTGATTGTCGACACCGTTCCTTCTCGATAGGTCCTGCTCCGACGAGTGCTCGAGAGTACCTGTCTGAGGAGCAGTGGAACCCTGTTGATCTACCAGGCAAGCAAACCCCCCCCCCCCTTGTTCATTCCGATACAATCCTACTCTCGCTCCTGCTCTCTTTTATTGCATTAGGACAACAACGATTCAACTGCTACTTTATGCTGCGGTAGTTGAACCCATTCCTCTGCATGACCTGTCATTGCCACAGTAAATAGTTGAAACCCACTAGCATGTGTAGGAGTTGTTTGAGCCATGTTGTATTCCTACCATGCCTTGCCTGCTATTGCTTAGAGTTGTGTCAGGTCTGATTCATAGGGAATGAATTGGAGTGTTACGATATGTTCTGGTGCTGAGAGTTAAGTGTGTGAACACAATTTGGTAAAGGTAGCGGTGAGAGGCCATGTAGGAGTACATGGTGGGTTGTCTCACTGGAACCGTCCTTAAGCACTGAGTTCTGTGTATGTTGTCCAATGACTAGCTACTACCACACATTGGAATGCTTAAGTGCCCCTCTCGACTTATTAACCAACTTGATCTCTGTCCAGGAGTTGCAATTAGTTTCTGGTGTTTGTAGGTAGTGTTAGTAGTCTACCAAGTGGCACCCGGCCAGGTGGGCTTGGGACAGACTAGGAACAAGTGGCACGGTGTACCAAGCGTAGATCCATCCGGCGAGGTGGGCTTGGGAACCCTGCACACATCGTTTGGGGCCGTGAGCGACACCCCGGCCGGATCTCCTTGCGGATGGAACCCGAATAGGCGATAAACCTGGACTAGAGTCTTGTGTGGTTAGTCAGGTCGTGGCCGACACCCTTGCCAGGCTTCCGCTTGAAGGTTGCCGAGGTACATGACGTGTACATGGCAGTAAGTGGCGAGAGCGTGTGTGAAGCAGTACACCCCTGCAGGGTTATCATGATCTATTCGAATAGCCGTGTCCTCGGTTATGGACTTCTTGGATGCTTACGTGGTACATAGACAACTTGAAGTGGATACTCTAAAATGCTCAAGATAAGTGTGAGTGCTATGGATGGCTTCTCGTAGTGAGACGGGAATGAATCCATAGTGGTGTATTGAGGTGGTGATTAGTGGACTCGTGTGCGCCTTCTTACCTCAAAGAAGTTCCTCGTAGTCGTAGAACAGGATAGCCACTGAGTCAAAGCTGGCTTGCTGCAACTAAACCCCACACTACCTTCTTGATACAAATGCATGTATGATAGGATCTGATGTAAGTCTTGCTGAGTACCTTTGTACTCATGTTGCTTTATTTATGTTTTGCAGCGGGGACTTCAGTCTTACTAGTAGTTCCGCTTGGACTTCGACGAGTAGCTTGTACCTCAGCTACGATCTTGTACCCTTGAGAGGGTCTTGTAGATAGTCAGGCTTCTCAGCCTTTTCTTTTGTAGTTGTCTGTACTCAGACATGTAATGCTTCCGTTGCTTGTATGCTCTGAATGATGGGTCATGTGACCCCTGTTTGTACTTAATGCTATGTGGCTCTTCTGGGCCTTTTATCTATATGAGTTTGCGTTATGTTGTGATGCCATGTTGTACAGCACATACTTGCATGTTATGCATACGTGTAACATGTATTGCTATGTGTGGGATCCGACAACCTAGTTGTCTATCCTTGGTAGCCTCTCTTATGGGGAAATGTAGTCTAGTGCTTCCACCGAGCCATGGTAGTCTGCTACAG
Organism: Aegilops tauschii subsp. strangulata; assembly: GCF_002575655.3. Lineage (NCBI taxonomy): Eukaryota > Viridiplantae > Streptophyta > Magnoliopsida > Poales > Poaceae > Aegilops > Aegilops tauschii. The sequence goes on from NC_053041.3 coordinate 178,831,627, forward strand.
CCCGGTTTACCGGAGTCCTGCTAGCCCAGCACTACTGCTCCGGAACACTTAGACTGGCCGGCATGTGAGTCACTTCGTCCCTGTGTCTGTCCCTTCGGGGAAATGTCACGCGGTGACATCCGAAGTCCTGCCTAGCCTGCTACAGCCCGGGTTCCCGGAGTCCTGTTAGCCCAGTTGCTACAGCCCGGATTCACACGCTGCTGACCGACATGCTCGATGTTGTTTCATGTATGCCTGACTCTGTAAGTTAGTGCCACTTTGGGTTCACGACTAGTCATGTCGGCCCGGGTTCTTTGTCATATGGATGCTAGCGACACTATCATATACGTGAGCCAAAAGGCGCAAACGTTCCCGGGCCATGGTAAGGCGACACCCGTGGGAATACCGTGCGTGAGGCCGCAAAGTGATATGAGGTGTTACATGTTAGATCGGTGTGACTTAGAATCGGGGTCCCGACATGAACTTTGTTTCGTGCACGCGTGGTACACGACCTCCCTAGGTAAACAACCGCTACAGGCGTTCAAATTAGCACGTGGGCTGCCATTTCATAAAGAAATGAGCTCCACCGTGTACCCGCGCGGGTGTGGCTGGGCACGAAGCGTGAGTACGTGCACGGTGCACCTATTCTCTTCTTGTATACGTACACCACCTACGTGGGGTTGTTTGAGAGAGATACAAACCTAGAGAGATATAGTGTGTGGGTTCTTGAGAGTTTTTTGGGGGGGTCAATCAAAAAATGTAACATATGCAATGTGTGTAAAATAGAGTCCTGGATATAACATATATATAGAGGGGGCGATCCACGAGAAGAGAGTGGAGGTATCATCGGCTTGAGGTGTCCATAGAATCGAAGAGAGGGATGATGTGTGTGTGTGTGCGCGCGCGATCGATAAAGAGTGCCATCGAATTTGTGTGTGCCCACGTCAAAGATATAGAGTGGCTGGCCTACTGGAACGTGAGATGGGACATGTGCAGTTTGTCTCTGTGGCATGGATACCTACCTGCAGCGCTCGACTATCGGTGTGTGGTGGGGGAAGAGGGAGGCCCAATTAACTATAGAGGTACAATGGCTGGTATATGTGTGGAGGAGGAGAGAGGCCTACCTCATGTATTAAGGAGATCGATCTGCCTCATGTATTAAGGGAGATCGATCGGCATCCATGCATATGTGCAGGAGAGGAACAAGGTTGGGAGAGAGACAGAGCTAGAGTGTTGGAGGGGGTGGTAGTGGAGTTGCTTCTAACAAATGGTGGGATAGGCTTGCTAGACAAACGGAGGGCACGCCCGCAATATCAATAAGAGAGGAGATGGCTGCTTGTTGTTTGTGCACGTGCGTGTGAGAGACGGGTCAGGAGGCATGCACGAATGATGAGGGGGGCGATGTGGCTGTGGTAAGCAGGCGTAACTACATAGGAAGATCAATCGCCCTTTGTTAGAGAAAGGAGAGACATAACTTGTGAGGTACGTCGATCGATGGGGGGTAGTTAAAGTCGATCTAGGTATATGTTGGGAGATCGATCGGTATACATGCATGTGTGTGTTAGAAGCAAATGAGGCATGAGGAGAAGGATAGAGAGAGAGGGATGCATGTAGGAGGTGGTACGAGAGGCATACTATATCGAGGGGGAGGAGTGTGCGAGTACGAGAACGATGAAAAGAGTGGTGGGAGTGAGTCATGGACGGTGAAAAGAGAAGAGGGGAAGCTTGTGTTTGTGCTAGGCACACCTGGCTAGAGAGGCATATCGATCAATGTGTGCCGTAAAGAAGGAGCTGGGGGGCCTACACACACCGTGGGTGAACGACCTAAAGTGAAAAGACGAATTTGCGCGATGGAGCTAGAGAATGCTGAGGGAGGGTGAGAGGGATGCGGGCGTGTGCATGCACAAGAGAAAGTTAGCGCTAGCTACAAAGATAAGAGGGTTGTGTGGGTGTAAAAGACGAATAGAGATCATATATACTTCATTATAAAAAGCGAATTCGGATATTTGAAGAATTTATCATAGTGTTTCAAACCGACGCATGTGTGAATATATATAACGGTGATACACATGGTGTGGTTATGAACATGTTATACTACATTTAATATATTTTATCTCTACTCTTATAAAAAACGGAGTTGTTGATGATGGTGTGCCTGCCATCCTGCATTATAGGCCGTCCGATTTATATCTGGCGGATAGCAAGGAAACTATGATGGTTGAAGTTGGCAACAATCATGATTGTAGATTCTTATTGAAATAGAGAAACGAATTCAAATTTAGTTCGAATTGCAGCGGTAGTATAGACATTTGGAATGCACTAAAATGTTGGTATGAGTAGGTTACATGCATTATACAGCAAGCGAAAAAATTTAATCGGACATAACATGGATTCATACTCCCTCCTTCCATCTATATAGGGCGTAATGAGATTTTTAAGACCGCCTTTGACTATTGACAAGATTAATAGTACATGACATGCACAATGTGAAAATTATATCATTGAAAGAACCTTTCACAGACGAATTTAACGGTGTGCTTTGTGTAAGTTGCATGTCATATATCATTGCTCTAATATTTGGTCAAAGTTAGCATCGAAAAACGCATTAGGCCCTATATAGATGGAAGGAGGGAGTAGCTTTGAATAGCATTTGTATAGTAAAACGGGGCAAGACTCTCTCTTTGTGTGGTGTGAATAGTTTTATTTTTTTCGTTTTCTTTTTGGTTGAGGGAAGTGCGAATTGATTTGGTACGTACAAGTACAATATTACTACACGTTAGGCTTGTCCCTAAAATTCAACCCGCGTCTTGTTATATCCTGAAAATTCAGATATCGTGCTCCCAAAATTGGCGCCTTCACAACCCGCGCCTTGCTATCCCGAAATTACAACGCGCGCAAAAACTCCCTCCAGCTGCCAAATCCCGACACGCAAAATCCCCCTTCTAACCCTGAGTCGAAAGGGCCGCTAGTTCAAATCGGTGGGGGGTACTTTTGTAACACACCCTACATTTTGGACAAGCGCGTCCCTAAGTCATGCTTCACCCCCTCCCATCGCCCCCTTTTCGCCATTTGAAATCCCAGGCCGCCATAACCTCTCCGCTCCAGCCGCAAAACCCCACCCTCCTCCGTCCGCCATGTCACCGCTGCCCAGCCGGAGCCTCTTCCCCGACGACGTCGTCCACCGCAACAGCTCGACGTCCCTTGTCCACCTCCCCGGATGAGGATCCGTCGTCCATCTCGCCGTCCCGCCGGTTCAGCCGCCCCGTCCTCCACCTCCAAGGAGCTGCTCCGATGATTGCCTCGTCTATCGCGGCTGCTCCATCCCCACAGCGCCGCCTTAACCTGCTCCACCAGAACCGCAGCATCCTCACCGACTCCTCGGACGAAGCCGAGGCCTACTCGGCGCCACCAAAGAGGTTGTACACTCATCGCATCGCACCTTCTCCTTAACTCGACCTCCCGGCGCCGACGGTGCTCCATCCCGCACCCCCATGGAGCGGCTACCTTGAAGCCGGCGCCGCGGGCGACATCTCCACGGCGGCTCTCCCCTAGTGCGAGGCCCCTTCGGCGGCGGCGTCCATACCAGCCGGATCTGCTGCTGCTGCTCCGGCTCTCGATCGCTCGCTCGCCCAGCTGCTGCTGCTGCTCTCCCCCTCGCTTGTGCTGCTGCTCTGCTCTGATTAAGCCACACTTCAGTCGACTGAATCGACTTTTGGGTCAGTCGATTTTCAGGGGTTGGGGGGCTCGCCGGAGTTAAGGAAGAACCACCCGCAGCGGGGACGGGGGCTCGCCGGAGAGGTACCCCACTATCTATCTTAGGGTTCAGGGTGGGGGCGGGGGGCCTAGAGGGCTGGCCGGGGCGGCGGTGGCGAGTTGTTTCGGGGTGGCGAGGCGGCGCTGGGGCCGGCGGTTCGGCCGGTGGTGGCTGGCGGCTCAGGGGGGTGCAGGTTCAAGATGAACTGCAGGCCCTCCCTAAACTACATGTCAAGTGCCTCTCTGCTACCATTGCGTTCAGTTTTGACAGTAGCATTCAGATTCCATAGTAAATTTCAGTTTCGACAGTTAAGTTCAGAGTCAACAGTTTTTACCTCATCTGTTGTAGTCAGGTGGTTTTTGGTGATGTTAATTTTACATCCATTTTACATCATCTATTGGAGATGCTATTAGAATCCCACTTGAGATTGACGATGTCTGTCTTGTGCTGCTTCAGCCTTGATGTCTTACGGCTCACCGGAGCTGCTCCAACGACAGAACGATCCATCACAACAGAGCAGTGCCCTGGAAGCCGTCTACAGATTCCTCAGATCTTCCTCCACACCTCTGACAGCCACCTCTGCCTCAACTGCTTCAGCGACCAACCCAATGATGCTGAGGTCGACACGGCTACGGCAAAGAGGTTGTACACTTGTTGCATCACTTATTACTATACATTCACGTCGATCCATTAGGGCTATTTTGGTTCAATGGAAAAACATCGATCCACTAGTTGTTACCATCACTCTAAATTTCTGCATGCTCTCCTTACATAATCTCACCATATTTTTTTCGTATGCATGTCAGATATTGTACACAGTCATGCTGAACATGTAGAGAAAAAGAGAAGAGTTTTGCGCGGCAATACAATGTCATGCAGACATCGCTCCATGGTGGGTTCAATGGCAAACCCTCCCCACCCCTCTCCAGATTGTAATCCAGAGGAAGATATCTGTTCTGAGGCGGATTCAGACGCCGCTGACCACTCCTATTTACCCCCCAAGGTGTTTGCTCTACCTTGGCATGATGATGTTAGTCATATCATGCATATGTTGCCTTGCAGTGCCTACTTTTGACATCATATATGTCATCTGCTTAGTTTAGACATGTTCTGTAATGCCACCTATTTAGTTTCTATATCATATATGGGAATTATGCAGTCTCATGTCTTTTAGCCAGCCATAATATATGTGAAATGTGCAATGCCATCCTGTTTAACCAGGCATCATATATTTGAATGATATCTTGCCCATCCTTTTCTTCATTACATTTCCATTTGTTGACAATGTTTGTACATTAAACTACTCTTCCTGTGAATCAGCCATTTGGGTGGGAGATGGAAAAATCTGGAGTGAAAACAAGGCCTTCAGAGCAGACAGTGCTACCTGTCGAAGCAGATCTCTTGTTGGGTCCTGATAGCTCCTCGGAGATGGATTCAGAGAGAGATGACCAGTCCTATTCCCCCACTGACGTGTATGCTCTAACTTGGCACGGTTATACTGCTCATATCATGCATACGGTGTCTTGCATTGCATAGTTTAGACATCATATACACAATATTCAACACCATGTTCTTAGTTCAGACATCATATCGAATGCCCTATGTTTAGCATATAAATCACATATGTGAATTAAATGATGCGATCCTGATTACTTAGATAACATGTAGGTGAATTATGTCATGCGATCCTGTTTAGTTATTCATCATATCTTTGAATTATGTTATGCTATGCTATCCAGTTTAGATAGACATCATATATGTGAAATTATGTCATGCTATCCGTTTTAGTTAAACAATATACATGTCAACTATTTCATGCCCTCTTTTTTCCACACTATCTATTGCATCTGTCTCTCATACAATGTCTGTACATTCAACTATGTTTCCTGTTTATCAGCCATTTGAATTGGAGCGGGTGATGCCAGTATCTAGTGGACTAAAAACACGGTTTTCAAATAAAACAGTGCTACCTCTTAGTGGAGATAGCACCCCGGTTGTACATGCACAAGAACCAGCCCTACCACACATAACCCAAACTCTCGCAGATTGTACCCCTACTGCGATGGACAGAGAACCAGCTTCACCCAATCTAACCCCAACCCCAGCCGATAGTAACCCAGTTCCTGTTGACACAGCACCATCTCCACCACAGAGCTCCCAAACAAGAGCAGTTAGTAAGGCAGCTCCAGTGCCCAAAGGGCCAGTACTATCACGGCGAACCCCAGCTCCACCAGTTAGTACGCCTATTCCTGTGGAGGAAGCACAACCAGCTAGTCGTAGTTTAGCATCTATCGCATTTGATGTTGTTAAATCGTATGTGCGTATCTTCCCATCTTGGAAATATTATACTGAAGATGAAGGAAAATGCCAGTTGCAGGTGTTTGTCCAGGAGTTATGTGTAAGTAATGTTATTCATGGCAATTACTTTGCTTCGTCCCATACATCCTACCTCCATGATGGTTATAATACATCAAATTTTCCCATTTTTCTCTATAGAGAAGGACCGATTTGGAAACTTAGGATGAGGTAACCTGTGCTAATACCTCTGCTATCTTCAAGAATGCTTGGTGGTAGTATTGGAATTACCTGAAGAAAACGTACTTCACCGGCAAAGAAACTCATCAAATTCCCTTACGTTCTCCTGAGACACATTTACTGGACGATGACTGGGAACGCCTTGTTCTGTACTGGTCCCGAACCAAGAATGTGGTAAGGTCTATGATCTCATTTTCTATTTTTAAGTATTATATTCTTGCGTCTTATTGTACTCTGTTCATGTAGAACAAGTGCCTAAACCTAAAGAACAACTGTTCTAATTTAAGATTCCATTGCTATCATAGTTCAAAAAAGCGCTAGGCGTTAATTGTGCATTTTGCCACCGCCTTGCGCTTTACTGACCAAAGCGCATGCTTATGCGCAGTTATGCACAGATTATGCGTAGTTGTGCGCAATGCGTTTTGCCAACGCCTAGAGCCTAGGCGCGCTTAAGCGCTCGCTTAGGCGCGCCTTTTTTAACTATGATTGCTTTGCTCTTGTATCACTGTATTTACTCATACAAACTTATTTTTAAATTGAAGGATCCAATCGAAACTCCAATGGCACAGCAGGTATGTTCACGCATGTTTCTTTAACAGGTTTGCTCTTATCAATAGCTCTGTTGATTTCAATTTCAATTGTGTATACAGTTGACTTTCATATCATGCGCATTACTAGCATCACAACAGAGCCAATAGTGTTGTTGTACATGTAGACCCGTGGCATGCCGGGAAGAGCGGACAGAAAGAGGAGACCTTTGCTCTATCTCCTTCTTCCTCTTCCCGGGGCCCTACCCATCTGAAATCTTGTTGTGCCGTGTAGTTTCCCACGCTTTGTATTCTTTCACTGTTGCTTTGTCTTGAACTGATATGATTTGAACCGTGTCTCTATTTTGATTTGGCAAGACAATGCAGTGACCATAGGACATAGATATATGTTTGTTTGATGCTTTTATTATGTACTAGTACTTGGCAATAGAAGACTTGGTAGTTTAATCCTGTCCACCTTACTAATGAACTGGTTCACCGAAATGAGTTTCATATACTAGTACATGCTAAACTTGTTATGTGTCTGCTTGTTTCTTCTTTTAGAATGCTGACAGAATATTGGGGGAGAGTGCCTTATTAAGCAATGGTAAAGGAAGTAATGCAGATAAGGTTCAGGATAGTGACACATCCTTGTTGGTCTCCAACAAAGCTGATAAAACAGCTAAGGAAGACTATCTTGAAGACAGCGAGACAGCCCCAAAGTCCTGTCTTGGTTTAGTGTTCGAGTTACTGGTCACTACCACTTGCACAAGCTATTCAAACTCACTGTCTGAATCAGTTCAGTTTTTTTAGTCTCAACTACAAGCTGGAAGACATCGATCAGCTGTGCTACGACAAGAAGCGGAAGGACTGCGGAAGTCCCTGGAGCATTCAGATGCATACTTTCTGGTGCAACAGCAAGCGTTGGAGGATTTTAGCGCCAAACAGGACAAAGCTAATCAGCTTGCTAAGCTTATTGCCAGCATGGTGGATACCCAGGATAACGTTTCTTGAGCTCTTCTGAAGTTGTTTCAGTTATGCTCCTGTTTTGCTGCCGCGTTTATTTGCACTGGTGGCCAATTTTGATGGCCAGTGTATGTAATGTGCTGCTTTGTTCCCTATATTTGCACTGGTGGCGAACTTTCATGCCCAGTGGATGTAATATGTGTAATAGCGGTAATAGGCTAGCGTTAATTGCTTGCTTATTTATTTCCTTATTGTCTTGTTTAGTTGTTTGCTTGTAGTCACTGCAGTTCTTTTTCTGTTTTTTCTAGTGGCCACAATAGCCTATTTTTGGTAACTAGGCCAAAATAATCATGGCAACACACGGACTGTTGTAACCATGGGCCTCCTGCAGGCCGTATGATCCATGGGCCTTCGTCCGGCCGTAGGATCCATCGGCCTTCTATACGGGCCTTAGGGTCCATGGGCCTTCTACGGGCCGTACGATCCATGGGCCTTCTACGGGCCGTACTATCCATGGGCCTCATACGGGCCGTAGGATCCATGGGCCTTCTACGGGGCATATCATCATTTCGCCAATCATGGGTCGTACTATTCGTGGACCATAACAGGCCGTTAATAGGCCGTATTTGATAACTCTATGAAAACAGCCCAACGGGTTTTTTGACATGAAAACGGCCCAACGTATTAACGGTCCGCAAATGGGCCGACTGTAACGACGGGCTGAATTTGGCCCACAAGCAGAAAATGACAGTAACGGGCCGTATGTAACCGAATGCTGCAAATGAGCCCAAGAATCATGGGCCCTGAGAAGGCCGAAAGATAACTTGGGCTGGAAATGGCCCAATGGAATAACGGGCCGTTAATGGGTATAAAGTGATACACTATTCATTACGGGCCAATTTCACCACGGGCCGTTAATGGGCCAAGAGTTACAAAGGTCCTCATATGGGCCGAAAGAAGTCATGGGCCACACATGGGCCGGAAGTTAAAACGGGCTGAATCATATTGGACGGCCCAGATGACGCTACTGGGCCTAATTCGGATAGGGCGTAACGGGCCCTGGGTTAGCGGGCTATAAATGGGCTATATGCGAACAGGCCGTTAACAGGCTTTCTATGGGCCGGCCCGCCACCTTTTGACCAAGTCTCTTTGAATTATCAGTTTGGTTTGGCCTACTAGATTGATCTTTCTTGCAATGGGAGAAGTGCTTAGCTTTGGGTTCAATCTTGCGGTGTCCTTCCCAGTGACAGTAGGGGTATCAAGGCACGTATTGTATTGTTGCCATCGAGGATAAAAAGATGGGGTTTATATCATATTGCTTGAGTTTATCCCTCTACATCATGTCATCTTGCTTAATGCGTTACTCTGTTCTTATGAACTTAATACTCTAGATGCATGCTGGATAGCGGTCGATGTGTGGAGTAATAGTAGTGGATACAGGCAGGAGTCGGTTTACTTGTCGCGGACGTGATGCCTATATACATGATCATGCCTAGATATTCTCATAACTATGCACTTTTCTATCAATTGCTCGACAGTAATTTGTTCACCCACCGTAATACTTATGCTATCTTGAGAGAAGCCACTAGTGAAACCTATGGCCCCCGGATCTATTTTCCATCATATACGTTTCCAATCTATTTTTACTTTGCAATCTTTACTTTCAATCTTTATCATAAAAATACCAAAAATATTATCTTATCATCTCTATCAGATCTCACTTTTGCAAGTGGCCGTGAAGGGATTGACAACCCCTTTATCGCATTGGTTGCAAGGTTCTTATTTGTTTGTGTAGGTACGAGGCGACTTGCGTGTAGCCTCCTACTGGAATGATACCTTGGTTCTCAAAAACTGAGGGAAATACTCACGCTACTTTGTTGCATCACCCTTTCCTCTTCAAGGGAAAAACCAACGCATGCTCAAGAGGTAGCAGTCATGTCTGCATGGTCCGAACCCGTAGGGTCTACACACTTAAGATTCGGTGACGCTAGAGTTGTTATGGGAAATAGTATGTGGTTACCGAAGGTAGTTCGGAGTCCCGGATGAGATCCCAGACGTCACGAGGAGTTCCGGAATGGTCCGGAGGTGAAGATCGGTATATTGGACGAAGGGTATTTGCTATATATAGTGAGGGGGTGGGAGGGCAGCCGCACCCTTCCCCTGGCGCAGCCCTCCCCCTCTCCAACTCCTTCTCCTCCTCCGTAGTGCTTAGCGAAGCTCTGCCGGAGAACCACGAGCTCCATCGCCACCACGCCGTCGTGCTGCTGGAGTTATCCCTCAACTTCTCCTCTCCCCTTGCTGGATCAAGAAGGAGACGTCCCCGGGCTGTACGTGTGTTGAACGCGGAGGCGCTGTCCGTTCGGCGCTAGATCGGATCTTTCGCGATTTGAATCGCCGCGAGTACGACTCCATCATCCGCGTTCTTGTAACGCTTCCGCTTAGCGATCTTCAAGGGTATGAAGATGCACTCCCTCTCTCTCGTTGCTAGCATCTCCTAGATTGATCTTGGTGACACGTAGGAAAATTTTGAATTACTGCTACGTTCCCCAACACATGTTTGTAATAGTTTATATCGACTTGCATGTCGATGGATATGGCAACCGACAGGAGCCATAGGGTTGTCTTTAATTATTGTATGACCTGCGTGTCAATCATTAAGCGTTGTGTAATGCTTTACTTTATCGCTAAGCGTTAGCAATAGTAGTAGAAGCATGGTTGGCGTGGCAACCCCGATGGCAACACGATGATGGAGATCATGGTGTCATGCCGGTGACGATGGAGATCATGCCGGTGACGATGGAGATCATGCCGGTGCTTTGGAGATGAAGATCAAAAGCATGAGTTGATGGCCATATCATGTCACTTATGATTTGCATGTGATGTTAATCCTTTTCTGCATCTTATTTTGCTTAGGACGATGGTAGCATTATAAGGTGATCCCTCACTAAAATTTCAAGATAAAATTGTGTTCTCCCCAAGTGTGCACCGTTGCGAAAGTTCATCATTTCGAACCACCATGTGATGATCGAGTGTGATAGACTCTACGTTCACATACAACGGGTGCAAGCCAGTGTTGCACATGCAGAACACTTGGGTTAAACTTGACGAGCCTATCATGTACAGACATGGCCTCGGAACACAAGAGACTGAAAGGTCGAACACGAGTCATATAGTAGATATGATCAACATGGAGATGTTCACCATTGAGACCACCTCATCTCACGTGATGATCGGAGTTGGGTTGGTGAATTTGGACCGTGTTACACTCAGACAACCGGAGGGATGTTGATTTGAGTGGGAGTTCTTAGGTAATATGATTAATTGAACTCGTTATCATGAACAATAGTCTGAAGTTGCCTTTGCAAATTTATGTTGTAGATCAACGGTTGATACGTCTCCAACGTATCTATAATTTTTTATTGTTCCATACTATTATATTATCTATTTTGAATGTTTAATGGGCTTTAATATGCTCTTTTATATTATTTTGGGACAACCCTATTAAACGAAGGCCCAATGCCAGTTTCTGTTTCTTTTGCCTATTTCAGTGTTTTGCAGAAAAGGAATACCAAACGGAATGAAACCTTCGCGCTGATCTTTCTTGGAACAAACGCAATCCAGAAGACTTGGAGTTGAAGTCTGGAACTCCGCGAGGCGGCCACAAGGCAGGAGGGCGCGCCCCCACCCTCGTGGGCCCCACGGAGCTCCACCAACGTACTTCTTTCGCCTATATATACTCTTATACCCTAAAAACATCAGGGGATCCACGAAACCACTTTTCCACCGCCGCAACCTTCTGTACCCGTGAGATCCCATCTTGGGGCCTTTTCCGGTGATCTGCGGAGGGGGATTCGATCATGGAGGGCTTCTACATCAACACCATAGGCTCTCCGTTGAAGCGTGAGTAGTTTACCACAGACCTTCGGGTCCATAGTTATTAGCTAGATGGCTTCTTCTCTCTCTTTGGTTCTCAATACAGAGTTCTCCTCGATGTTCTTGGAGATATATTCGATGTAATACTTTTTGCGGTGTGTTTGCCGAGATCCGATGAATTGTGGATTTATTATCAAGATTATCTATGAATAATATTTGGTTCTTCTCTGAATTCTTATATGCATGATTTGATATCTTTGCAAGTCTCTTCAAATTATCGGTTTAGTTTGGCCTACTAGATTGATCTTTCTTGCAATGGGAGAAGTGCTTAGCTTTGGGTTCAATCTTGCGGTGTCCTTTCCCAGTGACAGTAGGGGTAGCAAGGCACGTATTGTATTGTTGCCATCGAGGATAAAAAGATGGGGTTTATATCATATTGCTTTGAGTTTATCCCTCTACATCATGTCATCTGGCTTAATGCGTTACTCTGTTCTTATGAACTTAATACTCTAGATGCATGCTGGATAGCGGTCAATGTGTGGAGTAATAGTAGTAGATGCAGAATCGTTTCGGTCTACTTGACACGGACGTGATGCCTATATTCATGATCATTGCCTAGATATTCTCATAATTATGCGCTTTTCTATCAATTGCTCGGCAGTAATTTGTTCACCCACCGTAATATATGCTATCATGAGAGAAGCCACTAGTGAAACCTATGGCCCCCGGGTCTATTTTCCATCATATAATCTTCTATTTTACAGCATATTAGTTTCCCGTCAACTTGCCAATTTTCGTCGCCGTTTATTTTGCAATCTTTACTTTCTAATCTATACAACAAAAATACCAAAAATATTTACTTCACTATCTTTATTAGATCTCACTTTTGCGAGTGACCGTGAAGGGATTGACAACCCCTTTATCACGTTGGTTGCAAGGTTCTTGATCGTTTATGCAGGTATTAGGTGACTTGTGTGTAATCTCCTACTGGATTGATACCTTGGTTCTCAAAAACTGAGGGAAATACTTACGCTACTTTGCTGCATCACCCTTTCCTCTTCAAGGAAAAACCAACGCATGCTCAAGAGGTAGCAAGAAGGATTTCTGGCGCCGTTGCCGGGGAGATCTACGCTCAAGTCAAGACATACCAGGTACCCATCATAAACTCTTCTCCCTCGCATTATATTATTTGCCATTCGCCTCTCGTTTTCCTCTCCCCCACTTCTAAAACGATTTTCAAAAAACCTTTGCCTTTTCTTTGCCTCTTTTCCGTTCGCCTCTTTTCGCTTGCCTCTTGTGTGCTTGTGTGTTGGAATGATTGTTCGTCATGATGGCTCAAGATAATACGAAATTATGTGACTTTTCCAATACCAACAACAATGATTTTATTAGCACTCCGATTTCTCCTATTACCGATGCTGAATCTTGTGAAATTAATGCCACTTTGTTGAATCTTGTTATGAAAGATCAATTTTCTGGCCTTCCTAGTGAAGATGCCGCTACTCATCTAAACAACTTTGTTGATTTGTGTGATATGCAAAAGAAGAAAGATGTGGATAATGATATTGTTAAATTGAAGCTATTTCCGTTTTCGCTTAGAGATCGTGCTAAAACTTGGTTCTCTTCTTTGCCTAAAAATAGTATTGATTCATGGAATAAGTGCAAAGATGCTTTTATCTCTAAGTATTTTCCTCCCGCTAAGATCATCTCTCTTAGGAACGATATTATGAATTTTAAGCAACTTGATCATGAGCATGTTGCACAAGCTTGGGATAGGATGAAATTAATGATACGTAATTGCCCTACACATGGTTTGAATTTGTGGATGATTATACAAAAAATTTATGCCAGATTGAATTTTGCTTCTAGAAATCTTTTAGATTCGACCGTGGGAGGCACTTTTATGGAAATCACTTTAGGAGAAGCTACTAAACTCCTAGATAATATTATGGTTAATTATTCTCAATGGCACACCGAAAGATCCACTAGTAAAAAAGTTCATGCGATTGAAGAGATTAATGTTTTGAGTGGAAAGATGGATGAACTTATGAAATTTTCTGCTAATAAGAGTGTTTCTTATGATCCTAATGATATGCCTTTGTCCACTTTGATTGAGAATAATAATGAATCTATGGATGTGAATTTTGTTGGTAGAAAAATTTTTGGTAACAACGCGTATAGAGGAAACTTTAATTCTAGGTCGTTCCCTAGTAATTCCTCTAATAATTATGGTAATTCCTACAACAACTCTTATGGAAATTTTAATAAGATGCCCTCTGATTTTAAGGCTAGTGTTAAAGAATTTATGAATTCGCAAAAGAATTTCAACGCTTTGATTGAAGAAAAATTGCTTAAGATTGACGAGTTGGCTAGGAACGTGGATAGAATTTCTCTTGATGTTGATTCTTTGAAACTTAGATCTATTCCACCTAAGCATGATAGAAATGAGTCTCTAAAAGCCATGATAATTTCCATTGATGAGTGCAAAGAGAGAACCGCTAGGATGCGTGATAAAAAAGATTGCTTTGTGAAAGCGTGTTCTTCTAGTTTTCATGATAATAATGATGAAGACCTAAAAGTGATTGATGTGACTCCTATTAAATCTTTGTTTTCCAATATGAATCTTGATAAAGATGGGACTGGAGATGAGTCAACTTTAGTTAAAAGGTGTCCCAATGATTCGGAGTTTTTAGATCTTGATGCTAAAATTAGTAAAAGTGGGATTGAAGAGGTCAAAACTTTACATAGCAATGAACCCACTATTTTGGATTTCAAGGAATTTAATTATGATAATTGCTCTTTGATAGATTGTATTTCTTTGGTGCAGTCCGTGTTGAATTCTCCTCATGCTTATAATCAGAATAAAGCTTTCACTAAACATATCATTGATGCTTTAATGCAATCTTATGAAGAAAAGCTTGAACTAGAAGTTTCTATCCCTAGAAAACTTTATGATGAGTGGGAACCTACTATTAAAATTAAGATTAAAGATCATGAATGCTATGCCTTATGTGATTTGGATGCTAGTGTTTCCATGATCCCAAAAACTTTGTGTGATGTGCTAGGTTTCCGTGAATTCGATGATTGTTCTTTAAATTTGCATCTTGCGGATTCCACCATTAAAAAACCTATGGGAGGATTAATGATTTTCTTATTGTTGCAAATAGGAATTATGTGCCCGTAGATTTCATTGTTCTTGATATAGATTGCAATCCTACATGTCCTATTATTCTTGGTAGACCTTTCCTTAGAACGATTGTTGCAATTATTGACATGAAAGAAGGAAATATTAGATTCCAATTTACGTTAAGGAAAGGCATGGAACACTTTCCTAGAAAGAAAATTAAATTGCCTTATGAATCAATTATGAGAGCCACTTATGGATTGCATACCGAAGATGGCAATACCTACATCTATTCTTGTTTTATGGCTAGCTAGGGGCGTTAAACGATAGCGCTTGTTGGGAGGCAACCCAATTTTATTTTTGTTCCTTGCTTTTTGTTCCTGTTTAGTAATAAATAATTCATCTAGCTTCTATTTAGATGTGGTTTTATGTTTTAATTAGTGTTTGTGCCAAGTAGAACCTTTGGGAAGACTTGGGTGAAGTCTTTGCAATCTTGCTGTAAAAAACAGAAACTTTTGCGCTCACGAGATTAGATGCCATTGTTTACTGGAGAGTGATTTTAGGTTGATTCTTTTTTCAGATGATTAATAGAAAAATTCCTCACGTCCACCGATTTATTTAAGAATTTTTGGAGTTCCATAAGTATTCGTTTGATACAGATTGCTACAGACTGTTCTGTTTTAACAGATTCTGTTTTTCGTGTGTTGTTTGCTTATTTTAATGAATCTATGGGTAGTATCGGGGGTTATGAACCATAGAGAAGTTGTAATACAGTAGGTTTAACACCAATATAAATAAAGAATGAGTTCATAACAGTACCTTAAAATGGTGGTTTATTTTCTTATACTAACGAAGCTCATGAGATTTTCTGTTAAGTTTTGTGTTGTGAAGTTTTCAAGTTTTGAGTAAAGATTTGATGGATTTTGGAATAAGGAGTGGCAAGAGCCTAAGCTTGGGGATGCCCAAGGCACCCCAAGGTAAAATTCAAGGACAACCAAAAGCCTAAGCTTGGGGATGCCACGGAAGGCATCCCCTCTTTCGTCTTCGTCTATCGGTAACTTTACTTGAGGCTATATTTTTATTCACCACATAATATGTGTTTTGCTTGGAGCATCTTGTATGATTTGAGTCTTTGATTTTTAGTTTACCACAATCATCCTTGCTGTACACACCTTTTGAAGACACACATGAATCGGAATTTATTAGAATACTCTATGTGCTTCACTTATATCTTTTGAGCTAGATAATTTTGCTCTAGTGCTTCACTTATATCTTTTTAGAGCGCGGTGGTGGTTTTATTTTATAGAAATTATTGATATCTCATGCTTCACTTATATTATTTTGAGAGTCTTTTAGAACAGCATGGTAATTTGCTTTGGCTATAAAATTAGTCCTAAGATGATGAGCATCCAAGATGGGTATAATAAAAACTATCATATAAAGTGCATTGAATACTATGAGAAGTTTGATTCATTATGATTGTTTTGAGATATGAAGATGGTGATATTAGAGTCATGCTAGTTGAGTAGTTGTGAATTTGAGAGATACTTGTGTTAAAGTTTGTGATTCCCGTAGCATGCACGTATGGTGTACCGTTATGTGATGAAGTCGGAGCATGATTTATTTATTGATTGTTTTCCTTATGAGTGGCGGTCGGGGACGAGCGATGGTCTTTTCCTACCAATCTATCCCCCTAGGAGCATGCGCGTAGTACTTCATTTTGATAACTAATAGATTTTTGCAATAAGTATGTGAGTTCTTTATGACTAATGTTGAGTCCATGGATTATACGCACTCTCACCCTTCCACCATTGCTAGCCTCTCTAATACGGTGCACCTTTCGCCAGTATCATACACCCACCATATACCTTCCTCAAAACAGCCACCATACCTACCTATTATGGCATTTCCATAGCCATTCTGAGATATATTGCCATGCGACTTTCCACCATTCCGTTTATTATGACACGCTCCATCATTGTCATATTGCTTTGCATGATCATGTAGTTGACATCGTATTTGTGGCAAAGCCACCGTTCATAATTTTCATACATGTCACTCTTGAATTATTGCACATCCCGGTACACCGCCGGAGGCATTCACATAGAGTCATATTTTGTTCTAAGTATTGAGTTGTAATTCTTGAGTTGTAAGTAAATAAAAGCGTGATGATAATCATTATTAGAGCATTGTCCCAGTGAGGAAAGGATGATGGAGACTATGATTCCCCCACAAGTCGGGATGAGACTCCGGACGAAAAAAAAGGAGGCCATAAAAAAAGAGAATGGGCCAAATAAAAAAATGAGAGAAAAAGAGAGAAGGGACAATGCTACTATCCTTTTACCACACTTGTGCTTCAAAGTAGCACCACGATCTTCATGATAGAGAGTCTCCTATGTTGTCACTTTTATACTAGTGGGAATTTTACATTATAGAAATTGGCTTGTATATTCCAATGATGGGCTTCCTCAAATTGCCCTAGGCCTTCGTGAGCAAGGAAGTTGGATGTACACCCACTTAGTTTCTTTTGTTGAGCTTTCATACACTTATAGCTCTAGTGCATCCGTTGCATGGCAATCCCTACTCACTCACATTGATATCTATTGATGGGCATCTCCATAGCCCGTTGATATGCCTAGTTGATGTGAGACTATCTTCTCCTTTTTGTCTTCTCCACAACCACCATTCTATTCCACCTATAGTGTTATGTCCATGGCTCACGCTCATGTATTGCGTGAAGATTGAAAAAGTTTGAGAACATCAAAAGTATGAAACAATTGCTTGGCTTATCATCGGGGTTGTGCATGATTAAATACTTTGTGTGATGAAGATAGAGCATAGCCAGACTATATGATTTTGTAGGGATAACTTTCTTTGGCCATGTTATTTTGAGAAGACACGATTGCTTTATTAGTATGCTTGAAGTATTATTGTTTTTTTGTCAATATTAAACTTTTATTTGAATCTTATGGATCTGAACATTCATCCACAATAAAGAGAATTACATTGAAAATTATGCTAGGTAGCATTCCATATCAAAAATTCTGTTTTTATCATTTACCTACTCGAGGACGAGCAGGAATTAAGCTTGGGGATGCTTGATACGTCTCCAATGTATCTATAATTTTTTCTTGTTCCATGCTATTATATTATCTGTTTTGGATGTTTAATGGGCTTTAATATGCTCTTTTATATTATTTTTGGGACTAACCTATTAACCGAAGGCCCAATGCCAGTTTCTGTTTTTTTGCCTATTTCAGTGTTTTGCAGAAAAGGAATACCAAATGGAACGAAACCTTCGTGATGATCTTTCTTGGAACAAACACAATCTAGAAGACTTGGAGTTGAAGTCTAGAACTCCGCGAGGCGGCCACGAGGCAGGAGGGCGCGCCCTCCACCCTCGTGGGCCCCACGGAGCTCCACCGACGTACTTCTTTCGCCTATATATACTCTTATACCCTAAAAACATCAGGGGGAGCCACGAAACCACTTTTCCACCGCTGCAACCTTCTGTACTCGTGAGATCCCATCTTGGGGCCTTTTTCGGCGATCTGCCGGAGGGGGATTCGATCACGGAGGGCTTCTACATCAACACCATAGCCTCTCCGATGAAGCGTGAGTAGTTTACCACAGACCTTCGGGTCCATAGTTATTAGCTAGATGGCTTCTTCTCTCTCTTTGGTTCTCAATACAGAGTTCTCCTCGATGTTCTTGGAGATCTATTCGATGTAATACTTTTTTCGGTGTGTTTGCCGAGATCCGATGAATTGTGGATTTATGATCAAGATTATCTATGAATAATATTTGGTTCTTCTCTGAATTCTTATATGCATGATTTGATATCTTTGCAAGTCTCTTCGAATTATCGGTTTAGTTTGTCCTACTAGATTGATCTTTCTTGCAATGGGAGAAGTGCTTAGCTTTGGGTTCAATCTTGCGGTGTCCTTTCCCAGTAACAGTAGGGGCAGCAAGGCACGTATTGTATTGTTGCCATCGAGGATAAAAAGATGGGGTTTATATCATATTGCTTGAGTTTATCCCTCTGCATCATGTCATCTTGCTTAATGCGTTACTCTGTTCTTATGAACTTAATACTCTAGATGCATGCTGGATAGCGGTCGATGTGTGGAGTAATAGTAGTAGATGCAAAATCGTTTCGGTCTACTTGACACGGACGTGATGCCTATATTCATGATCATTGCCTAGATATTCTCATAATTATGCGCTTTTCTATCAATTGCTCGGCAGTAATTTGTTCACCCATCGTAATATATGCTATCATGGGAGAAGCCACTAGTGAAACCTATGGCCCCCGGGTCTATTTTCCATCATATAATCTTCTATTTTACATCATATTAGTTTCCCGTCAACTTGCCAATTTTTGTCGCCGTTTATTTTGCAATCTTGACTTTCCAATCTATACAACAAAAATACCAAAAATATTTACTTTACTATCTTTATCAGTCTCACTGTTGCGAGTGACCGTCAAGGGACTGACAACCCCTTTATTGCGTTGGTTGCAAGGTTCTTGATTGTTTGTGCAGGTACTAGTGACTTGCGTGTAATCTCCTACTGGATTGATACCTTGGTTCAACTGAGGGAAATACTTACGCTACTTTGCTGCATCACCCTTTCCTCTTCAAGGGAAAACCAACGCATGCTCAAGAGGTAGCAATGGTTCGCGCAGTAGCTCCCCTGAATTTCAATGCGTTCCTAGAGAAAGCTAAGCTGAAAGATGATGGAAGTAACTTTGTGGAGTGGGCCCGTAATCTGAGGATTACCCTCACGGCTTCCCATAAGTCTTATGTCCTTGATGCACCGCTTGGTGCGCCACCCCCTCCAGCGACTGTGGACGTTGTGAACGCCTGGCAGTCGCGTGTTGATGACTACTCAATAGTTCAGTGCGCCATGTTGTATGGCTTAGAGCCGGGACTTCAAAGACGTTTTGAATGTCATGGAGCATATGAGATGTTCCTGGAGTTGAAGTTTATCTTTGAGAAGAATTCCCGGATTGAGAGGTATGAGACCTCCAATAAGTTATATGCCTGCAAGATGGAGGAGAACGGGTCTGTCTCGGAATGTCTAGGTACTGGCTGAGTTGGGAATTGAGCTGCCAGAGGCTGTCACTGACAGAGTTCTTCAATCGCTACCACCTAGCTACAAGAGCTTTGTGTTGAACTATAACATGCAAGGGATGAACAAGTCAGTCTCCAAGCTGTTCGCGATGCTGAAAGTCGCCGAGTCAGACATCCAGAAGGAGCATCAAGTGTTTATGGTGAATAAAACCACTAGTTTCAAGAAAGGCAAGGGAAAGAAGGGAAACTTCAAGAAAGGTGGCAAAGCAGTTGCTCCTCCCGTGAAGAAACCCAAGGCTGGACCCAAGCCGGAGACTGAGTGCTTCTATTGCAAGGGAACTTGCCACTGGAAGCAGAACTGCCCCAAGTATTTGGCCGACAAGAAGGGGGCCAACGTCAACAAAGGTATATATGATATACATGTTATTGATGTGTACCTTACCAACTCTCGTTGTAGTGCCTGGGTATTTGATACCGGTTCAGTTGCTCACATTTGCAACTCAAAGCAGGAACTACGGAATAGACGGAGACTGGCGAAGGACGAAGTGATGATGCACGTGAGAAATGGTTCCAAGGTTGATGTGATCGCCGTCGGCATGCTCGGTCTTCGATTACCATCGGGATTAGTGATGAACCTGAATAATTGTTATTTAGTGCATGCGTTGAGCATGAACATTATATCTGGATCTTGTTTAATGCGAGACGGTTACTCATTTAAATCAGAGAATAATGGTTGTTCTATTTATATGGGTAATATCTTTAATGGGCATGCACCCATTGTGAGGGGTTTATACTTATTGAATCTCGATAGTGATGATACACATGCTCATAACACTGATGCCAAAAGATGTAGAGTTGATAATGATAGTACCACTTTCTTGTGGCACTGCCGCTTAGGTCATATTGGTGTAAAGCGCATGAAGAAACTCCATGCTGATGGAATTTTTGAGTCACTTGATTTTGAATCACTTAACACATGCGAACCATGCCTCATGGGCAAGATGACTAAACCCCGTTTTCCGGAATAATGGAACGGGCAAGTGACTTGTTGGAAATCATACATGCTGATGTGTGCGGTCCGATGAGCGTTGCGGAGCGCGGTGGATATCGTTACTTTCTCACTTTCACCGATGATTTGAGTAGATATGGGTATGTCTACTTAATGAAGCATAAGTCTGGAATGTTTGAAAAGTTCAAGCAATTTCAGAGTGAAGTTGAGAATCATCGTAACAAGAAGATTAAAATCCTACGATCCGATTGAGGGGGAGAATATCTGAGTTATGAGTTTGGCAATCACTTAAGACAATGTGGAACCGTTTCACAATTGACGCCACCTGGAACACCACAGCGTAATGGTGTGTCCGAACGTCGTAATCGTACCTTATTGGATATGGTGCGTTCTATGATGTCCCTTTCTGATCTGCCACTCTCGTTTTGGGGTTATGCATCAGAGACAACTGCATTCACTTTAAATAGGGCACCACCTAAGTCCATAGAGACGACACCGTATGAACTGTGGTTTGGCAAGAAACCTAAGTTGTCATTTCTTAAGGTTTGGGGTTGCGATGCTTATGTCAAAAGGCTTCAGCCGGAAAAGCTCGAACCCAAAGCGGACAAATGTGTCTTCACAGGATACCCAAAAGAGACGGTTGGGTATACCTTCTATCTCAGATCCGAAGGCAAAGTGTTTTGTCGCTAAGAATGGGTCCTTTCTCGAGAAAGAGTTTCTCTCGAAAGAATTGAGTGGGAGGAAGATAGAACTTGATGAAGTCGTTGAACCTTTACTTCAACCAGAAAGTAGCACAGCACAGAAAGACGATGTCTGTGGCACCTACGTCATTTGAAGAGGAACCAAATGATGATGATCATGAAGCTTCAGATCAAGTTACTATCGAACCTCGTAGGTCGACAAGGATATGTACCGCTCCCAAGTGGTACGGTAACCCTGTCTTGGAGGTCATGTTATTGGACAACAATTGTGATGAACCTACGAGCTATGGAGAAGCGATGGTGGGCCCGGATTCCGACAAATGGTTAGAGGCCATGAAATCTGAGATGGGATCCATGTATGAAAACAAAGTATGGACTTTAAGTATTACCTGAAGGGCGAAAGGCCATTCAGAATAAATGGATCTTCAAGAAGAAGACGGACGCGGGCGGTTATATCACTGTCCATAAAGCTCGACTTGTGGCAAAGGGGTTTTCACATGTTCAAGAAGTTTACTACGATGAGACTTTCTCACCCGTAGCGATGCTTAAGTCCGTCAGAATCATGTTGGCAATAGTTGCATTTTTCGATTATGAAATCTAGCAGATGGATGGCAAAACAATGTTCCTTAATGGTTTCCTTAAGGAAGAGTTGTATATGATGCAACCGGAAGGTTTTGTCGATCCAGATAATGTTGACAAAGTGTGCAAGCTCCAGCGATCCATTTATGGGCTGGTGCAAGCATCTCGGAGTTGGAATATTCGCTTTGATGAGGTGATCAAGGCGTTTGGGTTTATACAAGTTTATGGAGAAGCTTGTATTTACAAGAAAGTGAGTGGGAGCTCTATAGCGTTTCTAGTATTATATGTGGATGACATATTGCTGATTGGAAACAATATAGAACTTTTGGAAAACGTGAAGGAATATTTGAACAAGAGTTTTTCAATGAAGGACCTAGGAGAAGTTGCTTTCATATTAGGCATCAAGATCTATAGAGATAGATCAAGACGCTTGATAGGACTTTCACAAAGCACACACCTTGATAAGATTTTGAAGAAGTTCAAAATGGATCATCCAAGAAGGGGTTCTTGCCTGTTTTGCAAGGTGTGAAGTTGAGTCAGACTCAATGCCCAGCAACTACAGAGGATAGAGAAAAGATGAGTGTCATCCCCTATGCCTCTGCCATAGACCGGATGTCAGCCTTGCCATAAGTATGGCCGAAAGGTTTCAAAGTAATCCAGGAGTGGATCACTGGAAAACGGTGAAGAATATCCTTAAGTACCTGAAAAGGACTAAGGAAATGTTTCTCGTTTATGGAGGTGATCAAGAGCTCGTCGTAAAGGGTTACGTCGATGCAATCTTTGACACTGATCCGGATGACTCTAAGTCTCAAACCGGATACGTATATATTCTAAATGGGGGAGCGGTAAGCTGGTGCAGTTCCAAGCAAAGCATGGTAGCTGATTCTACATGCGAAGCGGAGTACATAGCTGCCTCGGAGGCAGCAAAGGAAGGTGTCTGGATGACAACACTGGATGACTCTGTTCTGTGACAACACTGGTGCCATTGCTCTAGCCAAGGAACCAAGGTTTCACAAGAGGACTAGACACATAAAGCGACGCTTCAATTCCATCTGCGATTACATCAAGGAGGAAGACATAAACATTTGCAAAGTGCATACGGACCTGAATGTTGCAGATCCGTTGACTAAACCTCTTCCACGGTCAAAGCACGATCAACACCAGAACTCTATGGGTGTTAGATTCATCATCATGTAATGCTAGATTATTGACTCTAGTGCAAGTGGGAGACTGTTGGAAATATGCCCTAGAGGCAATAATAAAGTGGTTATTATAATATTTCCTTGTTCATGATAATCGTTTATTATCCATGCTATAATTGTATTGACCGGAAACTCAAATACATGTGTGGATACATAGACAACAACATGTCCCTAGTGAGCCTCTACCGGACTAGCTCGTTGATCAAAGATGGCTATCGTTTCATAGCCATGGACATGAGTTGTCATTTGATAACGGGATCACATCATTAGGAGAATCATGTGATGGACAAGACCCAAACTATGAACGTAGCATATGATCGTGTTAAGTTTATTGCTATCATTTTTTGCATGTCAAGTATATGTTCCTATGACCATGAGATCATGCAACTCACTGACACCGGAGGAGTGCCTTGTGTGTACCAAACGTCGTAACGTAACTGGGTGACTATAAAGGTGCTCTACAGGTATCTGCGAGGGTGTCTGTTGAGTTGGCATGGATCAAGACTGGGATTTGTCACTCCGTAGGACGAAGAGGTATCTCAGGGGCCCACTTGTTAATACAACATCACAATAAGCTTGCAAGCAATGTGACCAATGAGTTAGTCACGGGATCTTGTATTACGGAACGAGTAAAGAGACTTGCCGGTAACGAGATTGTACTAGGTATGGAGATACCGACGATCGAATCTCGGGCAAGTAACATAACGATAGACAAAGGGAACTGCATACGGGATTAGCTGAATCCTTGACATCGAGGTTGGACCAATAAGATCTTCGTAGAATATGTAGGAACCAATATGGGCATCCAGGTCCCACTATTGTTTATTGACCATAGAGGTGTCTCGGTCATGTCTGCATAATTCTCGAACCCGCAGAGTCTACACACTTAACGTTTGGTGGTGATATAAGTATAGTTGAGTCATTATGGTGGTTACCGAAGGTTGTTCGGAGTCCCGGATGAGATCTCGGACGTGACGAGGAACTCCGGAATGGTCCAGAGGTGAAGATTGATATATTGGACGAAGGGTATTGGCGTCCAGACTTGTTTCGGGGGTACCGGGTGATGACCAGCGTCACCGAAAGGGGTTTCGGGGGGGGCAAGTGTTGGGGGGGCCATGGGCCAAGGGGAGGGGGCAAACCAGCCCACTAAGGGGTTGAGCGCCCCCCTCACCCCACCTCACGTAACCAGGAGGGTTGGGGGCGCCCCCTAGGGCTTCCCACCTCCCGACTTGGGGGGCGAGTCACCCTAGGGGAGATCCCATCTGCCCTGGCCGCCGCCCCCCTAGGGGAAACCCTAGGGGCGCCACCCCCTCCTCCCTTCCCCTATATATATAGAGGTAGAGACAGGGCAGCCGCACCCCCTTGAACACATCTCCACGCCACGGCGCTACCTCTCCTCTCCCTCGCATCCCTCTTCCTCTCCCTAGTGCTTAGCGAAGCTCTGTCGAGATTCCGCCACCACGCCATCGTGCTGCCGGAGGACTCGAGCTACTACTTCACCATCGCTCGCTGGATCAAGGAGGTGAAGGCGTCATCAAGCCGTACGTGTGTTGAACGCGGAGGTACCGTCCGTTCAGCACTTGGATCGGGAGTTCACGGGACGGATCGTGATTGGATCGCGAAGACGTTCAACTACATCAACCACGTTTCTTAACGCTTCCGCTTAGCAATCTACAAGGGTATGTAGATCCAATCTCTCCTCTCATATATGGTCATCTCCTAGATTGGATCTTGGTGAGCGTAGGAAATTTTTTGTTTCCCATGTGCAACGTTCCCCAACAATAAGATCCCAAAACCGGCGCCGAGCAAAAAGGAACCAGATTTTGGAAGAGGTTCGATGATTACTTTCATGAACGTAGGAAGTTTGAGCCCTACAAATGTAAGAGTAACCGGACCAACGTCTCAATTCAAAAGAGATGGGGCTTCATCTAGTTGGAGTGCAACAAGTTTTGTGGTGCCCATGAGAATATCGAAGGCTGCCACGTGAGTGGCCTTGGGATTAAGGACATGGTATGCATGCATCTCTTGTTCATAAGAAGAGCATGCATATGTCATCCTCCTATGCGTATGAATCATTTTGCTTTCATCTCTATTCATAGGCTTTTCAGCCTTGGATGCCTTGAAGGTCCAAATGCGGGCAAGCCATTCACGTTGAGTCATTGTTGAAGGAAGATCAAGGATTGCCCAAGTTCAAGGAACGATATGCCACCCAAAAAATAGGTGGGGGCCTTCATCGGCGGCCGACCCAAGTGTCACTAAGAAGAGGCTAAGGGGGGAAACCAATTCCAAGGTGGACGAAAAACATGATGCTTTGCAATCGCCTGGCAAGAAACTTTGAAGGGGTTCATGACCCAGAAAGAAGAGTGGGAAGAGAGAAAGCGCCAAGAGAAATAGGAGCAAATGAAGGCCTACTTTGACATATAAAAGAAGAAGCTCAGAGATCGATGAGACCAATGTCCGCACAAGAGCCAAGGTGACGGTGTCCTAGACCAGGGGGTACTTACCATGTCGACTCTGGCTAGGTGGGCCGGGCCGAGGACCCCCTTTGTTGGTTCCGTCCTGGGCCATTCGGGCAGCCCATGATGCATACAAAAAAGATCCACAAGACTTGGCATACAAGACAAGAACTCCTCTCCGCTGACGTAGACGAGTAGACTCCTGTTATCCTAGGCCTCCGGCACATTACATAAACTGAAGCTAGGCTAGTCCATGGATCATTAGAATCTTACACCACAATCTCGTGGTAGACACATGTACTCTGTACTATACCCCAATACAATCAACACAAGCATGATGTATGATATTATCTCTTCGAGGGAGCCCAAACCTGGATAAAATCTCCATGTCTTTGATATCCTCGTTCCAAGACATCTAGCTTAGGATCCCTACCTTGAGATCGGCCGGATTTGGCTCCGTCAGTGGTGGCCCATACAGGTCATGCTAGTTGATCACATCGCGGATCGATGGGCGTCTTCATCAACATCAACTTCGATCTCAACCGAGATCATGGGAAACTTCGTCCATGAAGCTCGGGGTTTCAACGTCAACTTTGCCCTCGCGTGATTGTGCATAATTTTCTGGACAACGGATTCATCCCAATGGTCTAGTATGCCGATTATGGTTCAATCTGATTCTATGGTAGCTTTGTCTCTTTGTCAGACACTCCGCTCGTCAAATCACAATTTGGTAGTTTAGTTAATGATACTACGAACTTTTTAGCTGTTAGGGAGTTTAAACCTATGAAGCTAGGAAGAGATCAAAATAGAGGGCTCTTATCGGATGCCCGCATGCATCCAATAGGTGAGCTTTCACTTAAGCATCGCCCAAAACGGGCCGGCCCATTCCCACACGTCAGATGGAAAATGACAGAAAAAATAAAACTACAGGCAACGGAGCCGAACTCATGATCTCACGCTAGATAGCAGCGTTGCTAGCCATCGAGTATGGCCAAATTGCAACGCTACATTTAAAATACTATGTACAATGGTAGACCCTTTTTAAAAACAAGAAAAATCAACATTTCTTTGAAAAAAATGTGAAATTTTTTCTTTAAAAAGTTAGAATAATGTTTTAAAATCGTGAACAAACTTTTCAAACATGAATAATTATTGAAAACATGAACAAAAATTCTAAAATGCCAAATGATGAACACTTTCAAAAATATGCACTGAAGATTTTTGTAAGATACATTATTTTTTTTTACATAAACACGAAACATTTTTGCAATATACGTTGAACAAATATTTAATGCACATTTAAAATTTTTGGGACATACACTGAACAAATATTTAAATACACATTGAACATTTATGTGATACATGCGGAACAATTTTTAACATTTTTGAAATATGTTGAACATTTTCTTAATATAGGATGAACATTTCCTTAAATAAACATTTTTGTTGATAAAACAGGAATGAAACTTGTATAATGCACAAAAAGAAAACAAAAAAGAAAAATAGAAAAGAAAGAGAAACATAAACAGAAAAAAGGAAAAGAAGAAAGAAATAGAAACATAAACAAAAAAGAGAAGAAACAACAGGGTGACCTTGGGCCAGCCCAAACTGAGGCGTCGGGAGGCCGAGCTTCAGCAAAGTCACGTTGTTCTGACGCTCGCCAGCGTCAAATAGGAATATCCATCAAAATAGGGTGACTAATTATGCTCGCACAGACTGTAGTACACTGTCTGACTAATTATGTTCACAGAGACCGCAACACCATTATTGGTTGCAACGTGGGCCGATCTTGTATTGGCCGATTGTAACCCCTTTGTTGGTTGCAACATGGGCTGGTCTTCATCTCCGATCTTTTGTATTGGCCGATTGTAACCCGTTTGAAATTGAATAAAACTCCCTGATTGCTCGCAAAAAGGAAAATACCTCGCAGGTAGGCCGTGGGCTGAAGCCAGAGCTAAGCCCGAAACGACCTAATTAAGCCTCACCCAACCTTTGCAGGCCGGCCGCGAGCCGAAGCCTTCTCGATCAACCGAGCAGGTCCACTACCTCGCTCTTCGCCGCAATCCCCACATTCATTCATTCTTACCGAGAATCCCCAAATCCCCAACCCCGACTGACGACGAGTGGATCTGTTCCGGCGCTTCCTGCCGCCGTCGACCATGGCGTCTTCCAACTCCGGCGGCATCCCCATCAAGGTCAGCGACTCCCCCTTCTTCCCCTCTCACCCACGACCCTCGAGCCCACGAGCGCCGTTTGAGGATTTAGCGGCGAGCCGGGTCGGGTTCCTGTGGATCGCCCGAAGAAGAGACTGGTGTCTGTCATCTCCACCGGTTCTTCCGGGAATTTCCCTGCTTCGAACTGCATGATTTCTCTAGCGCTTGCAATTTTGCTGGCCTTAGCTTCCGCTTCCTTGGGTATAGGCGTATAGCCTCCGTTTGGGAAAAATAGGTAACTTTGGGTCAACAGGTGAAACGGCCCGCCGTAGTTATCTCGTTGAATAAGGTTCAAATTTGCACGGCGACATGCAGGACAGTTATAATCCCTAGATCGAACGCCTCTAAATTTTGATGCATGCGGCAGTATTCCTCTGGTCCATTTCATGGCTATAGGCTCAAACAGGGTTTTAGCGAGTTTGCTCATTCAATATGTGCTTTGTCAATTGCAGGCGGAACAGGATTCGGATGGCTCGGCCCAGAGCACAGCTGATATGACTGCTTTTGTATGTATTTTATCTTCCTTTTGAGTTTATATAGATTGTAAATTTGAGGCGTAATTCTCGCTCATCTTTTGCCTTTGCCTACTGCTTGCAGGTGCAAAATCTTCTAGTTCAGATGGTAAGGCTTTCTTTTGTTTGCAGTGCACTGCGCGTGTGAGTCCACCTACTTTTCTCTTACTGAATCTGATTTCCTTGCAGCAAACCAGGTTCCAAACTATGTCAGAGAACATCATTACAAAGAATATCCTTATAAATCAGTTCATTTTTGCATTTTATTTTATTTTTACTTCATTCGGTTTTCTGGTCACAGTTCTTTTAGATAACGCATTTTCAATCACAGGTGAACATTTGACAAATATACTCATGTGCTACTAGATCGTTGATTTGTCCATTTGTAAGGGAAAATTATAGTGCAAATGCATGACCCAGATTCCCGTAGTAACTGAGGATCTTTAAAATTTGTGAATTTAATTAGGAGGGTAGCTCATGTGCAAACTTTCAAACCCTTGCAGACTGCAATCTTCTTTCGTTATTGTTCCTTAACTTCTTAAAAGTATGGAACAAGCACTCATATCGTTTGCTAACTTGTTAGAGCTGATGTATGAGACCATTTCTATAAGAGTGACACCAGGGACTAGTGGCACTAGTTTTGAATAATGCGACCTTTATTATCAGCATTCAGACCATACCTCCCTTTGAAATGTTCACTTGTCGAGCACTTACTGGATATTATTGTCTACATATGCCTCCCTGCTTTTTTGTATAATCCTTAACCAGTACTTACTAGATGAAATGGGTGCAAGAATCGATGAATTGGAGCTGAGCATCAATGACCTCAAGGCTGAAATGGGCAGCGATGGTATGACCCCTACTAAAGTGAAGGACGAAGAATCAAAGCCAGCAGACAGCTCTGCCTGATTTAAGCAGAAGTAGCAGAAGCAAGTCGTATTAGTCTTGGTTCCATGTCAATATCATCAGCCATTCATCACTAACTTAATGCATGTTATGAGATGTTATTCGCACTGTTATATGCATTTGAGATCTACAGTACCTGTCGTGAGAGATTTCTCTTGATGCATTGATGCTTGCTGAGTGGTTTGCTATAAATTTTAGTTCCCAGAAATGGTTTTATCATCCCCTTCCTAAGGGGCACTTTTTTTCTAGTGGATGGAACTAGTGTAAAAAAAGGGAAAGTGTGGCGCTATTTTTTTTTAAGGATCAAACTAGTGTGGTGCTCATTTTCTTCGAAAGAGCCCAATTATTAGTCTTGCAGCAAAACTTAACTATGCCATGAGCTATGCGATGCATAACAAACCTGGCATAGTGTAAGCATCATTTATCCTGCTTTCATGTTTTCTTAAGGCCATCGTAGTTGATAGATGGGTGATACTTTCAGGGTGCCTCATACATACAACACATAATTCCCATAAAATTATTGTGTATGCAAAATTGTTGCAACAGTTTTTCTGTAACATGTTGCATTGTTTGAACCACGCTCACACAACAAAAAATTCTTGGGATGCAGCAAACCCCCATTCCCTGAGACCATAGAGTAAAAAATGTGTCACATCTTATACCATGAGAAATAACGCAAGCAACATAGAGAAACGATCTGTATAGATAAAGAAACATATTTGGAACATAAACTCAAAACTGAATGGTTGCAATAAAACGTTGATGTAAACAACAAACACCTCGATGTCAAGAATGGAGACGCCAACTTCACCAACGCGGACGACATCATACTAATTCCCCACGGTCCCGATATCTTACCTGATAGGCTGATACGGGGCAAGCCGCTAGGGTGACTGGATAAGAGCATTACTAGTAGAGCCCTCAAACCCCTAAAAATAACCGTTTTTTTTACAGTTTTCGCCGAAAAAACGCCGTAGACTAGAACCTCTAAACCCTCAAACCCGTAAAAAAATTTAGAGGTCCAACCCTCAAACCACTTTGCAACCTGAAGAAGTAGGGGTTGAGAGGAAAATCTCCCCCCAACCCGCACTTCTCCTCCTCTCTCGCGCGGGAGCCAACTGCCTCCTCCTCCTCCCGCCGCCTCCTGCCGCGCCGGCCATGGAGGGCCCCGCCGCCGCGGCGCCCCCGCCCCCGCCCCCGCCCCCGCCCCCGCCCACCCGACCGTGGCCGACGTGGTGGCGGCGACCCACGTCGGGGCCAAGCGGCGGCGGGCGGGCCTCGCACCTCCTCCTGCCGCCTCCCCGGCTCCCGCCCCGGCCACCGTCACCGCCCCGGCGCCCGCCCCGGCCACCAAGAAGAGCCGGCCGAAGGCGGCCTCTCATGGGCCGCGAGGGGCGGCCTCCAAGGTCGCCGGCTCGTCCCCGGCCGTGACCAAGCCGCGGAAGAAGCCCGCGCAGCGGAACAAGCCCGCGGCCCCGCCCGCCGCCGTCGCCGAACCTCCTCCCGCCGCGCACGAGGTGTTCGAGGAAATGGCAACCCCATCCTCGTTCATGGACCTCCTCCAAAACGCGGAGGTGGACCTCGGAGCTCCGCCCCTAGACCCCTTTAGGGTTGGTGACGACTTGGAGGAAAAGGAGGAAGATGAGGAGGATGAAGGGGATGACGAGGAGGAGGTGGCCGAGATAGGGGAGGAGGCATTCACCGCCGCTTCCCGCCCACACGCGCGGTCGACAAACTACACCGAGCCGGAAGATGTCCTCTTGGTTCGTGCTTGGGCAGCTGTGGGAATGGATGCAACCACCGACACCGATCAAACCGGTAAACGGTATTGGCAAAGGATCGAGGACGTCTATTGTAGGATCAAGCCGAAGAATAGTGGGTTCATCCATCGCACTTTCCGGTCGCTTCAAGGCCGGTGGGAGTTGATCAAGCCCGCTTGTGCTCGTTGGAGTGCGGCCATGGACCAAGTGAGGGATGCACCACCTAGTGGAACCGTGGAGAGCGACTATGTGAGTACATATTTCTTCACTATTTTGATTATGTGTGTGCACTATGCTATTGGTGGGTTCTTATGTGATTTATGTGTGGTTGATAGGAGACAATTGCCGGCATGAGGTACAAGGAGATGGCCGCTTCCAAGGGCAAGCCATTCCCATTTAAGCATGTTTGGTCAATTCTTCAAACCTTTGACAAGTGGAAGTTGAGGGATCAAGAGACCGCACCCAAGAAGTCGGCAATGCTAAGGATGGATGATAGTGAAGATGAGGAGGAGAGGAACTTGGGCAAGCCCGAGGAAACCAAGAAGGGCAAGCTAAGGGTGAAGATGGAAGAAGAGGCGTCAAGCCTAAGGGAGAAGATGGACCACATGATGAAGGCAAGAGAGGAATTGACAACGAAGACATTGGAGACGAAGCTTCTTATCACCGAGAAGAAGAAAGAGGTCAAGCTTGCACAAGTTGAAGCAAAGCGTGAAGAAGCAAAGCGCAAGGCCGAGTTGGAGGAGAGGATGATCAAGCTCAAAGAGGCAAAGGTATGGAAAGAACTCATGGTGGAAGAGAAAGAGCACATTATGATGTCCAAGAAGGACATGGATCAAGACCAATTGCAATGGTGGAAGGACACCAAGGAGGACATCGCAGAGAGGAAGAGGATGTTTCGTGTTGCGTCCTCTACTTTTCGAGGTGACACTCCGATGAGTAGTTGTGGTGATGGCGGTGTGTACGACTCCACCGGTGCCGATGGAGATGCTTGATGGAGCCCGCTTGTGGTCTAGGAGATGGCGCCGAGGTGCAACTTTTTGGTGATGGTGCCGATGAGAGGAGGAAGATGATGATTTTGTGATGTAAACTATTAAACCATGCATCAATGATTGTCATTTGGTAGTTTGTTTGGAAGTTGATTGTGTTCTTGTTGTCATAAATTATGAGATGTCAAATGATAGATTTAAAGGTTGGGGTCGAGGCAAAGACTAGAACCCTCAAATCTAATCCTTAAAGCAGTTTAAGGGTTGGGTTTAAGGGTTCTAGTATTTGCCCCTGTTTTTCAACCCTTAAAAGTGTCAAAAAGTGGCACTTCTCAACCCTTAAAACTGCTTTAAGGATTTGAGGGTTTGAGGGTTCTACTAGTAATGCTTAGTTTACATCACAAAATCATCATCTTCCTCCTCTCATCGGCACCATCACCAAAAAGTTGCACCTCGGCGCCATCTCCTAGACCACAAGCGGGCTCCATCAAGCATCTCCATCGGCACCGGTGGAGTCGTACACACCGCCATCACCACAACTACTCATCGGAGTGTCACCTCGAAAAGTAGAGGATGCAACACGGAACATCCTCTTCCTCTCTGCGATGTCCTCCTTGGTGTCCTTCCACCATTGCAATTGGTCTTGATCCATGTCCTTCTTGGACATCATAATGTGCTCTTTCTCTTCCACCATGAGTTCTTTCCATACCTTTGCCTCTTTGAGCTTGATCATCCTCTCCTCCAACTCGGCCTTGCGCTTTGCTTCTTCACGCTTTGCTTCAACTTGTGCAAGCTTGACCTCTTTCTTCTTCTCGGTGATAAGAAACTTCGTCTTCAATGTCTTCGTTGTCAATTCCTCTCTTGCCTTCATCATGTGGTCCATCTTCTCCCTTAGGCTTGACGCCTCTTCTTCCATCTTCACCCTTAGCTTGCCCTTCTTGGTTCCCTTGGGCTTGCCCAAGTTCCTCTCCTCCTCATCTTCACTATCATCCATCCTTAGCATTGCCGACTTCTTGGGTGCGGTCTCTTGATCCCTCAACTTCCACTTGTCAAAGGTTTGAAGAATTGACCAAACATGCTTAAATGGGAATGGCTTGCCCTTGGAAGCGGCCATCTCCTTGTACCTCATGCCGGCAATTGTCTCCTATCAACCACACATAAATCACATAAGAACCCACCAATAGCATAGTGCACACACATAATCAAAATAGTGAAGAAATATGTACTCACATAGTCGCTCTCCACGGTTCCACTAGGTGGTGCATCCCTCACTTGGTCCATGGCCGCACTCCAACGAGCACAAGCGGGCTTGATCAACTCCCACCGGCCTTGAAGCGACCGGAAAGTGCGATGGATGAACCCACTATTCTTCGGCTTGATCCTACAATAGACGTCCTCGATCCTTTGCCAATACCGTTTACCGGTTTGATCGGTGTCGGTGGTTGCATCCATTCCCACAGCTGCCCAAGCACGAACCAAGAGGACATCTTCCGGCTCGGTGTAGTTTGTCGACCGCGCGTGTGGGCGGGAAGCGGCGGTGAATGCCTCCTCCCCTATCTCGGCCACCTCCTCCTCGTCATCCCCTTCATCCTCCTCATCTTCCTCCTTTTCCTCCAAGTCGTCACCAACCCTAAAGGGGTCTAGGGGCGGATCTCCGAGGTCCACCTCCGCGTTTTGGAGGAGGTCCATGAACGAGGATGGGGTTGCCATTTCCTCGAACACCTCGTGCGCGGCGGGAGGAGGTTCGGCGACGGCGGCGGGCGGGGCCGCGGGCTTGTTCCGCTGCGCGGGCTTCTTCCGCGGCTTGGTCACGGCCGGGGACGAGCCGGCGACCTTGGAGGCCGCCCCTCGCGGCCCATGAGAGGCCGCCTTCGGCCGGCTCTTCTTGGTGGCCGGGGCGGGAGCCGGGGAGGCGGCAGGAGGAGGTGCGAGGCCCGCCCGCCGCCGCTTGGCCCCGACGTGGGTCGCCGCCACCACGTCGGCCACGGTCGGGTGGGCGGGGGCGGGGGCGGGGGCGGGCGCGGCGGGCGGGGGCGCCGCGGCGGCGGGGCCCTCCATGGCCGGCGCGGCAGGAGGCGGCGGGAGGAGGAGGCCGGGAGGAGGAGGCAGTTGGCTCCCGCGCGAGAGAGGAGGAGAAGTGCGGGTTGGGGGGAGATTTTCCTCTCAACCCCTACTTCTTCAGGTTGCAAAGTGGTTTGAGGGTTGGACCTCTAAATTTTTTTACGGGTTTGAGGGTTTAGAGGTTCTAGTCTACGGCGTTTTTTCGGCAAAAACTGTAAAAAAAAAGCGGTTATTTTTAGGGGTTTGAGGGTTTGATGGCTCTACTAGTAATGCTCTAAGGTGGATTTGAGAAGTAACACAAGAATCAAGGACAAAATAAAAGGAACACAAGTGGAGAATCCTCGTAGGACAAGGTCCACATCGATTACTCCTCAACCCAAGTCAATCCAAGAACAGTAAAGAGAATAAAAGGTAAACAAGGGTAGTTCCCTAAATCTCTAAGAGAGATGGAGGTCTTAAGAGATACTCCCTCCATTCCAGAATATAAGGTGTGTTGATTTCCATGCAAATCAAGCATTTGAATGTTTGACAGATTATATATAAAATAAAATAATAACATTTGCAATACCTAATAGATAAAATATAAAAGTATTTTTCTTGATGGATCAAATGATATAAATTTTGTATTGTGTATATTAACATATTTTTCTAAAAACTCGGTCAGAGTCAAGGCCGAGGCCACGAGGTACGCCAGAGTGCTGGACAACTGGACCCAGTGTGTCCAAAAAGCTTCTCCTTACTTTGGACCTTGGGGCTTCATCTTCTTCTCCTCCTTGCTATCCTTCCTCACTTCTCTGTGGTGGTCATCATCATATCTAATCACACACAAGGTTCCATTTTGAGGTAGTGATCATGTCTCATCCAAATGTATAAGGAGCTCAATTAGGAGAAAAGTCACCTCAGCTTCACTGACTCTTGCACAAGATATTGTCATTGGTCAACAAGTCCATGGTGACATCGATGGGATTGCTCCACATGTTACATGTCTCTTTTTTTTGCATGTTACATGTCTTTAACCACTAGCGTGTTCATGTTTTCCTAAACACTAATGCGAGTCACTAGCAAAAAAAAAAAACAGCTCACTCAACACCATTAATTAGTCAAATGGAAGATCAACTCAACTTCATTGGCGTTAAGAGGTGGGGAGATGCCCAAATAACATCTTCCTACCGTTCTTTCAGGAACCAAACATGCACCATCCAATACAACAAAGGCATAAACGAATAGCACTATCTTGCACACTAACAAAACCTCGCACCAGCAACGACAAATAATATACATACACGCCAACAGCCCGATCGGATACAGGGCAGTATTTCTCTAGAGAGTTTTGGCATTTAGTTCAAATGTGGACTGAACACCGAAGCTACCAGAAAAAGTATCCAAACACCACCAAGCCAATGAGCCTACACCACATGCATTGAACCTAACAAATCACTAGGAGAAATCTGAAGCCCAATAAATAATCTCATGTAAACGGTTCACTTCCGCAAAACCTTCTGTACGGCAACCCGTTGTGGATTTGTTAAGCCCTGCAAACAGTAGTTCGGTTCAACAATACTGTATTCTCATGAACATGAGATGCAGCAGGGTAAAGTAAACAGCCAAGGACACCTTACCTGGCAAAGGTACTCAAAAAGTGGCCGATCACTGTCCCACAGGTTGACAAAGGTGTTCGTTAGAAAGTCCAACAATTTCACCTGCAAAACAAAAGAGTATTATATGGTTGAGTTAATATCATACTACTAATTTTAGTGATGGAACTTTGCAGCCAAAGGCTGAAAACACACCTCATTAAGAGAGTCATTTTTTGCCAGATCGTCATCATAACTGTCGTCTTCATCCTATAGAAGATTGGAGTAGACAGAGAAATGAATATGACAAAATTGCATGCTAGCAACAATTAACTACTACTCACGATATCAAAGAAAAAAAGGAACTTCTCCTTGCTATATACCTCATCGAAAACTTTTGCCATAGCATTTAGATGCTCCACTGACGGATTAGCATTCGAAGGAACTGATGCTGAATACATTATATCCTGTGGAGTCGCATCACCATTCTGAACCTCTTCCCAGTCACTATCCTGTATAGAAAAACACTCTTAAGTGGACCATTCTACTTTACAATTTAATTGATGAGTTAGTGCAGAAACCTCTTCATCAATATTGTCAGCATCATCACCGACTTGCTCTTGAATTTCAGCTAAAGTATCTGCTAACAGTGCGAATATCTGCATATGCATATTTGGGGATGCTATGAGTAAATGCTAAAAGATATAATGGAAACATAAACTGATGTCTGGCCCAACATTTGAACATTACATATGAAAAACACTGATCTTGGTGAGAGATTTCTTTATAGATTTTAAAAATTTGCATGAAATGTTCCTTCAAAAGTAAATCTGCTGGGAGAGAAGCTATGGTTGTGAAATCATTGGTTACCTTAGATGGGAGTGGAATCTTGGTCCAGTTATCTGGAGTTACCCGAGCTTTTGACCGTGTGGTTATACCTGCACTAGTCTGAACTTTTCTAGGTAAGACTCGTGAAACTCGCAGACAAGGTATGAACTATTGAGCACCAAATAGACTTGCAATGGTAGTACCTTAACAAGATGTCCGTTAACTTCAATCCTAGATAGCTCAGGATGACGTGTAGATATGAGCAGAGCTAACGCAGTAGTTGTTACCTTTATCTGGTAGGCTCCCTGAATTTCACCTATATTTATATTTACCAGGAAACCTCTTATTAAGGGGGAAAAGGAAAGAAGACACATTATCCCCCCTATGTTATTATGTTGCACATGTACTCACCTTGTAGCTGTGACCATTCTGACATAATATAAGCCAATGAACTTCCGTAGCCCTGGGCAGGAATTGCAAGTAGAAGGTTGATAAACTGATCAACGTTCGGTGCACTTAGATGTACCTGCA
Source organism: Aegilops tauschii subsp. strangulata (assembly GCF_002575655.3). Lineage (NCBI taxonomy): Eukaryota > Viridiplantae > Streptophyta > Magnoliopsida > Poales > Poaceae > Aegilops > Aegilops tauschii. The sequence goes on from NC_053041.3 coordinate 178,868,775, forward strand.
ACAGGTGATAAATATTTAAATAATCCTGTATGGAACACTTGATGCACTATAAGAAAAGATTCAATGATAGGGTTAAATTTCATTTGCAGGAAGTGTTATCAGATAATGGTACAGAATAAAGAGAACACTAAGTACTAGGAGTATTTGACATCTGGATCCTCGATTCTTACGTGAAACAAAAAATGGCATGTTGCTCTCCCGGAGGTGCAATGGCATCCACAGAATATGATCAAAAAGGTGAGTTGGCTAAATACAGTACGAAATGGCAAATTTTAAGGTGGAACAACCAATAAAAACTAAGGATTGGAACAAATACCTTGAATTGTTTCCACGTAAGAGGCTCAAAAAACAAATATATATTGCTAAACGCACTCTAAGCCTAAATGGAGATTGGTCGTGGCAGAGATGAAACAAGAGCAGTAAACCAAATAAACATTAAATTAACTGACTAAGATACCAGATGCATATGTTAAACTTTTGCTTATACTGGTTTCGTAGATCCAAATGACTTCACTAATCTAGAGAGAGAGAGGATGCAACTCACTAGTCTGGCTATTATAACAACAAGAGAGCTCTTCAATCCTGCAATGTCGCTCGTTTGCATACGCCTCACAATGGCAGCAATAAGCTCCGGAATGTGGGGAGATAGGTGTGAAGGTAGATGTAAAATAAGTTGTAAAATGTAACTCCCAACGAAAAGTGACACTGAACTTTCCAATTCTGGATCTAAAAGCCTGTTAAGACAATGAAGAACCATGGCGTAAGCATGCAGGTAAATATCAAAACAAACACTGCATCGAGAATATGCAAGAAGCAATTTACTATAACATCACACTTCAGCAAGGCTAAGTGGCTAATGCTTAGTTGTTCACTTTCATCAAATTCCTTTTGATTGCTGGTGAAGTATGTGCAATAAATTAAGAACTGTGTAACTGATTTCCCCACAGTAAGTTAAATATATGCAATCTTCAGTTACCTTGAAGCTGCACTAAGTAGCATCTTCAATGTACTTCCTTGTTCACCACCCCAAACAAGCAACTCCTGCCGGCCACCTGATATAAATGCTGCCAAACATTCTGTCGCGTTCTGAATTGGCAATAAAGTAGCATATCAATAATAAATCCAAACAAAATATGTCAACTATACTTGAATGATCTAATCATTTACCTGCATCTCTCCATGGTCATCACTTTCAAGAACAATCTGAATGGTAGATGTAAAGCATGTGTCAAACACTGCCTTAACCACAGCAGCTGGAGCATTCTGAAATTTACACAACAGCATTAAGATTTTCATTAATAAGTTTATACAGTATTTTTACAATAATATTTTCCTTTTAACTACATTGAATTTAGGAAACGTGGACTATGAAGACATACTTTGAGTATCATCGTCAGGAGGTCCAGTGAACCTGCAACTAGTCCATCCGGCTGGATCTTGGACTAGCAAATGAACCACAAATAAGATTTGCATTTTGCGGGCAAATGCAGAAAAAACATGACAATGATGTAACACTGGCTTTAGCGTCTTACTTTTGATAAAATTGTCCCTATTGTTGGAAGAATCCGGGACACAAGCGGTTCTAAGCATCCAGGAGCATTCTTGATGGCCTAAAAACTAAGGGATCCTGTTAGGTAGGCTGCAATTTTATGGGTTGCAATAACCAAAAAATGTGTACAAAATTGCCGATACACAGGTAAGTTCTTGTAAATGGCCTAAACAATACACAAACCAGCCACGATAAAGAAAAATCATGCAGAACTCATGCATGCTCATTGGTAGTCAAAATTAATCAATACTTAGGAGAAATATTACAGCAAAATATACATAAGCATTAATCCATACAGAAAATCTCCTTTGGTAAATTCCCATTTGCCATCTTACAGATATTTGGACATAATAGTTCCAATTTCCAGGAACACATAACATCTGTCAGACCAATCTCAATTTGTAAACTGTAACAATTAAATTTCAAAAGTTTCTTGGTGTACATCATTGATAATGTGTTAAAAATATGAGCATTATTTAAACATGAACCACAATCATACAATAATGAGAAATTAAATAAGAGAAGTCGTGGATAGACCAGCAGATTCTGACGAGAACTTACCTCTAGAACTTCTACAGCATCAATACTGATGAATGGGTCAGCAATGTGTTGGGCCCATACATCTAGTATGATAGGAGAGATGACTGGCTCGATTGATGTTGATTGTTCACCACCTACATATCAAGTGGAAAGATGTTGATCTTATGGGCAAGCAAAACTTTAATTATCAATATACCATACACATATTTTACTATAATATGCATTGATAAGTGTGTTGAGTAGCTGACGGACCAGATTTAATGGCTGATTGGAGGGTTTCTAGAACAAGATGCAGTGTTTCATCAGATGCCTGCCATAAAACTTCCATGTACTTATTTCCTTCAAGAAGTCGAAGCAGGTAAGTTTACAATTCTATATACAAGTATACAACATTACCTGCCTCAGAAGATCAACAAGAGATGAGAGTATGCCCATAATGTTGTTTGGCATCGAACTTTGATTAGATTCCGGTAGAAGTTCAGCCAGTGCCCTACATGCTCCTACTTTAACTGGAGGTGGCCTGCCAAACAAATATCGCACCGATGAATACAGTTCTCCATTGTGTCAGGAATTGGACGACATATAAGTTCACGGACTTACACATCTGAGGCAATTGCATGAGCAGCATTGCATAGATATTGTTCACAGATCCCCTTACTTATCTGGCATTTTTTTTCGCAAATCAGCTTTGCTGAACATATAGAAATAGATATAGGGAAAAAGAGGTAAGGGTAAGGAAGTTCACCAATGAAGAGAACTTGGCCACAACAGAGAATGCACGTGCATGAAGAAATGGGTACTGGTGCACCCCTAAAAATCAGAAGATTAGTAAATAGCATAGGAAGATATACAATTTTCCAAACCAAAGTAAGGAAAGATACCTGTTCCCACAATATCAGTTACCATCTGCTCAAGTAAATCTCGCACATTGTAACCAGAATCCTAAACAATCAGAAAGCACTTAATGAATAAAAGACTCACAAATTCTATTATTGATTTCAATAACTGAAAAAAGGAAAAAGGCAAAATTGCATCTGGGCCCCACTGCCCTACCCAGTACAAAAGAACAACTCACAAGCACGTCTGTCTAGCTGACACACACAGACAAACGCCCCGATAAGTGGAATTTAACTATCTGAATGTGCAAAAGGACTTATCCAGCCTTACGTGAGACCACTACATGTAATAACAAAAAAAATATTGCCACTGCAACCAGGCCCATTAGCAGACAATTTTGGCATGTGCATACATTTTGAATCGTCAACAGAATTGTGAGTATGGGCCGGCTCATGTGGTAAAGGATAATTGGCTGCATGAAATTCTCAGGTTTTCTAGTTAGCAATCAATCAACAACACTAGCTCGTACACAGAGCATCTGATTTGCAATTTGTTTGAATATTGAGTTTGGCATGGGGAGATTACTAAAATGAGGATTGTATTAAATACATCATGATGCCTTGGACTATAAACCTGCGGGGTGTGCTCTTTCCCTGGAAAAGTATTATATAGTCATGGCAGGTTAGATAGTATTCGACTACACTCTCTAACACACTAGACAAGACCATGGACTTGGGCAATGGCATGCTTGACAAACATTGGCTTACACATGGCTAATCCTTCTTTGCTCCAAAGAACTCTTCTCAAACCCATATTCTAGATCCTACTGCAGCCACACCCATTATCCAGCTCGGTCCAAGGACTCTTCTCTAATCTCACTAAACAAGACCATACACTTGGTGATGCCACTTCATCAACTTCCCCACAGCACCAGGGGTTCCTTTGCACTCTTCTCTAATCTCACTAAACAAGACCTTAAACTTGGTGATGCCACTTCATCAACTTCCCTACAGCACCAGGGGTTCCTTCGAACGGCCTTGCCGTAGTGCCAGCGCTCTCTCCCTCTGCAGCAAAGGCTGGGCTCATGAAGGTGATTAGGTGGACAACGGTGCTGGTGACAAAGCTGTTGTGGATTGTGCTGCGAATGTGGCTGCATGTGCAAGCACATGATGCCGCACATCACAGTGCAGGAATGTGTTCATGGTGACAGGCAATCGGCTGCCTATTATAAGTTGCATTAGTGTCCGCATCAATATGGTCAACCTCCAGGCCAACATACAGTCAAGCTACAACTGACTCACCCAGTTGGTAGGTTGGATAGCACATGTAAGCTTCTCGTGACAATTAACTATGGGGCATGGGGACTAACAAGCTCAGGCCTAGTTCGACTCAGGCGGAAGCAGAAGCAGAAAGATGGCGAAAAGAAAATAAATACAATTGAAAAGAGTATCAAAGTGAGTAATGACTTGGTGCCAATTTTAAGCAGATTTAATTATTTATTTCTCTCCAATTCACAGGGGTGTTCCCTTTCATTTGCAGTTTTTGAGAGATACCACGTCATACTATTACAGGCTATCCAAGGTGGCAGACTAAACATGCCACACCATCCCAGAAGTACTCAATTGTAAGATCAAGGTAGTAAAGTAGCATTGAAAACCTATATAAAAAGTGGATGGATTTTGCCAACAGAAGAGCAATGAGTTAATGAAACTAATCGGCACAACAACAAAATTAAACCAACCTGTGCTTCACACAGATGTTCTGATAGTGAACCTAGAGCAAAAAGTGATGCTTCATGAAGCTGGCACACAAAGAAATGATGTATTAGATAGCATCAACTGCAAAAGACACTACAATACTTGGAGGGTAATAAAACGAGTAAACAACAGATTAAAATATAGCTAACTACTAAACAAGACAACTTAAGGGGAGCAACTTAGAACTTTTGTCAAACAAGATTCACCAAATTGACTTAGTCTAAATACATCACCAAAATAGTGAGGAACATAATTAGAGTAGCATTATTGATAGTTGATAAGAGCTAAGATATTAAGCGGTGATTTCCTTTAGAACTTTTTCAAAAGCTAACAACTCACTCTCCACCAGTCGGCAGAACCCGCTTGTTTTAATTCACGTGATTCACGAAAACAAACTTGTGAAGCTTCCAAAATTGCGTCAATTCCGTAATCCTCGTAGGCAGTGACTATCTCTTCCAGCAAAAGAGATCCTGAAACCATGAGCATGTGAGGAAAATGTCTTGTGTTTGACAAATTCCTATTTAAGAGGAGATTTTAAATCTGTGCGTCCCTTGTAATGAACATGGTTGTTTACCCCCAAGCAAAAGATGGAAGCAAGCAAAGACATTTCAATGTTGATTGTTTAATATGAGCAAGCCTACAATAATATAATTTTAGTTTATTACTAAACAAGGGCACTAAAACATTCCACCGTTAATATAGATTGAATAAAATTGACAAACAGAAGCAAAATTTCAGCTCATACCAGACACACGACAGCTATAAGTTACATCATCCTCATCAGCAACATACTGGTTAGCATCACGTGACCAGTTTTGCACCTAGAATAACAAAATAAATAGATATGTTTGAATTTCAAGCAAAAAACTAGCATGCCGGTAATTTTTGCTTATGTAAGATGAGATATATATACTAGCCATGTATCAACCAGTTCATATACCTGTTCCTCAGTTATCTGTTGAAAGGATATAGTGTAGTATGCTAGCTCTTTAATGTTTCCTGCAATAACCTAGTGTGACAGCAGAGACAATTATTAAAAAGAAAAAAGATGCACAAATGTATGTTGTTAAAAGGGGATACCTTCGCTAACATAGAATTTCCCACAATTGTTGTCCATAGCTCAAATAACTGGAAAATATGAGAATATGGTAAAAGACACGCAAGCAAAGGCGCCAAATGGACTACAGTACAATAAAAGAGAAAAGTAACTAGAACGAAAGTACCAATGGAATAGAAATAGAGGACGCATGAAATTACCTGAATCTCAAAGGATTCGAGACTTCTTTCACTACCATCAGAATCATAGCCCACATTATCAGCATTCTCTGAAGCTTGAATGATTGACAGGTGATAGACCTTGAAGGATGAAACAAAGGTCTGCCACAGAGGCCCAAGAACAGCTGTACAAAATTGGCCCATTAATCAGAAAGGCAGAAGAGTAAGAGCAAAGCTAATAGTGCATTATACTTGCCAGAAATTTTAGCTTCAGGTAGTCTAGGGAAGTTCTGGATAAGCTGGAGTAAACACTTCAGCACCTGATCATCAGACAAGCATTGGATTTGACAACTACGAATAATGGAAGACTTCAATCTTACAAGACAGTTGTACGAGACATACCTCCATCTGCATACTCCAGTCATCAGGATTTGGGGACAGCACCGGTGAATTTAAAATTATAGAGAATTGCTCCACAAGTGGATCAAGCATTGAAGTCATCAAATTGACAGTCTCTCTCTGTGCCAGCGAATCACCTCAGTTCATATTCCATAATGTGAAGAAACGACAGAAATACTGCAGCATAAGCTATAAAACTACCTTGTAAACACCACTCATTGATCCAAGCATGGAAATACACGAATGGACTATTCCAAGAGCCTTTGAACGAAGAGAATTTTCATACAGCTGTTTTTCAAAATGGGTGAGAACATGTTGCATTGTCTCCATAAATAGTCGCTAAAACAAAACAAAAAGGAGTAAACAGTAACAAACTTACGTGTGGAGATGATATTATTCTGTACAATGATGGGAATAGCTCTGGCACTAGTTTGGGAATACAAGTATCATCCAAATCATCTGATAGAAGGGCTAGGCATCTTAATGCTCCACGAACTGCCATGGAAAGTACGCCAAAGCTTTCAGGATAACAGCAACCATGAAATTCTAAAATGGAAATAATCATAGTTTTCATAATTTCTATTCAAAATGTTTGGGCTACATGAGCATCCTGAGAAGAAACACAGATTGGGGCAATCTAGCACCAATGGTGGAGCTTATTTAGGGCCAAGGTCTGGCAGAACCCCAACACAACAGTGATAATCAAACAACTATCGACACAGTGGAGCCTAAAACAGGAGAACTTATAGATGATGTTGTAAGTGCCTTTTTGGTTTGACTAAGGCATAATAGTTCTCGGAATGAACATTATAACAGATGCAAAGCACAAAAACAAGTTATTCTGATGTGACATATTTCAGGTCCTCATTGATGCAGAAAAGGGCACAGTTATGTTTAAACAAACTTTATAAAAATTGTGAATAATGATGTACCAGTAGTGTTAGAAGATTAAATTAGCATTTTACTCAAAATTTACATAATCCGTCTCAAAAGAAGCGTACTGTTTTTAGGCAAAAAATATAGTATCATACAATTGTTAAGTGTTAGATTTTTTTTGATAAAATGATCTCCCAGCATCACCATGAATGCATATTGTCATGTCAACTACCCATGTTTGTACACATGCGACATAGATTGTAGTTCATGTTCCAATAAGGTTTGGATTTCGCATGACATGAGTATGAGCAGAAGGGAGATGTTTTGAACTTCTTTAGATACATAATTGTGTGCCCTATTTGCCACAACCTGAACTTCACTTTAAAGCAATATAAGAAGTTCAAGGTCTCCTGAAAGGGTGCAGCTTTTAGAGCTTCTCCAGGAATCCGAAGCCCTCTTTTTGTATTAAGAAGCCTCCACAAGCTTCTCATAGTAGAAGTTAGCTATTGAAAGAAGCTGTTCTGCTACCGATTAATTTCTTATAATGTACTCTATTTTCTTTGCCAAATAAGCCAGCAAACGCCGACGCTTTCCCAAGTCTTTGTAGACCTCTTTCCAATGAATAATCTTTTTTGTGTATTTCCAAATGTGACCATTTGGAGGAGCTTATGCTGGTCAGAAGCTGATGTCTCCTAGTTCAAGTTCAAGGCTTCCAAACAAGCCTGTATATCCTGATTTGAAAATACCGGGAGAAAACAATATACCCATGTACCTCCATTCCCATTGCTTTGATCACCAATTAACTTCAAGAGAAATGGAAGTAACTCAGGCCAGTCTTCTGGCCAATCATTCTGCCCAATAGCTGCTACAGCCATGCCAATGGCAGTACGAATCTTCCCATTAGAATCATCCAGTGAGGTAAGAAGGAGTTGACGTATAACAACCTGATGAGGAATAAGGGTGAAAATAATGTCAAATACTAAGAACTTGACAACAATGAAATGAAAATAATTAACACAGTAAGCACATGTTTTCTGGTGTTTTAACAGAAAACTCGGTTTTAACAACGGTAGCAGATGTGCTGCCATATGCCATAGAATAATCAATGATCAATTCAGGCAAACATGAGTTTTTTTAGCAGAGCATTTACTCTACTAGTGTGGATACCATAACCCCTTCACACAACCATCTAATGTGTATTTTCAAAGCATATTATTGTTTTTTGTGAGATAAGAACAAGCAATCAGCTCCATTTGTTTCAACAAGCGAAAAGCAATGCGAAATGACATCAGGAGTATGCTATGACCTGAGTCCTAATTTGTTGCATTCAACAAAGAACAGGGGATAACCTAAGTACCTTTTCTGAGGCAGAAACAACAGGAGGCACAAAATTGTCTTCGTCTTCCTCCCAGTGCTGCTTGATGAACTGTTTTAACAAAACAGCAGCTAGGTAGCAGGAAGTAAAGGACCAACAAACAACAAGAAGATTGTCCAACAAGTGATGCCAAGTCTAACAAAAATACAGTGTACACAACAGAGTTCCCATGAAAAGAAACTGCAAATAAAAGACTGAGGATATCTGACGTAGCCCAAATGGGACCTCCTTGTTGACTGTGACCTTCGTGAGGGCAGCTCCATATCCTGAGGAAACATTATAGCAAAACCACGAAATTGTCAGCTGACAGCAGGAGATTAGTGAGTGAAAATACACTTCATGTCTCAAGATAATGACCAATTCAAATATTTTGTTCCAACAGTTAGGTAGTCAGAGGTTATGAGCTACCATGCAGCAAAAACCATAACTCATGAACCCACAAGAACTGAGCAAGAGGGCATGACTCAGGAACTCAGGATGCTACAAAACCAAACTATATGGTTCTTATGTGGTTGAAAAGCATGAGTACAGTAAAATGACATCATGGATTAGGGCCCAAAGATGATGCTTCCAAGAGAAATGTAAGTAGTAAATCACCACAATGGCAAATGGAGCCTTGTAACTCTGAGCCGAAGAGGCACACTAGTGACTTGCAGTCCAGGATTTTGTCCTTCACCCTCCATCACCGCATCACGCACCAATCCTCGCACGCCCTCAACCAATGGTCGGGGGTAATTATTTTGGAGAGAGTAGAGAGAAGGGAAAGAAATGGAAAAGGATATGCTGGAGCCTAATTCCGTGTATTGTCCATGTGAGATGCCACATCTGCCCTGACAGTGGTTCAGGGCCATTACTTTGGTTGTTTAGCTCAAGTCAAAGGCAGTCAATCCTCTGCAACGGTTAGTCCCAAGAATGGTGGTTTTCTGGAGAGAGGAAAAGTTCAAGGCGGTTGTTTTCCAATAGACTGTCTCAAAGGTGTTGGTTCTGTGTAATTTATTCCACTACTGCAATGGTGGTCAGCACAACAGGTCAAGAGCAGTTGCAGTAACAAAAGTTAAGCAGCTCCATGGGTAGTATTTAGGCAATTGCATCTGCCAGCCGTCTCCTAAACAGCAGCGGCATGGCGCACGGGAGCTTTAGGACACTGCGAAGCAGCCGCTGGCGCATCTGGAGGGGTCAAATTCGAAGCTCTCGCACTCTCAAATCGTCAACGGAGCGTGGCCACCAACTCGGAGCAGAAGCAGCCTCGATCCAGCAAGGTCGGTTACTGAGCGAGGGGCGGCGAAGGCGAACCTGGCTGGAGGGAGGCCTGGCAGAGCGACTCCTCGGCGAAGGCGCGGACCTCGCGGGCGGTGTCGAGGGTGGCCGTCAGGCAATCCACGAGCCACCGCTGGTCGCCGTCCGCCGCACCCGCCGCCGCCATTGCAAACGATCGACCGCCGACGACGCCTCGCCTGGGCCTAGGGTTGGGTTGGAGCTCGGCGCGGTCGCCTTTTGGTTGAACGGGATTGATTTTGGTTTGAGCGGGATCGCTCGGAGAAGGCGGGCGGGTGGTGGGAATGGTGGGGGATTTGGGGGTTTTTCGCTAGGGTTTTTATACGGGAGCGGAGGGTAGGCGGAAGAGGAGACAGGGTGGTGGCGGCCGGGGAGAAGAGGAAGAGAGCGAACGGGTTAAGAAAAAGGCTGCGCTGGACTGGGCCGGCTTTCCAGGCTGGTTGTTGGTTCGGTACGCGTTCGCTGGACTTTGGTGGAGGCGGCTGCTATTTTGAATGGCGGGAAAGTTGGCATGCCAAATAGCTGAATGGCGGGAAAGTTGGCATACCTAGCTAAATCTCTATCTGTTACTTAAAAAAAAGCTAAATCTCTATCTCTACCTCTAGTCCTCTACTTACTTAAAAAGAAAATAAGGTTTTCATTTCACTTTTCTTCCAATCACCTTTTCTTGCATGATAATAAATCAACTTACTTTACTTGCCTTTTCCACTTTAATTTACTTACCAAACTTCGGATCAAAATATAAGGTAATTCATGCGCAGAATTTGATGATCATTTATTCACACAATCGCATTATTATAGACAGGTAAATCACAATCCGGCGTACTAGAAGATTTATGTCTTTGCAACGCACGGGCATTTTTCTAGTAGAGAAAAAAAGATAGTAGGAATAGCTGAACTCTATTTAGCGCCTTCTCCGCCGGTTACTGTTTATATTCGATAGGCCGGCACATCTCCTCTCCACCGGGGCTCGGCCCATTTAATATTTTTTTTCACTCTTTCACGACCGCATTTTTTCTTCATTTCCACAACGCCCCGCTTGTGAATGGGCCAGCCAGTCGCTGCTTTTGTTTTTCTGAATCATCCCAGCCGATTTTGTAAACCTTCTAGAAGCTTACAGTCGGTTTAAGAAAACTTCAAATCTTTTTTTCAGTTTTCCTAATTGGTATTTCTTCTTTTTCGTTTTTTATTTATTTCACTATTTTTTCAAATGTATGAACTATTTTAAATTTTGTAAAGAAATTCAACTCCATTAATATTTTGTCGAATGCATGAAGTTTTTCAAATTTGTGAACTTTTTCAAATTGTACAAACTTTTTTTGAACTCGTCAAATTTTTGAGTTCACAAATTTTTTACAAATCCGTGAACTTTTTTGAACTCGTGAACGTTTTCAAGTGTGCAAAAAATTTCCAAATCCACGAGTTTTTTCGAATTCGTGAACTTTTTTCAAATCCACAACCTTTTTTCCAATACTATGAACTTTTCTAGAATTTTTATTTTTTTTCAAAATTAGAAAAAATATATTTTGAACCTTTTTACAAGTCTATGAATTTTGTTCAAATCCACAATTTTTACAAATTTTCATGTTTATTTATCTTTTACGGTTTTTTCAGATTCATTTGTTTAATTCAACGATCAATGGTTGACCAGATCACATGAGAATCTTCCGAGAGCAACCGAAGGAGGGAGCTCCTAACCGGCGCCTTAAGCGCCGGTTCAGGAATCTGGCGCTCGCACACCGACCTCATGGGCCGGCCCACCACGCGCTGTAGAAGGAAAAATGTCTGGCGAAAAAAACACGCAAAAAAACTGCAGGTACCGTCACTCGAACTGAATCATTGAAACTACAGGGAGGAACCATTCCGCTAGCCACTACAACAAGTAACCGCTAGAGACTACAATGAACGCGAAATGTATAAGAACCAATAAATTAGCGCTATTTATTAGATTTCCTAATTATTTTAAAAACACTTCATCAAATTTTGAAAAAAGTTTACCAATTAAAAAAACAGTTCATTGATGTTTAATAAAAGTTCAGTGAACTAAAAAAAGTTCATCGATTTTCAAAAAAGTTCATCTATTTGAAAAAAGTTCATCTATTTGAAAAAAGTTCATCAAATATGTAAAAAGATCATCCTTTTTTTTAAGTTCATCGAATCTAAAAAAAGTTCAACGAATTTGAAAAAACGTTCATCCTTCTTTTTTAAGAAAAGTTTATCGAATCTAAAAAAAGTTCAACGAATTTGAAAAAACGTTCATCAAATTTGAAACAAAGTTCATCGATTCTGAAAATAGTTCACCGATTTTGAAAAAAATTCATCAGTTTTGAAAAAAGTATACAAACTTCAAAAAAAAGTTCACGAATTTAACCAAAAAGCCCATCAAATTTGAAAAAAGTTCATCGAAATTATAAAAAAAGTTCATCACATTTAAAAAAAAGTCCATCGAATTTAGAAAAAGATCACCGGTTTTTAAAAAAGTTCGCCGATTTCCTAAAAAACGTTCATCCAATTAGGAAAAATAATCGTTCATAAAATTCTGTGAACTTTTTGCATCTATTTAGAAAAAGAAAAAAGAAAAAAAAGGAAAAGAAAAAGAAAAAGAAGAAATAAAACGAAAAAGGAATAAAGAACAGGAAAGAATAAAAGAATGAAGAAGCTGCAGAACTTCACAGATTGATGAACGGCTGAGGTGGTTACGCCGTTTTGATGTGAAGCCGGTCGGCGCGGGATCGAATTTCACCTGAGCGTGCCCTTTTTGCTGCAGCTCCTTACAAAAAGAAAAATGAAATGGGCTGGCCCATCGTGGAGGCGGGGGTGTGCGCCCTGTACTGATAAAGCTATAACGGGCGCTTAGAGCGCCGTTTAGGGAATGCCCCGAAGGAGGTCACATATTCGACCGAGAGCGAACAATGCAAAAAAAAAAACGCAAGTGAGCAAAGCAGACCTACGCACCTTGTTGGGCCAGGCCGAGGTCGTGAATGCGTGAGCGCCAGCGACCACAAACGGCGCTAAACGCGCCTGTATAGGAGCTCTCTGCCACATGGCTGGGAATTTTGCCAAAAAAATAAGATAACCAGGAATTCTACGATCTTCCTCCTTTTTTTAGCTGGGAGTAGTAGTATGTTCCGAGTTTCCTGCAATTCTAAGATCTTTCTAACTCTCCTTCAAATCAAAAGAAAAGATCTTTCTAAGTATCAAACCATTCAATGCAATTGTCATGATTCGTGTCTTTTTACGGTGTGGGCTCGTGTGTGCAAATCCTATAGGATGCTCATTGCGTCCAAATGTACTTGGTTCGCATAGGGGAGCGTGCGAGGCGAGATGAAGATGGGCCAGCTCATTTAAGCCACTTGTACGTTCTACAAAATCCCGCCTTTGAAACCTTTAGACTACCCATAATGGGAGTAACATAGGTAGTAACATCACACATATCTAGATAAAATAGATGATGTGGCAAGCAATAAATGAAGAAAGAGAGACATGTGGTAACATAGCTAGTTACTACTAGTATGAGTAACATCATACATATCAAGGCAAGATGAGTCTATAGTCTAATAAATGAAGTGTTGCATGTTACCACATATATGTTTTACTCCCCACTGTAGGGGTAGTAACATAGAGTAGTAACATTGTGGCTAGTCTTATATTCCAGTCCATTTTTTAGCAGTTTTGCAAACCTTCTAGATGTTTAGGTCCGGCTTTTTCTATTTTTATCCGCTTTTCTAATGTTTCTTGAGTGGTTCTTGTCTTCTTTCAAAATATTTTTTAAAAAATATTTTTAATTGATCAAAAATTCAATTTTTCTAGTTTTTTAAATATTGAGTATTTTCAAAAAATGAAAGCAATTTTCAACAAAAACCACTTGTAGTAAAAAATGTTCAAAATTATGAAAATATTCAGAAATTCAAAATAATGATAGCTTGTCCAAATAAATTGTTCAAATTATCAAATAATAATTCACAGTTTTCAAAAAAATAAACCTTGATGCTAGTAATCTTGTGAAATTGAATCTACTTGAATGTTTGATATTTTGTTGTGTTGCAATTCTCTGGTGGTGACGTGCGAACATCGACTTCATATCACTTCACTTTAAGGGCCTAGAGGAGAGCATAGTGTGATTAGTTTGTTCATCGGCAGGTGGCTGGAATAACATAAATTACCATATCCTAAGCTTATGAACTATTGCATGAGAGGTAGTTTGGACCCCGAAGTTTATGACTATAGTTAGATGTTATCTTAACTATTCTCTTGCATTTGTGGATGCTTGCACAGAGATTAAGATCATGAGTACGTTCTTTTACTCAAGTGAGAACAATGCGTTGTTATAGGTTTCACCGCACAACAGATTATCAAAATAATGAATAGTGACTCAATGGATCTTGATGGAAGTGTTGGGGAACGTAGTATTTCAAAAAAAAATCCCTACGATCATGCAAGATCTATCTAGGAGAAGCATAGCAACGAGCGGGGAGAGCGTGTCCACGTACTCTCGTAGACCGAAAGCGGAAGCGTTTAGTAATGCGGTTGATGTAGTCGAACGTCATCGTGATCCAACCGATCCAAGTACCGAAAGTACAACACCTCCGCGTTCAGCACACGTTCAGCTCGATGACGTCCCTCGAGCTCTTGATCAAGTTGAGGCCGAGGGAGAGTTTCGTCAGCACGACGGCGTGGTGACGGTGATGATGAAGTTACCGGCGCAGGGCTTCGCCTAAGCACTACGACGATATGACCGAGGGGTGTAACTGTGGAGGGGGGCACCGCACACAGCTAAGAGAAACTTGTGTGTCCTTTGGGGTGCCCCTCTCCCGCGTATATAAAGGAGGGGAGGAGGAGGAGGCCGGCCAAGGGGGGCGCGCGCCATGGGGAGTCCAACAAGGATTCCCAATCCTAGTTGGAGTCCCCTTCCATCCAAGAGAGGGAGAAAGAGGGAAGGAGGAAGAGGGGAGAAGGAAAGAGGGGGCGCCGCCCCTCCCTAGTCCAATTCGGACTGGCCATGGGGGGGGGGGGGGGCGGCCTCCCTTGTGGCCCTCCTCTCCTTTCCACTAAGGTCCATGAAGGCCCATGAACTTCCGAGGGTGTCCGGTAACCCCCGGTACTCCGAAACTTATCCGAAACGACCCGAACCATTCCGGTGTCCGAATGTAACCTTCCAATATATGAATCTTTATGTCTCGATCATTTCGAGACTCCTCGTCATGTCCGTGATCTCATCCGGGACTCCGAACAAACTTCGGTCATCAAATCACATAACTCATAATACAAATCGTCATCGAACGTTAAGCGTGCGGACCCTACGGGTTCGAGAACTATGTAGACATGACTGAGACACATCTCCGGTCAATAACCAATAGCGTAACTTGGATGCTCATATTGGCTCCTACATATTCTACGAAGATCTTTATCGGTCAAACCGCATAACAACATACGTTGTTCCCTTTGTCATCGGTATGTTACTTGCCCGAGATTCGATCGTCGGTATCATTATACCTAGTTCAATCTCGTTACCGGCAAGTCTCTTTACTCGTTCCGTAATGCATCATCCCGCGACTAAGTCATTAGTCACATTGCTTGCAAGGCTTATAGTGATGAGCATTACCGAGAGGGCCCAGAGATACCTCTCTAATACACATAGTGACAAATCTTAATCTTGATCTATGCCAATTCAATAAATACCACCGGAGACACCTGTAGAGCATCTTTATAATCACCCAATTATGTTGTGACGTTTGATAGCACACAAGGTGTCGGAGTAATGGGCCACGGGTAGCCTAACCCGAGCCCCTGAGCATTTCAAGACAATGGGCCGGCTGCGCCCCTCAAGCGTCTAGAATGAAGCGCCGCCTTCTGACGACCGGCTGGCTCGAGCGGCCGGCTGCCAGAAGACAGCCAAGCACCAGAAGAAGGCACCAAGACGGCCCGACTCCTAGCAGGCGGCCTCTAGAGAGGCCGGCTCCTAGCAGGCGGCCCGCGATGCCCTCAAAGTCTACGCCCCCATTAAGAAGACAAGATAGGATGTGGCTACAGTGTGGCCCATCACCCCCATATCCAGGGCACGGCGTGGCCACAGTGCCCCGTACAGGCGGGGATTTCCGCACGGCGCGGCACTGTTGCTACTCCACCCCTGACGTCACCCCTGTCAGGCGGAGCCCTACTCCCACGACGTCCTGTCGGTACGGCCTGCAGGCGGCGGGCCCTAGCGGGCAGCGAGAGACCGGAGGGCGGAGGAGCTTGACCAGTCGGACCCAAGGGAGGCCGGCCTCTAGCACGCGGTCCGCTCCTCCCTCGGAGTCCGTGCGCCATTAACCAGACGAGACACGGTGTGGCTACAGTGATCTCCCACCAGACGGCGGGACTGTAGCCACGCCCCCCCGACCAAGCATGCGTCATTAACCTTACGGCTACAGTAACAAGCCGCCGACCTGACCCGCAAGCGGCGGAGGCGGCTTGTCGGCTCCGCACAGGACCAGTCGGCGGGGCCCACCAGGCGGCGGGCCCCAGCGGCCGGCGGAGAAGCCGGCGACCAGAGACACTGACATCCGGGACCAACACCCGGCCAGATTACCATTGTACCCCTGGGGGTAAGCCTATATAAACCCCCAGGGCACCCATGCAAAGGGTTCCCAACCTGTTAGACCTAGACTCATACATAGAGAGAGGAGAGAGCTAGCCCTGCTTTCTCCTACCTCTAGCATACAGCTCAAGGAGCACCATTGTACTCACTAGTGCCTTAGTGATCATGCGGAGACCCCGCAGAGCAGGACTAGGGGTGTTATCTCCTAGGAGAGCCTCGAACCTGGGTAAAGTACGCCGGCGTTCGTGTCTATGCCTCATCCCGCTTCCGGGCACCGGCGACATTCTACTCGCTCCCACCATGATAAGCCATCCCTTGGTATATGTCGCACCCAACCCCCGACATTTGGCGCCCACCGTGGGGCGAGGTGCACCGTCGTCCGGAGACCTGCTCTGGACGGGAACCTTGTTCCTTCCTGGTGAGCGCAGCCAGCCCAGCATGCCACACGGCATATGCGCCGACGCGCTGCACGGCGCGGAGGTCGCCTGCGCGGCGAGCTGCCTCGCCGATCTTGTTGGCGAGATTCACCTATCCGACGAGCCCGCATCTGACGCGGACACAGATGGCCTCGAGAGCCGCCTCGTCAGCCTCCTCGACCAGCTCCATGTCGTCAGCGAGCCTGCTGTGGACTTGGAGTCGGTTGGTTCTACCAACCCGATGCTTGTCGACTCTGACACGGCGTCACTCGACGCGTTCCCCACCAACGTGGTGGTCTACGATGAGCCGCTTCCTCGCGAGGACAGCGGCGGAAGCACCGTCACAGAGGTGCTTGTCATCAGCCATGGCGAGCGCTCGGGTGGGGACGGTGCTCAAGACCCGCTCGAGGCGGCGTTGCAAGACCTGACTGCGCCCATCCCAGAAGACGCCGACGCCGAGACGCTGGAAGCACGGCGCGTCCAGCTCGTCGAGAGTGCCAAGAAGCTAGCCAGCATGAGACACCTTTCGAAGGCTTACCAGCACGAGATGGACCGCGCCGTTGGCGGCACGCCGGCTCCTGGTGGGCCTAGCCGCATCGGGACGGTCCAGCAGCGCGGCGCGGCCATTGCCAGCATGTTCAGGGCAGATCGCCCTGTCTACGCCACGCCCGCGGAGAATATACGAGCTGCCCAGGCGGCAATGCAGATGAGCTGGACAAGCTCGAGGGCGACGAGCGTCGCCACATGACGGAGCGCGTCCAGCGGCTCATTGACGCGGCTGCCGAGCAGCAAGAGGCCGGCTGCCGTACTGAAGCGCCCAACCGGCGGAACGACGACCCGGCTCCTTGCCGAGATCAAGGCGCGACATCCCGGACGCCGACTGGTGGCGTTCGCGATAGAAGAGACAAGGAGCCGGCTGCCAGCCGCAGCCGGACTCGCGTCACCATCGAGCGCGACCAAGACGGCCGCCCAAGAGTAGTGGAACGACGGGACGAGTGTCCGCCTCCCCCTCCCCCCCCCCCCCCCCCGGCAGGGAGAGGCGCGCTTCCCCGCCGCCTGTTGTCCACCCCACACTCGGCGACCGCCTTGGCCGCCGGGAAGGAGTCAGAGAGAACGATGCCCGCCACTGGATCGACCGCCTCAACCGATCCCTAGCGTTAGAAGAAGAAGACGCATTGGGTCCGCCTTGTTTTGGCCCCCGCATCCGAGATGAGCCCTTCCCCAAAGGGTTCACGCTCCCAAGAGATACGCCCAAGTACACTGGCTCCGTGAAGCCGGAAGACTGGCTGGTCGACTACTCCACGGCCATCAGCATAGCATACGGCAACAAGCGAGTTGTCGTGAAGTATGTTCCGCTCATGCTCCAGGGCACAGCCCGGACATGGCTGAACAGCCCGAAGCCCCGCAGCATCAACAGCTGGGTAGATTTCACCGAAGCCTTCATTCGCAACTTCACCAACACGTACAAGCGGCCGCCCAAGCCTCGCCAGCTCTCCTTGTGCGTCCAAGGCCCCAACGAATCAACTCGCGACTACCTCACGCGTTGGGCCGAGCTGCGCAACTCTTGCGAGGGTGTCCACGAGGTGCAGGCCATCGAGTACTTCACTGCCGGGTGCCGAGAAGGCACCCTCCTCAAGCACCGTCTTCTCTGCGACGAGCCGGCGACCCTCGACGAACTGCTGATCATAGCAGACAAGTACGCCACGGCCGACTCCTCCATGAAGGCGGAGATCCAAGTTGACGCATCTGGCAAAGTAGCTCCTCAAGCTCCTCGAACTCCGGCTAGTGACACCAGTCGGCGTCAGCAATAGAATGACAACAAGTGCAAGGCCACGCAGCCGGCTTCCACAAGCCGGTAGGTGGCGACAGTTGAAGACCAGCAGCCGGAAGGGCAGCCTCCTCCCAAGCGTCAGAAGGGCGGCAAGCCCAACTGGTTGCCCGCCTTCTCATACGAGCAGACTCTCGATGCACCCTGCAAGTTTCACAGCGGCACGAAGCCATCCAACCACACCACTCGGAAATGCCATTGGCTCACCAGGATCGCCAAGGGCGATGGACTCCTGCCTCCTCCGCCTGTCGGCCCGCCGCCTCCTCCTCCCCAGCAGCCGGCGGCTCGGCCAGTCGGAGCAATACAAGATGAATATCCCGAAGAGCATGGAGCTTATGTCGTGTTCACCAGCGTGGCCAACGATAAGCACAGCAGACGACAGCGGCAGCAAGAAGTACATGCAGTAGCATCAGAGACCCCGAGTTCATGCATTGGTCTGAGAAACCTATCAGTTGGAGCAGAGCTGACCACCCAGAGGTGATGCCCTCTCCTGGTTCTTATGCCTTGGTCTTGGATGCCACATTTGCAACAGAGAGGCAGGCTGCTCGCTTCTCCCGAGTTCTGATAGATGGCGGCAGCAGCATCAACATCCTATACCGTGACACTATGGAGAAGTTGGGAATCAAGCAGAAACAGCTTCAGCCCAGTCGGGCTGTATTCCATGGCATAGTCCCTGGCCTTTTCTGCTCACCAATCGGCAAGATCCAGATAGATGTCCTCTTCGGAGACAAAGATCACTTCCGCCGACACTACTGGAATCCACTTATTTGCCGTCTGCCACCTCTTTGCCGTCTGCTGGCTGACGGCAAAGGTCTTTGCCGTCAGCCACAAGAAAACAGACGGCAAAGATGTGGCTGATGGCAAACAAAGTCTTTGCCATCAGCCAGTTCTTTGCCGTCCGCTGACTGACGGCAAAGAATCTTTGCCGTCCGCTAGCAGACGGCAAAGAGGTGGGTGGGTGCAGTTATTGTTTAACCAACTCAAGCCCACCGGCCCCACCTATTTGCCGTCCGCAAGCGGACGGCAAAGAAACTTTGCCGACCGTTGGCAGACGACAAAGAGGCGGCTACGTTAACGGCCGTCCCGCCCCGTCTCTTCTCCCCACTCTGTCATTCGTCCCCACCACACCCGCGCCGCCGCCGCCGACCCCGCCCACACCAGCCCGTGCCGCCGCCCCGCCGGCCGCCCCGCCGCCCCACACCACTCCCCTGTGGCGCCCCGACCTCCACCGCATCGCACCCTCGCCGCCTCTTCCGCATCGCCCCGCCCACACCAGCCCGTGCCGCCGCCGACCCCGTCCGGCGTAGCCGGCCTCCCCGCCGCCCCGCACCCCTCCCCAACCTCCATCGCGGCCCCGCCACTCCTTCCACGTCGGCCAACCGCGCCGCGGCCGTCCAGTCCCCGTACCGTCGCGCCCGTCCCCGCCCCCGACCCCCGACCAACCGCCGCTGCCGCTGCAGCCGCGGGTCGACCGCCCCCCGAGGAGCGCCGCCCATCGCTGCCCCTCCCCTCCCCATCGCTGCGCCGCCTCGCTGCCGCCCCGTCGCCGCCCCCTCCCCGACCCGTCGCCGCCCCCCACGGTGAGCCCCTGCCATTTCTTTTCTGTTTTTTTGTTTTTCTTTTCTGTTTAGATAAGGTTTTTTAGTTTAAGTTTTTTCAGTTTAGAATTAATTAGTTTAGGTTATTTAGTTTAATTAGTTTAGGTTTAATTAGTTTAAATAGTTTAGTTTTAATTAGTTTAGGTTTTTAGTTTAGGTTTAGGTTAAGTAGAAGGGGGAAGAAGAAGAAGAAGAAGAAGAAGAGGAGGAGGAGGAGGAGGAGAAAGAAGAAGAAGAAGAAGAAGAAGAAGAAGAAGAAGAAGAAGAAGACGGGGGATAAGAAGAAGTAGAAGAATGAGAAGAAGTAGAAGTAGTAGAAGAATGAGAAGACCCCCTGACCCCCTGACCCCCCAACCCCGACACCACACCCCGACACCCGACCCCGACTCCACCCCGACACCCGACCCCCTGACCCCGACACGACACCCCGACCCCCCCGACCCCGAAACAGCACCCCGACCCCGACACGGCACCCCGACACCGACACGACACCCCGACCCCCGACACGACACCCCCGAGACCCCGACCCCGAGACCCCGACCCCGACACCCCGACCCCGAGCCTGACCCGACACCCCGACCCCGACACCGACACGGCACCCCGACCCCGACCCGACACCCCGACCCCAAGACCCCGACCCCGACACGACACCCCGACCCCCGACACCTCCCGAAAAGGTGTTCTTTGGCCTTCCAGAAGCCGACGGGGTCATATATTTGTGAATTATTAGTTAGGTCATATATCTTTCGATTTTTTTATGAAAAACATCGTATATAATTGTGTTGATCGGGTAGTTTTAAATGTGCAGTTGTTTCATCGCTGCGAGGTTTGGTGTTCGACGACCTCGCCGTGCGTTTGACGAGCTCTGCCCCTTCGTTCGTGGGTGAGCACAAATGACATGTCCTCCTCCCCCATTAATTATTTGATCTATTCCGATGAAACTTGATAGCTAGCTATATATGTGTCTTGAATCATCAGTATGCGTAACCAATATGTGTCTCCCGTTCGAAAGCGTCATAGCTAGCTGTTTACCGTAGCCTACTTTGCCGGAGCCTTTTGCCGTCCGCGGCTGACGGCAAAGGCCTTTGCCGTCCGCCGGTCGTGCCTTTGCCGTCCGCCGTGGCAGACGGCAAAATAGCTGTTTCCTGTAGTGCGAGAGCCAGTCTGGTTTGAGGTGGTGGACCTTGAGAGCCCCTATCATGCGCTACTTGGCCAGCCTGCTCTGGCCAAGTTCATGGCGGTCCCCCACTATGCCTACCTCAAGATGAAGATGCCAAGCACCAAGGGAATCCTAACAATAGTCGGAGACTACAAGAAGTCGTCCGCCTGTGTGGCAGACAGCAGCCGGCTAGCCGAGTCCCTTGTGATTGTAGCAGAGAAGCGGCTCCTTGACCGGGTTGTGGCAATGGCAGGCAAGCAGACGGAAATGTCGCCAAACCCCAAGGAGTCGGAAGCTGAGGGCTCGTTCAAACCGGCAAAAGAAACAAAGAAGATACCCTTGGACCCGGAGCACCCGGAGAGGCACGCTGTCATAGGTCAAACCTTGACAGCAAATAGGAAGGCGAGCTCGTCGATTTCCTCCGTGAGAATCGAGACATCTTTGCATGGTCTCCTAAGGACATGCCGGGTGTTCCGATGGATTTCGCCGAGCACAAGCTACATGTCCGGCCTGATGCCAAGCCAGTCAGGCAGCCCTTGCGCTGCCTGTCAGAAGAGAAGAGAAGAGTCGTTGGAGAAGAGATAGCCCGGCTTCTAGCAGCCGGCTTCATCATGGAAGTGTTCTTCCCAGAATGGTTAGCCAAACCAGTCCTTGTACTGAAGAAGAATAAGCAGTGGCGCATGTGTATCGATTATACCAGCCTCAACAAAGCTTGCCCCAAAGATCCCTTTGCTTTGCCAAGAATAGACCAAGTGATAGACTCCACAGCCGGATGCGAGCTGTTGAGTTTTTTGGATGCATACTCAGGGTATCATCAGATCAAGCTGAACCCGGCCGACAGGTTGAAGACCGCCTTCATCACACCATTCGGAGCCTTCTGCTACCTGACCATGACGTTCGGCTTGAGGAATGTCGGCGCCACGTTTCAGCGTTGCATGCAGAAGTGTCTCCTCAAGCAACTCGGCAGAAACGTCCACGTCTATGTGGATGACATTGTGGTGAAGACGGAGAAGCGTGGCACGCTGCTAGAAGACCTCAAGGAAACCTTTGAAAACTTGCGCCGCTTTCAGATCAAGCTCAATCCGGAGAAATGCGTCTTTGGAGTACCAGCCGGCCAGCTTCTTGGCTTCCTGGTCTCAGAGCGCGGCATAGAGTGCAACCCTGTGAAGATCAAGGCCATCGAGAGGATGGAAGTACCCACCCGACTGCTGGACGTGCAAAAATTCACTGGCTGCTTGGCATCCATCAGCCGTTTCATCAGCCGGCCGGGCGAGAAGGCTCTTCCCCTATACCAGCTCATGAAGAAGACCCCTTTTTTTGAGTGGAATGATAAGGCGAACGAAGCTTTTCTCCAGCTCAAGAAGATGTTGACCACTCCGCCTGTCCTGGCGGCTCCGGCTGCTAAGGAGCCCATGCTTCTCTACATCGCCACCACCAGCCGGGTGGTTAGTACAGTCATAGTAGTGGAGCGCAAGGAAGACGGCAAAGCACTACCAGTCCAGAGGCCGGTGTATTACCTGAGTGAAGTGTTGTCCGCGTCCAAGCAGAACTACCCCCACTATCAAAAGATGTGCTACGGCGTGCATTTCGCCGCCAAGAAGCTGAAGCCATACTTCCAAGAGCACCCAATCACTGTTGTCTGCACTGCTCCACTTGCCGAGATCATTGGAAGCAGAGATGCTTCGGGCCGAGTGTCCAAATGGGCCATAGATTTGGCCCCCTACACCATCTACTACCAGCCTCGCACCGCCATCAAGTCCCAAGCTGTAACACCCCGCATGTAACTTGCCATTGTTGTAACTCCGACTCTTGCCATTTCCGGCTATGTGATATGTTTTTCCCTCCGTTGTTGGGGTTTTGTTTTTCGTTTTGTATTTTTTCATGTCATGCATTTTCATATCATGTCATCATGTGCATTGCATTCGCATATGTGTTCGTCTTATGCATCCGAGCATTTTCCCCGTTATCCGTTTTCCAATCCGGCGCTCCTATCTCCTCCGGTGCACCCTTCTAGTTTTTCTTTCGTGTGCGTGTGTCAAACTTTCTCGGAATGGACCGAGGCTTGTTAAGTGGTCTTAATATACCACCCGGAGACTACCGGTCAAGTTTCGTTCCATTCGGAGGTCGTTTGGTACTCCAACGGTTAACTGGGCCTCCGCAATGTCCATTTGATTGTCCAGCAAAACCCCCTCTAAAACCAGCCCAAAGCCCACCAAACTCTCTTCCATGCTCTAGGTCGTTCGATCACGATCGTGTGGGCGAAAACCGCACCTCATTTGGAGCCTCCTAGCTCCCTCTACCTATTTATAAGTGGGCATCCCGAAAAACGAAATCGCAGTCTCCCGTAACCCTAAATCGCCTCTCCGCGGGCGGACGTGTCCAGCCGCCGCCGGACAAAACGCGCCGCCGCTCCCGGCCAGTGGCATCGCGCCACGTCACCCCCCGCCGCCGTCTCCGCCGCGCCAGGCCCGCGGGGCCCGGATCGGGCCCGCGGGGCCCATCTCCGCCGCCGCGCGCCCGCGAGCGCGCCCTCGCCTCCCGCCACCCGTAGCTCGCCGTGGCTCACCGCCTCGCGCCGGCGCGCCCCCGCCCGCCGCCGGTCTTCATCACCGCTGCCGCCAAGTTGCCCGCCGCCGCCGCCACCGGCCACCGGCCGTCGCCTCCGGTCCGGCCCCGCCGAGCTCCGCCGCCGGGCCCCTCCTCCGGCCCCCTCGCCCCTCCTCCGGCCTCCGGCCCCCTCGCCTCGCCGGCCCCTGCCTCGCCTCCGGCCGGCCCGAGCAGCTCCTCGCCTGAGATCCCGATCCGCACAGTACGCGTTGACTTCTCCCGACCTCGTTTTTTTCCCAAGTCCCTAAATTCCATCAGCAAGTTCCTATGTTCCCGATGCCGTAACTTCTTGCATGTAGCTCCGATTTGCGCGTATGATATGTCAAATTGTTCGACTCGTGATGCTCTTAATTTTGTTCAATTGCACCATGTTCATTAGAGGTCATCTTGATGCCCAAATCTTCGTTGGAAGAGGGCTAGTTGCTGCTATTCGCTGGTTCTTATCAGAACTTGGAGATTTGTCATTTTTGTATCATTTATTCTGTGCATCTTTTGAGCATGAGCTCTACATGTTCTTTGAAGTATGCCATGCCATCTTTCCAGTGGTATAGTCCACGTATTTTTGTGATCTCTGTGGTGACTAGCACAAGCATGCAAAGTAGGCCCCGTAATAATTCTGATTTCAGGGACTTAGTGATTTCGCTAAGTCCTCGTCTGCTGTAATTTTGTTGCCATGTAAACTTGATGCTACAGAGAGATCCATGCATATTTTGGAGATGTTCAGTAAGGATGTTTTGCATCTATAGTTGTAATTGATCCATTCCTGCAATGTTTTGCAATTTTAGAGTACCATAGCATGACTCAATCTTGCTCTACTTTTGCTATAAAATATTTCTGGCAGATTCTTAACATGACATGCATTTTTGCCAAGCTTATTGTAGTTGATCCATACATGATATGCAATTTTTCTTGCCATGGATAGCTTCATAAACATTCCATCTTGCTGTAGGTATGCTTGGTTTGTCATGCATTGCTCTGTAGTGAGTGCATCAAGCTCACAAAGAGGCCTACATATTAATATTTCTGCCATGCTCTGTTTTCTGCCAAGTCTGAAACCTGATAACGAAACTTGCTATGTTTACATGCTTGCAATCATATCTTCTGGTCCTTTTTGGCTTATGGTCAGTAAGGGACTTTTGTCATGTGCATTTATTAGAACACTACCATGCCTTGTTTTGCTATGTTAAGTTCCTGTAGCATGTTGATTTCGTGCTCTGAACATTGCTACCTGATGCCGATTTCTGTCATGTCCAGTTTTTCACTAAGTCTGTGAACCTGTAATCTTTTGCACTTTTGCCATGCTTGTTTGAGCTTGATATGTTGTGAACTAGCCGTAGCTCAGTGTTCATCTTTTGTCAAGCATCTCCTGTAGATTACTGCCATGTGCTTTATTGCTATGTTGGGGTGCTGTAGCATTGTTACTTGTTGTATGTTAAGTGCTATCTTGCTGTTTATCGCAGATTAGTGCCATTCTTGTTCTGCTTGCCATTTGCAAACCGTGCAACCGATTCCGGTGATCTTTGTATCGATTTCGACCGAAATCATCTCATCTTTCCAGTGGCATGCTTGGTTTGCCAAGTTACTGCCATGTTCATCATTTTCCTTCCGGAGCACGCATATGCATCGCATATCATATCTTGCATATCATACATGTTTTGCATCATGTTGCTTGCGCATTTCTCGTTGTTGATTGTGGTTCCGTTTGTTTGTGTTCTTGTATTGGGTAGAGCCGGGAGACGAGTTCGTGAACGAGGAACCTGTCGAGTACGCTTACGAGGATCAAGCTTTCGACAACTCTGAGAACCTTGCAGGCAAGATGACCACCCCTCGAAATCACTTCTATCTTTGCTATGCTAGTTGTTCGCTCTATTGCCATGCTCCGCTACCTATCACTTGCCATATCATGTATCCTATTTTAGCCATGTCAGCCCCTAACCATCCTTTCCTAGCAAACCGTTGTTTGGCTATGTTACCGCTTTTGCTCAGCCCCTCTTATAGCGTTGCTAGTTGCAGGTGAAGTTGAAGTTTGTTCCATGTCGGAACATGGATATGTTGGGATATCACAATATCTCTTATTTAATTAATGCATCTATATATTTTGGTAAAGGGTGGAAGGCTCGGCCTTATGCCTGGTGTTTTGTTCCACTCTTGCCGCCCTAGATACTGTTTTACCGGGATTATGTTCCTTGAGTTTGCGTTCCTTATGCGGTCGGGTGATTTATGGGACCCCCTTGACGGTTCGCCTTGAATAAAACTCCTCCAGCAAGGCCCAACCTTGGTTTTACCATTTGCGACCTATACCTTTTTCCCCCGGGTTTTCTAGAGCCCGAGGGTCATCTTTATTTTAAACCCCCGGGCCAGTGCTCCTCTGAGTATTGGTCCAAACTGTCAGTCGCTGGTGGCCACCAGGGGCAACTTTGGTCTGGCCTATCGGAAGCTTGGACAATCCGGTGTGCCCTGAGAACGAGATATGTGCAGCTCCTATCGGGATTTGTCGGCACATTCGGGAGGCTTTGCTGGTCTTGTTTTACCATTGTCGAGATGTCGTGTAAACCGGAATTCCGAGACTGATCGGGTCTTTCCGGGAGAAGGTTTATCCTTCGTTGACCGTGAGAGCTTATGATGGGCTAAGTTGGGACACCCCTGCAGGGTAATATCTTTCGAAAGCCGTGCCCGCGGTTATGAGGCAGATGGGAATTTTTTATTGTCCGGTTGTAGATAACTTGTCACTTGACCCAATTTAAATACACCAAGTGCGTGTGTAGCCGTGATGGTCTCTTCTCGGCGGAGTCTGGGAAGTGAACACGGTCTGTGTTATGTATGACGTAAGTAGGTGTTCAGGACCTCTTCTTGGTCATTGCTAGATGACGCCCGTTCCATTGCTTCTCTTCTCGCTCTCATTTGCGCAAGTTAGCCACCATATATGCTTTTGCCGCTGCAGCTCCACCTTTTGCACCTCCTTGTCCTACAAGCTTAAATAGACTTGATCTCGCGGGTGTGAGATTGCTGAGTCCCCGTGACTCACAGATACTTCCAAAACCAGTTGCAGGTGCCGACGATGCCAGTGCAGATGATGGCGTCGATCTCAAGTGGGAGTTCGACGAGGAACGTGGTCGTTACTATGTGTCTTTTCCTGATGATCAGTAGTGGAGCCCAGTTGGGACGATCGGGGATCTAGCATTTGGGGTTGTCTTATTTTCATCTGGATTTTGACCGTAGTCGGTCTATATGATTGTATTTTGGATGATTTATGATGATATTTATGTATTGTGTGAAGTGGCGATTGTAAGCCAACTCTTTATCCCATTCTTGTTCATTACATGGGATTGTGTGAAGATGACCCTTCTTGCGACAAAACCACTATGCGGTTATGCCTCTAAGTCGTGCCTCGACACGTGGGAGATATAGCCGCATCGTGGGCGTTACAAGTTGGTAATCAGAGCCATCCCCGACTTAGGAGCCCCCTGCTTGATCGAATCGCTCGCGTTGTTGAGTCTAGAACAAAAATGTTTTGAGTCTTAGGATTATATATATCGGAGAGTAGGATTCTTTTTACTCCTCAGTCCCTTCGTCGCTCTGGTGAGGTCTCCTGACGTAGAAGTTTTGACTATTCTCTCCTCAAATTTCACTAAATTTTTTTTTAGGATCACGCGGGTATCTTGGAATCGTTCCGATCGATTTGTGACGAGAACATTGTTCTTGGTGCCTCCTGTCATTTAGGGGTTGTGGCAGTGTCCCGGGGAGTTGAGCTCCGAGGTGTTGTCGTCACAATTTTATCGTTGCAGTTCTGGAATACCTGAGTTTCGCCGACATCGAAATCTCTTTTATGCAGTTGTTGGTGAGATCACCTCGACGCCACCCAGTACTGGGGCGGGAGTTCGGGAGTATTGCCATAACTTGTATAACGGATGTTTTTCGAAGGTTGAGGTAAACGATTTCCGAAGGTTTCTTGGTTATGTGTTGACGGATGGATACAGCTGGATCTAGGGATTGCTAGTTTGGGTGATATATATTTGTGTCCCCTGTATCCCCTACACCAGATTGCATAACCAGAAAGTTTCAGGAGTTTATAAGTGGGAATTCTAGTAGCCTTAGGATATCTTTCCGACAGACGCATGATATGAGATTGGGGTTCGACGTCTAGTGGTCCGCCTGTATACGGTTGATTTTACAGTGGTCTCGTTGTGTCTTAAAGAGTCCATGGCTTTGCCGACTCGGGGACGCTTCGTATGTCATGTGCACAGCCTTGTACATGATGGTGCTGTACGATTGAGCCCGTGTGGGCCCCACCACAAAAACTTCGGATGAAATATCTATCATATGTTTGTTCCGGCTTATTCTGCAAGCCAATACTTTGTTTTATTTTGTATTGTGGTATTCGAGTTGCTTCGAATTCATATGTCCATTCCATATCTTTTTCAAGTGGCTTCTCAACTTATGGAAGTGTGATGATTTACTACGGAATTCATTCGTTCATCTTCGTTCGAATGTTTATTGTGAAGACTATATGTTGCAATTTCTATCCGTTGATTCTACTTATCTTTTGTCTATCGAGATGCTAACGGATGTCACCCTCTTCAGGATGGCTCCGCCAACGCGTCAGAATCCGGATCGCAATGAAGGGAGTCAAGCGAACCCTCCGCCACCACCTCCACCTCCGGAGGCATGGCAATCAATCATGGCAGCCACCAACGCCAATGCTCAGATGACTCTGCAACTCTTGCAAGAACGTACTCAAGGGCAAGGCAATCAAGGCAATCAAGGTCAAGGCAACAATCAGTTTCACTTTGCCACTCTCAACCAGTTTCTCGCAAATCAGCCCAAGTCTTTCAGCTACTGTGCCGAGGCCATGGATGCCGATGATTGGCTCGTGGACATCAGCAAGCATTTTGAATGTAGCAATGTCAGGCCTGAGGACTTTGTCAAGTTCGCTTCTTTCCAGCTCAAGGACCAAGCTGCTGATTGGTTTCAGCAATACAAAGATTCCAGAGGAGGTCGTGTGATTACTTGGACTGACTTCTGTCGGGACTTCAAAGCGCACCACATTCCACAAAGTGTTGTTGAGAGCAAGCGTGAGGAGTTCCGCAATCTCAAGCAAGGAAACATGTCTGTGTATCAATACAACATTCAGTTTCAGAAACTTGCTCGCTTCGCTAAACAAGACGTTCCTGATGAGAAGAGTATGATCTATCACTTCAGAGGTGGCCTTAAAGAGGATCTGCAGTTAGCTCTCGTTCTTGTTGAGCCTACTCAGTTTGATCAATTCTACAATATGGCACTGAAGCAAGAGGCTGCTCAGCTCAAGTGTGAGGCTTCTAAGAAGAGAGTCAGGGATGCAGTTCAGTCTTCTTCTTCCTCACTTGTGACAGCTAAGCAACAGAAGTTCTGGTTGCCTCCTCCTCCTCCGTTTCGTCAGCCTTATCAGCAGAAGAACAAAGGTGGCCATGGTTCTAACAACTCTTCCAACTCTGGCTATCAGAACAAGTCTCAGAATCAAGCTCCAAAGACCAATGCTCCTTATCACCGTCCACTCTCAGAGGTGACTTGCAACAAATGTCAGCAGAAAGGTCACTATGCTAACAAGTGCTTCAACCAGAGGCGTCTTCCTCCTCCTCCTCCTGTCAGATCTTCCAGCAATGCAGTGGTCAAGCATAACCCAAAGTTTGCAAAGGTGAACATGTTGAATGCAGCTCAAGCGGAGGAATCTACTGATGTGATAATGGGTAATCTTCCTGTTAACGTTATTCCTGCAAAAGTTCTTTTTGATACTGGTGCATCTCTTTCTTTCATATCAAGACCTTTTGCATCCAAGCATGAATTGCATTTCCAAGGATTGCCTAGGCCGTTAGCAGTTGTCTCTCCAGGCAAATGCATGAATGCAAGTTCCATGGTTCCGGATGTCTCCATCAAGATGGGCGATTATGCATTTCAGTCTTCTCCAATTGTTCTTGGTGATTCGGATATTGATCTTATTCTCGGGATGGACTGGCTTTCTAAGCACAAAGCTCAACTTGATTGTGCTGCCAGAGAAATTCAATTGACACACTCGTCTGAGGATGTGATTATTTTTGCCGCTCGTGATGAAACCATTCGGTTTTTCTCTCTCAATGAGAAGGGCGAATTGGATGCCATCTCTCTAATTCCAGTCGTTTGCGAGTATCAAGATGTCTTTCCAGAAGAGCTTCCGGGTATGCCTCCGCACCGGCCAGTTGAGTTCGTTATCGAACTAGAGCCTGGTACTGTACCCGTTTGCAAGCGTCCATACAAGCTTGGACCAAACGAGCTGAAGGAATTGAAGAAGCAGCTCGATGAACAAGAACGTCTGGGTTTGATCAGACCGAGTTCTTCTCCATGGGGTTGTGGTGTTCTTTTTGTCAAGAAGAAGGATGGCACGGACCGACTTTGTGTCGATTACCGTCCATTGAACAAGAAGACAATCAAGAACAAGTATCCACTTCCCAACATCAATGAGCTATTTGAGCAACTCAAAGGTGCTAAAGTTTTCTCGAAGCTTGACCTTCGTATGGGTTATCATCAGATTCGCATTCGTGAAGAAGATATTCCCAAGACAGCATTCAGAACGAGCTTTGGTTCTTATGAATATACTGTCGTGTCTTTCGGCCTTGTCAATGCTCCTCCGGTGTTCTCTCGGATGATGAATTTCATCTTCAACCCCTATACCAATGAATTCGTTTTGGTGTATCTCGATGATATCTTAGTCTTCTCCAAGAATAAGCAGGATCATGCCAAACATTTGCGATTGGTGCTCGACAAGCTCAGAGAGTATCAATTCTATGCGAAGTTCTCCAAATGTGAGTTCTGGCTCGATGAAGTTCTTTTCCTTGGTCACATCATCTCTACCAAAGGCATCGCTGTTAACCCCGAGAAGGTGTCCGCAGTTCTCGATTGGGAACCTCCTCAAAATGTCAAGCAGCTCCGCAGTTTTCTGGGTCTTGCAAGCTATTGCCGAAGATTCGTTGAGAATTTCTCCAAGATTGCAAAGCCTCTTTCCAATCTCCTTCAGAAGCATGTGAAGTATGTCTGGTCTCCTGAGTGTGACGTTGCTTTCAACACTCTCAAACAGAAACTAGTCACAGCTCCTGTCTTGACTCCTCCTGATGAATCCAAGCCGTATGAAGTTTTCTGTGATGCTTCTCTCCAAGGTCTCGGTGCTGTGTTAATGCAAGAGAAGAAAGTTGTGGCCTATACCTCTCGGCAGTTGAAGCCCAACGAGAAGAACTACCCCACTCACGATCTTGAGTTGGCGGCAGTTGTCCATGCATTGGTTACGTGGAGACATCTCTTGTTGGGAAGACAAGTGGACATTTTCACTGATCACAAGAGTCTCAAGTATATCTTCACTCAGCCCAACCTCAACCTCAGGCAGACTCGATGGGTCGAAATGATTCAAGAGTACAATCCGAGTATCGAATATACTCCAGGCAAAGCAAATGTCATTGCAGATGCTTTAAGCAGGAAAGCTTATTGCAACAGCTTAATTCTCAAGCCTTTCCAGCCGGATCTTTGTGAAGCTTTCCGCAAGCTGAATCTCCAAGTTGTTCCTCAAGGCGTTCTTGCCAACCTCATAGTATCTCCTACTTTGGAAGATCAAATTCGTGAGGCACAACTCCTTGATGCCATGGTGAAGAAGGTGAAACGTGGTATCGACAAGGGTCTTTCCAAATACAAGTGCTATCGCATTGATGACAGAGACACTTTGTTCTTCGAGGACCGAATTGTGGTTCCGAAAGGTGATCTAAGGAAAGTCATAATGAACGAGGCGCACAATTCTCTCCTATCCATTCATCCTGGAAGTACGAAGATGTATCATGACCTCAAGCAGTCGTATTGGTGGACTCGAATGAAGCGAGAAATTGCTCAATTCGTGAATGAATGTGATGTCTGCCGAAGAGTGAAAGCAGAACACCAACGACCAGCTGGTCTCCTCCAACCTCTTGCTATCCCAGAATGGAAGTTTGATCATATCGAAATGGACTTCGTGACTGGATTTCCAAAGTCCAAGCGCGGAAATGATGCTATCTTCGTTGTCATCGACAAGCTCTCTAAAGTGGCTCATTTCCTTCCTATCAAAGAATCCATCACAGCAGCTCAGCTGGCAGAGCTCTACACCTCCAGAATTGTCTCCTTGCACGGCATTCCACAATTGATTTCTTCAGATCGTGGAAGTATCTTCACCTCTAAGTTCTGGGACTCCTTCCAGAAGGCCATGGGCACTAACATTCGCTTCAGCACAGCTTTCCACCCTCAAACTAGTGGCCAAGTCGAGCGAGTCAATCAAATTCTTGAAGATATGCTCAGGGCTTGTGTCATTTCCTTTGGCATGAAATGGGAAGATTGTCTTCCTTATGCTGAATTCTCCTACAACAACAGCTTCCAAGCGAGTTCGGGCAAAGCCCCATTCGAGATTCTCTATGGCAGAAAGTGCCGTACTCCTCTTAATTGGTCAGAGACTGGTGAACGCCAACTTCTTGGCAATGACTTAATCACTGAAGCTGAAGAAATGTGTAAAGTCATCCGTGATAATCTCAAAGCCGCGCAATCGCGTCAGAAGAGTTACTATGATAGTAAGCATCGTGATTTGGCTTTCGAGATCGGAGACCATGTCTACCTCCGCGTCTCTCCAATGAAAGGCACTCGTCGCTTCGGTATCAAAGGGAAGCTTGCCCCTAGATACGTGGGTCCTTTCAGGATCATTGGCAAAAGAGGCGACCTCGCCTATCAACTTGAGCTTCCTTCCAACTTCGCGAACGTGCACGATGTGTTCCACGTGTCACAGCTCCGCAAGTGCTTCAAGACGCCTGAGCGCACTATCGACTTCGAAGAGATTGACCTCCAAGAAGTTTTGTCTTATCATGAGCACCCAGTTGCTATTCTTGAAGAAACTGAGCGCAAGACTCGCAACAAGTCTATCAAATTCCTCAAAGTGAAGTGGTCGCACCATTCCGACCGGGAAGCCACCTGGGAACGCGAGGACCATCTCCGTTCCGAATATCCGGAGTTCTTTCAGTCCTAGATCTCGGGACGAGATCCTCTCGTAGTGGTGGAGTGTTGTAACACCCCGCATGTAACTTGCCATTGTTGTAACTCCGACTTGCCATTTCCGGCTATGTGATATGTTTTTCCCTCCGTTGTTGGGGTTTTGTTTTTCGTTTTGTATTTTGTCATGTCATGCATTTTCATATCATGTCATCATGTGCATTGCATTCGCATACGTGTTCGTCTCATGCATCCGAGCATTTTCCCCGTTGTCCGTTTTCCAATCCGGCGCTCCTATCTCCTCCGGTGCACCCTTCTAGTTTTTCTTTCGTGTGCGTGTGTCAAACTTTCTCGGAATGGACCGAGGCTTGTTAAGTGGTCTTAATATACCACCCGGAGACTACCGGTCAAGTTTCGTTCCATTCGGAGGTCGTTTGGTACTCCAACGGTTAACTGGGCCTCCGCAATGTCCATTTGATTGTCCAGCAAAACCCCCTCTAAAACCAGCCCAAATCCCACCAAACTCTCTTCCATGCTCTAGGTCGTTCGATCACGATCGTGTGGGCGAAAACCGCACCTCATTTGGAGCCTCCTAGCTCCCTCTACCTATTTATAAGTGGGCATCCCGAAAAACGAAATCGCAGTCTCCCATAACCCTAAATCGCCTCTCCGCGGGCGGACGTGTCCAGCCGCCGCCGGACAAAACGCGCCGCCGCTCCCGGCCAGTGGCATCGCGCCACGTCACCCCCGCCGCCGTCTCCGCCGCGCCAGGCCTGCCGGGCCCGGATCGGGCCCGCGGGGCCCATCTCCGCCGCCGCGCGCCCGCGAGCGCGCCCTCGCCTCCCACCGCCCGTAGCTCGCCGTGGCTCGCCGCCTCGCGCCGGCGCGCCCCCGCCCGCCGCCGGTCTTCATCACCGCCGCCGCCAAGTTGCCCGCCGCCGCCGCCACCGGCCGTCGCCTCCGGTCCGGCCCCGCCGAGCTCCGCCGCCGGGCCCCTCCTCCGGCCCCCTCGCCCCTCCTCCGGCCTCCGGCCCCCTCGCCTCGCCGGCCCCTGCCTCGCCTCCGGCCGGCCCGAGCAGCTCCTCGCCTGAGATCCCGATCCGCACAGTACGCGTTGACTTCTCCCGACCTCGTTTTTTTCCTAAGTCCCTAAATTCCATCAGCAAGTTCCTACGTTCCCGATGCCGTAACTTCTTCCATGTAGCTCCGATTCGCGCGTATAATATGTCAAATTGTTCGTCTCATGATGCTCTTCATTTTGTTCAATTGCACCATGTTCATTAGAGGTCATCTTGATGCCCAAATCTTCGTTGGAAGAGGGCTAGTTGCTGCTATTCGCTGGTTCTTATCAGAACTTGGAGATTTGTCATTTTTGTATCATTTATTCTGTGCATCTTTTGAGCATGAGATCTACATGTGCTTTGAAGTATGCCATGCCATCTTTCCAGTGGTATAGTCCACGTATTTTTGTGATCTCTGTGGTGACTAACACAAGTATGCAAAGTAGGCCCCGTAATAATTCTGATTTCAGGGACTTAGTGATTTCGCGAAGTCCTCGTCTGCTGTAATTTTGTTACCATGTAAACTTGATGCTACAGAGAGATCCATGCATATTTTGGAGATGTTCATTAAGGATGTTTTGCAGCTATAGTTGTAATAGATCCATTTCTGCAATGTTTTGCAATTTTAGAGTACCATAGCATGACTCAATCTTGCTCTACTTTTGCTATAAAATATTTCTGGCAGATTCTTAACATGACATGCATTTTTGCCAAGCTTATTGTAGTTGATCCATACATGATATGCAATTTTTCTTGCCATGGATAGCTTCATAAACATTCCATCTTGCTGTAGGTATGCTTGGTTTGTCATGCATTGCTCTGTAGTGAGTGCATCAAGCTCACAAAGAGGCCTACATATTAATATTTCTGCCATGCTCTGTTTTCTGCCAAGTCTGAAACCTGATAACGAAACTTGCTATGTTTACATGCTTGCAATCATATCTTATGGTCCTTTTTGGCTTATGGTCAGTAAGGGACTTTTGTCATGTGCATTTATTAGAACACTACCATGCCTTGTTTTGCTATGTTAAGTTCCTGTAGCATGTTGATTTCGTGCTCTGAACATTGCTACCTGATGCCGATTTCTGTCATGTCCAGTTTTTCACTAAGTCTGTGAACCTGTAATCTTTTGCACTTTTGCCATGCTTGTTTGAGCTTGATATGTTGTGAACTAGCCGTAGCTCAGTGTTCATCTTTTGTCAAGCATCTCCTGTAGATTACTGCCATGTGCTTTATTGCTATGTTGGGGTGCTGTAGCATTGTTACTTGTTGTATGTTAAGTGCTATCTTGCTGTTTGTCGCAGATTAGTGCCATTCTTGTTCTGCTTGCCATTTGCAAACCGTGCAACCGATTCCGGTGATCTTTGTATCGATTTCGACCGAAATCATCTCATCTTTCCAGTGGCATGCTTGGTTTGCCAAGTTACTGCCATGTTCATCATTTTCCTTCCGGAACACGCATATGCATCGCATATCATATCTTGCATATCATACATGTTTTGCATCATGTTGCTTGCGCATTTCTCGTTGTTGATTGTGGTTCCGTTTGTTTGTGTTCTTGTATTGGGTAGAGCCGGGAGACGAGTTCGTGAACGAGGAACCTGTCGAGTACGCTTACGAGGATCAAGCTTTCGACAACTCTGAGAACCTTGCAGGCAAGATGACCACCCCTCGAAATCACTTCTATCTTTGCTATGCTAGTTGTTCGCTCTATTGCCATGCTCCGCTACCTATCACTTGCCATATCATGTATCCTATTTTAGCCATGTCAGCCCCTAACCATCCTTTCCTAGCAAACCGTTGTTTGGCTATGTTACCGCTTTTGCTCAGCCCCTCTTATAGCGTTGCTAGTTGCAGGTGAAGTTGAAGTTTGTTCCATGTCGGAACATGGATATGTTGGGATATCACAATATCTCTTATTTAATTAATGCATCTATATATTTTGGTAAAGGGTGGAAGGCTCGGCCTTATGCCTGGTGTTTTGTTCCACTCTTGCCGCCCTAGTTACTGTTTTACCGGGATTATGTTCCTTGAGTTTGCGTTCCTTACGCGGTCGGGTGATTTATGGGACCCCCTCGACGGTTCGCCTTGAATAAAACTCCTCCAGCAAGGCCCAACCTTGGTTTTACCATTTGCGACCTATACCTTTTTCCCCCGGGTTTTCTAGAGCCCGAGGGTCATCTTTATTTTAAACCCCCGGGCCAGTGCTCCTCTGAGTATTGGTCCAAACTGTCAGTCGCCGGTGGCCACCAGGGGCAACTTTGGTCTGGCCTATCGGAAGCTTGGACAATCCGGTGTGCCCTGAGAACGAGATATGTGCAACTCCTATCGGGATTTGTCGGCACATTCGGGAGGCTTTGCTGGTCTTGTTTTACCATTGTCGAGATGTCGTGTAAACCGGAATTCCGAGACTGATCGGGTCTTTCCGGGAGAAGGTTTATCCTTCGTTGACCGTGAGAGCTTATGATGGGCTAAGTTGGGACACCCCTGCAGGGTAATATCTTTCGAAAGCCGTGCCCGCGGTTATGAGGCAGATGGGAATTTTTTAATGTCCGGTTGTAGATAACTTGTCACTTGACCCAATTTAAATACACCAAGTGCATGTGTAGCCGTGATGGTCTCTTCTCGGCGGAGTCCGGGAAGTGAACACGGTCTGTGTTATGTATGACGTAAGTAGGTGTTCAGGACCTCTTCTTGGTCATTGCTAGATGACGCCCGTTCCATTGCTTCTCTTCTCGCTCTCATTTGCGCAAGTTAGCCACCATATATGCTTTTGCCCCTGCAGCTCCACCTTTTGCACCTCCTTGTCCTACAAGCTTAAATAGACTTGATCTCGCGGGTGTGAGATTGCTGAGTCCTCGTGACTCACAGATACTTCCAAAACCAGTTGCAGGTGCCGACGATGCCAGTGCAGATGATGGCGTCGATCTCAAGTGGGAGTTCGACGAGGAACGTGGTCGTTACTATGTGTCTTTTCCTGATGATCAGTAGTGGAGCCCACTTGGGACGATCGGGGATCTAGCATTTGGGGTTGTCTTATTTTCATCTGGATTTTGACCGTAGTCGGTCTATATGATTGTATTTTGGATGATGTATGATGATATTTATGTATTGTGTGAAGTGGCGATTGTAAGCCAACTCTTTATCCCATTCTTGTTCATTACATGGGATTGTGTGAAGATGACCCTTCTTGCGACAAAACCACTATGCGGTTATGCCTCTAAGTCGTGCCTCGACACGTGGGAGATATAGCCGCATCGTGGGCGTTACACAAGCACTGGCCGACTTCCTCGTCGACTGGGCCGAGACCCAGTACCTGCCGCCAGCGCCGGACTCCACCCATTGGCGGATGCACTTTGATGGTTCCAAGATGCGCACCGGTTTGGGAGCCGGGATTGTCCTCACCTCTCCCAAAGGCGAGAAGCTCAGATATGTGCTGCAAATTCACTTTGCCGCCTCCAACAACGTAGCTGAATACGAAGCACTCATACACGGGCTCCGGCTTGCCAAGGAACTCGGCATTCGCCAGATCCTGTGCTATGGTGATTCCGACTTGGTGGTCCAGCAGTCGTGAGGCGACTGGGACGCCAAGGATGCAAATATGGCAAGCTACCGCTTCCCCATCCAGCAAATCAGTGGATACTTTGAAGGGTGCGAGTTCCTCCATGTGCCACGAAACGACAACGAGCAATCTGATGCTTTGGCACGGATTGGCTCCACCCGGTAAGCAATACCAGCCGGCGTCGCCCTGCAACGCCTCCTCAAACCGTCTGTCAAGCCGTCACCAGAATCAGACTCCATCTTCGTGTCGGCTCCCCCCCGAAGCAGTCGGATCCGACTTGGGGACCCCAGCAGCCAGCTTGGGGACTTCGGCAGGTGGCTTGGGGGCTGCAGCAGTCGCACCCGGCCCAGGGACTTCAGAGCCCGGCCCGAGGACTGCAACAATCGGCCCGGGGACTTCATCGATCCAGCAAGCGGCAGCCGACTCCAACCCGCCGCCTCCCAGCCCAACCGGCCTCATGCAAGTTGAAGTTCTGGCAGTCGAAGAAATAGCAGCACCTTCATGGGCGCAGCCCATCCTCAACTTTCTGGTGAACAAAGAGCTGCCGACTGATGAGATCTCGGCCCGACAAGTGCAACGTCGGGCAGCAGCATATACCATTGCCAACAGAGAACTTGTGAGGCATAGTGTCATTGGTGTGTACCAGCGCTGCGTGGAGCCGGAGAAAGGCCAAGCAATCCTCAAAGATATCCACCAAGGCGAGTGTGGTCACCACGCGGCTTCAAGATCACTTGTTGCCAAAGCTTTCCGCCATGGTTTTTTCTGGCCGACTGCTCTAGAAGATGCCAAAGACTTGGTCCAGAAATGTAAGGGGTGCCAGAAGTTTCGTTCCAAGCCGCATCTGCCGGCTTCTGGACTCAAGACTATCCCCATTGCCTGGCCCTTTGCCGTCTGGGGGCTGGACATGGTGGGACCATTCAAGACAGCACACGGCGGCATGACTCATCTGCTTGTCACCGTGGACAAATTCACCAAGTGGATAGAAGCAAAGCCAATCAAGAAGTTGAACGGTCTGACTGCTGTGACTTTCATCGCTGACATCACCATTCGGTATGGCATACCACACAACATCATCACCGACAATGGCACAAACTTTGCCAAAGGTGCCTTGGCTCGTTTCTGCGCGATGCAAGGCATCCGACTGGCCTTAGCGTCCGTTGCCCATCCGCAGACAAACGGCCAGGTGGAGCGAGCAAACAGCCTCATTTTGTCCGGCATCAAGCCCCGACTGGTCGAGCCTCTGGAGCGTTCGGCCGGCTGTTGGCTTGATGAGCTGCCGGCCGTCCTCTGGAGCTTGCGCACAACCCCGAACAAGTCAACTGGCTTCACGCCTTTCTTCCTCGTCTACGGTGCCGAAGCCGTCATCCCAACAGACATAGAATTCGACTCCCCCCGAGTCACCATGTACACTGAGGAGGAGGCCAAAGAAGCACGAGAAGACGACGTCGATCTGTTGGAAGAGGGCCGGCTGTTGGCACTCAGCCGGTCCACCATCTACCAGCAGAGTCTACGCCGATACTACAATCGGAAGGTCAAGCCAAGATCCTTCCAAGAGGGAGACCTTGTGCTCCGGCTGATCCAGCGAACAGCTGGCTAACACAAGCCCTCGGCACCTTGGGAAGGCCCCTTCATCATCAGCAAAGTTTTGGGCAACGACTCCTACTACCTGATCGACGCTCAGAAGCCCAGAGCACGCAAACGAGACGACTCCGGCAAGGAGACAGAGAGGCCGTGGAATGCAAACCTCCTTCAAAGATTTTACAGTTAATGCAGTATGTACCACGCTACCTTTTGTATTAAGTATGAAGACTCCGGGTCCCCCGAGAAGAGCTTGGGGCTACCCTCTTTTATCTATATGATAAGTATTATGCCTATGAATGTGTTATTTCATTATTCCGCATGGCACCGGGTTCGACCAGTCGGCCCGGGGGCTCGCCGGCTTGTACTATGTGGTGCTTCCTGCAGCCGGACAAGTAGTGTGTCGGCACCTAAACCTTCTCCTAACAAAGCCGCAGCTCGCAGAGCGACTGTCCGGTAGGCAGGAGTTAAAGGCAGAAAAGGGTGCCCACATGAAAAATGGATAAGGACCCAAAGCATGTACATAGTTCAAGCCGGCCTCCCGCCTCATCGACCGGCTGCTGAGCAGCCGGCCGGCCGACTTCTACTTAACTTGCTAGCGCTCTAGTCGGTTAAGTACTTGCCCTCCCAAAGTAGCTAAGTACTTGACCCAGCCACAGTCCGTAGAGCAGCTATCTGGCTGGCAAGATGGCAGCTAAGGGAGGGCGGCAAAGGAAAAAAGCCAAGGAGCAGAAAGCAGGGGAAGTCGGAACTCGGCAAAAACACAACTTGTGTGGAAGAATATTTACATGTCAAAAGGCCCATTGGCCAGCATACAACAGAGTTTAAAATACACCCCGTGGGTGGAATTGTGCAAATTTAACAAAGTTTGTCGAGACTGATAAAGCAGGAAAAATAAAGATAAGTCGGCGGCCTAGGGAGCGGCAAAGGGGTCCGGTTGGTTGGCGGAGTCGATGGTGCCGGTTGGTGGAGTGGACGACTGGTTAGTCTCCGCTTGGTCGCCTCCAGCAGCAGTCGGCGCGCTCGAGCGCGGCTCATTGTTCGAGGCGCGGTCAAGCTGAGGCTGGCTGTCCGCTCCGACCTCTGGCGCATCTTCTCCGCTTTCCTCGTCCTCCTCGTCTTCTCCCTCGTCGCTGGAGTCGATCACCTCGGCCGAGTCCTCGTCGTCCTCCGGGTTCAGCCCGAACCACTCCGGTGGCGCCTCGGCACCATTCTCAGCCAGCTCAGGGACGAAGATGCTGTTGTTGGTGGACTCGGCGATCGCCGCCGCCCGTTTGACAAGGTCACGCTCCACCGCCACCAGCTTCTCCTGGGCCTCCTGCCGGAACGTGGTCAACTGGGCTAGATTTAGCCCAGGATACCACGCCTTGACGAACTCCAAGGCCCGGCGCGCTCCAGCCCGGGTCGAGGAACCCTTCCAAGCCTCGAGTCGGCCGGCCGCCACCTCCAGCCAGTCGGCAGTTCGGCCGGGAGTGCGCGGAGCCGGCACGTCTAGCCAAAGGGCAGAGATCGCCTGGGCCTCGACATGCTGAAGACGACGCAGCATCCGATGAGCCGGCCGAAGGCGGGCCTGGATGCTGAGGATCTGTTCGCTAAGGGTCCGGGGGGCGTCGGCAGCGATCTGCACACCTTCCGCCCTCCGCTCTTCACGATAAGCCTCAATGGCCTGGTTGGCGGCGCCATAGTGGCCAGGGAAGAAGTCTGCTCTGGCAGAAAACAAAGAAGCCAGAAGCCAGAAGTAAGATGCTAGAAGCCGGCCTGATCAGCAGCTGGCCGCTCAAAGAAAGAAAAAAGAAGGAAGCTTACCGTCAACCATGTCTTCAATCCTGCCGAAGCCGGCAGTCAGCAACGCCTCCTTGTCGGCCCAGGCGGAGCGTTTGGTCTCGAACTCGGCGAGGAGATTGGACTCTTTCACCTCCGCCTCCTTCCGGGCCTTCTGGAGAAGCTCCGCCTGCTCCGCCAGTTGCTTGGCCAGTCGGTCGCGCTCCTGGGCCAACTCGCTACACTCTGTCTCCTTGGCACGCAATGCTGTGTTGGCTTCACCCAGCTGCTACTGCAAGACAGCATTGGCCTCTGCAAGAGTAGAGAAAGAAAAAGATGTCAACGATCAACAAAGAAGAAGTACAGTCGCCGGGGAGATCCGGCCGGACTGCTCAGCAGTCGGCCCGAATCTCGGGGACTACAGCCCGCGGGTGCGCTATCGCGCCCCCGCAGAGAAAGAAGTTATCAACAATCAGCAAAGAAGAAATGCAGTTGCCAGGGAGATCTGGCCCAGCTGCTCAGCAGTCGGCCCGAACCTCGGGGGCTACAGCCCGCGGGTGCGCTAGCGCGCCCCCGCAGAGAAAGAAAACGAAGACTTACTCCGGCTTTCCGACAAGTCGGCGGTCCGTTGGTCCAGCTCTCGGACATTGGAGTTAAAGGTGGCCGCACGAAGGTTATGATAATCCTACAATAAAGATATCAAACGAAGTTAGCACTCGGACCTTGCCAATTAAAGTTCCGAGCCGCCTGCTCAGCAGCCGGCCCGAAACTCGGGGGCTACACCCAGTGGGTGCGCTGGCACGCCCCCATAGAGAAGTACAAGAACCAAGGACGAAGAAGTAAGAAACATACCCGAATGGCCGCTCGCGAATCCATGAACGCCCTGTTGCACTGCTGAAGAGCGGTGGCCTCAGCTCGGAGTTTGGCCTGGACGTCTAGGGCCGCTCGATTTAAGGCGCCCGTCCCGCCTCCACGCACCCATTCAGTGGGCGCGGCGCTGGATGCCTCGGCGTCCGGGGCCGACGAGCTCACGGTGCCGACTTCCAGCGGTCGTGGCGCCGAAGTCGCTTTCGCGCCTCGGCGGCGTGATGGTGTGTGGGCCTCAGGAGTCGGGCCCGTCGCCATCTCGCCTCCGGCTGGCTGCACCGACAGACCGGCCGGCCGGTTGTCCTGCGCTCCTCGAGACGGCGGTGGTGGAGGCACGTTCGCCTCCGGCATGGCGACATCGGCGCCTTCCCTCTCCATGGTCGGATGCTCATCGCCGGCTCCCCCAGTTGGCGCCGTGAACTCTGGTGGTGGCGGTGCGGAGTTTAGGGGAATGACGAATAGTGGCGCCTGACGGCGCGCAGCTTCTTCAGCCAACTTCTTCGCCGCAGCATCAGCCTCAGCCTCCGCCAGCTTCTTCAGCGCGGCGGCCTCCGCCTTATCTGCCTCCGCCTTCTCCAGGCGGGCGGCTTCCTGCTCCTCGCACACCTCCCGCGCGTTCCGTTCCTGCACCTCCTGGAGGTCGGCTGCAGGGTCGATTCGCCGGGTGGTGGTGGAGGTCTCCACCGACCCAATGATGGAGGCAGCGGCTGACTTCTCAAGAGAGAGCGGGGCCCTGAGTCAAGAAAAAATAAGGCAAGGAAGCTCAAATAGAATCGACAAAGAAGGAAAGAACAAGAAAAATACACTTACGCCGACACCATAGGAGGTGCATTCGGAAGTTTCTGGAACTTGGCCGCCTTCGCAACGGCCTCCTTCCGCTTGGTCGCGGCGGTCGGGTTCTTGGTCTTCTTCGGCGCGCTACCGAACAAGACGGTGCCCTGTTTACTCTTGCGCGTGACGCCTCGAGCAGCAGGCTCGACGGAGGGCCCCGCGTCCGCCTTGTCGGCGCCTCGCGCATGGCGCGACTCGTCCTCTTCATCATCATCGTCGGCCAGGTCTTGAGGCCGCCTCCGTCTTCGGAGCCGCCTGCTCCATCGCCGCCGCCTATAGCGTCGTCCTCCAGGGCGGCCGCCCCCAAGTCGGGGTCGTCCACATCGCTCACCTCCCGGTCCGCCTGGTAGTTTCCATCCGGCCCCAAGATGGCGGCCATCGCCGGAGACATGTAGATCTGCGTCCAAAGGACCGACTACTCAAGACCAAGACCAATACCAAAATAAGTACTAAAGAGGAAAGAGTTGAGAAACTTACAGCAGGCGGCAGGTTGTCGCGGGAGTACGGCCGCTTGCCGAACCTCCAGGACCCTTCCGACAGCTTGAGGTCGGAGATCTCATTCACCATATGGGCGACTTCGGCAGTCGGCATGTCCCTCGTTCACATCCGGCTCGGGTCATAGTGCCCGCTCATCCGACAGATCAGATGAGGCCGGCCTTGGAGCGGGAGAACCCGGCGCTCGACGAAGGCGTCCAGCGGGTCGGATGCCCTGAGGCCTTCCGCCTCAGTCAGCACCCGGAGCCGGTTGACGGCGGCAGTGGAGTCGGCCGACATGGGCTTCGGCTTGTAGCCCCAGTTGGCCCGAGGCTCGGTCGGAGGGCCGGCTTCGTACGGCGGAAAGTTGATGAAGTCGATGGCCGGGTCGACGTTCTCCACGTAGAAATATGATTTCTGCCACAGTTTGACCAACTGTGACAGCTTGATGGCGGGGAAGGCGTTCTTCACCGACGGACGGCGCACCGCAACGAAGGCACCGCACTGGGCCGCCTTCTCCTTGGTGGAAGTGCCCAGTTTGGTGTAGAAGAATGCTCCCCACAACTCAATGGTGGGGAGGATGCTGAGATAGCCCTCGCACATCATGACGAAGGCGGAAAACAGCGTCACGGTGTTGGGCGTCAGATGATGCGGCTGAAGATGGTAGAAATCGAGGAAGGAGCGGAAGAATCCACTTGCCGGCAGGCCAAAGCCGCGGAGGAAGTGTGAGCGGAAGATAACCCACTCGCCTCCTTGCGGCACCGGCGAAATCTCCTTCTCCGGCGGCACGCGCACCTTGACGAAGCCCGCGGCAGGCAGCCGCCGTGTGGCGCGAAGGAAGGCGAGATGCTCATCGATCGCGACCGAGCCATCCCCATTCCCTCTCCGCTCGCACGCCATGGAGACCGAGCTT
The DNA here is from genome assembly GCF_002575655.3 of Aegilops tauschii subsp. strangulata. Taxonomy (NCBI): domain Eukaryota; kingdom Viridiplantae; phylum Streptophyta; class Magnoliopsida; order Poales; family Poaceae; genus Aegilops; species Aegilops tauschii. Next base: position 178,912,827 of record NC_053041.3, read on the forward strand.
GACGGAGAGGTGGCGCGGCGGCGGGGGCAAGGGCTGCGGCGGGCGAGAGGCTCCGGGGCGAAGAGGGTCGACGGCGACGAGCTGCAGCGGCACCTCGGCGGAGCGTGGAGGTGCGGCGGCAGCAAGAGGAAGAGAAGGGCGAAAATGGCGAAGGGAGAGGAGGGCGCGCGTGCTCCGCCGCCCCCTCCTCCCCCTACTTATAGCCCTTGGGCTGCGAAGCCGAGGGGGCGGGGCATGGGATCGTGGGATTAACTGCGCCCACGCCCCCACAACCCTGCGATTATTGCACGAGTTACTGCGCGCAGTAACTCCGCACGGAATCGCAACCGTCTGCCTCGGCCGCGGCGGATCCGCCCGCGCGCCGAGGCTCGGTAGTGGCAGGCCCAGCCTGCTGTCGCATCCCATCGCGTGTGTGGGCTGGCAGGTTGGCCCGGCTGGCTGGCGCCATGTGGTGTGCTTATAGCGGGCGGCGGGCCTAGAGGCTTAGCAAGCACGCCACCAGGTTCCCGCCTTGGCGTTTCAAATTATCAGACGAAGCCGCCTGGTCACGGCCGACTCCCAGCAGACGGCACACTAGGAGACGGACAAAGTATTCAACAAGAGCACTCGAAGAAGGAAACTGCTGAGGCTTCTCGGCTAATCAGCCGCGACACCTCACCAGCTTCGGGGACTACTGTCGGAGTAATGGGCCACGGGTAGCCTAACTCGAGCCCCTGAGCATTTCAAGACATTGGGCCGGCTGCGCCCCTCAAGCGTCCAGAATGAAGCGCCGCCTTCTAGCGACCGGCTGGCTCGAGCGGCCGGCTGCCAAAAGACGGCCAAGCACAAGAAGATGGCACCAAGACGGGCCGACTCCTAGCAATCGGCCTCCAGAGAGGCCGGCTCCTAGCAGGCGACCCGCGATGCCCTAAAAGTCTGCGGCCCCCATTAAGAAGACAAGACATGATGTGGCTACAGTGTAGCCCATCACCCCATATCCAGGGCACGGCGTGGCCACAGTGCCCCGTACAGGCGGGGATCTCCGCACGACGCGGCACTGTTGCCACTCCACCCCTGACGTCACCCCTGTCAGACGGAGCCCTGCTCCCATGACGGCCTGTCGGTACGGCCTGCAGGCGGCGGGCCCTATCGGGCAGCGAGAGACCGGAGGGCGGCGGAGCTTGACCACTCGGACCCAAGGGAGGCCGGCCTCTAGCAGGCAGCCCGCTCCTCCCTCGGAGTCCGTGCGCCATTAACCAGACGAGACACGGTGTGACTATAGTGATCTCCCACCAGACAGCGGGACTGTAGCCACGCCCCCCCGACCAAGCATGTGCCATTAACCTTACGGCTACAGTAACAAGCCGCCGACCAGACCCGCAAGCGGCGGAGGCGGCCTGTCGGCTCCGCACATGACCAGTCGGCGGGGCCCACCAGGCGGCGGGCCCCAGCGGCCGGCGGAGAAGCCGGCGACCAGAGACACTGACAGCCGGGACCAACACCCGGCCAGATTACCATTGTACCCCTGGGGGTAGGCCTATATAAACCCCCAGGGCACCCATGCAAAGGGTTCCCAATCTGTTAGACCTAGACTCATACATAGAGAGAGGAGAGAGCTAGCCCTGCTTTCTCCTACCTCTAGCATACAGCTCAAGGAGCGTACTCACTAGTGCCTTAGTGATCATGCGGAGACCCCGCAGAGCAGGACTAGGGGTGTTATCTTCTAAGAGAGCCCCGAACCTGGGTAAAGTACGCCGGCGTTCGTGTCTACGCCTCATCCCGCTTCCGGGCACCGGCGACATTCTACTCGCTCCCACCATGATAAGACATCCCTTGGCATATGTCGCACCCAACCCCCGACACAAGGTGTTCCTCCGGTATTCGGGAGTTGCATAATCTCATAGTTAGAGGAACATGTATAAGTCATGATGAAAGCAATAGCAATAAAACTAAACGATCATTTATGCTAAGCTAACGGATGGGTCTTGTCCATCACATCATTCTCTAATGATGTGATCCCATTCATCAAATTACAACACATGTCTATGGTCAGGAAACTTAACCATCTTTGATTAACTAGCTAGTCAAGTAGAGGCATACTAGGGACACTCTATTTTGTCTATGTATTCACAGATGTACTAAGTTTCCGGTTAATACAATTCTAGCATGAATAATAAACATTTATCATGATATAAGGAAATATAAATAACAACTTTATTATTGCCTCTAGGGCATATTTCCTTCAGTCTCCCACTTGCACTAGAGTCAATAATCTAGATTACATAGTAATGATTCTAACACCCATGGAGTCTTGGTGCTGATCATGTTTTACTCGTGAGAGAGGCTTAGTCAACGGGTCTGCAACATTCAGATCCGTATGTATTTTGCAAATCTCTATGTCTCCCTCCTTGACTTGATCGCGGATGGAATTGAAGCGTCTCTTGATGTGTTTGGTTCTCTTGTGAAATCTGGATTCCTTCGCCAAGGCAATTGCTCCAGTATTGTCACAAAAGATTTTTATTGGACCCGATGCACTAGGTATGACACCTAGATCGGATATGAACTCCTTCATCCAGACTCCTTCATTTGCTGCTTCCGAAGCAGCTATGTACTCCGCTTCACAGGTAGATCCCGCCACGACGCTTTGCTTGGAACTACACCAACTGACAGCTCCACCATTCAATATAAATATATATCCGGTTTGTGACTTAGAGTCATTCGGATCAGGGTCAAAACTTGCGTCGACGTAACCATTTACGACGAGCTCTTTGTCACCTCCATAAACGAGAAACATATCCTTAGTCCTTTTCAGGTATTTCAGGATGTTCTTGACCGTTGTCCAGTGATCCACTCTTGGATTACTTCGGTACCTCCCTGCTAAACTAATAGCAAGGCACACATCAGGTCTGGTACACAACATTACATACATGATAGAACCTATGGCTGAGGCATAGGGAATGACTTTCATTTTCTCTCTATCTTCTGTAGTGGTCGGGCATTGAGTCTGACTCAACTTCACACCTTGTAACACAGGCAAGAACCCTTTCTTCGACTGATCCATTTTGAACTTCTTCAAAACTTTATCAAGGTATGTGCTTTGTGAAAGTCCAATTAAGCGTCTTGATCTATCTCTATAGATCTTGATGCCCAATATATAAGCAGCTTCACCGAGGTCTTTCATTGAAGAATTCTTATTCAAATATCCTTTATGCTTTCCAGAAATTTAGTATCATTTCTGATCAACAATATGTCATCTACATATAATATAAGAAATGCTACACAGCTCCCACTCACTTTCTTGTAAAATACAGGATTCTCCAAAAGTCTGTACAAAACCATATGCTTTGATCATACTATCAAAGCGTATATTCCAACTCCGAGAGGCTTGCACCAGTCCATAACTGGATCGCTGGAGCTTGCACCCTTTGTTAGCACCTTTTGGATCGACAAAACCTTCTGGTTGCATCATATACAACTCTTCTTTCAGATATCCATTAAGGAACGCACTTTTGACATCCATTTGCCAAATTTCATAATCATAAAATGCGGCAATTGCTAACATGATTCGGGCAGACTTAAGCATCGCTATGGGTGAGAAGGTCTCATCGTAGTCAACTCCTTGAACTTGTCAAAAACCTTTCGCAACAAGTCGAGCTTTGTAGACAGTAATATTACCGTCAACGTCAGTCTTCTTCTTGAAGATCCATTTATTCTCTATGGCTTGCCGATCATCGGGCAAGTCAACCAAAGTCCACACTTTGTTCTCATACATGGATCCCATCTTAGATTTCATGACCTCAAGCCATTTCGCGGAATCTGGGCTCATCATCACTTTCTCATAGTTCGTAGGTTTGTCATGGTCAAGTAACATGACCTCCAGAACAGGATTACCGTACCACTCTGGTGCGGATCTTACTCCAGTTAACCTACGAGGTTCAGTAGTAACTTGATCAGACGCTTCATGATCATCATCATTAGCTTCCTCACTAATTGGTGTAGGAATCACTAGAACTGATTTCTGTGATGAACTACTTTCCAATAAGGGAGCATGTATAATTACCTCATCAAGTTCTACTTTCCTCCCACTCACTTCTTTCGAGAGAAACTCCTTCTCTAGAAAGGATCCATTCTTAGCAATGAATATCTTGCCTTCGGACCTGCGATAGAAGGTGTACCCAACAGTCTCCTTTGGGTATCCTATGAAGACACATTTCTCCGATTTGGGTTCGAGCTTATCAGGTTGAAGATTTTTCACATAAGCATCGCAGCCCCAAACTTTAAGAAATGACAACTTGGGTTTCTTGCCAAACCACAATTCATATGGTGTCGTCTCAACGGATTTAGATGGTGTCCTATTTAACATGAATGCAGCCGTCTCTAAAGCATAACCCCAAAACGATAGCGGTAAATCAGTAAGAGACATCATAGATCGCACCATATCTAATAAAGTATGATTACGACGTTCGGACGCACCATTACCCTGTGGTGTTCTAGGTGGCGTAAGTTGTGAAACTATTCCACGTTGTTTCAAATGAAGACCAAACTCGTAACTCAAATATTCACCTCCACGATTAGATCGTAGAAACTTTATTTTCTTGTTACGATGATTTTCCACTTCACTCTGAAATTCTTTGAACTTTTCAAATGTTTCATAATTATGTTTCATCAAGTAGATATACCCATATCTGCTCAAATCATCTGTGAAGGTCAGAAAATAACGATACCCGCCACGAGCCTCAACACTCATCGGACCACATACATCAGTATGTATTATTTCCAACAAGTCTGTTGCTCGCTCCATTGTTCCGGAGAACGGATTCTTAGTCATCTTGCCCATGAGACATGGTTCGCTAGCATCAAATGATTCATAATCAAGTGTTTCCAGAAGCCCATCAGCATGGAGTTTCTTCATGCGTTTTACACCAATATGACCTAAACAACAGTGCCACAAATAAGTTGCACTATCATTATTAAACTTATATCTTTTGGCTTCAATACTATGAATATGTGTATCAGTACTATCGAGATTCAATAAAAATAGACCACTCATCAAGGGTGCATGACCATAAAAGATATTACTCATATAAATAGGACAACCATTATTCTCTGATTTAAATGAATAACCGTTTCGCATCAAACAAGATACAGATATAATGTTCATGCTTAACGCCGGCACCAAATAACAATTATTCAGGTCTAAAACTAATCCCGAAGGTAGATGTAGAGGTAGCGTGCTGACAGTGATCACATCGACTTTGGAACCATTTCCCACGCGCATTGTCACCGTGTCCTTAGCCAATCTTCGCTTAATCTGTAGCCCCTGTTTCGAGTTGCAAATATGAGCAACAAACCAGTATCAAATACCCAGGCGCTACTACCAGCATTAGTAAGGTACACATCAATAACATGTATATCAAATATACCTTTCATTTTGCCATCCTTCTTATCCGCCAAATACTTGGGGCAGTTCCGCTTCCAGTGACCAGTCCCTTTGCAGTAGAAGCACTCAATTTTAGGCTTAGGTCTAGACTTGGGCTTCTTCACTTGAGGAGCAACTTGCTTGCCGTTCTTCTTGAAGTTGCCCTTCTTCCCTTTGCCTTTTTTCTTGAAACTAGTGGTCTTGTTAACCATCAACACTTGATGCTCCTTCTTGATTTCTACCTCCGCAGCCTTTAGCATCGTGAAGAGCTCGGGAATTGTCTTATCCATTCCTTTCATATTATAGTTCATCACGAAGCTTTTGTAGCTTGGTGGCAGTGATTGAAGAACTCTGTCAATGACACTATCAACAAGAAGATTAACTCCCGGTTGAGTCAACTGATCGTGCTACCCAGACATTCTGAGTATATGTTCACTGACAGAACTATTCTCCTCCATTTTGCAGCTATAGAACTTATTAGAGACTTCATATCTCTCAATCCGGGCATTTGCTTGAAATATTAACTTCAACTCCTGGAACATCTCATATGCTCCATGACGTTCAAAACGACGTTGAAGTCCCGGTTCTAAGCTGTAAAGCATGGCACACTGAACTATCGAGTAGTCATCAGCTTTGCTCCGCCAGACATTCATAACGTCTGGAGTTGCTCCTGCAGCGGGTTTGGCACCTAGCGGTGCTTCCAGGACGTATTTCTTCTGTGCAGCAATGAGGATAATCGTCAAGTTACGGACCCAGTCCGTGTAGTTGCTACCATCATCTTAAAAGTTAGCTTTCTCTAGGAACGCATTAAAATTCAAAGGAACAGTAGCACGGGCCATTGACCTAAAACAACATAGACATGCAAAATACTATCAGGTACTAAGTTCATGATAAATTAAAGTTCAATTAATCATATTACTTAAGAACTCCCACTTAGATAGACATCCCTCTAGTCATCCAAATGATCACATGATCCATATCAACTAAACCATGTCTGATCATCACGTGAGATGAAGTAGTTTTCAACGGTGGACATCACTATGTTGATCATATCTACTATATGATTCACGCTGGACCTATCGGTCTCAGTGTTCCGAGGCCATATCTACATATGCTAGGCTCGTCAAGTTTAACCCGAGTATTCTGCGTGTGCAAAACTGGCTTGCACCCGTTGTATGTGAACATAGAGCTTATCACACCCGATCATCACGTGGTGTCTCGGCACGACGAACTGTAGCAACGGTGCATACTCATGGAGAACACTTGTACCTTGAAATTTAGCGAGAGATCATCTTATAATGCTACCGCCGTACTAAGCAAAATAAGATGCATAAAGGATAAACATCACATGCAATCAAAATAAGTGATATGATATGGCCATCATCATCTTGTGCCTTTGATCTCCATCTGCAAAGCACCGTCATGATCACCATCGTCACCGGCTTGACACCTTGATCTCCATCGTAGTATCATTGTCGTCTCGCCAACTATTGCTTCTACAACTATCGCTACCGCTTAGTGATAAAGTAAAGCAATTACATGGTGATTGCATTTCATACAATAAAGCGACAACCATAAAGCTCTTGCCAGTTGCCGATAACTTTTACAAAACATGATCATCTCATACAACAATTTATATATCATCACGTCTTGACCATATCACATCACAGCAAGCCCTGCAAAAACAAGTTAGACGTCCTCTACTTTGTTGTTGCAAGTTTTACGTGGCTGCTATGGGCTTCTAGAAAGAACCGTTCTTACCTACGCATCAAAACCACAATGATTTTTCGTCAAGTTTGTTGTTTTAACCTTTAACAAGGACCGGGTGTAGTCAAACTCGATTCAACTAAAGTTGGAGAAACAAACACCCACTAGCCACCTGTGTGCGAAGCACGTCGGTAGAACCAGTCTCATGAACGCGGTCATGTAATGTCGGTCTGGTCCGCTTCATCCAACAATGCTGCCGAATCAAAGTAAGACGTTGCTGGTAAGCAGTATGACTATTATCGCCCACAACTCATTGTGTTCTACTCGTGCATATAACATCTACGCATAGACCTGGCTCGGATGCCACTGTTGGGGAACGTAGTATTTCAAAAAAAATCCCTACGATCACGCAAGATCTATCTAGGAGAAGCATAGCAACGAGCGGGGAGATGTGTCCACGTACCCTCGTAGACCAAAAGCGGAAGCGTTTAGTAATGCGGTTGATGTAGTCGAACGTCTTCGCGATCCAACCAATCCAAGTACCGAACGTACGGCACCTTCGCGTTCAGCACACGTTCAGCTCGATGACGTCCCTCAAGCTCTTGATCCAGTTGAGGCCGAGGGAGAGTTTCGTCAGCATGACGGCGTGGTGACGGTGATGATGAAGTTATCGACACAGGGCTTCGCCAAAGCACTACGATGATATGACCGAGGTGTGTAACTGTGGAGGGGGGCACCGCACACGGCTAAGAGAAACTTGTGTGTCCTTTGGGGTGCCCCCCTCCCACGTATATAAAGGAGGGGAGGAGGAGGAGTTCGGCCAAGGGGGGCGCGCGCCATGGGGAGTCCAACTAGGATTCCCGATCCTAGGTGGAGTCCCCTTCCATCCAAGAGAGGGAGAAGGAGGGAAGGAGGAAGAGGGGGCGCCGCCCCCTCCCTAGTCCAATTTGGACTGGCCATGGGGGGGGCTCCCTTGTGGCCCTCCTCTCCTTTTCCACTAAGGCCCATGAACTTCCGGGGGGGGTCCGGTAACCCCCGGTACTCCGAAACTTATCCGAAACGACCAGAACCATTCCGGTGCCCGAATGTAACCTTCCAATATATGAATCTTTATGTCTCGACCATTTTGAGACTCCTCGTCATGTCCGTGATCTCATCCGGGACTCCAAACAAACTTCGGTCATCAAATCACATAACTCATAATACAAATCGTCATTGAACGTTAAGCGTGCGGACCCTACGGGTTCGAGAACTATGTAGACATGACCGAGACACATCTCCCGTCAATAACCAATAGCGGAACCTGGATGCTCATATTGGCTCCTACATATTCTATGACGATCTTTATCGTTCAAATCGCATAACAACATACGTTGTTCCCTTTGTCATCGGTATGTTACTTGCCCGAGATTCCATCATCGGTATCATTATACCTAGTTCAATCTCGTTACCGGCAAGTCTCTTTACTCGTTTCGTAATGCATCATCCCGCGACTAACTCATTAGTCACATTGCTTGCAAGGCTTATAGTGATGAGCATTACCGAGAAGGCCCAGAGATACCTCTCCGATACACGGAGTGACAAATCCTAAACTCGATCTATGCCAACTCAACAAATACCATCGGAGACACCTGTAGAGCATCTTTATAATCACCCAGTTACGTTGTGATGTTTGATAGCACACAAGGTGTTCCTCCGGTATTCGGGAGTTGCATAATCTCATAGTCAGAGGAACATGTATAAGTCATGATGAAAGCAATAGCAATAAAACTAAACGATCATTTATGCTAAGCTAACGGATGGGTCTTGTCCATCACATCATTCTCTAATGATGTGATCCCGTTCATCATATGACAACACATGTCTATGGTCAGGAAACTTAACCATCTTTGATTAACGAGCTAGTCAAGTAGAGGCATACTAGGGACACTCTATTTTGTCTATGTATTCACAGATGTACTAAGTTTCCGGTTAATACAATTCTAGCATGAATAATAAACATTTATCATGATATAAGGAAATATAAATAACAACTTTATTATTGCCTCTAGGGCATATTTCCTTCAGGAAGCAACTTGGTGAAACTCCCGTGTGTCCTCGAGAATGAATTGACCATACAAATAAAACCACCTGCTTGTCCTTATCACAATTAAGGATTGGGCCACTTTGTTGCACTGTTGCAATTTTGTCATTATTTTACTTTCTTGTAATTACTTTTGCTTTCAAACAAACCATCAAACACCTTTTGCGGCTTTGGAGTGAACTTTTGCTAGTTTTCATCAACCAATTCCTTCTGCTCCTCGTCGGATTCGACTCTCACTTATCAAAATAGCTATGATGGATCCCCTACACTTGTGGGATACCACTCACCAGGACATGGATGTAGGCCTCGGGTGGCCCACCGATTCTCCCATAACTCTGGCGGCAACAAGACACCAATTTTTTCTGCCTCTCCCATAGGTGGATAGGTTTCTCCCTCTAGTTCATGATGTTCATGGCCCCTGGAGGGCGCGAGCGTCCTTCAAGATTGGATACTCTCTTTGGCGGGGTTTTTCTGTAATTTCTCTGTGTGTTGTTTTTTGAGTTGTTTCACCATTTTATAGATTATCGAAGATTCTTAACTCCGACGAATATATATTTTTAGGGTGGTTTAGAAACTTCTTGAGTAAGGCTTCGACCGAAGGGCAGCGCAAACCATCTTACACAACCACCACACGGGGAGGGGGTGGCCGTGTGGAACCCTTTGGCCCATCTTTTGGCTGGTGATCTCTTCTAGTATAAAATATAATTGTCATGATTCCCCCCCCCCCCAAAAAATTCCAGCTCTAAAAGTATTGTTTTCTGAAATAGCCAAAAAATACTAGAAAATAGCAACATGCCTTTGGCCCTAGATTATTAGTCCAATAAGAAAATTGTGTCAGAACATGTATAGTTGATGTAAATATAATACTTCATCCGTCCAAAAATAAGTGTCTCAACTTTGTACTAGCTCTAGTACAAAGTTGTACTAAGCTTGAGACAGTTATTTTGGGACGGAAGGAGTATGATTTTAACAAAAATTGTAGATACATTGTAGACATATCAACCATGAAAATAGAATAATAACAACTTTACTATTGTCTTTAGGGCATATTTCGAAAACAACATGTCACCGTTGCCGAGCCATCTCATACCATCTAGAGCTGCCACAACGAGCCACACCGGGGGGAGGGGGTGGGGGGCTCGCCCGCGATGTTCGCCAAGGCAGGCTTTGTCCATTGGCTTCTTTTGAGGACGGTGGGGAGAACAGGGAGAAGATGGAGGACGCGGCAACAAAGATGACCGGGATAATGCTAAGTCAGATTACCACCTCTTTAGTTGATTGAGAGCAGAGACCAGCAGTTGCCAAAATACATAGTAAAATTTCTCGAAAAAGAAAAGATACTCCGAGCAAGCCATGTGAGAGAGAGATGCCATGGAAAAACTTGAGTTGTATTAAGGCATCTCCAAAGCCGTGCCCTGAATCGGACTCAATATTCGTCCACGAACGTGCCCAAAAAGAAAATTGAACAATTGAAATGAATTCATGCAAACCAGACCTAATTCATGCAAAGTTTGACTTATATTAAATTAAAAATGGACGACATTGACAAATTCGACTAAAATTTAGAATAGCCTAGAGAAACTACGCGAGGTACCCAGACAATAACCTCATATGCATAGCCTCCCTGACCGACGGGGCCTTTGTCGTTGTGCACTCCATCACTACTATCGTCGGAGTCGTTGTCGTCGTTGTCCTTCCAGTGATGGAAGGGTGCGTAGAGCCTGTGACAGCCCTAATTGACCGTCGCCTGCCACTCGACCTCCTTTGCCTGCGCGTTAGCCGCGGACGCCGCCGGTTCGTGTGCACTTTTTTTTTGCAAAAGGAACCCCCCCCCCCCCCCCCCCCCCCCCTTTCTCCTCTTTCTCTCTCTTCCTCCTCCTCCCCGTTGAGAGTCCCCTTGGTTTCCCCGGCTCCTCTCTCTTTCTCCTCCGGCGGCGCCGCTGCTTGGAGTGGGGATGAGAGGGGAGCTTGGGCTGCTCATGTCTATAGTAGTAGTAGGTGTAGGTTTGCCGTTTTAGTGGTGTTTGGCCTTGTGCCGTGGATTGGCGTCATGCCGTCGGGGAGTTGGTCACCGGAGCTTGCAAGCAGCTTCTGGTGGTCGCCGTTGGAGCCTTCTGCTCTGCCTCCATGGTGGAGGCCTAAGGAAGGAGCCGGATCTGGCGAATCCCCCCATAATAAGCTTGTTGGGCCACTGGATCAAACCTCTGTGGTTATTCTCTCGCTTCCTACCGTCGCGGTGGCGGAGCTTCCGACGAGGGTGGTGTCGTTCCCTGATCGAGAGAAGGGCTTCCGGTGTGAATCTGGAGGCAGACGATGGGGATCCTGAGCACAATCAGCAGTGGATTCAGAGAAGCTACAGCGCCCTCCATGGCTGGCCGGCCTTCTCTAACGATCTGCTGAATCTTCAGGCTGAATGGCGGCTAGTTTTATTCCTCCAGGGCTTGATGCCAACAAGGGAGGCAGTGCTGCTTGAAGTGGAGTCTGTGGTGCAGCCGCAGAGGTCTCGCCGGACCAAGTGGTTCGTCCCCGGCGCCGGCGATGATTGGATCCACTGGAGAGCAGTTTGGACCCGGTCGCTTTTTCCTTCCAGTTTCGAAGTCCTTTTCATAAGTATCAGGGACTTGCCTGTAATTTTCAGTTTCTTTGGAGTCCTGTTTGTAAGATGTGCTGCGCACTGCTTTGAATAATGAAGTTCTGGGTCCTTCGAGGCCCTTCACTGTTCAAAAAAAAAGATTTCCCCCAATTTTCATTAAGAAAAGAGAAAAGTCTGAAATGAACCTTGATTTCATAAGCCAAGTCTGAATCAAACCCTGAACTAAAAATCCTTGAAATTGTCACCCTGTATTATCTAATCCCGATCGTTCCTAGTTGATTTATGCTAAATACTTTCGTCAAACCGGGAAAGAAACAATCCCGGTCAGGATTACCCGCTTCTCTCACTGATTACAAGGGCCTACAAGTCATATCCATCTTCTTCCCCACAATCTCTTTCTTTCTGCTTTGTCTTTCTTCTGTCCAGATCCATCATCACAACATGCTAATGCAGATAACGGGTAAAAGAAGAGACAAAAGAATTTGGAATCAGGACTAGCCCAACATGGATGGATCTTGGGCATCCGTACAGGCGTGTACTCCGCCTACCGCGTGGTGGGCGCCATGGCTCCATCACCTCGGCCATGCAGGTGCAACCGGTGTGTAGAGTGGAGCTTTGGGGGCAGCGTGAGCACGGAGACTTTGGCGGCGAGGTGCTACGAACTGCACGAGCGCATCGGCTACACATGGGAGCACTCGGAAGTAGGTGCCGCACGCGGCCGCGTCACGCACATCAGGTCGTGCTGCTCCCAGCAAAGCGTTGACAGTTTGTCGCATCTAATCACGAGCTCCGGCACCCCCATCAACCACGGCGAGGGCGGCAGGTCGGCGGCGAGGGCGACAAGCCAACAGGCTCAGGGCGAGGCGGATCCAATGTGGCATCATCCATGATCGTGGCCCTTGGTATGGCAGAGGATTTCGAGGGCGACGAGTATATGCGTCGGCGCATTCATTCCCACCGGCGACCACCTCCGGTCTCTTCCCGTTGACCATGGTGGCGATGACGGGCCTCTTCCGAGACCTCGACCCGATGGGTGTGACTTCGAGGTGAGGAGAAGATATGGCGGCAGAGTGGATCTGAGAGGAGAAGGATTGGCGGAGAGAGTCTGGGCAGGGAAAGATGAATACGACACATGGGCCCGTGTAGTCAGCGGGAGTGGTGATCAAGATCGTTCTTTTTCCAGTGCGTCAAACAAGCATTTAGCAGAAATCAACCGGGATAGACCGGGATTAGTGAGTACAGAGTGCCAGTTTCAAGGATTTTGAATTCAAGGTTTGATTCAGACTCGGAATACAAAGTCAAGGTTTATTTTAGACTTTTGCCCTAAGAAAACTACCCCAGGGCCATCATGAGTCGATGACTATGGAAACGGGCACCCTCAGCGTGCAGATGAGCCCCATTTCACCATTTGTACTACCGCATCACTGTGGCATGATCCCGTGACGAAGACAAACTGTCTGGCGGGAGACCACCGTTGATGTGCCAGGTTATCTCGTCTCGTCAGACGAACTGAGAGAAATTTCCTGTTGCTTTTATGAAACGAGTATAAACTGTTTATTACCCGCAAAAAAGAAAAGAGTATAAACTGTTTATCGGGGACCATCGGATCTTTTCGTGTTGTTTACGTGCTGTGAACATTGCACCGGGCCAACTTCTGCACTCGAGTGCAAACGTTTTGCACGGGCTCGGGCTCGAGCATGGCGACGACGACGAGGCGCCGACTGGTCGATTTCTGCGCGGCTGGCACGAGCGGATCAGACGCCTGGAGTGGCCGGGACGTGTCCGCGTCTGTCGGTCCTGTGATGGATTCTATCCTTTTGTAGCGAGGCTGGCTTCTGACGCGGCGCAGGGCTGGACGAGCAGTTTGCTGTTCTCGTGCTGCGTTCACGGCCCTGTTTGCCATGTCTCGTTGCGACAGGGCAATGAATGGCGTCGCACGCAGACGCAGCAGGCGGTGTGGCTCAGGTTCAGGTTCAGGTCAGGGTTGTTGGCGCAAGCAACAAGCTCGGTTCGGGGTCCAGCCGGCCTATCTAAGGGGTGTTTGGTTCAGGGATTTTTTAGTCTCAGAGGTTAGAAAAAGCTCCTAAAAACCAAACGGGAGGGACTTTTTTACAAAGATTAGAAAAAAAACTCTACTAGAGAGTCTTTTTTTTTGATTAGTCCCTGGGACTAGAAAAAGTCCTAGGACTTCTGAACCAAACATCCTTGAAGCTGATGCAGGCGCTGGGGCTGGGTGTTGCATCTGAGCTTGATACGGTCCGATCTCCGCCTCGGTTCGGGAGACACTGGGCATGTGTAATCCATGGTTCCCTCGGTCTGTAGCGCTTGCGGTCAGTGACTCAGGCCCAATGGATACAAACACAAACATTGGGGTCCAACAATTTCTTTGAATATTTCACAACAAACAGATGAGAGATCAGTTTGGCAACATGCTGCTAGAGGGAGAGGGGGGAGGAAGAGACCCGACAAGACGAGGCGCTCCCGTTCGCGCAAATGGCAAAGCGCCCTGGTGGTGCTCCTCGAATTTCGAGCGGGCGCCTGTCGAGCAAAGCGGGAGGGGCCGGGAATGGGATCATTGCTCGACGTAGGAAGTGACAGCCGGTTACCTCTTTTTTCCTTTTCCCTTTGTGGGTGGAAAACGGGCCGGTGCTTTGCATCCTCTGCCGTGCCCGCCTACATCGTGGACTGAGCCTTCAGAAATATTGGCCGACTCATGAAACGATAAGCCTTTCCACGAGTCATTTTTCCATCTCTTTTGCAACGCAAAGAGTTCATCAAAGAGAATTCTTGCCGAAATCAGCCTGTTTTCCGCATGAATGTGATTAATTGGTGCCACCTCATGGATTCTATCCGTCCGACACTTGTTGCCACTTGACTCAAAATGATTGCTACGGAGTAGTAGATTTTATTACACAAGGTCAAGGTCTATGGGGTGAGTGGAGAATCGAATTACCTAGCCAGGTCTGTCAAACGTGGTAGAGAATCTAAAGATAAAAGCAAAACTACAAACTCAAGTGCGGAGTTAGTGGGCAATTGTTATTCTATGTGTCATCAAAAAATAAAACCATTTCCAACCCCACCAAACAAAATAATGGGACATGGATTCTAACGGGATGTCCTCAAACTCTCGGACCGTCTTCCCTTCTTCCAGTAGGAAACTTTTTTGTGACAGGTTGCATTCTCCTCTCAGAGCGCATGCGAGAAGCCGCCGTTATCAAACGCGCGAGCCTGCATGCACCCAAACCCCATCAACCACCATGTAGGCAACCAAACACCCCCAAAAGTACTGAGCGGGCATTACGAAAAAGGGTTTTCCCCCGCTTTATATATAAAGCACCATCACCACAACATTGAGCAAGAAGATACAAACGCACGCCACCACCACACTCAACGCACACACCCAAGGCGAGATACAAAGATGCGGAACACCGAAAACACCACCCCAACGACGACTAAGCACCCTAATGATAAGCCGAAGACCACCATGAAGATGAGCAATCCACCGATGGGTAATGAGACGGACAAAGCCGGAGCGAGGACTCCAAGACAATGCCCTCGAGAGGGAAACGACTGTAGGAAGCCGTCACCGTCTGATCTCGAAGATCAAGTTTTCACCCGGAGTGACACGAAGGCAATGGGAGCACCACAACGGGGCCTGCAAGAAGGGGAACGACATCCACGGACGCCGCCTCCGTCGGCCAGTACTGGGACTGGGCGAGTGATGAACCCCGGTGCTCCTACCCCTCCGCCGCAACCTCACTCCGCTAACCACCCGCATCCATGCCGCCCAAGCGACCATGGCTTCCCGCCCACACCCGAGCCGCGCGGTCAGCCCACGACCAACACGCCTCCCACCGCCAGAGCCGCTGCCCTGCATCCAGACCTCCCCGAGAACCACCAAAGGTCGAGGCTTTGAACAATCTGCACCACAACCATGTTGGGGAACGTAGTAATTTCAAAAATTTCCTACGCACACGCAAGATCATGGTGATGCATAGCAACGAGAGGGGACAGTGTATCCACGTACCCTTGTAGACCGAAAGCGGAAGCGTTATAACAACGCGGTTGATGTAGTCGTACGTCTTCACGATCCGACCGATCCAAGTACCGAACGTACGGCACCTCCGAGTTCAGCACACGTTCAGCTCGATGACGTCCCTCGAACTCCGATCTAGCCGAGCTTTGAGGGAGAGTTCCGTCAGCATGACGGCGTGGTGACGGTGATGATGATGCTACCGACGCAGGGCTTCGCCTAAGCACCGCTACGATATTATCGAGGTGGAATATGGTGGAGGGGGGCACCGCACACGGCTAAGAGATCAATTGTTGTGTCTCCAAGGGGTGCCCCCCTCCCCGTATATAAAGGAGTGGAGGAGGGGGAGGGGGCCGGCCACCCTAGGCGCGCCCCATGAGGAGTCCTACTCCCACCGGGAGTAGGACTCCCCCTTTCCAAGTGGGAGTAGGAGAGGAGAGGGAAGGAGAGAGAGGGGGAAAGGAAAGGGGGGCGCCCCCCCTCCTTGTCCAATTCAGACTGGGGGGGGGGGGGGAAGGGGGCGCGCGGCTGCCCTTGGCCGCCCCTCCTCTTCTCCACTAGGGCCCAATAGGCCCATTAGTCTCCCGGGGGGGGGGGGGGGGTTCCGGTAACCCCCCGATACTCCGGTATGTGTCCGAAACTCCCCGAAACCATTCCGTTGTCCGAACATAGTCGTCTAATATATCAATCTTTATGTCTCGACCATTTAGAGACTCCTCGTCATGTCCGTGATCATATCCGGGACTCCGAACTACCTTCAGTACATCAAAACACAAAACTCATAATACCGATCGTCATCTAACTTTAAGCGTGCGGACCCTACGGGTTCGAGAACTATGTAGACATGACCGAGACACGTCTCCAGCCAATAACCAATAGCGGAACCTGGATGCTCATATTGGCTCCTACATATTCTACAAAGATCTTTATCGGTCAAACCGCATAACAACATACGTTGTTCCCTTTGTCATCGGTATGTTACTTGCCCGAGATTCGATCGTCGGTATCTCAATACCTAGTTCAATCTCGTTACCGGCAAGTCTCTTTACTCGTTCTGTAATACATCATCTCACAACTAACTCATTAGTCACAATGCTTGCAAGGCTTATAGTGATGTGCATTACCGAGAGGGCCCAGAGATACCTCTCCGACAATCGGAGTGACAAATCCTAATCTCGAAATACCCCAACCCAACAAGTACCTTCGGAGACACCTGTAGAGCACCTTTATAATCACCCGGTTACGTTGTGACGTTTGGTAGCACACAAAGTGTTCCTCCGGTAAACGGGAATTGCATAATCTCATAGTCATAGGAACATGTATAAGTCATGAAGAAAGCAATAGCAATATACTAAACGATCAAGTGCTAAGCTAACAGAATGGGTCAAGTCAATCACATCATTCTCCTAATGATGTGATCCCGTTAATCAAATGACAACTCATGTCCATGGCTAGGAAACTTAACCATCTTTGATTAACGAGCTAGTCAAGTAGAGGCATACTAGTGACACTATGTTTGTCTATGTATTCACACATGTATTATGTTTCCGGTTAATACAATTCTAGCATGAATAATAAACATTTATCATGATATGTGGAAATAAACAATAACCTTATTATTGCCTCTAGGGCATATTTCCTTCAAACCACCTCCGAGATCGTACTGAGCGGGCATTCCCAAAGGAGTTCTTTCCTTCTTGTATTTGTGGTGGGTTTTCTCATATTTTGTGTGAACTGGACTATTTTCCTTCAGTTCTTGCAAGATGTTTTAGCAACCTATATGGTATTTTTTTTAAATAAAGCGTTTAGCTGTAGGGTCTCTTTGGATTTTAGGTTTTCTATAAGAATATTGGAGGATTTGAATCCTAATGATTTTCAACCTATAGAAGTCCAACTTTTTACTAAATCACAACAAGTAATATGGATCAGAGGGAATACTAAATTCCTCTTTCCCCAATTTCATACGGATTTAAACATGCGCTGAAACCTTATTTTTTCTTTAAGAAGTCCAATGTTGTTTAACTCTATCTCTCTTTACCCTCTCTTCCGAGTTCTCTAAAATTAAGGAGTATATATATTTCCTACACACCATCCAAACGCGCATAATAGAATTCCCGCGTTTTGATTTTTTTAGGGATTTACAGTACATGAAAACTCGATCCTACGCTTTCAAACCATGCAATAAAAAAATCCGTAAATGGATTGCATTTTATATGAATTGCCCGAAAAGTCTATTGTGCTCTCTCACAGAGAAAAAAAATCATTTACTTGTACATGTAGAAAAGAATCATATGTTTCGTGATGGGCCAAGAATTAAATTCTAGCGTCCTTTTACAGTACATCAACCAAATTCGGGCCTCCCATCGGCAACGGCGTCGATCTGCCTCATCCCGGGTGACCGGGTCATGGGAGCGCGGTGGATCCCGACCCTTGCCGGCGGGAGGGTTCTGTTTTAGTTGTTTTTGTCCTGCTCAGTAAGGTAAAACGGCAGCGGCTCCCTGAAGATGGAATAAAGTTCCCCTTGTCTAGCCCTTGTTTCGGTGGTATGTCTAGCATCGTCGGTGGGCGTGTGGAATTGTGTCTCCGGTGGATCTATCTTTGGTGGATCTGCTCGGATCTAGTCATCAATCGTCTATGTTCGTGTGTGCTCAGGTTGGATTCTTCCGATCTACGCTACTCTTCATCGACAAGGTTGCTGTTCTGGTGCGCTGGTCCTATGAGGCCGTAGCACGATAACTTTCCGACTGTTTACTACAACAAGTTTTGCCGGCTCCGACGAGGGAGGGGCGATTACGGCGGCGCACCTTTGACTTGCTTCAACGCTTTTAGTCGTCGCTAGGTGGTGTATGGATTTGAATGTAATTTTTATTATTTCTGATATTTGTTATACTGTGATGATTGAAAACGAATAGATCAAAAGTTTTCTCATAAAAAATAAAAATAAAAATTCCTCCCGCATTCCATCCATTCCACATCTTTTACGCTGCACTGATTGGCATCATGATGAACATCGTCGACGCGCCTCCCTCACGCAGTCGTTCATGCTAAGCATACTTTTGATGCCTCCTTTCTCCTTTTCAATCGCTTTACAGTAGCACACCCACTCTTCCTGCCGTAGAAGGCCTCCCACGGGTAAAGAAAAATCCTTCAAAGCTGCACCTGCACCGTGCTCCTATCGCTATGTACGACGTGCATGCACAACACGTCCCGATAAAGCTGTGCCTATTGTGTTGATAGTGGTTCTTTTCCAGTTTTTTTTTTGTTGTCTCTTAGAATCTCTGAATCTCTGACATCGCCATTCTTCATTTTCGCACTGCCAGGTCCGTGGAGAGACCCGGCCCATCATCGTTACCGCAGTCGGCGGGAATGGACCGGAGGAGGTCGCGCGCGTGTGTATGTGGAGGCCAACGACGTTGTTGACGGGGACCAACGCCGTGGTGGCCGTGCCTCGACTCCTCTGCCACAACCGGGGCCTCGAGCATGGATGACACCACATTGAACCTGCTTCACCGTCGGACCATCGCCCTCACCACCGGCCCGCCGCCCTTGCCATAGAGCTCCTACAATGCTGCCCCGTGGATCACGTCGTGTGTGGCCTCGCGCGGCCGAGGCACCGGGTCCTCTCCGAGCTCACGCGCCCGCGACATGATCGAGGAGGCCGCTCCGAGCTAGCTCGCGCCACGCAGACGCCAACGACCTCCCACGTCGGTCGGCCGACCCGCTCGCCTACCTCCTCGTGCAGCAGCCCACCTACCCGCCAGCCTCTCGTCGTCGTCCCGTGGCGGCCATATCGAGACTGTCGCCGGCTTCTAGTGCTCGCTGCTAGTTGCAGCTGTTGCAGCTGTTGATAGTTGATGAGACCAGTCTGGCTGGCAACATGCTAGAGGGAGGGGGGAGGAAGCGGCCTGACTAATCGCCTGAAAAGGAAAAGCACTCGCTCCCATTCGCAAATGGCAAAGCGGAGGCCCTGGTGCTCATCAAATTTTGGGATGGGCGCCTGTCGAGCAAGCCGGAGCCAGGGCCACGGACGGGATTACTGCTGGACATGGGAAGTGACAGCCGGTGCTTTGCTGCACCGCGTCTATCTCCCCTTCTTTTCAATTTTTCTATATATAGAAAACGTCCCGC
The DNA here is from genome assembly GCF_002575655.3 of Aegilops tauschii subsp. strangulata. Taxonomy (NCBI): domain Eukaryota; kingdom Viridiplantae; phylum Streptophyta; class Magnoliopsida; order Poales; family Poaceae; genus Aegilops; species Aegilops tauschii. The sequence goes on from NC_053041.3 coordinate 178,932,769, forward strand.
TTCTTTGCACCCAGCAGTGTCCGGCCCAGAAAAAATAGCGTGGCATTATAGTGTCGTTATAGCGTATCTGAAAGAATAACGTACTAAACGAAATAACGTTGTACTGTTTTTATGTGTGGCACACAACATCCCATGAGGCATCGCTCAACTCTCTCTCTCTCTCTCTCTCTCTCTCTCTCTCTCTCTCTCTCTCTCTCTCTCCCACTCAGACGCAACATCTACAACAGCCCATACAACAACACATACAACCTAACCTAGCCACCTCTTCACCAGTTTCCCACCAGCTCGTGTAGCGGCGTTGGTGACTCATGAGCAAAGGCGGCGGTGGTAGTTCGTGAGCGGCAGCAGCTTCTCTTCAGCCACGCCTCCAAGTAGCAGTGTCGGCCACGCCTCCAACTCCAGGAAGTCAGCGCCGATGTCAACCACGCCGCCGGCTTCGGCAAGTCAGCCATTAGGCGAGGGCAACCTCTCTTCATCCCGTCTCCAAGTAGCGGCGTTGGTCTCGTTCTATTTCCTCCCCAAGTCCCCATCTGCGTCGCCACCGTGTTGCTCCGCTCCTTGTCGTTGTGTGCTCCTCGCAGTGCTGCTCCTCGTCATCGTCTGCGCCACCGCTGAAGCCCATGACCCCGACCTCCTCCTTCTAAAATTCTGTGATATATGGCATATTTATGCCAAGCGCCATTTTCAAATAAGCACGCTATAAATTGTACTCTCTTCATTCTAAAATAAGTGTTTAAATTTTATACAAAATTGTATTAAAGTTGAAACAATTATTTGGGACAAATGAAGTATATCATGGAGGTGGTACTGGACCGAGCCTTCAGAGAAAGCGAACTGATAAAACGATAATCCTCGCAGAAGTCTTCTTTTCTTTTGCAACACGAGAGTTCAAGATAACTCTGAAGGAATCACTCTGTTTTCCACTTTTCCGCATGAATATGCGGCCCAAAGTTTCATGTTCCGAACTGTCATTAATTAATTGTTGCCACTTTATTACGGATTCTACACGACCAAGATTATCCGTCCGACACTTGTTGCCACTTGACTAAAAGTGATTGCTACGTGCATTTTGTTACACAAGGTCAAGGTCTTCGGGATGAGTGGAGAATCGAATTAGGCAGGGATGTCACACGGAGATAGAGGATAAAAAACGAAAAGCAAAATTAGGAACTCTAGTGCGGAGCTAGTGGGCAATTGTTATTCCACCAAGAAAAAAATATATTTCCAACCCTACCAAACAAAAGAACAGGACATGGACTCTAATGGGCTGTTCCTTCAAATTCTCCGAGTGTCTTCTTTTCTTCGACGAGGATCCTTTCGAGAAATTGTACTCCCGCAAAGAAAACAGAGGGAGTATTACATGTTGTTTCATTTCTAAACTAAGTCTGACTTAGATGGTTAGATTTCTTATGGTGAAACCAAGTAATCTTGGTTTATATTGTAGATTTGATCCAGGTGCTCACATATTGTCTGGATTTATTTTATATCTTTTGCGATACTTTTCAGTAGTATGGCGTGCCCATCGACTCCGAGGTGCATGTAGCCATTTCGTCAATCTTAAGATTTCTCAGAAGTACTCATAGGGGTAGTGTTTGCATGCCTGTGTTTATAGGGATAATTGTGCATGTGCGTTGTGACCGTTTGCGTATGTATTGTTTTCTAAGAAAATGTTCAAATTTTATTCCCATGGGTGCCATGAGTGTGGCATAGTATTTCACCTCACATTTGGACGAGCGAACTGGTGCAATGGGCTCAATGACCATAACAAAGTAAAAGAAATACATGCACATACATATACTGTACTATGTAATTAAAATCATCATAAAAACATAAAACATAGAAAATGTACTTTTTATTGGCAAATTAATGCGCCATGTATATGTAATCACAAGATACGATTGATAACTATAGGATACATGTACTGCAAGTTAAACAACAATTGTAGAAATATATTTCAAAATAGTTGGAGTCTCCATCTTCTATACTCCCTCTGTTCCAGAATACATGCACTTTCTTCACTTTGTCTATGCACAAAAATCTCACTGCTTGGTTTAGGTTTAGATGAACTAGTAGAACCATTCAATTCTAAGATAGTCAGTAGTGTATTGACACTAACCCAGCCGCGAGGCGACGGGGAGGGGCCTTCGAACTGCGCTTACGGTCGTCTCCTCCTGCCCCCCCTCCCTCGCTGCCACCCAAGGGCGCGGCCAGGCGAAGCCCGACCGGCGCCAGCGGCGGCGGGGTGTCTTCTTCCCCTCGTGCGATGGGGCGGCGCGGGCCGGCCTCCTCGGGCCTGGGTGATGCGGCGGCTGGAGGACTTTGTGGCGGTGGCGACCCGGGGCGGCGGCCCTGGAAGGTGGTGGCAGGTGAAGCCTAGGCCTCTCGCGGTGGCATGGCATGGCGATGTCCCTATCCAAGGCGGATCTGCGCCGGCGATCTGGTGACATTAGCTCCGGATTGGATCGGATCAGAGAAGGTGACGAGCGCGCAGGATTCCTCTCAGCGGCTCTGACGGTTTGGCGAGGTGGGGTGGTGTGGCCCTCCTCCCAGGCTCCAGTGGTGCCACACGCAGGAAGTGGCCGGTGTGCCAGGGCTCCCACGGTGGCAGTGCCGTTGTGGATGTTCGCAGGATCTGGGTGGCCAGATCTGGGGCTTTGAAGGCGGTCTGGACAGTGCACATGTTGTCTGTTGGCTACTCATGGGACAGATCCGGGTAAAAACCTGGTCTCCGGCCGGTGGCCGGAGCCGGTGATGGTGACTCCCTCGGCGTCGTTTCCTTCTTGAAGACATCATCAAGGTGAAGCTCCCAAGTCCTTCCGGTACCTCCGGGGGAAACGATCGGATGACGGCGACGCACTTGTGTCGTTCTCACCTTGGGGGCGTCATTCTTGGAGGTGTGCATTGGCTTGAGGGACCAGTGGACGGTTCCAGTGGTGGAGCGGCATTCCATGTGATGCATCGATGACGTGGAGTATCGGCGGCGTGGCGCGGCAGGGCCTCGGCGACAGATGTGTGATGATGGACGCGCGCAGCGAGGAGGCATTGTCTGACGCCATGGGGGCGTCGACGGCAGGCCTAGCAAGGTTGTTGCGTCAATACCTGGTCTGAAGATGGATCAGTGGAAGACGGCGGCGACCACCTAGAGTGCGTCGGACCGGTTTGTGCCCCAAACCCAGTATGTGACTTGGTTGGGGCCTCCGGCTTTAGATGTTAGGCATCTGTGCGATGTCTATTTGGTATTAGGCTCAGACTATCGGCACCCCTTCATCAAGTGGATAGGAGTAGCGACAGATGTTGCTAAGATAATGGCTTTAGACTATCTGATGTACTACTTTGTAAGGTCTTTGTGAATAATTAATAAAATGGCTGCATGCAGCTTCCAGATGCAGAGGCCGGGGGCCATCCTCCTTTTCGAAAAAAGTAGTGTGTTGACACACACACACATGTGAGACTTATGTATGGGTAATTGAATTATCTGTACTTGATTATGTAACACTATAAAATACTCCCTTTGATCCAAAATAAGTGTGGTGGCTTTAGAGAATCTCTAGCCGTTGAGCCCCCCAGGAGGCATTTTTCCGCCTCTTGGGGGGCTGCCGGCGGAACTTTTGGCCTGGGGGTGAAAAAGCTTCCAGTCGTGTCCACCCCCAAGCCGTGCCCAGGCTGCGCCCGCCCCAGGCCACGGCCGGCCCGGCCTCGCCGCTGAGCTCGAGCAGAGCAGAGCGCGAGCCGGCGGAGCAGAGGACGAAGGACCGGTGCAGCGCCGGCGAGAAGATGGCCGCCACGTCGAATGCCGCCTCCTTCGCCCACGTCGCCACGCTCATCCCTCCGCCCACGGCGGCGTCAGCGGCAGCGGTGGACGCCTCCCGCGGCTTCGTCGTCGCCAGGCCGGCGTCCGTCGCCCTATGTCGGAGTAAATGGCCACGGGTAGCCTAACCGACTGCCCCTGGCTCTTCAGAAAATTATCAGGCCATTTGGGCCTGCAAGCATTTCAAGCATTGGGCCGCCTTCCCCGGGCGGCTACCTCTGAAGCCAACTCTCAGAAGGCGACCCAGCCTCAGCAACCTCCCCCCAAGATAACCACGGGGTGGCCGACTCCAGGAAGCCGGCCATAGAGGATGCCGACTCCCCAGAGCCGGCCATGAAGAACGCCGACTCCCCAGAACCGGCCACGAAGAGCGCCGACTCCAAGAAGCCGGCCAAGACCGCACCCACCAAAACTACACCCACATAACGGTGACAAGACAGGGTGTGGCCACAGTGCGGCCCACTACCCCCGAAGCCCGAGGCAGGCATGGCCACAGGACACCGTACAGGACGGCCATCCCCCGTCCAGCTCGGCACTGTAGCCATGCTGGCCTCAACATCACCCACGACAGACGCCAGTACGGCCCACGGGCGGCGGGCCCCTTCAGCCAGAGAGAGGCGCGGAGGCGGCCTGGCCTCCCCCAGTCGGCCAAGGGCGTAGCCGGCCCCTAGAAGCCGGCTACCCCCTTCCTCGAAGCATGTGCCACATTAAGGAGACAAGACGAGGTAAGGCTACAGTGGGAGCCCTCGAGGCGGCACACTGTAGCCACGCTTACCTCGACGAAGCCCTCGTCATCAAGGGCGAGGCTACAGTAAGCAGCCGCAAACAAGACCCTAAGCGGTGGGGCCGGCCTGTCGACCAAGAGGCCGGCAGCCGGCGGGACCCACCAGTCGGCGGGCCCCAACGGCAGCCGGAGAAGCCGGCGAGCGCAGACACTGACGACTGGGACCAGCGCCCAGTCGGATTACAATTGTACCCCCGGGGGTAGGCCTATATAAACCCCTCGGGGCACCCATGCAAAGGGTTGGCTTCTTAGCATTATACACACACCATAGAGAGAGGGAAGCAAGAGCTAGCCTTGCTCTTCTTCTCCCTTGAACCGAGCAGCTCTAGGAGCATTTGTAGCTACTCTTTCTGGTCTAGTGATCATGCGGAGACCCCGCAGAGCAGGACTAGGGGCGTTATCTCCTCGGAGAGCCCCGAACCTGGGTAAGATTCGCCGGCGTGCATGTCTTCGCCTCATCCCGTTTCCAGGCATCGGCGACGTCTTACTGGCACCCACTATGATAAGCCATCCGTTGGCATATGTCGCACCTACCACCCGACATTTGGCGCCCACCGTGGGGCCAGGTGCACCGTCGTCCGGAGACCTGTTCTGGACGGGAACCCTCTTCCTCCCCCGCGAGCGCAGCCAGCCTGCTGCGCCCGATGGCGTTTGCCTCGACGCGCTGCAAGGCGTCGACGACGCCTGCGCGGCGAGCTGCCTCGCCGATCTTCTCGGCGAGACTCGCATCTCCGACGAGCCCGCGTCCGACGCGGGCACGGACTACCCCGAGAGCCGCCTCGTCAGCCTCCTCGACCAGCTTCACGTCTCTAGCGAGCCTGCTGCAGATGTGGAGTCGGTCGGCTCCACCGACCCGATGCTCGTCGACTCAGACACGGCATCGCTCGACGCCTACCCCTCCGACGTGGTGGTCTTCGACGATCCTCTCCCTCGAGCTGACAGTGGCAGCAGCGCTGTCACCGAAGTGTTGGTCATCAGCCACGTCGCCAACTCGGGCGAGAATGCCCACGACGCCCTGCAAGCGGCAATGCACGACCTCTCCGTCCCCATCCCGGCCGACGCCGACGCCGAGACCCTGGAGGCACGCCGCCTCGCCCTCATCACGGAAGGCCAGAAGATAGCCTCCATGAGACGCCTCACCGAGGCCCACCAGCGCGAAGTCGACCGCGCCGCCTTCGGTACGCTGCCGCCTAGCGGGCCGAGCCGAGCCGGCTTCGTCCAGAAGCGCGGCGCGGCTATTGCCAGCATGCTGGGGGCAAATCGCCCCGTCTACGCCACCCCGCTCGAGAATCTGCGAGCCGCTCAGGCGGCCGCCGAAGAGCTAAATGGGCTAGGAGCCGACGAACTCCCCTACATGACAAGACGGATCCAGCAGCTGATCGACGCGGCTGCAGAACGGCATGAAGCCGGCGCCCGCGCCGAGAGCACGCTGCGACGTCCCGCTCGCCGACTGCGAGCGGCGCCCGCCAGAAGAAAGACAAGGAGCCGGCTGCTAGCCGCAGTCGGACTCGTATCACCATCGAGCGCGACGCGGAAGGCCGCCCTCGAGCGGTGGAGCGCCAAGGAAACCTGCCTCCCCCCCGCCCCGAAGAGAGAGACGTCTCACCCCGCCGCCCGTCATGCACCCGACTCTTGGCGACCGACTCGGCCGCCGAGAAGGAGTCGGCGAGAACGATGCCCGCCACCGGATCGACCGCCTTGCTCGATCCCTGGCATTAGAAGAAGAAGACAATGTCAGCCCGCCATGCTTTGGCCCCCGCATCCGCGACGAGCCCTTCCCCAAAGGGTTCTCGCTCCCCAGAGACACGCCCAAGTACAACGGCTCCGTGAAGCCGGAAGATTGGCTCATCGACTACTCCGCTGCTGTTAGCATAGCCAACGGCAATCGGCGCGTGGCCGTAAAGTACGTCCCCCTCATGCTGCAAGGCACGGCGCGCACATGGCTCAACAGCCTCAAGCCCTACAGCATCAACAGCTGGCTGGACTTCACGGAAGTCTTCGTCCGCAACTTCACCAGCACGTACAAGCGGCCTCCCAAGCCTCTCCAGCTCTCCCTGTGCGTCCAAGGACCCAACGAGTCGACCCGCGACTATCTCACGCGATGGGCCGAGCTCCGCAACTCCTGCGAGGGGCTGCACGAGGTCCAGGCCATCGAGTACTTCACCGCCGAGTGCTGAGAGGGCACCCTCCTCAAGCACCGACTCCTCTGCGACGAGCCGGCTACCCTCGACGAACTGCTGGTCATCACGGACAAGTACGCCATGGCCGACTCCTCGATGAAGACCGAGCTCCGAGTGGACGCCTCTGGGAAGGTGATTGCTCCGGCTCCCAAGACGCCGGCTAGCGATTCCAATCGGCGCCCCTACCAGAACGATCACAAGCGCAAGGCCCCCATGCCGACTTCCACCAGTCGGCAGGTGGCCACAGTTGAAGATGAGCAGCCCGAAGAGCGGCCCGCTCCCAAGAAGAAGGGTGGCAGGCCGGCTTGGCAGCCGGCTTTCTCTTACGAGCAGACCCTCGACGCCCCCTGCAAGTTCCACAGCGGAGCGAAGCCGTCCAACCACACGACCCGAAAATGCCATTGGCTCACGCGAATCTCCAAGGGCGAAGGGTTGTTGCCGCCTCCGCCTCCCGGCCCGCCGCCTCCAGCCCCCAGCAGCCGGCGGCTCGGCCGGCAGTCGGAGCCATCCAAGACGAGTTCCCCGAAGAGCACGCCGCCTACGTCGTCTTCACCAGCCAAGCCGATGACAAGCGTAGTCGGCGCCGACAACATCAAGAGGTCAACGCAGTTGCCTCTACCACCCCCGAGTTCATGCACTGGTCAGAGAAGCCAATCAGCTGGAGCCAGGCCGACCACCCAGAGGTGATGCCATCCCCTGGCTCCTATGCACTGGTCTTGGATGTTACCCTCGCGACGAAGAGGCGAGCTGCCCGATTCTCCCGCGTCCTGATAGATGGCGGAAGCAGTATCAATATGCTGTACCGCGATACCATGAAGAAGCTGAACATCAAGGCGAAGCAGCTTATGCCGAGCCGGACCGTGTTCCATGGTATCGTCCCCGGTTTGTCTTGCTCCCCAATCGGCAAGATTAAGATGGATGTTCTCTTTGGAGACAAAGACCATTTTCACCGAGAAGCGATCTGGTTTGAGGTAGTGGATCTGGAGAGCCCCTATCATGCATTGCTTGGCCGACCTGCTCTGGCCAAGTTCATGGCTGTGCCCCACTACGCCTACTTGAAGATGAAGATGCCGAGCTCGAAGGGGATCATCACGGCAGCCGGCGATTACAAGAAGTCCATCGAGTGCGCCATGGCCAGTAGCCGGCTGGCCGAGTCCCTCGTGGTGGCAGAAGAGAGGAAGATGCTGGAGCGGGTTGTGGCCATGGCCGGTAAGCGGCCGGCCCTGTCCCCCAACCCCAAAGATTGTGATGCGCAGGGCTCCTTCCAGCCTGCCAAAGAGACGAAGAAGATACCTCTGGACCCGGAGAATCCGGAGAGGTTCGCTGTCATTGGGGTGAACTTGGACAGTAAATAGGAAGGCGAGCTCGTCGACTTCCTCCGTGAGAATCGAGACATCTTTGCATGGTCCCCAAAGGACATGCCGGGTGTCCCGAAGGATTTCACCGAGCACAAATTACATGTCCGAGCCGACGCGAAGCCGGTCAAGCAGCCCCTCCGCCGACTGTCAGAAGAGAAGAGAAGAATCGTAGGAGAAGAGATAGCCCGGCTCCTCGCCGCTGGCTTTATCATGGAAGTGTTTTTTCCAGAGTGGCTTGCCAACCCAATTCTGGTTCGGAAGAAGAATAACAAGTGGCGTATGTGTATAGACTACACCCGCCTGAACAAGGCCTGCCCCAAGGATCCGTTTGCTCTGCCATGGATTGACCAAGTGATAGACTCCACAGCCGGATGCGAGCTGTTGAGTTTTTTGGATGCCTACTCCGGGTACCATCAGATCAAGTTGGACCCAGCAGACCGCCTGAAGACTGCCTTCATCACACCCTTTGGAGCTTTCTATTACCTGACTATGACATTCGGCTTAAGGAATGCCGGTGCCACTTTTCAGCGTTGCATGCAGAAATGCCTCTTGAAACAACTCGGCAGAAATGCCCACGTCTATGTAGACGACATTGTGGTGAAGACAGAGAAACGCGGCACCCTGCTGGAAGATCTCAAAGAAACATTCGCCAACTTGCGCCGATTCCAAATCAAGCTCAATCCCGAGAAGTGCGTGTTCGGAGTACCAGCCGGCCAACTGCTAGGCTTCCTGGTCTCCGAACGCGGCATCGAGTGCAACCCTGTGAAGATCAAGGCCATCGAGAGGATGGAGATTCCCACCAAACTGCGAGATGTGCAGAAGTTCACTGGATGCTTGGCTTCCCTAAACCGTTTTATCAGCCGGCTAGGAGAGAAGGCTCTCCCCCTATACCGACTGATGAAAAAGTCCACTCACTTCGAGTGGAATGATCAAGCCAACCAAGCATTCCATGAGTTGAAGAAAATGCTGACCACTCCGCCTGTCCTGGCAGCGCCGACTGAAAAGGAGCCCATGCTCCTCTACATCGCCGCGACTAGCCGAGTGGTCAGTACTGTTGTTGTGGTCCAGCGCCCGGAAGAAGGCCGAGCCCAGCTAGTCCAGAGGCCGGTGTACTATCTAAGCAAAGTGCTATCCAGCTCAAAGTAGAACTACCCGCACTACCAGAAGATGTGCTATGGGGTGTACTTCGCCGCCAAGAAGCTGAAGCCCTATTTCCAAGAGCATCCCATCATGGTCGTATGCACCGCCCCGCTTGCCGAGATCATAGGCAGCCGGGATGCATCCGGCCGGGTGGCTAAATGGGCCATTGCACTGGCGCCCTACACGATCTTCTACCAACCCCGCACCGCCATCAAGTCCCAAGCATTGGCCGACTTCCTCGTCGACTGGGCCGAGACCCAGTACATACCGCCGGCTCCCGACATTTGGCGCCCACGCGCACCGGCTTGGGAGCCGGCATCGTCCTCACCTCTCCCAAAGGCGACAAGCTCAAGTACACGCTGCAGATCCACTTCGCCGCCTCCAACAACATGGCCGAGTACGAGGCGCTCGTACATGGGCTCCGGCTAGCCAAAGAGCTCGGTATACGCCGGATCCTGTGCTACGGCGACTCAGACTTGGTGGTCCAGCAGTCGTCTGGCGACTGGGACGCCAAGGACGCGAACATGGCGAGCTATCGATTCCTCGTCCAGCAGATCAGCGGGTACTTCGAAGGGTGCGAGTTCCTTCACGTGCCAAGGGCCGACAACGACCAAGCAGATGCCCTAGCACGGATCGGCTCCACTCGACAAGCCATACCGACTGGCGTCTCCCTCCAGCGCCTCCTCAAGCTGTCCATCAAGCCGTCTTCAGAGTCGGACTCTATCTTCGTACCGCCTGTGCCAGATGCAGCCGGATCCGACTGGAGGAACCCCGCAGGCGGCACGGGGACTTCGACAACTGGCCCGGGGACTGCCGTAGTCGCACCCGGCCCAGGGACTTCAGAACCCGGCCCGGGGACTGCAGCAGTCGGCCCGGGGACTGCAGCAACGCAAGAAGCGGTGGCCGACTCCAACTCCATGCCACCCAACCCACCCACCCGAGTCATGGTGGCTACGCTAACAGAAGAAGAAGTCACAGCTCCATCCTGGGCCCAGCCCATCCTCAGATTCCTAGTCAGCAGAGAGCTGCCGGCTGATGAGATCTCAGCAAGACTAGTGCAACGACGAGCCGGAGCATATGCAATAATCAACAGAGAGCTTGTGAAGCGCAGCGTCACTGGGGTCTTCCAGCGCTGTGTCGAGCCAGAAAAAGGAGTGGCAATTCTCAAGGATATCCCCAAGGCGAATGCGGCCACCACGCAGCCTCAAGATCACTTGTGGCCAAGGCTTTCCGCCACGGCTTCTTCTGGCCGACTGCCTTGGAAGATGCCAAAGAAATAGTCAAGAGCTGCAGAGGATGCCAAGTTTTTAGTTCCAAGCAACACCTGCCGGCTTCTGCACTCAAGACCATTCCCCTCACCTGGCCCTTTGCCGTCTGGGGACTGGACATGGTGGGCCCTTTCAAGACAGCCCGCGGCGGCTTGACACATCTGCTTGTCGCCGTGGACAAGTTCACCAAGTGGATCGAAGCGAAGCCGATCAAGAAGCTGAACGGGCCGACTGCCGTGACATTCATCACTGACATCACTACTCGATACGGCGTGCCGCACAGCATCATCACCGACAACGGCACGAACTTCGCCAAAGGAGCACTGGCACGTTTCTACGCGACGCAGGGCATCCGACTGGACTTAGCGTCCGTTGCCCACCCGCAGTCAAACGGCCAGGTCGAGCGAGCAAATGGACTGATCCTCTCCGGCATCAAGCCCCGACTGGTTGTGCCACTGGAGCGGTCGGCCGGCTGCTGGCTTGATGAGCTGCCGGCTGTCCTCTGGAGTCCGCGCACTACACCCAACAAGTCAACCGGCTTTACTCCATTCTTCCTTGTATATGGTAGCGAGGCTGTCATCCCAACCGACATCGAGTTTGACTCGCCTCGGATCACCATGTACACGGAGGCGGAGGCCAAGGAAGCAAGAGAAGATGGCGTCGACCTACTAGAAGAAGGCCGGCTGTTAGCACTCAGCCGGTCCGCCATCTACCAGCAAGGGCTGCGCCGCTACCACAACCGCAAGGTCAAGCCAAGATCCTTCCAAGAGGGCGACCTTGTGCTTCGGCTGATCCAGCGAACAGCCGGCCAGCACAAGCTCTCGACCCCTTGGGAAGGCCCCTTTGTCATCAGCAAGGCACTAGGCAACGACTCCTACTACTTGATCGACGCGCAAAAACCAAGAGCACGCAAGAGAGACGACTCCGGCAAGGAGTCGGAGCGACCATGGAACACGAACCTCCTGAGAAGATTACAGTTGAAAGCAGTATGTATCATGCTACCCTTTTGTATTAAGTATAAAACGACAGGCTCCCCGAGGAGCACTCGGGGACTGCCTTTATTTATCTATGAATGACGAGTGTCATATCCATGAATGTATTATTACATTTGATTTCTTGTCTGGCACCGGGTTCGATTAGTCGGCCCGGGGACTGGCCGCCTTGAGCTATATTAAAATTTCTACCTGAAGTCAGACAAGTAGTGTGCTGGCTCCCGAGTCCTCTCTTGTTGAAAGTCGTAGCTCGAAGAACCGACTGTCCGACTAGCAAGAGCCAAGACAGAAAGGATGCCCACACGGAAGACGGCTAAGGACTAACGAACTTATATAGCGAAAAGCCGGCCTCCAACCACGCTTGCCGGCTGTCAGAACAGCCGGCTGGCCGGCTTCCTAAACACTTAGCTCTAATCCAGCAAAGCTAGAGTACTTGCCCTCCCAATTGGCCAAGCACTCTTCCAGCCACAGATTGCAGAGCAACTGTCTGACTGGGGAGGCGGCAACCAGGGGAGGGCGGCAAAGGAAACAGCAGAAGGATGAAAAGCAAAGTACGAGGAAAAGCCAAACGCATGCATAAGTCGTATATACATATAAAGCCTCCAACAGGCCGGCAATCGACATAGTTCTAATACACCCCCAGTGGGTGGAATTGTGCAGACTTAACAGAATATTGTTCCAAAAGTGACAAGACAGGAAAACAAAAGATAGCAGACTAGACTAAGGCGCGGTGCGGGAGCCAGGCTGGTCGGTGGAGATGGCGTCGCCGGCTAAAGGAGTGGCCGGCTAGCGGATCTCGGCTTGGTCACCACCAGTGGCAGGCGACGCACCCGCGCGTGACGTGGTGCTGGAGGCGCGGTCAGGCTGAGGCTGGTCGGCCGCTCCACCATCCGGCTCAGCGTCTTCACCCTCCTCCTCCTCCTCCTCCTCCTCGCCCTCGTCGCTGGAGTCGATCTCCTCCGCCGAGTCTTCACCGTCTGCCGGGTTCAGCCCGAACCACTCCTCTGGCTGGGCTACACCGTTGTCATCTACCTCAGGGGCGAAGACGCCGGTGTCGGTGTAGTCGGCGATCGCCGAAGCCCGCCGGATGATAGCCGGCCGCGCCGGCTCCAGCTCCGTGTCGGCTTGCTGCCGCCAGGTAGCCAGCTGGTCCAGACTCAGGCCCGGGTACCAGGCCTTGACGAACTCCAGCGCCCGCCTGGCGCCGGACCGAGCTGCCGAGGCCTTCCAGGCTTCGAAGCGACCGACCGCCACCTCCAGCCAGTCGGTAGTCCGACTGGGGGTGCGGGGAACCACTTCGTTGGGCCAGAGGGCGGCCAATACTTGCACCCCGGCACGCTGAAGCCGGCGGAGCAGTCGGTGAGCCGGCTGGAGACGGGCCTGGATCGCCAAGAGCTGCTCCTCCAGCGAACGACCAGCGCTTGGTGCAATCTCGAAGCCAGCCTGCCTTCGCGCTTGGTGGCGGGCCTCGATGATCTGGTTGGCAGCGGTAGAGTAGCCAGGGAAGTACTCTGTGCAAGAAAGAAAGAGAAAGAAGAGAAAACACCAAGTCAGAAAACGAGCCAAAAGCGGCAGACGGCAAGAAAGGACGAAGAAGTAGGCGGCTTACCGTCAACCAGATCTTCGATCTGACCATAGCCAGTGATCAGAGTCTGCCTTGCTTCAGCCCAGCCAGCCGCTTCTGTCTCGTACTCGGCCTGGAGGGTGGCTTCGCGGTCCTGCACCGCCTTCAGAGCCGCCTTGTGGCCCTCCTCCTGGTCGGCCAACTTCTTGGCCAGGCGGTCGCGTTCCTGCACCAAGGCGGCAAGCTCGGCCTCCTTGACACGAAGGGCAGTCTGAGACTCTCCCAGCTGTGCCCTCAGACCGGCGTTGGCCGCTGCAGAGACGGCAGAAAAAGAAGAAACAATAAGAGGAAGTCGTCAAGGAAGATCCGACCCGACTGCTCAGCAGTCGATCCGAATCTCGGGGACTACACCCAGTGGGTGCGCTGACGCGCCCCCACGTAAGATAAAGAACAAAAGCACTTACCCCGGCTCTCAGTTAGGTCGGCGGTCTTCTGGGTCAGCTCCCGAGCCTGGGAGTTGAAGGCGGCCGCACGAAGATTGTGGTAGTCCTGCAAGATAGGCAGAAGATCAAAGTAAGAACAAGAGTTGCGAAGCCAAATCCACTAAGAAGTTCCAAGCCGCCTGCTCAGCAGCCGACTCGGAACTCGGGGACTACACCCAGTGGGTGCGCTGACGCGCCCCCACGGAAGAAACCAAGATCAAGAAGAAGAAAGATAAGAAGACTAACCCGGATGGCCGCCCGCGCCGCAAGGAATTCGTCGGTGTACTGCCTCAGCGCCGTAGCCTGGGCCTGGAGCCGGGTCCGGACGTCCTGCGCGGCCACGTTCATCACGGCCGACCCTCCGCCCGGCGTCCACCCTGAGGTGGCGCTGGCCGCCTCCGCATCCTGGGCCGACGAGCTGGAGCCCGCGGCCAGCTGTGGCTCCGACGCAGCCTTGTCTGGCTCCGACGCAGCCTTCCCCGCGCGCCGGCTCGGCGGTATCCAGACCGCCAGCTCAGTCCTCGCGGCCGGCTCGCCCCCCACCGACTGCGCAGGCGGCAGATCAGGCCGGCCGCCTTGAGCCGCCCCAGTCGGCGGGGTCGGCACCGGCGCCCTCTTCAGGATGACGACGTCGTCATCCCTCTCCAGCCCCGGCTGGTCGCCGCCGGCCTCTTCTGGCGGAGGCTCCGGGGCCCCGGGCGCTGCGACGCGCAGTGGGGTGACCAACAAGGCCCCCTCCGCCATCGCCGCAGCTGCAGCCTCCGCTTGGGCCTTGGCTGCGGCGTTGGCGCGCGCCTTCGCCGCCTCCTCCTCCTGCGCCGCCTGGGCGGCGGCCGCCTTCCGTGCCTCCGCCTCCCGCGCCTCCCGCTCCTCCCGCACCTCCCGCGCGTTCCGTTCCGTCGCCGCCTGAAGGTCGGCACGGGGGTCCACGCGGAGAGTGGTGCTCCCAGAGCCCCTTGGCGACTCAACGACGGAGGCGGCAGCCGCCCGCTCGAGCGACAGTGGAGCTCTGATTGTTTGGAGAAAAAAGACAAGGATTCAAGAACCACCAGAGAAAAGAAAAAAGAGTACATGAAGGAGTTTGAACTTACGCCGACACCGTCTGCGGTTGCTTCACCGTCTTGCGGAAGCGAGCCGCCTTCGCGGCCGCCCCGCCCCTGGGCTTCTTCGTCCGACTGCCGAACAAACCCTGCGCGACACGACGCTTTTGCCCGCCGCCCCGAGCAGGCGGTGCAGCAGAGGAACCCACGCCGCGGCCAGACGCCGTCTGACGGCGCGGGACGACTTCGGCCTCGTCGTCGTCCGGCCAGTCGTCGAAGCTGACTCTATGCCCGGAGCCGCCTGCTTCGCCGCCGGCTTGGCCACCACCCGGCTCGGTGTTGTCGTCCATAGCGGCCGCCCCCAAGTCGGGGTCCTCCAGATCGTGCTCCGTCCGGTCGGGGGCGAATCGGCGCTCCGCGTCCGACCCGCCTGCAGGCCGAAGAAGAGGGCTCTGTCGAAAACAAGCCGACTAATCAGAGTCGGCCAAAAGGAACTCGGCAACAAAACTGAGAGAAGAAGAAGAGACAAGGAGAACATACCATAGGCGGTGGATTGGCTCGGCAATATGGCTCCTTGCCGAACTGCCACTCTTCGGAGAGTTTGCAGTTCGCAAGGTAGTTCACCATATAGGCCACCTCGTCGTGCGGCAAGTCCTTGGTACACATCCGGCTCGGATCGAGCTGGCCACTCATCTGACAGATCAGATGAGGGCGGCTCTGGAGCGGGAGTACCCGGCGCGTGACGAAGGCGGCCAGCAGGTCGGACCCCGACAAGCCCTCCGACTGGGTCATCGCTCGCACTCGGGCGACGGCTGCGGTTCCAGCCGGCGTCAGCGTCACGGCCCGGTAGGACCACTGGGGCCGCCTGCCCGCCGGTGGGCCGGCTACGTAAGCCGGCAGGTTGACGTAGTCGCCCTGCGGGGCGACGTTCCTGACGTAGAAGTACGACTTTTGCCATAACTTCACCGACTGGATCAGCGTGATGATGGGGAAGGGGTTGTCGGCAGCCACCCTCCGCATCGCGATGAAGGCACCAGTCTGAGCCGGCACGCCCTGCATGCGCGTGCCCAACTTGGACTGGAAGAACTCCCCCCAGAGCTCGAGGGTAGGGAGGACGCCGAGGTAGCCTTCGCACAGGGTGACGAAGGCAGACAGCAGCACCACCGCGTTCGGGGTGAGGTGGTGCGGCTGGAGCTGGTAGAATTCGAGCCAAGAGCGGAAGAAGGCGCTCACGGGCAGGCCGATGCCGCGCAAGAAATGCGAGCGGAAGACCACCCGCTCGCCCTCCCGCGGCTCCGGCGTAATCTCCTTCGCCGGAGCGAGACGGACCTCCACCTTGTCCGTGCCGGGCAGCCGCCGCGTCTTGCGGAGGAATTCGACGTGATCCTCGTGGACGTTGGAGCCGTCCCAATCCCCGCCGTACTGCTCCGTGGCGGGAGGCATGGTGAAAACGAGCGCGGCGGCGGAGGAACGAGTGGTGGAAGAGCGCGGCGGCGAGGCGCTGTTGCAAGAAACGGCAGGAGGAAGAAGATGGTGGAAGGAGGAGGAGCGTGCGAGAGCCTGCCGCTCCCCTCTCCCCCTACTTATAGCTTCACGAGGTGAAGCCGGGGAGGCCAGACGTGGGGTGAGACGTGGGATTAACTGCACCCACTCCCCCCACGCCTCGCGATTATTACGCCCTAAAGGCGTGCCGAAACCGCCGCAGGGAGACGTGCGGGCGGTTTCGGGCTACAGAGGATCCACGCCTGGGCCCGGGCGTGGGCATGGCGGGCCCCCGCCCTATGGCGACGTCCCGTCGCGTGCGTGGGCTGGCAGGCTTTTTAGCCAAGAGAGGCCACGTGGTTCGCAGGCGGCAAGTGGCTGGCCCGCGGCCCGGTGCACGCGCTGGCGAGCTCCCGCCCTCCGACTCCAAAAATTTTCGCCAAGACGGCGCGCCCAACCAAAGTCGGCTGCCAGCTGCCGGCTTGTCAAGATAGGAAGCTGAACGAGCTTCTCGACTCCTGCCCAACCTCGAAGCCCAATCAGCTTCGGGGACTACTGTCGGAGTAAATGGCCACGGGTAGCCTAACCGACTGCCCCTGGCTCTTCAGAAAATTATCAGGCCATTTGGGCCTACAAGCATTTCAAGCATTGGGCCGCCTTCCCCGAGCGGCTACCTCTGAAGCCGACTCTCAGAAGGCGACCCAGCCTCAGCAACCTCCCCCCAAGATAACCACGGGGTGGCCGACTCCAGGAAGCCGGCCATAGAGGATGCCGACTCCCCAGAGCCGGCCATGAAGAACGCCGACTCCCCAGAACCGGCCACGAAGAGCGCCGACTCCAAGAAGCCGGCCAAGACCGCACCCACCAAAACTACACCCACATAACGGAGACAAGACGGGGTGTGGCCACAGTGCGGCCCACTACCCCCGAAGCCCGAGGCAGGCATGGCCACAGGACACCGTACGGGACGGCCATCCCCTGTCCGGCTCGGCACTGTAGCCATGCTGGCCTCAACATCACCCACGACAGACGCCAGTACGGCCCACGGGCGGCGGGCCCCTTCAGCCAGAGAGAGGCGCGGAGGCGGCCCGGCCTCCCCCAGTCGGCCAAGGGCGTAGCCGGCCCCCAGAAGCTGGCTACCCCTTCCTCGAAGCATGTGCCACATTAAGGAGACAAGACGAGGTAAGGCTACGGTGGGAGCCCTCGAGGCGGCACACTGTAGCCACGCTTACCTCAACGAAGCCCTCGTCATCAAGGGCGAGGCTACAGTAAGCAGCCGCCGACAAGACCCTAAGCGGTGGGGCCGGCCTGTCGACCAAGAGGCCGGCAGCCAGCGGGACCCACCAGTCGGCGGGCCCCAACGGCCGGCGGAGAAGCCGGCGAGCGCAGACACTGACGATTGGGACCAGCGCCCAGTCGGATGACAATTGTACCCCCGGGGGGTAGGCCTATATAAACCCCTCAGGGCACCCATGCAAAGGGTTGGCTTCTTAGCATTATACACACACCATAGAGAGAGGGAAGCAAGAGCTAGCCTTGCTCTTCTTCTCCCTTGAACCGAGCAGCCTAGGAGCATTCGTAGCTACTCTTTCTGGTCTAGTGATCATGCGGAGACCCCGCAGAGCAGGACTAGGGGCGTTATCTCCTCGGAGAGCCCCGAACCTGGGTAAGATTCGCCGGCGTGCATGTCTTCGCCTCATCCCGTTTCCAGGCATCGGCGACGTCTTACTGGCACCCACTATGATAAGCCATCCGTTGGCATATGTCGCACCTACCACCCGACACCCTCCACGACCTCCGCACCCTGGAGCCGACGTCCACCTCCGACCCGGGCCACGACACCGCAACCGCCGGCTCGGTCAAGTGCGTGGCGCACATCCACGGAGGCAAGGCCGTGACGGGCCACCAGGATCCGCCTCGCCGCCGCCCTCCCCACGGTCTCCGACCGCCTCCCCCGGTTCCCGCTCCCGTCCAACCACGTCGCCGTCCGCCGCCACCACCCCTGGGTCTGGATAGAGCATGCCGACACCGTGTCCGGCGTCGCCACGTCCACAGACGGACGCCTCCTCTTCTCCGTCTCCTGGGACAAGACGCTCAAGGTCTGGGCCATCCCGTCCCTCCGCTGCTTGTAGTCGTTGCCGGCGTGCTCCTCCTCGGGCCGGAGGCGAGCGGGGGAGGCGGCGGGGCCGGAGGCGCGCTCCTCCTCGCCCTGCGACCATCGAGGGAGGGGGCGGCAGTGAGCTCGGGCCGGCGGAGGCGAGCACGGGGCAGGCGGCGGGGCCGGAGGCGAGCGCGAGCCAGCGGAGCAGGCGGGGCGGGGCGGGGCGGAGGAGGCGGGGCGGCGAGGAAGTGGAGCGGGGCGAAGGAGGCGGGGCTGGGCAAGAGGAAAGATTCTTTTTCATGCACATGCATGGAGTGGGCCTAGCAGCAAAAGAAGGAGAGAGAGAGAGAAAAGAGACTGACTGGTGGGGTTTTGCCATGCAAAAAGTGACGCCGGCGGTCCCAAGTGCCCCCCGATGGGCTGGGTTTCGCCTGAAGTCGCTGGGGCTAAATTTTCCTAAATCAGGCGCAAAACAACATGTTGGGGGCCTGACTGGGGCCCTTTTTTCACGCCGGTGCTAAAAAAGGTGCTTGGGAGGCATCTTGGGGGGGGGGGCTAGTGGTGATGCTCATAGTTCGAATTTAAACTAAAACCACGACACTTACTTTGGATCGGAGGGAGTGTGAAGAAAGTATTTTTAGGATAATACTATCCCACTGGCGCGGCCTAACATGACGCGAAGCTGGCGGTGTTCTCGTTCGTGATCGCCTGTGCAGCCAGCGTTGACTTCACGTCTGGCTGCGGCTTGAGCGCGGGTGGCCTCGCAGAGCGCCTGCTGCTCGGCGACGAAGTTGGGGCTCGCCATGGTTTCCTTGTTTGTGCGCTAGCCGTAAACCTGGTGGTCCGCCAGCCAATGCTGCTCGAGCAGGAAGAGGTTGTACCACTCCTCCTCTCGCGCCAGCTGGAACACTGACATAGGCGCGGACGCGGGCTCCTCCTCCGCCATGACGGCGTTGAAGTGCGCCTGCTCCATGGTCAAGCCGACATGGAACGACATGGGCACCGGCCCAGAGTCGTCATCGGAGACCTCCGGAGAGCTGGCCGGCATGCCAGCCTCTATCCACTTGGCACAGCGACTCTGCCAGGCGGCTAGCTCGTGCTTTTTATCTCCCTTGATAGGCTCTCCCACAGAGCGTTCTCGTTTGCGGTCCCGGTGGATGTGATGCACAGGAGGAAGATGTGGAGCAGATGTGTTGTGGTACGTTCTTCACCGGGTGTGTCCGTCTTTAAATAGTGGATGCCGGTGAGGCCAAGCGTCCGGGTGCATCAATGCACGTGTGTTGGAGTTGGTTTCTCGGCTGGCGAGTGTGTTTAATGGTGGCATATGGAGTGACGGGCATTGAACGGGTGTGGTACATGACATATATGTTCCGTCCCATCTAGTAAACGTCTTTTCGGCATTGAACATGCACGGACACGGCGCGGGCGGTGCCCTCGGCCGGCTTACTTGACCAGCGAGTCGCTTCAATGCCGGCGCCAGCAAGAGGTCACGTCCGCTCTGGGCCAGCGTTAATGTGGAATGAATGTGGACATCTGGCTTCAGGCGGGAAAGCACGCGGGCAAGGGAGGGTTTTTAGGATGGCGCAAGGTCGTCAGAAGTAGGCTTGACAGTGGTCCAGATGCCCGCAAAGCCCCCTATTTTGTTGTCGGTTTATGGGGAAAAAGTGCGTCCTGACCGGTTGACGGACCAATACAGACCCGCCTTAGATGGCAAAGCACATTCGGACCACTCGGTCCAGGCGGTTGCAGATGATTTGAGAGACAGCGTTGAAGATGCTCTAAGTGCCAGACTGCTCCAACCTTTGTCGATTCTTTTGCTGTAAAGAATCCCTCGAAGTAGGTCTCCCAGGGAGAAAAAGGAAAAAAATCATTTTCTTTGCGGAAAAACATCCGATCTATTCATCTTCAATCATGAAAGTGCAACAAACACCAGAAGTAATTAAAAATACATCCAGATCCGTAGACCATCTAACGACGACTACCAGCGCTGAAGCGAGCCAAAGCGAACATTAAGTGTGCGTAGACTTGTATCGGCGGTCGATAGAACTTTAAGGGAATATTAATTCTACCTTTAGCTCCTCGCTGGGTTCGACACTCTTACTTATCAAAAGGGCTACAATTGATCCCCTATACTTCCGGGTTATCAAGACCTTTTTCTGACGCTGTTGACGGGGAGGAATAGCATGGGGTTGATATTCTCGTGTGTGCTTGTTTGCTTTATCACTAAGTAGATTTTATTTTCTATTCTAAGTTGTTTTTTTATCTTTAGTTATGGATATGGAACACGAAATACCAAAAAAAGTTGTACTTACTACTCATGGAGATGGGAAACCTCCTGAAACCACGATGCTGGTTATGTGGAAAACATTAATTACTACTTTGATAATCCTGATAACACTACTGCAGGATGGTCCTAATGCGACCGTACAATCAGAGACCCTTCGACGAAACTGTGTGCAATGCATTAATCGCAAACGGTGGTGTAAGAAAACCGTCAAAAATGACACAAACTATTTGTGATGGCAGAGACATCAAACACGATTCATATTAGAGTTGCGTGTGTCATACGCGGCATACAGTTCACTTGAATGAACTGTTTGCGATGAGTGTAACAACAGAAACGGTCAGCTAGATGAAGTTGTGTGCGATATACGGCATACAGTTCACTCGGATGAACTGTTTGTAATTAGGCAACACAACAGAAACGGTCAGCGAGATCAATGTGTGTGCTACATATGGCATACAGTTCAGTCGGATGAACTGTTTGCGATGAACCAAGACAACAGAAACGGTTCAACTTAACAAGATATGTGTGATACGCGGCAAACATGTCAGTAATCATAAATGTGTGCGAAGACTGATAATAACACAGACGATTGCTGCTAATAAGCGTGTGTGTTGTGGGCAAATGTTTGCTGGTATACAATTGTCAATGATTGATGAAATCATCATCGACGGTTCCCTAGTTTACTCCATTTGCCATGTGATTTGCTCTATCTTTAGATGAACAACATATAACCAAATAATCACCAAATTACATAAGTGACTATACAAAACATTCACACACACCTCAATAAACAATCACATGCATTCTAAACTAGGATAAACGATCATCTAATCATCTACTTCTTGTGACGCCACCGCCACTGCTCCGTGGCTTCATCCCTTGTCTAGGGCAGGCGGAAGGCGCTTCCTCATGTCGATGATCTGCTTGTACATCTTGTAGCTTGTGTACGCATCCTTGGCCACGTACTTGACGAGTTCTTCATCTAGTCTCTACTCCTAGGCATTGTGCCAGGCGATCTTGTCCTTCTTGTACTCAGCCTTCATGTTCTTGTAGTAGGGGTCGATGATGGCCGAGGCGAGGTATAACGCCCCGAGACCGACGCTTCAGAAGACTTCCTTATTTTCGTGATCGCCGTGTGTTTCTTCTGGTGCTTGCTCTTTTATTTTTGCATCGCATCATGTCATCATGCCTTCATGTCTTTAATCTTTGCATAAAAACTCAACTAAATAAATTGTATGGATCTTCGATCCATTTAAATCGAGGGAAGGGTGACTTCTCTTTATAACATATCCTCCCAATATTAGGGAGCTATATTAAATATTTCTTTAATTGGGAAATCACCATAACACACTTGCAAATTATCCCAATGCCTTTGTTATCTTAATTCTTGGTCTCCAACCTTGCCATATATTCTTTCATCATATTCTGGAGCTCCACCAAAAATCCGAACATTTTTGGACCTTCCCAACCCTCACTTCCTATTCAAATCATTTGAATTTAAATCAAATGAGTTTGAATTTAAA
Organism: Aegilops tauschii subsp. strangulata; assembly: GCF_002575655.3. Lineage (NCBI taxonomy): Eukaryota > Viridiplantae > Streptophyta > Magnoliopsida > Poales > Poaceae > Aegilops > Aegilops tauschii. The sequence goes on from NC_053041.3 coordinate 178,954,778, forward strand.
TCTTTCAATCATGGCCTTTTCTATTTTCTCGGAACAAGCACATTTTGGTGAGTCCGGGAAAATTATCCGCGTGCCCAACTTCTTCCCCTAACCTCTCTTTCTTTTCTTTTCTTATAGCTGTTTTGTTTTATTTTCTTTAGAGTGTGAGAGAGAAGGGAGTCCAGCAGCCAGCCGCTCCATTTGGCCCAAGGCCCATTTGCACCGAGGCCAACCAGCCCCTGCTCCTTAACCCTAGCCCTCCCGATCGGCACTCACCCTCTCCCTCTCGTCCTCCCACAGCGCCGCCACACACACGCACACACGCATCGCGCCAGCGCTCCGCCTCCTGCCGCCGGCAACCAGCGCGAAGTCCGTCGTCGGCCGCCCTCTATCTTCTTCCTTCGTCTTCGCCCGTGCCTCGTGCGCCTCCTCCCGTCTCGAGCTCGTGCTCGACCGAGCTACTCCCATGGCGATGCCGCCTGGCTCCGGCCACCCTCGAGCGTCGCCCCGCGCCGCAGCCGTCAACATCTTCAAGCTCGTGGCGCAGCCGCCGCCCGGATCCACCCCCGACTGCCATCCGGGACCTCGTCTGCCTCCCCTACACCACGCCCCGTCGCCGAGAGCTCGCGTCAAGTCCACCTCTCCTCGCCATGGCCCTCGCGAACTTCCTCACCGCCGCCTCTTCTCCTGCTTCTCCTCGTCGCCACCAACCCGCCGTTCGCCTCCAGCCCTCGTCCGCGGCCGCGCCAAGTCCAGCGAGGCGTCGCCGTACCCGCTGCCTCCCGCGCCTCCTCGTCGCGCGCTCCGACCACCAGAAACTCCACCGCGCCTCGATCCTCCTCTGCCAGCGCCTCCGTTGTCCGACTGCCGGCTCGTTGCTGCTGTTTCGTCGCCCGCCTCCCTTCGTTGACCACCAAGACCGGAGGCCCTTTTGTGTTGCTTCGTTTTGGATGCGCCAAGATCCTCTCCGAACATGTACGACTACACCTGCTGATGCGTCAAGTACCTTGGAACGTCTACGACTACGCGGACTCGCCAAGTACCACGACGACCATGTACCACTACCGTCGCCGTGTACCACTATTTCCACTATGACCGTTTCGAGAACGTCTACTTCCTCTACACCGCACCGGAACGCCGAGTTCCTCGCCGTGACCCCGAACATCTACGGAAACTTGTACGACTATGAACGTGAACGACTATCGTCGACCCTAAGTTACTCGGATTCGTCAAGTACCTCTCCGAAAACGAACGTGTGCCACTACTTCCACTACCGTCGCCGAAGACCCGTGTAACGGAACCGTCAAGTTCAACTACCTTCGTGTACCACTACTTCCCTCGACGATTTTGAACCGCTCCGAAAATGCACGCTTCGAAGGTATAACCGCCGAGAACGACGCCCGTGAACGAATGCATGTGTGTTGTATGAGATGCTCGTGGTTGCACCGTTTCCGAGTTGTCATTCCATGTTCCTTCTCGTTGTCATGCCATCGTCCCGTGGGAACCCGGTAACCGGGATCACCCCACCATCTTTTGCATGTTCCGCACATCCACATCTTCGTTTGCACCGGTCGCTCAACGAGTTATCGGAACCGGGACGTTGCCATGGCATCGTTTCCGTTTTTCATCGCCGTGGCACCCAATTCTTTCTGCCATGGTGACCAAATGCTCCTAATCATCTTCATGTCAACATTTTCATAAAATTGCATATAACTTACATCTGTCATTCGCATCATGATAACAACATTTAAGATGTCTAAAATTGATGTTTGCATTAAAATTGCTAAATGTCATATGGGGTTTTTCCGGTATTGTCGTTTGTTATTTCCGGCCTCTTTTAAACGTGCCTAGATAGGTTGTTTAATTATGCTTCACCTCTTGCCTTGGTAATCAACATTTAATATGGTCGAGTACATAATGAGAGAGAACTAAATAATTGATGTGGTGTTTCGTCAATATGCAACTCGCTGCATATTGAGCTCCACTTAATTTGTAGCGTTGTTTGTTGCACCTTGCCATGCCATGCCTCATTAAACCGGACATGCATCATACTTGTTTGTGCATCATGCCATGTGTATGTGGTGGTTGTTTACTATGGTGTTTGTTTCTTTCCTGTTTGCTTCTCCCGTTACCTTCGGTTTCGTTCCGGAGTTGTGAGGATTCGTTCGACTACGTCCGCTTGTCTTCTTCATGGACTCGTTCTTCTTCCTTGCGGGATCTCAGGCAAGATGACCACCCCTCGAAATCACTTCTATCTTTGCTTTGCTAGTTGCTCGTTCTATTGCCATGCTGCGCTACCTACCACTTTCTATATCATGCCTCCCATACTGCCATGTCAGCCCCTAACCTTTGTCTCCCTTCCTAGCAAACCGTTGTTTGGCTATGTTACCGCTTTTGCTCAGCCCCTCTTATAGCGTGTTAGTTGCAGGTGAAGAAGAAGTTTGCTCCATGTTGGATTATGTTTGTGTTGGGATATCACAATATCTCTTATATTATTAATGCATCTATATACTTGGTAAAGGGTGGAAGGCTCGGCCTTATGCCTGGTGTTTTGTTCCACTCTTGCCGCCCTAGTTTCCGTCATACCGGTGTTATGTTCCTTGATTTTGCGTTCCTTACGCGGTCGGGTGATTTATGGGACCCCCTCGACAGTTCGCTTTGAATAAAACTCCTCCAGCAAGGCCCAACCTTGGTTTTACCATTTGCCTACCTAAGCCTTTTTCCCTTGGGTTCTGCAGACTCAAGGGTCATCTTTATTTTAAACCCCCGGGCCAGTTCTCCTTCGAGTGCTGGTCCAAACCGAGCGATGTCCGGCGCCCCTGGGCAACCAGGGTCTATGCCAACCCGACGTCTGGCTCATCCGGTGTGCCCTGAGAACGAGATATGTGCAGCTCCTATCGGGATTTGTCGGCACATTCGGGCGGCTTTGCTGGTCTTGTTTTACCATTGTCGAAATGTCTTGTAAACCGGGATTTCGAGACTGATCGGGTATTCCCGGGAGAAGGTTTATCCTTCGTTGACCGTGAGAGCTTATGATGGGCTAAGTTGGGACACCCCTGCAGGGTATTATCTTTCGAAAGCCGTGCCCACGGTTATGTGGCAGATGGGAATTTGTTAATATCCGGTTGTAGAGAACTTGACACTTGACCTTAATTAAAACGCATCAACCGCGTGTGTAGCCGTGATGGTCTCTTCTCGGCGGAGTCCGGGAAGTGAACACGGTTTCTGGGTTATGTTTGACGTAAGTAGGAGTTCAGGATCACTTCTTGATCATTGCTAGTTCACGACCGTTCCGTTGCTTCTCTTCTCGCTCTCATTTGCGTATGTTAGCCACCATATATGCTTAGTCGCTGCTGCAACCTCACCACCTTACCCCTTTCCTTCCTATAAGCTTAAATAGTCTTGATCTCGCGGGTGTGAGATTGCTGAGTCCTCGTGACTCACAGATACTTCCAAACAGTTGCAGGTGCTGATGAGACCAGTGCAGATGACGCAACTGAGCTCAAGTGGGAGCTCGATGAAGATCTTGTTCGTTGTGTTGTTCTTTTCTTGTTGATTAGTAGTGGAGCTCAGTTGGGACGATCAGGGATCTAGCAGTTGGGTTGTCTTCTTTTCTTTTGGTTCCGTAGTCGAACCTATGTGTGTATTCTGATTGATGTATGTTTTATTTATGTATTGTGTGAAGTGGCGATTGTAAGCCAACTCTTTATCCCATTCTTGTTCATTACATGGGATTGTGTGAAGATGACCCTTCTTGCGACAAAACCACAATGCGGTTATGCCTCTAAGTCGTGCCTCGACACGTGGGAGATATAGCCGCATCGTGGGCGTTACAAGTTGGTAATCAGAGCCATCCCCGACTTAGGAGCCCCCTGCTTGATCGAATCGCTGGCGTTGTTGAGTCTAGAACAAAAATGTTTTGAGTCTTAGGATTATATATATCGGAGAGTAGGATTCTTTTTACTCCTCAGTCCCTTCATCGCTCTGGTGAGGTCTCCTGACGTAGAAGTTTTGACTATCCTCTCCTCAAATTTCACTAAATTTTTTTCAGGATCACGCGGGTATCTTGGAATTGTTCCGATGGTTTTGTGACGAGAACATTGTTCTTGGTGCCTCCTGACATTTAGGGGTTGTGGCAGTGTCCCGGGGAGTTGAGCTCCGAGGTGTTGTCGTCACAATTTTATCGTTGCAGTTCTGGAATACCTGAGTTTCGCCGACATCGAAATCTCTTTTATGCAGTTGTTGGTGAGATCACCTCGACGCCACCCAGTACTGGGGCGGGAGTTCGGGAGTATTGCCATAACTTGTATAACGGATGTTTTTTTCGAAGGTTGAGGTAAACGATTTCCGAAGGTTTCTTGGTTATGTGTTGACGGATGGATACAGCTGGATCTAGGGATTGCTAGTTTGGGTGATATATTTTGTGTCCCCTGTATCCCCTACACCTGATTGCATAACCAGAAAGTTTCGGGAGTTTATAAGTGGGAATTCAAGTAGCTCTTAGGATATCTTTCCGACAGATGCATGATATGAGATTGGGGTTCGACGTCTAGTGGTCCGCCTTTCCACTGTTGGTTTTACGGTGGTCTCGTAGTGTCTTAAAGAGTCCTTGGCTATGCCGACTCGGGGACGCTTCGTATGTCATGTGCACAGCCTTGTACATGATGGTGCTGTACGATCGAGCCCATGTGGGCCCCACCACGAAAACTTCGGACGAAATCTCTATCATATGTTTGTTGCGGCTTATTCCGCAAGCCAATCCTTTGTTTTGTTTTGTGTTGTGGGATTTGAGTTTCTTCGAAGTCAAATGTTGAATCCATACCTTTCCTAAACGGTGTTCTCATATTTCTATGTGGATACTAATCCTTCTTGATCATCGAGGCCGTCATGTTAATTCTTTTCCAACCGGCGAGCTTTTCTTCAAGTGGATCCGTTCTTTTCAACATCCGCAAGATCGACTCTAAGTTTTCTCAACGGTGTTTGTTTCATCCGTCCCAAGGTGCCTTTGTTTTTCCCGCCCTCCCACCTTCTTTCGTCAAGGACTCAGATTTCTTAATCAAGTATCCATCTTATAGATGGGAAGTCTCTCCATTCTTTTCCGTCAATGTTCTTAACCGGTGATTTCTCATGAAGATGCTCACGAAATTTCAAGTTTATCATTCTTCATTCTTTTCTTCTCCGGTGGATTCAATTCAAGCTTTGTCGATCATATCTTTTCCTTGTTTCAAATGTTTTTCTCGTACCGGTGCACCTCTTAATCTTCCACTTCTCGTTATTCAATTGTTTCGGAGTGATGAAGATATCTCAGAAGATTCAAGTTTCCATTCTCAATTCACTCAAGTCCTTTTGAGGATGCTATCTCATTCAAGCCATTTAATTCAACTAGTGCGATCTCTCTTTTAAATCATTCCAACGATGTATATTTTGAGTGGGCCCTAACCCACAGGTCTTTTTCCAGGATCTTACCTAACTTTTCTATTTTTTCTAGAGTTATTCCCAAATTCTTTTCGAAGTTTGACGTAAGAATGAATTTTTCATCAGTCATATGCCTTTCTCCAAGATCTTTCAAATTCTTTCATCGTTGGTTCAACCTTTCTAATTTTCATTCCGGAGTGCCTCAACAATTCATGGTGGTGTTTCTCATCGTCATTCTCAACATTTGAAGACCGAAGAAGAGTTTCTCTTAAATCTTATCCGTTCTCTTGAAGATTCATGGTTCCAGCTTGATGCAATCCTCTCATAATTGTTTTCGATTGTGAAAATTCTTCTCATGCATTCGGAGCATTTCATGAGTCTTTTCATTTTGATTCTCCGAAGGCCATCATTTCAGAAGATTTATTCGTTTTCAACATTCAGCTCTTGTTCTCCAAATCATACCAGTGCATTACTCAAATATCCTCTAATCAGTCCTTGATCTCTTCGTTCTCGTGTATCTAAATTCTGTCAAGTATCTTCATTCTTTTCTAATTCTTTCCGTTGAATTGTGCCTTTGCTACTTTCATTTTCAATTCTCGCGGTGGTTCGTCAAGATTTTCTCTTCCTTCGTTATCATTTTAATTCATTCGTTGTTTCCAAATTCCACCGGTGGTTCCATCAATACCTTCTGAAGTTTGCGCTATATCTCTCTTAATCCTTTCTACGAGAATAAGTAGTATGCCAAATCCGTTGCTTGTCATCAATCTAAATTGGTGTAGGATACGCGTAATGTAATTCTTATTCTTGTTTCCTCCAAGTGATTAATTCCTTTTTCCTGAGCTGTTCATCATATCAAATTTTCGGTTCAAAGTTGTTCATCTTTTCTGTCCGGAGCTCCAAGTTATTTCAATTATATCATTTCAAAGCTCCATCTAAATCATTGCAAGGCTCCTCCCGGAGTTCTTTCCAACTTTCCTTTTCGTTTGATCATTCTTTTATTACCGGAGTTCTTCTTGGAGGCTCTACATGGTGGTTCGTCAAGGATTCCTTTCATTTTTCAATTGTTCTTCAAGATTTCTCTTGAAGTTATGATCCGTCAAGCTATACTCTAAAATAAACATGGTGTTCAACATATGTTTCTTTTGAGAAGTCCAAGCATTCTTCATATCGCATTCCGAAGTGCAATTCTTTCTTCCTGATCTTTTGAGGTGGTGTTATGTCCTTCTTGATAATTTCCATCCATGTTCCATGTTTCACATGTTGTCAAGAATGAGATATTTTAAATCCACCAATCTCTTTGTTGGATTTATCTTGTGTCATGTTTCACCTAAAGCTTTCCCTAAGGAATTTTGCTATTTATGGTGCTCATAAATGACCCAAGTTCTTCATTTGTCCTCCCGGTGAAATAAGTTTCTCGTCTCCTTGTTGATATCAATCTAATCATTTGTTTCCGTTGGTGGCAAAATTTTCACCTCATGTTTTGAGATGTCTCCATAAGCCCACGAGGATCATATCCTTTTGTTGTTGGGTTTTTTGCCAACAACTCCGTTATAACCTTCTTGGAAGGATGCTTTCCAAGCTCATTTGTGGCAGAAGTTGTCATTTTCTTCTCTGTTATCTTATTCCGACGATCTATCTTCTATTCGTTCGTTCCGGAGGCTTTGTGATGTTGCTCTCTTCGACCAATCATCTTGTTTTGTCAAGATCATGTATTTGTTTCCTTTCTTATCCGTTTAGCCGGAGTGTCGTGTTTTCATTCGAGTTCTCTCTTCTTATCAAGTTTTGTCACCTTCCTCAACCGGAGTGCTGTCTGAAATCTTTCTTACCCCTTGTGCCATTCTTTCATTAGTTCCGGAGGTAATGTGTTGTTGATTTCATCGAGTATCCTCTCACCTTGTCAAGATCATGTTCAATTCCTTCCATTTACAGTCGGAGTGCTGCCCAAATTATATCATTCTCATTCCTTCTTTATCTTGTTTTAACCGGAGTGTTGATGTCTATCATTCCTCTTCTAACCGGAGTCTCATCCAAGTGCTTTCATTTTGCCAAGTCCATATTGTACCCCTTCCATTTTCCAACCGGAGCGTTATCGTAATTGATCATTATCGTTCCTTGTACATCTCGTTTCAACTGGAGTGCTTGCATGTACTTCCCGTCCATTGTTCTCGTCATTCATAGCTTTGCAAACTCCAAAGTTCACATGGTGTTCCTTGTTTCTCTTTTCTACCGGTGTGCTTTCTTATTCCTTTTGATCCGTTAAGCTCTCGTTTCATATTCTTCAATCCTACAAAGGTTCTCGCAATGTTCCTTGTTCCTCTTGCTGAACGGAGTGTTTTAAATTTTGTTCATCTCCGTTGTCTCATTTCCCCAAGCTTTGCGACCTCTCAAGGTTCTTTGGTTTCACTCATTTGTCAAATAAGCAATTTGTTTTACCTCTTCCTCTACCGCTTTTCTCCGGTGCCGTCCTAGATCTCGGGACGAGATCCTCTTGTAGTGGTGGAGTGTTGTAACGCCCCGAGACCGACGCTTCAGAAGACTTCCTTATTTTCGTGATCGCCGTGTGTTTCTTCTGGTGCTTGCTCTTTTATTTTTGCATTGCATCATGTCATCATGCCTTCATGTCTTTAATCTTTGCATAAAAACTCAACTAAATAAATTGTATGGATCTTCGATCCATTTAAATCGAGGGAAGGGTGACTTCTCTTTATAACATATCCTCCCAATATTAGGGAGCTATATTAAATATTTCTTTAATTGGGAAATCACCATAACACACTTGCAAATTCCCAATGCCTTTGTTATCTTAATTCTTGGTCTCCAACCTTGCCATATATTCTTTCATCATATTCTGGAGCTCCACCAAAAATCTGAACATTTTTGGACCTTCCCAACCCTCACTTCCTATTCAAATCATTTGAATTTAAATCAAATGAGTTTGAATTTAAATCTTTCAATCATGGCCTTTTCTATTTTCTCGGAACAAGCACATTTTGGTGAGTCCGGGAAAATTATCCGCGTGCCCAACTTCTTCCCCTAACCTCTCTTTCTTTTCTTTTCTTATCGCTGTTTTGTTTTATTTTCTTTAGAGTGTGAGAGAGAAGGGAGTCCAGCAGCCAGCCGCTCCATTTGGCCCAAGGCCCATTTGCACCGAGGCCAACCAGCCCCTGCTCCTTAACCCTAGCCCTCCCGATCGGCACTCACCCTCTCCCTCTCGTCCTCCCACAGCGCCGCCACACACACGCACACACGCATCGCGCCAGCGCTCCGCCTCCTGCCACCGGCAACCAGCGCGAAGTCCGTCGCCGGCCGCCCTCTATCTTCTTCCTTCGTCTTCACCCGCGCCTGGTGCGCCTCCTCCCGTCTCGAGCTCGTGCTCGACCGAGCTGCTCCCATGGCGATGCCGCCTGGCTCCGGCCACCCTCGAGCGTCGCCCCGCGCCGCAGCCGTCGTCATCTTCAAGCTCGTCGCGCAGCCGCCGCCCGGATCCACCCCCGGCTGCCGTCCGGGACCTCGTCTGCCTCCCCTACACCACGCCCCGTCGCCGAGAGCTCGCGTCAAGTCCACCTCTCCTCGCCATGGCCCTCGCGAACTTCCTCACCGCCGCCTCTTCTCCTGCTTCTCCTCGTCGCCACCAACCCGCCGTTCGCCTCCAGCCCTCGTCCGCGGCCGCGCCAAGTCCAGCGAGGCGTCGCCGTACCCGCTGCCTCCCGCGCCTCCCCGTCGCGCGCTCCGACCACCAGAAACTCCACCGCGCCTCGATCCTCCTCTGCCAGCGCCTCCGTTGTCCGACTGCCGGCTCGTTGCTGCTGTTTCGTCGCCCGCCTCCCTTCGTTGACCACCAAGACCGGAGGCCCTTTTGTGTTGCTTCGTTTTGGATGCGCTAAGATCCTCTCCGAACATGTACGACTACACCTGCTGATGCATCAAGTACCTTGGAACATCTACGACTACGCGGACTCGCCAAGTACCACGACGACCATGTACCACTACCGTCGCCGTGTACCACTATTTCCACTACGACCGTTTCGAGAACGTCTACTTCCTCTACACCGCACCGGAACGCCGAGTTCCTCGCCGTGACCCCGAACATCTACGGAAACTTGTACGACTATGAACGTGAACGACTACCGTCGACCCTAAGTTACTCGGATTCGTCAAGTACCTCTCCGAAAACGAACTTGTGCCACTACTTCCACTACCGTCGCCGAAGACCCGTGTAACGGAACCGTGAAGTTCAACTACCTTCGTGTACCACTACTTCCCTCGACGATTTTGAACCGCTCCGAAAATGCACGCTTCGAAGGTATAACCGCCGAGAACGACGCCCGTGAACGAATGCATGTGTGTTGTATGAGATGCTCGTGGTTGCACCGTTTCCGAGTTGTCATTCCATGTTCCTTCTCGTTGTCATGCCATCGTCCCGTGGGAACCCGGTAACCGGGATCACCCCACCATCTTTTGCATGTTCCGCACATCCACATCTTCGTTTGCACCGGTCGCTCAACGAGTTATCGGAACCGGGACGTTGCCATGGCATCGTTTCCGTTTTTCATCGCCGTGGCACCCAATTCTTTCTGCCATGGTGACCAAATGCTCCTAATCATCTTCATGTCAACATTTTCATAAAATTGCATATAACTTACATCTGTCATTCGCATCATGATAACAACATTTAAGATGTCTAAAATTGATGTTTGCATTAAAATTGCTAAATGTCATATGGGGTTTTTCCGGTATTGTCGTTTGTTATTTCCGGCCTCTTTTAAACGTGCCTAGATAGGTTGTTTAATTATGCTTCACCTCTTGCCTTGGTAATCAACATTTAATATGGTCGAGTACATAATGAGAGAGAACTAAATAATTGATGTGGTGTTTCGTCAATATGCAACTCACTGCATATTGAGCTCCACTTAATTTGTAGCGTTGTTTGTTGCACCTTGCCATGCCATGCCTCATTAAACCGGACATGCATCATACTTGTTTGTGCATCATGCCATGTGTATGTGGTGGTTGTTTACTATGGTGTTTGTTTCTTTCCGGTTTGCTTCTCCCGTTACCTTCGGTTTCGTTCCGGAGTTGTGAGGATTCGTTCGACTACGTCCGCTTGTCTTCTTCATGGACTCGTTCTTCTTACTTGCGGGATCTCAGGCAAGATGACCACCCCTCGAAATCACTTCTATCTTTGCTTTGCTAGTTGCTCGTTCTATTGCCATGCTGCGCTACCTACCACTTGCTATATCATGCCTCCCATACTGCCATGTCAGCCCCTAACCTTTGTCTCCCTTCCTAGCAAACCGTTGTTTGGCTATGTTACCGCTTTTGCTCAGCCCCTCTTATAGCGTGTTAGTTGCAGGTGAAGAAGAAGTTTGCTCCATGTTGGATTATGTTTGTGTTGGGATATCACAATATCTCTTATATTATTAATGCATCTATATACTTGGTAAAGGGTGGAAGGCTCGGCCTTATGCCTGGTGTTTTGTTCCACTCTTGCCGCCCTAGTTTCCGTCATACCGGTGTTATGTTCCTTGATTTTGCGTTCCTTACGCGGTCGGGTGATTTATGGGACCCCCTCGGCAGTTCGCTTTGAATAAAACTCCTCCAGCAAGGCCCAACCTTGGTTTTACCATTTGCCTACCTAAGCCTTTTTCCCTTGGGTTCTGCAGACTCAAGGGTCATCTTTATTTTAAACCCCCGGGCCAGTTCTCCTTCGAGTGCTGGTCCAAACCGAGCGATGTCCGGCGCCCCTGGGCAACCAGGGTCTATGCCAACCCGACGTCTGGCTCATCCGGTGTGCCCTGAGAACGAGATATGTGCAGCTCCTATCGGGATTTGTCGGCACATTCGGGCGGCTTTGCTGGTCTTGTTTTACCATTGTCGAAATGTCTTGTAAACCGGGATTCCGAGACTGATCGGGTATTCCCGGGAGAAGGTTTATCCTTCGTTGACCGTGAGAGCTTATGATGGGCTAAGTTTGGACACCCCTGCAGGGTATTATCTTTCGAAAGCCGTGCCCGCGGTTATGTGGCAGATGGGAATTTGTTAATATCCGGTTGTAGAGAACTTGACACTTGACCTTAATTAAAACGCATCAACCGCGTGTGTAGCCGTGATGGTCTCTTCTCGGCGGAGTCCGGGAAGTGAACACGGTTTCTGGGTTATGTTTGACGTAAGTAGGAGTTCAGGATCACTTCTTAATCATTGCTAGTTCACGACCGTTCCGTTGCTTCTCTTCTCGCTCTCATTTGCGTATGTTAGCCACCATATATGCTTAGTCGCTGCTGCAACCTCACCACCTTACCCCTTTCCTTCCTATAAGCTTAAATAGTCTTGATCTCGCGGGTGTGAGATAGCTGAGTCCTCGTGACTCATAGATACTTCCAAACAGTTGTAGGTGCCGATGAGACCAGTGCAGATGACGCAACTGAGCTCAAGTGGGAGCTCGATGAAGATCTTGTTCGTTGTGTTGTTCTTTTCTTGTTGATCAGTAGTGGAGCCCAGTTGGGACGATCAGGGATCTAGCAGTTGGGTTGTCTTCTTTTCTTTTGGTTCCATAGTCGAACCTATGTGTGTATTCTGATTGATGTATGTTTTATTTATGTATTGTGTGAAGTGGCGATTGTAAGCCAACTCTTTATCCCATTCTTGTTCATTACATGGGATTGTGTGAAGATGACCCTTCTTAAGACAAAACCACAATGCGGTTATGCCTCTAAGTCGTGCCTCGACACGTGGGAGATATAGCCGCATCGTGGGCGTTACATGAGGTCAACCAGGGAGTTCTGCTTGTTCTTCGTGCTGCCCCGGACCCTGTAGTGCTCACGGATGTCGACAAGCTTCCGGCAGGCCAAGCCTGAAACCTCAAGCACTTTTAGATCGTTGATGATGTCCACCGTAGCGAAACTGTAGTCGATGCTATTGATAAACCTAGCAAAACGCTCGCAAGGCCTTGTGGCCACGTAGTAGTGGTAGATGAGGACGTGATGGCGCATGCATAACTGGGCGAAGTTAATCTTCTAATCACGCCCGGCACGACCGCCGGTGAACTTGAGGTCGAAGCCGACCACTTGGTACTTATCCTCAGCAAGCAACTGTTCCATAGTTTGGATGGAGCTCTCCACCGAGACCAGCTCGTTCGTGTACACCACCGAGAGGTCCTTCCCTCTCAGGTGGGTGTCCACTACATGAGGCGGGGTGAACTACCGTCCGTTCTCGTCGTCAGCCACGGGGAGCGCCATTGGAGCCACGAGGAGCGGCATTGGAGCCGTTGGATATCCTCTCTGTATGTGTCGTCGTGGGTGTGCTTAATTATTGTGTCATGAGCTGCGAGAGATTAAGGTCAATGGCCGCGGGAATAAATGGGGTCCGAGCAGCCTGGATTCTCGGCACGTCCACATGGCAGTTTTTGCAGCGGGTAATTGCATCGTGGCGCTGCGCCCGGCACAATCGCATGCATAATGGCAACACGAAAGTATGTGATCGTGCACCTGCCCCCAATGCTGGCAGCGCGTGCGGAGGGACGCGAGAGCAGAGCGCGCGTGGCGGGACATGAGAAGAGCGCGCCGCGACTACCTCAGCCGCGAGAAACCACACACATAGAGCAGTTGAACACGCAGGGAATGGTCGTCTACAAGCCAGCCGACAGTTGCGAGCCGACGGCATCATGTGAAACTACATCGCGTTCCACATCACACGATGGTCGAACAATCGTGCATGACGTTGCGTATAGAGCAGTCGTGTGCTAGGTAATTAAATCGCAAATGTTTTTTTATTAATTATATGTGTACGTGTCATTTCGTCCTCCTCCCGCACGTCACCCCGCTGCCGCAGAAGGCTTCGAGCACAAGATTGAGCACCGCACAAACATTCTTTTGATCAAACGGTGGTTCGAAGTGGCGCCAATGAATAGTCGGTGGGCCCGTTCCCGTGCAACCGCGCATGTTCCCGCGCATAGCCATGCCAGCTTCCCACCTGACACGGCGAAATCCCCCCAAATCCCAATGCTTACTAATATGTCTCCAACGTATCTATAATTATTGATTTTTTCGTGTTATGGTATCAATCTTGGATAGTTTATATGCAATTATATATCTTTTTTGGGACTAACCTACTAACTTAGTGCCCAGCGCCAGTTGCTGTTTTTGGTTTTCCAGAATATCCGTACCAAACGAAGTCCAAATGCCACGAAACTTTTTGGAGATTTTTTCTGTACAAAAGAGACACTAGAAGCTTCGGGAGGAAGTCAGAAGACGAAGGAGGTGGCCACGAGCCACCAGGCCACGCCCAGGGGGGTAGGCGCACCCTGGTGCCTCGTGGGCCCACCATTGCTCTGTTTGACCTAATTCCGCCTCTATAAATTCACTAAAACCGGGAAACCAACAGAGTTCCAGCCCAAACCCTATTTCCGCTGCCGCAAGTTTCTGTTCTCGAGAGATCCCATCTGGGGCCTTTTCTGGCACTCTGCCGGAGGGGGATTCAACCACGGAGGGGCTCTACATCAACCTTGCCGCCCTTCCGATGATGTGTGAGTAGTTTACGACAGACATACGGGTCCATAGCTAGTAGCTAGATGACTTTCTCTCTCTCTTTGATATTCAATACAATGTTCTCCTCAATGTTCTTAGAGATCTATTCGATGTAATCACTTTTTGCGGCGTGTTTGTTGGGATCCGATGAATTGTGAGTTTATGATCATATTATCTATGAATATTATTTGAGTATTCTCTGAACTCTTTTATGCATGATTATTATAGCTTCGTATTTCTCTCTAATCTATTGATTTGGTTTGGCCCACTAGATTGACTTTTCTTGCAATTGGAGGGGTGCTTTGTTATGGGTTCGATCTTGCGGTGCTCAATCCCAGTAACAGAAGGGTACATGACACGCATTGTATTGTTGCTATTAAGGATAAAAATATGGGGTTTATTCATGCATGAGTTTACTTTGTCTACATCATGTCATCTTGCTTAAGGCGTTACTCTGTTCTTTATGAACTTAATACTCTAGATGCATGCTAGATAGCGGTTGATGTGTGGAGTAATAGTAGTAGATGAAGAATCGTTTCGGTCTACTTGTCTCGGATGTGATGCCAACATACATGATCATTGCCTTAGCATTCGTCATGATTATTCACTTTTCTATCAATTGCCCAACAATAATTTGTTTACTCACCATATGCTATTTTCAAGAGAGAAGCCTCTAGTCAAAACTATGGCCCGCGAGTCTACTTTCATCATATATCAAAAACCAAATATACCTTGCAGCACTTTTTCTTCATTTATTTTATTTTTTGTTTTATTTATCCATCCACCTATACAAGATTTGATCCTTGCAATTAACCGCCAAGGGATTGACAACCCCTCGTTCACGTTGGGTGCAACTATTTGTTATTTTGTGTGCAGGTGTTGTTAACGAGGTGTTGCGGGGTTCTCCTACTGGATTGATAACCTTGGTTTTTAACTGGGGGAAATATTTATCTCTACTATACTGCATCATCCTCTCCTCTTCGGGGAAATCCCAACGCAGCTCGCAAGTAGCAGGAAGAATTTCTGGCGCCGTTGCCGGGGAGACATCATCAACATCTATCAAGTACCAGTGCATAAACTCTCATCTCCTTGCATTTACATTGGTTGTCATTGCCCCTCCTTTTCATCTCCCCCACTTCTAAAATATTTTCACAAAAATACAAAAATATTTTTCCTTTGCATTTTTCGTGTTTGCTTCTTTTGCTTGCTTGTTATCTTGTTTGCCTAGTCATGATGTCTCAAGAAAATAGAAATTGTGCGATTTGTACAATACAAATAAAATGATTTTATTAGTACTCTGATTGCTCCTCCCGCCACTAGTGCAGAGTTTTGTGATATTAATGCCATTTTGCTAAATTTTGTTACGAAAGAACAATTTTCTGGTAGTCCTAATGAAGATGCCGCTTTCCATCTTAACACTTTCATTGAATTGTGTGATACACAAAAGAAAAAAGATGCGAATAATGATATTGTCAAACTGAAATTATTTCCATTCTCACTGCGAGATCACACTAGAACTTGGTTTTCATCTTTGCCACGTAATAGTATTGATTCTTGGGATAGATGTAAAGATGCTTTTATTGCCCAGTATTTTCCTCCAGCGAAAATTATTTCTCTTAGAAACCAAATTATGAATTTTAAGAAATTTGATCATGAACATGTTGGCCAATCTTGGGAGAGGATGAAATTAATGATAAGAAATTACCCAACTCATGGTTTCAGTTTGTCAATGATCATACAAAAAATTTATGCGGGATTGAACTTTGTCTCTAGAAATCTTTTGGATTCTGCCGTGGGAGGTACTATTATGGAAATCACATTAGGAGGAGCTACTAAATTTCTTGATAATATTATGGAAAATTATTCGCAATGGCATACTGAAAGAACTCCTACTAGTAAAAAAAGTGAATTCAGTTGAAGAAATTAGTACTTTGAGTGATAAAGTAGACGCGCTTATGAAAAAGTATGCTACTAAAAGTGCTAATGTTGATCCTAATGATGTGCCATTGTCTACTTTGATTGAAAAAAATAGTGATCCCATAGATGTGAATTTTGTCTCGCGGAACAATTTCAAAGCAATGCTTATAGACGTAATTTTAATCTTAGGCCATTTCCTGGAAATTCCTCTAATAATTATGGTAATTACTATGGTAATTCTTATAATAATAATAATAATAATAGGATGCCCTGTGATCTTGAAAGTAATATCAGAGAATTTATTGGCATGCAAAAAATTTCAACACTACGACAGAAGAAAAATTGAGTAAACTTGATGATATGTCTAGTAGGATGGATAAAATCGTTCATGACGTGGAAAAACTTAAATCTAAAATTTTCCCACACAAGGTTGATATTAATGAATCCATTAAATCTCTTTATGTCTCTATGGATGAAAGTAAAGAAGGAACCGCTAGATTACGGGCTAAGCAAGAATTCTTAGAAAGAACTATCTCGCCCGGCTTTTATCGTAGTAATGATTAAGATATTAAAATGATTGGTGTCACACCTTTTGAATCTGTTTAGCAATATAAAACTTGATGATAATGGGACTGAAGAAGTGTCAACTTTAGTTAGAAGGCATCCCAATTGTTCGCAGGGTGATGATCTCAATGAAAAATTTGACAAAAGTGGGTTTGGAGAGGTCAAAACTTTTAATAGTGATGTGCCTAGTCTTTTGGATTACAAAGACATTAATTATGATAGTTGTTTTTGATTAAGTATTTCTTTGTTGCAATCCATGCTAAATTCACCCAATGCTTCCGAACAAAATAAGACTTTTACTAAGCATATTGTAGAAACGATGATGAAAGCTTTAGAAGAAAAGCTAGAACTAGAGATTTCAATTCCTAGGAAATTATACGATCAGTGGGAACCTACCATTAAAGTCAAGATTAAAAATTATGAGTGATATGCTTTATGTGATTTGGGTGCTAGCGTTTCCACAATACCAGAATCTCTATGTGATGTGCTAGGGTTTACCAATATGGATGAATGCTCTCCTAACTTGCACTTGGTGGATTCTACTATCAAGAAACCTTTGGGTAGAATTAATGATGTTCTTATTCTTGCAAATAGGAATTATGGGCCCGTTGATTTTATTGTACTTGATATTGATTGCAATCCATCTTGCCCAATAATACTTGGTAGACCGTTCTTACGAACTATTGGTGCGATTATTGATATGAAAGAAGGGGAAATAAGATTTCGATTTCCTTTAAAGAAGGGTATGGAACACTTCCCTAGGAAGAAAATTAAGCCACCATATTAATCCATTATGAGGGCCACCTATGGAATCAATCTCAAAGATGACAACACTTGAAACTACCTTGGGGCATTAGTGCTGTAGCAACTTTAGCTTACACGGCCGGGGGGGGGGGGGCGCTTAAACCCCACTATAACACTTATGTAACTGTTCCTTTGTGAGTAATACAAAAGTCAGTGGGAGCCTCTCCCACTGTCGTCCACTTAAAAAAAAAGACAACACTTGAAACTATGCATTACGCCTAGCTAGGGCGTAAAACAATAGCGCTAGTTGGGAGGCAACCCAATAGTTATCTTAATTTTTCTTATTATTTTTCTTTTTTGAGTGTGCTCACAATTATATTACTTTTATGGTCATGTTTTTGTGTTTTAATTAGTGTTTGTGCCAAGTAAATCCTTTGGGATGATTTGGATGATAGTTATTTGATTTTGTGAAAAAACAGAACCCTTTGCGCCCAGTACCAGAATTGTTTAAATTCATTGGAATGTGCTTTTGACCTAATTTTTTTACACATGATGTATATACAAATTTTCTATGTTTTCCTAATTGTTCAGAATGTTTAGAGTTACATAAGTATGAGAATAATTCCGATTCCTACAGACTGTTCTGTTTTTGACATATTCTATTTTTGTTGCATTGTTTGCTTGTTTTGATGAAACTATGGATTGTATCGGGGGGTCTAAGCCATGGAGAAGTTATAATATAGTAGGTATAATGCAATAATAAAATATGAATGGGTTTACAACAGTACTTAAAGTAGTGATTTGCTTTGTTATACTAACAGATCTCACAAAGGTTTTGTTGAGTTTTGTGTGCTGAAGTTTTCAAGTTTTGTGAGATCATGATGGATGAAGGAGTAAGGAGTGGCAAGAGCCTAAGCTTGGGGATGCCCGAGGAACCCCAAGGTAATATTCAAGGACTCCCAAGCAACTAAGCTTGGGGATGCCCCGGAAGGCATCCCCTCTTTCTTCTACCAACCATCGGTAATTTTACTTGGAGCTATATTTTTATTCATCACATGATATGAGTTTGGCTTGGAGTGTTGTGTATCATACGAGTCTTTGCTTTGTTTGCTTTTTAGCTTGACACAATCATCTTTGCGAGACACACCTCTTTGACAGGGGCACACATTTATTATGATTTGTTAGAATACTCTATGTGCTTCACTTAAATTTTTTGAGCTAGGCACTTGCTCTAGTGCTTCACTTATATTGTTTAGAGAAAGGTAGTGGTTTTATTTTGAAGAAATAGTTGCACTCTAATGCTTCACTTATAGCTTTTTGAGTGTTGATAATAGTAATGGCAATTAGTACAAGTTATGAATTTGGTCCTAATATGATAGGTATTCAAGAGGGATATAATAAAAACTTTCATGTAGATCACTGAATATGATAAGTTTGATTCCTTGCAATAGTTTTGCGATATAAAGGTGGTAATATGTGGGTTGTGCTAGTGAGTAATTGTGGTTTAGTAAGAATATTGATGTTAAGGTTTGTGATTCCAAAAGCATGCACGTATGGTCTCTCGTTATGCTAAGAAGTTGGAGCATAATTTATTATTGATTGTCTTCCTTATGAGTGGCGGTTAGGGATGAGCGATGGTCTTTTCCTACCAATCTATCTCCCTAGGAGCATGCGTAGTAGTACTTTGCTTCGAGGTCTAATAAACTTTTGCAATAAGTATGTGAGTTCTTTATGACTAATCTGAGTCCATGGATTATACGCACTCTCACCTTTCCGCAATTTGCTAGCCTCTTTGGTACCGTGCATTTCCCTTTCTCACCTTGAGATGTGGTGCAAACTTCGCTAGTGCATCCAAACCCCGTGATATGATACGCTATATCACACATAAGCCTCCTTATATCTTCCTCATAATAGCCACCATACCTCCCTATTATGCCATTTCCATAGCCATTCCAAGATATATTGCCATGCAACTTCCACCATTCCGTTTCATTATGACACACATCATCATTGTCATATAGCTTTGCATGATCATGTCGCTAACACAGTATTTGTGGCTCAGCCACCGTTCATCATTTTTTTTACATGTTATGCTAGATCATTGCACATCCCAGTACACCGCCGGAGGCATTCACATAGTCATATTGTTCTAGTACCGAGTTGTAATTTTCTTTCGAGTTGTAAGTAAATAGAAGTATGATGATCATCATATTCATTACCAGAGAATTGTCCCAAGTGAGAAGATAAAAAAGAGGCCGAAAAAGCCCGTAAAAAAAGAGGCCAAAAAGAGCCTAACAAAAAAAAGAGAAAACAAAAAAATGAGAAGGGGCAGTGTTACTATCTTTTCCACACTTGTGCTTCAAAGTAGCACCATGTTGTTCATACAGAGAGTCTCCTTTGCTTTCATTTTTCATATAACTAGTGCGAATATATTTCATTATAGAACTTGTCTTGTATATTCCAACGACGAGATTCCTCAAATGCCCTAGGTCTTCATGAGCAAGCAAGTTGGATGCACACCCACTTAGTTTTATTTTTGAGCTTTCATACACTTATAACTCGTGGTGCATCCGTTGCATGGCAATCCCTACTCCTTGCATTGACATCAATTGATGGCATCTCCACAGCCCATTGATTAGCCTCATCAATGTGAGACTTTCTCCTTTTTCTCTTCTCTATATTACCTCCATCACCATACTCTATTCCAGCCATAGTGCTATATCCATGGCTTGCGCTCATGTATTACGTGAGAGTTGAAAAAGCTGATGCGCATTAAAAAGTATGAACCAATTGCTTGGCCTGTCAACGGGGTTGTGTATGATAAATACTTTGTGTTAAGAATATGGAGCAAGACAAGACTATATTATTTTGTAGCGATAACTTCCTTTAGCATTGATATTTTGAAAGACATGATTGTTTGTTAGTATGCCTTATTGTTATTGTTTTTGTGTCAAACTATAGACTATTGCTTTGAATCATTCGGATCTTAATATTCATGCCAGAAAATAGAGATTACATGATGAACATGATAGGTAGCATTCCACATCAAAAATTCTATTTTAATCATTTACCTACTCGAGGATCTTAATATTCATTCCAACGTATCTACAATTTTTTAATTGTTCTATGGTAATATAGTATCAATCTTGCATGTCTATATGCAATTATATATCATTTCTAGGACTAACCTACTAACTTAGTGCCCAGTGCCACTTGTTGTTTTTTGCTTGTTTTTATTTTTCCAGAATATTAGTACCAAACGAAGTCGAAATGCCACAAAACCTTTTGGAGATTTTTTCTGGACAAAAGAGACACTAGAAACTTTGGGAAAAAGTCAGAAGGCGAAGGAGGTGGCCACGGGCCACCAAGGCGCGCCCGGGGTGGGTGGGGGGGTAGGCGTGCCCTAGTGCCTCGTGGGCCCACCTTTGCACCATTTGACCTAATTTCACCTCTATAAATTCTCTAAAATCCAGAAACCAACAAAGAGCTAGCGAAAACCCTATTTCCGCCTCTGCAAGTTTCTGTTCACGAGAGATCCCATCTGGGGCCTTTTCTGGCACTCTGCCGGAGGGGGATTCAACCACGGAGGGGCTCTACATCAACCTTGCTGCCCTTCCAATGATGTGTGAGTAGTTTACCACAAACCTATGATACGTCTCTGATACGTCTCCAACATATCTATAATTTTTATTGTTCCATGCTATTATATTATCCATCTAGGATGTTTTATATGCATTTTGGTACTATTTTATATCATTTTTTGGGACTAGCCTATTAACCTAGTACCCTGTGCCAGTTGATGGTTTTTCCTTGTTTTTGACTTTTTCAGAAAGGAATACCAAATGGAGTCCAAATGGAATCAAACTTTACTGTGATTTTTCTTAGACCAGAAGAAACCCAGGAGACTTGGAGAGGAGGCCAGAGGAGCCACGAGAGGGCCACAAGCCCTTACGGCGCGCCCTAGGGGGGGGGGCGCCCCCAAGATTGCGGGCCCCTCGAGACTCCCCTAACCCTAATTCTTGCTCCATAAATACTCAAATATTCCATCTACATTAGAAGCGTCCACAAAAATACTTTTCCGCCACTGCAAGCCTCTGACCTCGTGAGATCCCATCTTGGAGACTTTTCCGGTACTCTATCGGAGGGGGATTCGATCATGGAGGGCCTCTACATTAACCTTGCTGCCCTACTGATGATGTGTGAGTAGTTTACCGCAGAGCTACGGGTCCATAGCTAGTAGCTAGATGGCTTCTTCTCTCTCTTTGATCTTCAATACAATGTTCTCCTCGATGTTCTTGGAGTTCTATCTGGTGTAATCTTCTTTTGCGGTGTGTTTGTTGAGATCCGATGAATTGTGGATTTATGATCAGATTATCTATGAATATTATTTGAGTCTTCTCTGAATTCTTATATGCATGATTTAAATAGCTTTGTATTTCTCTCCGATCCATTGTTTGGTTTGGCCAACTACATTGATCTATCTTGCCATGGGAGAGGTGCTTTGTGATGGGTTCAATCTTGCGGTGTCCTCATCCAGTGACATAGTAGGGGTAGCGAGGCACGTATTGTATTGTTGCCACTAAGGATAAAAAGATGGGGTTTATATCATATTGCTTGAGTTTATCCCTCTACATCATGTCATCTTGCTTAATGCGTTACTCTGTTCTTTTGAACTTAATAATCTAGATGCAGGCTGGAGTCGGTCGATGTGTGGAGTAATAGTAGTAGATGCAAGCAGGAGTCGGTCTACTTGTCACGGACATGATGCCTATATTCATGATCATTGCCTTAGATATCGTCATAACAATGCGCTTTTCTATCAATTGCTCAAGAGTAATTTGTTCACCCACCATATGTTTTCTTTCAAGAGAGAAGCCTCTAGTGAAACCTATGCCCCCCCGGGTCTATTTTCCATCATGTATTTTTAGATCTATAAACCAAAAAAACAAAAATACCTTGTGAGTTTTATTTACTTTTATTTGTTTTATATTTATCTCTATCAGATCTCACTCTTGCAAGTGACTGTGAAGGGATTGACAACCCCTTTTTCCCGATGTGTGCAAGTGTTTGTTAGTTTGTGTAGGTGCATCTATTGGAGACTTGCTTGCTCCTCCTACTGGATTGATACCTCGATTCTTAACTGAGGGAAATACTTATCTCTACTTTCTTGCATCACCCTTTCCTCTTCAAGGGAAATAATAACACAAGCTCAAGAAGTAGCAGGAACAATTTATGGTACCATTGCCGGGGAGGATACACATCAAGCCTACCAAGTACCTATCATAAACTCTCATGTCTTGCATTTATATTATTTTCCATTTGCCTCTCGTTTTCCTCTCCCCCATTTCTAAAATGTTCTTATTTAAACACAAAAATATTTGCCTTTTTATTCGCCTTCTTCCTTTCGTCTTTTCGTTTGCTTTTTGTTTGCTCGTGTGTTAGATCGCTTGTTTTGCTATCATGGCTAGTCTTTCTACCATTGCTAGCACCCCTGAAAGTGAGGTTCTAAATTTTAAACAAAGGGAGGGAGAAAATTTAAAAGATGCTTGGTATAGAATTCGCAATGCTCAGAATAGATCTACCCGTAAGCAATCTACCACCGTTCTTCTTTGAAATTTTTATGTTGGTGTTACTATTTGGTATAGATATGTGCTGGACAGCATTACTGGGTGTAATTTTTTCGGTAGTCATACTTTGGATGCTTACAATGCTATGATAAATTTGGTAGGATCACCCCCACTCATGGTTAATGAAACGGCTTTAACTTTGGAACATGTGATGCAAAGGCTTGATATTATTGAAAATAAGATTTCTACCATAGAGCTTATTGAAAATTTGGATAAAAAGATCCATAATCACATTACTCAACTTGGATCAAAGGTAGGAATCACTTTAAAGAATCTAAAGGAAAAGGAACCTATATTTAATGAGAAAATAGAGCAAGGGTCTACTAGAATTGATAAGATAGAGGATATTATTACCAATTTGGGTTCCGCCTTTGCCGCTGTTAAAACTACTCCAAAATTTCGTCCTACTAAGGCTACTAAGTTTACTTACGTTCCTAAAAATAAGGGCGAATCGTCTAGTAAAGGAAACAAAGATCTTAAGATGATAAGTATTTACCCTAGCTTTGTCAATATCCTTGAAGAACCAATTGCCACAAGTGAATTTCTTGATTTCCTACCAAGGAGTGTGACCATTAATAAACCCAATAAGTCTTCTAGGGGATATAAACGTGCAATTGAAGAGTTAAATACCAAATATGACCATACCTAGATCTATTGCAATATGCCTAGCTAGGGGCATTAAACAATAGCGCTTGTTGGGAGGCAACCTGTTGGGGATATTACCACTGGGCGTAAACCGGCCAGGAGAGGCCGGGTTTACCCCATAAGTAGTTCATCTGTATCTGAAGTCCATGAAGACAGACAGTGACGCTTCATAAAGGCCCAGGGCCCAAAGCCGGTTTAAGGCCTGTAGACATAAACCGGCATTGATATGTAAACTTGTGTTGTAAGATAGAAGTAGCAGAGACCGAGCCGGACACGATTATGAGACGGCCTCGGGACTATGTAAACCGACGGGCGTCAACCCATGTATATAAGGGGATGACCCGGCGGCGGTTCACAGACAATGGACAACAACTCGAGACTCAGGCAAAGCGTATTCGCTCCCTGGTCATCCAAACCCCATCAATTCCATCACAACTAGACGTAGGCTTTTACCTTCATCGTAAGGGGACGAACTAGTATAAAACTCTCTTGCGTCCTTTGTCCGCCTTAACCCCTTTAAGCCAACCCGTAGCGATGGCTCCACGACTAAGTCCTTTCTCTAGGACATCTGCCGTGACAAAACCACGACAGTTGGCGCCCACCGTGGGGCTATCGCACGATGGTTTCAAGTTCTTGGAGGGCAACTTCGAAGGACTCAAGGGTTACGCTGTGGGACGGATGACCAAGAGTCGTCGCGGCAAGCTCTACATCGACGATGCAGGCTGGGGCCCCGAGGCCGGCTCAATTGAGTACGGGTACCGGGTCCCCTTTGGTGGCATACACGTTTTCATTGGCAAGATTGGCGAACCGGGCCCTGAGCCGGACATCTGCACTGATTTCGTCGAAACGGCCCAGCGTGCGAGATCTGCCCGGGTCAAGCCTGTCATGAAGCGTGCCTTCGTGGGATTTATCCATGGAGGGGAATCTGAGGATAGATCGGAATCTGGTGGTGAGACCGTCATTTATTCCGGCGATGAGTCATCGACCGGAGAGACCGAGTCGTTATATGAGTTACAAGATGGCCGGATTGGGGGCTGTTCCGATGGCGACAATATTCCGGACCCTTTTGATCTACCAAACCGGGTTGCAATCTTCATGGCCGGTATGCAACCGGCGCTCCACTCTTCGACCGCAGCGGCGATGATTTCCGGATCGGCAGCGGCGGCAGCGGCCGGGGTAGGAGGCCCTGTGCGACCGCCAGCTCAGGTTCTATCTGATTTGTTTGACGCGTTGGCAACACTGATGGCGGAGGTTAACCCGGCGGATCAGGATGCACACAATGCGGAAATTGCGAAAGTGAAAGATCAGATCACCCAGGCCAAAGCCGACTTAGCGGCTGAGGATACCAGGATAGCCGCGGAGTGGGCCGCTTTGGATGCACAAGCTTACCGGATTATGCTGGATCAGAGTGTGTCGAACGAAGTCCTGAAGCGGAGGCACCGATCTCGCCTGCCGCCGGTTTATGACGCTAGAAATCTCTTTAACACCCCAGTAGCAGGGACCAATAATCCGCCGGTGGTAAACCGGGCGGAGGCACCTGGAGCAGGGGCGCCGGTTCAGCCATGTTTGGCGGATCCGCCTCGTCAGAACAACATTGTAGCACCGCATGTCCCCACGCCACCGGGTCATTACTCTAACCCGATGGACAACATTGTCGCTGCCGCTTCACAGCTGGCGGCCATCCCGATCGAAGGCGATTCTCCGGCGGCGGTCGAGATGCGTCGGGTTAAGGAGCTTCTTCAGACAGCCTTGGTTCAACAGGAGGCTTATTCATATAGTCGCGATCGGATTCATTCCACTCCCCGTCCAAGCTGGAGTTACAGCAGGCGTATGGATGAACCGGCAGTGTCAAGCAATGCGCGAAATCGTGACCCGCCCCGTGGCAATAATCCGGCGGGTGGTGCTGGTGATGTTCAGGAGGTGGTGGACCGGGCTCGGGCACGCAGAGAGGCCGAGTTAGCGGCGCAACATGAAGCCCGTCAGCTTACTCCGATTCGTCCAACCACATCGGTGGAACCAGGAGTTACCTCTAGTTCTTTGGGAGTGCCATGTCTTGTCCCAGCATTGCGCAATGTGCGCCTGCCCAAAGATTTCAAGGGCCCGCGCAAGGTGCCGAATTACACCGCCGATTTATCCCCTGAAACATGGGTCGAAAGCTACGAGATGGCCATGGAGATGCTGGATGTGGATGATGCGGCATGTGCGAAATACTTGACCATGATGCTAGAAGGGACAACCCGCACTTGGTTAAAGAGCTTACCGGCTAATTCTATCAGGTCATGGGCCGAGTTGAGAGCCCGTTTTATTCAGAATTTCAAGGATACATGCAAGCAGCCCATGTCAATTGTGGACTTAGCTGCCTGTGTCCAGGAGGAAGGAGAGTGAACAACCCATTGGGTGCGTCGGGTTTCGGAGATTTTGCATTCATCGGACCGCATCAACACTGACACCGCAGTTTTAACATTGGAAGGCAATTGCCAGTTTGAACCCCTGAAGTTGAAGTTGGGACGGCTCAAACGTCATTGTAATGACATGGGAACCCTCATGGCTGCACTGGTGAAGTATGCCGACTCTGATAGTACCAAGGATCCCGAGTCTGATGATGATAAGACATGGAAGGGAAAGAAGAGCAGCAATGCCAAGGGGCAGCACCACAACCCGGCGGGCCATGGAAACGGCGGCAAGCGTAAGGCGGACCACGGTTTAGACTTTGTGGCTAACACTAATACACATGACAAGGGCCAGCGGCGTAAGGGTAAACCGCCCTAGCGCGATGGAAGGCCAAGTCCTAATCCGGACCGTTTGTCTTATCTGTTGAACCAGCCCTGTCCAAAGCATGGGACGAAGGAGGACCCATCCACGCACCTCTGGAAAGATTGTTACATCATGCAAGAGTTCAAAAATTCTGATTCTTTCCGGTATGATTAGGGATCAGGGGGCGGTTCGGGCTCCGGGTCTCATGGGCCGGGTTATGGCGGAGGAAATTCCAGTTCAGGCTTCCACGGTAATCAGGGTGGACATAACAGTCAAAGTAATCAGGGCAATCAAGGTGGCTATAATCATCAGGGCAATCAGCAGCAGCAGCAGTCGGGTTACCAGAGCAACCCGAAGCAGTTGAATAGCGGACAGTATCATGTCTTCACCACTAGCTTGGACAAGCATGATCAGAAGCTTCATAAAAGGGTGGTGAATGCCGTTGAGCCGGCGGTGCCCCGTTATTTGTGTTCGCCCGAGCAGCCGATTGTGTGGAGTAGAGAAGATCATCCACCCCGGGTTGACAATCCGGGTCATCTGGCTCTGGTGGTGGCACCTCAGGTGGGAGGTTATGAGTTCACTAAGGTACTCATGGTGGAGGGAGTAGTATCAATATCCTTTATTATGAAACTTTCCGTCGCATGGGGTTAACAGATAAAAATCTTAAACCGTCCAATACGGTGTTCCATGGTGTGGTGCCTGGTAAGTCGGCATATCCTGTTGGTAAGATAGCTCTGGAGGTGGCTTTTGGAGATGAGCATGACTCGAGATCAGGAACCTTGACCTTTGAAGTGGTGAAAATCAGCAGCCCGTATCATGCCCTATTTGGACGCCATCTTATGCTAAGTTTATGGCACGGCCTTGCTATGTCTATCTGCAGCTCAAGATGCCGGGTCACAAGGGAACTATAACCGTGCATGGGAGCCGCAAGATTGCTCTGGAGTGTGAAGAAGGTGATGCGGCTTATGCTGAGTCGGTTTGTGCAACAGAAGAGTTGAAGTTTTACAAGGACAATGTTGATCCGGCAGATATGACTTCGTTGAAGAAACCAACTACAGAGCATGATCCGGCCCTGAAGTTTAAATCGGCTGATGAGACTAAGCTTGTTGACTTCGTGTCTGGTGATTCGTCCAAGCAGTTTAGCATCAACGCTAACTTGGATCCGAAATAGGAAAGCGCGCTCATCGAGTTCATTCGTGAGAATCGGGACATCTTTGCATGGAAGCCTTCTGACATGCCAGGTGTACCGAGAGAACTCGCTGAGCACACTCTTAATGTTGATCCTAAGTATAAACCGGTCAAGCAGTTTCTCCGCCGGTTCAATGAAGAAAGACGCAAGGCTATTGGAGAAGAAGTAGCCAGGCTCTTGGCAGCTGGATTTATCATTGAAGTATTCCATCCTGAGTGGTTAGCTAATCCGGTGCTGGTCCTTAAAAAGAACGGCACTTGGCGTATGTGTGTGGGCTACACAGATCTCAACAAATCTTGTCCAGCAGATCCTTTTGCCCTCCCCCGTATTGATCAAATTATTGATGCTATGGCGGGTTGTGAACGTTTAAGTTTTTTGGATGCATACTCTGGTTATCATCAGATCAAAATGGCAGTTAAGGACCAGGAGAAGACAGCCTTCATAACTCCCTTTGGCGCCTTCTGCTATGTGTCCATGCCCTTTGAGCTCAAGAGTGCCCAGGCGACCTATCAACGGTGTGTGCAGAATTGTCTTCATAAACATATCGGCCGCAATGTTCACGCCTATGTGGATGATATTGTGGTAAAATCAAGGAAGAAGGAGACATTGATTGATGACTTGAAGGAAACCTTTGATAACCTGCGGGTTTATAAAATGATGCTTAATCCTGCCAAGTGTGTCTTTGGTGTACCTGCAGGCAAGCTCTTGGGCTTTTTGGTGTCTAACAGGGGCATTGAATGTCGGAGTAAGTGGCCACGGGTAGCCAAACCGGCTACCCCTGGCTCTTCAGAAAATTTATCAGGCCTTTGGGCCTTCAAGCACTCCAAGCATTTGGGCCGCCTTCCCGGGCCGGCTACCACTAAAGCCGACTCCCGGAAGGCGACCCAGCCTCACCGACTCCAAGAAGCCGGCCAAGAGAAACACCGACTCCTAGAAGCCGGCCGAGACCACAACCGCCCCTACATAACGACGACCTGATGGGGCATGGCCACAGTGCGGCCACAACCCCCGAAGCCCGAGGCAGGCATGGTTACAGGAGGCCGTACGGGAGGGATGTCTCCCGTGCGGCCGGGCACTGTAGCCACGCCAGCTACGACGTCATCCACGACCCGCTCCTGCACGGCCCAAGGACCGCGGGCCCCTTTAGCCAGAGAGAGGCGTGAAGGCGGCCCGGCTTTTCCTAGTCGGCCAGGAGCATAGCCGGCCTCCAGAAGCCGGCGACTCCCTTCCTCGAAGCAGGAGCCCCATTAAGGAGACAAGACGAGGCGAGGCTACAGTGATAGCCCCCGACGCGGATCACTGTAGCCACGCTTACCTCGACAAAGCCCTCATCATCAGAGGCACGGCTACAGTAAGCAGCCGCCGACAAGACCCTAGGCGGTGGGGCCGGCCTGTCGACCGAGTAGCCGGCAGCCGGCGGGACCCACCAGCCGGCGGGACCCAGCAGCCGGCGGAGGAGCCGGCAGGCGTAGACACTGACGGCTGAGGCCAGTTCCCAGTCGGATTACCATTGTACCCCCGGGGGGTAGGCCTATATAAACCCCCCGGAGCACCCATGCAAAGGGTGGGCACCTCTGCATGTTTGGCTTCCAAGCATAGCACACGCACACACACCATAGATAGAGAGAAGCAAGAGCTAGCCTTGTTCTTCTTCTCCCTTGATCCCAACAGCTCTAGGAGCGATTGTAGCTACTCTTTATCGACCTAGTGATCATGCGGAGACCCCGCAGAGCAGGACTAGGGGTGTTATCTCCTCGGAGAGCCCCGAACCTGGGTAAGATTCGCCGGCGTGCATGTCTTCTCCTCATCCCGTTTCCAGGCACCGGCGACGTTTTATTGGCTCCCAC
Organism: Aegilops tauschii subsp. strangulata; assembly: GCF_002575655.3. Taxonomy (NCBI): domain Eukaryota; kingdom Viridiplantae; phylum Streptophyta; class Magnoliopsida; order Poales; family Poaceae; genus Aegilops; species Aegilops tauschii. Next base: position 178,983,981 of record NC_053041.3, read on the forward strand.
AATGATAAGCCATCCTTTGGCATATGTCGCACCAACCACCCGACATTGAAGCTAATCTGGAAAAGATCAAGGCCATCACCTCCTTGGCTAAACCGAAGTGTATCAATGATGTTCAACGCCTGGTAGGCCGGATTGCCGCGTTGAGCCGGTTTGTCAGTCGCCTTGGCGAGAAGGCCATCCCTTTGTATCAGATGCTGAAGAAAATGGATAAATTCGTCTGGAGTGACGCCGCTAATGAAGCATTTGAGGGCTTAAAGCGACAGTTAGCTAATCCACCGATTCTCGCTGCTCCGGTTGACAAAGAACCATTGTTGCTATATGTGGCAGCTAACGCTCGGGCTGTTAGTGTGACTATTGTGGTGGAGCGCAAAGAGGCAGGAAAGGAATATCCGGTTTAGCGACCGGTTTACTATATCAGTGAGGTACTTATTGAGTCCAAGCAGAGGTACCCGCATTGGCAAAAATTGGTGTATGGGATTTTCATGGAAAGCCGGAAGCTTAAGCAGTATTTCCAAGGTCATCCCATCACGGTGGTCAGCTCTGCTCCTTTGGAAGATATAATCCAGAACAGGGAAGCAACTGGCCGGATTGCTAAGTGGGCTATCGAGCTCGGGCCTCACGGGTTGAAATAGATACCACGAACGGCGATCAAATCTCAGGCACTTATGGATTTCATCAACGATTGGACAGAGTTACAAGCGCCAGAGGAGAAGCCGAATCATACTTATTGGACTATTCATTTTGACGGGTCCAGGCAATTGGAGGGCTCGGGGGCTGGAGTCGTATTAACTTCCCCACGAGGTGATAAGTTTTGTTATGTTCTCCGTTTAATGTTCCCTTGCACTAACAATGCAGCTGAATATGAGGCTTCACTCCATGGTCTTCGGATGGCTAAGGAGATGAACCTAAGCCGAGTTAAGTGCTTCGGTGACTCGGATCTGGTGGCTCAACAAGTGTCCGGCACTTGGGATTCCAAGGACCCACTCATGGCAGCATATCGTCGTGAGGTGGACATTGTTGCAGGTCACTTTAAGGGTTATCAGGTGGATCATGTGGACCGGCGGAAGAATGAAGCAGCGGACGCTTTAAGCCGCCTCAGTTCCCAACGTAAACCGGTTCCACCTAACGTCTTCCTGGATGTTTAGCATAATCCGTCCGTCAAGCTCCCTGGTGAAGAGGATTTGGCTGTTCCTGATCCGGAGGCTCAGTTGGTGGCGGCTCTTCATGTTATCCCGGATTGGACGGTTCCATATCTGGCGTATATGAACCGGGGCGAGTTACCAGAGGATGAAACTTTGGCCAGGCAGATAATCCGGCGGTCCAAGTCCATGACTATTATCAATGGAGAGTTACATCATTGCAGTGTGACAGGGGCATTTCAACGTTGTGTCTCTCCCGAGGAAGGCCGTGAAATTTTGTGTGAGATCCATGAAGGAGATTGTGGTCACCACGCCGGTTCAAAATCTTTGGTGGCCAAGGCGTTTCGTCACGGTTTCTATTGGTTGACAGCTCATGCAGATGCCGAAGACTTGGTCAAAAGATGTGATGGCTGTCAGAAATTCTCAAGACGCGCTCATGTACCGACTCAAGAATTGAGGATGATTCCAATTACCTGGCCGTTTGCAGCTTGGGGGCTCGATATGGTTGGGCCTTTCAAGAGGTCGAAGGATAAGAAGACCCACCTTTTGGTGGCGGTTGATAAGTTCACGAAGTGGGTGGAGGCAGAGCCAGTTAGTAAGTGTGACGCAGCCACGGCGGTTCAATTCATCAAAAAGGTGATCTTCCGGTTTGGCTTTCCACACAGCATTATAACAGACAATGGTACCAATCTGTCAAAGGGTGCCATGAAGGAGTTCTGTCAACGTGAGCACATCCGGCTTGACGTGTCATCAGTGGCTCACCCCCAGTCCAATGGTCAAGCAGAGAGGGCCAATCAAGAGATCTTGAGAGGCATCAAACCCCGACTTATGGTTCCTTTGCAACGGACGCCGGGTTGTTGGGTTGAGGAGCTACCTTCAGTGTTATGGAGCATCAATACCACACCCAACAGATCGACAGGATACACACCGTTCTTCATGGTTTATGGAGCGGAAGCGGTTCTTCCTATTGACATCCGTCATGACTCACCTCATGTAGCGGCATACGTTGAAGCTGACAACGAGAAGGCACGACAGGAAGCTCTTGACCTGTTAGATGAGGAGCGTGACATGGCGGCAGCCCGTTCGGCGATTTATCAGCAAGATCTATCATAGCCGCCGGGTTAGAACCAGAACCTTTCAAGAAGGAGATTTGGTGCTTTGACTCATCCAGGATCAGACGGATATGCACAAGCTATCCCCCCTTGGGAAGGACCTTTTGTGGTCAGCAAGAATCTGCACAACGGGTCATACTACCTAATCGATGTTCGAGAGCGCAAAGACTCACGTAAATCGGAGGAGGAGACCAACCGGCCGTGGAATATTTCTCATCTTCGGCCCTACTATACTTGAGCTACAGGCTCTGCTTGTGTACATATTATGACATTGTATATATTATGATCAATATAATAAACCGGAACCTCAGCTAAAGTGGGGTATCTGTTGTTTTCTTACATCATGTGTGGTTACATGGAGCTTACAAAGCGGCGTCCGGTTTACCCCTTGATTTAGCTTCTCAAAACTTGATATTAGATCACTTGGGGGCTTGGTCGTATCCAAACCATAGCTACACCTCTTGATCGGCACAATGCCACAACATCACTTGGGGGCTTGGTCGTATCCGAACCATAGCTACACCTCTTGATCGGCGCAATGCCACATCATCACTTGGGGGCTTGGTCGTATCCGAACCATAGCTACACCTCTTGATCGGCGCAATGCCACATCATCACTTGGGGGCTCGGTCGTATCCGAACCATAGCCACACCTCTTGATCGGCGCAATGCCACAGCATCACTTGGGGGCTTGGTCGAACCCGAACCATAGCTACACCTCTTGATCGGCGTAATGCCACAGCATCACTTGGGGGCTTGGTCGAACCCGAACCATAGCTACACCTCTTGATCGAATTTGGGGCCTGGCAGCCCGTGAAAAGCCTTGACTACAACGGTTTTTATTTGCCTTTTGCTGAGTTTTCTTTGTTTTCATAAGATTTGTGACCATTTTAAACCGGTGTTTATCAACTCGGTTAGGCTATCAACTACAAGTTGACAGTATACTATCAAATTATAATCCGGAGACTATCAGCCCGGTCTAATTTTGACTCAAAGTCACCAGTATGGAATAAAGGTGTTTATCACAACCCGGAATGGTTTTATTGTAAACCGGCATCATATAACAGGAGTTACCTCTACTCCGGATTAGGGTTATTACCCTCATTACAAGGTTGGTCAGCCATCACTATGCCTAAAGGTCACAGGTATCATATATTTCCATATTTGGTTATCTTTTACAACCTTGGTTATAAACCTTGGTCATATATATATTTGGGTATCATGATCCGCCCGGTGATAAACCGCCAGGGCGCTTTAAGCTTTTTATCTGCAGGAACAACTTGAACAAATAGCTATGGATTATGAACATCATATCTTAAGCATGGCGGATTAGCACGCATCAGTTGCAGATAAATATGCACGAAGGCATAACGGACCAAGTGTTTTAACTAGCCTATTACAAGGCATTTCAGTGCCCAAAGGGATAATTGTTTCTCAATAAGCATTACAACACGTGGAAGACTAAACCGGCCCTCGGATTATGATTGCTTATCAGCTTGACCTGACGCTGCGGATCATCTTGCACCGGTTCATCTTCTTCGTCCCTACCCAGCGGCTGGAAATCAACAGTTGTCCAGTCGATCCCAGTTAAAGCTTGGAACACAACTTCGTCGCTTATAAGGTTGGCCGGTTCAATGTCAGGGGCATAAGTGTGCTTACAGATTGGAGGGATCAGGTTTTGAGCCTCCGGAGTTGGTGCAGCAACCCGCTTGTTGTTGGTAAAATGAAAGATCAGCCTCTTCAGCAAGTTGACAAGCCAGTGGACGTACTTCCCGGTTTATGGCGCGGAGATCTTCAGTGCCAAATTCTGATCCGTCTTCTTTTAAGCTTGGGTAGCCTTTAGCCACGTCCGTCGCATCAAGGTCAGGCACCCATGCTTTTGCCCGAGTTAATGCGGTCAGAGCGCCAGCACTTGCAGCAGACCTCTTTAGCTCTTCTACCCGGGCAGACAGCATAGATAGCCTGTCTAAGGTATCCTTGATTAACGTCGGGGGCGGCTTATTGTGAGAAGCGGTGCAGATAATTCGTTGTGCGCCGGTATACAGTTGCTCTATCAGCGTGTAGGCAGCCTTCAGCTTCTTCTGAACATCAGAGCCCAGATGACTAATGCAAGTTCCTGCATCATTACAAACATCAGTAAACCGGCAACGTATGGGAAGATATGTTGAAAGTATAAAGCAAGGATGCTTACCGAACACAGCAGCAGTCATGGCATGTATCTGCCGCTTTACACCAGTCTGCTCGTCTACCACCGGTTTGAGAGCTGCTTCTGTGTCTTCAGCTCTTTTCCGCACAGCGGATTTCTCTGTGTTCCAATCCGCCCGCTCCTTGGTGAAGCTCTCCTTTAGCTTTTCCATAGCGGCTAAGGCGCTCGTCAGCTCATCTTTTGCTTTGGAAGTTTCGGCCTGTTGGGACTTGATGTTCTCTTGCAGATCAGCGGTTTGGCTTTCCTTCTTGCTCAGTTTAGCCTATAAAGAGACAGATACATAATGAGTTGACAGTACACATTTGAAGTACCAAGCACATAACAAGTCTCAACAAGTCTCAAGCACAATACAAGTATTAATCTTGGCACTTGGGGGCTAATGTGTGTTTGCTCAAAAACTGTTGGTATGGGAATTCTTATACAGTCCCGGTTCATCTTTGTAAATTTAAACCGGCCCTTGGGGGCTATACCGGTGAAAGAGCAATATGGCAAATTTTAAGGAACCAGTTCATCATAAAGAAGTAATCCGGTCCCTGGAGGCTAAATATGCAAAGTTAAGTTATGACAAAAGTCCCGGTTTAGATTGGTATCATAAACCGTTACTTGGGGGCTACTAGGAGTTGATAAACTGCAATTGGACAAAAGAGAAAAATAGTAGTTACCTCATATCGCTCCTTCATCAAGTTTACCAAACTAGCTTCATAGTCACGGCTGGTATACATACGATTCAAGAAGCCACAGTGAATGTCTTGAGCATTGAGATGGGCGTAGCTTGATAAATCGGCATTCCATTTGCCTTTGCCGATAGCAGAGAGGTCGTCCTTGGCAGTATGCTTTGACAAAGCGACTGGGTTGCCAGGAGTGGTGTGGCCAGTGCCAGTAATCATAATGTCATCATCTTGGTCATCAGCAACCTTCACTGGAGTTGGCAGTTTGTCAGTATCCTTAACTGGACTGACCGGTTTGTCATCAATTCGGACAGGGCTGGTTGGCCAGTCTGCATGGCTTGTAGTGTCAACTTGCACTTGTTCGGCAAGGAAATCATGGTCTTGAGGCAGCGGATCGTTAAGCATGTCGTCAGCGTCGGCTTCTTCTGGATCTGGCATTTTTCCGGTTCAACAACTACATTATCATCAGCCGGTTTGCTTAACCGAGCCTTCTTGCTGGGTCTCGGCTTGGCGCTGAGAAAAGATAGACATGAGAATCAGTACAGTATGAAAAGATAACACATCAAGAATAAAGACACGTGCATAGCTCACCCAGGAACTGTTTTGAGGGGTGGAAGCTATGTGGCCAATGACTCGCCAGAAGATGAGTGAGAAGTACCCTGATAATTTGAATTAGACGGGTTAAGAGGCTGGCGCTAACAACCTGCTTTGGGGTACGAAGTATCAATAGGATAAGAGATCTCTGAACGGCGTTTCCGAACCGGACTGTTCGGTAAACCGGCGGAGGTAACTACCTGGCCGCTGTGCCGGGTTGTACGGCGAGCCTTGTGCTGATGCGTCTTCAAAAGAAAGTTTGGGTCCAAGTAAGCAAGAGGGTGAGAAAATTTTACTTTCCGGTTTGCTTGACGCATTTTTGATGTTGGCAGAGGATCTGAATCGGAGAAAAGAATGGTTACCTCTACGTCCTCAGCATGACTGCCTTCAGCGTCGTCCTGATAATAATCATTGTCAATGAGATGTACGAAAAATGAACCAAGAGAGTCAAGTTCTACCTCTGGTTCCGGATTACCCACATCGTCAACAGCTGGTAGATCGGAGGATGTAGTGGTCATTTTCTTGGCAGGTTTTTTAACAACCTTGGTCTTTGGACGAACTGGCTTGACCGGTTTGTCTTGCGGCTTCGCCGGTTTGTCTTGTGATGGTTTCTTGTTCCAAAACGGATCATCACCCTGTCCAAAAATAATCACACTTTCAGAAAAAATTTGGACAGAAGCAACTTCAGATAAAAAGATTATATGATTCTTACAGCTGGTGGTTTGTTGAAGGTGCAGAAAGGGAGTAGTCCGGTTTGGGCACAGACAACCTCCGGTTCGTTGAAATATCTTTTTTACAGCCTCAGTGACTTCTGCATCTGTAAGCTGAATGTCAATGTGCCGCTGAGCATCCTTCAAACTCCCCATATACTCACACATCAAACCGGAGTGCCGACTTAAAGGCAGAATATTCCAGCTTATCCAACAACGAGCAAGGTCAACTCCGGTCAAACCGTTTGCCATGAAGGCTCTAATCTTTGATAATTGAGGAGCATAGTTGGCCCTTTCTCTTGCAGTCAACCTCTGAGGAAAAGCATGTGTGTTGCTCAGGCGTTCAGGACGGTAACCCGGCAGGGGTTTTTCATCAGGTGGAGATGTATCCGTGCAATAAAACCAAGTCTGGTTCCATTCTTTGGGGTGGCTGTGGAGTTTGGGATGAGGAAATGTGACTTCCTTCCTTTTCTGAACCGCCATCCCGCCCAGTTCCGTATTGTGTCCATCCGAGAACTCTGTGCGACGGTTTAAGTGAAAGAAATCCCTAAACAGTTCAACGGTAGGTTCTTCTTGCGGATAAACCTCACAAAAGACTTGGAAGTGGCAGATGTTGGTCACAGAATTGGGACCGATGTCTTGAGGGCGCAGTTGAAAATTGGCCAGTACATGCCGGAATTTTTTTGAACCGGGAGGGCTAAAACCTCGTCCGAGATGATCAGCAAACATGACTACCTCTCCGTCCTTGGGTGTAGGAGGATTTTCCAGGCCAGGGACCCTCTAGTGGATGACATCTTTCTTGGCTAAAGCGCCCATTTTAACAAGGTTGTTTAACTGTTCTTCGGTCACTCAAGAAGGAGCCCAATTGCATTCATAGACTTGCTTGGCCATGGCAATGGAAGTCTGAAACATGATTATTGCCAGTTTAAGATTCATGGTGGACAACTATACAACGGTATAAGGATACAAGCATATTGATAAACCGGAGTTGGTTATTCGTAAACCGGAATCTGACAATGGAAACAGTGTAATGCATTGGCGGTTCAACAGGGGACTAATGGTATCTACTGGGTCATCATTTTTTCTGTGAAGTTAAACCGCCTAATCTGGTATTGAAGATACAGATCTAAGAGGCATAAGTGAAAGAAAAACAGGTTTCACAAGTTGGCATTATAATTTTGGATCTACCGCATGTCAGAAAATGAAAATATTCAGACCTAAATATTGGTACCGAAGCAGTTGATGAAGGTTCAGATGGGATTTTCTACTTAAACGAGATGCATGGATGGAAAGAAGGGCTATGGCTATCGCTGTACATGATAAATATCAAGGTTTGAATCAAAGAGCTATTGCGCAACGACAAACACTGACGAACACCGACAAACGCCGATGAACACTGAAACCCTAATGACAGATCTATGGCGGAAGGAAAGAAGGCTTACCGATGCTGATGGAACAACGGAGAGGCGCCGCGATTCTTTGGTGCGTTCAGGGTGATGCAGCGGCCGGAGTTGAGGCAGAAGCGAAGGTCGATGGTGGTGGCGGAGCTCCAAAGGTCGGGCAGCGCAAGGAAGAGGATGAGGTGAAGAGATACGGGGGGGGGGGGAATAGAAATACCCCCTGGCCCTATTTATAAGGGCAGAAAGATAAGCGTCAGGTGCAAAAATCGAGGAGCCTAAATTTTGGATATGGAGCGGAGCTGTCGCCTCGATTGTCGGAGGCTCGTTAATGGCAGGTGACGTCACGGCGGTTTACCATGATCCTAGAAGATGATGTCACGGCGGTTTACAAGATTATGTGAAGATGTTGAAGAGGAAATTTTCTTAAGTATTGAGGATTGACATGAACTAGTTCAAATCAATCTGGGGCCTAATGTTGGGGATATTACCACTGGGTGTAAACCGGCCAGGAGAGGCCGGGTTAACCCCATAAGTAGTTCATCTGTATCTGAAGTCCATGAAGACAGACAGTGACGCTTCATAAAGGCCCAGGGCCCAAAGCCAGTTTAAGGCCTGTAGACATAAACCGGCATTGATATGTAAACTTGTGTTGTAAGATAGAAGTAGCAGAGACCGAGCCGGACATGCTTATGAGCCGGCCTCGGGACTCTGTAAACCGACGGACGTCAACCCATGTATATAAGGGGACGACCCGACGGCGGTTCACAGACAACGGACAACAACTCGAGACTCAGGCAAAGCGTATTCGCTCCCTGGTCATCGAAACCCCATCAATTCCATCACAACTAGACGTAGGCTTTTACCTTCATCGTAAGGGGCCGAACTAGTATAAAACTCTCTTGCGTCCCTTGTCCGCTTTAACCCCTTTAAGCCAACCCGTAGCGATGGCTCCACGACTAAGTCCTTTCTCTAGGACATCTGCCGTGACAAAACCACGACACAACCCAATTTTATTTTTGTTTCTACATTTTTTCTTCTGTTTTGCAATAAATAAATCTTCTAGCCTCTGGTTAGATGTGTTTTATAAATTTAATTAGTGTTTGAGCCAAGTAAGACCTTTGGGATGATCTATGGTGACAGTTGATTTGATCTTGCTGAAAAACAAAAACTTTTGTGCTCGTTGCCAGAATTTAAAAAATCTCAGAAGTGTGCTTTTGATCTGCATTTTTTACACACGATTGATATACAAATTGCATAAGTTGTCCTAATTGTTTAGAATGTTTGCAGTTACAGAGGTATACAAAGTTTTTAGATTGCTACAGACTGTTCTGTTTTAGACAGATTCTGTTTTTATTGTGTTCTTTGCTTATTTTGCTGAATATATGGGTAGTATCGAGGGGTATGAACTATGGAGAGGTTGGAATATAGTAGATATAACACCATTATAAATTTAGAATGAGTTCACAACAGTACCTAAAACTGGTGATTTGCTTTATTATACTAACGGAGCTTATGAGTTTTCTGTTGAGTTTTGTGTTGTGAAGTTTTCAAGTTTTGGGTAAAGTTTTGATGGACAATGGAATAAGGAGTGGCAAGAGCCTAAGCTTGGGGATGCCCAAGGCACCCCAAGGTAAAATTCAAGGAGAACCAAGCATCTAAGCTTGGGGATGCCCTGGATGGCATCCCCTCTTTTGTCTTCAATCCATCTATAAAATTACTTGAGGCTATATTTTTATTCACTACATGTATGTGTTTTGCTTGGAGTGTCTTGTATGATATGAGTCTTTGCTTTTTAGTTTACCACAATCATCCTTGCTGCACACACCTTTTGAGAGGGACACACATTAATCGTGAATTTATTAGAATACTCTATGTGCTTCACTTATATCTTTTGAGCTAGGCAGTTGCTCTAGTACTTCACTTATATCTTTTTAGTGCACGGCGGTAGTTTTATTTTATAGAAATTGATGAACTCTCATGCTTCACTTATATTATTTTGAGAGTCTTAAAACAGCATGGTAATTTTCCTAGATTATGAATTTAGTCCTAATATGATGGGCATTCAAGAGGGATATAATAAAAACTTTCATGAAGATCATTGAATATATGAGAAGTTTGATTCCTTGCAATTGTTTTGAGATATAAAGATGGTGATATTAGAGTCATGCTATTGAGTAGTTGTGGATTGGTAGACATACTTGTGTTAAAGTTTGTGGTTCCAGAAGCATGCACGTATGGTGAACCGTTATGTGATGAAGTCGGAGCATGATTTATTTTTTGATTGACTTCCTTTGTGTGGAGGTCGGGAGCGCGCGATGGTTAACTCCTACCAACCTCTCCCCTAGGAGCATGCGCATTAGGGGGTGTTTGGTTCAGGGACTTTTTAGTCCCAAAGACTAGAAAAGGTCCCTAAAAAGTCTCTAGGAACCAAACGGGAGGGACTTTTTCTACAGGGACTAGAAAAAGACTCTACTAGAGAGTCTTTTTTGATTGGTCCCTGGGACTAGAAAAAGTCCTAGGACTTCTGAACCAAACACCCCCTTAGTACTTTGTTTTGAGGGATAATGAATTTTTGCAATAAGTATGTGAGTTCTTTATGACTAATGTTGAGTCCATGGATTACACTCTCACCCTTCGACCACTGCTAGCCTCTCTAGTACCGCGCAACTTTCGCCGGTGGATTAAACCCACCATATACCCTTCCTCAAAACAGCCACCATACCTACCTATTATGGCATTTCCATAGCCACTCCGTGATATATTGCCATGCAACTTCCACTGTTCCGTTTTATTATGACACGCACCATCATTGTCATATTGTTATCATTTGCATGAGGCATTCATATAGAGTCATAATTGTTCTAAGTATCGAGTTGTAATTCTTGAGTTGTAAGTAAATAAAAGTGTGATGATCATTATTAGAGCATTGTCCCGTGTGAGGAAATGCTGATGGAAGCTATGATTCTCCGACAAGTAGAGATGAGACTCCAGACTTAAAAAATAAAAGAGGCCAAAGAGCCCTAAATTAAAAAAAGTGGCCAAAGAGCCAAAAAAGACAAAAGAGAGAAAGGACAATGTTACTATCCTTTATCCACACTTCTACTTCAAAGTATCACCATGTTCTTCATGAGGGAGAGTCTCATATTTTGTTAGTTTCATATACTAGTGGGAATTTTTCATTATAGTACTTGGCTTGTATATTCCAATGATGGGCTTCCTCAAATTGCCCCAGGTCTTCATGAGCAAGCAAGTTGGATGCACACCCACTTAGTTTTCTTTTGAGCTTTCATACACTTATAGCTCTAGTGCAGCCGTTGCATGGCAATCCCTACTCACTCGCATTGATATCAATTGATGGGCATCTCCATAACCTATTAATTTGCCTAGTTGATGTGAGACTTTGTTCTTTTTTTGTCTTCTGCACACAACCTCCACCATATTCTATTCCACCTATAGTGCTATATCCATGGCTCAAGCTCATGTATTTCTTGAAAGTTGAAAACATTTGAGAACATTAAAAGTATGAAACAATTGCTTGGCTAACACCAGGGTTGTGCATGATGGAATATTTTGTGTGATGAAGATAGAGCACGGCCAGACTATATGATTTTGTAGGGATAACTTTCTTTGGCTATGTTATTTTGAGAAGACATGATTGCTTTATTAGTATGCTTGAAGTATTATTGTTTTTATGTCAATATTAACCTTTTGTTTTGAATCTTATGGATTTGAATATTCATGCCACATAAAATAAAATTACATTGATAAACGTGTTAGGTAGCATTCCCCATCAAAAATTCTGTTTTTATCATTTACCTACTCGAGGACGAGCAGGAATTAAGCTTGGGGATGCTTGATACGTCTCCAACGTATCTATATTTTTTGATTATTCCATGCTATTATATTTTTTTGAAACTATCCATGCTATTATATTATCCATCTAGGATGTTTTATATGCATTTTGGTACTATTTTATATCATTTTTGGGACTAACCTATTAACCTAGTGCCCAGTGCCAGTTGCTGTTTTTCCTTGTTTTTAACTATTTTAGAAAGGAATACCAAACGAAGTCTAAACTGAATAAAACTTTATGATGATTTTTCTTGGACCAGAAGAAACCCAGGAGACTTGGAGAGCAGGCCAGAGGAGCCATGAGAGGGCCATAAGCCCTCAGGGTGCGCCGTCCAGGCTTGTGGGCCCCTCGGTAGTCCCCTAACCCTAATTCTTCCGCCATAAATACCCAAATATTCCATCTACATTAGAAGCGTCCACAAAAATACTTTTCCGCCACCGCAAGCCTCTGACCTCATGAGATCCCATCTTGGGGCCTTTTTCGGTACTCTGCCGGAGGGGGATTCGATCACGGAGGGCCTCTACATCAACCTTGCTGCCCTATCGATGATGTGTGAGTAGTTTACCACAGACCTAAGGGTCCATAACTAGTAGCAAGATAGCTTCTTCTCTCTCTTTGATCTTCAATACAATGTTCTCCTCGATGTTCTTGGAGTTCTATCCGATGTAATTTTCTTTGTAGTGTGTTTGTTGAGATCCGATGAATTGTGGATTTATGATCAGATTATCTATGAATATTATTTGAGTCTTCTCTGAATTCTTATGTGCATGATTTAAATATCTTTGTATTTCTCTCCGATCTATTAATTTGGTTTGGCCAACTAGATTGATCTATCTTGCCATGGGAGAGGTGCTTTGTGATGGGTTCAATCTTGCGGTGTCCTCATCCAGTGACATAGTAGGGGTCGCGAGGCACGTATTGTATTGTTGCCATTAAGGATAAAAAGATGGGGTTTATATCATATTGCTTGAGTTTATCCCTCTACATCATGTCATATTGGTTAATGTGTTACTCTATTCTTTTGAACTTAATACTCTAGATGCAGGCAGGAGTCGGTCGATGTGTGCAGTAATAGTAGTAGATGCAGGCAGGAGTCGGTCTACTTGTCACGGGCATGATGCCTATATTCATGATCACTGCCTTAGATATCGTCATAACAATGCGCTTTTCTATCAATTGTTCAACAGTAATTTGTTCACCCACCATAGTTTTCTTTCAAGAGAGAAGCCTCTAGTGAAACCTATGCCCCCCGGGTCTATTTTCCATCATATATTTTTATATCTATAAACCAAAAAATACAAAAATACCTCGGTAAGTTTTATTAACTTTTATTTGTTTTATATTTATCTCTATCAGATCTCACTCTTGCAAGTGACCGTGAAGGGATTGACAACCACTTTTTAGCGTTGTGTGCAAGTGTTTGTCAGTTTGTTCAGGTGCATCTATTGGAGACTTGCTTGTTCCTCCTACTACATTGATACCTTGTTCTAAACCGAGGGAAATACTTATCTCGACTGTGCTGCATCACCCTTTCCTCTTCAAGGGAAATAACAACGCAAGGTCAAGAAGAAGCAGTTTCCAACGTATCTATAATTTGTGAAGTATTCATTCCATGTTTACAACAATTGTATATGTTTTTTGTATGATTTGAATGGAACTAACCCGGACTGACGCTATTTTGAGCAGAACTATTGTGGTGTTGTTTTCTGTGCAAAAGTAAAAGTTCTCCAAATGCGGTGAAACTTTTTGAATATTTTTGGAACAAAAGAGGCATTAGAAGCTTCATGGGAGGACTAGAAGGTGAAGGAGGTGGCCACTAGGCAACAGGGCACGCCAGGGTCCTAGGGCGTGCCCTGGTGGGTAGTGCGCCCCTCGAAGCCCATCATGATGTCAGGCCGATGAGAAGTTCCGCTGCCACAAGCCTCTGTATCCACAAAAATTCAATCTGGAGCCTATTTTGGCACCCCGCCGGAGGGGGAAATCATCCCCGGAGGCCATCTTCATCATCCCAGTGGCCACCATGAGGAGGCGGGAGTAGTCCACCCTCGGAGCTGAGGGTTTGTACTAGTAGCTATGTGTTTGATCTCTCTCTCTCTCTCATGTTCTTGATTTAGCATGATATTGATGTACCTCGAGCTTTGTTAATATAGTTGGATCATATGGTGTTTCTCCCACTATATTGTTGTGATTAATTGAGTTTTTACCTTTGAGGTTTCACTATTAATAGATTGAATACTTTTATGGATTTGAGAACACTTGATGTATGTCTTGCATATGAATACCCGTGGTGACAATGGGGTATTATATTGATCCACTTGATGTATGTTTTGGCACTCAATTCACGGATTCCTGAGGTGACATTGGGGTAATCTATGCATAAGGGTTGATGCACGTTTTCGTGCTACTTTCTCCGGCAGAAATCTTGGGGCACTCTTTGAAGTTCTTTGTGTTGGATTGAATATTATGAATCTGAAGTTGTTTGATGCATATCGTATAATCAACTCATGGATACTTGTGGTTACATTGGAGTATCTAGGTGACATTAGAGTTGGTTGATGTGTATCATATGGTGTTATTTTAGTACAAATTCTAGGGCTGTTTGTGACACTTATAGGAATATCTCAATAGATCAATCGAAAAAGTCCTACCCTACAAACCATTTCATCTTATGTTCTCCGCCAGATAAAAACTTTGGAGTGATTCTTCGTCACACGTTGAGGGATCGTTATATGATTCAACTATGTTGGCATTGCTGAGCACTAGTGAAAGTATGGACCCTAGGCCTTATTTTCAAGCATTGAAATACTATTTGTGCTCACTTTTGTTACTTGCTACCTTGCTGTTTTTTATTGTTCCTATTACAAAAGCCTATATCTATTATCCATATTACACTTTTATCACCATCTCTTCGCCGAACTAGTGCACCTATACAATTTTCCATTGTATTTGGTGTGGTGGGGACACAAGAGACTCTTTGTTATTTGGTTGCAGGGTTGTTTGAGAGAGACCATCTTCATCCTATGCCTCCCACGGATTGATAAACCTTAGGTCATCCACTTGAGGGAAAATTGCTACTGTCCTACAAAACTCTGCGCTTGGAGTCCCAACATGAGTCTACAAGAATAAGTTGTTTAGTAGACATCAAGCTCTTTTCTGGCGCCGTTGTTGGGGAGGTGAGTGCTTGAAGGTATATCTTTAGATCTTGCAATTGAATCTTTTAGTTTCTTGTTTTATCACTAGTTCGGTTTATAAAAAGAAAACTACAAAAAATGGAATTTATGTTGCCTTATATTATTCGTCTTTATCATGTCTTTCTCAAAAATGATGGATTGGAATATTGTGCTCAATTGATAGAAGAAGAATTCAGTAAAATTCAGTAAAATGTTTGGCATAAAATATTTGAATGATGAGCATGATTTCAATGTTGTTAGTATGAATTCTATGAATATGCAAACTACTGAATGATGATTGCACTAGTCATGATAAAAATGTTTCTTATAAGCATGTCAATTTTTGTAGTGCATAAAGTTTGTGAAGACATGCCTTATAGGGATGATAGATTTTGTAAGAAGCATAAACATGATAGAACCAATATTTTGCTCAAAGTGATAGATCAATTTTCTTCAAAATTATGTTCTCTTTGTCATATTACTTGTGAACTTTGCAATAAGGTTGGTCATCTTAATTTCGAATGCAAAAAAAATTCATGATCAAATCATGGCCAAATATTGTAATGAATTGATCACCCTTGAACTTTATAATGAGCTTTGTCTATTATTGGGGAGTGAAGAATTGACACATAAAAATAGTTGGTTTGAAGTATTCATTCTCACAGATGACATTGAAACTAATCTAAAAGAAATCTATATGTTTTGCATGGTAAATTGCAATGAGAGTGCCTATATTGCCAACTATAGAAAGATGGGAAAACCAATAGAATATAAAAGGAATACTAATCAAAGGGTAAAGGTTTCCACTTTCCCTCCTATTGTCTCTCATGATGAAATATGTGACGAGAAGGAGATCCCTATTCAACCAATCTCATCAATAAGAAGCTTGGAAAATTTAATTAAACCCATACATGATGTGGTGAAGAAGACACTACAAAAAAAAGACACATCCGTGACATTTTGGGCCGAACGAATTTTTTTTCTGTCATACTTATGACACTTCTATGACGATAATTGTGACAAAACCCGGTATCATCATAGATGTGGTGGGGTCCTACTTCTATGACAAAAAATCATGACAGAAAATGGGCTTTTCGTCCTGGGCAGGCCGGAGACGCAGCTGCATGACATTCTTTCGGCTGTGAATGACGGAAAAAACCGTGGTAGAAGCGAGGGCGAGGAAAATATCGGGGTGTTCCCGGTTACGGTGGGTGGTCGGGGCCGAGCGATGCGCGTTTCTCTCATACACGCACGCGCGTGGGTGCGAGGCGTTGGGCTCTAACTGAACCCGAGCGAGGCATTGGGCTCTAACTGAACCCGAGTGATTGCACTGCAGGCTACGCGTTACTGAACCTGAGCGATCGATCGATGGCTGTTAACTGAACCCGATCGAGCGATTCCTTCGCTACTGCTGCTAACCGAAGCCGATCGATGCTGCGTGTGGATGAACAGTGAGCGTTGCTGGGGGGGGGGGTTGGATGAACAGTTCCCGGTGGGGGTGGATGAACAGGACCCCATGGTGTTGCCTCTGGATGAACATGACCCCGATCGATCGAGCCGGTTGGGGATGGATGAACAGGACCCCATGGAGGGCTGGATGAACAGGACCACCCCGTGGAGGGCAGAATGAACAGTAGACGGTGGAGGGCTGGATGAACAGTAGCCCGTGGAGGGGTGGTTGAACAGGAGCCCGTGGAGAGGGCTAGTTGAACAGTAGCCGGTGGAGTAGCGCGTGGTGGAGGTTGGATGAACAGGAGCCCGTGGATGAACAGTCGCAGGTGGAGGCTGGAGGAGGTCGATGGTGGATGAACAGTAGCCCGTGGAGGCTGGAGGGGGTCGACAGTGGAGATGAACAGTATCCCGTGGAGTCCCGTTTTGCGGTACGCCACACCCCTCCCGATGAATAGGACACCCGTTTCGACCGTAGCGCTCCAACACAAGTCCGTTTCCTCCGTTTTGCCGTACGCCACACCCCTCCCGATCAACAGGACCCCCGTTTCGACCGTAGGAGGTCCGTTTCCTCCGTTTTGCGGTACGCCAGACCCCTCCCGATGAACAGGATCCCGTTTCAAACGTGGCCGATCGAACACAAGGCCGTTTCCTCCGTTCTGCGGTACGCCAGGCCTTGTTTCCATCGGCTGTTCCGTCCAAGCCCTTCCGATGAACACGACGACGCATTCCGTTCCGACCCAGCCGGTTGGCTCCCCATGAACACGACGACGACGCTGTTTCTCCGTTCCGACCCAGCCATGTACACGAGCCCTGGCCGTACGTATGCGCGAGTAGGCGTTCGAGACCCTGCCCGTATGTACGTACGTGGCCGTCGTATTTTCTTTCTTGCACACTGCCGCTGTACATACGTGCACATGCTACGTGCGCGCCTCTACTATGACACGTGCGCGCCTCTACATCGACCAGTATGTACGTACACATTCGCGACCAGAATGACAATGCTACGTATGCTTCGACCAGGTGGGTCCCGACTGTTAGGCACATCCTTGCCTGCGAAGATGTAGCTAGTGGGTCCCAGCAGTCAGGGGGCGAATCGTTTTTTTTGCCCGGATGCACTTCCTTGCGTGCGAAGATGTAGCTGGTGGGTCCCTGCAGTCAGGGGGAAACGTTTTTTTCGCGAAATACGGTGGCCCGTCCGGTGGGTCCCCGCTGCGGCTGTGGACCCAGCTATCAGCCTCTCCATGTACAGTCCACGTCCGATGGAAGCCGTTCCTTGACCACGTTGACCACGCCGCGCCAAGAGCACCAGGGCGGTGGACGACGGCGAGGCCTAGGAATGGGAGGACGCAGAGCCGAGGAAGACGCGGCAGTGGAAGCCCGCGCGGAGAGGAGTTCGAGGGTTCACTGGTTCGACTGCGGTGTGAGGCTGCCGTCGCCGCAGGGCCTGGCCAGCGGTGGGTATAGTAGGGGGCGGTGAGTTCTCCGCGGCAGCACAGCCGGCCACGGGAGGCAGGAGCATGCGGCACGACCGGCGCTGCTTTGGGCGGCTAGAGCAACAAGACCAGAGGCTGAAGAAGCACTACAGCCGTTGGATGGACATCATACGGTCACTGGAGCTAGAATCGTGCATATTGACTAAGTTGACGAAGCCCTCCATCCCCGTCAACTTAGTAGGCCCACAAGTCAGCCTGCCACTATACTGGGTCCCAGCTAGCAGGGGGAGTATTCATTTTTTTGTGCGTAATAAGGACGCACTTCCTTGCGTGCGAAGATATAGCTGGTGGGTCCGAGCTGTCAGCGTTGGTAACATTTTTTTCGCGAAATACAGAGGCTCTTTCGGTGGGTCCCAGATGTCAGGTGGATGAATCATTATTTTGCGCGTAATAAGGAGGCATTTCCTTGCGTGCGGCCGTGGACCCAGCTGTCAGCCTCTCCACGTACAGTCCACTTCAGATGCATGTCGGTCGTTGACCACGTTGACAAGGCCGCGCCAGGAGCACCAGGGCGGTGGACGACGGCGAGACCTAGGAAGGGAACGACACGAAGGCAGGGAAGACTCGGCAGTTGTTTCCCACACGGAGGGGAGTACGACTATACGAGGGTTTACTGGTTCGTCTGCCGTCGCCGGAGAATAACAACAGGTGTGGGTGAGTAGAGGGATGGCTAGGCCAGCGATGGGAGTACGGTGGGGCGGTGAAGCCTGCGCGGCAGCACAGCCGGCCGCGGGGAGGAGGGAGCGGGCAGTCCCGCCGGCGCTTGTTTGAGCGGCTGGAGCAGGAAGAGCAGAGATTGAAGAAGCACGAGGGCCGTTGGATGGACATCCAACAGTCACTGCATGTGCGTCAACCTTTTTTTTAGGAAAGCCTCAAATCTGTGGAAAACAGCATACAACCCATCTGCCATTATTTCTAATAATTTACAGCCCATTTGCTAATTCTGAAGGTTTTTTTGGAGCCCATATTCTTTTTGTTAGCATTATAGCCCATATTGTGGCCACGGTTAAAAAATTATACGAAATGTTGCATATTTCGGTGCGGTCCGAACTTTTTTAATCCCGAAATTTCGAGTCACATTCAAATTGATTTTAAAAATAAATGTATATCAATATAAAATCCAACAAATTGTCCACGCATAAAAATTAATGCAATTTAAAATCTTGAAATGAAAAAAAAATTGAAAGTAATTGCCGGTTTGATGTGTTTTAAAAATGTACAACCCGTTTCTCATTACCGATAGGCCATTTTCTCGTCCAGCCGAATGAAGCTCTCCTCGTCTTGAAAGATTTGCAGCCCAATAGGCCTGACAAAGCGACTTACTTGGCAAATCACAAAAAACTAGGCTAGCCATTTTCAGAAAGAAAAAAAAACTACTGGGCTGGTCTGTGGTAAACATAAAAGAGAAGGCTGTCTAGACATGCCAGAGTGCCCCGCACAGCCCAGTTGACACCCTGCTTCCGTCTCAAAAACAAATTAGGTAAATGCCACAACAATTATGGCGATTCATAAAAATGCCACTGCAATTTCCAAACTTTGAAAAATGCCACTGCAATTTTTGCAAACTTTGGAAAACGCCACTGCAATTTGCAAACTTTGGAAAACGCCACTGCAATTTGCAAACTTTGAAAAATGCCACTGGGGATGGCATGAAATGGCATTTTTCAAAGTTTGGAAATTGCAATGGCATTTCTTAGAAACACCAGATTTGGAGTGGCATTTATCAAATTAACCCAAAACAAAAATAACTGGGCGAGCTGATGGGTCCCTGATGTCAGCCGCTCGTTGTGCAACTCTCTCGTTTATTGACTACGTTGACAATGGCATGGGACCCAGATGTCAGAAATCCATTACGAGGAGGCAGTTTTTTATTGGATTGAAATAAGGAGGCACTTTGCTTGCGTAGTGCCATGACCTTGGCGGGTCCCTGCTGTCATCCTCTCCACGTACAATCATCTCCTGGTTGTGTACGCGTCAACTTGGTAGGCCCACAAGTCAGCCTCTAAACCCGTGGAGGACAAATACAACCCATTTAAAAAAATAACAGCCCATTCCAAATGTTCAAACGGAAAGTTCAACATTCAGAGCAAAGTAACAGGTCTGATCCACATATAGAGTACCGAACTTCCACGTTGACAACCATCATAGCCAAGTTAACTATCTACTTCCACTAATACTCTAGTAGCGTAAAAGTACTAACTTACTCTTAGCTAACTAGACGATGCCGGCCGCCATATGCGGTACACGCTAAACGCCGGCACCGGCGTCCTCCGCCTCGCCTCGGACTTGCCAGAGGTGCGATAGGGCGCGTTGCTCACGCACGTTGGCCCTTTCCATGCTGGCGTGGTCCACCGAAGCTTCGGCTTCTAAGCGGGAAACCCACTTGACGAGCTGGTAGTAAAAATCGGCGTCGCGAACGCGTGCGTGCCCGACAGCCTCCAGGGCTATTTGCCGGGCGCCGGCCTCCACGTAGTCGGCCCACGTGCGGGCGCTCTTCTCGCGACTCAGAGCATTGGTGCGCTGCTGCTCCATGTCCCGCTGGCGGCGCAAATCGGCGATACGCTGCTCATCCGCCAAGCGGTCGCGCTCCAACAACTCCTGCTCCTCCGCCAGGCGGTCGCGCTCCAACAAGTCCTCGATCTCCGCATTGCCATCTAAAGACCAATAGAATGCCTCCTCCCTCTGTCTGCCATCCGGTGAAAAACTGAACACTAGTTCCGGTGGTGACCGCCTCCGGCCACGCCTATCGCGGACGGGCGGGGGCATGGCGAACGTGGCGAGAGCGAGGATAAGTGGCGAGCAACGTCGGGCTGGTGGGGGCTTATGAGGATAGGGCGAGTTGGGTCACGGTGCCACCATAGAAGGCCGAGAAACAATACTTATAAGCGGAAGGTAGCGCGACGGTCATCGGAATTCAATGCATAATGAAGCAGGCTTGGCTTAGCGCGCCAGCTTGCCGTGGAAAACTAGAGAAACTAAAATTCTGACAGTGCCGTCCCGTCCCGTCTGTGTTGGGTTGCACGCCGGCAGTACGGTCAAACGAGTGCACTCGAATCATCTCCCTCCTTGTCAATAATGATTCCACGGATTTAAAAGGCCGGCAATAATTAAAGAGCATCTTTTTTCGCATCAGTTAGCTGCCTTAATTACGGCCAGCTGCATGCGGGCACTCAAAATCGCTCGCAGCCAGTACGCGGAGCGGCATGCAACGAGTCGCAGCCGAGGGCATTAATTGATGAACTTTAGCTGGGAGATAAGGCATTTGCGAACGTTTTTACTAGCAGTTTCTTCAGATTCGCACGGCATTTTCTTCAGAGCAGCTTGTCAGTTTCTTCAGAGGTAGGCATTTTTATTCAAAAAACTGCCACTTCGGATCTTGCGTCGCAACTAAAACAGCCAGGAGCGCATTAGTAGGCTAGCTACTGATCGATCGGTAACTTGTAAACACTGAGCGAACAGATATAAGGAACTGTTAATGCATCTCAATGATTCACAGATCATATACAAATATGTAGCTCCAAAAGCAAAGATCAGCCACAACTAAAACCAACTAGTACGATTCCCATACATAAGATCAACATGTTAATGCATCTCAATGATTCACAGATCATATACAAATATGTAGCTCCAAAAGCAAAGATCTAGAAAAAACATATGTTCTTCCTACTAACATGGATGCTTCTCTTGGCCAACATTCCGTACAGACTGAATGACAAATTTGTTTGCGAAGTCTACAATTCCTCTTGCAAACATAAGTGGTTTCACCAACAGCTAGAACCATGGGAATGAACCACACATGATGGAGGAACATCCACTTCAATATGATTTGGTCTTCTCTTGATCACACGGCGAGACTATTTTCGCAATACAAACTTTAACTTAGGCAAAATGATGCCCATTGTATAATCAGACCAAAGCAATGAAGCACCTAGTGTTGGCCAATAAATAGTACAGTACTACTTTTCTGTAGTCCATGAAGTGACTATCCAATCTTTCTGTGTCTATTTTCAAATGGCACTGCATGCAGTGACTATACTATTCTCTTGTGCAGTTCAACCAAAATTGCGGTCACTTTGTGTGTTTGCTAAATAGCAACGGGCAGACATCTCTGTCTGCCCAAATATCAAGCAGCTAGTAAACATATACCCCACCTTGTATTTTCGGTTTAAACATGTCTCTTCCGCTTAGATCTGTCATGTTTTCCACTAGACAATTTGATACAATCATGTTTTGCCCTAGACAATTACATACTGAATTGATTTGCTTGTTCAGAGCAGAAATATAGCGCCTATTCTTCATCAGACCAAGGATATCCATGTTCGCAGTGATGGAAGAGGTGAAATCGATACAACCGAAATTGAGCATCCAGTCATTGAATCATGTCATGTACCTCCAATGTAGGTCCACCCTGCCAATAAATTCACATGCAAACCACTAGTATTACTATCTAATGACAGTACAAAAAGAGTAGCAAGATAGTAGCAAACCATGTACCTTCTTAATGAACAGCTCATAGTGCCACCAATTGGATATAAAGGTTTGGGAGAAAACATGCTCCTAATGTTGAACCAGTTGGACTTTTTGTGCAGTTCCACTAAACTCGAGCATCCCTGTTTGCATAGATATTGAAAGTGTGATTACTATAAAAGTGGCACTAGTTGAAGCATAGACTCACAAATATAAGCGTTCCAATTTCTTAATGGGAAAAGCTAGCAAGACTGTTTCTAACCACCTTTTTGAAGGAATAAATAAGGCAATAGAGGATGATGTCAGAAAGGCATATATAGTTCTTTCTGAAAGAATGCTCGATTCCTGACCTTTCCTCTTCTTTTAAGCATATTTTGTGCAGTCCGACTAAAATAAAATTCCATCACCGCCTTGACAATTCAGTGACACTGTACCAAAGGAAATGACTTAACATTACATCATGATGTCAGGTATGTAGTCGACAGGCATTAGAGACAAACTTACAGACCTCCTCCGATAACATAATGAACATTAATTTTAACAAAGGTGTGACTAGCTTTACCGGGATAATTTGAGTGAACTCTACACCCTCTGTTCCTTAATATAAGAGGTTTTTGGGGTTTAGTTTAAAGTACCCAAATGTCTACTAGTATTTAGAAAAACAGGTAGTAGTTTTCTTGGGCACATATCTGGGAAAGCTTGCCACCCTTTATTTATGTCCATACGCTAATGCAACACCATTCGAAATTTTGAATACTACAAATATACACTAATCCAGTGGCTAGTGCAACAGTAGAGTAGTTATTTTATTACAGGGTACAGTACAGTGGTTTTGCTGAACATATTTCAATAAACTCTGGCACTGGAAGATTTCTATAAGAATTAACAATACAAAATGTAAAGGTAACACGTTTCAGAATTGGTATACTAGCTGTGCATGAGCACTAAACCAAATACAAAAGTCTGAAGGAAACTAGCATTATTAACTAATGACAGTATAAAAAATTTGCAAACCATGTACCTCCAAGGTAAATATCATTTCGAACTCGGGGGGACCTTAAAAGTTGCTATCCCAATCTTGATAATCGATCAAACATAAAAACTTGATCGAACGAATCAAGAGAACACCCGGAGGAGGAGGTGCCCACTCTTAACCTTTCCTCTTGTCTTCATAATTTTTTGTGCTGTTTAACCAAAATAAAATGACATCAGCGCCTTGGCATTTTGGTGACACTGTACAAAAAAATTAACTTATCTCATGAAAGTGAGGTATGTAATCTATAAGCATTAACAGTGCAAAAATCTGAAGGTAGTAACAAGTTTCATCGTTGGTATACTGGCTGTGCAACATCATTAGAATGCCTTAGTTGAAAAATCTTTAATACATCCACAATCAACAGCTAACCCTGAAATAATCCAGTGACATTAAATGGCATTGCTTAAATTTATCGGTGGCATTAGACTGAGTGCGGCATTAGTTAAATGTGGCATCACTTTAGCAGTTGCATTGCTTGACTTGACTGCTGGCGTTATACTAACAGCAAAAAAGTCAGACTAAGAGCATGCGAGGCCCATTCGGACAGTGGGCGCACCAGTACGATGTACCTCCACGGACGCATAGAGTGGTGAGGGAGGTATGGTTGCCCAGAGCAACAAATATCCAGGCAACTTATGTGGATTACGTCCCATTTTTGTTATGTTTAGCCACCTTTTTCCTATGTGAGGACAACAAACCGATCGACCTGGTCATTCTCTATTGCGTTGTCATGCCTTTCTACCCTTCTTCAACCAAGAGACACGAGACTCGTTCCTTAGCTACTGATTTTCCCCTTCTCAACCTAGATGCGGGTTCGATGCCTACTGTCTTGGACAGTACAGTCTCCCTTCCTTTCCTTATTCAACCCAGACATGGATTAGTCTGCATGAAGTAGGGTTTCCTTTAATAGTGCAAATTAAGGTTTTTTTCTACGTGACCAGCAGAGCAGAGGATAGCAAATTGGGAAGATGGTGGAGTGGAAAAAGATCCACATGCAGCGACATGGCAGATGGGGCAATAGAACAAGGGTATGGTTCGAAAAGAGGTAGCATACCTGAGGGTCGGCGGGAAGTGGCTTCGCTCGTGGTCATCGTCCTCCACACGCACTACGACATCGAGCTTGGGGACGGAGGCCATCCCGCGCGGGCGCTAGGTCTGAGAGGACGGCCTTGTCGTCAGTGCGTGACCTCGCTTGCCGACGACGAGTGCGTCAACACTGCACGTCCTTTTCTTCCCCGGCGGATCTGTGACCACCGGTGAGGAGGGAGAGAGAGGCCGCCTTTTTTAGATCTGGAGAGAGGGTGATAGTGTGAGAAGCAAGTGGGCAGCCCTTAGCAAGACAGCTCTGAAGCTCCAGCCTATATATCTTTTTTATACTACTAGTACTAGAGGTGGAGTAGTGGTAGAGTAGTTTATATTTTCTCTGCAAACAGTACCAGTTAGTCGTGCTTCAAAACTGAACGGCACGCCATTAAAAAGTAAAGTCGAGAAATAATGCAGCACCTCGGGCCAACACGGCCGGATCGCATTTTGCATGAGAAATTACACACGATGTTTCGTTGACATGTGGTCCCGTTCCAACATGTCAGTGAGACGACGGCGAGTCCTTTTGTACAATTTCCGAAAGGACGTGTAGGCCGGGGCGCCTCTTCGTGTACCGTGGCAAACTGGCAACCGTCCACCGACTCTTCGCCTTTCCCTCTCGATTTGGAACTGCTGTCGCACGCTCTTCCTCCCTCCTCCATTTGCCTTCACCCTTTCTTCTGCCATTGTTCGATCGTCTTCTCCATGGAGGGAACAAGCCGGAAACGACCCCGTTATTCTTGCCCCGATCTGAAAGATGACGTGGTGGGGGAACTCATTGATCGATGCGACGTCATCACCTCGGCTAGCATGGCAGGTTCGTTCAAGAACATTCTCGACTCAACTAATAACATCATTACAAGGAACCCAAGGGTCCAGGAGCGGTTTGATCTCCCTTATCTTCTTTGCTATAAGCCTGTTCGCATGGGCGCGGACGACGGAGGCCTCGCCTTGTGCAAGTTGATGCCGCTTGATAATGATACATGTGATGTCAAGATGCCATCGCTTAAGGGTAAGTCCTGGGCTGGCGCAAATGGAGATTTGGTTGTTTATATTGGGTACAATTGCGAGTGGGAACTTGTGAGTGTGTACACTCGTCAGCGGATTCCACTTCCAAAAATCTCCGAGTGCCCCGAGGTTGAGCACACAGATGATCTACGTACGTTCAAATACGATCATGGTGACTGTCGTCTATTGAAGATAGCAATTTTTCGAGTTCCCTACCGCTCTTGGAATTACAAGAACTATCAAGTTGTTGCTATCTTCGACAAGCTTGTTGCCATCCTTCGTGGTTCGACTGGATGGATATTGCTCAAAAATCAGTTTCTATACACGGATGTGTACTGTGATGCAATTGAATACGAGGATCTTGTGTTTTCTGCCACCACTCGTGGCACTGTTTTTGCATGGGATCCTCGTAGTTTTGGTACGTTTTTCTTCCACCGTAATTATAATTGTTTCATCCACATGCCTGCGGGTTAGCAAGTTTCCCTTTACTAATTAACCTTCTTCTTGTGTTTCCAAGGTCCTGTGAACATTCCACCACCTATACTTGAAAAATTTTATAAGCAAGGGGGAGATGATGATGGTGATGATCACGAGAATGAGGAGGAGCGGAACTTACATACTCAGTGGCGCCTGGCAACTAATTCCGATGGATCACCTCTTCTTGTCTGTATACAGTGCACTCAGACTGTTACTACTGAGGAAGCAGGTGTTGTCTCCCATGGTCGCCCTCTCCTGACCTATTCCAACACCCGTTGCATGGTATTCAGGACAGATACTAGTGTGCTAGCGCCAACACCTTCTCCCTGGTTCAGTATTGATAGTCTTGGAGCAAACTCGCTCTTCCTTGGACCAAACTATCCAATGATGGTGAAAGGCGATCCAGCTGCTGTTGACACAACGTTACTACCATTTATGAGAAGCAACTGTATCTATACCTCAGACATTTCGGTGGTTCCCTACCCTGGTCCTGATATACGCCGCTTCAGCCTGGATGATCAGTCCTGCATTGCTCTCGATATTGACAATAGCTGGCCCTTCCCAGAGCACCAATGGTTCAAAGCAAGCGTTTCCAACGCCGAGGAGTGGTTGAGTTGAAGTTCATTTCATTGCTTGTTATTTGTTGTGTGATGAAAACTTTAGTATTTGCTAGAATTTTTTGTTGGAAATAATCTATAATCCAACATGTATCCTCGTTGTCGTTGTGTGTTGATGACTTGTTGTATTTAATGAATGGTACATTTCAGTTGCAAATGCATGTCATAGACTCAATTTATGAATGGCTTTCGAGTCACTTCTTGGAGTGTGAGTACCGTAGTAGTATAGCCAGCATCCGGTTAGTATATGAAGTTGCCACATCACATAGACCCAACCTAATATTGGAGTATGCTAGTCCTCCACCGGCGCGCCGCTTCAAATGGCAGAGGAAGTGAGAGGCCGCGTCACCTTGTGTCCGGATCTGAGATGCCACGTGTACCAGATGAATGACTCCAAGTTTGACCACCGTGATGCTAGGTGCGAGCCCAAGAACACTATTGGAGAGACCCCCCTCATAATTTTCCTACATTGGTCGTTTGATTCATAGGATAGAATGCTATAGGATTTTTTTCTATGTAATCATGTTTTAATTGGCAATCTAGCATCCACTCCAACTTTTGTTTCACTTCCTTTGTTACTACGAAGAGAGTACTTGCTCTAAATGATGTGCCGTTGCAAGAGCCGCCTATATTTATTAACCATGCTCTAAAAAGGTGGACCAGCTTTGTCTATAGTAGTACTGTACTAGGTTAGTAGGTGACCTTGCGCTTGGCTCTTCTCCTCTTCCGGAAGTCGAACAATAATGATGGTACTACAGTAGTACTTCTGGCAATCTGACACCAAATGAACTGCTGCACGTCCACCGCTTGTAAGCAAATGTTTCTCCTCGTGCTGCGAGCCACCGCGCACGCGTTGGCGAGGGAGAAGGCATAGTAAGCAAGCTTCTCGTCATTCTGTGAGTTGACGGGACACATCAAAGTTATTTATTAGTACTCTCTTCGAAAAGGGCCGACCATGTCCATGGCTACCATCCCATGCTCTGTCGTTGAGTACGTGCAACTATTCACGTGCCATCGAGGAGAAACAAATATTGCGTAGTACTAGGTGCCATCGAAGTGCACGACTCACTTACGCACTGCATATCTCCATTTTCTTGCATGACACACCACCTTGATGCTAGATTTCCCACGTCGTTGGAAATAATCTCCATTGCATATCTCCATTTTGTTGGAAATAATCTATAATCCAACATGTATCCTCGTTGTCGTTGTGTGTTGATGACTTGTTGTATTTAATGAATGGTACATTTCAGTTGCGAATGCATGTCATAGACTCAATTTATGAATGGTTTTCGAGTCACTTCTTGGAGTGTGAGTACCGTAGTAGTATAGCCAGCATCCGGTTAGTATATAAAGTTGCCACATCACATAGAGCCAACCTAATATTGGAGTATGCTAGCCCTCCACCGGCGCGCCACTTCAAATGGCGGAGGAAGTGAGAGGTCGCGTCACCTTGTGTCCAGATCTGAGATGCCACGTGTACCAGATGAATGACTCCAAGTTCGACCACCGTGATGCTAGGTGCGAGCCAAGGAACACTGTTGGAGAGACCCCCCTCATAATTTTCCTACATTGGTCGTTTGATTCATAGGATAGAATGCTATAGGATTTTTTCCTATGTAATCATGTTTTAATTGGCAATCTAGCATCCACTCCAACTTTTGTTTCACTTCCTTTGTTCCTACGAAGAGAGTACTTGCTCTAAATGATGTGCCGCTGCAAGAGCCGCCTATATTAATTAACCATGCTCTAAAAAGGTGGACCAACTTTGGCTCTAGTAGTACTGTACTAGGTTAGTAGGTGACCTTGCGCTTGGATCGTCTCCTCTTCCGGAAGTCGAACAATAATTATGGTACTACAGTAATACTTTTGGCAATCTGACACCAAATGAACTGCTGCACGTCCACCGCTTGTAAGCAAAAGTTTCTCCTCGTGCTGCGAGCCACCTGTTGGGGAACGTAGTAATTTCAAAAAATTTCCTACGCACACGCAAGATCATGGTGATGCATAGCAACGAGAGGGGAGAGTGTTGTCCACGTACCCTCGTAGACCGAAAGCGGAAGCGTTAACACAACGCGGTTGATGTAGTCGTACGTCTTCACGATCCGACTGATCAAGTAACGAACGCACGGCACCTCCGAGTTCAGCACACGTTCAGCTCGATGACGTCCCTCGAACTCTGATCCAGCCGAGTGTTGAGGGAGAGTTTCGTCAGCATGACGGCGTGGTGACGATGATGATGTTCCACCGACGCAGGGCTTCGCCTAAGCTCCGCAACGATATTATCGAGGTGTAATGTGGTGGAGGGGGCACCGCACACGGCTAAAATATCGTATATCAACTTGTGTGTAGAGGTGCCCCCCTGCCCCCGTATATAAAGGAGCAAGGGGGAGGCCGGCTGCCTAGGGCGCGCCAAGGAGAGGGGGGGAGTCCTCCTCCTAGTAGGAGTAGGACTCCCCTTTCCTAGTCCAACTAGGAAGAGAGGGGGGAAGGAAAGAGAGGGAGAGGGAAAGGGGGGGCTGCGCCCCCCTCCCCTAGTCCAGTTCGGACTCCTCATGGGAGGGGGCGCGCCACCTCCTGGCTGCTGCCCCCTCTCTCTCCCCTCAAGGCCCACTAAGTCCCAATACTTCCCCGGGGGGTTCCGGTAACCCCTCCGGCACTCCGGTTTTTTTTCGAAACTTCTCCGGAACACTTCCGGTGTCCGAATATAGTCGTCCAATATATCAATCTTTATGTCTCGACCATTTCGAGACTCCTCGTCATGTCCGTGATCACATCCGGGACTCCGAACGACCTTCGGTACATCAAAACATATAAACTCATAATATAACTGTCATCGTAACGTTAAACGTGCGGACCCTACGGGTTCGAGAACTATGTAGACATGACCGAGACACCTCTCCGGTCAATAACCAATAGCGGAACCTGGATGCTCATATTGGTTCCCACATATTCTACGAAGATCTTTATCGGTCAAACCGCATAACAACATACGTTGTTCCCTTTGTCATCGGTATGTTACTTGCCCGAGATTCGATCGTTGGTATCTCGATACCTAGTTCAATCTCGTTACCGGCAAGTCTCTTTACTCGTTCCGTAATGCATCATCCCGCAACTAACTCATTAGTCACAATGCCTAATATATATGCAGCTTCACCGAGGTCTTTCATTGAAAAACTTTTATTCAAGTATCCCTTAATGCTATCCAGAAATTCTATATCATTTCAATAAGCAATATGTCATCCACATATAATATCAGAAATGCTACTGAGCTCCCACTCACTTTCTTGTAAATACATGCTTCTCCAAAAGTCTGTATAAAACCAAATGCTTTGATCACACTATCAAAGCGTTTATTCCAGCTCCGAGAGGCTTGCACCACTCCATAAATGGATCGCTGGAGCTTGCACACTTTGTTAGCTCCCTTTGGATCGACAAAACCTTCCGGTTGCATCATATACAACTCTTCTTCCAGAAATCCATTCAGGAATGTAGTTTTGACATCCATTTGCCAAATTTCATAATCATAAAATGCGGCAATTGCTAACATGATTCGGACAGACTTAAGCATCGCTACGGGTGAGAAGGTCTCATCGTAGTCAATCCCTTGAACTTGTCGAAAACCTTTCGCAACAAGTCGAGCTTTATAGACAGTAACATTACCATCAACGCCAGTCTTCTTCTTGAAGATCCATTTATTTTCAATGGCTTGCCGACCATCGGGCATGTCAACCAAAGTCCATACTTTGTTCTCATACATGGATCCCATCTCGGATTTCATGGCTTCAAGCCATTTTGCGGAATCTGGGCTCACCATCGCTTCTTCATAGTTCGTAGGTTCATCATGGTCTAGTAACATAACCTCCAGAACAGGATTACCGTACCACTCTGGTGCGGATCTTGATCTAGTTGACCTACGAGGTTCAGTAATAACTTGATCTGAAGTTTCATGATCATTATCATTAACTTCCTCACTAATTGATGTAGGTGTCGCAGAAACTGATTTCTGTGATGATCTACTTTCCAATAAGGGAGCAGGTACAGTTACCTCATCAAGTTCTACTTTCCTCCCACTCACTTCTTTCGAGAGAAACTCCTTCTCTAGAAAGGATCCATTCTTAGCAACGAATATCTTGCCTTCGGATCTGTGATAGAAGGTGTACCCAACAGTCTCCTTTGGGTATCCTATGAAGACACATTTCTCCGATTTAGGTTCGAGCTTATCAGGTTGAAGTTTCTTCACATAAGCATTGCAACCCCAAACTTTAAGATACGACAACTTTGGTTTCTTGCCAAACCATAGTTCATAAGGCGTCGTCTCAACGGATTTCGATGGTGTCCTATTTAGAGTGAATGCAGCCGTCTCTAAAGCATAACCCCAAAACGATAGCGGTAAATCAGTAAGAGACATCATAGATCGCACCATATCTAATAAAGTACGATTACGACGTTCGTACACACCATTACGCTGTGGTGTTCTGGGTGGCGTGAGTTGCGAAACTATTCCGCATTGTTTCAAATGTAGGCCAAACTCGTAAATCAAATATTCTCCTCCACGATCAGATCGTAGGAATTTTATTTTCTTGTTACGATGATTTTCAACTTCACTCTGAAATTCTTTGAACTTTTCAAATGTTTCAGACTTATGTTTCATTAAGTAGATATACCCATATCTGCTCAAATCATCTATGACGGTGAGAAAATAACGATATCCGCCACGAGCCTCAATATTCATTGGACCACATACATCTGTATGTATGATTTCCGACAAATCTGTTGCTCTCTCCATAGTTCCGGAGAACGGTGTTTTGGTCATCTTGCCCATGAGGCACGGTTCGCAAGTACCAAGTGATTCATAATCAAGTGATGCGGTCGTGGCAACGTTGGAGATGCCCTTTGCTCACATGCGATCCCCGCATGTCATTGAAAAAGCAAGACGACCCGGCATGGTCTCAGGTCCAGAGGATGCAGTTGGCCGCGCTACACCACTCCGCGGACGCGTCGCGGCGCCCCGTGCATCCTCGACGAGCCGGGTGTTGGGGTGTGTTTGGATTGTGGCCAAAGTGCACCTTACCAAAATTTTGGTCATGACCCAAAGATTGGTCTTTGTTTGGATGGTTGCCATTTTTTTGGCATGCCAATGAACTCTAGCCAACTCTAGTTCATTTTTCTTGCCAATGTCGGCCAAATCATGGGCAACCAATACCTCAACCAAAATTTTGGTCATGACCCAAAGATTGGTCTTTGTTTGGATGGTTGCCATTTCTTTGGCATGCCAATGAACCCTAGCCAACTCTAGTTCATTTTTCTTGCCAATGTCGGCCAAATCATGGGCAACCAATACCTCAACCAAAATTTTGGCTACCCAATGCTTTGATGGGGCAACCTTGGGCACAAACCAAACATACCGTTGGTCGTGCCACAGCACTAACGCCGCCCTCGGCACACTGAAACCGACCGTGTCTAGCGACGATATGAGCGTGTCGCTCACCGCGGTCGCCTTGTCCAGAGGCGGTGCTGGAGCTGCGCCCCGTTGTTGGCCCCAACGACCCACATGAACGGTTGTCGGTGGCGAGGAGGTCGTGGGCCAGCTCCTCCATTGGACTAGTCCGCGCTACGTCGTCCCGATGGGTGTGCCCCACATGTCGGTTTCCCTGTTTTCCCGGCCATATTCGAGCGTCAGTGCTCCGCGTTGCGCATTAGGCCTTTCACTATGTAGGCCAAGCGAGACAACTTATTGTTTATTTGAGCCGTTCAAGTATAATCATGTGGCGTTTGCTTATTTCTCATTCCTCTCCAACCCTCTTCTCCATCGATCATGTCGCCCTCCAGTCGAGTCCATCCTCCCGCATGCCTCATTTGAACATTCCGCCGAGTATCGTTCGCATGTACCCACCCTAGTCCTCTTTCAATAGATCTCCGGACCCCAAGATGAAATCGAGAGGGAACGAGTGGGGGCACGTGATACCTAAGGCGGATTAAATTTTTTGAACCGGTGATCATAGCATCCGGAAATCATATATAAAGGGTCTTCAATGTTCGTTTCATTTTTGAACGTACAATATACTGCCCCTATCCTTTCTAGTTTACATATAAGTTTTATGTGTAGTCAAAGTATCTCTACTTTGATCAAAAAGGTATCAACATTCAACAACGCCCAATCAATATTGTTAGATTCGTACGTACTCCTAGATTTGTACTCGAGATGGTTTCCAATTTGAATATTGACAAGATTAATAGTACATGAGATGTATAATGTGAAAATTATATCATTGGAAACTCCTTTCACATACGAATTTGACCGTATGCTTTGTGTAAGTTGCATGTCATATATTATTACTCTAAATTTGGTCAAAGTTAGCCTCGAAAAATGCATTAGACCCTGTATGCTTTGTGTAAGTTGCATGTCATATATTATTACTCTAACATTTGTGTAAGTTGCATGTCATATATTATTACTCTAACATTTGGTCAAAGTAGTATAGTGGAAATGGATCCTCTGACGTAGGTATCCCTGCCTTACCCTCCCTTTCGGTCACTTACTGGCGGACCCCATGCTTGCTAGGCCCCGCATGTCAGTTACTCAATGGGTTCGGCCACGTCAGGGGATCCTCATCCGTAGTATACTCCCTCTGTTTTTATTTACTCCGCATAAAACGGAGGGAGTGGTGGTATAATAAATGACGCGGGCGGGGGAGGGGGAGGGACGTCGGTTTGCTCTCAACTGCGGTCCCACAAGTGAGCGAAAACGCAAGATGAAGCGCGTTCCATTCGGTGAGCGACGTGGCGGGTCCAGCGTGCCGGGATGCAACGCGAACACGACAAGAGCGATGTACAGTCAAAACCGATTGACCGGTCATCACCGGAACCACTATTCACACCAGAACCTTTGCTGCTCGGCCTACGCTAGCCACTACCCTAAACCACACCAAATCTCCAGCCCATTCCCCCACCTTTCGATCCCCTAGCCCGCATCAAGCGTCCCCTAGTTCGCCGGAAAGCCATGGTGCCCCGCAAGATCACTTACTACAAGATGCTGACGTCGGAGCGCCACAGACCTCCGTTCCCGAGCTCGCTTTGCGGCAGGCCAATCCCCGAGTTCTCTGGAGCCAAGCTACGAGGAGGAGGAAGCCGATCCAATGTTCATGGCGGAGGTCGCAGCGCAGAAGGCCCCTGATGGGTATGAGACGATGGACGTCGACTTCGTGCCGGCGTCCGAGTCCCCCATGGTGCAGGCGGACCAGCGGTTCAACATGGCGATACTAAAGGAGGACCGGGAGGCAGAGGCTCAACTCAACGCAGAGCGCGCGCATGCCGCTGCCATCGAGGCTCTCCTGCAGGCGGAACCGGATGTCGTGGATGTGAACCGGGCGGCGGAGGCTCAACTTGAGGCAGAGCGCGCGGATGCCACTGCCATCGAGGCCCTCCTGCAGGCGGAACCGGACGTCCTGGACTTGAACGGGGCCGCAGAGGCTCGACTCGACGCAGAGCGCGCGGATGCCGCTCTCATCAACGCCCTCCTGCAGGCGGAAGCGGACGTCCTGGACTTGAACCGGGTGGCGGAGGCTCGACTCGACACGGAGTGCGCGGATGCCGCTGCCATCGAGGCCCTCCTGCAGGCGGAACCAGACGTCCCCGACTTGAACCGGGCTGTGCTCTTGTCCGTGCAGAGCGCCCGCATGCTTCGCTTGAACAAGTAGCTGGAGGCCGAGGACAACCACGGTGCGGAGACACACGTCGGCAACGACGGCTGGTTCGCGCCGGCAGCCAAAGACGACGAGGCCGTCTCTTTCCGCGAGCAGTGATAGTTTTTCTTTATGTTGTTGTTTTTATGGATCTTTTGCTGTGTAAAACATATATTTGTTATGCAAGTCGCCTGACTTGGGTCAGTCTACCATTTCAGGCGGTTGGATGAATATCCTACATCTCCTAACCCTTCTTTCCTTCTTCCTCACATCTTCTTCTTCCCCAATAGACCACCACACGGGCCGTACGGATACTCCCCAACATGCGGTTGGATAAACATACTCTATGAACAAAAATTATGTGTCAGCGATAGGATGGCTGAGTTTGGTTTGTTCACATGCGATAGCACGTGTCAGTGAGGGTGCGTTCCCTTGGTTGGGTTTGCGGCGTGCAGGAGCGACTATGTGAGGGTGCGGTGCGGCCGCGGCGTGCAGGAGCGACCGTGTGAGGGTGCGGTGCGACTGCGACAGCCATGCGCAAGTGTACCTCCTTCTCATTTTGAAAACTTTAGGCAAGCTTGACAAAAATGTGTGGCGAAGTTTGGCAATGCATGGCCTAGACCCAAACAGGATAAGTACGTACGTACTAGGAGTACTAGTGTTAAAAAAGAAAGGCGGGGTTTTCCTTCGCGGGATTTAATCGATACAAATCCTCGTTTCACGTGTGAATGAATGCATATTTTTCTCCAAAGACCAAAGAGCTAACCATCTCACTCCTCATCGCTTGATTAATGCAGCGCCATGCAAACCAACCTTCTCACTTCCGCATGCATGCAGGGGATATTAATGTCCTTGGTTGCTAACCCCATCAATTTTGCCTCAATTAGTGTTAGTGGCCCTTTGCAAATTGTAATTTTGATATACTGGCCGTGTGTACAAAAAATGGAGGTAGTAACTATATTTGACTTCCTTCCCCATTGCGGTGACGTCGACGATATCTTTTTTTGGTGGTTTGGCGAAGTGCGTTCGACGGAGAACACCATTGAGGGAGACCACGGTAAGTCGTTCGCAAGTGCCGCCTGCAAGCCGAGACAACCGCCTTATTTGCATCCAGGAAGTCCTTTACTAGTACTACTAGGAGTACTAGTGCGGTGAGATGGTTTCTCGAAGAAGACGATGGAGAAGCGGAGTCAGCGAAGAGTGAAATGATGGTTGATTCGTCCGTGCTTTTGTGATTTGACGCCTCACTGCTTTGTGATTTGTGATAGAAGGGATAGGGGAGTAGACTCTGTGCTCTATACTGTACTACATGCATCCAAGCATGGGAGAAAGAGGAGAGACGTTGCATTTTTCTATTCCTTCAATCAATCAATCAGGGAGCTTAGGTTCCATCTTTTTGGCTTTGGCAACACCGTCCACAATGGTTACAACCGTACCACTTGGTTTTGCTCCTGTGTGCTATCTATACAAACCTCAATTATATTGATCTAAAAAATTATAGAATCAAGATTAGTAAAAAGGAGGTGATCTTGCCGCGCAGATGGCGGGGGAGGTTTCTTATTTGAGCAATGTTACATCCACGTAATGGTTTACGTATAGTTACAAACTGATGTGATGTGGGACTATTTGATTGGATTAAAGGAGAGGATTAGGCCCACCCCACCTGAAAATCAGGGGGGCATATATAGATTAGATGGAAAGTATACGTAGCAGCTACGTAGCCTTTGTAAGTCTAGGATTAGGCTTCTTATTGTCGGAGGATGTTGTCCTGGCGGTTTGCTAACATGCGGTCCCACGTGTCAGTGCTTTACCAAGCTGATCCGCGTCCCACATGAGGCAGAAGCAACACGTAGTTAAGTTGAAGAAGATGAGGGAGAAGCGGATTCAGCAACGAGTGAAATGATGGTTGCTTCGTCCCTCCAACTTAACTGCGGGAAAGGTGCAGCTTTGTGATTTGACGCCTCATTGCTCATTACTACGCCGGCGCCATGACTGGGGTGCTTCACCCCGGCTGCTCTGCACTGTATTCCGGTATGGCACGTGGACCCGGTAGCTTGATGTCCCACATGTCGGCGAAAGGGACTAGAAGATTTATGAAAGCGAGCGCTCCACTCTTACGACGGAGGAGTAGACGACACGACGGCCCAGTGAACTGTCACTTGTAGTACTGTATAGTACTACAGTTTTGCTGTTTCGCACGATCCATCGATACAAACCCGATTAAACAGGAAAGGGCGGGATTTTTCCCGCGCGGTAGATGATACTGGCCATACATTTCAAAGGCAATTTTAATATATGCAAACTGAGTAATTATAAGTAACAATATGATATCTAGTAAAACTAAAAACACATATGATTTAGTGTGTTAGAGTGTAGTAGTGCTGTATTGCATAGTTGTTAGATGTAACATGCGAGAACGTGTAGAGATGTAGTTTTGGAGGGCCTATAGAGAGAAAAGCGTAATACGGTCACCGAACTTCAGAATAAGCTGATTACGGTCACCATATACGTTTTGCGGTGATTATACGGTCACTTGCTCACAGTTCGGCATCGGATTGCACTCTGTTGACCGGCCAAATAGTCTGTGTGGCGCTATGTTGACTAGTTAAATTGACCACGTTCCTTGTGGGTCCCACATGTCAGTTCGCATAGGCAAAAGGTCAGATAAACACAAATTTACGCAGGCGCGATAAGGCTCCAACCCGTGCGCGGGAATCACCTGGTTATGTATGTGTCTGTCAGGGCCTGATGTGTGCGCATGCACGTGTAGGTTGAGCACTTGAGCGTGAGAGTGTGTGTTGGTCGTGTGGTGTACTGGTGTGTGCATGCGTGCGTGTGTGTGTGTGAGTGTTGCGTGTGTGCGTGTGAGTATTGCGTGCGTGCATGGCCGCGTGTGTACGTGTGAGTGTTGCGTGCGTGCGTGGGTGCATGTGTTTGTGTGAGTGTTGCGTGGATGCAGTTCGTGTGCATGCGTGCGTGTGTGTATAATCACCACACCAGCTCCTATGTGTTAAAACAGACGGCTCAGCATACCAATACAAGGCCACCTTGTCCGCTGTGCCCGCGGTCATGACTTCGAACCACCGTCCAAATATTTTTTTGTCGTTTGTTTTCATTCTTACTAGCAAGATGACGTGCGTTGCACGTAACATCAAGATG
Source organism: Aegilops tauschii subsp. strangulata (assembly GCF_002575655.3). Lineage (NCBI taxonomy): Eukaryota > Viridiplantae > Streptophyta > Magnoliopsida > Poales > Poaceae > Aegilops > Aegilops tauschii. Next base: position 179,021,310 of record NC_053041.3, read on the forward strand.
CATTTGTATGACTTGTTTATCTTGTGAGAGAAAAGGATGAACGAGGGAAGGCCTTATTTGCAAATGTGGAGAGGTGTGTGGGTACCTTTTTGCAAAATTGCCATAGGTTCTTTCCTATCCGTCAGATATAAATCAGACGGCCTATATTGCAGGATGGCAGGCACACCATCATCACCAACCCTGTTTTTTTATAAGAGTGTATTTTATGTATTTTATAAGACTGTAGATGTAGAGTAGATACAAGTCGACAGGTGGGCACGATGGTAGTGAGATAATGTGATGCAACACTAGAGGTGCCACGTGGAGCGTTTAACTGGTCAACTAGTCATGTCATGAGCAAATACAGAGTTGTACGGTGAGCCCGTGACTGTATAATAACCACTAAACGTAAATGGTGACCGTAATGAGTGGATTCTGAAGTCCAATGTATGTATCGTGCTTTCGCTTCAAATACAATGATCGTCATTGCATATATCGCGAGAGAAAGATGAAGCATGCGTGAATTTTCTGGGGGCTTACTTTTAGAGGACCTGGAGATAGTTTTGTGTGCATACGTGAAAGGGGCGTACAGGGGGGTATGCGATGGAGAGAGACATGCTCTTCGTTTCTCTTTATTATTACTAACTTTGTATATAGTATAAAAATATAAAAATTCACAATGCGGAATAAATATCATTGTGGGCACCATGCAATGCAAATTAGCGTTCGTACTCCTCCATATAACTTTGTAATGTTGTATATATGTAGAAACTCTAAAATAATTTTTTGGCCACACTTTATTCAAAAGGAATGTTGTATGCGAAATAAACGTGAAGAGAGGGCTTTTTAGATAAATGGGGTACGTGATGTAACATGTGTGAATGTGTAGTTGATGCATTTGGCGGGGCCTAGAGAGGTATGTGTGTGTATTACGTATTCGAGAGAGGCATGGATAGAGGGGCCGACGGGGGGGGGGGGGTGTGGGAGAGATAACACGAGAAATGAGAGTGGTCTAGAGAGAGAGAGACGAATATGACGTCACGACAAGAGATTCCATTCCCTTGAGTGTGTATATGCAAGGGGGGAGGGAATAGAGGCACCAGGAGAAATTTTCTATGTGTGTGGTGTTTGTGTTGGTATGTGTGGGTGTGAGAAGATAATGATACGTGGGGGCAGAGGGTGTGTCACCGCGTGAGGTCCGGTGGGTCGAGGTGAGGCCCTTCATTCGGTTCCGTCCTGCGCCACATTGGTCGGCCCGTGACGCATTTAGGAAGACCCATGGATGACTAGTCGTACAAGACAAAGATAGTAGAATTGTGAAGGACTCTGTGTCCACTAGGATTTGTAACCCTAGGTTCTCGGACTAAGGTAACCCCTTTATCTCTGATATTACTATTCATCCAACCTAACTTTAAGGGGCATCCTACAGAATGCTCTGCTAGAATCATACTCGTCGATTAGGAAGAGAGGTGTGAGACAATGCGTGAGAGACAGGCATATAGATAATGTGCGTACATGAGACACGTAGGTAGGTCCATGTATATAGAAAGGGTCGATGAGGATTGTGCGTGTGTATGTTTGCGAGAGGAAGAGTGCTTGTGATAAAGGTTAGTGAAAACAGTTGTAAATGGTTACGAGAGGGAGGGAGGGTTATATCTAGAGCATGTGTGCGAGAAAGACACCTCGGGAGAGAGTATGTGAGCATGTGTGAGAGACCACCGATGGAGAGTGAAACTACACGTAAAAGACTGCTCTACACATTGATTAAAGATATAAATTGTATCCAAATATTAGGATGGGATCATGATATTTGCAATTCGCATAAGGAGCGGTCATTGATCCACCAGACATCTAGATTCTATCGAATTTGAGCATGTCTATGTTATTATTCGACACAATTGATCCACATAGTTAGTATTTTGAACTCCAGACAATGCATCGCTTTAGCAATCGAATATAAACGTGAGTATAGTTCATGTTGTGTGTGTAAAGCACATTATACATACGAAAGTTACACAATGGACATTATAAATAGCTACCTATGAACTAGCATACATTTGAATTCAACTTAAGGTGGTTTAAAAATCAAATTCAACATGAAGTCCATTCAATTATTTGAATTTGATATCATGGCATTTGTAAAACATACCTGAATTATGGGGGCACCAATCTTTGCTCTGATTTTGTACATAATAGCATATGTAGTCGTGTACAAAATAGATTCAAATTTAGGTCCTCCATTCCAAAATAATCGTAGTTATAGGATTTTCAAGTGTCAAAATTTCAAAAAGAAGCGGATAATTTAATGAGGTTTTCAAACATACAAGTAAAATATAACGTTGTCTATTTAGGTCAATCCTCATAGTTCAAGAGTACTCTAAACGTGAATGCTTGTGTTTCAAAATTTCGAACGAAGCGCCAAAAGAGCCTCTACTCGCCCGAAACCGCGTGAGACCAATGTTTGGTAGTACAAGGAAATTACTTTTCTAATAACTCCTACCCGTGAAACCTACCGGCCCGACGTCCAAAGGTCTAAACCGGGGTAGGTTTGTAGCTTCATCTAGACGCCACACAACCGCATCCGACAAACATTCATACACAATGGCCGCCTAAGCACACATGCGCGTGGCCGAAATCGCTCCCGCCCACTATTTGGGACACCTAGGATTACCATAAAAAAATCCAAAAACAAGCACGTCCCAGACCAAAACATGGTTCCCCCCACCCGTCCGATTCCCCATTCGTACTCCGTGGGCGCAAAACTACCTCTCCACCAGCCGCGAAACCCCGGCGTCCTCTGTCCGCCACCCCATCCCACCCATCAACCGCCGCCCTCCTCCATCACGCCGGAGCCGATACCCCGACGTCGTCGTCCACCGCAACCTCAACCGCAACGCCCTCCACGGCTAGTAGTTGAAGCCGAGGCCGAGCCGTCCGTACCCGAGCCAGTTCAACCACGCCGTCCTGCCCCTCATGGCTGCCGCTCCAACTTCGCCACCCTCCACCGCACCGGAGCTGTTCCTGCTACGCCGTCCTTCGCCGCCTCAGATCTGCTTCCCCTCCGCCGACATACGGCCACGGCAACACAGTCAACAATTTGGCCATGGGTTCGTCCAAGCGTGCACCCTCCAGAACATCGGTTTCCCCTGTAAAAAGAAGAAGATCGGCGCGACATGTGGAGGTGACCACACCAGCAACCGAAAAAGGTACTCCTCTTCCCTTATTCGTGCAAATCTTACGTCTCTGCTTGCACGTTATTCATCCCACAGAAGACACTAGTTGACCGCTTCTTCTTGATACTAGATGTTCCTAGTAACTCGCGATGCACAAGGTTTCTCCTCATATACTATTTCACCTTAGCTAGAGGTCCGTCGCCCCCCTGAATTTCAATTTCTGGCCAATTGATTCCCAATTAACGGAAGCATTCCCCGGCGTAATAGGCGCTAGTACGCCTATTACGCCGAGGAAGCAGCGCCTTGGTGTTTATCTTAGGGGCGTGTGCGGCCTAGAGCTACTGGCGCCCGATCTGGAGGTTGGCCGGGATTAAAGGGATGGCCTGGGGGCGCTGCCAAGCACGGCGCTGGTGTGAGGTCAATGGGAGGGCAGGGCGGCGGAGGCAGGGGTCTGGGCTGGTGGTCGCTGGCGGTTCGAGAAAGATCATCAACAGTGACTGGCGGGAGGTAGATGAAGGCCATCTGCCCGTTCCTTATAGAGCGGACGGTTCATTAAAAAAATCGACTGACCTATTTATTTTCAGTCGACTGTTATCTTAGATATGACCACATGTGGTGGTGCGCTGGAGGAGTACCTGCATTTCCTGTGCTCATATATTACAAAATCATATGGAGTAGAATCTAATTTTGTTTGCCATGCAATGTTGTAGAGCTATCATATGTCTCCTGTCATTTATTTTTCAGCCACCTGCTATCTGCTACTTTTACAGTGCACTAGTTCTGCACACACTTCACCCTTACTCTCACTATTGTGTTTTTATGCAAGGGTATTTCAGACTCTGCTGCCATGAGAGAAGCCAAAAAGAAAAGAGAGAAGTCGCTCCAGCTTCGTATGCGGGTAGGCAAGACACGTTACAGCGCTATAAAGGGTGCAGTGTCAGCAGATGGAGACGGTAAACGTAGCTCTGGAGTTGATGACCTTGCTCGCAATGAACCACCATCCCAGGTGCTTGCTTTAACTTCGCGGTGTCATATGTGGTTGCATGTTCCATATGGTGTCTAGCTTGTATTCGAAAGGCCGAAGTCGGTAAGATAAGGAAAGATATTTTTTTACATGAACCACCATCCCGTGAGCACCAGAAGACAAATAGCTAGTCAGGGCACTGGCCGAGCCAGTGACACACTACTAGGAAAATGCCTACTAGTGGCGCACCAGTTTTGCCTACTAATGGCGCACTACTGGTGTGCCACTAGTATTAAATACTAATGGCGCACCACTGGTGCGCCATTAGTATCTGGTATACTAATGGTATACTAATGGCGCACCACTGGTGCGCCATTAGTATAGGCCACTGGTGCGCCATTAGTATAGGCCGTGGTGCGCCACTAGTATTTTTGAATTTTGAAGGTGGGAAAATAGTAGTGGCGCACCGTCTAACCCCCACCGTGCGCCATTGCTATTTTTGAATTTTGAATTTGGATCTGGATCGCGATTTTTTTGCCCATTTTTTGCTCATTTTTTTGCTTGTTTTTTTCACGAAATTTTTTCAAATTTTTTCTCGTTTTTGGATCTTGTACGTTCTTTTGCCGTCTTCTTTTGCCGGAGAGGAGGGCCGAGGTCACCGGAGAGGCGCTCGCCTACATCGCCGGAGAGGAGGAGGAGGTCGCCGGAGAGGAGTTCACCGGAGCACCGGAGAGGAGGAAGGAGAAACCGTGAGGGGAGGGGAGGAGAGGAGGGAGGCGGAGCTTACCGGAGAGGAGGGAGGAGGAGATCACCGGAGAGGAGGGAGGAGAAACCGTGAGGGGAGGGGAGGAGAGGAGGGAGGAGGAGGTCGCCGAAGAGGAGGAGGAGGAGGTCGCCGGAGAGGAGGATGGTAGTATGGTGGAGGAGAGAAGGGGAGATGGAGTGGAGGAGAGGAGGAGATGGAGTGGAGGAGAGGTGGAGTGGAGGAGAAGAATGAAGAGGTAAGGAGGAGAGGACCACGCCCAGCCATATATACGGCATAGTAATGGCGCACCGTGGGCAGGTGCGCCATTACTAACTTTTTTTTATTTATTTTTTTTATTTTGAATTTTGAAGGAGGGAAGATAGTAATGGCGCACCATGGGCAGGTGCGCCATTACTAAGTTTGATTTTTTTGAAATGTTTTGCCTCTCCAGATCTTAAAAGCCCCGTATCTTTTTTCTATTAGGTTTTTGAGGATTTTGAAAATGTTTAACGGGGTTCCCCCGGTTAAATTCGGATGTAACTTTTCAAGTAGATGATTTTTCATATAAAAAACTTTTTCATCCGAGTTCGTATGCAAAAGTTATGCCCATTTTACAAATTCTCGAGAGATTTTGCAAAAAAGTTGAAAATTCATGTTTGTAAATTTTGCTAACAACTAGACCACATATCACATGGGAATCTTATTTTCTTTTATTTTTTTACATTTCTATCATTTTCTTTTATTTTTTTAAAACTGAAAAGGCGGTCCACGAGGGGGGTGCATTCGGGGGAATGTTTGGGCCAAACTACTAATGGCGCACCGTGGGAGTGGTGCGCCATTACAAGTTCACCTAGTAATGGCGCACCACACCCACGGTGCGCCATTAGTAGTTTAAAAAATAAAATAAAATAAAAATTTGAAAAAAAAATTGAAACATATTTACTAATGGCGCACCGTTGGAGTGGTGCGCCATTACTAGTTTAACTAGTAATGGCACACTATCCCCTGGTGCGCCATTACTAGTTTTGAAAAAATAAGAATTTTTTTTACTAATGGCGCACCGTGGATGTGGTGCGCCATTAGTATTTGCACACAAATGGCGCACCAACACATGGTGCGCCATTACTATTTAGTAATGGCGCACCACATGCATAGTGCGCCATTAGTGTCCATATTGGCTATAGCTGTTTTTGTAGTAGTGACAAGCCCAGCAAAGATAGGCATCACCTGGAGGCCAACTAAAAAGCTGCGATGGTGGCGAAGCAGCCCGCCTCCCACCAGGCTCTCAGGTCCTAGATGATCATGCTCACCACTCCAGCCGGATGTCTAGCTTGTATTGCTTCCAATTTGGTTAAATTGCATCTGCTTAGCTTACACATTATACCTTTGAATATGACATGCCTTTCTGTTTTTGGTACATACTAGTACATCTGTGTATTAACCATGTTCTTACATCAAACTAATGTTCTTGTGTATCCCTCATCAATCACTTATGACGAGGCAGGCAGGCAAGGGGACTACTCCTCATTTAAAGAATGCAGCGTCAGCCTCCCGACATGATTCTCAAGAAACAGAAATGCTAGATGAAGATAGTGAACGTAGCTCTGTAGTTGATTACAGCATTTCCCCTACACTAGCATCGCAGGTGCTTGCTCTAACTTGGCAGCGTGATATGTGGTTGCATGTTGCATATGGTGTATAGATTGTAATTCTTCCAATCTGGTTAAACTGCATGTGCTAGTCTGCTTAGCTTATACATTATACCTGTTAATGTGACATGCCTTCCTGTATTTAGTACATAGTACATCTGTCTATTAAGCATGTCCTAACATAAAACTATTGTTTTTTTGTATCCCGTATCAATCAACATGACGAGACACCTTTAGTATATGCAGTGCAATATTAGTTGCATCTTTCATATGATTTATAGCATGCGCTGCTTCTAATTTGTTGAAATTCCATTTATGATGGGACGCTTTTAACTTGGCAGAGTCATATTGGTTGCATCTTTCATGTGGTGCCTAGCTTGCATTGCTTCTTATTTGCTGGAATGGTTTCTGCTTAGTTTACACAAACAGTTGTGAACATGCCATGCCGTCCTGTTTTTCGTACATATTCCATCCTGGTATCATGTGTGGCCTTACATCAAAGTAGTGATTGTCAGTATCATGCATGAATGAGTTCTGAAGAGAGAATTTTATTGCTTTTTCTTGTCGGTTTTACTTGACAATTCAAAATCAATAAAGCGGAAGGAAGTTAGCAAGGCAGCGGATAAAGGTGCTCCTTCCGAACGGAGGGCCTCTACAGTTTCTACTCCTCCACACCCCCAAGATGATTTCCAAGATCACCGGTGTTCCCTCTAACTTGGCACTGTTATATGTGGTTGCATGTTATGTGTGATGTCTAGCTTGTATTGCTTCTAATTTTGTTGAATTCCATCTGCTTACTTTACACATTATACTTGAATAAGACACGAGTTCCTGTTTCTAGAACATACAATATCTGTCTATCACATCATGTTCTTACATCAAATTACTACTATTGTGTAACCTGCAACAATCACTTATCATAAGACACGTTTGACTTCAGAGTGTGATATAGGTTACATCTCACATTCTTTTCTAGCTTGTACTACTAATTTGTTGAAATTGCACTTATGACGAGACAGTTTTAACTTGGTAGAGTGATATTCGTTGCATCTTTCATATGGTGTCTAGCTTTCATTGCTTCTAATTTGTTGAAATGCCTTCTCCTTAGTTTACACATCATAAGCTGTGAATATGCAATGGCACTAATGACGAGAGACCTCTAACATGGTAGTGTGATGTTGTTTGCATCTTGCATATGATTTATTTCTTGTACTGCTTCACATTTGTTTAAACGCCATTTATGAGACACTGTTAACTTGGCAGAGCGATATTTGTAGCATCTTTCAGATGGTGTCTACCTTCCATTGCATTGCTTCTAATTTGGTGAAATGTCTTCTTCTTAGTTTACACATCATAGTTCTGGTTATCTCTCCCGTCCTGTTTTTCATACATATTACATCCTCCTATCATGTGGTTGTCTAACATCAAAGTTCAGTTCATCTGCATCACGCATCAATTTGTTCTGAAGAACTAAATTGTTATTCGTTTTTCTTGTCGGCTTGACTTAACATGGCACAGAGAAAGAGGAAGAAACACAGAATGGCAGGGAATGAGAAGCAGATGAATCCTGCTGATTCTGCTGGTACTGATGGTGCAATAGAAGGTCAAAGTCTAGCGGAACATTCTACAAACACGGCATCCCATGCTACACGAGTTGCAAAAAAGCCAAACAGAAACAAATAGCTGCCACCAAACAAGCAGAGACAACCCTAGTTCTTGCAACACCTACCACAGTACTACCAGCTGCACGACTTACTCGTGCGTCAACTGAGCTAGCAGCACGTTCCCAAGCTCCCTTGCCACCTGACACTACTTTCCAAGCACTCTTGACACAAGACGAGTTGGCAATATCAGATGAACCTTGTGAGCTTCAACAGCAAGAAGGTAGTTGCTGGAGTCAAGTTACAGTTGCATGCTTCTTTATATGTAGTCTCACAGTTTGATGTACACTAACACTTCCTATGTTCGTTGTTGGACTAGCACCTAGGCGCAAGAGGAAACAAACATCAGGGATAATGCTCGATAGGTTAACTAAATCTAGAGGAGGAAGAATGGAGATCCGTTTTGAGGCAGGTTTAAAAAGGCCACGTGATGCTACAGAGTCAGCCAAGTTAGTATCAGAGGCAGCGGTTGCCGTTAGGTGTCATGTACGTATCCTCCCAACATGGATTCAGTACAGGAATGACAAAGACGAAACCCAGTTCAACACCTTCCTCGACCATTTATCTGTAAGTATGGTTATGTATGGAAACTAGTAATATCGTCTTGCTCTGTCCCATACTTTCTAGGTTGCTGATAATGAGACTCCCATTATTTTCAACAGATGAGGCTCAAGTTGGATAGCCAAGATGATGCAACCAGACAAGCTTGCACCCATGTTTTCAAGTCTGCTCTGCGACAGTATCGGTATAACTTGAGGAAAACTCACTTTGAAGGCAAGGCTAACAGTGAACTTTCCCAAACATCTCGAGTGGAAAATATATCGGATGAAGACTGGAGGGGCCTTGTTAAACACTAGTCTAATCCGAAGTATCAGGTACATTATATATATGTGATCAGATCACATGTTGAAGTCCTATTTACGCATGTGCCACACAAATCTATCTTCTTGTAGGTGAACTGTTCAAAGAACAAGGCCAACCGTACGAAAGTGAAATTCCAACAGACGACAGGATCTCGTAGCTATATTGCACACTGCGAGGCTCTTGTAATTAGCTGCTGTTTCACTCTTTTCGCTGTACCATATTATCAGATCTATATTGACTTGTTCGAAATGCAGAGGAAAGCCCGCAAGGACCAAAAAGTACCTGAACCAAATGCTGTGGAAATCTTCAAGGACCGTCACACCAGCAAGAAGAAGGGCATGACTACACCAGTCAAAGCCGCTGTTGTAAGTCCTTAATCCTCATGCCTTTTAACTACTACTTACTCTGACTTGTGCCTTGAACTGCATGGTTTGCAGCCAATGTCTATTACTCTGTTCAATTTTATACACAATTGTCTTAGCGTATCATTGCACCTTACAAGGTTTAAAAGAGAGGAGTGATGTTCCTTTGATCTTGACCTGTAATCTAGTTCCGTGCTGGACTTGCCCACACAACGTTACAATTGCCTGTTTGTCTGTTCTAAGTTGTTTTGTGATATGAATGATGTCATACTATGCTTACCGTATTATAAACTTCGTCTCTTTATCCTTAGCCCTCAATACAATGTGAAGAAATAGACAATACATTAGTGATGGTACATGGTCATATGTTTGGAACCTGGTTTTATTATGTACATTGCAATAAAATACAACTAATATTTTACATGGGTTCACCAGAATAAGTTCTGTATATAGACCAAAGCTATTTTGTTTGGTTTTGCTGCCTCCTTAATATCTTCTGTTCTGGTACTACTAATGTAAAACCTCAACTTTTCAGCGAGCTATGGAAAAAATGGTGGAACCGCCACCTTCTGAAGGTGGCGAGGCAACTATAACCGCAATGTCAGCTCTTGCTGCAGTGGGTCAGTACCTGTCCACTAACAGTGCCAAAAGCACGTTCTGCGTAATACTGGGTTGGTTGTTAAGGCAATATCGTCCCAACTGCCTCATGATCAAGATATGCAAGCTCAAAGCAATGTTGTATCTGCGCTCCCGACACAAGTCCATTCCCTAACAGAGACCCTTTGTGAAACAAGGAGAAACATTGCTCAATGTCGTCAAGATATGCATGGTTTTGAAACCAGACTATCAGACATTTGCTGTGTTGTTTAGGAGCCTAGGGGAAATGAAGGCGAGGGTTATGGTGCTCCATCGGACAATACAACATGAAAACGTAACAGTAAGGTCAAATGAACTGAGCTACTGAAATTCTGGTGGTGCATTTATCTGCTAGACTGTTAAGTTTTATGCCAACCTTCCTTTTGTTATATAGTTGTAATTTGTTTTGGTGCGATACAAAATTTATTCTTAACGTGCAGCCACCGGCTGAAGAAAACAGCAAGCCATTTTTGTATAGTGTAGGGTGTTCCCTATATTTGCACAGGTGGCGATCTTTGATGCCGAGTGGATGTAATCTGTGCAATCGCCTTAATAGCCTAGCGTTAGTTTCGGCCTTATTTATTTCCTAGTCTTCTTTTTGCCTGGTTTGCTAGTGGCCGCAACTACCATGGGCCATATACGGGCCATAGGATCCATGGGTCTCCTACAGGTCGTCGATAAATGGGCCTGTAATCGGTGGGCCTCGGGCCGTCGGATAAATGGGTCTACATGGGCCGTAATCGGGCGTAATTGGTATCGGCCCAGCACGGTAACAGGCCGTAGGACAGCAAAGGCTTAATTCTATCACAGGCATAACAGGTCGTTAATGGGCCAGAATATAGGACGGGCTGGAAACGGCGCAATGGGTTAACAGGCCAGAAATGGGCCGACTCTTGTCATGGGCCGAATTTGGCCCGTTAGGGTAACAGGCCAGTAACGGGCCGACTCTTGCCATGGGCCGAATTAGGCCCATTAGGGGAACAGGCCAGTAACGGGCCGACTCTTGCCATGGGCCGAATTTGGCCCATTAGGGGAACAGGCCAGTAACGGGCCGGAAGTAATCGAGGACCGAAAAGGAGCCCTAGAACGTATGGGCCGTCAATAGGCCGAAAGCTAACACGGGCTGGAAACGGCCCATGTAAATCACGGGCCATTAACGGGTATAAAGAAAATTACTGTTCATTATGGGCTAGAGTCACCGTGGGCCTGTGAAGGGCCGAAAGATACGAAGGCCTCATATGGGCCGAAAGACGTCGTGGGCCATACATGGTCCGGAAGTGAAATGGGCTGGTGTTATATTCGACAGCCCACATGACGTTGTTGGGCCGATTTTCTTTAGGGCCTAACGGGCCGTGAGTTAGCGGGCCGTAAAATGGGCTATTTGCGAAGAGACCGTTAACAGGCTTTTCATGGGCCAGCCCGTTAACTTTTGACCAAGTCAAACGGGCCGGCTTTGTAAGCTAAATGGGCTAGTGGTGGGCCGTGGCACATGTCGACATATCATAGGCGCCTATCTGACCCACTGACGAGCTGACACGTGTTTCGTTCGGCCAATAAGAATTTTACACGTGGAAATTTCCCATTGGTCGGGGCTGTTAACGGGTTATCGGATCCAAAACCCGACCCGATAGCTTAACGACGTTCCGTTATGGTGGATGCCACGTGTCGGTCACCCTTGATGACAGCACTTCTGTGACGCACGATTTATCGTCATGGAAGTGGACACTTCCATGATGATAATTTTGGTAATGTCATGGAACACTTCTACGACAGCACAGGTATGACTATCTTGATTCTGTCATAAAATCGTCATGGGTGTACATGCATGACAAAAAACGCGACCTACTGTGACAAACACGTATCATCACGGAAGTGTATTTTTTTACTAGTGAGAAGAAAAGAAGAAAGAGTAGAGGTAAAAAGGTATCCCTCCCAAATGATGTTTCTCCTATTATTGTTGTGCCTCATGAGAATGAATCAAAAATAATTGTGGAAGATGATGATATTGCTCCTTTGTCTTATGGCACAATATCCGAAGGGACTATTGAGGATGATTTTGTTATGCCTATTACTTGTAAAGATTATGATTAGAAAAATAATGATACTTCTTATAATATTGAAAAAAATTGGCGCCAACTTGGAAAATTATGATAATAGCAATTGTTATACTATTGGTTGCTATTCATACTATTAACGATGAGAGTGATCATGCAAATGATATGCAAAACCACAAGCTTGGTGATGCTAATTTTAATGAACATGACAATGTTTGAGAATTTATTTCTGCAATTAATGTTTGTCCCAAGCTTGGGGATGCTATGCTTAATGAAGATGATATTTTTAGCCACCCTACTTTGAGTGATCAAATTTGTTATGATGATTGCATGCCTCCTACTTATGATGGTTATTGTGATGATACTTATGTTATAAAAAGTAGTGATGATTATATTTATAAAACTTGTCATAAGTATGAATATCCTTTTACTGAAAATTATTCTTTAAATGTGGAAACAATTTATAGTATTCGAGTTTCATACGATACTCCCACCTTTATGAATGAGAAGAAATTTGCTTATGTGGAGAGTAAAAAAAATTCTATGCTTGTGGATCATGAAAGGAATGCTTTATGTGATAGTTATATTGTTTAATTCATTCATGATGCTACTGAAAATTATTATGAGAGGGTAAGATATGCTCATACATATCTCAATAATATGAAATTTCCTCTCTATGTGTTGAAAGTTTTGAAGTTATGCTTGTTTTGCCATCCTATGCTAGTTTATTCTTGCTCCCATAATTTGTTTGCTCACAAAATCCCTATGCATAGTAAGTATCATAGACTTAAATGTGCTTGCCATGTGATTCATGATGCTCTCTTTGTGTTTCAATTCTTTAATTTTATTTGAGCATCATTGAAATCATCATGCCTAGCAAAAAGGTATTAAACAAAAGCGCTTGTTGGGAGACAACCCAACACTTATACCTACTGTCTTTGTGTGTTAACATGATTTAGATACTGTAGTAATCGTGTTTTATAGATTTTGTTTCAATAAAGTGCCAAGTAAAGCCTTTAGAATAGTGTGGATGATAGTTGACTTGATTCTGTGTAAAAACAGAAACTTTTGCGCCCCATCTAGGAATTTCTAAAATTCGCTAGAACGTGATTGTACTCTGAATTGTTTACACATGTTTTATATACAAATTTCCTACATTTTCCTAATTTTTCAGGATTTTTAGAGTTTCAGAAGTATGGTCATTATTCAGATCATTACAAACTATTCTATTTTTGACATATTCTATTTTCAATGCATAGTTTGCTTGTTTTATAGTTTCTATGGGTTATATTGGTCAATATAAATTGTGGTAATGATATAGTATAATAGGCATTGAGTGGAAAGAATTATGAATTTTGTCTTGACAGTACCTGCTACTTCTTGAGCTGGCGTTGGTTTTTCCCTTGAAGAGGAAAGGGTGATGCAACAAAGTAGATATAAGTATTTCCCTCAGCTAGAGAACCAAGGTATCAATCCAGTAGGAGACAACGCACAAATCACCTAATACCTACACAAACAATCAAACACTTGCACCCAACGCGATAAAGGGGTTGTCAATCCCTTCACGGTTAGTTGCAAAAGTGAGATCTAATAGAGATAGATGAAACTAAACAAAAGATAAAGTAAATATTTTTGGGTTTTTTGTTTACAGATCAGAAAGTAAAAGATTGCAAAAATAGTAGATCGGAAACTTATATGATGGAAATTAGTAGATCGGGACATTATATGATGGAAAATAGACCCGGGGGCCATAGGTTTCACTAGAGGCTTCTCTCAAGATAGCAAATAATACGGTGGGTGAACAAATTACTGTCGAGCAATTGGTAGAAAAGCGCAAAGTTATGACGATATCTAAGGTAATGATTATGAAATATAGGCATCACATCCGTGTCAAGTAGACCGAAACGATTTTGCATCTACTACTATTACTCGACACATCGATCAACTCCTGCCTGCATCTAGAGTATTAAGTTCATGAAGAACAGAGTAACGTATTAAGTAAGCTAGATGACATGATGTAGAGGAATAAACTCAAGCAATATGATGTAAACCCCATCTTTTTATCCTCGATGTCAACAATACAATACGTGCCTTGCTGCCCCTACTGTCACTGGGAAAGGACACCGCAAGATTGAACCCAAAGCTAAGCACTTCTCCCATTGCAAGAAAAACAATATAGTTGGCCAAACCAAACCGATAGTTCGAAGAGAATTACAAAGATACAAAATCATGCATAAAAGAATTCAGAGAAGATTCAAATAATGTTCATAGATAAGCTGATCATAAATCCACAATTCATCGGATCTCGACAAACACACTGCAAATGAAGATTACATCAGATAGATCTCTAAGAACATCGAGGAGAACATGGTATTGAGAATCAAAGAGAGAGAAGAAGCCATCTAGCTACTAGCTATGGACCCGTAGGTCTGTGGTAAACTACTCACGCTTCATCGGAAGGGCAGTAGAGTTGATGTAGAAGCCCTCCGTGATCGAATCTCCCTCTGGCAGGATGCCGGAAAAGGCCCCTAGATGGGATCTCGCGGGAACAGAAGGTTGCGGCGGTGGAAAAGTGTTTTCGTGGATGCTTCTGGTGGTTTCGGAATATATGTGAACATATAGGAGGCAGAATTAGGTCAGGGGAGTCACGAGGGGCCCACAAGGGGGGCACGCCCTACCCCTTGAGCGCGCCCTCCCCCCTTGTGACCGCCGCGTGGCTCTTCCAACCTGATCTCCAAGTCTCCTGGGTGTCTTCTAGTCCAAGAAAAATCATCACGAAGGTTTTATTCCGTTTGGACTCCGTTTGGTATTCCTTTTCTGTGAAACTCAAAAACAAGGAAAAAACATAAACGGACACTAGGCTCTAGATTAATAGGTTAGTCCCAAAAATAATATAAAATAGCATATTAATGCATATAAAACATCCAGAACAGATAATATAATTGCATGGAACAATCGAAAGTTATAGATACGTTGGAGACGTATCAGTACCCAAGTGAATGATTTGTTTTATTATACTAACGCATCTCACGAAGTCCCGTTAAGTTTTGTGTGATTGAAGTTTCCAAGTTTTGGATGCGATATCGATATGAGGAGAATAAGGACTGGCAATACCCTAAGCATGGGGATTCGGGATTCCCAAGGCATCCCAAGGTAATATTCAAGGAGGAAACAAACAACTAAGCTTGGGGATCCCCCGGAAGGCATCCCCTGTTTCGTCTTCAACATTATTGGTAACCTTACTTGGAGCTATATTTTTATTCATCACATGATATGTGTTTTGCTTGGAGCGTCATTTTATTTTGTTGAAATTTTCTTGCTGTTATTTAGAATAATGTTTTGTATCTTTTACTTCAATAAAAGTGTCAAGGATAGCCTTTACCATGCTCAATTTGCAAGTATATGAGTTGTTGTTTCAAATCAGAAAGTTTTCCATTCGTGCGTGAATTCTCTAGAAAAGTCAGAATGTGATAAAAACTTAAAATTTAGACACAATAAGCTATGATAAATTTTCTACAGCGTGGTAAATTTTCCAAAGAAAATTGAGTTAAATAAGTATGGATCCTTCTTCATCCTTTACAGAGTGCCGTGTTTAGACAGATTGCTGTTATGACTGCATTGTTTGCATATGTTTGCTTGATTCTATTTGAGGATAGGAGTATTAAATATGCAGAGGCATTTAGTATGCAATGTTAAATTATAATTTTAGTGATTTTTTATAGTTGGGTATGATAAGTCTTTGCATTGATTTATACTAACTTATCTTACGAGTTCTTGTTGAGTTTTGAGTGGATGATGTTTTTAAGAATTAGGAAAACCGTGATATGAGAAGAATGAAGAAGACACAAGAGCTCAAGCTTGGGTATGCCCAAGGCAGCCCAAGTTAATATACCAAGAAGTCTCAAGCATCTAAGCTCGGGGATGCCCCGGTAGGTAACCCACCTTTCTTCATCAACAATTATCGGTTAGTCTCGGTTGAGCCTAAGTTTTTGCTTCTTCGCATGATATGTGCTATTCTTGGAATGTCATTTTATTTTGTTTTGCTTAATGTTTTAATAAAGTACTCAGATCTAAAAAAATTAAATGAGAGAGAGTCCTCACATAGCTATCCATATACTTAACTACTCGCTTGATCTTCACTTATATCTTTCTAGTGTAGTTTGTCATTTACTCTTGTGCTTCACTTATATCCTATGAGTAAATTGTTGAATGAATTGAATATCATGAAGTTGAAATTATATGTTCATAGCATGCCTAGTAGTAGCTTCACATTTGGTTTAGAAAGTGAAATCTATGGAAGCTTGACAATCACAATATTGGTCATAGAAGCAATTCATGAATGATTAGTATAAGGAAGAGAACTTTCACATACAAATATATTATCTAAGACATATTTTATGATTGTGAATACCCACTAATTATTTTCAAACTTGAGCAAATTAGTTGAAGTTGGACAAGGAAGACAACGTAATGAGTTATGGTTGTGTATATTTGCATAGAAGTTATATTGTTATGGATCCTCCAACATGTGGTGTTTGCTTAGGATCTTTGCTAGCCAAAAATTCGTACTAAGTAGAGACACTACTTATGGATCCAAAAAAACTTGAAACTAGTTTCTTGCCATGAGTGTCCACCATATCTACCTATGGATTGAATACGATCCCTCAAGTAAATTGTCATCGGTGCAAAAAGCAATAAAAATTGCTCCTAAAATATAAGTGATCTTTTATTGCAAGGGAAAATAAGCGTTGTACGAACTTGTGATGGCAAACAAATAAAAGCGACGGACTGCATAATAAATGTTGCTATCATAAGGGGCAATATAATATGACGTTCCTTTGCATTAAGAGCTTGTGCATCCAAAAATAAAAAGCGCATGACAACCTCTGCTTCCCTCTGCGAAGGGCCTATCTTTTAGTTTTCAGTATTTACTTTTATGCAAGAGTCAATAGTATGCATTATCATTTCAACCTCAATTATTCTCTAGTTGGCAAGCATCATGTGGCGGGGAAAGATATAGGCACATATAGCCAGTCAAATATATTTGATCATGAATTATTATTGTTGACAATTATCTCTATGATAAATGAGTTGGGAGGCGAAACATTAAGTCCCTATCTTTCTCTCTGTTTGAGGGATGACATTTGTTATAAAAATATGCTTTGATTACTAGCAATCATAGAAGACTATATGATGATTGAGTATGTGGAGCTCTTACTTAGACTTTGTTGAATAAATTTAATTACAATTGTTTGGTGACCAAGAATATAGGTTGTTAATTTTCAAGAGAATGCCTTGTTTGAACGATAACATGTGAATTGATTGCTAATTTATCATGATGAGTTTTATGAGAAAAAGTTGTTGTTATGATGCTAGGAAAAGTGATTGAAATTATCATTGATCAAACTTATGCACTATGCTAGCATTCACACTTCATAAATTATTTCTTTTATCATTTACCTACTCGAGGACGAGCAGGAATCACTAGTACGCGTCGGTGCTATACAAACGGTTTTTAACCCCTTTCCGCGACGACATTTGGAACCGTCACCAAGTGAGTGTGGGCGATAGGGGGGTCCTTCCCACATGACCCAGAAATCGTCAGGGATAGGCCCTCCTGGGACACCAAATGAGCCCGTGTGCGATCGGGCGAGGCATCGAAACCCAATTATTTCCGTAGGTATATACATCCCACACGGTGAATCCCAGAAAAACATTTCCGTAGGTATGTACATCCCACACGGTGAATCCCAGAAAAACATTTCCGTAGGTATGTATATCACACACAGTCAATCCAAGGAATACATTTCTGTTCTTATGTACATCCCACACAGTCAATCCAGGGAAAACGTTTCCGTTTGTATGTATATCACACACAGTCTATCCAAGGAATACGTTTTTGTTCTTATGTACATCTCACACAGTCAATCCAGGAAAAACGTTTCCGTTCGTATGTACATCCCACACAGTTTTATGGATACGCTCGTGTGTGAAAGGTGTAACTATCACACACGCTCTGCCTTGGTTAACTGTTTGCTTTCATGAACTACATCACACACGATTTGATGTAGAAAACTGTGTGGCAATGGGCTATCCATCACAAGCGCTTTTACTGCCAGAACCATTTGCAAAGTTCCATGACCGTCTTTTCTCTTTTTATTTTTGCCTGTAATTTATTATTCGAATTGGAAATTTTGAAATATGAAACGTGCAATTCAAATTTTCAGCACAATGGTTCAACAACGAATCCATAAATAAAATTGCCAGTACAATATGTTCAGTAATTACAGGATTATGCAGCAATTAACTATGATGAACCACAATATTTAAAGGCGGTAAAGGTGAAGAGACAAGTGTAAATCATTTTGACTGCCGACGGTGTTGAAGAAGCGGAATGCCCATAATGTGCCTTCCTGCATGCCATAGGCACGAAGCACTTTTGTCCAACCCCTTGTGACGATCGCCCGCCCATCCTTCACCGCCTTCAGGAAGACTTCTAGAGCATTTTCATGGTAGAATGAGTTATATACTTTAACGTTAGTTACCTCCACTCCGGTCATGTAGTTTGCAAGGTAATCATCAGTAAATAGCTTCGGAAACCACTGAAAAGAGAAAAATATGAGATACTGAGGTCTAATAGAGTAACTTGTTGTGGGCAGGGGGAAAAGGCAACACATTACTTACCATCGTAAAGTTCACTGTTGTCTTCGACAAAGTGTAAATAAAGAGCTTAATTCCAATCACACGTTTCTTTCGCCTAACAATCTTTCTTAGTTTCCTCACTTGACGCTTGTTCATGAATATCTCATTGCTCCATACACAAAAGGGATCGAAGCGTGGATCAGTACCGCTCATATATGTACCTACAAGCAACCAGTAAATGTTAGAAGGTAAATTGAGATTGCACAAATGATGTAAAATACAACTAGCTATGTTCCTAAGTACAAGTATTTTTTTGAGATTTCAATATGAACTCATACAGATATATATAGAATTATAGATATAGTTTAGATTAGAATCTAAATTCACTCATTTTGCTCCTTATGTAGTCTATATTGGAATCTCTAAAAGTACTTATATTTAGGAATAGATGGTGTATAAAACATGTGATGCAGCTAACCTCGACGGCAAACAACAACATCGCCCATTGTAGCCCTGTGTAAGTACATGGAAAGCCAATGTTAACTACAACAGGGTTAACATCCACCAAAAATAGCAAATGGTAATAAAACGGCAGCGTCTGTAGTGATATGTTCATTGCGAAAGAGTAGCACGGTAGCAAAGGGACGGATTAAAAAATGGATACAACTGTTAATTGCAACAGACTTAACAACATCCTAATTCATGTTTTGTAAGTTTGTAGCCATTGAAATACAACTCTTAAAAAATGGATACAACTGTTAATCGCAACAGGCTTAATGGCCATTGAAACCGGTACTGATAAAAATGCAATTGGCAGAGTTAAACATCACAGGGCATGTGCTGCCAGAGCAGATAATGGCCCAGTTGTCTATAAAAAGGTAGGGAAAATACCTAAAACGTGTTAGGCATGTTTACTACAACATGCTTAATACATCGACCGTACAAAACATAGCCATTAATTGCAACCGGTATTGGTAAGATTGAACTCGTGAGTACATACTTGGTAAGTCCTGAGAGGTAGTTGTCGGGGCACTTCATCTTGGCCAGAGCCCGCCAAAAGTCAGTGGCGGCGAAGGCGAGCTGTTCCTCCAGGTCGAAGCATGGATCAGTGCCATTGACATGTGTACCTACGAGCAACCAGTAAATGGTAGAAGTTAAACTGCAATTGCACAAATGATGTGAAATACTGTAAGACATGGGATGCAGCTAACCTCGACGGCAAACAATAGCATCGGCCATTATGACCCTGCGTAAGTACATGGACAGGCATGTTAAGTAGAACCGGGTTAGCATCCACCAAAAATAGCAAATGGGCAGCATCTCTAGTATATCTTTATTGTGGAGAGTAGCATGGTAGCAAATGGACAGATTAAAAAATGGATAAAATTATTAATTGCAACAGGCATAACAACATCCTAAGTCATGTTTTGTAAGTTTGTAGCCATTGAAATACAATTGTTTAAAAATGGATTCAACTGTTGATTGCAACAGGCTTAATAGACATTAAAACCGGTACTGATAAAAATGCAATTGGCATAGTTAAACATCACAAGGCAGGTGCTCCCAGAGCAGAGAATGGCCCAGATGTCTATAAAAAGGTAGGGAAAGTAGCAAAAATGTGTTAGACATGTTTACTAGAACATGATTAATACATCGATCGTACAAAACATAGCCGTTAATTGCAACTGGTATTGGTAAGATTGAACTGGTGAGAACATATTTGGTAAGTCCTGAGAGGTAGCTGCTGGGGCACTTCATCTTGGCCAGAGCCCGCCCAAAGTCAGCGACGGCGAAGGCGAGCTGTTCCTCCGGGTCGAAGCGTGGATCAGTGCCACTGACATGTGTACCTACAAGCAACCAGTAAATGGTAGAAGTTAAACTGCAATTGCACAAATTATGTGAAATACTGTAAGACATGGGATGCAGCTAACCTCGACGGCAAACAACAACATCAGCCATTATGACCCTGTGTAAGTACATGGACAGGCATGTTAAGTACAACAGGGTTAGCATCCACTAAAAATAGCAAATGGGTAGCATCTCTAGTGATATCCCGAGTCATGTATTGTAAGTTTGTTGCTGGTATTGGTGAAATTGAGCTGGACATGGTAATATTTGAACATCACACAGTGTGCAGTACTGAAACAAACAAGGCACGAACATGCTTTATACATCAACCGTACAAATCATAGCCGTTGCAAGTGGTATTGGTAAGATTTAGCTAGTCAGATCTTACCTGTTAAGTCCTGGGGGTAGTCCCTGGGGGACTTCATCTGGGCCAGAGCCTGCACCATATCGGCAGCGGCGGCGGAGGCGAGGTGTTCCTCCGGGTCAACACGCACAGTGGCCATCGCGTGATGGACCGCCATCAGCTCCTGGCGGTGGGGATTTGGAGGCATGAGGATGTTCCGCAGGCGCCATTTAAGCAATCAGGCCAGGGCCGTGATAGAGATTGGTGGGTTACCTGATTGGATCCGAGCAGAACGTAGATGTGGTTGAAGCTACGGTTGCGGCGGCGATGATTTGAGATGCCAGTAGGGGGAGGCGCGAGGGGGGGATACTGAGGGTGGGGATGTGGTTGGAGGAATAAATTCAGAAATCGCGCGCCTAATGAAAATTTCGATGCGAAACTTGAAACTTGGGCGGGGGAAACAGACAATGCAGACAAAGCGCGTAAAATACTCGTGTGCGAGAAAAAAGAAAGTTGGCAGATCCCGTCTCCAAAAAAATGTACACGTTGACGGGGGGATGACCCCCGGGTAGGCCCAAGACGGCGAACGACGCTTCAAAAACACCGGGGCCAGCAACGCCCCTCAATCCAGGTCGCACTTGGCCGGGTTGCTCAACCCGACCAAGTCCCTCAACCCGGCCAGACTCCTCAACCCGGCCGCCCGGCCGGGTCCCTGTCCGGCTGCTCCAGCTGGCCTGCTATGCGAAGTCAACTACGGCGTCCCATCTGACACGACTCCGACAAGACGGCCATACTGCGATCACTGCTGCTGATAAAGCATACGCTGTTCGCTCGTCACAGACGTCATCATCTACAGTGTACTTTGTCCCCCGGGCATTGATTTATAAAATGCCCCAGGGACAAAACTTAGCCTAGCATGCAAGCAAGCATGGCTTGGAATGTAAGCTACACACTGTAGCTTACATCCCAAGCACACACCCATGCCTACATGGCGTACACCACAAGCTAGCCACATGATATAAGCTAGCTCACACCCATCCATCCAGGAGGATGGACTCCCACGGCCACAAGGCCACTCACGCACACACTTGTGCATACACATGCTCATACGCATAAGGCTCTCTACTGCCTTCTGTAATACATCTTCAGGAGCAACTTTGTACTGCCCGACATGTACACCGCATATATATTCAGACATGCAGGAGTAGGGGTATTATCTCTCCGGAGAGTCCCGAACCTGGGTAAATCACCGCGTGCTGTTTGCCCAATCCCGTCCCTTGACCTCCAAAGCAGTCTTGCCCTCACCACAAGCCACCTCGTGGCATCTGTCGTCTCGCGAACCCGCCCGCGAGATAACCCCGACACACGTGTACTTGATTTTTTCGGTCAATGGTACGCCTGGTTGATTAGGAAACATCGCACAGGTAACTGACTTATGGATCATTAACGCAAAAAACGCAAATGGGTACGTCACATAAACCGTGTGTTTTGTGATCTTCTAATGATTAACGCAAAAAAGCGCAGACGGGCACACATGCTAATCAACGCTCAAAGCCCTCAAAGGATGCTCTTACCGACATTGTACGTTAATACTACAAACTTAAAGTACTACTGGTAATTTGCTCTAATACTACAAACTTAAACTACTTCTCACATGCTGCCATCTGGGCATGCTGGCCAGACGCCGGTGTTCTCCTTCTCGGCCTTGTAGGTGGCAGCCCACCGTGCTTCGATCTCCGCCAAGCTCTCCTCACCTTGTCGTCGGCCTCGCCGTCTTCGTCATCATCACGGCGTCGCCGTCGTCTCTCAGCGCTTGGGGCTCGACATCGACACGGCCCCAAGGAGACCGCGTAGGGCGGCGCGTCCTCATCAGCGGCCTCGCCGTCTTCTTTGTCATCATGGCGTCGCCGTCGTCTCTCCGGTAGCGCTCGGGACCCGACATCGACACGTCCCCGGGGTGACCGCGCGAGGCGGTGCGTCCTCGCCGTCGGCCTCGCCCTCTTCATCATCACCGCCACGACGTCGCTGCCATTTGTCCGGCGGCGCTCGGGGCTCGACTTCACCATGCCCTCGGCGCACACATGTGGGGCCGCGCGTCCCCGTCTTCTGACTCCGTTCGTGCGCATGCGCGCCGCATCCGGCCTCCTCGACCTACGGCGTCTCTCTGCCCCTTGCACCATCTCCACAATGGCCTGGTTCTCCACCACCATCAGTGCTCGGCAGCGCCTTCTCTGTCCGCGACTCGTGCTGCTGCTCGCCTTCCTGCTCGTGCCCCAAACACCATTCAGATGCTAGCCATACGTTGCCCATACGCATCCCTGATACATGGTCATTGCATTGCCTATACACTGCTCATATGATGGTCGGGTAATCTTGCACTGGCCGAATAATGGCTATTCACTACCCATGCATTAGTCAGCTTCAACTTGGTCATTGCCTTGCCTGTACATGACGCATACATCGGTCAGGTGCTCCTACCTCGTATGCTTCCCCGTCGGTCATCGCTCCTCCACTAGCGAGCACCTCCACACGGCCACGGCTGTCTCCATCCGCGCGTCCCGCCTGCGCCTCGCCCGGCCACCTGCCGGCTCCGCGCGCGTCAGCTGCTCGCTGGCTTCGACCCGGACGCCCTGGCTTCGCCTACGCACCAAGCCGCGCTCGCGCCGCTCCCGCGCCCGTTCGCCGGGTCACCGCGAGCCAGCCTCCCCGGCCGCCGTCTCTCGCGCGCGGGCTGCTCCGACCTGGCCGCTGGCTCCCACGCCCCGTGTGGCCCCGCGCCCTGCTCGTCTACTCCCGGCCGCCCCGTCCCGGCTTCGCCCGGACCCGGCCGGCGGGTCGCCGACGACCAGGCCTCCGGCTCCTCGCGTCGGCCCGGGCGCCCCGCACCATCTGGCGTCCGCCTCCTCCGCGAACCCGGCCCCGGCCGGCTCCTGCTCCGCCCGCGCCGTGGCCGGCTCCGTCTCCAGCCGGCTCCACCTCTGTCCGGCTCCCCTTCGCCGTCCCACGTGCCTGAGCCCGACGCGCCTGGCCGTCTCCAACCGCTGCACTGCACGCAATCACCCACGGATGCCCCCGCTCCTCCGTGCCGCTCCTCGCCGCTGCGCCGGCGCGCCAGCCTCGTTTCCCCGCGCCCGTGCCCCCGCGCCGGCTTCGGGTCCCCACCGGGTTGTCTCCGCTCGCGGCCGGGTGCCCCGCACCGGCCGGCTCCGGGTCGCCTCCTGCCCACCCTCACGCTGCCTCCTGCCCCGCACGCGTGCCGCGCCTCCTCCTCCTATCGGCGTCCGCGCTCCCCTCTGCCACCCGGCCGCCGGCTTCTGCCCGTGACCCGGCCACCTGCCGGCTCCGCGCCGTCTTCGGCTACTCGGTAGCTGTGGGCGGCTCCTCATGCAGAGAAGAAAAGAAACAGAAAGAAAAGAGATGTGCCCAAGCCGGCTATAAAATAAAAGAGAAAAATTACTCCGGAAAAGAAAAAAGAAAAAGGAGATATGTCCGGCTGCTCCAGCCGCGACCTACCCGCGTCACCGTCTGGCCGCCCAGTCCGCCTACCGGCTTCGACACCTGGCCGGCTGGGGGCCCGACCCGTTCGCTCGTCTGCCTCGACGCCGGCTGCGCCAAGCCGATCCAGCCGTCAGTCCGCCTCGACGCTCGTTTGGTCGGACCCGACCGGCTGGGACCCCCCTTCGAGCACCCGGAGGCTCGAAAGCTACCCCCAGTGGTTGTGTCGGCGCGCTAGCGCCAAGCCGCGCCGGCTGTCATCGACAATCTCCACCTCGTCTGCGTCAAATCAATGTGAGCTCCTCACCCGTTTATTTTTGCACCACATGCAAAACCAAATAACCCCAAGCAACCCTCGGGGACCACCTGCGCCTTTATTACAGTTGCATCACTATTCGCCCCGGCGCCGGCTAGTCTCGGCCCGGAGGCTGGCCGCTCGGCCCGATACGTTCGTTCCCGCAGACGGCTTAGTAGCGCATACGGTACCAAAGGTCCACTCTCAGCCACAGACCGCAGTGCGGCTGTCCGGCAAGCGAGAGCAAAAGCTGGAGGTCACCCCACGCGAAAACGTCCGGGAAAAGACGGCTTTGGCAACCCGGCCGTTTCCTTTATGAGTATCTACTCGGTCGAATCTGCTCCTGTTGTCCGAGTACTGTACGCTCCACTCCGCGGCCACTCTTCGTAACAGCTAAAGGCCGGCTCCGAGCTGTCGACCTAACAAGAGGCAAAGCCAAAGAGCGGAGGGGGCATGAAAAAGACTCAAGGGTGCTCGGACGAAACCGAGTCGGCACCCTCCGCATAAAACTTACAATGCTGAAAGCAAACATTTGATATATATCTGCGGGGACTAACTTTGCCTTTTGCACGATCATCGCTGAGGGGAACCCCCTCCTCGCCTGGAGACTCGGAGGCCACACGCGGGTTGCGGGCCCGACGCCGGCCGCAACCGGCGTTTCCATCGCCGCTGTCCATATCATCAACAACAAGACCCTCCGGCCGACTCTTTGAGTCGCCCGGAGGCTACACCCAGTGGGTGCGCTCGCGCGCCCCCACTCAGCCGGCACACTCCGTGTCCGCGCCCAGCAGGGCCCCGTGCCCTCCAGCCGGCGGACTCCGCGTCCGCGCCCAGCACCCTCGACGTCACCATCGGCTTCATCAACAACAGCAAAGACCCTCCGCCCAACTTTTCCAAGTTGCCCGGAGGCTCGGAGGCTACACCCAATGGGTGCGCTCGCGCGCCCCCACTCAGCCGGCGGACTCCGCGTCCGCTCCCGGCAGGGCCCCGCGCCCCTCAGCCGGCGGACTCCGCGTCCACGCCTGGCACCCTCGACGTTACCGTCGGCTTCTTCAACAATGGCAAGACCCTCCGCACAACTTTTCCAAGTTGCCCGGAGGCTCGGAGGCTAAACCCAGTGGGTGCGCTTGCGCGCCCCCACCGGAAGCAAGCCGCGCCGGCTGCGGTCCGCTGCCGGCCGTCATCGACATCTACTGCTTCATAGACACCCGCTAAAACCCTCCGCGCAACTTTTCCAAGTTGCTCGGAGGCTCGGAGGCTACTGACGGGGGGATGACCCCCGCGTAGGCCCAAGACGGCGAACGACGCTTCAAAAACATCGGGGCCAGCAACGCCCCTCAATCCAGGTCGCACTTGGCTGGGTTGCTCAACCCGACCATGTCCCTCAACCTGGCCAGACTCCTCAACCCGGCCGCCCAGTCGGGTCCCTGTCCGGCCTGCTACGCAAAGTCAACTACGGCGTCCCATCTAACACGACTCCGACAAGTCGGCCATACTGCGATCACTGTTGCTGATAAAGCATACGTTGTTCGCTCGTCACACGCGTCATCATCTACAGTGTACTTTGTCCCCCGGGCATTGATTTATGAAATGCCCCAGGGAAAAAACTTAGCCTAGCATGCAAGCAGCATGGCTTGGAATGTAAGCTACACACTGTAGCTTAGATCCCAAGCACACACCCATGCCTACATGGCGTGCACCACAAGCTAGCCACATGATATAAGCTAGCTCACACCCATCCATCCAGGAGGATGGACTCCCACGGCCACAAGGCCACTCACGCACACACTTGTGCATACACATGCTCATACGCATAAGGCTCTCTACTGCCTTCTGTAATACAGCTTCAGGAGCAACTTTGTACTGCCCGACATGTACACCGCATATATATTCAGACATGCAGGAGTAGGGGTATTATCTCTCCGGAGAGCCCCGAACCTGGGTAAATCACCGTGTGCTGTTTGCCCAATCCCGTCCCTTGACCTCCAAAGCAGTCTTGCCCTCACCACAAGCCACCTCATGGCATCTGTCGTCTCGCGAACCCGCCCACGAGATAACCCCGACACACGTGTACTTGATTTTTTCGGTCAATGGTACGCCTGGTTGATTAGGAAACATCGCATAGGTAACTGACTTATGGGTCATTAACGCAAAAAACGCAAATGGGTACGTCATATAAACCATGTGTGTTGTGATCTTCTAATGATTAACGCAAAAAAGCGCACACGGGCACACATGCTAATCAACGCTCAAAGCCCTCAAAGGATGCTCTTACCGACATTGTACATTAATACTACAAACTTAAAGTACTACTGGTAATTTGCTCTAATACTACAAACTTAAACTACTTCTCACATGCTGCCATCGGGGCATGCTGGCCAGACGCCGGTGTTCTCCTTCCCGGCCTTGTGGGTGGCAGCCCACCGTGCTTGGACCTCCGCCAAGCTCTCCTCACCATGGCGTGCGGCCTCTTTTTTCTTGCGGCGGCGGGACTCTCTTTTCTTGACTGTTTTCTCCCTTTTCCGCTCCTTCTATGCGGGTTTGGCCGCCTCTAGATCCACCACCCATTCGTCCATGGAAGCCTCAAAGTCCGCCCATGTAACTGTCTGGCCGCCGGCGGCGATGAACACGGCGCGGCGAGATGCCATCGCTTCCTTACCATGTGTGCGGTCGTGGGCGGCGAGGAACACGCGAGGCGGGATGCCATCGCTTCCTAACCAGTTACTGTGCGCCGCGGTGCCACGGACGACGCCTGGAGAGAGCTCTGGGCCGGTGGGGCCGGGCAGTCGTACAGTGCGGTGGTATTCAAGAGCTCAATGACAAACGACAACAGAAATTTGGCTTCCCTTACAATTTTGCTCGTTCATTATCGCACATGGTTCATCTCCGTCACTTCCAGAAACAGTGTGCACTGAGCCTATTGTGTGTTGCGTTATGATTGGCCGGAACCCCAGCCACGCGGATCGCGCGTGTGCACCGTGGGATGCGCCGCGATCGAACGACAATCTATGTTCCTCACATCACACCCGTGCACCTGTAGCTAGATTGGATTTATATGCGCTAAATGCCTAGAAAATGCACATAATCCCCTAAATATGGTAAATGAGCCCGGAAAAATGTCAAATTTGAACACATTGCATTTGAGGCGGTATGTTGATCATTGGAAAAAATTGAATGACAAACTAGGACGAAAATTTGGATTCCCCTTCAATCTTGGGGATTTCCCTCTCGAAAGCATGGAACTTCCTTGGTGATGGTTCGATTTATGAAGGGCGTGCATGACGACATAAGCCAAACCTTCTGAATTTTTTACCAGGGCATGGTGAGGTCATACCATGTCACGATGCCAGGTGTCATGTTTTTAAGCATTTATTTCATTTTTTCTATAGTTGAAAATCCAACAAACAAACATTTGTGGTTGACTATTGCCACACATTTCATCGAAATATCTATCCATTCCTTGTAAAAGGCATGAGAATTTACTAAATGGCACGAGCATGGTTTTCCAGGCCATTCTTGTGGACCCTTTCATGCACCGTGTCAGTGTCAAAACCGGCTGATCTCAGGTAGGGGGTCCCGAACTGTGCGTCTGAGGATCGAAGGTAACAGGAGATGGCGGACATGATGTTTTACCCAGGTTCGGGCCCTCTTAATGGAGGTAATACCCTACTTCCTGCTTGATTGACTTTGATGAGTATAGGGGTTACAAGAGTTGATCTACCTCAAGATCGTAATGGCTAAACCCTAGATGTCTAGCCTGTATGATTGTTGCGATAATCTCTATGGACTAAACCCTCCGGTTTATATAGACACCGGAGGGACTAGGGTTGTACAGAGTCGGTTCATAGAAGAAGGAATCTACACATCTGGACGCCAAGCTTGCCATCCACACAAAGGAGAATCCCATCCGGACACGGGGGAAGGCCTTCCGTCTTGTATCTTCATGGCCCATCAATCCGGCTCACAACACAAGGGTCGGACTGTCGAGGACCCCTTAGTCCAGGACTCCCTAAGTAGCTCCCGAACCCGTCTTCAATGACGAGGTATTCGGCACGCAGCTTGTCTTCGGCGTTGAAGGGCGGGTTCTTCCTCCGAATACTTCAAAGCAGTTTTCTGAACATGAGAACTGTATCCATCTCTGTATAATAGTTACAACCCTCAACCACAAGGGCACAATACTTAATCAAAATAAGGCATGTCTATTGACAGATTTTTCGGCGAAATGTTACGTCTGGCCCCTTTATTATTTCGAACCGTTTTCGGCCTCCCGCTTTGCGTTTCGAGACGCAGCCTCCAGTGACACGCCTTGTCAAAGCAGAGATCGTGTCCCCGTATTGCGGGATTCTCATCAATGCGGGCCTGGGTAATCCAACCGTGCCATTCGCACGACCCCTTGGGAATAGGCGAGTTTTAAGGCTTGGGGGGGCGCTTGATATTCACAGCCTATATAAGTGGATAAAGATCCATCTTTCCATCCCACACCTGCTTCTTTCCTCTGCCTCCCCATCCTCGAGCTCCAGCTCCCAAGTTCCAATCTTTCCCTCTGCCCCCAACTCCTCCGGCCATGGCTGGATCCGGCTCTCAAGGCAAGTGGATGGCCTCTCCATCACGGAGAAGGACATCAAAGAGCTACGGGAGGCAAGGTACTTGACTGCGGAGATCACGCATAGGCTCCCTGCCCCGAAGCAGGTCATCCCCACTCCGGAGCCCAGTGAAAGGGTGGTATTCATCCCCCACTTCCTCCGCGGACTAGGGTTTCCCCTCCACTCCTTTGTTCGCGGTCTCATGTTCTATTACGGGCTAGATTTTCATGATCTAGCCCCAAAATCCTTCCTTCACATCTCGGCGTTCATCGTCGTGTGTGAGGCATTCCTCCTCATCCCCCACACTTCTGCCTGTGGCTCAAGGCCTTCAACGTGAAGCCGAAGGTGGTCGACGGGCAGCACACGGATTGTGGTGGCGCCATGGTGAGCAAGCTCCCCAACGTTACCTGGGCCAAAGGGGCCTTTGTGGAGACTGTCAAGACATGGCAGCAGGAGTGGTTCTACATCACCGAACCCCGCGTCACCAAGTGGGCAGCCGCTCCTGCATTCAGATCCGGACCCCCGCTGTGGCTCGTGTCGTGGACCACCAAGGGTGTGGATTGGGGATCGTCCGACGCGGTGTTGATGCTGCTAAATCGCATCAAAAGTATCATAGAAAAGGACACCAGCCTCACTGACGTGATCCAGGTGATGCTCGTCCGCCGAACCCTTCCCTGCCAGCGACAGCCTCTGCATATGTGGGAGTTCAATCCAGAAGGACCGTGGACCCTGTAGTGATTCTTCGGCACGACGCACAAAGAGATCTGGAAGCTGCTCTTCAAGGCCCAGAAGTCGTGGCCAAAGACGTCCGATGACATCGGCCTTGACTGCAATCATCCGGCCTCCCCGGTGAGTGTTAAATTTTCGAACATAACTTAGTTCGTCAATCCAAGGGGGGCACTGAGAATTCCATCCTCTAAAGAGGGCTGGACAAATAAAGCGGAGCGGATCAGGTGTCCGCCTCCACTCCCCGAAAACCTAGCTAATCCTCTGCTAATGAGGATGTTGGTCCCGGCGCCATACCAGGCGCCGGTGAAGAAGGACAAGAAGAAAAAGGGCGAGGAGGCCGATAATGGCCTCCACCACAAAGGTACTTATGACGCTATGTCCGGAGGGACCGAGGCCCCCTCCTCCCACGAGGGAGACGAAGATGAAGAGGAGGAGGAAGAAGATGATCCTCCTCAGAAGGGGAAGAAGAGGGCGGCCTCCGTAGATACGGAGGTGGAGGCGTCCAAGAGGGGGGGAGATATCCCTCTCGGATGGCTCGGATTCGGACACCGAAGCCATCCCCAAGCGCCGCCCCCGGGCCAAGCCCCTAGCCGAATCGTAAGTATCTAAGGATGCTTTACATACATCAATCTTTTATGAATTGTGGGAATAATATTGAATCCTGCGTTTCAGTCATGCCCGCGGTCTCCCCCAACTATCCTCATCTTCGGGGAACTCTCTAGCCCCGGAGATGATGGAGAGCGAGACGCCTTCGTGCGCCTCCCCACCACATACTGCGGACGATACCGAGGTGTTATCCCAAAGGACCTCTCCGAGCCTCGGAGAGGTGCGGATGACCATCGAGACGGCACCAGAGGGTAATGCCTCGGCTGCCGAGGATATGGGGGGTGCAACCCCCATGGAGACTGATGACAGGGGCCCTCGACCGTCTAGCCCCTAGCCGAATACCACTCCGGAGACGCAAGTGGCTCCGGAGCTGAATGAGCGGCCCCCTTCGAAGGAGGGGGGAGAGCCTACTCCGATGGCGACCTCCACTAATCCGGAGGCGCCGAACACTCTGATGGACGCACTGCAAAGTGCGTCCGTCTTGGAGGAGCACCTACGGTGGTTGAGAGGGTTCAGTCCGCCAAAAGCGGGCTGAACGAAGCTTTTGCCAGCCTACTGACGGGCTTCGAGGTATGCGATGTAATATTTTTAGCCGCTTTTTATATGAAAAATATGCCTGTGTATAGATAGTAGCCCCTGAGACTCTGTTCGGCTTTCGAAGAACGGCGAACAGAGGATCAATTAATATTCGCAGGAAATAACGTACTTATCTATTTGGAAAAACAAGCTTCACTGTTAGTGGCGACCGCCCAGGCCGCTGAGGTTTTTGAACTGAAGCGGAGACTACAACTGGATGGTAAGGACATTGTCCTTGTTAACAAGCGGCTCGACGAGGCACAAGGTATGTTTCAAATATCTCGTTGATGCCTGTATTGATATGCAAACTCTGAGTGAAGCTCATGCACTGCTATGTGCATGATTATAGGCGGTGCTGCTGAGGTCGAGACCCTCAGGGGTGATCTTGCCCGGGCCAAGGAGCAGGCAAGGGTAAGCAAAGCGGCCGCTGATACAACAACTGCGGATTTGCAGTTCGAACAGGCCCCCCGCCGCCAGTACAAGGAGCGGGTGGCCGAAGTAGAGCAAGAACTCAAGACGTCGCCCGCAAGTGCGAGTCCATAGAGGAGGAAAATAAAGCCCAGGTGGCCGAGCTCACCGAGGCCCTTCAATTATGTGCATTAATGCCTAGGAAATGCACATAATCCCCTAAATATGGCAAATGAACCCGGAAAAGTGCCAAATTTGAACACGGTGATTTGCAGGTTGTATGTTCATCATAGAAAAAAAACTCGTGGACAAAGGACAAAGGAAATCTGGACCCCCCTTCAATCTTGGTGATTTCCCCCTCGAAACCATGAAACTTCCTCGGTGATGGTTCATTTTATGAAAGGCGTGCATGATAACATTTTTACCAGGGCACGGTGAGGTCATAACATGGCACCACACCAGGCGTCATGTTTTCCAAGCATGTATTTCATTTTTGTATAGTTGTTAACCCAGTAAATGACGCGTTTATGGTTGACTATTGCCACACATTTCCTTGAAATATCTGCCCATTCCTTGTAAAAGGCATGAGAATGTACTAAATAGCACGAGCATGGTTTTCCAGACCGTTCTTGTGCACCTTTTCATGCACCGATTGTTCAAATTTGAATTATGTGCATAATTAATGCCTAGAAAATGCACAGAATCCCCTAAATATGGTAAATGAGTTCGGAAAAATGTCAAATTTGAACACGTTGCATTTGAGGCGGTATATTGATCGTTGGAAAAAAAACTGAATGACAAACTAGGACAGAAATTTGGATTCCCCTTCAATCTTGTTGATTTCCCTCTCGAAAGCATTGAACTTCCTCGGTGATGGTTCGATTTATGAAGGGCATGCATGACAACATAAATCAAACCTTCTCAGCTTTTAACCAGGGCATGGTGAGGCCATACCATGGCACCATGCCAGGCGTCATGTTTTTCAAGCACATATTTCATTGTTCTATAGTTGATAACCCAGTAAATGCCGCGTTTGTGGTTGACTATTGGCATGCATTAAATTGAAATCTCTGCCCATTCCTTGTAAAAGGCTTGAGAAATTATTAAATATGACGAGTATGGTTTTTCCAGGCCGTTGTTGTGCACCTTTTCAAGCACCAATTGTTTGAATTTGAATTATGTGCATTAATGCCTACAAAATGCACATAATCCCCTAAATATTGTAAATGAACCCGGAAAAGTGTCAAATTTGAACATGGTGATTAGCAGGATTTATGTTCATCGTAGAAAAAAACTCATGGATGAAGGACAAAGGAAATTTGGATTCCCAATCAACCTCGGTGATTTACTATCGCACACGATTCATCTCCGTCGCCTCTGCGAACCGTGTGTGTTCACTCACACATGCAGAAGGGAAAAGAAAACCCTCGCTCACTTTGTCCCAACTCACTCGCCACGGACACCTCCGCAACTCTGCACCCTAAGCTCGACGGCTGTTGGCGGTGGGCGTAGGTCGCGCTCGAAACGGCACGAGATCTTGCCCCTACCGCTTTCCGCCGCCTATCTGCACCGACATTCTAAACTCTAGTTGACTGGGGTTTTCTGCAGGATTGGGCCGGGGATTTTTCTCATGGAGAAGGTAATCAACTTAATTAGCAAAATATTGACTCATCTCTTATCGCAGTCCGTCCGTCGCTGTTAATCAACCGGCGGAAATTGCCATGGAATCATTTTAGTTCTAGCTGATTCGTGGGTGTTCATTCATGTGTCCACAGTGCGAGCACAAATCGGGCAACTGTGGGCGTGGCCAGTCGGAAACGAAGTTCTATTTGACCATTCCGGATGACTTCAGGGAGTGCTCGGTATGTTCAATCTCAACCTACCACGGTAGGCATGGCCTAAATTTGTTAACATATACCGTCTGTTGCTACATTATCTATATATTTGCATCAAATCTTTGTTACATTATCTATTTTTAATTCTATATTTTTGTACTTTTCTTTCATCTATATATTGATCTGTTCTATCAGTTACTCCCATATTTGCATCTTGCTCTTTTATTTCAATATATATAATTTACGATCTTAATTTTCATTTCAAGCAGTACATCCCTTGCTTTGCAAGAACAGGAGTAGAAGGAAATCTTGGGCTTTACTTTGCTGACGACACCCAGGATGTCATATTGACAACGCAGCATGGATTTACAATGACGGTTAGCGTAAAACTTGATAAAGATGGTCACTCCTATTTTAATGCGGACCTTTGGAGAAAAATGTCTAAGTGTTATGAACTGAAAGCTGGCAATAAAATTCTAGTGCGTGCACCACAGCCTGGTCTAATTAACATGGATGTTTACTTCCCGAACGTCATTAGCCGATCAAATTCTGATCGAGGTTAGTGTCCTTTCAACTTTCTCCATGCTGTCATATTACTATTTAAGCAACCAATTGATCACTACTTAAGCAACCAATTGTGATATCATATTCTGACTCCGTTCCTAGGCAGTAACAAATTCTATTTACCAATTTATGCACACTATATATTCTTCTGCCATGTTTTGAATAAATAATACCTTTCCAGCTTTTAAGCAGGATATGTTGGATGCATAGTGAACAATATGTATGTTACTAAGCGTACCAAATTTCACTGGAAGGACTTGAAGCATGTCATAAACTTTGTTGATAAACTGACAAAGATAGCACAACGTATGAATGCTGGATTTTGGATGGGATTAATTAGACCTATGGTGCACACACTGAGCAAGACCAATTATGTGCACAGAACGCTGGTAAAAAGTCTTATTTTAATGTTGATGCTCATAAACTATATATATCTTCAATGATATGTTACAATTGTTTTTTATTCTACATG
Organism: Aegilops tauschii subsp. strangulata; assembly: GCF_002575655.3. Lineage (NCBI taxonomy): Eukaryota > Viridiplantae > Streptophyta > Magnoliopsida > Poales > Poaceae > Aegilops > Aegilops tauschii. The sequence continues at coordinate 179,055,793 of NC_053041.3, forward strand.
TCAACAGAAATTGCCCCCTGTAGCAGTTCCTGGATCGATTTCCCGGCGTGGTCGAATTACACTTGTACCCGCTAATAACGCCAAAGTGATTGCAAGGTACTGCATTTCCCGCAGAAATGGAACCATTCAAATTAACAAGTTCTCGCTTCTCGTGGCAATGCATTCATATTGGAAAATTGGAGACATTGTTCTACTCATGCTCTACCAAGGCACAGGAGGGCTCTTCCTTTTCATTAACGAGATGTCGAGTCACCGTGATCAAGCTGTTTCCAGTGGATAGTTGTGGTTGTTGGCCCCAGCCTCTTAAAATGTGCTAGCTTTTACTATATAGATATGGACCATATGGTTGTTGGCCCTTAGCCTCTTAAAATGTGATAGTTGTTACTATGTTAAGTATGTAGATATGGACCATATGGTTGTCAAAACTGTGTTACGAAGATCCTCCTTTTGTCGAATAGTGTAACCACTATATATATGTTACTCAAATGCTGTTACCCAAGTTCATAAATTTTCATGGACAGTATTAGTATTGTACACAGTCCATTGAGTTTAAGCGTGTGCCCGATGTCCAGAAGGCATTTGCATATTAACTGTCCATATTGCAAATTCAAACACATGTTAACATAAGGAAATGTATGTGTAACATACTAATCATCGCACACGAGTACTCGCAGATGCATCGTGTGCAATACTACTAGCCACCGCAAGCAACTAGTTTTCATTTTTCAAAGTTTTTTGTACACACAGAATCGCACACGAAGTAACTGCATTGACCGTTTGTGTTGTAATTTCTCACCGCAAACAGTTCATCCAAGTCGGGTGTTTGCCACATATCACACACATCTTGTTTACACGACTCGTTTGTGTTATTTTGGCTCATCGCTAACAGTTCATCCATGTGAACTGTATGCCGCATATCACACACATCTTGTTAAGTTGAACCATTTCTGTTGTGTTCCCTAATCGAAAACAGTTCGTCCGAGTGAACCGTATGCCGTATATTGCACACACATTGATTTGGCTGCCCGTTTCTGTTGTTCTACCTCATCGCAAATAGTTCGAATGGATTAACCGTGTGTCCTGCAACGCACACACATTGATATGGCTGCCCGTTTCTGTTGTTCTGCCTCATCGCAGAAAGTTTGATCGATTAACCGTGTGCCCTGCATCGCACACGCAACTAAAATCTGAACCGTGTTTGATGGCTCCACCATCGCAAATGTTTTGCACCTTTTTTGACGTTTTTTTACACCACCGTTTTCGATTATTGCATCACACACAGTTTCGGCAAAGGGTCTCTGATCGTAGTGTCGCATTAGCAGTATCCTGCAGTAGTGAATTAAGCTTGGGGATGCAGATACGTCTCCAACATATCTATAGTTTATGAAGTATTCATGCCATGTTTACAACAATTCTATATGGTTTTGGTATGATTTGAATGGAACTAACCCAGACTGTGACGCTGTTTTCAGCAGAACTACCGTGGTGTTATTTTTTGTGCAGAAATAAAAGTTCTCCAAATGCAGTGAAACTTTTTGATGATATTTTTGGAACAAAAGAGGCACTAGAAGCTTCGTGGCAGGACCAGAAGGTGAAGGATGTGGCCACTACACTAGGGCACGTCAGGGGCATAGGGCGCGCCCTGGTGGGTAGTGGGCCCCTCGAAGCCCATCTTGACGTGAGACTGACGCCAAAAAATCCTATAAATACATAAACCCTAGAAATAATCCTAGATGAGAAGTTCCGCCGCTGCAAGCCTCTGTATCCATGAAAACTCAATCTGGAGCCCGTTCTGGCACCCTGCCGGAGGGGAAAGTAATCACCAGAGGCCATCTTCATCATCCCGGCGGCCACCATGATGAGGAAGGAGTAGTCCACCCTCGGGGCTGAGGGTTTGTACGAGTAGCTATGTGTTTGATCTCTCTCTCTCTCTCGTGTTCTTGATTTGGCATGATTTTGATGTACCACGAGCTTTGTTAATATAGTTGGATCATATGGTGTTTCTCCCTCTCTATCTTGTTGTGATGAATTGAGTTTTTACCTTTGAGGTTTCACTATTATCAGATTCTGAGTTTTTACCTTTGAGGTTTCACTATTATTGGATTGAATACATTTATGGATTTGAGAACACTTGATGTATGTCTTGCATATGAATACCCGTGGTGACAATGGGGTATTATATTGATCCACTTGATGTATGTTTTGGCACTCAACTTGCGGATTCCCAAGGTGACATTGGGGTAATCTATGCATAGGGGTTGATGCACATTTTCGTCCTACTTTCTCTGATAGAAATCTTGGGGCACTCTTTGAAGTTCTTTGTAATGGATTGAATATTATGAATCTGAAGTTGTTTGATGCATATCGTATAATCAACTCACGGGTACTTGTGGTGACATTGGAGTATCTAGGTGACCTTAGAGTTGGTTGATGTGTATCATATGGTGTTATTTTAGTACAAACTCTAGGGCAGTTTGTGACACTTATAGGAATAGCTCAATAGATCGATTGGAAAAGATAACTTTAAGGTGGTTTCGTACCCTACAAACAATTTCATCTTATGTTCTCCGCTAGATAAGAACTTTGGAGTGATTCTTTGTCGCACGTTGAGGGATTGTTATATGAATCAACCAGGTTAGCATTGTTGAGAGATTGCACTAGTGAAAGTATGTACCCTAGGCCTTATTTTCAAGCATTGCAATACTGTTTGTGCTCACTTTTGTTACTTGCTACCTTCCTGTTTTTTATTGTTCCTATTACAAAAACCTATATCTACTATCCATATTACACTTGTATCTCCATTGCTTCGCCGAACTAGTGCGCCTATACAATTTACCATTGTATTTGGTGTGTTGGGGACATAAGAGACTCTTTGTTATTTGGTTGCAGGGTTGTTTGAGAGAGACCATCTTCATCCTACGCCTCCCACGGATTGATAAACCTTAGGTCATCCACTTGAGGGAAAATTGCTACTGTCCTACAAAACTCTGCGCTTGGAGGCCCAACACGGGCCTACAAGAATAAGTTGTGTAGAAGACATCAACCCACGGATACTTCGCGTTGGGTGCAAGTATTTGTTATTTTGTGTGCAGGTGTTGTTAACGAGGTGTCATACGTCTCCAACGCATCTATAATTTATGAATTATTCATGCCATGTTTACAACAATTTTATATGGTTTTGGTATGATTTGCATGGAACTAACCCGGACTGACACTGTTTTCAGCAGAACTACCGTGGTGTTGTTTTTTGTGCAGAAATGAAAGTTCTCCAAATGAGCTGAAACTTTTTGACAATTTTTTTGGAACAAAAGATACCCCCGAAGCTTCATGGAAGGACCAGAAGCTGAAGGAGTAGGGCACAAGACACCGGGGCGCGCTAGGGGGCCCAGGTGCGCCCTGGTGGGTTGTGCTCACCTCGAGGCCCATCTTCGCGTGAAACCGACGCCAAAAAATCCTATAAATAAAGAAACCATCAGAAATAACCCTAGATCAGAAGTTCCACCGCCGCAAGCCATTGTAGCCATGAAAAACAATCTAGACCCCATTCCCGCACCCTGACGGAGGGGGAGATCATCACCAGAGACCATCTTCATCATCCCTATGGTCTCCATGATGAGGAGGGAGTAGTCCACCCTCGGGGCTGATGGTTTATACCAGTAGCCATGTGTGTAATCTCTCTCTCTATCTCTCTCGTGTTCTTGAGATGGCATGATCTTGATGTATCGTAGGCTTTGTTAATATAGTTGGATCATATGGTGTTTCTCCCTCTCTATCTTGTTGTGATGAATTGAGTTTTCCCTTTGAGATTTCTTTTTTATCAGATTGAATACTTTTATGGATTTTAGAACACTTGATGTATGTCTTGCTATGAATACCCGTGGTGACAATGGGGTATCATATTGATTCACTTGATATGTTTTTTGGCACTCAACTCGCGGATTCCCAAGGTGACATTGGGGTAATCTATGATAGGGGTTGATGCACGTTCTCGTCTTTGTTTCTTTGGTAGAAATCTTGGGGCACTCTTTGAGGTTCTTTGTGTTGGATCGAGTATTATGAATCGTAAATTGTTTGATGCATATCGTATAATCAACTCACAGATACTCACGGTGACATTGGAGTATCTAGGTGACATTAGAGTTGGTTGATGTGTATCATATGGTGTTATTTTAGTACAAACTCTTGGTTAGATCAATCGGAAAGAATAGCTTCGTGTTATTTTAGTACGAACTCTAAGATAGATTGATCGGAAAGAATAGCTTTGAGGTGGTTTCGTACCGTACAAATAATTTCTTCTTATGTTCTCTGCTAGATAAGAACTTTGGAGTGATTCTTCATCACACGTTGAGGGATGGTTATATGTTCCAATTAGATTAGCATTATTGAGAGATTGCACTAGCAAAAGTACGGACCCTAGGACTCATTTTCAAGAATTGCAATACCGTTTGTGCTCACTTTTGTTACTTGCTACCTTCCTGTTTTTATTGTTCCTAATACAGAAATCAATATCTACTATCATTACTACGCTTTTACTACCATCTCTTCGCCGAACTAGTGCACCTATACAAATTACCATTGTATTTGGTGTGTTGGGGACACAAGAGACTTTTTGTTATTTGGTTGGAGGGTTGTTTGAGAGAGACCATCTTCATCCTATGCCTCCCATGGATTGATAAACCTTAGGTCATCCACTTGAGGGAAAATTGCCACTGTCCTACAAAACTCTGCGCTTGGAGGCCCAACACGAGTCTACAAGAACAAGTTGTGTAGTAGACATCAAGGTGTTGTGTGGTTCTCCTACTGGATTGATAACCTTGGTTCTTAATTAACTGAGGGAAATACTTATGTCTATTGTACTGCATCATCCTCTGCTCTTCGGGGAAATCCCAATGCAACTCACAAGTAGCAGGCTTGTCATCAGGGTTGTACATGATTAATACTTTGTGTTAGGAAGATGGAGCAGGACAAGATTATTTGATTTTGTAGGGATAGCATTCTTTAGCATTTCAATTTGAAAGGCATGGTTATTTGTTGGTATGCCTGAGTATTGATGTCTTTATATCAAATGATAGACTATTGCCTTGAATCACTCGTTCTACAAGCCCAACGACGTACCGACATTGCGGAACTTCCTCTGCACCAACATAGAGGGGATCTGGACGACTCTCTTCAAGCCATCCCAGAACGAATTCCCCGAAGACGGGCCGGACTGCGGCTACAACGCTGTAAGCAGCCCATCCGAGGTAACCCTCGTATTATATGTTCACCAATAGTTCGGTATTTCTGTATTTGTCTGAACCTCCCTCCTTTGCTTTCAGAAATGGGCGTCCAAGGTGACGCTCATCAAGTGTTCGACACTGATACGTTTCCATCCTATCTATAATTTTTTATTATTTCATGCCAATATTGTACAACTTTTACATATTTTTGGCAACATTTTATATTATTTTTGGATTAACATATTGATCCAGTGCCCAATGCCAGTTTTGGTTTGTTGCATGTTTTTTGTTTCACGGAAAATCCATACCAAACGAATTCCAAATGCGATAAAACTTTATGGAGATTTATTTGGGAAAAAGAATCAACGCGAGATGATGCTCAAGGGGCCCACAAGCTCAGACGGCACGCCCCTAACCTGGGGGCACCGAGCAGGCTTGTGGCTCCTCCTTAATTCAGTTGGGGCCCTTCTTGTGTCGGAACAAAGACAATATCCGAATAAAAATCCCCTCAAAATTTGAACCCAATCGGTACGGATCTTCGAGAATTTAAGAAATGGTGAAGGGCCAGAAAATAGAACGCGAAATAGAAGAGAAATAGAGAGAGAGATCCAATCTCGGAGGGGCTCCTGCCCTCCGGGATCCATGGTGGCCAAGGACCAGAGGGGAAACCCTCCTCCCATCTAGGGGGAGGCCAAGCAAGAAGAAGAAGGAGGGGGCTCTCCCCCCTCTCTCCCGGTGGCGTCGGAATGCCGTCAGGGAATCATCATGTGACGGCGATCTACTCCAACAACTCTGTCATCTTCATCAACACCTCCACCACCTTCTGTCGGTGTCAAAACCGACAGGTCTCGGGTAGGGGGTCCCAAGCTGTCTGTCTGATGATCAATGGTAACAAGGGACAACAGGGACACGATGTTTACCTAGGTTCGGGCCCTCTTAAAGGAGGTAAAACCCTACGTCCTGCGTGATTGTATTCGAAGAGTATAGGGGTTACAAGAGTTTATCTACCTCGAGATCGTAATGGCTAAACCCTAGCCGTCTAGCCTATGATTATTCTGATAGCCTCTACAGACTAAACCTTTCAGTTTATATACACACCGGAGGGGCCTAGGGTTGTACAGAGTCGGCTTGCAGAGGAAGGAAATATTACACCCGGACACCAAACTTGTTGTTCTACACACATAGGAGTCCTACCTGGACACGTGGGATAATCTTTCGCTTTGTCTTCATGGCCGATCAATCCGGCCCATATCGAATAGACCGGACACTCAAGGACCCCCTAATCCAGGACTCCCTCTGTAGCCCCTGAACCAGTCTTTGATGACGATGTGTTCGGCATGCGGATTGTCTTCGGCATTGCAAGGCGGGTTCCTCCTCCCCGATATTTTAATTAGGCCTGCTGCATAAAGGGATTGTGTCCAGTTCTGCATAATTAATACAACCCTTAGCCACAAAGGCAAGGTGTCCAAATAGAAACAATGCCTTCACTCACAACTCTTCTGACGAAGTGTCACACTTGACTTTTCAACACTTCGAACCGTTTTCACGCTCCTCACTTCGTGTTTCGAGGCTTAGCCTCCATTGGCACGTCTTGTCAAAACAGAGATCATGCCCGCCCATTATGGGATTCTCATCAATATGGTTTGGGTAATCCAACCGCACCTTACGCATGATCTCGTTGGGAGCAGGTGAGTTTTATGGCTTAAGAGGGGGACGCTTGGTATTTTCACCGTCCGTAAAAGGGTAAAGACCCCTCCTTTTTCTTCACGCCTTCTTCTAGCTTTTGTCTCCCAATCTCCAAGCTCCAGCGCCCACAACTCTGATCTCCTCCACGACTGCCACCCTCCCGAGCAATGGCTGGGTCCGGGTCCAAGGGCAAGTGGGAGGCCTCCTCCGTCATCGAAAAGGACGTCAAGGATCTCCGGAGCACGGGCTATCTGTCCGCGGACATCGTGCACAGGATTCCAAACAAAGATCAGGTCATTCCTACTCCAGGGCCTGGTGAAAGGGTTGTGTTCATCCCCCACTTCCTTCGGGGGCTAGAATTTCCCCTCCACCCCTTCGTTGGGGGTCTTATGTTTTACTACGAGCTAGATTTCCATGATCTAGCCCCAAATTCCTTCCTCCACATATCGGCTTTCATAGTCGTGTGTGAGGCTCTTCTCCGCATCTCCCCACACTTCGGCCTGTAGCTCAAGGTCTTCAATCTGAAGCCGAAGGTGGTCGACGGACAACATGCAGACTGTGGCGGGGCTATGGTAAGCAAGCTCCCCAACGCCGTCTGGCCCAAAGTGGTATTCATAGAGACAGTCAAGGTATGGCAGCAGGAGTGGTTCTACATCACCGAACCCTGCGACGCCAACTAGGCGACCACGCCTGACTTCAGATCTGGACCCCCCCACGAGACTCACCTCATGGACCGCCAAGGGCCTTGATTGGGGGTCCAAAGCGGAGGTGAAGATGCTCCAGAAACGCATCTCCCACATGTTGGGTGAGAACATCGGTCTCACTAATGGGATTCAAGTGATGCTCTTCCGCCGCACCCTTCCCTGCCAGCTTCGGGCCTCCCCCATGTGGGAGTTCGACCCGGAAAAGACCTGGACCCTGAAGTGCTTCTTTGGCACCACGCACGAAGATATATGGAGGCAACTCTTCAAGGCTCAGAAAAGTGTCCAAAGACGACCGAGGACATCGGACTCGACATCGTGAACCCGGCCATGGCGGTAAGCATAATGCTTCTGAAGACTTATCCGGTCAATATTTCAGATATAATAGAAACTATATTGCCTACTTTCCTTACAGGTCTGGACGGCAAAGGCGGAGCAGATCAACTGTGCGTCACCGCTGCCTGAGGACCCGGCCACACCCCTGCTAACGGAGATGCTGGTCCCGGCACCCTATCAGGCGCCAGAGAAGAAAACCAAGAAGAAGAAAGGCAAGGAGGCCAAGGGTGGCCCCCGCCACAAAGGTCCTTCGGAAACAGTGTCCGGAGAAACCAAAGCCCTCACTTCCCACGAGGGAGACGAGGAAGAATAGAAGGAGGAGGTGGAAAGCGACTCCCTCCATAAGGAGAGGAAGAAGAAGAGGGCGGCCTCCAAAGACCCGGAGGGGGAGGCGCCCAAGAGAGGGAAGCTGGCCCTCCCGGACAGGTCGGACACAGAGTCCGAACTAGTCCCCAAGAAACCTCCCAGGGTGAAGCCCCTGGCCAAATCGTAAGTATTTAGAAACTTACTGTTTATCTTCGGTCTACCTGCTTCCTTTATGTAAGTTATTTTGTTATTTGCCTTTAAGACCTCCCCACGTGCTCCCGCATACTCCACTATTGGAGGGGGAATTCTCTGCCGCCCGAAATGGCAGAGAGTGACACGCCGCCGCGAGCCCCCTCGCCTATCGCCATGGAGGACATCAAAGTGTCGTCCCGAAGGACCTCTCTGGCCGAGAGGGGGCGAATGAAGTCGTCGAGAGAGCGCCCGAGGTTAGTACCTCGGTCGCCGAAGACCTAGGGGAGACGGCCCCTATGACAATGACGGTGGGGAGCCCCAACAATTCGGGCCCCCGCCGAACACCATTCCGGAGACCAGCATGGTTCCGGGATTGGATAAGCAGCCCCCTTCGAAGGAGGGGGAGGAGCATCAGCTCCATCGGCAGCCTCCATTAATCCGTAGGCGCCCAACGCTCTGGAGGAAGCACTGCAAAGTGCTTTCGTCGTGGTGGAGCACCGCACCCTGATGGGTGTGGTTATGGAGAAGGTTCAGTCTACTAAAAACGGACTGAACGAAGCCTTCTACAGCCTACTGACAGGCTTTGAGGTATGCGATGTAATGTTCTAAAAACTTTTCATATAGAAGAATAAACCTGTGTACAGACAGTAGCCCCCGAGACTCTGTCCGGTATAGAAGAAACCAGACAGAGGATCCACATAGTATTTGGGAGAGTAACGTATACAGCAGTTATTGTAACAGGCCTCCATGTTGGCGGCAACCGCCCAGGCCGCAGAAGTTTCCGAACTCAATCAGAAGCTTCAGGTGGCAAATGAGGAAGTCGACCGTATCAACAAGCAGTTCGACGAAACGCAAGGTATGCGCATGATGTTAAAATTTATTTTCATGTCAAGAGTGATATGTATATTTAGAGTTCAACTCATAGAATGCGTTGATTATGATCATAGCTGGTGCAGCCGAGGTCGAGACCCTCAAAGGTGCCCTCGCCCAGGCCAGGAAAGAGGCGGAGGCGAATAAGGCAGCCGCTGACAAAGCGGCTGCAGAACTGGAGGCCGAGCAAGCTACCCGCCGCCAACACGAAGCTCGGGTGGCTGAAGTCGAGCAGGAGCTGAAGGATGCCATCAGCAAATGTGAAAACTTGGAGCAGAAGACTTCGGACCAGTCGTCCGAGCTTTCCGAGGCTCTCCATGATACCAAAGAGGCGCAGAGTGAGTCCCGGAGCGCTCGCTCAGAGATCCATCAGGCGAGGAAGATAGCGGCTGGTAAGGCCTTTATTTTACAGAGTATCTTTGGAGGTCAGAGGTATGCTTTGCTCACCCGAGTGTGGAGTTCTCCAGGCGCGTTTGCGGATCTTCTGACGAGTACCACCGATGCCGCACATTCTTTCGAGCCCAGGAGGGGAACTCGGCCGAGAAGCTGTTCTGGTCGCAATTTCTCGCGCCGGAACACCCGACGCCTCTGAACGACCAGCTGAAGCAGCTGACGGAGCTGCATAGGGTGGCAGGCTTGGCCATGAAGGACCTAATAGTCCAACTCTGGCCGGCTGAGCTGATCCCTAGCAGATATTTCGGTTTGGTGAAGCGGCTTGTCGATGCGCGGCTGCGGATTGATGCTGTAAAGCGCTCGGCCTGCATGGAGGGTGCCCGGATGGCCTTCGCCCACGTCAAAATGCAGTGGGCGATGATGAAGGCCACCGAAGTGGCAACCGCAGGTCTGCCCGAAGGCGAAGATCATCGGAAGCCGGAGAGGTACTTTGATGATGTCCTAGAAGGAGCCCGAGTGATAGAGGGTCAATGTTCTATGGACGTAATATTTGATTGAATGTGTTCGGGTTGTACAAACTATGTTATGAACCCATGCTGTGATATATCTATGTTTGCACCTTTTGTTTCAAGAGATTTTTTCTCCTATGCAGCCATTTATTGTTATATTGCTGAAAGTTGCTAGTCGTCGGCTTCAGCCCCATGTAGATGTTATAGGGATGTTCGACATAATGCGTGACCACACTTTGTCGAACGTCTTGGTCCATAAAGGAGGTGTCCGCGAGGTGAACCAGGCAATCGGACTATGCGGCTTTATTACTTTCACTTAGCCATAGGAGTTTGACTATGGAGCTAAGTACTAGCCCCTTGTGCGTGTGCGGCTATCCGGGCTATGGTGCCTTTTCCACGCGGCTAGACGAATACCAGCCCATCATATAACACTTGGTGAATCGCTAACGATTTGTAGTATGACACTAAGTTGTCGAATCGCCGACCGGCTCTCGCCTATCATGACAGTCAGTTTTCGGCTTTCTCTACTGAGGTACTTGACCGGACGAACCAGAAATACAATTGCAGTAGTTCTCCCTTTAGTACCTTAGCCGAACGAGCGGAACGTAAGGTGGTAAGCACAGGAGTCGGGCAGCCCAACTATACATCAAAGACATGATTCGGAGCGGATGCATATAACGCAATATCCGGGACTCCGAAGAGTGCCTTATAGGTGTTCGGACTTGAAATGTGCAGGGCCGAAGACAGCCCCCAGTTTTAAGGCCGGACTGATGCACATGTGGCAGTCTGAAGTAGGGAGGGGTTACAGATGATAATATGAAATTAAAATAATTGCCAAACAAAGTGGTGATCAACTGCTTCCTTTATACCCTGATTAATATGTCGAGCCGTGTTGTTACAGATAATGCCATAAATATCGAGGCCATTTTACATGCCAAAAGTACACAAGGGAAAGGTTTACAGAGGGCCTAAAAGTTGTGGTTTGAAGATCCCAATGATGCCCTGCTGCACGTCTGCGCCGTTTCTCCTTGGTGAGACATCCTTGTAGAGGAGGAATACGATGGTCATTAACTTGATAGAGGACCTAGAAAGGCACCCCCGTATCACCGTAGATCAGGTAGGTTTCTTAATGAACCAACAGTGGAAAAAATATTTGAGGTCCGAATAGGGTCAAGCCGTACTGTGGACCTTTTCCGCAGTGTGCCTCCGGCGCTGACCAAGGTATTTTAAGTGTGTAGTTATGTACGCGCGGTACGTATGCCGCAACCTTATGGGGCGATCGGCGGAGGCTAAACTGCTACTCAAGCTCTGGTTCCACCGAGCTACCACATTGTATTGTGGGTCAGACCCGTTTAGCGGTATCATGGGTCTTGATGACCGGTGAGTTGTTCGACTTGATCAGGCCGCCCTATACTTCGGCTTCTAGGGCCATGGTATGCTCCTCAGTACGGAGGGAGCGCTCCGTATTCCCATTTATTGTGATGACGCCACGAGGTCCAGGCATTTTGAGCTTCAGATAAGCATAGTGCAGCACTGCATTAAAGCAGGCGAAAGTAGTTTGTTCGAGCAGTGCATGATAACCACTGCGAAAAGAGACGATGTCGAAGATCAATTCTTCGCTTCAGAAGTTGTCTGGAGAGCCGAATACTACTTCCAGTGTTAAGGAGCCCGTGCAGCGGCCCTCCACCCCGGGTATCACTCCTTTAAAGGTAGTGTTGCTAGGCCTGATTCTTGCTGGGTCGATACCCATCTTACGGACAGTGTCCTTATAGATCAAGTTGAGGTTGCTGCCGTCGTCCATAAGGACTCTAGTGAGATGGTATCCGTCGATGATAGGATCGAGTACCAGGGCCGCCGAAACTCAATGACGGATACTGGTTGGGTGGTCGCTGCGATCAAAGGTGATCGGACAAGCTGACCATGGGTTGAATTTTGGCGCGACAGGCTCTACGGTGTAGACATCCCTTAATGCACGGCTGCGCTCCCTCTTGGGGATGTGGGTGACATAGACCATGTTCACCGTTTTCACCTCGGGGGAAACTGTTTCTATCCCCCAGTGTTCGGCGGGTGAGGCTCATCATCGTCCTCACTTTGAGGTCCTTTCCCCTTATGTTCGGTATTTAATTTACCGGCCTGTTAAAAACCCAGCAGTTTCTGTTGGTGTGGTTGGCAGGCTTGTCAGGGGTGCCATGAATCTGGCAAGGTCGCTCTAGTATTTTGTCCAAGTTGGATGGACCGTCCCAATTACCTTTGAACGGCTTCTTTCGCTGGCCGGGTTTAGAGCCACTGAATCTGGCGTTTACTGCAGTATCCTCTGTTTCTTCGTTGTTGTTCCGACGCTTGTTTTTTCTGTGTTGTGGCCTTCCATTGCCATCCCTGGCCTCAGAAGTGTCGGGGTCGCTGGTACTATTGCTTCTACGAGCCAACCAGCTATCTTCGCCCGTGCAGCAGCGGTTCATAAGTGTAGTAAGAGCTGCCATAGTCTTCGGCTTTTCCTGACCGAGGTGTCGGTCGAGCCACTCGTCACGGACGCTGTGCTTAAATGCCGCTAAGGCCTCGACATCCGGACAGTCCACGATTTGGTTTTTTTTATTAAGAACCGATTCCAAAGTTTGCGAGCTGACTCTCCGGGTTGCTGGATTATGTGACTCAGGTCATCAACATCTGGTGGCCGGACATAAGTGCCCTGAAAGTTGTCCCAAAAAGCATCCTCTAAGTCTTCCCAACTTCCAATGGAGTTCTCTGGGAGGCTATTCAACCAGTGTCGTGCTACTCCTTTCAGCTTTCGAGGGAGGTATTTAATGGCGTGGAGATCATCTCCGCGAGCCACGTGAATGTGGAGAAGAAAATCTTCAATCCATACGGCGAGATCCGTCGTTCCATCGTATTGCTCGATGTTCACGGGTTTGACCCCCTCTGGAAATTGGTGCTGCATTACCTCACCAGTAAAGCACATGGGGTGTGTAGCACCTCTGTACCGGGCGACATCACGACAGAGTTCGGATGACATCTGTGTTCGGTGCTGTCCCCGGACTTGGTTAGGATTGTCGTGCCAGGCTTGATGGCCATCATCTCGTGTGGGGGCACGTCCTCTTGATCCATAGATTGATCTGGTCTGGCCGCCTCTATTGGTCAGGTCCTGACTTAGGTCGTAAGTGTAGCCCGGAGCCGTTGCTTCCTTGCCTCTATGACGAGGGGGCGCGGGCTGGTGTTCGGCATAATTAGCCGTTTTGTCCCGTCCACGTGGTGGTTGGTCCGGTTGATCATCCTGATTGTATTTTGACGGCATTGGCTCGAAGGCCTCGTCATCGAATTGTGGCAGTAGCCTGCGCTTGGGATAACTCTTTGTCTGGCGTTCAAAGCCATATCCCTCTTTGGCGGCCAGGACCTTAGTCCATCTATCGTTGAGCATATCCTGTTCGGCTTGAATCTGCTGTCGTTTATTTTTTAGGTTCCGTGCAGTGGCGTTGAGCCGTTGCTTGAAGCGTTCTTGTTCGAGGGGTTCCTCTGGGTCGATGAAATCTTCGTCACCGAGGATAACATCCTCTTCAGAGACAGGTAAGTAGTTACTATCTTCCGAATCCTCGTGATCGGCGAGTTCATCGGGATTGAATTGACCCTCTTCCCTCTCATGCTGCTTGAACGCAGGCTCAACGGGGTGGTCAGAGTCTTCGGCGTTGTCCGGAGTGTCATTATCTCTGGTGCCGGTATTTCTTTCCCTTCCCCGACGCGATCGTGAGCAGCGCCGCTGACACCGGCACTTTGGTGGTTCATCGACGGGATTATCTTCATCTAGATCTTGAGTGCCATCGTCATCCTTTTTCTCAGGCGTGTCCACCATGTATACATCATAAGTGGAAGTGGCCGTCCAACGCCCAGTGATGGGCGGGTTTTGACCTGGTTCGGCTTCGACATCGTCGTCCATGCCATCGATGTCTTCCGAGGCATAGTCTAGCATGTTGGTTAAATCCTCGATAGTGGTTATTAAGTGGGTGGTGGGTGGGACATAAAACTCCCTACTCTGAGCCCTTAGTTCAAGCTAGGCGTAGTTCGGAGGTGACACTTCCGTGATGGCGAGAGATTGTATAAAGTCCAGTGTTTCGTTTAAGAGCGAGAGCTGGGTAGGCGTTTGAGGATCTGCGAAACTAGGCTCGGCGGTAACCACTTGACCGAGCCCGAAGGGCGCAGACCTCGAGAGTTCGGAGTTCGAGTCCAGAGGCGAGTCTGGCTTCCTGATATCGGGAAGAGTCCCGTTTGACTCCGGGTCCGCTGATGACGTGGTCGCATCTGGGTCTCCTGCTAGAAGCTCCGTGATGGGAGGGAGTCCGACGGGGTTCACCCTCCCGTCTTCGGACGAACTGGTCCGCCCCGAATCTAAGGCCGAGGTGGACACGAGCGTTGACCCCTGGACGGGATCTGATAGTAGATCCGAAGGGCCTCCTTCGTGTGGATAGGGAGCGGCGGCCGAGGCCATGAACCCCTCAAAGATCAGGTCTCCTCGGATATCGACGATGTAGTTCAAACTTCCAAACCTGATGTGGTGACCAGGGGCGTAGCTGTCGACCTGCTCGAGGTGACCGGTTAAGTTGGCACGTAGCACGAAGCTGCCAAACACAAAGAGTTGACCAGGGAGAAAGGCCTCCCCGGTAACAGCGTCGTCATCGATGACGAGGCGAGCCATCGATTCTTCTGTCGACAACACCAATGTCGGTGTCAAAACCGGCAGATCTCGGGTAGGGGGTCCCAAGCTATGTGTCTGAGGATCAATGGTAACAAGGGACAATAGGGACACGATGTTTACCCAGGTTTGGGACCTCTTAAAGTAGGTAAAACCCTACATCCTGTTTGATTGTATTCGAAGAGTATAGGGGTTACAAGAGTTGATCTACCTCGACATTGTAATGGCTAAACCCTAGCGTCTAGCCTATGATTATTATGATAGCCTCTACAGACTAAACCCTCCGGTTTATATACACACCGGAGGGGCCTAGGGTTGTACAGAGTCGGCTTGCAGAGGAAGGAAATATTACACCCGGACACCAAACTTGTCGTTCTACACACATAGGAGTCCTACCCGGACACGGGGGATAATCTTCCGCTTTGTCTTCACGGCCCATCAATCCGGCCCATATCGAATAGACCAGACACCCAAGGACCCCCTAATCTGGGACTCCCTCACCTTCCCTCATCTATATTCAGCGGTCCACTCTCCCACAATCCGCTGTACCCCCTACTTGAACATGGTGCTTTATGCTTCATACTTTTATCCAATATGTGTTGCCATCCTATGGTGTGTGAGTAGATTTTTGTTGTCCTTTGGGTAATTGGTGAATATTTATGATAGGTTTAAATTGCTTGTGGTTATGTTGCTGGCCTTTGGTGCCCATCATATGAGCGCGCATGTGGATCACACCATAGCGGTAGTTGTATGTTGATAGGACTATGCATTGGTGGGCAAGAGTGATAGAAACTTCTTCTTACCATAGAAATTGATTCATATGGGATTGAAGGGGGACCAATATATCTTAATGCTATGGTTGGGTTTTACCTTAATGAGCTTTAGTAGTTCCGAATGCTTGCTAATAGTTCCAATCATAAGTGCATAGAATTCCAAGTAAGGGATGACATGCTAGCAGTGGCCTCTCCCACATAAAAACTTGCTATCGGTCTAGTAACTTAGCCAATTGCTTAGGGACAATTCCGCAAATCCTACCACCACTTTTCCACACTCGCTATACTAACTTAATTGTATTTTTATTAAGACAACACCTAACTTTTATTTCCATGTTCTTTATTATCTTGCAAACTTATCCCTTTACACCTACAAAGTACTTCTAGTTTTAGTCTTGTTCTAGGTAAAGCGAACATTAAGTGTGCGTAGAGTTGTATCGGCGGTCGATAGAACTTGAAGGGAATGTTAATTCTATGTTTAGATCCTCGTTGAGTTCGACATCTTACTTATCAAAAAGGGCTACAATTGATCCCCTACACTTGTGGGTTATCTGGCGCCCCTGTCGGAAGACAACCGGACCCCCGAACTACAAGCCCTTTTGGTCGTGGTGCCCCCAAAGGCCCCGGCAGAGGCCAAGAAAGAGCCAAAGAAGAAAAGGGGAGATATTCGGATCCGATACTCCTCTGACGCTAAGTCCAAGAACATCCGAGCTCTTTCCTCCGAAGAGGAAAGGGAGAGAGAATGAGATGAAGGGGAGGATGGATCTTCTTCCCGAAGAGGAAAAGGGCGGCGTTCGAAGACATCGTGGGGGTCAACGCCCCCCGAACCCGAAGGCGCCTTGTGAAGGCTGCCAACGCTGCGCCCCGCCCCGCAAGGTCCCTCCTACGGCCAAGGTCATCTCCTCCGAATTAGAGGATGACCTTCCACTACTGCAGGATGCTACTAACGCGACACTACGATCAGAGACCCTTCGACGAAACTGTGTGCGATGCAATAATGACAAATGATGATGTAAAAAAGGTCAAAAAAGGTGCAAAACGTTTGCGATGACGGATGCATCAAACACGGTTCAGATTTTAGTTGCATGTGCGATGCAGGGCATACAGTTCAGTTCAATGAACTGTTTGCAATCAGGCAGAAGAACAGAAACGGGCAGCCAAATGAAGGTGTGTGCGATATACGACATACGGTTCACTCGGATGAACAGTTTGTGATTAGGCGGAACAAAAGAAACGGTCAGCAAGATCAAGGTGTGTGCGATAGAGGGCAAACAGTTCACTCGGATGAACTGTTTGCATTGAGCCAAGATAACAGAAACGGTTCAATATAACAAGATGTGTGTGATACGCGACAAACGGGTTTGTAATCAGAAATGTGTGCAAAGAGTGATAATAACACAAACGATTGCTTCTAATAAGACGTATGTGATATGCTCTGTCTACAAAACATCTATTGGCCATTGGGTGACGGGCGGTCATCCGGGTACGCCATAAGGATGCGAAGAGGTATCCTATATCAGCAAGGACTAGCTGTTCCACCAATAGCTCATCTAAGAGAACTCTCAAGTTAACTGTGCTCAGGCTGGAGAAGCCATCAGACGGGTGACTGGATGGGAAGTTGTCTTGATGTTAAATTAACTAATGGGATGGGTCATAGAGGTCAAATTAAATGACCTCTATGATTCATCCCATCAGTTAAATTAACCTCGAGGTCCTTGTTTTTTATTTTATTTTATTTTTTTAACACATGTTAAAGAGGGTCTACCGCGTTACTTTTTGACAATGTACAATACGTGGCATACAATTGATCTATCTGACCTGTTTGTGATGGAATAACCCGTGTGTGTTGTGGGCAAATGCTTGCTAGTATACAACCGTTTGTGATTGATGAATTCATCACCAACAGGTTCCCTAGTGCGGTCCGTGTTCATCTGATCATCATCTACTTCTTGTGCTAGCTCGATGTTCCTTATATGCTAAGTTTCCATTAATTGATGGCATTTTATGAACACGCCACCATTTCCCGCCATTTCCTCACCTGTTTCCCGCCACCCAGCGATATTGTGCATAAACCTAGATGGCGCGCGACGCACGGAGGCAACAAGCGCAGCCTGTAGCACATCCACCTTTTCCAAGCATGCCAACCCACCAAAGCGCCGCCTCTGCCATCAACCTCGTCGACGAGGAAAACAAGAAGGCGCCATGGCCCGTCGAGCCCGAGGCGCTCCCCGGCAATGCGATGGACGACATCGTGATGCGCGTCATCGCCAGGGTTGAGCAGACCCTTGGAGCATGGTGCTTCAGCGCCGCGGATCAAGATAGGCATGGCAGCGCCGAGAGGCTGCAGCTCGCCGCACAACATGATCGATGGCGTACCGCAGAGATAGCTAGGCGCGTCCGCGCCGATAGGCTGCGGCTCGCCGCACGGCGAGACCGTTGGAGCGCCGCAGAGCGAGAGGCGCGGCATGCCGCACAGCAAGAGCGGATCCATCGGCGCTTGTCTGATGTCGACAGGGTGTCGCAGCTGGGTACACATCCCGTCAGTACCCCATTCCTCGCCAGGAGTGGGTAGAGGCCCTCTGCGCCGCACTTGCACCAGAGGCCGGCCGTGTCGTACTTGCACCGGACGCCCGCCGTGCCGTTCGCATGGGTCGCGCCGCTCGCATTGTCCGCGACCCACTCGATGCCAACGCACTGGCCGGTAGGCTCGACCGCCTCCTTGGCCCAGGTGTCCACCTGGGCACAGTAGAGGAACATGGCCGTCGCATCCTCGAGCTGGTGATCTCTGATGAAATAGCCAACTTAGAGCTCGAGATCACGCTCGAGATGTACCGCGAGTGTGTCGACCGCTTGGACGAACGCCTGCACGAGTTCAGGCAGAGCCAAGAGCTACCGTAGGCAAGGGCTGCTGGTCATGGTCTCATGGACGCGTTTTATTCCGTTGATTCGTTTCAATGTGGATAGCTATATATTCACAACAATCATAGTATTGCTCTTTTTCAATGTGTGTACTCTGTTTGCCATTCTTATATGTTCTGTTTCAATGTGTGTATATACGCTTTCCATTCTATATATGTGGATGATAACAGCTAGATTCCAATTAGTATAAAAAAAACACATAGGAAATGGAATTCATAATATATATATACATATTAATTTTTCATTAGTTCATCACAGAATATATATAATATCATCACATATACGTGATGATACTTAACTACTAGGTACAATGCATAAAATTGAAAATGAACAATACTAAAACTAATAATCCCTCCTGGGGGCGGTATTTCGGCAGCCCCTCGCCAGCAGCTCCCTGGTGCGCGGCGTCTTCCCAGCGCGGAGGGAGTACTCCGCCTCCTCCGCCTTGCAGCGCTTGACGTGTCGATATGCCTCTTGCTGGCGGACGAGTGCGAACGATCTTGCCATTTCGTTGGGCACCCACCGGAGCTTTTCGTCGATGGCATGTTGGAGCTTACCGGCCCACCTCCACGCAGCGATGAGGCGCCTAGTGCCTTTGACCTTCCCCGCGAAGTACCCGCCGTCGTACACCTCCTTCGCACAACGACGCGCCCGCCCCCAAAGCTCCACCGCCTCCTTTTTCCAGGCGGTATCACATGGTTCACATGCCACCAGGTACCTGGCTTCCTCCTCCGCCATCTCCTTCTTGAGCACCACTTGCTTGGCTTTCTTAGCCGGCGGCAGCGACTTCCACAGACAAAGATTGTACTGGCCCCGAAACCAATCCAAAGTTGGGGGGTCCGGTGCAACCTCGTTTGGCAGCGCGTAGGGGTCCTTGTCGCTGCTCTTCGAGTGAGCGTCCTCGGGGGGCGGCGACTCCTCATCGGCGCGTGGGCAGACCGGCGGCGCCATGACAGAGATTTGAGAGAGAGAGAGAGAGAGAGGGTGAGCGAGGGGAGGATGTAGATGAGAATGCAGCCAGGACGACGTGAGCAACATAGTATTTATTGGCGGCCGGAATGTAGATCGACGGGAATAGTACACACGCCGGTCGCCGGAATTTATGAGTACCGTAGTTTGAATTACACACGATTCCCGCAGCAAAATCCGTGTGTGAACTTAATAGTTGACGGTTTCCAATACAGAACCGTGTCTGATTAATAACCCCCGCCACTCACCTTCGAAACCTCAAGGCGCGAAATAGAGTGCCAATCGTGTGGGGGCCGGTTGTCCTGCCAGATCTTTACATTTTATTTTTTGAACACCAGATATTTACATCGTCTGATGGTTTTTTTAACTCGCACACAAGTACACAAAAATATGATTTTTCAAACCGTTATGGTTAGCTGTTGCATGAAGATGTAGTTCAAATTTGAATTACGGTCATTAAATGGCTATAAAATCACTTAAATGTCTTTAAAAGGTCAAATGACCCCTAGAATTTTCCAAATTTTCACATGACAGTTGTAATAGTGCAGGTTAAACGTAGAAAAAATTTGAAGGCCGTAAGAGGAAGCTATCTCCCGTTCGTCATCAAACATGCATTGTTCCCTCTCGGAACTACGAGCCTTCTAGTGAGTTGCTATGGTCTTTGAGGGGTGTGTGTCCATTTTATTGCTTGGTTGAAAATTCAAATCTGTTTGCTTGGTTGTATGCTTAGGTCACATGCAAGAAATGGAATGAATGTCAAACACCCTGCCACCGTCACTCGGCCGCAAACATTGAGATACCTGGTTTTTCAATTCTAGTAAATCCAAAGCTCGTATGAAATTCATGAAACTTGGCATGCTATCATGGAGCGGCATCAACATGTCGTGGTAAAAAATTTGTCCCATTTGGAGCAGGTTTGGTTATATGCTTCTCACAAACCAGAGCTTCTCACAACAAGCACGACGGTTTCGGTAGGGAACGTCGCACCATTGGGGAAGAAACGATATCCATTGCCTCCTATTGCTTTCAAAATGTTTCTCGTGTCAACATAGAACAACAGGAGTGTTGTGTCAATTTTTGTGATTTTTCGAGGTTCGTTTGGACATTTTTAGGCATTGACTGAGTTTTCAATGCATTCATGTGCATAATTCAAATTTGAACTACATGCACATGCTCTAATGCATATAAATTGGTTGAAAATTCAAATACGTGTCCTTTGGTGCATGCTTAGGTCACATGCAAGAAATGGGAATGAATGTCAAACACCCAGCCACCGTCACTCGGCCGCAAACATTGAGATACCTGGTTTTTAATTTCTAGTAAATCCAAAACTCCTATGAAATTCATGAAACTTGGCATGCTATCATGGAGCAGCATCAACATGCCGTGGTAAAAATTTTGTCCCATTTGGGGCAGGTTTGGGTATATGCTTCTCACAACAAGCATGATGGTTTCGGTTGGGAACGTCCCACCTTTGGGGACGAAACGATATCCATTGCCTCTTATTGCTTTTAAAATTTTCTCGTGTCAACATAGAACAACAGGAGTGTTGTGTCAATTATTGGGATTTTTCGGGGTTCGTTTGGACATTTTTATGCATTAACTGAGTTTTCAATGCATTCATGTGCATAATTCAAATTTCAACTACGTGCACATGCTCTAATGCATATAAATTGGTTGAAAATTCAAATCTTTGTCCTTGGTTGCATGCTTAGGTCCCATGCAAGAAATGGAAATGAATGTCAAACACCCTGCCACCGTCAATCGACCGCAAACATTGAGATAACTGGTTTTAAAATTCTAGTAAATCCAAAACTCGTCTGAAATTCATGAAACTTGGCATGCTATCATGGAGCGGCATCAACATGCCGTGGTAAATTTTTTGTCCCATTTGGGGCAGGTTTGGGTATATGCTTCTCACAAACCAGAGCCTCTCACAACAAGCATGATGGTTTCGGTAGGGAACGTCCCAGCTTTGGGGACAAAAAGGATCTCCATTGTCTCTTATTGCTTTCAAAAAATTTCTCGTGTCAACATAGAACAACAGGAGTGTTGTGTCAATTTTTGGGATTTTTGGGGTTCGTTTGGACATTTTTATGCATTAATTGAGTTTTCAATCCATTTATGTGCATAATTCAACTTTGAACTACATGCACATGCTCCAGCGCATATAAATTGGTTGAAAAATAAAATTTTTGTCCTTGGGTGCATGCTTAGGTCCCATGCAAGAAATGGGAATGAATTTCAAATACCAGGGCACCATTGATTGTCGGCAAAACGTTGAGATACTTTGTTTTTCAATTCTAGTAAATCCAAAACTTGTCTGAAATTCATCAAACTTGGCATGCTATCATGGAATGGCACCCGACATGCTGTGGTATTTTTCGTGTCCATTTTGAGAGAAGGCGCTCTCGAGTAACAGCCAACAAAGGCATTTTGAAAAAATAGCTGCCACTTTAATATCTCAAATGTTTGTATAATTCAATCTATGTGCGTTCTATTACCATTCACGTGACGCCACATGTCTTGGTTTTAATGGCTATAGGAGGTGCCGTGCGGACAGCTGCTTGACTGAACTGGAGGCATGCGAGCGCAGTCCGGTGCGCAGGCTGATCGAGAGGCGTGCAAGCAGTCCTCCAATGCGCAAGCTCACCGGGAAGCATGTGAGCTGTATGCTGTGCAGGCTCACTAGGAAGCGAGCCCTCTGACTTCCATGGCCGCCCGCCTTCCTCTCCATTAATGGTGCCCGAGCCGCTGCCATGGCATAGAAGGATCATCTGCCACTAGTCTTCAAGTTTGGTGAAGTCGACTCCGTGCCAGAGGAGATAGAAAATAAGGAGGAATGAGGCCTCATGGACATGGCACAGAACAAGCTGGCCACGGCGGTTGCTGCCCCCACTCCTGTCCCAGCTCCCATCCCCGCGCCCGCGCCAGCGACCATCCCCGTAGCATTGATGGGCTGGACACGGAGCATTATCGCAGAGCTGGAAGCCGCGGGCTTCAGCGAGGTCTCCGCGGACCCTCGCGAGCTCGTGTACATGCCAGCGCCAGCGCCCGTGCACCTGCCCGTGCACGCCCCTTGATGTCTACTATGCAACCTTCTTCTTGTAGACGTTGTTGGGCCTCCAAGTGCAGAGGTTTGTAGGACAGTAGCAAATTTCCCTCAAGTGGATGACCTAAGGTTTATCAATCCGTGGGAGGCGTAGGATGAAGATGGTCTCTCTCAAGCAACCCTGCAACCAAATAACAAAGAGTCTCTTGTGTCCCCAACACACCCAATACAATGGTAAATTGTATAGGTGCACTAGTTCGGCGAAGAGATGGTGATACAAGTGCAATATGGATGGTAGATATAGGTTTTTGTAATCTGAAAATATAAAAACAGCAAGGTAACTAATGATAAAAGTGAGCACAAACGGTATTGCAATGCGTTGAAACAAGGCCTAGGGTTCATACTTTCACTAGTGCAAGTTCTCTCAACAATAATAACATAATTGGATCATATAACTATCCCTCAAGATGCAACAAAGAGTCACTCCAAAGTCACTAATAGCGGAGAACAAACGATGAGATTATTGTAGGGTACGAAACCACCTCAAAGTTATTCTTTTGGATCGATCTATTCAAGAGTCCGTAGTAAAATAACACGAAGCTATTCTTTCCGTTCGATCTACCATAGAGTTCGTACTAGAATAACACCTTAAGACACAAATCAACCAAAGCCCTAATGTCAGCTAGATACTCCAATGTCACCTCAAGTATCCGTGGGTATGATTATACGATATGCATCACACAATCTCAGATTCATCTATTCAACCAACACAAAGAAATTCGAGTGCCCCAAAATTTCTACCGGAGAGTCAAGACGAAAACGTGTGCCAACCCCTATGCATAAGTTCACGGAACTCGCAAGTTGATCACCAAGACATACATCAAGTGGATCACGTGATATCCCATTGTCACCACAGATAAGCACATCCAAGACATACATCAAGTGTTCTCAAATCCTTAAAGACTCAATCCGATAAGATAACTTCAAAGGGAAAACTCAATCCATTACAAGGGAGTAGAGGGGGAGAAACATCATAAGATCCAACTATAATAGCAAAGCTCGCCATACATCAAGATCGTACCACCTCAAGAACACGAGAGAGAGAGAGAGAGAGAGATCAAACACATAGCTACTGGTACATACCCTCAGCCCCGAGGGTGAACTACTCCCTCCTCGTCATGGAGAGTGCCGGGATGATGAAGATGGCCACCGGTGAGGGATCCCCCCTCCGGCAGGGTGCCGGAACAGGGTCCCGATTAGTTTTTGGTGGCTACAGAGGCTTGCGGCGGCGGAATTCCCGATCCATTGTGTTCTCCGATGTTTTTAGGGTATATGGATATATATAGGCGAAAGAAGTCGGTCAAGGGAGCCACGAGGGGCTCACGAGGGTGGGGCCGCGCCTCCCTGCCTTGTGGCTTCCTCGAAGCTTCCCCGACGTCTACTCCAAGTCTCCTGGATTGCTTCCGTTCCAAAAATAACTCTCCCAAAGGTTTCATTCCATTTGGACTCCATTTGATATTCCTTTTCTTCGAAACACTGAAATAGGCAAGAAAACAACAGTTTGGGCTGGGCCTCCGGTTAATAGGTTAGTCCCAAAAATAATATAAAAGTGTTAGTCAATATAATAGCATGAATACTTCATAAATTATAGATACGTTGGAGACGTATCAGCATCCCCAAGCTTAATTCCTGCTCATCCTCGAGTAGGTAAATGATAAAAGAAATAATTTATGAAGTGTGAATGCTAGAAGGTACACAAGTTTGATCAATGATAATTCCAATCACCTTTTCTAGCATCATTATATGTCATAACAGTAGCTCAACTCATAAAACTTTTCATGATCAAGTAACAAGCTATTCACATGTTAAAGCATATACCATAAACTTTCTTGAAAACTAACAAACTATGTTCTTAGTCATAGAACAATTGCAATTCATCTTATTTTCAGGAAGGATCTATGTAAGAGCTTTGATTTAGCAAATCCCACATACTCAACTATCATATAGTCTTCCATGATTGCTACCACTCAAAGCATATTTTTAGAACAAATAGCATCCATCGAACGCAGAGAAAGATAGGGGCTTAATGTTTCGCCTCCCAACTTATTTATCATATAGATAATTGTCAACAATAATAATTCATGATCAAATATATTTGAATGGACATATATGCTTAGATCTTTCTCCACCACATGATGCTTGCCAACTAAAGAGTAGGTTGGAATGAGAAGGAATACTACTGACTCTTGCATAAAAGTAAAAGATAGACCCTTCGCAGAGGGAAGCAGGGATTTTCAGAGGTGCCAGAGCTCGAAGCTTTAAAATAGAGATGAAAATAATTTTGAGAGGTATGCTTTCATTGTCAACATAACAACCAAGAGTTCCCAATATATTCCATACTAGATACATTATAGGCAGTTCCCAAACACAAAGGTAAAGATTTTACTCCCCCTCCACCAACAATCACACTCCACGGCTTGTCCGAAACAATGGGTGCCGTCCAACTATCAACAATCCTGGGGGAGATTGTTTAAATTATTTGCGAATTTGTTTTTGATCTTTTGATCATAGGACTGGGCATCCCAGTTACCAGCCATTTTCTCGTGAATGATGAGCGGAGTCCACTCATCGTGAGAATAACCCACCTAGCATGGAAGATACTGACAGCCCCTAGTCGCTACATGAGCGATTTGGGCATACAAAACAGATTATTATTTGAAGGTTTACAGTTTGGCACATGAAAATTTACTTGGAACGGTAGGTAAATACCGCATATAGGTAGATATGGTGGACACTCATGGAAGAAACTTGGTTCAAGGAATTTGGATGCACAAGCAGTATTCCCGCTTAGTACATATATTTTGGCTAGCAAAGGATTCTAAATAGCAAGCACCACATGTTAGAGGATCCATAACAATATAACTTCTGTACAAATATACCCAAGCATAACTCATTATGTTGTCTTCCTTGTCCAACTTCAACTAATTTGCTCAGGTTTGAAAATAATTAATGGGGCTCACAATCATAGAAGATGTCCAAGATAGTATATTTATATGTGAAATCTCTCTTCCTTCAATATTCTTTCATGAATTGTTCAAGTGACCAATACAATGTTTGCTAACCTTCAAAAAAATTACCACCTCTACTTCTTATATGTGAAGGCATTACTCCCCATGGGAAAGGCATATGAAACATATATAATTTCATATTTATGACATTCAAATCATTCAACCATTTACACATAGGATATAAGTGAAGCACACGAGTAAATGACAAACTACTCCAAAAAGATATAAGTGAAGATCAATGAGTAGTTAAATAATTATGTAGCTATGTGAAGACTCTCTCTCATTTAAGAATTTCAGATCTTGGGATATTATTCAAACAGCAAGCAAAACAAAATAAAACGACATTTCAAGGATAGCACTCATCATGTGAAGAAACAAAAACTTAGGCTCAACCGATACTAACCGATAATTGTTGAAGAAGAAAGGTGGGATGCCTACCGGGGCATCCCCAAGCTTAGATGCTTGAGACTTCTTGAAATATTATCTTGGGGTGCCTTGGGCATCCCCAAGCTTGAGATTTTGTGTCTCCTTAATTCCTCTCATATCACGGTTTCCTAAATCTCGAAAGCTTCATCCACACCAAACTCAACAAGACCTCGTGAGATAAGTTAGTATAAACCAATGCAAAAACCTTACATTTTCTAATTTAACAAATCACTAAAATTATTATTCAACATTGCATACTAAATGCTTCTGCATATTTAATACTCCTATCCTCAAATAGAATCATTAAACAAGCAAACATATGCAAACAATGCAAACATAACAGCTCTGCCAAAACAGTACAGTCTGTAAAGAATGCAAGATTCATCATACTTCCCTAAATCCAAACATTATGAAATTCTACCACACTGTAGAAAATTTATCAGAGCTTATTATGCAAAAAGTTTCAACATTTTATTATATTCTGGATTTTCTAGGGAATTTTTGCAACAGCGATCACTAGTAGAAAAAGGGTCAAATGTGAAGCACATTAGTGCCGGTTTGATTTTGAGCCGGCACTAATGTGTC
Source organism: Aegilops tauschii subsp. strangulata (assembly GCF_002575655.3). NCBI lineage: Eukaryota > Viridiplantae > Streptophyta > Magnoliopsida > Poales > Poaceae > Aegilops > Aegilops tauschii. The sequence goes on from NC_053041.3 coordinate 179,082,475, forward strand.
CATTAGTGCCGGTTCCAACGGCTAGGCGGGCGGAGATCATTCGTACCGGTTTGTGTCATGAACCGGTACTAATGATGCTGCGTCAGGCTGTGGTCAGGCTGTGGCCCCACGGGCACCTTTAGTACCGGTTCGTGCCATGAACTGGTACTATAGTTTCTTAGTAAGCTGTTTTTTAGTCCCACCTCGCGAAGAGAGAGGCACTAGGAGCGGTTCATAAGCCCTGAGTGCAGAGACGATGAAGGAGAGGCGCAATGCTCATCTGCACATTGCTTAGCTTTAAGCCTTGAGGAATAGTGTAGACTGCACGGAGCTATGTGCAGTGCAGTTTGCACTATTCCGAAAGGCTTGAAGCTAATTAACGAGCATTGTGCCTCTTTTTTATCTTTAATAAATTATTACAACTCGGGACTTCTTGTGTTACGGCAAAAACTGGACGCTCTTCGTGTACAAACTGGACAATCTCTTTCGAAGTATCAGGGTTTCTGACGAGAACTCAGCTGTTACATGGGCACTTCATTTTTTTAAACTTATTACAACTCCAGACTTTTTTGCGTTCCGTACACGCCATTCAAAGCGACGTCATCAATTTCCAACACGTTCTCACATCATTTGCTGTTTTTCAGTCATTTGAACTCCAGCCTATTTTTGCATTCAGTATGCATCATTCAAAGCGACGTCATAAAATTTCCAACACGTTCTGACATCATTTGCTGTTTTTCAGTCGTTTACCGATTTGTTTAGAGCGCTAAATGACGGTGAAATTGAAAATCACTACAAAATGAACTCTGAAAATGTTGGAACTTGGCATGGTATCGTCATTTCGCCCGCATAGCATGTGCAAAAGAGTAGAGAGGGTCACGACAAAAACTGGACGCACCTCGTGTACAAACTGGACAATCTCTTTCGGAGTATCAGGGTTTCGGACGAGAACTCATCTGTTACACGGGCACTTCAATGTTTTTTAAACTTATTTGAACCCCAGCCTATTTTTGCGTTCAGTATGCATCATTCAAAGCGACGTCATCAATTTCCAACACGTTCTGACATCATTTGCTGTTTTTCAGTCATTTATCGATTTGTTTAGGGAGCTAAATGATGGTGAAATTGAAAATGAACACAAAATGAACTATGAAAATGTTGGAACTTGGCATGGTATCATCATTTCGCCCGCATAGCATGTGCAAAAGAGTAGAGAGGGTCACGGCGAAAGCTGGACGCACCTCGTGTACACACTGGACAATCTCTTTCGGAGTATTAGGGTTTCGGACAAGAACTCATCTGTTACACGGGCACTTCAATGTTTTTTAAACTTATTTGAACTCCAGCTTTTTTTTGCGTTCAGTATGCATCATTCAAAGCGACGTCATCAATTTCCAACACGTTCTGACATCATTTGCTGTTTTTCAGTCATTTACCTATTTGTTCAGGGAGCTAAATGACAGTGAAATTAAAAATCACTACAAAATGAACTCTGAAAATGTTGGAACTTGGCATGGTATCATCATTTCGCCCGCATAGCATGTGCAAAAGAGTAAAGAGGGTCACGGCGAAAACTGGACGCACCTCGTGTACAAACTGGACAATCTCTTTCGGAGTATCAGGGTTTTGGATGAGAACTCATCTGTTACACGGGCACTTCAATGTTTTTTAAACTTATTTGAACTCCAGCCTATTTTTGCGTTCAGTATGCATCATTCAAAGCGACGTCATCAATTTCCAACACGTTCTGACATCATTTGCTATTTTTCAGTCATTTACCGATTTGTTTAGCGAGCTAAATGACGGTGAAATTGAAAATCACTACAAAATGAACTCTGAAAATGTTGGAACTTGGCATGGTATGATCATTTCGCCCGCATAGCATGTGCAAAAGAGTAGAGAGGGTCACGGCGAAAACTGGACGCACCTCGTGTACAGACTGGACAATCTCTTTCGGAGTATCAGGGTTTCGGACGAGAACTCATCTGTTACACGGGCACTTCAATGTTTTTTAAACTTATTTGAACTCCAGCCTATTTTTGCGTTCAGTATGCATCATTCAAAGCGACGTCATCAATTTCCAACACGTTCTGACATCATTTGCTGTTTTTCAGTCATTTACCGATTTGTTTAGAGAGCTAAATGACGGTGAAATTGAAAATCACTACAAAATGAACTCTGAAAATGTTGGAACTTGGCATGGTATCATCATTTCGCCCGCATAGCATGTGCAAAAGAGTAGAGAGGGTCACGGCGAAAACTGGACGCACCTCGTGTACAGACTGGACAATCTCTTTCGGAGTATCAGGGTTTCAGACGAGAACTCATCTGTTACACGGGCACTTCAATGTTTTTTAAACTTATTTGAACTCCAGCCTATTTTTGCGTTCAGTATGCATCATTCAAAGCGACGTCATCAATTTCCAACACGTTCTGACATCATTTGCTGTTTTTCAGTCATTTACCGATTTGTTTAGAGAGCTAAATGACGGTGAAATTGAAAATCACTACAAAATGAACTCTGAAAATGTTGGAACTTGGCATGGTATCATCATTTCGCAAAGAAACTAAATACAGCAAAAAAAGTATATAATTTTTTTTATATTCACAAAGAAACTAAATACAGCAAAAAAATTACTCGGAAATAAATAGAAGAAAATTATATAAAAAATTGTTGGGGCGCTGCCCGCTGGGCCTGCCAACCCTAGGGTTTGCAAATACAGGCCTAGAAGGGCTAGGAGGCTCAACGGGCAGCGCGCCAAAGTTAGGCCCAGAAGCCTGCTATAGAGAGGAGTTCGAGACAGCAGCCGCGCCGGGGCTTTTAAACTGGTGCGGGCGCCCCTCGGCTAGCGAGGTGGGACTAAACTTGCCCGCACCGCTCCTGCGCCAGCGCACACCTTTAGTATCGGGTCGTGGCTCCAACCGGTACTAAAGGGGGGCCTTTAGTACCCGTTGGAGCCACGAACCAGTACTAAAGGGGCAGTTTCCCGCCGCTTGACCTAGCCAAAATTGGCCTTTAGTACCGGTTGGTGGCTCCAACTGGTATTAAAGGCCCCTCCTATATATACGGCACTTACGAAAAATTCAGTTTTATCGACCACCACTTCTTCTCCAACTACTTCGCGCGACATCGCCGCCGCCCTCGCCGCGCGCCGTCGCCCCCGCCGCCCGTCGTCGCCGTCACCGCCGTCGTCCTCACCGCCCGGCGTCACCGTCACCGCCGTCGCCCTCACCGCCAGTCGTCGCCCTCACCGCCGTCGCCCCCGCCGCCCGTCGCCGTCGCCCCCGGCCTGCCGCTCGTCGTCGCGCCGTCCCTGTCGCATCGCCGTCTCGCGCCGCCGCCCGTATGCCGCCGCCCCTCGCTCGTACACACACACACATACACACACACATACGTACACACACACACATATTGTTTTTACTTATTTTCTGTTTTCTGTTGTTTAGATTAATGTTAGATAAATTACGTAGATAAGAATGTTAGAATGTTAATGTTAGATGAATTATATGGAAAAGATGTTAAATATTAATGTCAATTTTAGATTAATTAGCTAGATATTAATTAGGTATATATATGAGATTTGAACTAGTTGAATTAATATAACTAGTTTATTTTTAGTATGAAAATTAATAGAACAAGTTTATTTTTAGTAAGAAAATTTAAGTATATGAGATTATTTAAACTAGTTGAATTAATATAACTAGTTTATTTTTAGTAAATGCTTAGTTGAACTAGTTGTATTAGTAGAACTAGTTTATTTTTAGTAAGAAAATTTAGGTATATGAGATTTGATGATCTAATTAAAATATTACTATATATATAGCTACTTTATATATTTTAGTAAGAAAATTAATAGAACTAGTTTATTTTTAGTAAATTCTTAGTTGAATTAATAGAACTAGTTTATTTTTAGTAAGAAAATTTAGATATCTGAGATTTGATGATCTAATTAAAATATTACTATATGGAACTAGCTACTTTATTTTAGTAAGAAAATTAATAGAACACGTTTATTTTTATTAAATGCTTAGTTGAATTAGTTGAATTAATAGAACTAGTTGAACTAATAGAACTAGTTGAATTAGTTGAATCAATAGAACTACTAAGTGTTTAATGTTTCACCTATATGAACATAGGAAATGTCGTCTGACGACGAAAAAGATTTCATTAAGTGCGAATTCTGTGAAGACTAGCGCGGCCTGTGCGACAGAAATTTCCTTGTTGATGATAGGCGCTTCGGCATCAAGCTGGATGAGACCTTCGAAGTGGATACATTAAGTCACAACGATAAGTCTTTTTTCGTAATTAAGCATGACTTATATATGCTTCATTTGCTTCAATTTATAATTTTAGATTTTCACTATTCTACTAGCGCATCCCCTGCCATGCAAGAATTTTTGTCTTGGATAAGATACGTTTCAGTGCTTTGGAAACTATGGAGGTAAAGAGAGTTTGCCTGAAGACCGAGCATGCTGGTTATACTTTCAACGTCAAATTATACAATGCAGACACGTACACCTATTTTGAATGCAAAACTTGGCAAGCACTATGCAAGGCTTTTGCATTTGAGCCTGATATGGTTATGACCTTTGATATTCGTCCGGAAGATGATATTGAAGGTAAGAGGGACATCTGGGTCGATGTGCAGACGCCTCCAGTTCTACCATTATGTGAGTTTCTCAACCATATTTATGTCTTTGATATTGTTTATTCAAAAATAGTTGACAACTAATTTCTATTGACAGCTTATTTCCATTCAAGCAAACATGTCCGGCGCTTGGTAGACAGGACCTACTACTGTCCCGGAGCTGAACTAAACTGTGAGGAGATAAGTCATTATGTTTCATGGCTTGAGGATCTTGATGCTGTTAAGAGAAATTATTTTCCTGAATTTGAAAATCTTAGTACTCAAAACGTGCGATCAATAGTGATCGTATTGAACTACGGTCACATGTATTTAGGAAAGATGGTAAGATTTTTACTATTAGTCCTCAGTGCATCTTTTGCATACATTATTTTTCAAGCTAAACTTTCATTGCTAAGTATATTAATTACTATACGATGTTCTTCAACAGGGACTCCCGATGACAGTTGTGCCTCAGTGGATCGAGACTAAAGGTCGCATGTCAATTGTTAGCTTACGGCCAAGATATCCTACAGTGCACATGAGTGCATTCAGGATTTCTGAAAGCGATGAATGCTTAATAGTGAAAGATTGGAGCAAAATTGTTAACGATCGCAGAGAAGTACTAGGGGGCAGCAATCAGAAGCGCAGCCCATGATTAGGAGACAGGTTCATCTGCATGCTCCAATATGATGAATCAGGAGAGCTATACATGTTCTATGCTATTTTACCTGAGAGAGAGAGCAGCAGGAGTGATTTAGCTAGTTATCATGCTCTTAGTACTTGTTGTCCTCTCATGCGTGTCCGTGTTCTTCGTCCTGAACTTAATCTCAAAGAGTGATTTGCTTTTGTGGTGTTATGAACGCTTATAATATCATGACCATGTTGAACTCGATGATATCTTTGCTAGCTAGTATATACTGTTGTTGGTGATGATATGATGCAAGAGTTTTTATATTAATATGATGATGATGATGATGATGATGATGATGAGTTATTATATCATTTATGAAAGAAACCGCATATTAGTTTCAACTGGATGGATCCTAGCTAAGTGATCAAGTATATGCCATATCCATATTACTTAGATCACTAAGTGATCAAGTAATATGGATATGGCATATACTTGATCACTTAGCTAGGATCCACATGCATCCAGTCGAAACTAATCTGCGGTACTTTCACCTAATGATTTAAAAACTCATTATAATGTAAAACAATCACTAAATTAAATTGAAAACACAAAACTAAAGGAAAAATTAAAATTAAAACCAAAACACACCCAAACATTTAGTACCGGTTGGTGTTACCAACCGGTACTAATGTCCTACACGCACCCGGGCCTGGCTCGTGCCACGTGGTGGCACGTTAGCGCCGGTTCATGCCAAACCGGTACTAAAGGGGGGGCTTTAGTCTCCACTCCATAGTGCCGGTTGCAGAACCCGCACTAAAGGCCCTTACGAACCGGTGATAAAGGCCTGTTCTGCACTAGTGGATAAACATTCCGTTTTGAAACAGCAACATGTATACTTGCAAAATAAGCATGGTAAAGGCTATCTTTGACATTTTTATTGAAAATATAGATGCAAAACATTATTCTAAATAACATCAAGCAAATACTAACAAAAGAAAATGATGCTCCAAGCAAACACATATCATGTGGCGAATAAAAATATAGCTCCAAGTAAAGTTACCGATGGACGAAGACGAAAGAGGGGATGCCATCCGGGGCATCCCCAAGCTTAGGCTCTTAGTTGTCCTCGAATATTACCTTGGGATTCCTTCGGAATCCCCAAGCTTAGGCTCTTGCCACTCCTTATTCCATAGTCCATCGAATCTTTACCCAAAACTTGAAAACTTCACAACACAAAACTCAACAGAAAACTCGTAAGCTCCGTTAGTATAAGAAAATAAATCACCACTTTGGTACTGTTGTGAACTCATTCTAAATTAATATTGGTGTAATATCTACTGTATTCCACCTTATCTATGGTTCATACCCTCCGATACTACTCATAGATTCGTCAAAATAAGCAAACAACACATAGAAAACAGAATCTGTCAAAAACAGAATAGTCTGTAGTAATCTGTATCAAACGTATACTTCTGGAACTCCAAAACATCTGCCAAAATAGGACGACCTAGATAGTTTGATTATTGATCTACTGAAATTGGAATCAATATTTTATCACTTTCTGGTGATTTTTAACAATTGTTTTCGTGAGCAGAAAGTTTCTGTCTTTTTCAGCAAGATCAAATAATTATCATCCAAGAAGATCCTATAGGTCTTACTTGGCACAAACACTAATTAAAACATAAAACCACATCTAAAAAGAGGCTAGATGAATTATTTAGTACTAAACAGGGGCAAAAAGCAAGAAACTAAAATAAAATTGGGTTGCCTCCCAACAAGCGCTATCGTTTAACGCCCCTAGCTAGGCATGATGATTTTAATGATGCTCACATAAAAAATAAGAATTGAAATATAAAGAGAGCATCATGAAGAATATGACTAGAACATTTAAGTCTAACCCACTTCCTATGCATAGGGATTTTGTGAGCAAACAACTTATGGGAACAATAATCAACTAGCATAGGAAGGCAAAACAAGCATAACTTCAACACTTTAAGCACATAGGGAGGAAACTTGATATTATTGCAATTCCTACAAGCATATGTTCCTCCCTCATAATAATTTTCAGTAGCATCATGAATGAATTCAATAATATAACCAGCACATAGAGCATTCTTTTCATGATCTACAAGCATAGAAAATTTACTACTCTCCACACAAGCAAAATTCTTCTCATTCGGAATAGTGGGAGTATCATAAGAAACTGGAATACTATAAATTGTTTCCATATTAAAAGAGTAATGTTCAGAAAAGGGGTAATCATAATCATGACAAGTTCTATAAATATAATCATCACTACTCTTTATAGCATAAGTGTCATCACAATAATCATCATAAATAGGAGGCATGCTATCATCATAATAAATTTGCTGGTCAAAACTTGGAAGGCTAAAAATATCAACTTCATTAAACATAGCATCCCTAAGCTTGGGACAAACATTAATTGCAGCAAATATATTCTCAAACATGTCATTCTCATCAAACATAGCATCCCCAAGCTTGGGCCTTTTCATATCATAAGCATAATCACTGTCATCATTAATAGTATGGATAGCACCAATAGTATGGCAATTATCATCATCACAATGAGGAATAGGAGCAACATAATTTGGGAGGGATACCTTTCTACCTTTGCTTCTCCGTCTTTTCTGTTTCTTCTTCACATCATGTGTGGGTTTAACCCTCTCTTTTGAGCTCCTTATTAATGAGATTGGTTGAATAGAAAGCTCCTCCTTGTTCCCTGATTCATCATAAGAAGTAATAGGAGGATATTGGGAAGTCTCTTCCCTTTCGTTAGTATTCTCTTCATCTTTTATTTGTTTTATTTTCTTTATGTAATTGGCAATATAAGGATTTTCAATGCAATTCACCGCACAATACATAAAAATGTCTTCTAGATCAAAATCAAGAACTTTATCAAGGACAAATTCTAGAAGATCCTTAGTTATACGTTTCATTTGTTCCTAACCCAAAAGCAAACTAAGTTCATTATGATATGCAAGGGAAATCAAGTCATCACAATTCTTGGACACGATTCGATCATGAAACAATTTGCATTGGAGACTTAAATGACCACGTTCATTGCAAAGTTCACAAGTACGGCTAAGAAAGTTTAAATTTTCAGCACAAACATCTAGCCTTTCTTGCAACCATTTAGTTTCAAAATACTTATGCCTCTTGCAAAATCTATCTTCCCTATTTGGTGTGTACTTGCAAACTCTATGCACTCCACAAAAATTGACATGCTTATAAGAGATATTCTCATCATGACTAGTGCAATCATCATTAGTACTATGGATATTCAAAGAGTTCATACTAACAACATTGCAATCATGCTCATCATTCAGAGATTTAGTGCCAAACATTCTAATGCATTCTTCCTCTAGCAATTGAGCACAATTATCGGAATCCTTATTTTCATGAAAGATATTAAAAAGATGAAGCATATGAGGTACCCTCAATTCCATATTTTTTGTAGTTTTCTTTTATAAACTAAACTTGTGATAAAACAAGAAACTAAAAGATTCAATTGCAAGATCTAAAGATATACCTTCAAGCACTCACCTCCCCGGCAACTGCACCAGAAAAGAGCTTGATGTCTACTACGCAACCTTCTTCTTGTAGACGTTGTTGGGCCTCCAAGTGCAGAGGTTTGTAGGACAGTAGCAAATTTCCCTCAAGTGGATGACCTAAGGTTTATCAATCCGTGGGAGACGTAGGATGAAGATGGTCTCTCTCAAGCAACCCTGCAACCAAAGAACAAAGAGTCTCTTGTGTCCCCAACACACCCAATACAATGGTAAATTGTATAGGTGCACTAGTTCGGCGAAGAGATGGTGATACAAGTGCAATATGGATGGTAGATATAGGTTTTTGTAATCTGAAAATATAAAAACAGCAAGGTAACTAATGTAAAAGTGAGCACACACGATATTGCAATGAGTTGAAACAAGGCCTAGGGTTCATACTTTCCCTAGTGCAAGTTCTCCCAACAATAATAACATAATTGGATCATATAACTATCCCTCAACATGCAACAAAGAGTCACTCCAAAGTCACTAATAGTGGAGAACAAATGATGAGATTATTGTAGGGTACGACACCACCTCAAAGTTATTCTTTCGGATCGATCTATTCAAGAGTCCGTAGTAAAATAACACGAAGCTATTCTATCCGTTCGATTTATCATAGAGTTCGTACTAGAATAACACCTTAAGACACAAATCAACCAAAACCCTAATGTCACCTAGATACTCCAATGTCACCTCAAGTATCTGTGGGTATGATTATACGATATGCATCACACAATCTCAGATTCATCTATTCAACCAACACAAAGAACTTCAAAGAGTGCCCCACAGTTTCTACCGGAGAGTCAAGACGAAAACGTGTGCCAACCCCTATGCATAAGTTCACTGAACTCGCAAGTTGATCACCAAAACATACATCAAGTGGATCACGTGATATCCCATTGTCACCTCAGATAAGCACATGAAAGACATACATCAAGTGTTCTCAAATCCTAAAAGACTCAATCCGATAAGATAACTTCAAAGGGAAAACTCAATCCATTACAAGAGAGTAGAGGGGGAGAAACATCATAAGATCCAACTATAATAGCAAAGCTTGAGATACATCAACATCGTACCACCTCAAGAACACGAGAGAGAGAGAGAGAGATCAAACACATAGCTACTGGTACATACCCTCGGCCCCGAGGGTGAACTACTCCCTCCTCATCATGGAGAGCGCCGGCATGATGAAGATGGCCACCGGTGAGGGATCCCCCCTCCGGCAGGGTGCCGGAACAGGGTCCCGATTGGTTTTTGGTGGCTACAGAGGCTTGCGGCGGCGGAACTCCCGATCTATTGTGTTCTCCAATGTTTTTAGGGTATATGGATATATATATAGGTGAAAGAAGTCAGTCAGGGGAGCCACGAGGGGCCCACGAGGGTGGGGGGCGCGCCCAGGGGGTAGGGCACGCCTCCCTGCCTCGTGGCTTCCTCGAAGCTTTCCTGACGTCTACTCCAAGTCGCATGGATTGCTTCCGTTCCAAAAATAACTCTCCCGAAGGTTTCATTCCGTTTGGACTCCGTTTGATATTCCTTTTCTTCGAAACACTGAAATAGGCAAGAAAACAACAGTTTGGGCTGGGCCTCCGGTTAATAGGTTAGTCCCAAAAATAATATAAAAGTGTTTAGTAAAGCACATAAACATCCAAAACAGATAATATAATAGCATGAATACTTCACAAATTATAGATACCTTGGAGACGTATCACCCCTCCACCCACCGCGGCACCGGTCCTTGTGCGGTTGGCTGCACCCGCCGCGCCCGTGCCCGTGCGCGCACCCCCCTCAGCGGCATGGGATTTTTGCGGCTCTTGATCGGAAACATTTTAGATAGAACTCCCGTATGCAAAGTGAGAGCTATGGTCTTGCCCCTTAAGTCGAGGGAAAATTCGCAGCGCAGGATTTGTGCATCCCTTCAACGCAAACGGTTGTTTTGGATGACCCGTGCGCAACCACATTCAAATAATTTGGTAAGATTTGCATCTGTCATATTGGGTATGTTGCCATTTGTCAAACTGGAAAGATTGACATTTGTCAAAATATGAAGCTAAAAATCACTAGCAGTATCAAATTTTTGCAACTAAAATTCAGTAATTAAGCATAGATTTCATTCATAGATTAAGTAGTCATTCTTTATACAAACTGTTCAACTCAACAGCTGAACCGACCAAACTTTTCACCAATTGTTGCCAACCACGTACTGAAATAGCTAGTTCTACCTTATATACTAGCTAATTTTAAGTATGTTGTACAGTTCCACCACATCTATAGTCAGATGAAGTGAACAAAATAGCCCCTAAATGCTACTACTACTACTACTACTACTACTATGGAGGGACTTTGTACTACTTCCGGCTGCCTCTCCTCTGCCGAGCGCGCTCAGTAAGAGGCAGAGGAGGAGGAGCCTAGCGACGAGCTGGACAACTGCAATACGGTGCCTGCTGCTGCTGCTGCAGCTTCAGCGACGCTCACCTCGAACACCCTCTGCCGCTCCATACGGCCCCTCTCGAAGCGGTGGTTCTCCTCGTAGATCTCTTGATTCCTCGCCTCTGAGGCGGCATGTGCTGCAGCCACGGCGGCGGTAAGGCTGTTTGCATGCTCGACGAGGCGCTCCTCCTCCTCCCGCGGGAACTCGGTGTAGCGCGCAAGGTCGCTGATGCACGTGCGGGCATTCACCTCCGCCTCCCGCCCTCGGGCGGCAGTGGCGGAGCGGGTGATGTCCCCAGCGGTCGACGGTGGGCTGCCGGCCACGACGGCCGACGATGGGGTGGCGGCCACGATCACCACCTCCCGCCTTCGGGCCGCGGTCGTGAAGCGGGTGATGGCCAAGGTGGCCGGCAGTGGGGTGGCGGCTACGACGGACACCTCCCCCTTTGGGCCGCGGCGGCGGAGCGGGTGATGGCCCTAGCTTTCGACTGTGGTGTCGTGGCAACGACAGCCGGCAACAGCTGCCGACGGGCAGCGGCGGCGGAGCCTGTGGTGGGTGTTCCGCGCAGACCCAACAGGGATGCCACGCGCACTACACTATGCCGGGGACTGAGCCGCCACCGCGGTGTAGCCTCCCAGCTGGAGTTGTCCTCTGATGACAGCGGAGTGGCTGAGCGATGACGACGGACCAGTGCCATTGGCGATCGTGGGAGAAGCAGACGAGATAAGCTACAGGGAGGGAGGGGAAAATGCGACGCAAGACTCGCCGGCCGTGAGGGTTTATATAGCAGGCCGGTAAGCATTGGTATTTTGGGAAATTTCACCGAGTCGAGCGGGAAGCTTGCGCGGGAACCTGTGAGGTTGCGTGGGAACGGGCTCACCGACGATTCATTGGCACCACCGTTTGGCCAAAAGAACGCCCCCATGCGCTGCGCAAGCTTGCGCTGTAAGCCGTCTGCGGCAACGGGGTGACAAGACGTGCGAGAGGAGTACGAAAGGCCACGTACACATACGGTTAATAAAAAAACGTTTGCGATTTAATTACCTACTATACCCCCGCCCTGGTTTATAAGTATGATTTAACTAACAAAATACGAATGCATGTCACCAAAGATTATATAGTTGGATTCGTATTTGAACAAAGTTTCCAATTATATAATTTTTATAACATGCATTAACATTTTGTTGGTTAACTTTGAGGGCAAAATATGGCACAGAATATAAAGGCGACTATAGACCAAGACAGGGGTAGTAGCACACGGCCGCTCTCTATGCAGCGACGCAACTGTCGACCGGCTTGTAGGCGACCATTTCCTGCGTGTTCAACTGCTCTATGAGTGTGGTTGCTTGCGGTCAGGCGGACGCGGCACGCTCTGCTCGCGTCCCTCCGCGCGTGCTCTGCTCTCATGTCCCTCTGGGTGCTCTGCCCTCATCCCTCCATGCGCGCTGCCAGTGTTTGGCGCCGGCGCACGATCACGCATGCTCGTGTGCATGCAGTTGCGCCGGGTGTCGGTGTCAAAACCGGCCGATCTCGGGTAGGGGGTCCCGAACTGTGTGTCTGAGGATCGATGGTAACGGGAGACGGGGGACACAATGTTTAACCAGGTTCGGGCCCTCTTGATGGAGGTAATACCCTACTTCTGCTTGATTGACTTTGACGAGTATAGGGGTTACAAGAGTTGATCTACCTCGAGATCGTAATGGCTAAACCCTAGATGTCTAGCCTATATGAATTCTGATAGCCTCTATGGACTAAACCCTCCGGTTTATAAAGACACCAGAGGGGCCTAGGGTTGTACAGAGTCGGTTTACAGAGAAAGGAAACCACACATCCAGACGCCAAGCTTGCCATCCACGCAAAGGAGAGTCTCATTCGGACACGGGGGGGGGAGGCCTTCTACCTTGTATCTTCACGGCCCATCAGTCTGGCCCATGTCACATAGCCCAGATGCCCAGGGACCCCATAATCCAGGACTCCCTCAGTAGCCCCTGAACCAGGCTTCAATGACGATGTGTCCGGCGCGCAGATTATCTTCGGCATTGCAAGGCGGGTTCCTCCTCCGAATACTTCAAAGCATTGAACAAGAGAACTATATCTGGCTCTGTAATTACAACCCTCAACCACAAAGGCATAATACTTAATCAAAATAAGGTTTGTCCACTGATAGGGTTTTTGGCGAAACGTTACGTCTGGCCTCTTTATTATTTTGAACCGTTTTCTGGCTTCCCGCTTCGCGTTTCGAGGCGCGGCCTCCATTGTCACGTCTTGTCAAAACAGAGATCATGTCCCCTTATTGCGGGATTCTCATTAATATGGGCTTGGGTAACCTAACCGTGCCTTTCGCACGACCCCTTGGGAATAGGCGAGTTTTAAGGCTTGTGAGAGGGCGCTTGATATTCACTGCCTATATAGGAGGATAAGGACCCATCTTTTTACCCCATGCCTTCCTCTTCCTCAGCCCTCCCATCCTTGAGCTCCAGCGCCCAAGTTTCGATCTTTTCCATCGCCACCAAACACTCCAGCCATGTCCAGATCCGTCTCTCAAGGCAAGTGGGTGGCCTGCTCCATGACGGAGAAGGACATCAAAGAGCTCCGGGAGGCGGGGTATCTGAGCGCGGACATTGCACACAGAATCCCTACCAAGAAGCAGGTCATCCCCACCTCGGAGCCCGGCGAAAGGGTGGTTTTTATCCCCCACTTCCTCCGCAGACTAGGATTTCCACTTCACCCTTTAGTCTGCAGCCTCATGTTCTACTACAGGCTAGATTTCCACGATCTAGCCCCAAACTCCTTCCTGCACATCTCGGCGTTTATCGTCGTGTGCGACGCGCTCCTCTGTATTCCCCCCACTTCGGCTTATGGCTCAAAGTTTTCAACGTGAAGCCGAAGGTGGTTGACGAGCAGCACACAGACTGCGGAGCGCCATGGTGAGCAAGCTCCCCAACGTCACTTGGCCCAAAGGGGCCTTCATAGAAACTGTCAAGATATGACAACATGAGTGGTTTGACATCACTGAACCTCGCGGCGCCAACTGGGCGGCCAATCCTGAGTTTAGGTCCGGACGCCCAATGCGGCTCGCGTCGTGGACCAACAAGGGTCTAGCCAGGGGTCAACTGACGAAGTAATGATGCTGCAAAAGTGCATCAAGAATATTATTGAAGAGGACACCAGCCTGACTGACGTGATCCAAGTGATGCTATTCCGCCGGATCCTTGCCTGCCGGCGCCGTCCTCTCCATATGTGGGAGTTCAATCGGAAGGACCGCGGACCCTGCCGTGATTCTTCGGCATGACGCACGGAGAGATCTGGAAGCTGCTCTTCAAGGCCCAGAAGTCGTGGCCGGAGACGACCGACGACATCGGCCTCGACTGCGATCATCCAGCCACCCAGGTAAGTATTCAATTTCCAAACATAACTCAGTTCACAAATCAAAGGGGTATGCTTGAAACTTCCATCTTGTAATAAGGGCTGGACAAAGAAAGCGGAGCGGATCAAGTGTCCGGCTCCGCTGCCCGAGAACCCAGCTGATCCTCTGCTAACGAGGATGCTGGTCCTGGCGCCGTACCAGGCGCCGGAGAAGAAGGCCAAGAAGAAGGGCAAGGAGGCCAAAAGTGGCCTCCGCCATAAAGGTACTTCGGATGCTATGTCTGAAGAGATCGACTCCCACGAGGGAGATGAAGATGAGGAGGGGGAGGAGGAAGAAAGCAATTCTCCCCCTAAGGGGAGGAAGAAGAAAAGGGCGGCCTCCGCAGATCCAGAGGCGGTGGCATCCAAAAGGTGGAAATATGCCTTTCAGATGGCTCGGATTCGGATACCGAAGCCATCCCCAAGCGGTGCCCTAGGGCAAAGCCCTGGCCGAATCGTAAGTATCTAAGAATGCTTTACATACATCCAATCTCTTACAAGTTGTAGGATAACATCTTAATTTATGTGTATCAGTTCGGCCTGTGGTCTCCCCCAACAATCATCATCTTCGGGGAACTCTCTAGCGTCGGAGATGATGGAGAGCGAAACGCCTCTGCGAGCCTCTCCGCCACATGTCGCGGATGACACCGAGGTGTTATCCCAAAGGACCTCTCCGGGCCAGGGAGAGGTGCGGAAGGCTGCTGAGACGGCACTAGAGGGTAATGCCTCGGCTGCCGAGAACATGGAGGGCACAACCCCCAACCGAATATCACTTCAGAGACCCACACGGCTCCGGAATCGAGCGAGCAGCCCCCTTTGAAGGAGGGGGGAGTGCCGACTCCACCGGCGACCTCCATCTATCCGGAGGCGCCGAACACTTTGAGGGAAGCACTTGGCCGTGCTTCCCCCGCCAAAAGCAGGCTGAACGAAGCCTTCACCTGCCTGTTAACAAGCTTTGAGGTCTGCGATGTAATATTCTTAGCCGCTTTTTCATGTGCAAAAAATATGCCTGTGTATAGATAGTAGCCCCTGAGACTCTGTTCGGTTCTTGAAAAAGGGCCGAACAGAGGTCGAATATTCGCCGGAGATGACATACTTGTCTATTTTGATAAACAGGCTTCACTGTTGGCGGCAACCGCCCAGGCCGCTGAAGTTTCCGAACTCACTCGGAAGCTGAAGCTCGCTGATGATGAGATCGACCGCATTAACAAGCGGTTTGATGAGGCACCAGGTATGTTTTGAAAAATTGTTCATACACCAGAAGGACTATGCCCATGTGGAGTCTAAGCCCCTGTGTTGCCCTGTTCATCATTGTAGGTAGTGTGGCCGAGGTCGAGATTTAGAAGGGCGACCTCGCTCGAACCAAGAAGCGGCCGCACATTTAAAGGCCGAGCAGGTTGCAAGCCCCCGATACGAGGAGCGGGTGACTGAAGTAGAGCAAGAGCTCAAGGACGCCGCCAGCAAGTGCGAGTCCTTGGAAGAGAAGAATAAGGCCCAAGCGGCCGAGTTGACCAAGGCTCTCCAGGGGGCCAAGGAGGCGTGAACCGAACGGGTAGCGGTTGGTAAGCCCTTTCTTTTGCAGAGTAAATTCGGCAGTCAGAAGTATGCCTTGCTCACTCGAGTGTGGAGTTCTCCAGACGCCTTTGCGGATCTTCCGAAGAGTGCCGCCGACGGCGCGCAGTTCTTCCAGGCCCAGGAGGGGCACACGACGGAGAAGCTATTCTGGTCACAGTTCGCGACGCAGAAGCCTCCAATGCTGTTGAACGACTAGATGACGCATTGGGCCAAGCTGCATAGGATGTCCGGATTGGCCATGGGGGACATCATAGTTCGGCTGTGGCCAACCGAACTCATTCCAAGCAGATACTTCGGCCTGGTGCAGCGACTCATCGACGCGCTGCCCCGAATTGACGCAGTCAAGCGGTCGGCATGCATAGAAGGTGCGCGGATGGCCTTCGCCCGTGTCAAAATGCAACGGGCGAAAATGAAGGCCTCCGTCGTGGCAGTTGAGGGCCCGCCCAGAGGCAAGGACCACCGCAAGCCGGAGCGCTATTTCAAAGACGTCCTATAGGGTGCCAGTTTGATAGAGGGTCAATGCTCGAAGGATATTATGTTCGAGTGAATGTATCCGAACTGCCCAGAAGTTTTGTTATGAACTAAGGTATTGTAATATATTTATGATTTTATCTGAACTACTTACCTCCTGTGCGGCCGTATTTTATTATTCTAAAAGTTTGCCAGTCGTCGGCTTCAGCCCCCACGTAGATGCTCTTGACCCAACGTCTTGCTTCGTAAGGGAGGTGACTTACTTAGCGAACCAGGAAATCAGACTATGCGGCTTTAGCACTTTCACTTAGCCAAAGGAGTTTGACGGTGGGGCGAAGAACTAGCCCCTGGTGCGCATGCGGCTGCCCGAACTGGGATGCCGTAGGCGCATAACGGAACCGAAGCCAGTTCTTCGTATAATACAGAAAAAATTGCAAGAGATTTATATGAAGTCGCCGAATAGCTGACCAGCTCTCGCCGTACCATGAAAGTCAGTTTTCGGCTTTATCTACTGAGGTATTTGACCGGACAAACCAGAAACACAATCGCAGTAGTTCTCCCTTTACTACCTTAGCCAAACAAGCGGAACGTAAGGTGGTAACCACAGGAGCCGGGCAACCCAACTATTGACCAAAGACATGGTTTGGAGCCGATGCATATAATGCTATATTCGGGATGCCGAAGTATACTGTAAAAGTGTTCGGACTTCCTTTTTTTCGAAAAATAGATGTGGCCGAATAGAGCCCCTGGCGATTTAATTCGTGCCGACGTGTATATTCCAATCTAACGTAAAGAGGGAATACAGAATAGGAAATAAGCCAATACCGAGCAAGGTTGGGCCAAACTGTTTCCATTATAGTCTGATTGATAGGTCAAAACGTGTTTTTACACAGGATGCCAGAAGCATCAAGGCTATTTTACATGCCGAGAAGTTGTGAACAAGGGAAAGCTGTATACAGGTCCTAAAAAGGTGGTCTTGAAGATCCTTTGCACCCCCTGCCGCACGTCTGCGTTGCTTTCACCTTTGAGGGAGATTCCTTCAGAGGAACGACCCATGGTTGTCTGTATGAAAACAGGCTCGAAAAGAGTCCTTGTACATCCGTGGCATAGCTAGGTTTTAATGCACCTGTGGTATTGAGGAAGAAAGAGAAAAATGATCAAAGAAAAAAGGTCAAGGTCATATAGGGTCAAACCGTACCGTAGACCTATCCGTATTGTGCCTCCGCTGATGCCCAAGGTATTTTGAGTGCGTAATTATGCACACGTGGTACAAATGTCGCGGATGTGTGTAGCAATCGACGGAGGCGAAACTGCTAGTCTAGCTCGGGAGTTGCCGAACTGTCATTATGCAGAATGGACCGGACTCGTTTAACATTGTCCGGGGGCTTGATGGCCGATGAGGTGTGCGGCTTGATAGGGCCGCTTTGTACCTCGGCTTCGAGGGCCGCGGTGTGCTCCTCGATACGGAGGGAGTGATATGTGTTTCCATTAACTGTAATAACGCCGCGGGGTCCGGGCAGTTTGAGCTTTAAGTAAGCATAATGCGGGACCGCATTGAAGCAGGCGAAGGCGGTTCGTCTGAGCAGTATGTGATAACCACTACGGAAGGGGACGATGTCGAAGATCAAGTCTTCACTTCGGAAGTTGTCCGGCGAGCCGAAGACCACGTCCCTTAGCGCACGCTTGCGCTCCCTCTCGGGGATATGTGTAACATATATCATATTCATTGTTTTTAACTCGGGGGGAATTTTCTTCTGTCCCCCTGTGTTCGGTGGGCGAGGCTGTTCATCGTCCTCGCTTGGCGGCCCTTTCCACTTGTGTTTGGTGTTTAACTTACCGGCCTGTTTAAAGACCCAACAATTTCTGTTGGAATGATTGGCAGGCTTGTTGGGGTGCCATGAATTTGGCAAGGCCGATCAAGTATTTTGTCCAAACCGGATGGACCGTCTTTGTTTCCTTTGAATGGCTTCTTTCGTTGTCCGGATTTAGAGCCGCTGAATCTGGCGTTGACCGCCGTTTCTTTGGTATCGTTATTGTTGTATTGACGCTTTTTTGTTGTGACGTTGCCTACCGTTGCCATCTCTGGCTTCGGAGGTGCCAGGGTCGCTGCTACTGTTGCTTCTACGAGCTAACCAGCTATCCTCCCCCGCACAAAAGCGGGTCATGAGTGCAGTAAGGGCTGCCATGGACTTTCACTTTTCTTGGCCGAGGTGTCTGGCCAGCCATTTGTCGCGGACGCTATGTTTAAAGGCCGCAAGGGCTTCGATGTCCGGACAATCGGCAATTTGGTTCTTTTTAATTAAGAACCTAGTCCAGTGTTTGCGGGCTGACTCTCCGGGTTGCTGGACTATATGACTTAGGTCATCGGCGTCCGAAGGCCGGACATAGGTACCTTGGAAGTTGTCTCGAAAGGCATCCTCCAAATCTTCCCAGCTGCCAATGGAGTTTTCTCGGAGGCTGTTTAGCCAGTGCCGAGCTGGTCCCTTTAGTTTTAGCAAGAGGTACTTGATGGCATGGACATCGTCACCACGAGCCATGTGGATATGGAGAAGAAAATCTTCGATCCATACTGCGGGATCTGTCATTCCATCGTATGATTCAATGTTAACGGGTTTAAACCTTTTGGGAACTGGTGCTCCATTACTTCAGCGGTGAAGCAAAGGAGGTGTGCGGCGCCTCTATATCGGACGACGTCGCGACAGAGTTCGGACGGCATCCGTGTTCGGTTTTCAGCCCGGGTGAGGTTATGCTGGTCGTGCTGGGCCTGGTGGCCGTCCTCTCGCATTGGAACACGCCCCCTTGATCCATAGATTGATCTGGTCTGACCGACTCTATTGTCCAGGTCCTAGCGTAGGTCGTAGGTGTAGCCCGGAGCTGCTACCTCCTTGCCTCTGTGGCGGGGTGGCGCGGGCTAGTGTTCGGCGTAAGTAGCCGCTCTGTCCCGCCCACGTGGCGTTCGGTCAGGTTCGTCAGTAGCTTTATAATTTGGCGGTATTGGCTCAAGGGCCTCGTCGTCAAATTGTGGTAGTAGCTTGCGCTCCGGGTAGCTCTTTGTTGGGCGTTCAAGGCCATATTCTTCGGCTGCCAGGACTTTAGTCCATCTGTCGTTGAGCGTATCCCGTTCGGCTTGAAGCTGCTGCTGCTTGTTTTTTAGGCTTCTCGCTGTTGCGATTAGCTGGCGCTTGAAGCGCTCTTGCTCGAGGGGTTCCTCTGGCACGATGAAATCTTCGTCGCCGAGGCTCACGTCATCCTCGGAGAGTGGTAGATGGTTACTATCCTCTGAATCCTCATTTCTGACCGGCTCATCGGGATTGACTTGCCCCTCCTCCTGATCATCCTGTTCGGATGTGGGTTCGGCGGGGGCTTCAGGGTCTTCGGTGTTCTCCGGAGTGTTATTGTCTCTGGTGCCGGTATTGTTGTCTTTATCGCGGCGCGATTTCGAGCAGCGTCGCTAACGCAGACGCTTCGGCGGTACCTGAGCAGTACTATCCTCGATCAGATCCTTCCTGCCTTCGTCGTCATCCTCTTTGGGTGTATCCACCATATGAACATCGTATGTGGAGGTGGCCGTACAACATCCAGTAAACGGCGGATCTTGGCCATGTTTGTCCTCGGCATCGTTGTCCATACCGTCGATGTCTTCGGATGCGTAATCCAACATGTCGGTTAAGTCTTCGATAGTAGCTATGAAGTGGGTGGTGGGTGCGACGTAAAATTCTCCGCTCTCAGCCCCTAGTCCGGGCTGGGCGTAGTTTGGAAGTGATTCCTCTGTAATGGCGAGGGATCGCATTAAGTCCAGAGCCTTACTTAAGGGCGAGGATTGGACGGGGAGACAAAAGGCTTCGACATTAGGCGGGGCGAAAGCCTCCTGGCCGTGTTCACCCGTCGTAGACCTCGAGAGTTCGGAATTAATGTCCGGGGACGAGTCCGGCTCTCCAATGATATGGGGAATCCGGTTTGACTCCGGGCTTGCCGATGACACAGTCCCCTCTGGATCTCCGGTAGTAAGCTCCATAATTGCAGAGAGTCCGATGGGCTCCAAGCTCCCCTCTTCGGACCCAGTGGTTTGCTCTGGATCTAAGGCCAAAGCGGTGGTCGAGGCCACGAACCCTTCGAAGATCAAGTCTCCTCGGATATTAGCGACATAATTCAGGTTCCCAAAACTGATCTGATGACCAGGGGCGTAGTTGTCGATCTGTTCAAGGTGGCCAATCGAGTTGGCATGCAGCACGAAGCCGTCGAACACAAAAACTTGACCGGGGAGAAAGGTTTCCTCGGAAACAGCATCGTTGGTGATGTTTAAACGAGCCATTGAACCTTCTACTGACAACACAGAGGAACTCTGAATGAAAGCACCAATGTCGGTGTCAAAAACGTCCGATCTCGGGTAGGGGGTCCCGAACTGTGCGTCTGAGGGTCGAAGGTAATAGGAGACGGGGGACACGATGTTTACCAAGGTTCGGGCCCTCTTGATGGAGGTAATACCCTAGTTCCTGCTTGATTGACTTTGACGAGTATAGGGGTTACAAGAGTTAATCTACCTCGAGATTGTAATGGCTAAACCCTAGATGTCTAGCCTATATGAATTTTGATAGCCTCTACGGACTAAACCCTCCGGTTTATAAAGACACAGGAGGGGAGGAGGGGCCTAGGGTTGTACAGAGTCGGTTTACAGAGAAAGGAAACCACACATCCAGATGCCAAGCTTGCCATCCACACAAAAGAGAGTCCCATCCGGACACGGGGGAAGGCCTTCTATCTTGTATCTTCACGGCCCATCAGTCTGGCCCATGTCACATAGCCCGGATGCCCGGGGACCCCATAATCCAGGACTCCCTCACCGGGCGCGGCGCAACAGTGCAGTTACCTGCTGCAAAACTGTCATGCGGACGCATAGAGAATCCAGGCCGCCCAGCCCCCATTTATTCCTGCGGCCCTGTACCTTCAGCTATCGCGTCACACGACACAATAAGGACACCCAGACGACACATACAGAGAGGACATCCAGCGGTTCCATTGGCGATCCCCGTGGCTCCAATGGCGCTCCCAGCGGCCGACAACGACAGGCAGTTCACCACGCATCACGTAGTGGACACCCACGTGAGGGGGAGGCCCTCTCGGTGGTGTACACGAATGATCCGGTCTTGGTGGAGAGCTCCATCCAAACTATGGAGCAGTTCCTTGCTGAGGACAAGTACCAAGTGGTCGGCTTCGACCTCGAGTACACCATCGGTCATGCCGGGCATGATCAGAAGGTTGCCGTCACCCAGTTGTGCGTGCGACATGACATCCTCGTTTACCACTACCACCTTATCACAAGGCCTTGCGAGCGTTTCTCCAGGTTTATCAACAGCTCCGACTACATTTTCGCTACGGTGGACAGCGCCAACGATCAAAAAGCGCTCAAGGTTTCGGGCTTGAAATGCCCGAATCTTGTCAACATCCAGCACCACTACAAGGTCTGGGGCAGCGACAAAAACGAACTGAACTCCCTGGTTGACCTCGCCTCGGCCATCACCGACCCCTACTACATGAATATGAAGAATGAGAGCAAGAAGGACAAGAACGCCTGGCACAATGTCTGGCATGAGAGACTCGAAGAACAACATGTCAAGTACGCGGCCAAGGACGCGTACAGAAGCTATGAGATGTACAGGCAGATCGCTGACATGAGGAAGTGTCTTCTTCCTGCCCCAGACGAGGGATCGAGCCATAGAGCAGTGGCGGGAGCGTCACAAGAAGTAGATGACTAGATGATCGTTTCACCTACTTTAGAAAATGCATGCAATTGTTCATTGAGGTGTGTGTGAATGATCTGTATAGTCACTTATGTAATTGGATGTTTATTTTAGTTATATATATATACATACATGTTATTCTTCTGTGGACAGAGCAAACACACAGCTTCTTAGCAGCAATCGTCTGTGTTATCATTGGTCTTCACACACATTTCTAATTACGGACCTGTTTGACGCGTATCACACACATCTTGTTCAGTTGAACCGTTTCCATTGTGTTGCCTAATCACACACAGTTCATCCTAGAGAACCGTATGATGTATATCGCACTCACCTTCATCTGGCTGCCCATTTCTTTTGTTCCTCCTCATCGCAAACAGTTAATTGAACTGAATCGTATGACCTGCATCGCACACGCAACTAAAATCTGAACCGTGTTTGATGCATCCATCATCGCAAACGTTTTGCACCCTTTTTGACGGGTTTTTACATCACCGTTTGCGATTATGGCATCACACATAGTTTGGTTGAAGGGTCTCTGATCGTAGTGTCGTGTTTGGATCATCCTGCAGTAGTGGCAGTAGCATAATTTCTCTGAGCACTGTCTAGAGTTTCACTAGCATAATGAATAACATTTAGTTTCTTATCAACTCTCTGTCCTAGACCAACACCAACATCATAATCACTAGCATCACACATAATTTCAAAAGGCAAGTTCCAATCAGGTGTTCAACAATAGGTGTAGAAATTAAGGCTTTCTTGAGTGTTTCAAAGGCTTCTAAACAATCATCATCAAAAACAAAAGGAACATCCTTTCGCAAAAGATTTGTAAGGGGCCTAGAAATTTTAGAAAGTCTTTGATAAATCTCCTATTGAAACCAGCATGACCAAGGAAATTACGAATACCTTTGATATCTTCAGGACATGGCATTTTCTCAATTGCATCAACCTTAGCTTTGTCCACCTCAATACCTCTTTCAGAAATTTTATGGCCCAAAACAATACCTTCGTTTACCATAAAGTGGCACTTCTCCCAATTCAAGACAAGATTTGTTTGCTCACATTTCTGCAAAACTCGATCAAGATTGCTTAAACAATCATCAAAAGACTTCCCATAAACAGAAAAGTCATCCATGAAAACCTCAACAATCTTTTCACAAAAGTCAGAGAATATAGCAGTCATACATCTTTGAAAGGTAGCAGGTGCATTGCATAAACCAAAAGGCATATGTCTATAAGCATAAGCTCCAAAGGGACAAGTGAAAGTGGTCTTTTCTTGATCAGGTTGAGAAACAGGTATTTGTGAAAAACCAGAGTATCCATCAAGGAAGCAAAAATGTGTGTGCTTAGACAATCTTTCTAGCATTTGATCAATAAAAGGACGAGGGTAATGATCTTTTCTAGTTGCTTTGTTTAATTTTCTAAAATCAATTACCATTCTATAGCCTATAACTATTCTTTGCGGAATAAGTTCATTCTTATCATTAGGAACAACAGTAATACCTCCTTTCTTAGGGACACAATGAACAGGACTTACCCATCTACTATCAGCTATAGGATAGATTATACCTGCTTCCAGAAGTTTGAATATTTCCGTTCTTACCACTTCCTTCATCTTCAGATTTAACCAATGTTGGTGATTAACAACGGGTTTAGCATCAGGTTCCATACTAATCTTGTGCTGACATAGAGTGGGACTAATGCCCTTTAAATCATCAAGAGTATATCCAATAGCAGCTCGGTGCTTCCTTAGACCTTTCAATAATCTTTCTTCTTCATGTTCTTGAAGGTTAGCACTAATAATAACAAGATATATCTTCTTCTCACTGGTACACATCGATGCTATACAAACAGTTTTTACCCCTTTCCACGACGGCGTTCGGAACCGCCACCTAGTGAGTGACTGCGATAGGGGGGGTCCTTCCCACACGACCTAGAAACCGATGGGGATATGCCCTCCTGGCACACACGCTCGGCAAAATGAGGCCGTGTGCGACCGGCGAATGACCAAATACGGTTATACGTATAGTACTGCTAAAAAATACAATTATACAGGCGAAATCATTTCCGGTCATAAGTACATCCCACACAGTCAGTACCCGCTAAATGTTTCCGTGTGTATATATCCCACACAGTCACTCCAAGGAAAACGTTTGCGCAAGGTGGTGTAACGCAAACAGCTTTCAAGAGAATGTCGTGTGTGATTGTTCATTGGTCCAACATGGTTTATTCCTAGAAACTGTGTGCGTTGCCTGAGATCATCGCCCACGGTGTTTTCTCAATAACCGTTTGCAATAGGAAAACCCAATTAGCAGGCTAATTGCCCTATTATTAATAATCCATTTACTAATCTAATTGACATTCATATTAAGCATGTAATATATTTCATTTCCATATTAAGGAAGCGGGATTTCATAATTGAAATACATCCGAGTACAACATGATATAGCTTCAGCACTCACCTACCCCATTACACAACTGCACCAGCACCAAGTTTCACATGCAACATCTGGAACCTTTTGAAATTAGCATCATAGACGGTACATAGATAGATGCATCTCATCTGGAAAACTGCTAAAGCGGAAGGCGAATATTGAGCCTTCATTCATGTTGAAGGTCTTTGAAACTTTAGGCCAGTGCCTGTGGATGATTGACCGTCCATCCTTCGACCTCTTCAGGAACACTTCAATATTGAACCGTGGGTGTTGTATGAAAACTTTCCTCGCCTCCTGACCACACAGAGGTGGTTTGAGAGGTAATCATCAGTGAACCCTGAAAACAAGGATGTGCATATATATCTTCTCTATATTGGAAATGGGGCAAAGGAATAAAAAAGGCAAGGTATAATAGTTAGTACCATCTTGTAAACCTCAGTGCTTCCCATTGTTTCCCTGCAACACATATAAGGTAGTTAGTCATCGGGTTAAGTAAGGGTTCGCATGCTATCAGTAAAATATGTTGATGATAAATAAGCACATTGCAGATTCATCAGATTAATTCAAGCCACAGGGAAAACCCATTTATCAAAACCAAGCATGATTAAGAACTAGGAAATATAGCACTTGTATATGTTTCTCATGTATTAAGTGCAGCCAAATTCGATTTATTCCTCACATGGTATACAATAACAGAATGCAGCCACAACAATTGAACATCGCATTGTAGAATTGAACCAAGCAGGTAACTAAACACCACAACAAATGAACCAAACATTAACTGAGCACCACATTGCACAATATAACATATTCCTAATAGAAGATCAGACAGTTAACCAAACCAAGCATGCTTAACAACTTGGAAATATAGCAATTGTATTTGTTTCTCGTGTATTTAGTACAACCAAATTTGATTTATTTCTCACATGGTATACAATAACAAAATGCAACCACGGCAATTGAATATCGCATTGCAGAATTGAACCAAGCAGTTAACTAAACACCACAACAAATGGACCAAATGTTAACTGAGCACCACATTGCACAATAGAACATACTCCTAATAGAAGATCAAACAGTTAACTAAACCAAGCATGCTTAACAACTTGGAAATACAGCAATTGTATTTGTTTCTCATGTATTTAGTACAGCCAAATTCGATTTATTTCTCACATGGTATACAATAACAGAATGCACCCACAACAATTGAACATTGCATTGCAGAATTGAAACAACCAGTTAACTAAACACCACAACAAATGAACCGAACATTAACTGAGCACCACATTGCACAATATAACATACTCCTAATAGAAGATCGGACAGTTAACCAAACCAAGCATGCTTGACAACTTGGAAAATTGCACCCTGAAGAACTGAACATCACATTTGCAGAATTGAACCAAACAGTTAACTGAACACCACATTGCACGACATATAGAACATATACTCTAGAGCATAAGATTGCATGGTAAAAGTAGATAACACAATCCACTAGAATTTGTTAAGGAAAGGCAGTAGTTAGCAAACTGAACATGGGTCCTTATAGTGAGCTAATAAGACAAGCTACTCCTCATTGTCAGAGATATCGATGACGATTGGCTCCTTGGACATGGAAGAGGGCGAGGCCTCTGCATTGTGGGTGCCCTTGTCATAGTGGTGAGTTGCCTGAGCCGCTCCGGGCGCCAACATGCTGGCTCTCGAGATGAGGTCAGCACGTGCACGCTGAGAAAACACCTCGTAGTCTTTGTCGAACGCACCGACGGTGGCCTCGAGAAAACGCCATGAACTGTCGTCTAAAGTAGCCAACCGCGTCGCGGCATTGGCGTGCGAGGCGTCGACAGTGGCCTCGATGGCGAGGTGCTCCTCCAAGATCTGGTGGTAGGCTCGAATGGCAGCCATTGCGACCTCATTCGCGCGTGTGGCCGCGATTTGCTTCTCCGCTGCCAAATGCTCCTTGAGATCCTGGCTATACTGCGTGTGTCGCGCTTATTTGGTGGAGGGGTCAGTGATTTGGGTGGAAGGTGTCGCGCTCGCGCCTGCGGTCGGGGCATGTGGATGTGGAAGGAGGAGGAGGATGGGGGTCGGGTGTGGATTACTTGCCTGGATAGGCGAGGCCGAGCAGTGTGAAGGAGGCTCGCCGGCGAGGAGGCGACACTGCAAGCAAGGAGTGAAGGTTTGAACTTGGAAAGGAAGGCGGAAACAGGGGAAATGTGTCTTTTGGTAACGGGGAGAGGGCGGGGAGGTAGATATTTCCGCGGAAGTCGAACATTTGGAATCGCTTCAGCGAAAAAAACTGGCGCGCAAAGTATCATCAGACACGGTCCCTTATTCAGAGTGGGTTGTGGATTGTAGCCATCGCATCTTCTCGCGTAAGTCGTATGCGTACTATACTCCGACGGTGCTCCAAGATATTTTGTGTTGCATCTCACACGGTTGGTTATAATAAACTATGTGGGATCTACTTGATTTTTCGTCTTGATTTGAATTACATAATGGGGTCACGGCGGCAATGGACAGTGTTTGAATTGCTAGACCTTTTATCTGCAGTGAACATGCAACTATATGTGTGTCGTAAATGAATAGGAATTATTCAGGGTTCGTTTGGACATTTTTATGCATTAACTGAGTTTTCAATGCATTTATGTGCATAATTCAAATTTGAACTACATGCACATGCTCTAGTGCATATAAATTGGTTGAAAAATTAAATCTTTGTCCTTGGGTGCATGCTTAGGTCCCATGCAAGAAATGGGAATGAATGTCAAACACCCTGCCACCGCCACTCGACCGCAAACATTGAGATACCTGGTTTTTAAATTCTAGTAAATCCAAAACTCGTCTGAAATTCATGAAACTTGGCATGCTATCATGGAGCGGCATCAACATGCCGTGGTAAATTTTTTGTCCCATTTGGGGCAGGTTTGGATATATGCTTCTCACAAACCAGAGCTTCTCACAACAAGCATGATGGTTTCGGTAGGGAACGTCCCACCTTTGGGGACTAAACGATATCCATTGCCTCTTATTGCTTTCAAAAAATTTCTCGTGTCAACATAGAACAACAGGAGTGTTGTGTCAATTTTTGTGATTTTCAGGGTTTGTTTGGACATGTTTATGCATTAACTGAGTTTTCAATGCATTTATCTGCACAATTCAAATTTGAACTACATGCACATGCTCCAGTGCATATAAATTGGTTGAAAAATCAAATCTTTGTCCTTGGGTGCATGCTTAGGTCCCATGCAAGAAATGGGAATGAATGTCAAACATCCTGCCACCATCACTCGGCCGCCAACATTGAGATACATGGTTTTTAAATTCTAGTAAATCCAAAACTCATCCGAAATTCATGAAACTTGGCATGCTATCATGGAGCGGCATCAACATGCCGTGGTAATTTTTTTGTCCCATTTGGGGCAGGTTTGGGTATATGCTTCTCACAAACCAGAGCCTCTCACAACAAGCATGATGGTTTCGGTAGGGAACGTCCCACCTTTGGGGACGAAACGATATCCATTGCCTCGTATTGCTTTCAAAAAATTTCTCGTGTCAACATAGAACAACAGGAGTGTTGTGTCAACTTTTGTGAATTTTCGAGGTTCGTTTGGACATTTTTATGCAATAACTGCGGTTTTAATGCATTTATGTGCATAATTCAAATTTGAACTACATGCACATGCTCCAGTGCATATAATCTTTGTCCTTGGGTGCGTGCTTAGGTCCCATGCAAGAAATGGAAATGAATGTCAAACACCCTGCCACCGTCACTCGGCCACAAACAATGAGATACCTGGTTTTCAAATTCTAGTAAATCCAATACTCGTCTGAAATTCATGAAACTTGGCATGCTATCATGGAGCAGCATCAACATGTCGTTGTAATTTTTTTGTCCCATTTAGGGCAGGTTAGGGTATATGCTTCTCACAAACTAGAGCTTCTCACAACAAGCATGATGGTTTCGGTAGGGAACGTCCCACCTTTGGCGACGAAACAATATCCATTGCCTCTTATTGCTTTCAAATTTTTTCTCATGTCACCATAGAACAACATGAGTGTTGTGGCATTTTTTGTGATTTTTCGGGGTTCGTTTGGACATTTCTATGCATTAAGTGAGTTTTCAATGCATTTATGTGCATAATTGAAATTTGAACTACATGCACATGCTCCAGTGCATATAAATTGGTCGAAAATCAAATCTTTGTCCTTGGGTGCATGCTTAGTTTCCATGCAAGAAATCGGAATGAATGTCAAACACCCTGCCACCGTCACTCGGCCTCAAACATTGAGATACCTGGTTTTTAAATTCTAGTAAATCCAAAACTCGTCTGAAATTCATGAAACTTGGCATGCTATCATGGAGCGGCATCAACATGCCGTGGTAAATTTTTTGTCCCATTTGGGGCAGGTTTGACTATATGCTTCTCACAAACCAGAGATTCTCACAACAAGCATGATGGTTTCGGTAGGTTACGTCCCACCTTTGGGGACGAAACGATATCCATTGCCTCTTATTGCTTTCAAAAATTTTCTCGTGTCAACATAGAACAACAGGAGTGTTGTGTCAATTTTTGTGATTTTTCGGGGTTTGTTTGGACATTTTTATGCATTAACTGAGTTTTCAAGGCATTTATGTGCATAATTCAAATTTGAACTACATGCACATGCTCCAGTGCATATAAATTGGTTGAAAATCAATTCTTTGTCCTTGGGTGCATGCTTACGTCCCATGCAAGAAATGCGAATGAATGTCAAACACCCTGCCACTGTCACTCGGCCGCAAACATTGAGATACCTGGTTTTTAAATTCTAGTAAATCCAACACTCGTCTGAAATTCATGAAAGTTGGCATGCTATCATGGAGCAGCATCAACATGTCGTGGTAAATTTTTTGTCCCATTTGGGGCAGGTTTGGGTATACGCTTCTCACAAACCAGAGCTTCTCACAACAAGCAAGATGGTTTTGGTAGGGAACGTCCCACCTTTGGGGACGAAACGATATCCATTGCCTCTTATTGCTTTCAAAATTTTCTCATGTCAACATAGAACAACAGGAGTGTTGTGTCAATTTTTGTGATTTTCCGGGGTTCGTTTGGACATTTTTTCCATTAACTGAGTTTTCAATGCATTTATGTGCATAATTCAAATTTGAACTACATGCACATGCTCTAGTGCATATAAATTGGTTGAAAAATCAAATATTTGTCCTTGGATGCATGCTTAGGTCCAATGCAAGAAATGGGAATGAATTTCAAACACCGGGGCACCATGGATTGTCGGCAAAACCTTGAGATACTTTTTTTAAAATTCTAGTAAATCCAAAACTCGTCTGAAATTCATGAAACTTGGCATGCTATCATGGAATGGCACCTGACATGCTGTGGTGTTTTTCGTGTCCATTTTGAGAGAAGGCGCACTCAAATAACAGCCAACAAAGGCATTTTGAAAAAATAGTTGCCACTTTAATATCTCAAACGTTTGTATAATTCAAACCGTGTGCGTTATGTTAACCATTCACGTGACGCCACATGTCCTTGTTTTAATGGCTATAGGTTTTAATGGCTCTTGATCGCAAACGTTTTAGATAGAACACCTGTATGCAATGTGAGAGCAGGATTTGTGCATCTCTTGAACACAAACGATTCTTTTGGATGACCCGTGTGCAAACACTAACAAACAATTTGGCAAGATTTGCATCTGTCAATGTCATATTGGGTATGTTGCCATTTGTCAAACTAGAAAGATTAACATTTGTTGATCTAGTAACATTGCCATTTGTCAACCTTATAACACAGCGATTTTTCAAAATATGAAGCTAAAGATTACTAGGAGTATCTAATTTTTGCAACTAAAATTCAGTAATTAAGCATAGATGGAGGCGAGGAGGCGTGTTCAGCCGGGCGTGCAGCGAGCGGCGCAATACTATTCGATTTGACTACGGGCGGCGCAGTTCCCGATACAGCTTTAATGCAGACAAGGGAGAGGGTAGCGGTTCCCGAAATATTGAACGGCCAATGATGCATCCTTCTTCAATTAGCATCGTGTGAATGCATGAGGGAAGTAATGGGAGGAGGACATGGAAAAGAGGCTGCACGATGTGAATGCAACGCAGTTTGCACTCATATAAAGGCGCCCCTCCATTCCAATGCATCTACCACATCGTACGCACCTAAGCATTTGCCTAAGCACTTATAGTAATAAGCGCAAAAGTGCTCACTCTAGACCCATGGCGGCGATGCATGCGAGCGGCCAGCCGCTGTGCCATATGGTCCACGACGCCAGCCTGCGGCATGGCACCGAGGATCGTCTCTAGACGGTGTTGGCGACCGGCTGGTGGATGGCCGCCGTCGACGCCATCTACGACTCTCAGTACGACTAGATGATCGTTGCCACCACCAACAAGTTCACCATCGTTAAGAAGCTCGCGGACGACATCGCCATACTCCTCCAGCCCCCACGCCCGGGCTCCTCATTGCCTTCCACCCTAATCGGCCTCCATGGTTGGAACCTCTTTCAAGCACTGGTGGCCCTGCGACTGCCCCCCGACGCCACGAAGAATATCCACCTGGAGGTCGCGCTCGCCGTGAGGCGCCTCGCCCTGCAAGAAGCCGTCGACCTACACATCCACGTGTAGAGGGAATCATGTACATAGGTATGTACAAGGCCAGTGAGGACGCTACGACGTTGGCCTTTTTCAACCGGCTGTAAGCCTTGGATGCCTTTGTTGAGAAGCACCTTGACCTCGCTACAAAAGTCGCCGCTCCTTAGCCGCCGGTCGGTGGCCCGACGCACTGAGTTGAGGAGGAGGAGGTCGTACATTGATGGATGCATCTTTCTTTTTGCCTCCTGTAACCACCACTGCGATCACATCATCGTGGCCTTAATTCTTATTGTGCAATTGCATTCTCGTTCCAGTCAATACAGACATGTGTGATCCCTTTGCCTAATTATATGCATCACTGTAACTAGTACTCTGTAACACCCCGGTGTAATGATGCTACAGTAATCTCTGGGATTAAGTTAATCCTTTTGCTAAACAAGTGTTTGTTCATCATTGCCTCTTGTCTCTTTCAAATTCCAGTTGAATTACATTTCAAATTATTTGCGAAATTCAAAAATGCTCAAACATGAAAACTAAAATGTTCATCATGTGGAAATTATTCTTCTGGTAATATTGGTGGTGAACCATCATTTTTGCAAAATGTTTAAGTGGCCTGAACTACTTAAAACAGTAGCTAAAATAAAACAGAAAAGCTTTTAAAAGGAAAGCAAATGTTAAAAAAATAAATAGAAAAGGCCCCTGACTCCCTGGGCCTAACCCCCCCCCCCCCAGGCTAAGCCCAACAGGCCATCCGGCCCAGCGCACCATCCCCTGTCGTCTTCTGCCCCGTTCAGCCGACCAAGCGCCCGCGCCCGTCGGTCGCAGCCTGGCCACCTTGCCGTCCCCGTCGCCGAGGCGATAAGGTCGCTGCCCCCGGACGCCTCGAGTCCTCCTCCTCACCTACCGCCACTCCCGCTTCTCCATCCCCTGGCTCTCCCTCACCCACTCTCTCCTTCTCTCTCTCCCTCTCCTTCGTCTTGGAGAGGAGGCCGACGAGGTCGCCGCCGTGCCTCGCCCTCCTCGCGACCGTCGAGCCCCATTTGCCTCGTCGACCTGTCTGTTGTCTCCGCCGTCTTCAACTACCTCGTCCTCGACCACGAGCGCAAGCAGGAGAGCTCTGCTATGCTGGGATCAAGCCCTTCTTCTTCCTCGGACCCCCCCCCCCCCATGCATCTCCGACGAGCGCCGCCGACTTTGCTGCTCCTAAACTGCCAAGGGCCATCGGTGTGCCGCTCGCTGAGCTTCTCCGTCTCCTGCTCCCCTCCGTTAGCCTCTTCGTGTGCCGTAGCTAGCTGCTGTCGCGTCCGTGCTCGGCTCGCCGCCGACGAGCTTGTGGCCGTCGCTGTGGTCGATGTCACCGCCGCCTGAGGCCACGGTCGAACTCCTGGTGCTCCCAGGAGGCCAACGAGCATGAGCCCTAGCTTCCCGGTACCCCCTAGCGCTGGATCCGTCGACGCCCAAACTCCGACGTCCGCTCCGCCGCTCGCCACCGCTGTCTCCAGCCATTTCCGGCCAAGCCCCCCCCCCCAACCGTTCAACGCGCCTCGACGCGCTTGTCTGTTCGGACCTAAGCACGCATCGAACGGAGCCCCGTAGCGCAATCCCCGTCTGCGCCTGAACTGCCGTCCGCCGCGCTCGTCATCGGCGTTGTTTTCGGCCACCCCCGCGCGTTTCGACGTCGTAGATAGATGCGAGGCACTCTCCTCGTTCGAACGCAAGAAACGACGCTCGAGTTGGTGTCCCGTAGACGAATCCCGTCGCTCGCCGGCGTTCGGCCGCTGCGCGCGAGCTTGCCGAAGCTACTCCGGCGGCTCCGCTCAGCTAGCACACTTGGGGCCACCCCTGGGTCGCTGCCAGCGGGCCCCACTGGCCCCGTTGACTTGGTTGACCCAGTGAACGTGCTGATTGGGCAGCCCGGTGGCACTGACATGCGGGCCCCACCGCATAATTAATTTACCTAAAATGTTTTTATAATTAAAATCAATTAGTTAGATAAATGAGACACTGGCAAGTGGGGTCCAGTAGTTAATTAACTCTGTTTAGTTAAAATAAAACTCTACTAGCCCCTCTGTCTATGACAGGTGGGACCCACTGGTCAGTCTGACCAGTCAGCGGGTCTGTTCACCTGCTGATGTCATGCTGACACTCTGCTGACGTCATAATTCCTTTTCTGTTAATTTAAATAATTTTAGTAAATGTTTTAAACTTTAGAAATTCATAGAGAATAAACCGTAACTCGAATGAAAATGTTTTCTACATGAAAGTTGCTCAAAAAATCCAACGAATCCGAACACGCGGTCCATTTAGCTGTCAGATGCCTCTAACTATCTGAACATGGAACATTCCCCCTCCGGTCATATGTCTCACACAGGTCCGGAACCGGGAAACCATTCCCGGTTGTTCCCCCCCTTCACCTTTTTCGTGCAGCACTACGTTAGGTCAACCCTAGTTCTGCATATCATCATGTCAAGCTTAGTGTTGCATCTTGTTTGCTCTGTATTTACTGTTTCTTCCCCCTCTTCTCTCCGGTAGACCCCAAAACTGATGCTGCCGCTGTGATCGACTACGTCGTCGACGACCCTTCTTCCCTTTCAGCGGAGCTTCCAGGCAAGCCCCCCCCTTTGATCATCCTGATATCGCCCATTCCATTCTCGCATGCTTGCATTAGATTTTGGTATTGTAATTGATTGCTACTATTCTGATGCATAGCTTGCTTTTGTAACCTGCTTATTGTTACCTACCTACTTATCCTAAACTGCTTAGTATAGGTTGGTTAGTGATCCATCAGTGACCCCCACCTGGTCCTTGTTGCCCCTGCTTCATCATCGATGACTCGATCAACGTCATCAACGACCAGAGCCCGACACCTCACATCACATCACGCCCCTTTTGTTGCTCGACTCTGCAGAGTTACCATCGAGTGCCGAGGGTGGTACCTCATACATCATTCCTGATGAGATCTTTGTAGTGTAACTATTCGGTCGTGGTCATTGATGGTGATTCCTCCTTAACCACTTCCGATATGACTCTGTCGTGCAACCCCTCAAGTGTGAACCTCGAGGGTGGTTCCTCTTACGTTCACCTTGATGATTACATCGAGTGGAATCCACCGAGGGTGGTTCCTCAGGGTTCCCCTTGGTGTTAGACACACAGTTACTTTGGTTACTATGACTTTACACTGAACCATGTTACTAAAGGCGGGTCGACCCTGAGGGGTACCCACGAGTGATCTAGAGACGGGTTGACCTGGAGGGTACCCGAGAGTTTAATACGAGGCGTGTCCGGGCAATCTTACCCTTGTCGCAAGTCCTCGAGACGGGGCGACGGGGTCACATCTTTCGTGAGTCTCTGCTCGTGACCGCACTACCAACACACTAACGGTTTGGATATTTGATCCGAGGGGCCTCTAGCCTGATAGCACTAACCATCATGTGGGCATAGTATGGGTGTTCTGCGTCGTATGCATCAGACGAAAATTAATAGACGTCATGCGACTAAGGGGCGTGCGCCGGGTTGGACTGCGTAAGCACCTGCCTTTTTAAGGAGGTAGCTAGGTCTGCTCACCGGCCGCCCACGCAACGTGCAGGAGTTCCCGGGGCGATGGCCCAAGACCCCTGGGAGCATAGGTTTAGTCCGGCATGCTGACCTCTCTATTAAGCCTAGGTCGGGTTGTGGCATATTGTTTGGCTGAGGCCGGGCATGACCCAGTAAAGTGTGTCCGGCTGGAGTTAAGCGAGCGTGGTGGGTAAGTTGGTGCACCCCTGCAGGGAAGAAAACATCTATCGATAGCCTGTCCTACGGTAACGGACGCTCAGAGTTGTATCCGGTCGATACAACTAGAACTGGATACTTGTGATGAGAAATGGATAGTATGGCTCTGGGATTGCTTTCTCGCAGGGAGTCGAGGAAGGATCTCTGGGCGAGGTTGATAACACTACTACTACTTTACTTTATGCTACTCTTATCTCTTCAGATGCTGCAAGATGCTTGAAGCTGCTTGAAGATGCTAGTCTTCGACAGGCTAGGCTTTCCCCTTCTCTTCTGGCATTCTGCAGTTCAGTCCATAGATACTACCCATTTCTTTGACACTGATGCATATGTAGTGTAGATCCTTGCTTGCGAGTACTTTGGATGAGTACTCACGGTTGCTTTGCTCCCTCTTTTTCCCCTTTTCCATTCTTCTCGGATGATACAGCCAGATGACGGAGTCTAGGAGTCAGATGTCACCATCGATGATTACTTCTACACCGAGGGTGCCTACTACTACGTGGAGGCGCCGACGCCCAGGAGTAGTTAGGAGGATCCCAGGCAAGAGGCCTTGCCTTTTCGATCAATGTTCCTTTTGTGCTAGCCTTCTTAAGGCAAACTTGTTGTACTTATGTATGTACTCAGATATTGTTGCTTCCGCTGATCCTTGTGTATTCAAGCTTATTTATTCGAGCCCTCGAGGCCCCTGGCTTGTAATATAAAGCTTGTATTATTTTAATTTGTGTCTAGAGTTGTGTTGTGATATCTTCCCATGAGTCCTTGATCTTGATCGTACACATTTGCGTGTATGATTAGTGTACGATTGAATCGAGGGCGTCACAAGCTGGTGTCAGAGCCGACTGCCTGTAGGTAGCCCCCTTTCCAAGTCCTTGGCCGACGTCGAGTCTAGTCACTACAAAAACTTTTAATAACATGGCTGTGTGTCTTACGGGCCCACATCGCCATTGGGTGGTATTAGGATCTTTTACTCCTCGTCTATACTCTGGGACTCTAATCTCTCTTCCATTCGGGTTAAACGAATGTACTAACTCTAACATTAGGATCCCGTGACCACATTCACCCCAAAGTTGGATAAGCCATAGTTATTCCTTAGGCTGGTATTTTGAATAGTGCACACACTGTCGTGTTGACTACTATATGGTATCCATCGTACCTCTTTCATTATGCATGTTTCATCATGAATGATCCTTGTCTTTACAAATGCTCGATGTTGAACTACCCCCTGTTACATGTTAGCAGGATGGTTAGACCCGTTGGTCGTGGCTGTGGTGGCAACGCTCCACCGCCGCCTGAATTTATGGTCGGAATGATGCAGCAGTTTGAGATGAACCGCCAGGTCATGGAAGGAATGATGGCTCAGTTTCCTCGTCCGAACATAAATCAACAGTCAGCCCCGGTAACTCTGCAGGACTTCATCCGCCTCAACCCAACTATTTACCGCAGGTCAACTCAGCCCCTTGATGCTGATGACTGGCTCCGCGACATCAAGTATGAAATGGAGTCTGCTAGTGTGGCCCTTGCTAGCTATGTCACCTTTGCATCATTCTTCTGAAGGGTCCCGCTGCTCAATGGTGGGACAGCCACCGATGTACCCTACCTACTGGAACGGTCATCACTTGGCCGGATTTCCAATCTGCCTTTCGTGCCCGCTTCATTCCTCAGGGAATCATGAACAAGAAGAAGCGCGAGTTCTGCAACCTCACCCAAGGCAACAAGACTATAGATGCTTATCAGCGGGAATTTCTGGACTTGTCACGTTATGCTAAAGAAGACATTGCAATTGATGCTCATAAGCAAGAGAAGTTTCGTGATGGACTTCACCCTGATATCAAGCTAGCACTGCTCGTTCATGACTTTGCCGACTTCGCCACCTTGGTGAACAAGGCTATTCATGTTGAGGCTAGTCTTCAGGGGCATCATGCATCTCTCAGGCGCAATCGTGACGGTGGCTCATCTTCGGACCCGTCAGCGCAGAAGCGTCGGATATGGATTCCCCACAGCATGTATCATCCAACTGCACCTGCACCAAGATAGTCCTATGCTGCTCCGCGTCTATCACCACCAATGAGGCAGCCTCTTCGGACTGCACCACCTCGAGCTCATTCTCCCAATCCCAATGATGGTTTGTGCTTCAGATGTGGCCGTCTAGGTCACCTTGCCAAAGAGTGCAATCAGAAAAAGAACCAGCTAGCTCTGCCTTCAACTGGCCGTAACAACCAGCCCCGCAACGGCAATACCAGACCTTATGGTCGTGGTCAGGCTAATCATGTTGATCTGAATGAAGCTCAAGACCAGCCTGCCAGTGTGATGGGTACTCTTCTTGTTAATTCAGTACCGACTTCTGTTTTATTCGATTTAGGAGCATCACATTCTTTCATATCAGAAGATTTTGCATTCATGCATGGCATTAAATACGAAGAGATGGACACTCCACTAGTGGTAAAAAACCCGCGGGCCAATGCCAAACCTCCATGGTTAGCCACAACGTTTCCATTGAAACTGAAGGGTTGGAATTTTTTGCCTCCCCCATTATTCTGAAGTCTTCCAATATTGACCTCATTCTGGGAATGGATTGGTTGAAAGCACATACGGCTTCTATCGTTTGCACCACTAAAACCGTCCACCTTGTTCACCCTTCATATGAGATAGTAAGCTACAATACTCGTCTGGTTCAAAACGCTGAAGCACGACTTTATGTCTTGAATGCGTTGAACGCAGCACCTCTTGAGGGAATTGAAAAGATTCCAGTTGTTTGCGACTTCCTAGATGTCTTTCTAGAAGAACTCCCAGGAATATCCCCTGCCCGGGCTGTCGAGTTCGTCATCGACTTGAAACCAGGCACCGTTCCAATCGCCAAACAACCCTACAAGATGCCACCTTATGAACTCCTTGAACTATAGGAGGAAATCGACAAATCTCTTCGCAAGGGTTTCATTCGTCCAAGCTCCTTGCTTGGGGAGCACCTTCTCTCTTTGTTAAGAAGAAGGACAGAACGAACTGATTGGTCCAAGACTACCGTCCTATCAATCAAGCTACAATTCAGAACAAATATCCCCTTCCTCGGATCAATGATCTGTATGATCAACTGGTTGGTTCATCGATATTCTCTAAACTCGACTTGAGGTTGGGTTACCACCAGATCCGTGTTCGTGAAGAGGATATTCCAAAGACCGCATTCGTCGCTCGTTATGGTTCTTACGAGTACACCATCATGTCTTTTGGCTTGACCAATGCTCCAACCACATTCTCTCGTCTGATGAACTACATATTCATGGATTGCCTCGACAAGTTCGTCGTAGTCTATCTGGATGATATTCTGGTATATTCGAAGAATAAAGAAGAACATGTTGAACATCTTCGTCTTGTTCTGGAAAAGCTTCGAGAGCATCAACTTTATGCCAAGTATTCCAAGTGCAAATTCTGGCTTCCCGAAGTAACCTACCTTGGGCATGTCATCTCCAAGGATGGTATTGCCGTCAACCCAGAGCGAGTTCAGGCTATCCTTGATTGGACCCCTCCGAAGACTATCAAGCAAGTCAGAAGCTTTCTCGGACTAGCCAGTTATTGTCGCCGCTTTGTCGAGAACTTCTCCAAGATCACCAAGCCACTGGCCATTCCGCTACACAAAGGCGTTAAGTTTGATTGGACTGAAAAGTGTCAGGAAAGTTTCCAGACACTCAAGGACAAGCTGACATCTGCCCCCAGTGCTTGCTCCCCCTGATTCTCGGAACGACTTCGTCATCTATTGCGACGCTTCACGTCAAGGATTAGGCTGTGTCCTAATGCAAGAGCGCAGGGTGATTGCTTATGCCTCCCGTCAAGTACGTCCTCACGAAGAAAACTACCCAATTCATGACCTCGAGCTTGGTGCGGTTATCTTTGCATTGAAGCTATGGGGACAGTACCTTCTCGGTAATCGTTGTGAGATCTTCACCGATCATCAGAGTCTGAAGTACCTGTTTACTCAGCCAGATATGAACCTCCATCAACAGCGATGGATGTAATCTATTGCTGACTACAACTGTGGTATATCCTATACCCCTGGCAAGGCTAATGTAATAGCCGATGCCCTAAGCCGCAAGTCTTATGGCAATAATCACATGGTCTACAAAGCTCAACCCCGCCTTTATGAAGAGCTATGCCAGCTGAACCTTCAACTAGTTCCACATGGTTCTCTAAATAACCTTGTCCTAGAACCAACTCTTCTGAAAGCAATTAAGTCTGCTCAAGCCAAAGATGCTCACGTTGATTTGATGAAAAAGGATCTTGCCTTAGAGAAATCCAGAGATTTCTCATTTGGTGGAGATGGAACCTTATACTTCAGAGATCGCATTGTAGTACCCCGGTTCGGGCTTCTGACAGAGAAGGTGATGAAAGAAGCGCATGACACCCCTCTCTCTATTCATCCGGGAAGTACCAAGATGTATCTAGACATCTGTCAGAAGTATTGGTGGTCTAAAATGAAGCAAGACATTGCTCGATATATCGAAGAATGTGACGTTTGTCGTCGCATCAAAGCAGAACATCAGAAACCAGCTGGACTTCTACAACCGCTTACGATTCCTGAATGGAAGTGGGATAAATCCAAATGGACTTCGTCACTGGCCTTCCCAAGTCTCATAAAGGTAACGATGCTATCTTTGTCGTCATCGACCAATTCTCGAAGGTTGCTCACTTTCTGCCAGTCAAGGAGACAATCACTGCTAGTCAATTAGCAAACTTGTATATCTCCCGAATTGTGTCACTCCATGGCATTCCGAAGGAGATCGGTTCAGATCACGGCAGTATATTCACTTCAAAGTTCTGGGATAGTTTCCAAGAGGCAATGGGAACTCATATTACCTGGAGCACTGCTTATCATCCCCAATCCCAAGGCCAAGTTGAGCGCGTCAATCAAATTCTTGAAGACATGCTTCGGGCTTGCGTTATTTCTTTCGGCAAGAAGTGGGAAGAATCTCTCCCTTATGCGGAGTTCTCTTATAACAACAGCTATCAAGCCAGCTTGAAGATGGCACCCTTTGAAGTGCTCTATGGACGTAAGTGCCGAACCCCTCTATATTGGTCAGAAACCGGGGAACAAACGCTCATTGGTCCAGACATTATTCAACAAGCTGAGGAGCAGGTTCGCATTGTTCGGGATAATGTCAAGGTGGCCCAGTCCCGTCAGAAGAGCAACTATGACCGGAAACACTAGGGTTCAACTTATCCACCTGGTGAACAAGCTTATTTGTGTGTCACTCCTTTGAGAGGCACTCATCGGTTCAGAGTCAAGGGCAAGCTAGCTCTGCGCTACATTGGTCCTTTCCGCATTCTCTCCCATCGTGGACTGGTGGCTTATCAATTGGAGTTGCCACCTCAGTTCTCTCACGTTCATGACGTCTTCCACGTGTCACAACTTCGTCGATGCTTCAAGGATCTGGAACGTGAAGTGGATCCGGAATTGATTGAAGTTCAAGATGATCTCACATACAAAGAGCATCCGATTCGCATTCTTGAAGAAGCTGAACGTTGAACCCGCCAGAAGGTTACCAAGTTCCTCAAGGTGCAATGGTCGAATCATACTAAAGAGGAAGCCACTTGGGAACGCGAAGATAACCTCCGGGCTGAATACCCCGACCTGTTCCCTTCTACCTCTTAATACTCGGGGCGAGAATTTCTTTTAGAGGAGGAGAGTTGTAACACCCAGGTGTAATAATGCTACAGTAATCCCTGGGGTTAAGTTAATCATTTTGCTAAACAAGTGTTTGTTCATCATTGCCTCTTGTCTCTTTCAAATTCCAGTTGAATTAAATTTCAAATTATTTGCGAAATTCAAAAATACTCAAACATGAAAACTAAAATGTTCATCATGTGGAAAGTATTCTTCTGGTAATATTGGTGGTGAACCATCATTTTTGCAAAATGTTATGTGGCCTAAACTACTTAAAACAGTAGCTAAAATAAAACATAAAAGCTTTTAAAAGGAAAGCAAATGTTAAAAAAAATAGAAAAGGCCCCTGACCCCATAGGCCTAACCCCCACCCCCCGGGCTAAGCCCAACAGGCCATCCGGCCCAGCCCACCATCCCATGTCGTCTTTCGCCCTGTTCGGCCGACCGAGCGCCCGTGCCCGTCGGCCGTAGCCTGGCCACCTTGCCGTCCCCATCGCCGAGGCGATAAGGTCGCCGCCCCCGGACGCCTCGAGTCCTACCCCTCACCTACCGCCACTCCTGCTTCTCCATCCCCTGGCTCTCCCTCACCCACTCTCCCCTTCTCTCTCTCCCTCTCCTTCATCTTGGAGAGGAGGCCGACAAGGTCGCCGCCGTGCCTCGCCCTCCTCGCGACCGCCAAGCCCCATTTGCCTCGTCGACCTGTCTGTCGTCTCTGCCGTCTTCAACTATCTCGTCCTCGACCACGAGCGCAAGCAGGAGAGCTCTGCTACGCTGGGATCGAGCCCTTCTTCTTCCTCAGACCCCCCTGTGCATCTCCGACGAGCGCTGTCGACTCTGCTGCTCCTAAACTACCAAGGGCCATCGGTGTGCCGCTCGGTGAGCTGCTCCGTCTCCTGCTCCCTTCTGTTAGCCTCTTCGTGTGCCGTAGCTAGCTGTCGTCCCGTCCGTGCTCGGCTCGCCGCCGAAGAGCTTGTGGTCATCACTGTGGTTGATGTCACCGCCGCCTGAGGCCACGGTCGAACTCCTGGTGCTCCCAGGAGCCCAACGAGCATGAGCCCCTGCTTCCCGGCACCCCCTAGCGCTGGATCCGTCGACGCCCGAACTCCGGCGTCCGCTCTGCCGCTCGCCACCGCTGTCTCCAGCCTTTTCCGGCCAAGCCCCCCCCCCCACCGTTCAACGCGCCTCGACGCGCTCGTCTGTTCGGACCCAAGCACGCATCGAACGGAGCCCCGTAGCGCGATCCATGTCTGCGCCTGAACAGCCGTCCGCCACGCTCAACACCGGCGTTGTTTCCAGCTACCCCCGCGCGTTCCGATGCCGTAGATAGACGCGAGGCACTCTCCTCGTTCGAACGCAAGAAACGACGCTCGATTTGGTGTCCCGTAGACGAATCCTGTCGCTCGCCGGTGTTCGGCCGCTGCGCGCGAGCTCGCCGGAGCTACTCCAGCGGCTCCGCTCAGCTAGCACACCTGGGGCCACCCCTGGGTCGCTGCCAGCGGGCCCCACAGGCCACGTTGACTGGGTTGACCCAGTCAACGTGCTGATTGGGCAGCCCGGTGGCGCTGACATGCGGGCCCCACCGCATAATTAATTTACCTAAAATGTTTTTATAATTAAAATCAATTAGTTAGATAAATGAGACACTGACAGGGGGGCCAGTAGTTAATTAACTATGTTTAGTTAAAATAAAACTCTACTAGCCCCTCTGTCTATGACAGGTGGGACCCACTGGTCAGTCTGACCAGTCAGCGGGTCTGTTGACCTACTGATGTCATGCTGACACTCTGCTGACGTCATAATTCCTTTTCTGTTAATTTAAATAATTTCAGTAAATGTTTTAAACTTTAGAAATTCATAGAGAATAAATCGTAACTCGGATGAAAAATAATTTCTACATGAAAGTTGCTCAGAAAAATCCAACGAATCCGAATACGAGGTCGTTTACTTGTTAGATGCCTCTAACTATCTGAACATGGAACATTCCCCCTCCGGTCATCTGTCTCACACAGGTCCAGAACTGGGAAAACATTCCCGGTTGTTTCCCCCCTTCACCTTTTTTGTGCAGCACTATGTTAGGTCGACCCTAGTTCTGCATATCGTCATGCCATGCTTAGTGTTGCATCTTGTTTGCTCTGTATTTACTGTTTCTTCCCCCTCTTCTCTCCGGTAGACCCCGAAACTGATGCTGCCCCTATGATTGACTACGTCGACGACGACCCTTCTTCC
The DNA here is from genome assembly GCF_002575655.3 of Aegilops tauschii subsp. strangulata. Classification (NCBI taxonomy): domain Eukaryota; kingdom Viridiplantae; phylum Streptophyta; class Magnoliopsida; order Poales; family Poaceae; genus Aegilops; species Aegilops tauschii. Next base: position 179,125,582 of record NC_053041.3, read on the forward strand.
CTTTCAGCGGAGCTTCCAGGCAAGCCCCCCCTGATCATCCCGATATCATCCATTCCATTCTCTCATGCTTGCTTTAGATTTTGCTACTGTAATTGATTGCTCCTATTCTGATGCATAGCCTGCTTTTGTAACCTGCTTATTGTTACCTACCTGCTTATCCTAAACTGCTTAGTATAGGTCTGTTAGTGATCCATCAGTGACCCCCACCTAGTCCTTGTTGCCCCTGCTTCATCATCGATGACTCGATCAACATGATCGACGACCAGAGCCCGACAACTCACATCACATCACGCCCCTTTTGTTGCTCGACTCTGTAGAGTTACCATCGAGTGCCGAGGGTGGTACGTCATACATCACACCTGATGAGATCTCTGTAGTGTAGCTATTCGATCGTGGTCATCGAGGGTGATTCCTCCTTAACCACTTCTGATACAACTCTGTCATGCAACCCCTCAAGTATGAACCTCGAGGGTGGTTCCTCTTATGTTCACCTTGATGATTACATCGAGTGGAATCCACCGAGGGTGGTTCCTCAGGGTTCCCCTTGGTGTTAGACACACAGTTACTTTGGTTACTATGACTTTACACTGAACCATGTTACTAAAGGCGGGTCGACCCTGAGGGGTACCCACGAGTGATCTGGAGACGGGTTGACCTGGAGGGTACCCGAGAGTTGAATACGAGGCGTGGCCGGGCAATCTTACCCTTGTCGCAAGTCCTCGAGACGGGGCGACGGGGTCACATCTTTCGTGAGTCTCTACTCGTGACCGCACAACCAACACACTAACGGTTTGGATATTTGATCAGAGGGGCCTGTGGCCTGGTAGAACTAACCATCACGTGGGCATAGTATGGGAGTTATGCATCGTATGCATCAGCCGAAGCTTAATAGACGTCATGCGACTGAGCGACGCGCGCCGGGTTGGACTGCGTAAGCACCTGCCTTTTTAAGGAGGTAGCTAGGTCTGCTCACCGGCCGCCCACGCAACATGCAGGAGTTCCTGGGGCGATGGTCCAAGACCCCTCGGGGCATAGGTTTAGTCCGGCATGCTGACCTCTCTATTAAGCCTAGGTCGGGTTGCGGCGTATTGTTTGGCCAAGGCGGAGCATGACCCAGTAAAGTGTGTCCGGCCAGAGTTAAGCGAGCGTGGTGGGTAAGTTGGTGCACCCCTGCAGGGAAGAAAACATCTATCGATAGCCTGTCCTACGGTAACGGACGCTCGAAGTTGTATCCCGATCGATACAACTAGAACTGGATACTTGTGATGAGAAATGGATAGTATGGCTCTGGGATTGCTTTCTCGCAGGGAGTCGAGGAAGGATCTCTGGGCAATGTTGATAACACTACTACTACTTTACTTTATGCTACTCTTATCTCTTCTGATGCTGCAAGATGCTTGAAACTGCTTGAAGATGCTAGTCTTCGATAGGCTAGGCTTTCCCTTCTCTTCTGGCATTCTGTAGTTCAGTCCATAGATACTACCCATTTCTTTGACACCGATGCATATGTAGTGTAGATCCTTGCTTGCGAGTACATTGGATGAGTACTCACGGTTGCTTTGCTCCCCCTTTTCCCCCTTTTTCCATTCTTCTCGGATGACGCAACCAGATGACGGAGTCCAGGAGTCAGATGTCACCACCGACGATTACTACTACACCGAGGGTGCCTACTACTACGTGGAGGCCGCCGATGACCAGGAGTAGTTAGGAGGCTCCCAGGCAGGAGGCCTTGCCTTTTCGATCAATGTTGCTTTTGTGCTAGCCTTCTTAAGGCAAACTTGTTCAACTTATGTCTATACTCAGATATTGTTGCTTCCGCTGACTCTTGTGTATTTGAGCTTATGTATTCGAGCCCTCGAGGTCCCTGGCTTGTAATATAAAGCTTGTATTATTTTTATTTGTGTGTAGAGTTGTGTTGTGATATCTTCCCGTGAGTCCTTGATCTTGATCGTACACATTTGCGTGTATGATTAGTGTACAATTGAATCGAGGGCGTCACAAGTTGGTATTAGGGCCGACTGCCTGTAGGTAGCCCCCTATCCAACTCCTTGGCCGAAGTCGAGTCTAGTCACTACAAAAACTTTTACTAACATGGTTGTGTGTCTTACGGGCCCACATCGCAATTGGGTGGTATTAGGATCTTTTACTCCTCGTCTATACTCTGGGACTCTAACCTCTCTTCCATTCGGGTTAAACGAATTTACTAACTCTAACATTAGGATCCCGTGACCACATTCGCCCCAAAGTTGGATAAGCCATAGTTATTCCTTAGGATAGTATTTTGAATAGTGCACACACTGTCTTGTTGACTATTATGTGGTATCCATCATACCTCTTTCATTATGCATGTTTCATCATGAATGATCCATGTCTTTACAAATGCTCGATGCTGAACTACCCCCTGTTACATGTTAGCAGGATGGTTAGACCCGTTGGTCGTGGCCGTGGTGGCAACGCTCCACCGCCGCCTGAATTTATGGTCGGAATGATGCAACAGTTATAGCTGAACCGCCAGTTCATGGAAGGAATGATGGCTCAGTTTCCTCGTCCAAACATGAATCAATAGCTAACCCCAGTAACTCTGCAGGACTTCATGCGCCTCAACCCAACTATTTACCGCAACTCAACTTAGCCCCTTGAGGCTGATAACTGGCTCCGCGACATCAAGTATGAAATGGAGTCTGCTAGTGTGGCCCTTGCTAGCTATGTCACCTTTGCATCATTCTTTCTGAAGGGTCCCACTGCTCAATGGTGGGACAGCCATCGGCGTACCCTACCCACAGGAACGGTCATCACTTGGCCGGATTTCCAATCTGCCTTTCGTGCCCGCTTCATTCCTCGAGGAATCATGGACAGGAAGAAGCGTGAGATCCGCAACCTCACCCAAGGCAACAAGACTGTAGATGCTTATCAGCGGGAATTTCTGGACTTGTCACCTTATGCTGAAGAAGACATTGCAACTGATGCTCGTAAGCAAGAGAAGTTTCGTGATGGACTTCACCCTGATATCAAGCTAGCACTGCTCGTTCATGACTTTGCCGACTTCGCCACCTTGGTGAACAAGGCTATTCATGTTGAGACTGGTCTTTAGGAGCATCAGGGATCTCTCAGGCGCAATCGTGATGCCGGCTCATCTTCGGGCCCGTTAGCGCAGAAGCGTCGGATATGGATTCCCCACAGCATGTATCGTCCAACTGCACCTGCACAAAGACAGTCCTATGCTGCTCCGCATCTGCCTCCTCCACCAATGAGGTAGCCTCTTCGGACTGCACCACCTCGAGCTCCTTCTCCCAATCCCAATGATGGTTTGTGCTTCAGATGTGGCCATCCAGGTCACCTTGCCAAAGAGTGCAATTAGAAAAGAACCAGCTAGCTCTACCTTCAACTGGCCGTAACAACCAGCCCCGCAACGGCAATGCCAGACCTTATGGTCGTGGTCAGGCTAATCATGTTGATCTGAATGAAGCTTAAGACCAACGTGCCACTGTGATGGGTACTCTTCACGTTAATTCAGTACCGGCTTCTGTTTTATTCGATTCAGGAGCATCACATTCTTTCATATCAGAAGATTTTGCATTCATGCATGGCATTAAATACGAAGAGATGCACACTCCACTACTGGTAAAAAACCCCGCGGGCCAATACCAAACCTCCATGGTTAGCCACAACGTTTCCATTGAAATCGAAGGGTTGCAATTTTTTGCCTCCCCCATTATTCTGAAGTCTTCCAATATTGACCTCATTCTGGGAATGGATTGGTTGAAAGCACATATGGCTTCTATCGTTTGCGCCACTAAAACCGTCCACCTTCTGCACCCTTCAGATGAGATAGTAAGCTACAATACTTGTCTGGTTCAAAATGCTAAAGCACGACTTTATGTCTTGAATGCGTTGAACGCAGCACCTCTTGAGGGAATTGAAAAGATTCCAATTGTTCGCGACTTCCTAGATGTCTTTCCAGAAGAACTTCCAGGAATATCCCCTGCCCGGGCTGTCGAGTTCGTCATCGACTTGAAACCAGGCACCATTCCTATCGCCAAACGACCCTACAAGATGCCACCCCATGAACTCCTTGAACTTAAGGAGGAAATCGAGAAATCTCTTCGCAAGGGTTTCGTTCGTCCATGCTCCTCTGCTTGGGGAGCACCTTCTCTCTTCTTGCCTCCTGTAACCACCACTGCGATTGCATCATCTTGGCCTTAATTCTTACTGTGCTATTGCATTCTCGTTCCAGTCAATACAGACATGTGTGATCCCTTTGCTTAATTATATGCATCACTGTAACTAGTACTCCATCCGTCAATTTGTAAGTTGTGCTGCCAGTGTTTGGGGCCGGCGCACGATCACGCACGTACGTGTGCATGCGGTTGCGCCGGGCGCGGCGCGACGATGCAGTTACCCGCTGCAAAAACTGCCATGCAGGGGACATGGCATTGACCATTGGGCGGCAACAGTCGGTCATCCGGGTGCCCAATAAAGGATGCAAAGAGGGATCCTACAGTAGTAAGGACCAGCTTCCCTACCGATAGCTCATCTAACAGAACTCCCAAGTTAAGTGTGCTGAGGCTGGAGTAGTCATCAGATGGGTGACCGGAGGGGAAGTGGCCTCGATGTTAAATTAACTGATGTGATGGGTCCCTGTAAACATTTAATTGCGTTGAATGTATATAGTGCTCCATCATATTAGTTGAATTAACCTCGAGGTCCTTGTTTTGTAATTTTTGACATTTTTTGTTTTTTTACACATGTTGATTGGCTTGAAGAAGGTCTATCTCGTTACTTTTTGATAATTTTTGTTTTTTGAACACATGTTGATTGGCTTGAATGAAGGTATATCCCGTTACTTTACATCATGTTTCCAATACATGGACCTCAAGGTTAATTCAACTAATAGGACAGAGCACTATATACATTCAACGCAATTAAATGTTTTTCCAAAAAAGGTGATATGATTTCTGTGAAACTTATAAGTCATGTATGTCGAATTAACCACTGTGTACTTGTTCTCGAATTAACCTCCAGGTCTTTTTGCCGCGTATCACACACATCTTGTTAAGTTGAATCATTTATGTTCTCTTCCCTAATCGAAAACTGTTCATTCGACTGAACCGTATGCCGTATATCACACACACCTTGATCTGGCTGACCATTTCTGTTGCTTTCCCTAATAGCAAACAGTTCATCGGAGCGAACTGTATGCCGTATATCGCACACACATTGATATGGCTGCCCGTTTCTGTTGTTCTGTCTAATTGCAAACAGTTCGTCTGGATCAACAGTATGCCCTACATTGCACACGCAACTAAAATCTGAACCGTGTTTGATGGCTCCACCATCGCAAATGTTTTTCACCTTTTTTGATGGGTTTTTTACACCACCGTTTGCGATTATTGCATCGCACACAGTTCCGTCGAAGGGTCTCTAATCGTAGTGTCACGTTAGCAGCATCCTGCAGTAGTGTCTCATCAAGACAAGCATATTTCAAAGTGTTTGGCAATTGTTTTAATTCAAACACAGGATCACCTTTAGGTGGAGGAGGACCTCCTAGAGTTTCAATAGGAAAATTGTGTTTAAGCAGATGACGTTGTTCAAAGAAAATCTTATCTATTTTATTTCTTTCATGCATATGTAAATCATTTTCATGGTCTAGCAGATATTGTTCTAGAGGATCAGTAGGAGGCACAACAATAGAAGCAAGACCAATATTTCATCCTTACTAGGCAATTCTTTTTTATGAGTTTTTCTACTAAACTTGGAAAAATTAAACTCATCAGACTCATCACCAAAGCTAACACCGACAGTTTGTTTCTCACAATCTATTTAGCATTAGCGGTGTTCAAGAAAGGTCTACCAAAGATAATGGGACAAAAAACATCTTGTGGGGAACCAAGAACAAGAAAATCAGTAGGGTATTTTATTTTCCCACACAAGACTTCAACATCCCTAACAATCCCAATTGGTGAAATAGTATCTCTATTAGCAAGTTTAATAGTAACATCTATGTCTTCTATTTTTGCAGGTGCTATGTCCTTCATAATTTCTTGATATAAAGTAAAGGTAATAGCACCCACGCTAGCACCTATGTCACGTAAACCATGATAACAATGATCTCCTATCTTGACTGAGACAACATGCATGCCAACAACGGGTCTATGTTTATCCTTTTTATCAGGTTTGGCAATTCTAGCAGCTTCTTCACATAAGTAAATAACATGCCCATCTATATTTTCTTCCAGGAGATCCTTAACCATAGCAACACTAGATTCTACTTTGATTTGTTCACCAGGTTTAGGTGTTCTAATATAAGTTTTGTTGACCACAATTGAAACTTTAGCATGTTCCTTCATCCTAACAGGGAAAGGTGGTTTTCAATATAAGCAGTAGGAACAACTGGATCAAATTTATAAATAATAGCTTCCTCTTTAGCTAGTACCGATTCTTTAATTTCTTCTTTAATAGGTGGGTGATATTTGAACCACTTCTCCTTAGGGAGATTAACATGAGTAGCAAATGATTCACAAAAGGAGGCTACTATCTCAGAGTCAAGTCCATATTTAGTGCTAAACTTTTGAAAAGCATCGGTATTCATAAAATATTTAACACAATCAAACTTGAGCTTAATACCTGACTCTTCACCTTCGTCGAGTTCCCAATATTCAGAGTTGCGTTTAATTCTTTCCAAAAGATCCAACCAGAACTCAATAGTCTTCTTCATAAAAGAACCAGCACAAGAAGTATCAAGCATGGATCGATCATTATGAGAAAGCCGAGCATAAAAATTCTGAATAATAATTTCTCTTGAGAGCTCATGATTGGAGCATGAATATAACATTGACTTAAGCCTCCCCCAAGCTAGAGCAATACTTTCTCCTTCACGAGGCCAAAAATTATATATATAATTCCGATCACGATGAACTAGATGCATAGGATATTTTTTTGGGTGAAACTCCAATTTCAATCGATTCCAATTCCAAGATCCAGTATCATCGCATAACCTATACCATGCCAATGCTTTTCCCTTCAAAGATAAAGGGAAAACCTTCTTCTTAACTTCATCTCCGGGTAAACCTGCAAGCTTAAACAATCCACAAATTTCTTCCACATATATCAAGTGCATATCAGGATGTTCGGTTCCATCTCCTGCATAAGGATTAGCTAGCAGTTCTATCATACCCGAAGGAATTTCATATTCAATATTTTCAGTAGGTGAAGTAGGTTGAGGGGTAAATAATTGTGGTTCCGGTTGAGTTGAAGATACCTCGAACAAACCCCTCAAAGGATTGTTTTCCATAGTAACAAGTGACAATAAATTTTCAGCACGTAGTAATAATTTTTCCTTACCAAGAGCGCTTCACTCCCCGGCAACGGCGCCAAAAAAGAGCCTTGATGACCCACAAGTATATGAGATCAATTGTAGCCTTATCGATAAGTAAGAGTCTCGAACCCAACAAGGAGCAGAAGGAAATGACAAGTGGTTTTCAGCAAGGTAATGTCTGCAAGTGCTGAAATTGTAAGTAGCAGAGTAGTTTGATAGCAAGATAATTTGTAACAAGCAAGTAATGGTAATGGTAAAAAAAGTGCAGCAAGGTAGCCCAATCCTTTTGAGTCAAAGGACAGTCCAAAACGGTCTCTTATAATAAGCAAAGCGTTCTTGAGGGTACACGGGATTTTCATCTAGTCACTTTCATCATGTTGGTTCGATTTGTGTTCGCTACTTTGATAATTTGATATGTGGGTGGACCAGTGCTTAGGTGTTGTTCTTACTTGAACAAGCCTCCTACTTATGATTAATCCCATCGCAAGCATCCGCAACTACGTGAAAAATATTAAGAATAAATTCTAACCATAGCATTAAACTTTTGAATCCAATCGGTCCCTTACCGAATAGCGCATAAACTAGGGTTTAAGCTTCTGTCACTCTCGCAACCCGTCATCTAATTACTACTCCACAGTGCATTCCCTTCGGCCCAAATATGGTGAAGTGTCATGTAGTCGACGTTCACATGACACCACTAAGGGAATCACAACATACATACTATCAAAATATCGAACACCTATCAAGTTCACATGATTACTTGCAACATGATTTCTCCCGTGACCTCAAGAACAAAAGTAACTACTCACAAATGATAATCATGCGCAAGATCAGAGGGGTATTAAATAGCATATTGGATCTGAACATATAATCTTCCACCAAATAAACCATATAGTATTCAACTATAAGATGTAATCAACACTACTAGTCACCCACAAGCACCAATCTATAGTTCCAGTACACAGAATGAACACAAGAGATGAACTAGGGTTTGAGAGGAGATGGTGCTGTTGAAGATGTTGATGGAGATTGCCCTCCCCAAGATGGGAGAGTTGTTGGTGATGATGATGACGATGATTTCCTCCTCCGGGAGGGAAGTTCCCCCGGCGGAATCGCTCCGCCGGAGGGCAAAAGTGCTCCTGCCCAAGTTCCGCCTTGAGACGGTGGCGCTCCGTCCCAAAAGTCCTCTCCGAATTTTTTTTCTAGGTCAAAATGACTTATATACCAGAAGATGGGAACCGCAGGTGGGCTGGGCTGAGCACAACCCACCAGGGTGCGCCTGGGGGGGCAGGCGCGCCCTGGTGTCTTGTCCTCACCAGGTGCCCCCCTCCGTTGGTTATTTTCTCCAATATTTCGTATTTATTCCATAAAAATCCTCGTGAAGTTTTAGCTCATTTGGAGTTGTGTAGAATAGGTAGTCTGACGTAGCTTTTTCAGGTCCAGATTTCCAGCTGCTGGAATTCTCCTTCTTTGTGTGTACCTTGCATATTGTGAGAGAAAACACATTAGAATTACACCAAAAAGCATTATTATGCATAAAAAATCATAAATAACAGTAGGTAAACATGATGCAAAATGGATGTATCAGCACATAAGTACACAAATATGATTTTTCAAACCGTTATGGTTAGCTCTTGCATGTACATGTAGTTCAAATTTGAATTACGGTCATTAAATGGCTAGAAAATCACTTAAATGTCTTTAAAAGGTCAAATGACCCCTGAAATTTTCCAAATTTTCACATGACAATTGTATTAGTGCACGTTAAATGTAGAAAAAAATTGAAGGCTGTAAGGGGAAGCTATCTCCCGTTCATCATCAAACATGCATTGTTCCCTCTGGGAACCACGAGCCTTCTAGTGATTTGCTTCGGTTTGCGAGGGGTGTGTGTCCAAACTTTCGTCAAAATGCCAAAAAAATTACCACATCATCTTGGTGGCATGACATTACATCAAGCAAGGTTTCATGTGTTTGTAATCTTTTTTTATTTTTTTTGGAATTTAAATGCCATGGCACTCCATGCTTAATTGTGTCATAGCCGTTAGACCAATATGTTTGAAAATTCCTTCCAATTTAATGCACATGGAATTAAATTGCACACAAGTACACAAAATATGACTTTTCAAACCATTATGGTTAGCTGTTTGCATGTACATGTAGTTCAAATTTGAATTACGGTCATTAAATGGCTAGAAAATCACTTAAATGTCTTAAAAGGTCAAATGACCCCTGAAATTTTCCAAATTTGACATGATAGTTGTATTAGTACTAAAAAAATTCTCGTACATTTAAAACACCAGCCGTTGCCAGTTTACTCCAAATTCGTCTTTCACACCTAATAAAAAATATCCACAACATAACACATAGTTTTTTTGTAGGAACCGTTTGCGATGAAAATTTATGGGTATCAATATCACCCAAGGAAGCTAACCATGCCTTTTCTAGGTGTCGCACTCGGTTTCAATATCCAACTTGAGAGAGTTGGAAGAATTGAACTATAAACTGGATCGGTCCGAGAAGGACGCGGATCTGCTCAAGAAGCAGATGGAGGAGGCTCAAGGTGAATAACAAAAAACTTTAGCAACAATTGCACTTAAATTATGATGTGGCTGCTTTGAGCTCTAATCATATGTTAATGTATCTGCAGCTTCCTCCATGGAGCTTGAAAAGCGCCGGTCCGAGTTGCAAAAAGCTCGGTAGGAAGCCGAGCAGCAGAGGGATGCGGCCAAGTAGGCCAGTGAAGAGCTGGCCAAGGAAAAGGAGGTCGGCAAAAAGCATGCGACCCAGGGTGTGGAGCTCGAAGAAGACCTAAAGGGGCTTTACGCTCAGTATTATACCCTTCAGGGAGAAAAGAAAAGGCTAGCCTCTGATCTCACGACAGCAAGCTCGGCTTGTAAGGAGGCCACGACCCAGGCCCGAACGGATCGCGAAGTGCTTCAACAGGTGAAGCAGATTGCCGCCGGTAAGCCATACCTGCTTCATTGCATTTTTGGTGATAGCAGATTTGCCCATCTTACACAAATCGGGCGTTCTTCAAACGCCTTTAGGGACCTTCTGCGGAGTGCTTCGGACGTCGGCTCCTACTACGCCACCCATCCCGATGATTCCATGGAGAGGGCCTTCTGGGCTCAGTTCCAAGCGCCAGAGCACTTGCCTCTTCTGAACAATCAGGTGAAGCAGTTGGCAGAGCTGTTCCATGTGGCGCAGCCAGTGATGCAAGACCTCTACATCAACCTTTGGCCCGCCAAGCCGATGCCGACGAGCTTCTTTGGCCCGGTGAATAGGCTGTGAGATGCCAGCCCCCAGGTGGATAACTGGAAGCGGTCGGCCTACTTGCACGGTGCTGAATGGGCGTATGCGTCAGTAATGGCGCATTTTCTGCAGATCAAGCCGCTGGACATCGCGTCCGGGGCTCCAGAAGGGAAGAATCGGATGCCCGAACAGTTCCTGGCCGAGGTCCCCGAAGGCGCTCGAGTGACTGAGGTGCAATGTGCAAAGTTGGAACTGAGGTTCTGAAGGTCCCTCGGTACACCGAGGAGAAATTTGTATGAAACAAGTAATTCTATGCTTTTCATCGTGTTTATTTATCCGATGTGTTTTTTTGTGTCTCTTGCGCGACCGTGTTAAATTCTGAAAGTGACCAGTCGTCGGCTTCTCCTTAGCCGAAGTCTTGGTGCCCTTAGGCGGTTGTGTGTTTACAGGAACAAGGCAATCAGACTATAGTGGATTTATAACTCTCACTTAGTCATAGGAGCTTGACTTGTGGGGTAGTTGACCGAGCCCCCGGTGTAGTGGTGATCGGACTAGCCGAGGTGCACCTCTCTTAACACGGCGAAACCACTAACGGTTTTTAGTTTGACACTGTCTTCGGATCGCCGAACAATTTACACTTATCGTGACAGTCGATTTTCGGCTTTCTCCACATAGGCGCTTGACCATTCTAGCTGGAAGCACAATCGCAGTGATTCTCCCTTTACACTCCTAGCCGAACAAAGCGGAACGTAGGAGGCAAGCACAGTAGCCGGGCAACCCAATCATTGACAAAAATCACAATTAGAAACTGATGCATATAATGCAATATCCGAGACGCCGAACGGTTATGGACTTGAGCATAGGCTTGAATGTGAATCCGAGCCCCCGGTTGAAAGCGGGACTCGTCTGTACATTTCATATGGTTTCTATATTGCTACGAGGCAAGACGAAAAAAACAACACGTAATTTGTGCAAGGACCGATAAAAGGTCTGTTTTATCATTGCTGAGGTTGAGCCATACATGCCGAGCTATTATAAAGTAAAACCTTAAAAGATACATAGAGTATGGAGAATGATTAAAAAGGAGTGTGATACAGGGCTTTAATGAGCGGGCATTGTGTCATGTGGCTCCCCTGCCGCATGTCTGCTCCTCCGTGCTGTTGACCAGCTCTTCCTTGTCTAATCCAAGGTTTGTACGTACTGCCAGCTCCCCCGCATAAGCCATGCTTGAAGCATTCGACAAGCGGGGCCCCTGACGAGGCTATAGTCGTGGTTTGACAGCTTGACGCTGCCAATATATACTTCTTGGTGGGCCTTTATTGTGCCGAATAGATCTCCGGGCTTCGGGTGTGTACGAATGATCCGAAACAACACACCTCTTTGTATAAATTTATGCTCCCCAATTCCCCAAGGAATTTTAAGTGCGAAATTATGTACCCTACGTACGTAGTCCGCTACTAGGCGGCAGGAGCTGGGGAATGCATATCCCTATTTAGGATTCATGCGAGTTTGGCCAGGGGGGCGAAGTGATAGTGCAGACGTGCTTTGAGGAGCCAGGAAGATCCTGCCGTGTTGTACAGTGGGCTGCTTCTTCGGCAGCCTGGGAATCGGCTCAAAGGCCGCTATCTACTCCTCTGTATGGAGGGAGCGTCCCTGTTTCCATTGATGGTGATGACACCATGGGGCCCTGGCATCTTGAGCTTCAGGCGAGCGCAGTGCGGTGCCGCGTTGAAACGAGCGAATGTAGTACGACCAAGCAACACATGGTAACCACTGCGGAAGGGGACTATATCAAAGATTAAGTCCTCGCTTTGGAAGTTATCGGGCGAGCCAAAAACAACTACCAATGTTATAGTGCCAGTGCATTGGGCCTCCACGCCGGGTATGACACCCTTGAGTGTGGTGTTACTGGGTATGATTCGTGACGAATCAATGCCCATTTTTCTCATTGTATCAGCGTATATCATGTTCAAATTGCTTCCGCCGTCCATGAGGACGCGGGTTAAATGGAATCCATCGACAATGGGGTTTAGGACCAAAGCAGCTGACCCGCCTTGACGGATGCTAGTCTGGTGGTCCTTTTTATCAAAAGTGATCGGGCAAGCCGACCACGGGTTGTATTTCGGGGCTAACGGCTCTAAGGCGTAGACGTCCCGAAGTGCCCATTTGCGCTCTTTCTTGGTAATGTGCGTGACATAAATCATGTTCACGTTCTTGACATCGGAGGGAAATTGTTTTTGGCCACCATTGTTTGTCCTGCGAGGTTCCTCCTCGTCATCACTCCGAGATTGGCCCTTGCCTAACTCCTTGCCACTGCTTTTCCAGCTTGCTAGAACACTCAAGAGTTTTGATTGGTGTGATTGGCAGGTTTGTCCGAGGTGCCATGAATCTGGCAGGGCCTGTCAAGTATTTTATCCAGAGCGCTTGAGCCCTCCTTGTTCCCTTTAAAGGGCCCCTTCTTGGGTCCAGCCTGTGAGCCACTAAACCCAGCATTGACTATTTGGTCCTTGGCATCACTGACGTTGTTCTTGTTCCGGTGCTTGTTTCTATTGCGCCTGGATTTGCCGTTCCCGTCGCATGCTTTCGAGGTGCCGGAGTCGCTCCTATGAGAGCTACGGGCCAGCCAACTATCCTCGCCCACACAAAAGTGGGTCATTAGTGAGGTAAGAACCGCATGGTCCTCGGCTTATCCTAGCCGAGTTGTCGGTCGAGCCATTCGTCCCGGATGCTATGCTTGAATGCTGCAATTGCCTCGGTGTTGGGACAATCGACGATCTAGTTCTTTTTAGTTAAGAACCGGTTCCAGAATTTCTGAGCTGATTCACCCTCCTTTTGGATGATGTGCCTGAGGTCATCGACATCCGGGGGACGAACGTAGGTGCCCTGGAAATTTTCCCTAGAGGCCTCCTCGAGCTCCTCCCAGCTTCCAATAGAATTTCTAGGTAGGCTGTGAAGCCAATGCCTTGCCAGTCCTTTAAGCTTGAGCGACAGGTATTTTATGGCATGGAGGTCTTCACCTTGGGCAATGTGAATATGGAGGAGGAAACCTCGATCCAGAAAGACGGGTCAGTCATTCCGTCGTATTGATCAATATTGATGGGTTTAGACCCCTCTGGGAACTGATGCTCCATGACCTCGTCTGTGAAACACACTGGATGTGTTAGCCCCCGATATTCAGCCGCGTCTTGTCGGGCGTTGGCCGCCGTCCTAGCTTGTGTCTGCTCCCGAGCTCTTTCGTGCCTGTCTAGCCAAGCCTCGTAGCCCTCCAACCCGGCGGGCGCGCGATCCCGTTATCTGTAAATGGATCGAGCAGGGGCTTTATTGGCATGTATCTTGTTGCGCAAATCGAAGGGCTCAAGGTATTTGACAACAATTTTGCCGTGAGGGCGGGTTTTTGCTGGGAGCTTCTTATTTGTCCCTGCTGGCCGATCTCGCCCTCTAGGGGGGCAGTCAACCTGGCCTTCATGGCTTTGTGCGAGAAGCTTATTATCCCCTGCCTCATCATCGAAGTCGAGCAACAGCCGCCTTTCCGGGAATGATTTGGCGGCCGCACCTCGGGCCTCAAGCTCCACTTCGACCGCAACGATTTTCATCCATTTGTCGTTGAGCACATTTTCGTGAGTGTACAACTCCTGCTACTTCCTCTTCATGCTTCGCACAGTCGCGATTAGCTACCGTCGGAACCGTGCATGTTCGGATAGGTTTATGGGTACCACAAAGTCTTCGGGTCCAAGGCTAAACTCGCCCTCAGATTCGGGGAGGTAGTACCTGTCCGACCCGTCGTCGCAGGTACCTTTGTCTTCGGGATCATCCTCCTTCAGCGTCCCTACGAGCCTGTCCTGTTAAGCGGGTGATGCTTGATCTTCCTCGCCTTGATTCTCGGCGGCATCGGGGGCGTCACCGTTACTGGTGGCGCCCACGGTGTTGGTCTCACTTCTTCTTTCGTTACTTCCCTGCGCCCGCCTTTTGGGGCAACGATGCTTAGGGTTTTCCTTGGGTTTCTCCTGAGATTTATCTTTCGGAGTGTCGACGATGTAGACGTCGTAGGTAGATGTTGCAACCCAATTCCCTATACGGGGAACGGCCGCAGATGGATTGGCTCCGGAGTCGTCGCGTACATCTTCATCCATGTCAGTGGCCTCATCGGAGCCGTAGTCAAGTATATCGGTCATATCTTCGACCATGGAAACTAAGTGGGTGGTGGGCGGGATGAAAATTTCCCGATCGTCGGCTTTACATCCGATCTGATCATAAACAACAGACGAGATAGCCAGGTTTTGGATTTGATCCAGCACCTCGTTTATTTGCGAGATCTCCTTGGTGTCGAGGACCTGGCTATAAGCCGGGCTGGCCTGAAATGGTTTGTTCGGGCTGCTTGATGCGGACCCATCATCTTGATCGCTCCGGGCCGACCCTAGGCAGCGAGCGGAGAAGCTGCTCAGAAACCGTTGCCGGGTCCGAAGACGAGTTCGGCTCCGGGCCTTCATCTGAGGAGGCAAGGGTTAGATCAGACGTGGTGGCCACCGGATCTATCTCCGGGGTTGGCTCTATCGGGAGGTCAGATTCGAAGATCAGATCGGAAACATGTTCCGGAGTTCCTGCGTCGGAGGGATCTTTAAGCCGATCTGAGATCTGTCCCGAGAGGACTAGATCACCTCGAGCATCCGTGGTGTACTCCAGTCTACCAAACATAACGACCTGGTTTGGGGAGAACTTCTCGACATGGCCCAATCGGTCGGGCAGATCAGCGTGCAGCACTATGCTGCCAAAGGCGAAGAGCTGGTTGGGGATGGAAATGTCACCACAACCAATGCTGCCATTAATCTGTAAGCAAGCCATCGAGATCTTTGGTGATCCAACAACGAGCTCTCAATGAAAGCACCAATGCTGGTGTCAAAACCGGCAGACCTCGAGTAGGGGGGCCCAAGCTGTGAGATCAGATCGATGGGTAACAAGAGACAAGGGACACGATGCTTTTACCCAGGTTCGGGCCCTCTCGAAGGAGGTAAAATCCTACGTCCTGCTCTTGCTTATCTTATGGGTGTAACAAAGTACAGAGTTGATCTACATCGAGATCGTAAGTTGTGGATTAAACCCTAGGGTGATGGTGATGAATGAATGAATGAACGCCCCCTCTACAGAATAAACCATCTGGCTTATATAGGCACCACGGGTATCATGGGTTAGACATGGTCGGTTGCCATCTAGGGGTTACATTCCGAATCTAATAGACATACATGGAGTACACGTCAAATCCTTGGTGAAGTTCGATATGCTCATGCCACAGATAGGAGGGCTCTGGAGTCCTTCCTCATTAACGGGCCATCAGTCCAGCCCATGGACTAGGTCGGCTAGGCCAGGACCCCCTAGTCCAGGACACCGTCAAACGGCACATGCCCCTTTTGTCTCTCCGAACCAGAGGACTGCTGAAAGTGCAACTATCCCTGGGTGGTTTTGGTAATTACTAACAACATATAGCTCATTGAGCTAATGCTATTTCAAGATAAATATTTCAGGAAAGCTCAATGATTGGCATGGCATGGATTAGAAAGTGGACCCCTCAAAATGCTAAGGACACATGTTGGCTCAAGCTCAAGACTCTACATTTTACTTTTACTGATCCAAGATCACATTGAGTCCATAGGAAAAGCCAATACTATTAAAAGGGGATGAGGTGTTGATTAATGAGTTACTTGCTCAAAATGCTTAGTGATATGCTCCAAAACCCTCAACTACTTTCTCATATCCACATATGTCCCAAACCAAAAGTCAAACTCGGCCCCACCAAAATTTCCTATCCGGCACCACCGAGTTCACTTGACATAGCCACTGCCACAAACCCTAGTCACTTCGGTCTCACCAATAGGGATCTCGGTCTCACCGAGATGGGATTGCAACCTCTCTGTTTCCCTTCGTAACGTTTCGGTCTAACCGAGATGAGCGATCGGTCCCACCGAGATTGCAATGCATACTCTGTGTTTCCCCTTCGTAATGTTTCGGTCTAACCGAGATGAGTGAATCGGTCCCACCGAGTTTGCCTGACCAACTCTGTGTTTGCTTATTACCAAAATCGGTCCCACCGAGTTTGTGTAATTGGTCTCACCGAGATTACGTTATGCCCTAACCCTAATGGAATCGGTCCCACCGAGTTGACATGTCGGTCCCACCGAAAATCCTAACGTTCACATTTTGAACTAAACCGGTCTGACCGAGTTTTCTGATTCGGTCCCACCGAGTTTGGTGATTTGTGTGTAACGGTTGGATTTTGTGTGGAGGCTATATATACCCCTCCACCCACTCTTCATTCGTGGGGAGAGCCATCAGAACATGCCTACACTTCCAACATATATTTTCTGAGAGAGAACCACCTACACTTGTGTTGAGGTCAAGATATTCCATTCCAACCACATAA
Source organism: Aegilops tauschii subsp. strangulata (assembly GCF_002575655.3). Lineage (NCBI taxonomy): Eukaryota > Viridiplantae > Streptophyta > Magnoliopsida > Poales > Poaceae > Aegilops > Aegilops tauschii. The sequence continues at coordinate 179,142,561 of NC_053041.3, forward strand.
ATCTTGATCTCTAGCCTTCCCCAAGTTGCTTTCCACTCAAACCCTCTTTCCACCAAATCCAATCCTATGAGAGAGACCTGAGTGTTGGGGAGACTATCATTTGAAGCACAAGAGCAAGGAGTTCATCATAAACACACCATCTATTACCTTTTGGAGAGTGGTGTCTCCTAGATTGGCTAGGTGTCACTTGGGAGCCTCCGTCAATATTGTGGAGTTGAACCAAGGAGTTTGTACGGGCAAGGAGATCACCTACTTCGTGAAGATCTACCCTAGTGAGGCAAGTCCTTCGTGGGCGATGGCCATGGTGGGATAGACAAGGTTGCTTCTTCGTGGACCCTTCGTGGGTGGAGCCCTCCGTGGACTTGCACAACCGTTACCCTTCGTGGGTTGAAGTCTCCATCAATGTGGATGTACGATAGCACCACCTATCGGAACCACGGATAAAAAATCTCCGTGTCTACATTGCGTTTGCTCCCTCCAAACTCCTCCCTTTACCTTCATATGCAATTGTTTTACATTCCACTGCTATACTCTTAGAATTGCATGTGTAGGTTGATTACTTGACTTGTGCTAAGTTGCTAAAATCTGCCAAGACTTAAAATTGGGAAAAGGCTAGATTTTTATTGGTCAAGTAGTCTAATCAACCCCCCCTCTAGACATACTTTCGATCCTACAAGTGGTATCAGAGATTTGGTCTCCATTTGCTTTGATTTCCATAGCTTTTGGTGATCATAGCCTTGGTTTCACAACCTAGGAGAGTATGGCGTCTAGCGAGGGAAATTACCACTGTAGAGGTCCTTACTTTTATGGTACTAATTTTGCTAGTTGGAAGCATAAGATGAAAATGCATATTCTTGGACATAACCCCGCCGTTTGGGCTATTGTGTGTATTAGCTTGCAATGTGAATTCTTTGATGGGATAGAATGGAACCGTGAAGCTACCGCGGAAGAGTTGAAGATGCTGCAATACAATGCTCAAGCTTGTGATATTCTCTTCACCGGACTGTGCCCCAAAGAATTCAACAAAATCAGCCGCCTTGAGAATGCAAAGGAAATTTGGGATACTTTGATTGATATGCACGAAGGTACCGAGTCCGCCAAGGAATCCAAATTGGATGTGCTTCAAAGTCAACTTGACAAGTTCAAAACGAAGGATGGTGAAGGTGTCACCTAAATGTACTCTAGGCTTGCTCTCATCACAAATGAGATTGCTGGCTTAGGAAGTGAAGAGATGACCGACAGATTCATCATCAAGAAGATCCTAAGAGCCTTGGATGTAAAATATGATACCGTGTGCACATTGATCCAAATGATGCCCAATTACAAAGATCTCAAGCCAACAGAAGTCATTGGAAGAATTGTTGCTCATGAGATGATACTTAAGGATAAGGAAGAGCTCCACAACAAGTCAAGTGGTGCTTACAAAGACTCGTGTGAAGCTTCAACAAGTTCTACAAGAGTAGAAGCAAGGAAAGAAGCTCCAAGTCAAGATCCTACAATGACAAGAGATCTTCAAGTCGTGAACAAAATTGCTACAATTGTGGAAGACCCGGACACTACTCCAATGTATACGGCTCCCTACAAAAGAAGAGAAGATTCTCCCAAAAGAAGTAGAAGAGAAGAATCACCACCTAGAGAGAGAAGGAGTAGAGATGATCGTTATGAGCAAAGACACTCTCGGAGAAGCAAGGATTCGGAAAGAAAGGACAAGTCATCAAAGAGGTACACAAAAAGAAGACATCAAGCTCATGTTGGTGAATGGGTATCCGGCTCCGACTCCGACCATCACTCCGAAAGAAGTTATCACTCCGACTCCGAATATACTCAAGATGAAGGTGTTTCCGGTCTAGCTCTTGTGTCAACCAACTCCTATGACATATTTGACTCACCAAATGAAGGAATTGGAAGATGCTTCATGGCCAAAGGTCCAAAGGTAACACACCCCGAGTATGTTGATTTCAATAGTGATGAAGATGATTTGCTAGGAAATGATGAAGTACTTGTTGACAATTCTAGTTATGAAAACTATCATGAACTTGCTATTAATCATGTTAATCAAGATAAAACGAATGACAATGATAAGAAGGAGATTGAGCATCTAACTAAAGAACTAAACACTCTTAAGCTAGCTCATGAAACTACCTTGGAAGATCATCGAGAACTTTTAAAGACTCATGAGAAGCTACGCTTTGAAAAGCTCAACCTTGAGCAAGAGCATGAGTTCTTCAAAGCAATCAATGATGATCTTCGCAAGAAAAGTTCTTCTTACATTGCCAAGTGTTTACTCTTGTCTACTTACATGCCACAAGTTAAATCTAGCAACAAGAACAAGAAAGATTCTTCCTCTAGTAGTAACAACAATCATGCTAAATCCAATGTTGTTGCTTCTAGTAGTTCTCTTGATTCCACTAATGATTCTCTTAGCCAAGTTACACTTGAGCAAGAAAATAGCTTATTGAAGGGAATTATAGAGAAAGGTGTTTACAAGAGCCTTGCCGGAAGTAAGCAATTTGAGGAAATTGTATACAAGCAAGGAAGACACCGGAAGAATCAAGGTGTTGGTTTTAAACGAAAGTTCAACGCCAATGGAGTTGAGTGGGAAGAAGATCAATACCCCAAGACGAAGTTTGTTCCTCAACAAGAGAAGTATGATCCTACTTCTTTCCAAGGAACACAAGCTCAAGATGATCTTCCACCACAAGACCACAAGCTAAAGGGCAAGGACAAGCTTCAAGAGGAGATTGATGCATTTGAAGAAGCTCCTAAGGCCTTGGTCAAGTGGGTTCCCAAGACTACATCAAGTTCCACTTCATCAAGTACGACTACAACTCCAAGGATTCCCATCAAGATGGTGTGGATCCCGAAGAAGAAGAACTAGAGAGTTCTTGAGGGTGACTCCGCCAACATACTTCACTCTTATCATTTTGGCAAGGACAAGTGCAAACAACTTCCATATCTTGCACTAGTTCAAGGAGTCACAAACCCTCTTGTTGGTAAGGCAAGGGACAAGGTAACCTAATGCATTCATGGACATCATCTCATGTGAATATCACTCTATGTCTACGAATATCCTTGTGTGTTCCTTGTGGGACTAACCCGTGTAGGTATTGAAAGTGCAACTCACTCCAAAGGATTGCTCCGAATGATCTACATCAACATTGAGCATCTACATCTTCAACACCTACATGAAGTCATCATCGACAAAACCCAAGGTTAGTTCATCCCTCTTAGGGGGGATATCACATCTAGGGGGAGCTTTACTCTAATCAATTGAGATAAAGCAACTCTAATGATGTGAACACAACAATGCTTTGTGTAAAAGTGGTAACCTCACTTGTGCTTAAACGATGGGTATGACCTATGATCACATGTTCTCATTTGACTCCTAAGTCAATATACTCATATATAGATGACCTAGTGTTGTAAGGTGGAACCCCAGATGGAGATCTTTCATGAATTGGAGGGGAAACCCCCAAGAACACGAAAAACACGAAGTACACAAGAGAGGGAAAACACTCAAATTGACTAGATCCAATCACACATATGCTAGATCCAATCACACAAAGAGAGATATAATGATTCAAAGACAACAAAGGAAAGATACAAGGTACTAGTTCATCCCAATCCTATGAGGAATGAGGTCTTGAAGGGGCCACCCATGAGGGGGTCTTGAGGTTGGTCACTCCAAGAGGAGGTCTTGATCTCCTAGTGGAGTGGATCCATGGAGCAAAGCTCACATATGTCTATCATATCCTTTGCTATCCTCTAAATGAGCAAGGGAAAGAGTTTATATAGCCTAGGGACGAAATAGAGGGGGAGAGGGATACAAAGGTCGAAAATGACCCTAATGCACGCAGGCATCCACGGAAGGGTCCGGGCACCCGGGGCTGCAAAGGACGGGCACCCGGACAAGGCCGAGGCCGGCTGGAGCTGGGCAGGGCACCCGGGGGTTGATGGCCCGGGCACCCGGTGGGGGGGGGCTGGGTCGCGCCAGGGGAAGGCCGGGCACCCGGGCTAGCAGGGGTCGGGCACCCGGACCGGGCCGGTGGCCGGGTGGAGGGGACCGGGCACCCGGGGTGTGGTGGCCCGGGCACCCGGGGGTGGAGTAGCAGCTCCCATCGCGGGGGGGGCACCCGGGGCCAGCTGGCCGGGCACCCGGGGCACACGGGGCCGGGCACCCGGGGTGAGCAGAGGGCCTGCCCGGGGTGGTGGCCGGAGGCCCGGGCACCCGGGGGAAGGAGGACCGGGCACCCGGGGTGTCCAGGTACTTGTGCCTTCTCCGTCTTCTCTCTTGTCGCTCCTCTCCTCCTTCTCCTTGACCGTAGGTGCTTGGGTCTTCGCGCTAGCCTCTCCATGATCAACACCTTGACACCTAATCATGCATAGTACTTCCGTTTGAGGTAGGATCCAATTCTCGTGTGAAATAGAGTGGAGTTTGAAGAGGAAGGAGTCAACCTCGGTTTCGACGGTACGTGCACGTGCTCTTGTCATTGGTCCTCGAGGTGCTTGACGAGTTGTAGTAGAGTCCATGGGATGAGCGAGGGATGCTCCGCATCATCTCCCCCCCCCCCTTGGGAGAGATCCGTCCACGGATCGTGATCTTCATCACCATGGGAAAGAGAGGGTGTCGCCGTGTAGAAGTGGACAACCACCAAGTACTCATCATCTTCAAGCTTGAAATGGGCACTCACCAATGTCGCACCGTCTAGCGAATCCTTCAAAAGGAACAAGTATAACAAACACTTGGAAAAACAAATGCGGTTAGCGTTAGAGCAAAACCAAGCATTCAAGAGGTGATTCACCAAACAAGTCACTACAAAAAAATGCACTTCCGTGATGATACGTGTTTGTCACAGTAGGTCACGTTTTTTGTCATGCATGTACATCCATGACGATTTTATGACAGAATCAAGATACTCATACCTGTGCTGTCGTAGAAGTGTTCCATGACATTACCAAAATTGTCATCACGGAAGTGTCCACTTCCATGACGATAAATCGCGCATCACAGAAGTGCTTTCGTCAAGGGTGACCGACACGTGGCATCCACCGTAACGCAACGCCATTAAGCTATCGGGTCGGGTCTTGGATCCGATAACCCGTTAACAGCCCGGACCAATGGGAAATTTCCACGTGTAAAATTCTTATTGGCCGGACGAAACACGTGTCAGCTCGTTAGTGGGTCAGATAGGCGCCTATGATATGTTGACACGTGCCACGGCCCACCACTGGCCCATTTAGCTTACAAAGCCGGCCCGTTTGACTTGGTCAAAAGTTAACGGGCTGGCCCATGAAAAGCCTGTTAACGGTCTCTTTGCAAATAGCCCATTTTACGGCCCGTTAACTCACGACCCGTTAGGCCCTAACGGAAATCGGCCCAACAACGTCATGTGGGCCGTCGAATATAACACCAGCCCATTTCACTTTCGGCCCATGTATGGCCCATGACGTCTTTCGGCCCATATGAGGCCTTCGTATCTTTCGGCCCTTTACAGGCCCACGGTGACTCTAGCCCATAATGAACAATAATTTTCTTTATACCCGTTAACGGCCCGTGATTTACATGGGCCGTTTCCAGCCCGTGTTAGCTTTCGGCCTATTGACGGCCCATACGTTCTTGGGCTCCTTATCGGCCCTCGATTACTTCCGGCCCGTTACTGGTCTGTTCCCCTAATGGGCCAAATTCGGCCCATGGCAAGAGTCGGCCCGTTACTGGCCTGTTCCCCTAATGGTCCAAATTCGGCCCATGGCAAGAGTCGGCCTGTTACTGGCCTGTTACCCTAATGGGCCAAATTCGGCCCATGGCAAGAGTCGGCCCGTTTCTGGCCTGTTAACCCGTTGCGCCGCTTCCAGCCCGTCCTATATTCTGGCCCATTAACGACCCGTTATGCCTATGAGAATTAAGCCTTTGCTGTCCTACGGCCCGTTAACGGCCTGTTACCGTCCTGGGCCGATACCAATTACGCCCGATTACGGCCCATGTAGACCCATTTATCCGACGGCCCGAGGCCCACCGATTACAGGCCCATTTATCGACGGCCCGTAGGAGACCCATAGATCCTACGGCCCGTATATGGCCCATGGTAGTTGCGGCCACTAGCAAACCAGGGAAAAAGAAGACTAGGAAATAAATAAGGCCGAAACTAACGCTAGGCTATTAAGGCGATTGCACAGATTACATCCACTCGGCATCAAAGATCGCCACCAGTGCAAATATAGGGAACACCCTACACTATACAAAAATGGCTTGCTGTTTTCTTCAGCCGGTGGCTGCACGTTAAGAATAAATTTGTATCGCACCAAAACAAATTACAACTATATAACAAAAGGAAGGTTGGCATAAAACTTAACAGTCTAGCAGATAAATGCACCACCAGAAGTTCAGAAGCTCAGTTCATTTGACCTGACTGTTATGTTTTCATGCTGTATTGTCCGATGGAGCACCATAACCCTCGCCTTCATTTCCCCTAGGCTCCTGAACAACATAGCAAATGTCTGATAGTCTGGTTTCAAAACCATGCATATCTTGACGGCATTGAGCAATGTTTCTCCTTGTTTCACAAACGGTCTCTGTTAGGGAATGGACTTGTGTCTGGAGCGCAGATACAACATTGCTTTGAGCTTGCATATCTTGATCATGAGGCAGTTTGGACGATATTTCCTTAACAACCAACCCAGTATTACGTAGGAAGATGCTTTTGGCACTGTTAGTGGACACGTACTGACCCACTGCAGCAAGAGCTGACATTGCGGTTATAGTTGCCTCGCCACCTTCGCGGTTCCACCATTTTTTCCATAGCTCGCTGAAAAGTAGAGGTTTTATATTAGTAGTACCAGAACAGAAGATATTAAGGAGGCAGCAAAACCAAACAAAATAGCTTTGGTCTGTATACAGAACTTATTCTGGTGAACCCATGTAAAATATTAGTTGTATTTTATTGCAAAGTACATAATAAAACCAGGTTCCAAACATATGACCATGTACCATCGCTAATGTATTGTCTATTTCTTCACATTGTATTGAGGGCTAAGGATAAAGAGACGAAGTTTATAATACAGTAAGCATAGTATGACATCATTCATATCACAAAACAACTGAGAACAGACAAACAAGCAATTGTAACGTTGTGTGGGCAAGTCCAGCACGGAACTAGATTACGGGTCAAGATCAAAGGAACATCACTCCTCTCTTTTAAACCTTGTAAGGTGCAATGATACGCTAAGACAATTGTGTATAAAATTGAAAAGAGTAATAGACATTGGCTGCAAACCATGCAGTTCAAGGCACAAGTCAGAGTAAGTAGTAGTTAAAAGGCATGAGGATTAAGGACTTACAACAGCGGCTTTGACTGGTGTAGTCATGCCCTTCTTCTTGCTGGTGTGACAGTCCTTGAAGATTTCCACAGCATTTGGTTCAGGTACTTTTTGGTCCTTGCGGGCTTTCCTCTGCATTTCGAACAAGTCAATATAGATCTAATAATATGGTACAGCGAAAAGAGTGAAACAGCAGCTAATTACAAGATCCTCGTAGTGTGCAATATAGCTACGAGATCCTGTCGTCTGTTGGAATTTCACTTTCGTACGGTTGGCCTTGTTCTTTGAACAGTTCACCTACAGGAAGATAGATTTGTGTGGCACATGCGTAAATAGGACTTCAACATGTGATCTGATCACATATATATAATGTACCTGATACTTCGGATCAGACCAGTGTTTAACAAGGCCCCTCCAGTCTTCATCCGATATATTTTCCACTGGAGATTTTTGGGAAAGTTCACTGTTAGCCTTGCCTTCAAAGTAGGTTTTCCTCAAGTTATACCGATACTGTCGCAGAGCAGACTTGAAAACATGGGTGCAAGCTTGTCTGGTTGCATCATCTTGGCTATCCAACTTGAACCTCATCTGTTGAAAATTATGGGAGTCTCATTATCAGCAACCTAGAAAGTATGGGACAGAGCAAGACGATATTACTAGTTTCCATACATAACCATACTTACAGATAAATGGTTGAGGAAGGTGTTGAACTAGGTTTCGTCTTTGTCATTCCTGTACTGAATCCATGTTGGGAGGATACGTACATGACACCTAACGGCAACTGCTGCCTCTGATACTAACTTGGCTGACTCTGTAGCATCACGTGGCCTTTTTAAACCTGCCTCAAAACGGATCTCCATTCTTCCTCCTCTAGATTTAGTTAACCTATCGAGCATTATCCCTGATGTTTGTTTCCTCTTGCGCCTAGGTGCTAGTCCAACAATGAACATAGGAAGTGTTAGTGTACATCAAACTGTAAGACTACATATAAACAAGCATGCAACTGTAACTTGACTCCAGCAACTACCTTCTTGCTGTTGAAGCTCACAAGGTTCATCTGATATTGCCAACTCGTCTTGTGTCAAGAGTGCTTGGGAAGTAGTGTCAGGTGGCAAGGGAGCTTGGGAACGTGCTGCTAGCTCAGTTGACGCACGAGTAAGTCGTGCAGCTGGTAGTACTGTGGTAGGTGTTGCAAGAACTAGGGCTGTCTCTGCTTGTTTGGTGGCAGCTATTTGTTTCTGTTTGGCTTTTTTTGCAACTCGTGTAGCATGGGATGCCGTGTTTGTAGAATTTTCCGCTGGACTTTGACCTTCTATTGCACCATCAGTACCAGCAGAATCTGCAGGATTCATCCGCTTCTCATTCCCTGCCATTCTGTGTTTCTTCCTCTTTCTCTGTGCCATGTTAAGTCAAGCCGACAAGAAAACGAATAACAATTTAGTTCTTCAGAACAAATTGATGCGTGATGCAGACGAACTACTTTGATGTTAGACAACCACATGATAGGAGGATGTAATATGTATGAAAAACAGGACGGAAGAGATAACCAAAACTATGATGTGTAAACTAAGAAGAAGACATTTCACCAAATTAGAAGCAATGCAATGGAAGGTAGACACCATATGAAAGATGCTACAAATATCGCTCTGCCAAGTTAACAGTGTCTCATCATAAATGGCGTTTAAACAAATGTGAAGCAGTACAAGAAATAAATCATATGCAAGATGTAAACAACATCACACTACCATGTTAGAGGTCTCTCGTCATTAGTGCCATTGCATATTCACAGCATTGCATATTCACAGCTTATAATGTGTAAACTAAGGAGAAGGCATTTCAACAAATTAGAAGCAATAAAAGCTAGACACCATATGAAAGATGCAACAAATATCACTCTACCAAGTTAAAACTGTCTCGTCATAAGTGCCATTTCAACAAATTAGTAGTACAAGCTAGAAAAGAATGTGAGATGTAACCTATATCACACTCCGAAGTCAAACGTGTCTTATGATAAGTGATTGTTGCAGGTTACACAACAGTAGTAATTTGATGTAAGAACATGGTGTGATAGACAGATATTGTATGTTCTAGAAATAGGAACATGTGTCTTATTCAAGTATAATGTGTAAAGTAAGCAGATGGAATTCAACAAAATTAGAAGCAATACAAGCTAGACATCACACATAACATGCAACCACATATAACAGTGCCAAGTTAGAGGGAACACCGGTGATGCTGCACTAGGGGAGACGTGCTCATCATAAACACAGCTTTGTTGAGTGTCTATGCATGTGTTGTCTTGGAAATCATCTTGGGGTGTGGAGGAGTAGAAACTGTAGAGGCCCTCCGTTCGGAAGGAGCACCTTTATCCGATGCCTTGCTAACTTCCTTCCGCTTTATTGATTTTGAATTGTCAAGTAAAACCGACAAGAAAAAGAAATAAAATTCTCTCTTCAGAACTCATTCATGCATGATACTGACAATCACTACTTTGATGTAAGGCAAACACATGATACCAGGATGGAATATGTACGAAAAACAGGACGGCATAGCATGTTCACAACTGTTTGTGTAAACTAAGTAGAAACCATTCCAGCAAATAAGAAGCAATGCAAGCTAGACACCACATGAAAGATACAACCAATATGACTCTGCCAAGTTAAAAGCGTCCCATCATAAATGGAATTTCAACAAATTAGAAGCAGTGCATGCTATAAATCATATGAAAGATGCAACTAATATCGCACTGCATATACTAAAGGTGTCTCGTCATGTTGATTGATGCGGGATACAAAAAAAACAATAGTTTTATGTAAGGACATGCTTAATAGACAGATGTACTATGTACTAAATACAGGAAGGCATGTCACATTAACAGGTATAATGTATAAGCTAAACAGACTAGCACATGCAGTTTAACCAGATTGGAAGAATTACAATCTAGACACCATATGCAACATGCAACCACATATCACGCTGCCAAGTTAGAGCAAGCACATGTGACGCTAGCGTAGGGGAAATGTTGTAATCAACTACAGAGCTACGTTCACTATCTTCATCTAGCATTTCTGTTTCTTGAGAATCATGTCGGGAGGCTGACGTTGCATTCTTTAAATGAGGAGTAGTCCCCTTGCCTGCCTGCCTCGTCATAAGTGATTGATGAGGGATACACAAGAACATTAGTTTGATGTAAGAACATGGTTAATACACAGATGTACTAGTATGTACCAAAAATAGAAAGGCATGTCATATTCAAAGGTATAATGTGTAAGCTAAGCAGATGCAATTTAACCAAATTGGAAGCAATACAAGCTAGACATCCGGCTGGAGTGGTGAGCATGATCATCTAGGACCTGAGAGCCTGGTGGGAGGCGGGCTGCTTCGCCACCATCGCAGGTTTTTAGTTGGCTTCCAGGTGATGCCTACCTTTGCTGGGCTTATCACTGGCTCGGCCAGTGCCCTGACTAGCTATTTGTCTTCTGGTGCTCACGGGATGGTGGTTCATGTAAAAAAATATCTTTCCTTATCTTACCGACTTCGGCCTTTCGAATACAAGCTAGACACCATATGGAACATGCAACCACATATGACACCACGAAGTTAAAGCAAGCACCTGGGAAGGTGGTTCATTGCGAGCGAGGTCATCAACTCCAGAGCTACGTTTACCGTCTCCATCTACTGACACTGCACCCTTTATAGCGCGGTAACGTGTCTTGCCTACCCGCATACGAAGCTCGAGCGACTTCTCTCTTTTCTTTTTGGCTTCTCTCATGGCAGCAGAGTCTGAAATACCCTTGCATAAAAACACAATAGTGAGAGTAAGGGTGAAGTATGTGCAGAACTAGTGCACTATAAAAGTAGCAGATAGCAGGTGGCTGAAAATAAATGACAGGAGACATATGATAGCTCTACAACATTGCATGGCAAACAAAATTAGATTCTACTCCGTATGATTTTGTAATATATGAGCACAGGAAATGCAGGTACTCCTCCAGCACACCACCACATGTGGTCATATCTAAGATAACAGTCGACTGAAAGTAAATAGGTCAGTCAATTTTTTTAATGAACCGTCCGATCTATAAGGAATGGGCAGATGGCCTTCGTCTACCTCCCGCCAGTCACTGTTGATGATCTTTCTCGAAGCGCCAGCGACCACCGGCCCAGACCCCTGCCTCCGCCGCCCCGCCCTCCCATCGACCTCACACCACCGCCGTGCTTGGCAGCGCCCCCAGGCCATCCCTTTAATCCCAGCCGACCTCCAGATCGGGCGCCAGTAGCTCTAGGCCGCACACGCCCCTAAGATAAATACCAAGGCGTTGCTTCCTCGGCGTAATAGGCGTACTAGCGCCTATTACGCTGGGGAATGCTTCCGTTAATTGGGAATCAACTGGCCAGAAATTGAAATTCAGGGGGACGACGGACCTCTAGCTAAGGTGAAATAGTATATGAGGAGAAACCTTGTGCATCGCGAGTTACTAGGAACATCTAGTATCAAGAAGAAGTGGTCAACTAGTGTCTTCTGTGGGACGAATACCGTGCAAGCAGAGACGTAATATTTGCACGAATAAGGGAAGAGGAGTACCTTTTTCGGTTGCCGGTGTGGTCACCTCCACATGTCGCGCCGATCTTCTTCTTTTTACCGGGGAAACCGATGTTCTGGAGAGTGTAGGCTTGGACGAACCCATGGCCAAATTGTTGACTGTGTTGCCGTGGCCGTATGTCGGCGGAGGGGAAGCAGATCCGAGGCGGCGAAGGACGGCGTAGCAGGAACAGCTCCGGTGCGATGGAGGGTGGTGAAGTTGGAGCGGCAGCGGTGAGGCGCAGGACGGTGTGGTTGAACTGGCTCGGGTACGGACGGCTCGGCCTCGGCTTCAACTACTAGTCGTGGAGGGCGTTGCGGTTGAGGTTGCGGTGGAAGACAACGTCGGGGTATCGGCTCTGGCGTGATGGAGGAGGGCGGCGGTTGATGGGTGGGATGGGGTGGCGGACGGAGGACGCCGGGGTTTCGCAGCTGGTGGAGAGGTAGTTTTGGCGCCCACGGAGTACGAATGGGGAATCGGACGGGTGGGGGGGAACCATGTTTCGGTCTGGGACGCGCTTGTTTTTGGCTTTTTTGAACAGAAGATGTGACGCGCTTGTTTGAAATTTGGGGAAAGTACAAACTTTGCCCCCCTCTTAAATTTCGGACCTACTGCGGGTGGGGGTAGGATGGTAATCCCAGGTGTCCCAAATAGTGGGCGGGAGCGATTTCGGCCGCGCTCATGTGTGCTTAGGCGGCCATTGTGTATGAATGTTTTTCGGATGCGTTTGCGTGGCGTCTAGATGAAGCTACAAACCTACCCCGGTTTAGACCTTTGGACGTCGGGCCGGTAGGTTTCACGGGTCGGAGTTATTAGAAAAGTAATTTCCTTGTACTACCAAACATTGGTCTCACACGGTTTTGGGCGAGTAGAGGCTCTTTTGGCGCTTCGTTCGAAATTTTGAAACACAAGCATTCACGTTTAGAGTACTCTTGAACTATGAGGATTGACCTAAATAGACAACGTTATATTTTACCTTGTATGTTTGAAAACCTCATTAAATTATCCGCTTCTTTTTGAAATTTTGACACTTGAAAATCCTATAACTACGATTATTTTGGAATGGAGGAGCTAAATTTGAATCTATTTTGTACACGACTACATATGCTATTATGTACAAAATCAGAGCAAAGATTGGTGCCCCCATAATTTAGGTATGGTTTACAAATGCCATGATATCAAATTCAAATAATTGAATGGACTTCATGTTGAATTCGATTTTTTTAAACCACCTTAAGTTGAATTCAAATGTATGCTAGTTCATAGGTAGCTATTTATAATGTCCATTATGTAACTTTCGTATGTATAATGTGCTTTACACACACAATATGAACTATAGTCACGTTTATATTCGATTGCTAAAGCGATGCATTGTTTGGAGTTCAAAATACTAACTATGTGGATCAATTGTGTCGAATAATAACATAGACATGCTCAAATTCGATAGAATCTAGATGTCTCATGGATCAATGACCGCTCCTTACGCGAATTGCAAATATCATGATCCCATCCTAATATTTGGATACAATTTATATCTTTAATCAATGTGTAGAGCAGTCTTTTACATGTAGTTTCACTCTCCATCGGTGGTCTCTCACACATGCTCACACTCTCTCTCCCGAGGTGTCTTTCTCGCACACATGCTCTAGATATAACCCTCCCTCCCTCTCGTAACCATTTACAACTGTTTTCACTAACCTTTATCACAAGCACTCTTCCTCTCGCAAACATACATACGCACAATCCTCATCGACCCTTTCTATATACATGGACCTGCCTACGTGTCTCATGTATGCACATTATCTTTACGCCTGTCTCTCACGCATTGTCTCACACCTCTCTTCCTAATCTACGAGTATGATTCTAGCAGAGCATTCTGTAGGATGCCCCTTAAAGTTAGGTTGGATGAATAGTAATATCAAAGATAAAGGGGTTACCTTAGTCCGAAAACCTAGGGTTACAAATCCTAGCCGGCTTTGTCAGTGGACACAGAGTCCTTCACAATTCTGCTATCTTTGTCTTGTACGACTAGTCATCCATGGGTCTTCCTAAATGCGTCACGGGCCGACCAATGTGGCGCAGGACGGAACCGAACGAAGGGCCTCACCTCGACCCACCGGACCTCACGCGGTGACACACCCTCTGCCCCCACGTCTCATTATCTTCTCACACCCACACATACCAACACAAACACCACACACACAGAAAATTTCTCCTGGTACCTCTATTCCCTCCCCCCTTGCATATACACACTCAAGGGAATGGAATCTCTTGTCGTGACGTCATATTCGTCTCTCTCTCTCTAGACCACTCTCATTTCTCGTGCTATCTCTCCCACGCCCCCCCCCCCCCCCCCCGTCGGCCCCTCTATCCATGCCTCTCTCGAATACGTAATACACACACATACCTCTCTAGGCCCCGCCAAATGCATCAACTACACATTCACACATGTTACATCACGTACCCCATTGATCTAAAAAGCCCTCTCTTCACGTTTATTTCGCATACAACATTCCTTTTGAATAAAGTGTGGCCAAAAAATTATTTTAGAGTTTCTACATATATACAACATTACAAAGTTATATGGAGGAGTACGAACGCTAATTTGCATTGCATGGTGCCCACAATGATATGTATTCCGCACTGTGAATTTGTATATTTTTATACTATATACAAAGTTAGTCATAATAAAGAGAAACGAAGAGCATCTCTCTCTCCATCGCATACCCCCCCCTGTACCCCCCTTTCACGTATGCACACAAAACTATCTCCAGGTCCTCTAAAATTAAGCTCCCAGAAAATTCACGCATGTTTCATCTTTCTCTCGCGATATATGCGATGACGATCATTGTATTTGAAGCGAAAGCACGATACGTACATTGGACTTCAGAATCCACTCATTACGGTCACCATTTACGTTTAGTGGTTATTATACAGTCACGGGCTCACCGTACAACTCTGTATTTGCTCATGACATGACTAGTTGACCAGTTAAACGCTCCACGTGGCACCTCTAGTGTTGCATCACATTATCTCACTACCATCGTGCCCACCTGTCGACTTGTATATACTCTACATCTACACTCTTATAAAATACATAAAATACACTCTTATAAAAAACAGAGTTGGTGATGATGGTGTGCCTGCCATCCTGCAATATAGGTCGTCCGATTTATATCTGACGGATAGGAAAGAAACTATGGCAATTTTGCAAAAAGGTACCCACACACCTCTCCACATTTGCAAATAAGGCCTTCCCTCGTTCTCTCACAAGATAAACAAGTCATACAAATGCATCTTGATGTTACGTGCAACGCACGGGCATCTTGCTAGTAAGAATGAAAACAAACGACAAAAAAATATTTGGACGGTGGTTCGAAGTCATGACCGCGGGCACAGCGGACAAGGTGGCCTTGTATTGGTATGCTGAGCCGTCTGTTTTAACACACAGGAGCTGGTGTGGTGATTATACACACACGCACGCATGCACACGAACTGCATCGACGCAACACTCACACAAACACATGCACCCACGCACGCACGCAACACTCACACGTACACACGTAGCCACGCACGCAACACTCACACGCACGCACGCAACACTCACACGCACACACGCACGCACGCATGGATGCACACACCATTACACCACACGACCAACACACACTCTCACGCTCAAGTGCTCAACCTACACGTGCATGCGCACACATCAGGCCCTGACAGACACATACACAACCAGGTGATTCCCGCGCACGGGTTGGATCCTTGTCGCGCCTGCGTAAATTTGTGTTTATCTGACCTTTTGCCTATGCTAACTGACAGGTGGGACCCACAAGGAACGTGGTCAATTTAACTAGTCAACATGGCGCCACGCACACTATTTGGCCGGTCAACAGAGTGCAATCCGATGTTGAACTGTGAGCAAGTGACCGTATAATCACCGCAAAATGTATATAGTGACCGTAATCAGCTTATTCTGAAGTTCGGTGACCGTATTACGCTTTTCTCTCTGTAGGCCCTCCAAAACTACATCTCTACACGTTCTCGCATGTTACATCTAACAACTATGCAATACAGCACTACTACTACACTCTAACACAATAAATCATATGTTTTTTTAGTTTTACTAGATATCATATTGTTACTTATAATTATTCAGTTTGCATACATTAAAATTGCCTTTGAAATGTATGGCCAGTATCATCTACCGCGCGGGAAAAATCCCACCCTTTCCTGTTTAATCGGGTTTGTATCGATGGATCGTGCGAAACAGAAAAACTATAGTACTATACAGTACTACAAGTGACAGTTCACTAGGCCGTCATGTCGTCTACTCCTCCGTCGTAAGAGTGGAGCGCTCGCTTCCATAAATCTTCTAGTCCCTTTCGCCGACATGTGGGACATCAAGCTACCGGGTCCACATGCCATACCGGAATACAGTGCAGAGCAGCCGGGGTGAAGCACCCCAGTCATGGCGCCGGCGTAGTAATGAGCAATGAGGCGTCAAGTCACAAAGTTGCACCTTTCCCGCAGTTAAGTTGGAGGGACGAAGCAACCATCATTTCACTCGTTGCTGAATCCGCTTCTCCCTCATGTTCTTCAGCTTAACCACGTGTTGCTTCTGCCGTTGTTCTGCCTCATGTGGGACGCGGATCGGCTTGGTAAAGCACTGACACGTGGGACCGCATGTTAGCAAACCGCCAGGACAACGTCCTCCGAAAATAAGAAGCCTAATCCTAGACTTACAAAGGGTTACGTAGCTGCTATGTATACTTTCCATCTAATCTATATATGCCCCCCTGATTTTCAGGAGGGTTGGGCCTAATCCTCTCCTTTAATCCAATCAAATAGTCCCACATCACATCAGTTCGTAACTTTACGTAAACCATTACGTGGATGTAGCATTGCTCAAATAAGAAACCTCCCCCGCCATCCGCGCGGCAAAATCACCTCCTTTTTACTAATCTTGATTCTATAATTTTTTAGATCGATATAATTGAGATTTGTATAGATAGCACACAGGAGCAAAACCAAGTGGTACGGTTAAGGGCATCCACAATGTGTAGCCAAATGTGAAAATAGCTTTTGGAATCATGGGAACCATTGTGGACGGTGTTGCCAAAGCCAAAAAGATGGAACCGAAGCTCCCTGATTGATTGATTGAAGGAATAGAAAAATGCAACATCTCTCCTCTTTCTCCCATGCTTGGACGCATGTAGTACAGTATAGAGCACAGAGTCTACTCCCCTGTCCCTTCTATCACAAATCACAAAGCAGTGAGGCGTCAAATCATAAAAGCATGGACGAAGCAACCATCATTTCACTCTTCGCTGACTCCGCTTCTCCATCGTCTTCTTCGAGAAACCATCTCACCGCACTAGTACTCCTAGTAGTACTAGTAAAGGACTTCCTGGATGCAAATAAGACTTCCTGCCGCATTAGTTATCGACCTTTATTTTTTAACATACAATCTGAGTGGATAGCTCCTGTGGTCATCACACGTGAGCGGATATATAGGTGGGCTAGGTGGGCAGGCGGCAACAATCTAAGTGCTAAAAGAGTTGATCTAGAAAAAAGAGTTGATCCAATGCTTGGTTTTGTTTGGATTTTCCAACTATGACCATTGGATAGAGTGGATCAATGGCTTACGTTCAAAGTTATTCTCATTCTATAGAATGGTATAGGAACATGGAGAGATTTGGTTGATTTTATATCGCTGAATAATATACAATATTATGAGTGCACACGCTCCACCCCGAGGTTTGTAGCTCCTTCTGGGCCATCGGGAATCTATGTTCTTCCACTCTTTCGTTTAAGACATGAGCTTTGTTCATCCTGTTGCCGACACGCGGGACATCTGTATGCCTCCATTTTACAAAATCATACTATATGCCTCCATGACACGAGGGACATCTAGCATCAAGGTGGCGTGTCATGCAAGAAAATGGAGATATGCAGTGCGTAAGTGAGTCGTGCACTTCGATGGCACCTAGTACTACGCAATATTTTTTCTCCTCGATGGCACGTGAATAGTGCACGTACTCAATGACAGAGCACGGGATGGTAGCCATGGACATGGTCGGCCCTTTTTGAAGAGAGTACTAATAAATAACTTTGATGTGTCCCGTCAACTCGCAGAACGACGAGAAGCTTGCTTACTACGCCTTCTCCCTCGCCAACGCGTGCACGGTGGCTCGCAGCACGAGGAGAAACTTTTGCTTACAAGCGGTGGACGTGCAGCAGTTCATTTGGTGTCAGATTGCCAAAAGTATTACTGTAGTACCATAATTATTGTTCGACTTCCGGAAGAGGAGAAGAGCCAAGCGCAAGGTTACCTACTAACCTAGTACAGTACTACTATAGCCAAAGTTGGTCCACCTTTTTAGAGCATGGTTAATTAATATAGGCGGCTCTTGCAGTGGCACATCATTTAGAGCAAGTACTCTCTTCGTAGGAACAAAGGAAGTGAAACAAAAGTTGGAGTGGATGCTAGATTTCCAATTAAAACATGATTACATAGGAAAAAAATCCTATAGCATTCTATCATATGAATCAAACGACCAATGTAGGAAAATTATGAGGGGGGGTCTCTCCAACAGTGTTCCTTGGCTCGCACCTAGCATCACGGTGGTCGAACTTGGAGTCATTCATCTGGTACACGTGGCATCTCAGATCTGGACACAAGGTGACGCGAAGGAGGTACACTTGCGCACGGCTGTTGTGGTCGCACCGCACCCTCACACGGTCGCTCCTGCACGCCGCGGTCGCACCGCACCCTCACACAGTCGCTCCTGCACGCCGCAAACCCAACCAAGGGAACGCACCCTCACTGACACGTGCTGTCGCATGTGAACAAACCAAACTCAGCCATCCTGTCGCTGACACATAATTTTCGTTCATAGAGTATGTTTATCCAACCGCATGTTGGGGACTATCCGTACGGCCAGTGCGGTGGTCTGTTGGGGAAGAAGAAGAGGTGAGGAAGAAGGAAAGAAGGGTTAGGAGACGTAGGATATTCATCCAACCGCCTGAAATGGTAGACTGGCCCAAGTCAGGCGACTTGCATAACAAATATATGTTTTTACACAGCAAAAGATCCATAAAAACAATAACATAAAGAAAAACTATCACTGCTCGCGGAAAGAGACGGCCTCGTCGTCTTTGGCTGCCGGCGCGAACCAGCCGTCGCTGCCGACGTGTGTCTCCGCATCGTCGTTGTCCTCGGCCTCCAGCTACTCGCTCAAGCGGAGCGTGCGGGCGCTCTGCACGGACGAGAGCACAGCCCGGTTCAAGTCGAGGACGTCCGGTTCCGCCTGTAGGAGGGCCTCGATGGCAGCGGCATCCGCGCGCTCCGCGTCGAGTCGAGCCTCCGCCGCCCGGTTCAAGTCCAGGACGTCCGATTTCGCCTACAGGAGGGCGGCGATGAGAGCGGCATCTGCGCGCTCTGCGTCGAGTCGAGCCTCTGCCGCCCGGTTCAATTCCAGGACGTTCGGTTCCGCCTGCAGGAGGGCCTCGATGGCAGCAGCATCCGCGCGCTCCGCCTCAAGTTGAGCATCCGCCGCCCGGTTCACATCCACGACATCCGGTTCCGCCTGCAGGAGAGCCTCGATGGCAGCGGCATGCGCGCGCTCCGCGTCGAGTTGAGCATCTGCCTCCCGGTCCTCCTTTAGTATTGCCATGTTGAACCGCTGGTCCGCCTGCACCATGGGGGACTCGGACGCCGGCACGAAGTCGACGTCCATCGTCTCATACCCATCGGGGGCCTTCTGCGCCGCGACCTCCGCCATGAACATTGGATCGGCTTCCTCCTCCTCATAGCTCGGCTCCAGAGAACTCGGGGATTGGCCCGCCGCAAAGCGAGCTTGGGAACAGAGGTCTGTGGCGCCGACCGCCGCCGCGATTTCTGCGCGGCGCTCCGGCGTCAGCATCTTGTAGTAAGTGATCTTGCGGCGCACCATGGCTTTCCGGTGAACCAGGGGACGCTTGATGCGGGCTAGAGGATCGAAAGGTGGGGGAATGGGCTGGAGATTTGGTGTAGGTTTAGGGCAGTGGCTGGCGTAGGCCGAGCAACGAAGGTTCTGGTGTGAATAGTGGTTTCGATGATGACCGGTCAATCGGTTTTGACTGTACATCGCTCTTGTCGCGTTCGCATTGTAGCCCGGCACGCTGGACCCTCCATGTCGCTCACCGAATGGAACGCGCTTCGTCTTGCGTTTTCGCTCGCTTGTGGGACCAGAGTTGAGAGCAAACCGACGTCCCTCCCCCTCCCCCGCCTGCATCATTTATTATACCACCACTCCCTCCGTTTTATGCGGAGCAAATAAAAACAGAGGGAGTATACTACGGATGAGGATCCCCTGACGTGGCCGAACCCATTGAGTAACTGACATGCGGGGCCTAGCAAGCATGGGGTCCGCCAGTAAGTGACCGAAAGGGAGGGTAAGGCAGGGATACCTACGCCAGAGGATCCACTTCCACTATACTACTTTGATCAAATGTTAGAGTAATAATATATGACATGCAACTTACACAAATGTTAGAGTAATAATATATGACATGCAACTTACACAAAGCATACAGGGTCTAATGCGTTTTTCGAGGCTAACTTTGACCAAATGTTAGAGTAATAATATATGACATGCAACTTACACAAAGCATACGGCCAAATTCGTATGTGAAAGGAGTTTCCAATGATATAATTTTCACATTATACATCTCATGTACTATTAATCTTGTCAATAGTCAAATTGGAAACCATCTCGAGTACAAATCTAGGAGTACGTACGAATCTAACAATATTGATTGGGCGTTGTTGAATGTTGATACCTTTTTGATCAAAGTAGAGATACTTTGACTACACATAAAACTTATATGTAAACTAGAAAGGATAGGGGGAGTATATTGTACGTTCAAAAACGAAACGAACATTGAATACCCTTTATATATGATTTGCGGATGCTATGATCACCGGTTCAAAATTTTGAATCCGCCTTAGGTATCACGTGCCCCCACTCGTTCCCTCTCGTTTCATCTCGGGGTCCGGAGATCTATTGAAAGAGGACTAGGGTGGGTACATGCGAATGATACTCGGCGGAATGTTCAAATGAGGCATGCGGGAGGATGGACTCGACTGGAGGGCGACATGATCGATGGAGAAGCTCGAATATGGCCGGGAAAACAGGGAAACCGACATGTGGGGCACACCCGTCGGGACAATGTAGCGCAGACTAGTCCAATGGAGGAGCTGGCCCACGACCTCCTCGCCACTGGCAACCGTTCATGTGGGTCGTTGGGGCCAAGAATGGGGCGCAGCTCCAGCACCGCCTCTGGACACGGCGGCCGCCGTGAGCGACACGCTCATATCGTCACTAGACACGGTCGGTTTCAGTGTGCCGAGGGTGGCGTTAGTGCTGTGGCACGACCAACGGTATGTTTGGTTTGTGCCCAAGGTTGCCCCATCAAAGCATTGGGTAGCCAAAATTTTGGTTGAGGTATTGGTTGCCCATGATTTGGCTGACATTGGCAAGAAAAATGAACTAGAGTTGGCTAGAGTTCATTGGCATGCCAAAGAAATGGCAACCATCCAAACAAAGACCAATCTTTGGGTCATGACCAAAATTTTGGTTGAGGTATTGGTTGCCCATGATTTGGCCGACATTGGCAAGAAAAATGAACTAGAGTTGGCTAGAGTTCATTGGCATGCCAAAAAAATGGAAACCATCCAAACAAAGACCAATCTTTGGGTCATGACCAAAATTTTGGTAAGGTGCACTTTGGCCACAATCCAAACACACCCCAACACCCGGCTCGTTGAGGATGCACGGGGCGCCGCGACGCGTCCGCGGAGTGGTGTAGCGCGGCCAACTGCATCCTCTGGACCTGAGACCATGCCGGGTCGTCTTGCTTTTTCAATGACATGCGGGGATCGCATGTGAGCAAAGGGCATCTCCAACATTGCCACGACCGCAGCTGACTACCCTGGCACACCAAAACCCTCGTCCCTCGCGCCATCGCGCGGTGCGTTCCCAGCCGGCGGTAGCTACCCGCATTCATGCCGTCCGTTCGTATGTCGTCGTTAAGAGGCTCGGTGCCCGAGGAACCAACTCCGGCGACTTAATGACGCACCCGGACGCTTGGCCTCACTGGAATGCGCTACTTAAAGCGGCAACGCCCAGCTAACCTCCACACCATAGCGCATCGTCCTCCTACCTGGCACCACATCCGCCATGACCGCAAGTGCGAACGCTCTGCGGGAGAGCTTGTCTTCGGGGATGAAGCTCGAGGTTGCCGCCCTCGCTCAAGTCGCCTCTCGCGACGCAATAGCGGTGTAGCCGGACGCGGACGCGACCGCACAAGCGGTGGCCATGCTGGGGGCCGACGGCGGGAGCACCGTCAGCCACGCGTCCTACTTGCCGCTGTCCAATGTCCGGCACCGCCGAGGTCGGGGACTCCTCCGAGGATGAGTAGGGCATGGGAGGCGGCAGGGCATGGTGTGCCAACTGGCCAGTCCGTATCCCGTGTTCTACTCTTCCTCGCCGGAGACCGCACCTTCACTTCACGGGTCTTGAACCCCGCCCCCGTACATAGAGATCGCAGATGGAGGACGTCGGTCGCCGCCGTAGAATAGGTTTAGGGTCGGGTTTCTTTTATTTTCTGTCCTATAAAAGTTCGAAATGTAATGAAAATCTGCCGTGTTTGCATTAATCTCGGCCGGTGTATATGAACTTTCACAATAATATACATATTGTAGGAGTACTAGCAAGATGCCCGTGCGTTGCACGGAAGATCAAGATCTTGTGGGAGAAAAGGATGAACGAGGGAAAGCCTTATCTGCAAATGTGGAGAGGAGTGTGGGTAAATTGTCATAGTTTCCTTCCTATCCGTTAGATATAGATCGGACGGCCTATATTGCAGGATGACAGGCACACCATCATCACCAACTCTGCTTTTTATTGAACCAAGACAAATCTAACATGCGAAGTAAAATAAACACATAGGGTCTATACATACACAAATTATCTTAGGCACTCCAATAGTACGTCCACTACACATTCACGCATTTCACATCTTTCTACATCTACGGGAACCTACGAAAGGGGTTAACGTAAATTGCCTCTCTCTCCTCCCCTGATTTTCATGGTGGTGGGCCCCTCCCTCCCCCAATCTACAATCAACAGCTCACACGTTTCACATTATGTTAATTACGTAACTGGGATTACGTAGGTGTAGCATTACTCATCCTAAAACCCAGCTAAGCCAACCTCCCAGCATATCGCGCGGGAAAAGACCCGGCCGCGCCGTTTTAGCCGGGATTACCGGATTACTAGTAGTAGTATCGATGGATCGCGCGAAGCAACAAAAAAAATTTGAGGGGGCGAAGCACCTAGTTTAAAAGGAAAAAAGGCGGTACACTCACAGCACTCCTGTCGCGGTCGCATTGCACCCCACACACGTTCGGTCCTGCACACGGCTCACGCAAACGGAACGCGCTTCGGCTTGCCTCTTCACTGACACGTGGGACTGCACTCGGAGAAACCGACCATGAGCCAAACTCCCCCCGCCCACCGCGTGAAAATCCTCCCCCCCCCCCCCCACACCCAAAAATTCCCCCCAAATCCGATTCAACCGCCCTTCGGCCAACTAGCCAATAATATTCCCCAAACCCCCCTCCCCCCTGTCCCCCTCCACTCCATTCGCTCCGCCAAAGCTGCCCTCCCCGCCGCGCCGATACGTCGGTGCCGCGGTTCGGCGATCCTCTCGCTCCCACAGTACGCTCTTGTACACTGCCGTCCTCTAGCCGCGCCGCCACCTCTGGCTACGTTCTTGTGGAGGCGCACGGCGGTCAGCGCCGCCACCGCTGGCGACGTTCCTGTGGAGACGCACGGCGGTCAGCTTCTCCCACGGTACGCGCATTCTAGACTGAGGCCCCGTTCATGTCGGTGTAGCGCTGAATGTTAGCTGATAGACGCTGTTAATCTCACTGTTTGCCGAAGTAGTTTACTGTCAATATGCTCTGCTTAAGAAGCTTCCTTGCCCTTTTCTGCACTCAATCTTCTTAGCTGAGATGGCATGCCAAGGCCGATTAGTTGCTAAAATATCCTGCCATATATTTATTGTGACGTAGATTGCCATGGTCTAGTAGCCAATCTGTTAGGTGAAATAGCTCTACACCGTTTTATACTCGATCTTTGTTGCTGCGATGGCCTTCGATAGTTTGATGGTTGTGTGCTCAGCCTCATTGACTGCTGAAACAGCCTGCCATAATTTGGCACTCAAATCTGTTTGTTGAATTAGCTTTACATATATTTCGTTACTTAGATCTGCTCGTCCAAATATCTTGCCATAGCTTTAGACATCGACCTAGGTATTTTTTCTGGACTTCATAAAAAAGCATATATGTTTTTCCTGTAACATCTAGTAGAAGAACTAATTTGTATGTCTAACAGATGGACAGGACTTGGATAACTTCTGCTCGAAGATTCTCCGCTGCATATGTCGAGGGGGTTGAAAACTTCATGAACTTTATCAGAGCTGAGTACGGTGGTCCAAAATTAGATGTGCTCTGCCCGTGTAGCAGTTGTATGAATTCAATTACAAGACCCCAGTAAACTGTGCAAAATCATCTACACTTGTATGGGATGTCGGTCACAAATACTAGGTGTGTTCATCATGGTGAAGCTGTGAACGTCAATGTTATTGACTACGTGGAAGCAGCAGATCACCATCTTGATCTGCCTGATGCTTAGGTGGAAGAGGAGGAGGAGGTGGTGGTGGCAGAGCCAGTGAGTTTGACCAACATTGAAACAATGCTACGAAATGCTCGTGCATTCCGTGAACTTTCACCTGCAGAAGAAAAACGGTGGGCCCGCATGTTGGAACAATGCAACGTTGCTGTCACCCTAGGAAATAAGCTGTCAGTATTCTCAGCTATGGTCACCTTTCTTCAGGTGAAGACATCTGAGCGGATGCCCAACAAATCATTCGATGCGATGTTGGCTGCTTTCTGCAAATCTTTCCCAGATGCGTCTGAGCTGCGACACACCTACAGTAAAATGAAGAATTTCCGTCGTGCAGTTGGAATTGGATATGATATGATCCATGTTTGTAAGAATAATTGTGTTCTGTTCCGGAAGGATTATGCCAACTTAAGTGAATGCCCGAAATGCAAATCATCAAGATGGAAAGATGGCGATGCTGTGAAGAGGATTCCTCATAATGTTCTGAGACATTTTCCAATTACACCAAGATTGCAGAGGTTGTTTCATGATGCTGAAAGAGAGGATCTACTGTGGCATTCTAGGAACCAGGAGTACAGAGATCAGAATGTAATGAGCCATCCATCTCATGGTAGTGGGTGGAAAAGCTTCAATGATAAACACAAAGAGTTTGCTGCTGACCCGAGAAACATTAGACTTGGCTTAGCTTCAGATGGATTTAACCCATTTGGCCACCAGAGCGCCACATATAGCATGTGGCCAGTGCTTGTTATCCCTTACAACATGCCTCCAAATGTCTGCACCAAAGAATCAAACTACATGATGGCCTTGCTCATCCCAGGTCCAAAAAGTCCTGGAAAGGATCTTTATTTGTTCATGGAGCCTCTTGTGGAGGAACTTCAATAGCTATGGAAGGGTATTCTCACTCGAGACCTATATAGCAGCCCACCAGCTGATTTCTTTCTGCGTGCTGTTAGAATTTGGTGCATCCATGATTATCCGGCTTTGGGCACTATGTCAGGGCGAACGACACATGGTTACAATGCATGTGTTCGCTGTGACAGGAATCCGCTGTCATACGCGATACTTAGCAAGATCTGTTACATTGGACACCGTCGTTTCCTTGCCAAGGACAAGCCGCATTCTAGAAAATACCGAAGAAATGTGTTCAATGCAAAGCATGAAAACCGTGATGCGCCAAAGAGGCTCACCGCCAATGAGTTGCAAGTGGAATTAGAGAAGGTCAGGCATATTACACTAGGAAACCATCCTGGTAATGGTAGCGGGAAAAGGAAGCATGGCAGGGTAGAAGAGAGATTATTGTTTACCCGCAGGTCCACTTTGTGGGACTTGGAGTATTGGAAAGATTTGGATCTGCGGCATAATCTTGATGTGATGCACATCGAGAAAAATATATGTGACAGCATTATCGGCACACTTCTTGATATTGAAGGCAAGACAAAAGATACCTTAAAATCTAGGATTGATTTGACACACCTGGGTATCAGAAAGGATTTGCAGGTGCAAGATGAAGGTAAACCACAGGATATGGCACCAGCTGTGTACGTCTTGGACAAGGTAAAAAGAAAAGAATTCTGCGAGGTCCTGTCACGTGTGAGATTCCCACATGGATTTGCTTCCAACCCTGAAAGGAGAGTCAGTGCAGATGGAAACAAGGTACAAGGGTTGAAAACTCATGACTGCCACGTCCTACTTCAAAGGGTTTTACCTGTTATCCTTAGAGGATTGGGCCGCCCTGACTTATACAGAGCAGTTGCAGAGTAGGGACAATTCTTCAGGGAACTCTGCAGTAGGAATATCAGGATAGATGCTTTGGAGCGTCTTAGAGACAAGATACCAACTATCCTATGCGACCTTGAGAAGATATATCCTCCAGCCTTCTTTGATGTGATGGTGCATTTGGCTGTTCATCTACCTGATGAGGCACTACTTAGAGGTCCAGTACAGTATGGCTGGATGTACCCTATTGAAAGGCGGCTAGGCACTTTCAAGGGCTATGTTAGGAACAGAGCTAGACCCGAGGGTTCCATTGCAGAGGCCTACATTGCTACAGAAGCGTTGACATTCTGCTGAAAATACATTGAAACAGCTTATCAGCTTAGCAAAGAGGTGGGTGAAGACAATCCCGGGCTCAATGTTTTCGATTATTCTGTTCGAGTTACAGGGAAGAGTCGACAAGAGGACAAACCTAAAGATTTGGACAAAATGGTTTGGTATGTGTTGAATAACCGTCCTGAGATACTACCTTATATCAAGTAAGTGCAGTACTGCAGCTTATACATCGTAATCTACTAAACTTGCAGCACATTCTTATATATTTAGATGTTTGACGCGATCACTATGTTGTGCAGCATCTACAAAGAGGAGTTACTGCCGCAAAATCCAAGAAACATTGACAAACTAGTTATGGCAGGATTTGCGAAATGGTTCAAGAACCATGTAAGCTTTTGAAGTGCACTGTCAGTTTTTTTAATATATTGAGTACATAAGATGATCAGCTTGTCTATTCTCTAACCATGTTAAGAAGATGCAGGAGGATGGGCAGGCAGTTGATGATGCCCTTTACTCACTAGCAATGGGTCCTGATACTCGGGTAAGACATTATGAATCTTGCGTTGTTGGAGATGTGCGCTACAACACCCTTGCACGAGACGAAGGCAGGAAGACACAAAACAGTGCCATCATGAGCACGGATACGTATGACAAAGAGACAACTGAAATGTATGCTAACATAACAGACATTGTTCAGTTGCAGTATATCTCCAGTTTCGAGGATCATCGGTGTGTGGTTCTGTTGTGCTGTCGTTGGTATAACCTGTTTTCCAGGATCGCAAAACCCAGAGCTGATGATTATTTCAAATCCATCAATGTCAAGGCGGCGTACCAGACCAACGAGCCTTTTATTTTGGCAAATCAAGCAACACGGATATTTTTCTTGGAAGACACATTTGCACGTAGCGATGACTGGAGAGTATTGCAAAGGTTTGAGCAGAGGAATTCGTTTAATGAAGTTGCACAACAAGATGATGCTTACACTCCTCCTGATGTACAAGATAACACAGATGTTCCTAATATCTTTGAGAACCATCACGTCAATGACGCCGGCGAAAAGATTGCCTGTCGTGTTGTGGACATACAAGAGTTGATCAAGAAGAAGCCAACGTTCGAGGACGTTGAGGACGAAGAAGAAGATGACACCGTGGGGAATTGCGATTCAGACTGATACACATGGCGAGATGCTGACGCTGCTGCTGCGGATGATGATTACATTGCTTTTGTCGTATTTGCCTGTCAGAAGACGTTTTTTATCTACTATGTGAAATTGTGTTTGCTATGACAACTGAAACCTGATGAACATGTTGTTTAGTATTTTGTTGTGAGAACATCACTTCTTATGTATGCTGATTTGTGTTTGGTGATTGTATGAAAACTAAAACATGATGACATTGTTGTTTAGTTGTACTCATATTTGGCTGTGAAACTTGAATTTGATGACATAGTTTGCTGTTGGACTGCAATTTGCTCGACTTCTTCGAATGAGAACAAAGCTAACCCGACAGGGCCTCTGCTATTTATTTATTTATATGAGCAAAAGGGGATACCCCCTGATTTCCGTTAATAGAAATCATTAGATGTTCACAACACTACGCCCAGCCTGCTACACAGGTTTCATTCATTACTAGTTTCAGCAAAGTGCTCATGTCGTAGCCACTGAATACATCACGAGTGCTACATACACTGCAAATAAAGAGACAATCATCCTACATAGCACATCGATTTTGCCAATTATCTTCAAAAGCTCTTTCATCTCCTCATTGCTGTCAAGGCCGTTCAGCAGCTGTTGCTTGGCCATGATCAGAGGAACTGCATCTTTAACCTTCTGCTCTGCATCTTCCTCTTCTGCCGTTCCTTCCGTTACTTGTCCAACACCCCAACCTGCTGGTATTGGGATTCCTCGGCTAACCAAATAATCAGCGTAGTTGCATTCCCCCACATCAGCAACTTCCCAGAAATACAAATCACACGAATCTTCCCTTTTCTGCATGAATCAAATTGGAAGATCGTCAACCAAACTATTAAAAATCAGCAAGTGAAAGCAGCAGAACAACACTTAAACATATTATTACCCCATGATTCGGGCATTTGTAGAAGACTCGGCCAGGGTTGCGGATTGTGGTTGAGACGCGACGGATGACTCTGTGTGATTTGCAGCAGTGGCACCACACCAACGACAGCGGGTTACGATGAGCAATCGGCTGCGGTGCGCGTGCCGGCGGGGGTGTGATGAGACCCACAGGCGATGGTACGGGTGGCGACTTGGCGCATATCTGGTTGTTGCCTGCTGAAGAGCAGGTGGACGAGCAGCCAGCGGACATGGTTGCTGCGGCCAGAGCTTCTGATGCTAGGCAGAGTAAGTAGAGAAGAGGAGAAGCGAACGTTGGATATGTCAGTTTCATTACTTGCAGAGTAGCATAGCACCATATATAGTCATAGTCTAGGTTTGGATTCGAACCAGCTACAGGAGCACGTCTTTCTTTTTTCTAAAACTCGGCAATGTCTCTTTACTGGTACACTAGCTTGTTCTGTACGCCTTCCGAAGTCTTTGATTTTCTTTCCCTTTTTTGCGAGGAAGGAAGGAGGACAAAATTGAGAGTTCCTGGGACTCGAACCCAAGACCTCTCGGTTGAAAACCAAGGGTGCTAGTCACTTATGTGGTGAACGTTCCCTGTGAGGAGGACGGCAGACGAACGCATTTTCCTCGCAGTTTTCTTCCTATATATAAAAAAGTATGCTACTTGGTGTCCGCTTAGTCAACAAACAATTGTGCCAACCTTGACCATTGGATTGACATTCAACGTCTGTCGCGTTTCTTCAGTCTCTTCTTCCTCGAGCCGCCAAAGCCAAACCAACGCCGGTGGGACCGCCTGCTCCCGCCTCCCACGGCTGGCTGTGATCTTCCCCGGCTCCTGTTCGTTCCCGTCCGAGGCCTCACCATCGTCCTCCGCCTTGGTTCGCTCGCCGTGGCGCCGCCCTCTGGTGTTGTCAACATGGTCAACAACCGAGAGGAATAAGGAGATGACTGTACATGGTGAGGATGACAGTAGGGACCCAGCAACGCGCGCAGTAATTTTGTTTTTTCGGGATGGAGAAGGGTATCAACTGGGTTGTGCGGGACCCGTGGTCCGTCTAGCCCAGGCTTTTATTTCATATGTTTAGCACATGACCAACCCAATTTGTTTTTTTCCTTTCTGAAAATGGCTAGCCAGCTATTTTGTTTTTTGGAGAATAACCAACGTAGGCCTACTTGCTTTTCTACGCCCTGCTGGGCCGGAAATCTTTCAAGACGAGGAGGGATGCATTTTTCCCAGAAAATGGGCTATAAGTAACAAGAAATGGGCTATAAGTAATAATAAATGGGTTGTAAAATGAAAAAATACAGCAAACAGGCAATTAGTTCCAAAATACTGTTTTCTTTCGGATTTTGATATTTTAAATTTCATTGTTTTTGTGCGGGTAAAATTTCATTGAATTTAAATTAAGGTATATTTAGATTTAAAATTAATTTGAATCTGGCTATAAATTTCGGGTTGTATGCTGTTTGGGACAGATTTGGAGGCTGACTTGTGGGTCTACTAGGTTGACGTGTACTTTGGCTTTGTCAACTTAGTCCACAAACGATTCTAGCAGCAGTGACCGTTGGATGTTAATTCAACGGCCGTGCTGCTTCTTCAATATCTGGTCTTCTTGCTCCAGCCGCCCAAACTAGCTCCGGTGGGACTACCTGCTCCCTCCTCCCATGGCCGGCTATGCTGCCGCACAGGCCGCACTGCCCCACCCTACTTCATTGCTGGCCAGGCCATTCCTCTACTCACCCACACCTCCTGTTATTTTCCGGCGACGGCAGCCGGACCAGTAAACCCTCGTACTCCCCACCGCGTGGGCAACCATTGCCGAGTCTTCCCCGGCTCCGTGTCGTTCCCTTCCTAGGCCTCGCCGTCGTCCACCGCCATGGTGCTCTCGGCGCGGCCTGGTCAACATGGTCAACGAATCCATCGGCCGTGGACTGTACACGCAAAATAATGATTCCTCCACCTGACAGCTGGGACCCACCAGAAGGGCCTCTGTATTTCGCGAAAAAAACGTTCCCCCCGCTGACATGTCGGACCCACCAGCTATATCTTCGCACGCAAGGAAGTGCCTCCTTATTACGCACAAAAAATGAATACCCCCCTGCTAGCTGGGACCCACCATAGTGGGAGGATGACTTGTGGGCCAACTAAGTTGACGGGGACGGAGGGCTTTGTCAACTTATTCAATATGAACGATTCTAGCTCCAGTGACCGTACGATGTCCATCCAACGGCCGTAGTGCTTCTTCAACCTCTGGTCTTCTTGCTCCAGCCTCCCAAAGCAGCGCCGGTCGTGTCGCATGCTCCTGCCTCCCGTGGCCGGCTATGATGCCGCGGAGGCCTCACCGCCCCCTACTATTCCCACCACTGGCCAGGCCCTGCGGCGACGGCAACCTCACACCGCAGCCGAACTAGTGAACCCTCGTACTCCTCTCCGCGCGGGCTTCCACTGCCGCGTCTTCCCCGGCTCCGCGTCGTCCCCTTCCTAGGCCTCGCCGTCGTCCACCGCAGTGGTGCTCTCGGCGCGGCCTGGTCAACGTGGTTAAGGAACGACTTCCATCAGACGTGGACTGTACGTGGAGAGGCTGAGAGCTGGGTCCACGGCCGCAGCAAGGAAGTGCCTCCTTATTACACGGAAAATAATGATTCCTCCACCTGACAGCTGGGACCCACCGGACGGGCCACTGTATTTCGCGGAAAAAACGTTTCCCTTGACTGCTGGGACCCACCAACTTCATCTTCACACGCAAGGAAGTGCGTTTGGGAAAAAAACGATTCACCCCCTGACTGCTGGGACCCACCAGCTACACCTTCGCACGCAAGGAAGTGCGTCCGGGCAAAAAAACAATTCGCCCCCCTGACTGCTGGGAACCACCGGCTATATCTTCGCACGCAAGGAAGTGCGTTCGGGCAAAAAAAACGATTTGCCCCCTGACTGCTGGGACCCACCAGCTACATCTTCGCAGGCAAGGAAGTGCCTGACAGTCGGGACCCACCTGGTCAAAGCGTACGTAGCGTTGTCATTCTGGTCGCGAACGTGTACGTACATACTGGTCGATGTAGAGGCGCGCACGTGTCGTAGTAGAGGCGCGCACGTGTCGTAGTAGAGGCGCGCACGTAGCATGTACATGTACGTACAGCGGCCAGGGTGCAAGAAAGAAAATACGGCCACGTATGTGTACATACGGGCGGGGTCTCGAACGCCTACTCGCGCATACGTACGGCCAGGGCTCGTGTACATGGCTGGGTTGGAATGGAGAAACATCATCATCGTCGTGTTCATGGGGAGGCAACGGAATGCGTCGTGTTCATGGGGAGGCAACGGAATGCATCGTGTTCATGGGGAGGCAACGGAATGCGTCGTGTTCATCGGGAGGCAACGGAACACGTGGGAGCCAACCGGCTGGGTCGGAACGGAATGCGTGGTCGTGTTCATCGGGAGGGCTTGGACGGAACAGGCGATGGAAACGAGGCCTGGCGTACCGCAAAACGGAGGAAACGGACCTCCTACGTTCGGAACGGGGTCCTGTTGATCGGGAGGGGTGTGGCGTACCGCAAAACGGAGGAAACGGACCTCCTACGGTCGAAACAGGGGTCCTATTGATCGGGAGGGGTGTGGCGTACCACAAAACGGACGAAGCGGACCTCCTACGGTCGAAATGAGGGTCCTGTTGATCGGGAAGGGTGTGGCGTACCGCAAAATGGACGAAACGGACCTCCTACGGTCGAAACGGGGGTCCTGTTGATCGGGAGGGGTGTGGCGTACCGCAAAACGGATGAAACGGCCCTCCTACGGTTGAAACAGGGGTCCTGTTCATCGGGAGGGGTGTGGCGTACCGCAAAACGGGGCTCCACAGGATACTGTTCATCTCCACCGTCGACCTCCTCCGGCCTCCATGGGCTACCGTCGACCTCCTCCAGCCTCCACGGGCTCCTGTTCATCCAGCCTCCACCGCGCGCTACTCCACTGGCTACTGTTCAACCACCCCTCCACGGGCACCCCTCCACCGTCTACTGTTCATCCAGCCCTCCACACCACGGGGTCCTGTTGAACCACCCCTCCACGGGCACCCTTCCACTGTCTACTGTTCATCCAGCCCTCCACCACACGACGGGGTCCTATTCATCCAGAGGCAACGCCACTGCTCACTGTTCATCCAACCCCCCCCCCCCCCCCCGCAACGCTCACTGTTCATCCGAGAGGCAGCATCGATCGGCTTCAGTTAGCAGCACTAGCGAAGGAATCGCTCGATCGGGTTCAGTTAACAGCCATCGATCAATCGCTCGGGTTCAGTAACGCGTTGCCTGCAGTGCAATCGCTCGGGTTCAGTTAGAGCCCAACGCCTCGCTCGGGTTCAGTTAGAGCCAACGCCTCACACACACGCGCGTACGTGTACGAGAGAAACGCGCATCGCTCGGCCCCCGACCTCCCACCGTAATTGGGAACTCCCCGAAATTTTCCTCCCCCTCGCTTCTACCACGGTTTTATCCGTCATGGACGGCCCAAAGAATGTCATGCAGCTGCGTCTCCGGCCCGCCCAGGACGAAAAGCCCATTTTCTGTCATGATTTTTTGTCATAGAAGTAGGAGCCCACCACATATATGATGATACCGGGTTTTGTCACAATTATCGTCATAGAAGTGTCATATGTATGACAGAAAAAAATTCGTTTGGCCCAAAATGTCACAGATGTGTCTTTTTTTACTAGTGAGTGTTGTCCTCACGCATAGCATATGGTTTGACAAAGAAGAGTGGCATGGCATTTAAGCATCTAAATTGAGCACATGGAAAAGCATCATGGAAACAATCATGCAAAGGGGAGGAAAAGGTGCTAATATGTTGGACATGAGAATAAGCATCTACCTCAAGCCTATAGCAAGCATGCATAAGACTCTCAATGAACGGTCTATGGTAGGCATAGGAGTCATCCACAACACCAAGAGAAATGAAATGTCGAAACACATGGGGCAAGTGCAAGACAATCCAAGCATAATGTGCATATGGTGTGGTGAAGAGAGTGAGGCACTCAACACAAATGATATAGCAATTTTGGAACATGTGCAAGGCAATCAAGTCATGAGAGCAAATAGTAGGCATAGGCATATGTGAAGTAATGACATTGTTGCAACCAAACATGTGATAGTAGCAAGTAATCTAAGAATTGGATGCAACATGAGAAAGCATAGCAATCAAGTCGTGCAAACTAGTGGAGCGAAGATGCAACACACTAGAGGAAATCATGGCAATCATGTCATGTGAGCAAATAATAGGCATAGACAATGCACATGACATATCGCAAGTACGAACACAAAACAAGATCATTGTATCATCATAGGCATGGGGCACATAGCAAACATGGCAATAACAAGCAATATCTCCACCAAGCTTGCAAATGCACATACAAGTAGTAGAATCAATCATCATGTGTAATGCAAAGTATGGGTCACAAATGCATGGCAAAGGCATAGGAATGAGCATATCATGCAAAGTGAACATGGCAAGATGGGCATATAATATGTAATGGATGATAACCCATAACCATGTGAGAGCCATGTAGAAGAAATGCGCGAAGTCGTTGCGCGAAGAGAGCGGTGGGAAATTCAATCCATGGGATCCCAAGTCATCATTGCTCTCTAGAGCTCGTTTTTTCAACTCATGGGATTGTGAGGTTGACAAGTATTCATGGGTACCTACACAAAAGAGACACAAACCAAAGAAATTGTGCGTGTGGTAAATGTACACATCGTCCATCATGATGTGTATGTGCATGTGTGAGTTAGCACAAGATAAGCATCGCTCAAAGAAATTGGAAACATGGTATATGAACATGTCATCCATCATGAAAGAATAGTTGTTATGAATAACACGATGAGGACACAAATTGAGAATGCAAGTATATGGCACATCACTAGCATGTGTATTCATGGGGAGCATATGATGCACAGAAGTATTGGGATCATGCAATGGATAGGATGAATCAAAATCTCCTAAAATGTATGAGGAAACTATGGGGGTCTCCTCATGAGCAATAGTGGAAACATAATATGGAGAATATGAACAACATCCAAAACAATGCATATCCGAAGCCAGGTGGTCATGGCATGGCATATAAGATAAATGATGCAAAGGGAGCATATCAATATCATCACAATAAAAACAAATGCCAATAATCATGGGCTTGTCATCTATGCCATATGTGCAAATTGGGTTTATGTTGATGGCATATGTATAATCACTACAATGAGATTGCAAATATGACATATTGTTGACCTCATGCATAGCATATGACAAGTCAAACAGATTGTCAAACATGATGTGACCAAGAGAATTATCACAAGAAATCCTATGTAACATGGCATCACAACTAATAGACTCCACATGGCAATCATCAAACTCATCATAAATGGGTAAATCATCGCATGGGGAAATCACACTAGCATGAAGCATGACAATAGGTGGATCAACATCATGCAAGCAATCAATGTCAAGAATGTCCACTAGTGGGACTAGAGCATCACCTTCACCTATGTTACCTTGTTCATTCCACTCAAGTGGTGTAGGTGAGGTGCCAAAGACCAAATGGTGGTCATCATCTTCATCTTGATGGAACCATGTGGGGGGTGCATCATATTCCACTATGGCCATCGTCTTGTCCATAGGAAGGACAAAGTCGTCGCGGATCGGCGCATCATCATATATGGGACCTAGCACCAAATGAGAAGACACAATAGAGGTAGAGGTCAAGTTGTTGGAAATGCAAATGGCCTCACGTGCCCTATCAACTTCCTCACTCTCTCTATGTGGTGGTGGCTCACTCACTCCCTCAAGGTAGGTGCACTCAGTGTCACATATGGTGGAATCACTGATCTCACTCAAGTGGTGGGGGTTGTGGCTCTCCTCACATGGGAATTGTGGCAACTCATCATATATGGGGCTAGTGGTGAAGTCACTCTCACTCTCAGTATGGTGGCAAAAGTCACTCAAGTCATCATACGTCGCCGTGGTCGAAGGGAAAATCCCATGCTCAACCATCTCATCGTCGTCGCCGTGGATGAAGGCCAAAGATGGCACATCATCGCTCTCCTCCATGACCAAAGGGAAAATCCCATGCTCGATCATCTCGTCACCGTCGCCGTGGAGGAAGGTCGATGTAGGCGTACTCGTCGGAGGTATGCGAAGATGCCATACGTCCAAAGGCGAAGATGCCTTGATGACGCTTAGCGAAGATGCCGAAGTGGTCATAGTAGTCGTAGCTCCGTCTTGGTGGTGCTTTTCTCGCGGTCTTCTCTTGTGCTCATGATGTCTGGCCGTAGCTTGATGTAGAGCTTTTTGGGACTTGTAGGTGTACCCATCGCGAGCATCTTCATCTTGATGGTGTTGTAGTGCTTGAGCTCGATGACGTTCCGAAGATTGGCCACTTGAGCATCGCCCCCTTGAAGATGACGAAGGGGAAGAAGACTTGTAGTTGGCCACCATGTCTCGTACTTGATCCCTTTGTTCGGCCAACTTGGTGTCGAGGTAGTCCCTTATCCTTGCTTCATTTTGGCGAATGTCGATGGCGAGTCGCTCAATGCCTTGCATTGCTCATTGTAGTATGAAGATGGACGTTTTGGTGATGTAGTTGTTGGCGTTGTCAATGTCGTGGAAGACCGGAGATGAAATGCCTTGCCTATCCATCACAAGAATCGAGCAAATGTGAGTGGAAGAAAGGAAAGATTTAGACCAATGTACCTTATCCAATGTTGAAGATGGATCAATGATCACTCAATAATGTATCAAGGAAATAGCACAATTGGTATCGGATCTTGTCAATTCTCACACCTACACAAGGCTTATGGTGGAGCTCGGTGAGGATAGTGGCACAAAAATTTGATGCAAAATGTTGGCAAGAGTCAATAATGTTGGAAAAGATTCACAAATTCGCAAGTGAAACAAGTAGACCAATAGCAATATGTGGCACACGGAAACACACACACGGATAGAAAAATGGGGTCGTGCAACCAAGGAATGAGCACAAAATGTGGAATCCATGGAAAACGCTCGTGTTACACAACTCAAGAGAGACGCTGGCACGATTGCTCAATAGGCGGATATGACACTTGTGCACAGCCTAGAAGATGCAAAATGTATCAACTTTCTATCCCAAGTATGCTATGTGTATGACGTTCCCGGTGTTTCGCACACGATGATCCAAGATGATCAATATGGTAGTATGGTATGCAAAGTGGCGATGCTATGGCTCTTGCTTACAAGCTCTTTGCTCTCTTTTCCTTTTTGCTTAAAAGCTTATTCTCTCTTCTTTTTTTTGATATGGCCAGTATGCGACATGCACAACCCAAGATAGCAATTTTGTATATGCGGGAACAATCTTGTGACACAAGTGATGATATGATGATACCAAGATGATACCAATATGATATGGTATGTATGTAATGTGGGTACGAATCACTAATGTGCACAAGTAACGTTGCCAGCAATACTCAAAGGCTAGTATCGATAGGCAAGTGACGCAAAATGGGCTAAGGGGTTAACAATTTAAAGGCAAGAATGTACAATGATGGGATACTACGATACCAAGATGATATAGAGGTTACCGTTCTTGCTTACGGTTAGGGTGTCAAAATGGTGAAGTGGTCGATGTCGAAGACGACCTCGTGGTGATGATGAGTGGGGGTGCTTGATGTAGATACCAAGATGATGTAGACCCGTCCCTAAGTAGCCGATACACCTTAGGAAACGGTAAAAACCGCAAACTCAAAATCTCCAAAGGCAAATGTCAATTGGTGGTAGCGGAATGCGTTGTGGTTCCGGAGTTAGCAATGCGGAAGTGGTGGTGGTGGTTGATGATGAAGCAACCGTCCCTAAGTAGCCTAAACACCTTAGGAGACTCAAGTCACCCCTCAAGTAACCACAAATGCTATATGGAGCAAAAATGGGTTATGTTGCGGAGAGCTATGGTGGTTTTTGCGGATGATATGGTGGATGGCCTATGCAAAGATACCAAAATGCCGAAATTTTGATGGATTCAAATGATGTTGGCACCTATCTAGATGGATGGGGGATGTCAATAGCTACTCAACGAGCTAAAGAACGTCAAAATCGGACTCCGGGAGCGCAAGTTATGGCCGAAATGGTGAATGTTGGTGGGCTGATTCGGCGGGTGCGGGAACCCGGGGTGGTCAGCGAGGTTGGGCTGAAGAAGAGGCCCGGGGGCAAGAGGTGCGGGCACCCGAGGTGGTCCGGGGCAAACAGCCCGGGGTGCGGGTGCCCGGGGGCTCGTGGTGTGGGCACCCGGGGTGGTCAACGGAGATGCGGGGGGTCCGGGTGCCCGGGGGTCGCGGATTTGGGCGGAAAATCGTGGAGAAATGGAAGAAATTGGTGGATTTCGTGGAGGGAAAGGTGGGGATGGAAGGGGAATGCTCGATCCACTTGAAACCAAGCAAATCCATGGATTAAATCCAACAAAACCTCATCCAACCAACAAATCACAAAAAAAATTGGGGCATTTTTTGGTGGGGAATTTTGAAATTGGGGAAGAACACAATAAAATTAGGCTAGAGAACAAGAAGGGGGCTCCAATTTCGTGACAAACCATGGCTCATGATACCAAGATGTTGTAGGGTGGAACCCTAGATGGAGATCTTTCACGAATTGGAGGGGAAATCCCCAAGAACACAAAGAGCACGAAGTACACAAGAGAGGGAAAACACTCAAATTGACTAGATGCAATCACACATATGCTAGATCCAATCACACAAAGAGAGATACAATGATTCAAAGACAACAAAGGAAAGATACAAGGTACTAGTTCATCCCAATCCTATGAGGAATGAGGTCTTGAAGGGGGCCACCCATGAGGGGGTCTTGAGGTTGGTCACTCCAAGAGGAGGTCTTGATCTCCTAGTGGAGTGGATCCATGGAGCAAAGCTCACATATGTCTATCATATCCTTTGCTATCCTCTAAATGAGCTAGGGAAAGATTTTATATAGCCTAGGGACGAAATAGAGGGGGAGAGGGATACAAAGGTCGAAAATGACCCTAATGCACGCAGGCATCCACAAAAGGGTCCGGGCACCCGGGGCTGCAAAGGCCGGGCACCCGGACAAGGCCGAGGCCGGCTGGAGCTGGGCCGGGCACCCGGGGGTTGATGGCCCGGGCACCCGGTGGGGGGCTGGGCCGCGCCAGGGGAAGGCCGGGCACCCGGGCTAGCAGGGGCCGGGCACCCGGACCGGGCCGGTGGCCGGCTGGAGGGGACCGGGTGTTGGTGTCAAAACCGGCGGATCTCGGGTAGGGGGT
Organism: Aegilops tauschii subsp. strangulata; assembly: GCF_002575655.3. Lineage (NCBI taxonomy): Eukaryota > Viridiplantae > Streptophyta > Magnoliopsida > Poales > Poaceae > Aegilops > Aegilops tauschii. Next base: position 179,181,622 of record NC_053041.3, read on the forward strand.
CCCGAATTGTGCGTCTAAGGCGGATGGTACCAGGAGGCGGGGGACATGATGTTTACCCAGGTTCGGGCCCTCTCGATGGAGGTAATACCCTACTTCCTGCTTGATTGATCTTGATGATATGAGTATTACAAGAGTTGATCTACCATGAGATCGTAGTGGCTAAACCCTAGAAGCTAGCCTATGGTTATGATTGTTGTTGTCCTACAGACTAAACCCTCCGGTTTATATTGACACCGGAGGGGGCTAGGGTTACACAGAGTCAGTTACAAGGGAGGAGATCCACATATCCGTATTGCCAAGCTTGCCTTCCACGCAAAGGAGAGTCCCGTCCGGACACGGGACGAAGTCTTCAATCTTGTATCTTCATAGTCCAACAGTCCGGCCAAAGCACATAGTCCGGCTGTCCGAGGACCCCCTAATCCAGGACTCCCTCAGTAGCCCCCGAACCAGGCTTCAATGATGATGAGTCTGGCGCGCAAATTGTCTTCGGCATTGCAAGGTGGGCTCTTCTCCAAATTCTGAGTACCTGTCGAGTAGTGTCCGGCTTCCCATAAATGTTACACTCCTTGGCTTCCGCGCCTAATAATGGCTATCTTCCACGTGTCGAGCGAATGCGAGAAGTCGGGGCATTTTTACACCTGCCACCCTAACCATGTGAGTAAATCGTCTATTTAAGGGACCGGGGATCCTCAGATCCAGATCACACCATCCTCCCTCAGCGAGTATCCATCGGAGCGTGCCCAGAAAAATCCATCCCATCATGGCCGGCCATCGCAGCTCCTCCTCTCGCTCCCGTAGCCCTAAGCCAGGCAATTGGAAGAAGTGTTCCGTCTCCCACAGACCGTTAGTAGAGTTACAAACCCAGGGGTTTCTCCCTCCTGCGTATATGGTCCCCGTCCGAGCCGGACTAGCCACTTACAATGGCGGGGAGCAAGCGGAAGCTTTCCCAATCCATCTATGGGAGAGCGGGTATGCCTTGTCCCTTACTTATTAAGGGGACTTGGATTTCCAATCCATCCGTTCCTCCGCGGGCTCCTGGAGTTCTATGGCCTCCAGCTGCATAATTTTACCCCCGCCTCCATATTACACATCGCTGGCTATGTCGCCCTTTGCGAGCTGTTTTTGGGCTGCGAAGCTCATTTCGAGCTATGGAAGAGGCTATTCTGCCTCGTTCCCCGTACACAGGAGGGGTCAATATATCAAGTGGGCGGAGCCGAGATATGGCGCATCGCCGGGACCGGATACCTGTCCGGTACTCCAAAGAAGACATCCGAAGACTGGCCTTCGGAGTGGTTTTATATGGAGGACGTCCCCCTTCCGGACCCTGTTCGGATGGGCCTTCCCGAGTTTAATAATGCCCCTTTGAAGAAACGCTACAGCTGGCACCCTCGGAGCCCCCAGGAGGAAGATAACAGAGAGGTCCTTTACCTGATGGGCCGGATACAAACGCTGGCCAAATCAGGATTGACAATAATCGAGGTTATGTCAATATGTATAATGCGGGGGGTGCAGCCACTTGAATATCGGGGACAACCCATGTGGCACTTCAATGGAGAAGACAATGCCACCCGCTGCGGTCGTAAAGGTCCGGACTCCGTTGCTGCTCTAGCGAAAATATTGTCCGATTTGTATAAAGGAGAGGAAGAGGAGTTCATCCGCATCAAGCCACGGGATGGATTCTCCATGTACAACCCCCCAAACTGGGTGAGCTGCTACTTTTTACTCCAGACCTTCCCGCGTTCTTTGTCATAAATATTTACTTTGCTATTTCATAGCAGGAACTGCGAAAAGCCGTGAGGGAGGTCCACAGCCCGTCTCCACAACCAGAGGACCCTGACTGGGCCCTCGACCCCGGACTCGAAGAAGATCCGGACACATTGTGGAGCTCATCGACAAGACGTTCTATCAGTTAAGCTGCGATGGTGTCTTGGTGGCCATCATTGCCGATTATCCCGGACTGCTCCCTGCATCGCATGTAAGTAAAACCGGAGTCCCAACTTCCGAGAAGGATCCCGTTTTTTGCACTTCACCTACCGCACACAGTTGGTGTCTTACAGGGAAGGCCCTCGGGACGCCATGCCGAACCCGCAGTGACTCACCAACAAGGGGCACCAAAACCGGGTAGGCTTAAAAGGAAGGCGGTCAGGACTGAAACGCCGTCGCAGAGGTATGAAAAAGGACCCTGCTCCACGGTTATCGTCTTTAAAATATAATAACGTCAATGGTTCCTGGCAGAAAAAATGCTCGCCAGACTATACCCGGAGAGCCTGCCGGCCACGCCTCCACCAGCCGGGCTCCAGAGCCGGACTTAGAGGCAGACGCTAACGTGGGGCCAACACCGGATGTTCCTCCTACAGAGGATGCGGATAGGCTGTCCGCTACGAATTCCGATGTGGAGAGTGCCATGAATCACCGGCGTCGCCGGGCCGTACTCCGCGACGCTTGTTTCTCTCAAGAGGCGTTCGATGCCTTCAACTCAGGAGACGCGTACATTCGAGCTTCTCAAAATGGTCTTGCCAGAGCCACGGACCAGTATGAAAGGATATATGGGTAAGAATATCTGATAATTATGTATATCAGTAGCCCCTGAGACTTGAAACAGTTGACACAACTGATTTAAGGATCATTATTTGTGTAGGTTCTTACGGAGAAGAATACTCAGTTGTCTCAAGAGCTGGAGGAGTGCAAAGCCCAGCTACGGGCCGCAATTGCCGCAATGAAGGAGTCCGAGAAGGCCCCATCTGGTAACACTTATATCTATCAAAAAGAATGACATGTACCGGTTAGTATGCGGCATGTATGCAAATCTAACAATAGATTCTGCACATGAACCCGAAATGAATCCGGAGGTCATGCGAGGGGATGAGCAACATGCTCAACGACAGTTAAAGGCTGGCGAGTGCATGCTTAAGCAGGTTAGGCGGGAGAAAAACGATCTCCAAGATGCCAATATCCAGCTGAGTGTTGAACTGAAAGATGTTCAGGCCCAGCTTGCTGACTCCGTAAAGGAGAATAAGAGGCTTCGACGCGGCATTTTTAGTAAGTGCTTAAACGAACTTTTATAGTGTTCGGCGAAGAAACCGGCTAACAGAGTTATATCTGTAGGTATGCTGACGGGTCGTCCCGCAGAAGAGATGCCTGGGTCTGCAGGTGATCTTCTGCCCGAGCTCTCACAACTGCACGAACAAGTTCGGCAGGTGATGCAAAGCATTGCCCAGACCTTGTGGCCATCCGTCTCCCTGCCAGGAGGCATGGGGGAGCTCGTAGAGATGCTCAAGGGCACGCGGCGGCGCTTCCGATTATGGAAGATATCTGCCTGCCGACAAGGTGCGAGGGAAGCCTGGGCCATGGTGAAGACTCGATATACCAAGGCTGACCCGAACCATATGGCCGAAGTCAGACCTGAGGGGTCTGATGGGAATGAAATCCCCGTCAGTTTGGTGTATGACCAGGTGAAATTAGCCGCAAAGTATTCCCAACAGGATTGTAGGCTAGACAGCCTGTTGGATGGTATAGAAGAAGAATTTAGTCAGTCTAAGTGACTGTGTACTTCAATTGACATATATTGTCCCTAGCCGGATTGTAAATCATTTGTCATGGCGGACCTTTTCGCTTCGACCTCCGTACCCGACAGTCCGGAGTGTATCCGAATACCCGCTCAGTTATGTAAAAACCGGGGTACGCGTGGAAACCAGGCGTAGGGGTCATAAGTGCTTGAACAGACAAGTACCCAACTAGCTATGTTATATTACATGGATAGCAAGAAACATCTTCCAGGGAGAATAGTCCTGTTAAGGGTTCCTTTCCCTGGGTACGCATGCATTAATGTGCATGTCCGGACTGCGAAAAGAGACGCGGGATATAAACATCTGGGGGCATGTATTACAATAAGTAAAAGTCATCTTTTGTTCACCGACCGAATATTCCCTTAAGAACGCTAGCTTTCGGCTTCACCCAGTCTGAGGTACACATCCGGCTGACCCGGCAGTAACAATCGCAGAGGTGCTCCCCTTATGCCCTAGCCGAATTAACGGGAACGTAGGGCATAAACACAAGAGCCAGGCAACCCAGCTTGGCCAAAACTTAAGTCATATCGATGCATATAATGGCGAAGAAAAGGTACATGTGGAAAAGTAACACATGTGCGGGGGGGCATAGAGCCCGGAACATAGTTATATTAAGCTTCTGTATAAGAAGCCCCCAGGTATAATGAGCATGCCTAGCACGTCAAGATTGTGTAGTCAAGACACATTTAACCTTTTAAGGCCGTGAAAAATAAAAAGGGAGAAAAGAGAGAAAGAAAAGACAGATGACGGATATATATATATATATAAAATTGACGGAGGTAAGGAGACGAACAGAGAGTCCGGCATTAGGCGTAAAACCTTCGGAGTCTGGCCGCGTTCCATGGGTTTGGCTCGAGTTGATTGTCCGATTCATCCCGCAGGCGGTACGCTCCACCGGTCAGAACTTGGTCGATAACGAAGGGACCTTCCCATTTGGGCTCAAGTTTGTTCTTTTTCTTCTCCGGTAGGCGTAGAGCTAGTTCGCCAACATAATAAGTTTTGGCCCGTACTTCTCTGCTTTGATACTATCGAGCCTGTTGCTGATAGAATGCGGAGCGGGCTTTTGCCACGTCACGCTCCTCCTCCAGGGCGTCCAAACTGTCTTGCCGATCAAGCTCGGCTTCTTTCTCTTCGTACATGTGCACTCGAGGTGAGTCATGAATGATGTCGCAGGGCAGTACCGCCTCTACGCCGTACACCATGAAAAACGGTGTGTATCCGGTAGTGCGATTCGGCATGGTCTGCAGCCCCCATAGTACGGAGTCGAGCTCCTCTACCCAGTGCGTATTTGATTCCTTTAAGGATCGCACTAATCTGGGTTTAATGCCGCTCATGATAAGACCATTTGCCCGTTCGACCTGACCGTTTGTTTGGGGTGATAGACGGAGGCATAATCGAGCTTAATGCCCATGTTGCTGCACCAAGTTTTTACCTCGTCGGCTGTAAAGTTCGAGCCGTTATCGGTGATGATGTTGTGGGGGACGTCGTAACGGTGTACAACCCCGGATATGAACTCTATCACTGGTCCGGATTCGGCCGTTTTAACTGGTTTGGCTTCTATCCATTTGGTGAATTTATCCACCATGACCAATAGGTATTTTTTCTTATGGCTTCCCCCTTTAAGGGGTCCGACCATATCAAGCCCCCAGACCGCAAAGGGCCAAGTAATGGGGATTGTTTGGAGAGCGGTAGGTGGCATATGGCTTTGGTTTGCAAAAAGCTGGCAACCGACGCAACATTGAACGAGGTCCTGTGCGTCTGCTCGGGCCGTCGGCCAGTAAAAACCTGTTCGGAAAGCCTTGCTTACAAGGGCCCGGGCTGCGGCGTGATGGCCGCCAAGTCCAGCATGAATTTCTGCCAATAGTTGCCGTCCTTCCTCTTCGGAGATGCATCTTTGAAGCACTCCGGTAGCGCTTTTCTTACAAAGCTCTCCCTCGTGGACCTTGTAGGCTTTAGACCGCCGCACAATGCAACGTGCCTCGTTTGGGTCCTCGGGGAGTTCTTGCCCAGTTACGTAAGCCAAGAAGGGTTCTGTCCACGAGGCGATGATGGCCATAATCACGTGGGCCGAAGGTGTTATTTCGGTGGCAGAGCCTCCGATTACGTCAGAGTGTTCGGGATCTGGCGTTGTGGCCGGGTCCGGACTATTTTTGCCGGTCTCTCCTTCCCATACCACTGATGGCTTAAACAGCCTTTCCAAGAAGATATTAGGTGGGACAGGGTCGCGCTTAGTGCCGATGCAGGCGAGGATATCCGCCACTTGATTGTTTTCCCGGACCACATGGTGGAATTCAAGCCCCTCGAACCGAGCTGACATCTTGAGGACGGCGTTGCGGTAAGCCGCCATTTTCGGATCCTTGGCGTCGAAGTCTCCATTTATTTGAGATATTGCGAGGTTCGAATCCCCACGCACCTCTAGGCGTTGAATGCCCATGGAGACTGCCATCCGGAGACCATGTAACAGGGCCTCATATTCTGCTGCGTTGTTGGAGTCTGTGTATAGTATTTGGAGTACGTATTGGACTGTATCTCCGGTGGGGGATGTCAGGACGACGCCAGCCCCCAGACCAGCCAGCATTTTAGAGCCGTCAAAGTGCATGATCCAATTGGAGTACGCGCCGTACTCTTTAGGGAGTTCGGCTTCTGTCCATTCGGCGACGAAATCAGCCAGTACTTGTGACTTAATGGCTCGCCGTGGTTTGTATATTATGTCGAACGGGAGGAGCTCAATGGCCCATTTAGCAATCCGACCCGTGGCATCGCGGTTGTTTATTATGTCGTTGAGTGGTACTTCAGAGGCCACCGTAATTGAACACTCTTGAAAGTAGTGTCGTAGTTTCCGGGATGCCATGAAGACCGCGTATGCTATCTTTTGATAATGTGGGTACCGTGATTTGCATGGGGTGAGGACAGTGGATACATATTATACCGGCTTTTGAAGCGGGAACTTATGTCCGTCCGTCTCTCGTTCGACGACGAGCACTGCGCTTACAACTTGCTGTGTTGCCGCTATATATAACAGCATTGGTTCGCCGACATTTGGCACGGCCAAGATTGGGTTGGTGGCCAAAACGGCTTTTATTTCTTCCAATCCGGCCGTGGCCGCATCCGTCCACTCGAAGTGTTCGGTGCGTCGAAGAAGGCGATAAAGAGGTAGTGCCTTTTCTCCTAATCGGGAGATAAAGCAGCTTAAGGCAGCCACGCATCCAGTTAGTTTCTGGATTTGCTTGAGGTCTGTTGGGATAGCCAACTGTGACAGAGCTCTGATTTTAGCCGGATTTGCTTCAATTCCTCTATTGGAGACGATGAAGCCTAAGAGCTTTCCGGCGGGCACGCCGGAGACGCATTTTTCGGATTGAGCTTGATGTCGTATGTTCGGAGATTGTCGAATGTGAGCCTCAAGTCGTCTATTAAGGATTCAACGTGTCTGGTTTTAATGACCACATCGTCTACGTATGCCTCCACTGTTTTGCCGATCTGTGTTTCCAAGCATGTCTGAATCATGCATTGATAGGTTGCACCGGCGTTTTCGAGCCCGAAAGGCATGGTGTTAAAACAGAAGGGGTCGTATGGGGTGATAAATGCCGTTGCGGCTTGATCGGACTCCGCCATCTTAATTTGATGGTATCCAGAGTATGCGTCGAGGAAACAAAATGAATCGTGTCCTGCAGTAGCGTCGATAATTTAGTCGATGCGGGGAGGAGGAAGGGATCCTTGGGGCAAGCCTTGTTAAGGTCCTTGAAATCGACACATAGGCGCCAGGATTTTCCCTTCTTTGGTACCATCACCAGGTTTGCTAGCCAGTCCGGATGTTTTATTTCTCTGATGAATCCGGCCACAAGTAACTTGGCTAGCTCTTCTCCCATGGCTTGTCGCTTAGGCTCGGAGAAACGCCGGAGAGTCTGCTTGACCGGCTTGAACCCCTTTAGAATGTTAAGGCTGTGCTCGGCCAGCCTGCGTGGGATATCTGACATGTCTGAAGGATGCCAGGCGAATATGTCCCAATTTTCACGCAAGAACTCCCGCAATGCGCCGTCGGTTGTGGGGTCCAGTTGTGCCCCGATGGATGCTGTTTTTGTGGGGTCCGTTGGGTGGACCTGGAATTTGACTATTTCGTCCGCTGGTTTAAAAGAGGTGGACTTGGGTCTTTTGTCGAGTATCATGTCGTCCCTGTCCACTGTGGAGCGCAGCGCGGTTAGTTCTTCGGCCGCGAGGGCTTCGGATAACGCTTCGAGGGCTAGTGCGGCGGTTTTATTTTCGGCACGGAGTGCTATGTCTGGATCACTAGCTAGAGTGATGATTCTGTTGGGCCCGGGCATTTTGAGCTTCATGTACCCGTAATGGGGTATAGCTTGGAAGATCATGAATGCCTCCCGCCCTAAAAGGGCGTGGTATCCGCTACTGAACTTGGAATGTGATTTCTTCGGACCTATAATTCTCCGGCGTGCCGAATACCACATCTAGTGTGATTTTTCCCGCACATCGTGCCTCCCGACTAGGGATGATTCCTCTGAAGGTCGTGCTGCTTTGCTTAATGCGGCTTTTGTCTATTTCCATTTTGTTAGGCGTCTCCTCGTAGATGAGGTTTAATCCGCTGCCACCGTCCATGAGCACTTTAGTAAGCCGGAAGCCGTCCACAATTGGACTAAGGACCAAGGCGGCTGGTGCTCGGGTTGTTCAGAGTTGAGGTTCGTCACTGGCATTGAAGGTTATAGCCGTGTCGTTCCAAGGATTTATTGCTGCGACGTGGCAGACTTCGGCAAGGCTACGGAGTGCTCGCTTGCGCCTATTGTTTGAGGCGAAGGTCTCGAAGACTGTCAATACTGTATTGTTATTTTCCACAGGATGGTGCTCTGCGGTTTTGTTGATGAGGAGATCCTCACCGCTCTTGGCCACCTGCCGGAGTATCCAACATGCTCTAAGGCTGTGTGTTGGCATGGTATCCGGTGTGGTGTGAATTTTGCATCGCCCATTGAGCCATCCCTCCAATATAGTTCCACGCCCTATAGTGGGCTTTGGTTTCTTTGTGATTGGATCGGGTGACTTACGAGAGTACACCCTTTTAATTCGGACGGGGTTTCTATTGAGAGCCGGGGGATCCCAGAATTTCGCTTGGGTTTTCCGGGCGCTTTCCATCACACAGTACTTCCGTACTATGGCCGCCAAGTCAGCGAAGTGTGCTATGTCACGGTGACTTATGGCGTTGAGGATTCCCTTGTCCGTGTAATTTTTGCAAAAGAATGAAATTGCATCTTCCTTGCGACAGTCCTTGACCTTGTTCATTACAAGGAGGAATCTAGCCCAATAGTGATGCACTATCTCTTGGGGCTCTTGTCTAATGTGGTAAAGATCACTTATGTCTGGGTGGGTGGGTAGATTTAGGTCCAAACCCCGACCCGATCTGGAACCCAGGGGCGGAGGAGTTTCCGAGCTTGGAAGTTCGGGCTCCGGGATGTTGCCCAATAGTTCTGGCCCCATGCCTGATTCTAAGTTCGAAGCTTGGGCCATGTCCTCCCGTAGACGGGTATCCGGCTCGGAGAGCTCGGGAATCCGGACATAGTTCGTCCTCAAAATAGAGGAAGAATCGCTACATTGCTCCTCCACCACCGCTATCTGATGGGTGACCGGCGGAGAGTTAATCTCCCTTTGGTCGGGTTTGAGCCCGATCCGATCATAGTCCGTAGCGACTCCCAGGGCGGCGATGCGATCCAAGAGCTCGTTCAAAGAAGAGAGCTCCATTGGGTCCATCTGCTCGGCGAATTCTGAGCCGGCGTGGAGGCTGTTTTTGATGACCTGAGAAGTCATCGTCGGCGCGACGGCCGAACGGGCGGTCATGACGAAACCGCCTAGTCGGAGAGTTTGGCCTGCAGCCAGGGCTCCCCCAGAGGTAATGATGTCCTTGACGACAAGGCGAGCCATCAAGCCTTATCGTGACGGCACAGTGGAACTCTCAATGAAAGCACCAATGTCGGTGTCAAAACCGGCGGATCTCGGGTAGGGGGTCCTGAACTGTGCGTCTAAGGCGGATGGTAACAGGAGGCGGGGGACACAATATTTACCCAGGTTCGGGCCCTCTCGACGGAGGTAATACCCTACTTCCTGCTTGATTGATCTTGATGATATGATTATTACAAGAGTTGATCTACCACGAGATCGAAGAGGCTAAACCCTAGAAGCTAGCCTATGGTTATGATTGTTGTTGTCCTACGGACTAAACCCTCCGGTTTATATTGACACCGGAGGGGGCTAGGGTTACACAGAGTCAGTTACAAGGGAGGAGATCCACATATCCGTATTGCCAAGCTTGCCTTCCACGCAAAGGAGAGTCCCGTCCGGACACGGGACGAAGTCTTCAATCTTGTATCTTCATAGTCCAACAGTCCGGCCAAAGCACATAGTCCGGCTGTCCGAGGACCCCCTAATCCAGGACTCGCTCACCGAGCACCCGGGGTGTGGTGGCCCGGGCACCCGAGGGTGGAGCAGCAGCTCCCAGCACGGGGGGGCGGGCACCCGGGGCGCCTCCCAGGTTCGGCCGGGCACCCGGGGCACACGGGGCCGGGCACCCGGGGTGTGCAGAGGGCCTGCCCGGGGTGGTGGCCGGAGGCCCAGGCACCCGGGGGAAGGAGGACCGGGCACCCGGGGTGTCCAGGTACTTGTGCTTTCTCCGTCTTCTCTCTTGTCGCTCCTCTCCTCCTTCTCCTCGACCGTAGGTGCTTGGGTCTTCGCGCTAGCCTCTCCATGATCAACACCTTGACACCTAATCATGCATAGTACTTCTGTTTGAGGTAGGACCCAATTCTCGTGTGAAATAGAATGGAGTTTGAAGAGGAAGGAGTCAACCACGGTTTCGATGGTACGTGCACGTGCTCTTCTCATTGGTCCTCGAGGTGCTTGACGAGTTGTAGTAGATTCCATGGGGATGAGCGAGGGATGCTCTGCATCACCTAGTCATCGCCAAATTGCTTGATAGATGCTAGAGTGATTGTGCATGCTTTGTCACATATTTCATTTGTCATTTTATTGTGTGAGCATGTTGGATGCATGCTTTACTCATTCGAGGACATCCATTTGTTGCTTTGATTGTTTGGCTTTTCTCTTTTGCCAAATGGATGGACAAGAATGCCTAAGAACTCCCTCTAGCTATCTATGCTTTTCTCCTCTCAAACTCTATTCATGCTACATCACAAAGTTTGATCAAGTCAGATTTGAACCACTCTATGTGAGGAGCACTCGGAGTCCCCGATTCGTCATAGACTTAAAATTCCAAAACCTCTTTGTGCATTTCGGTATGACCGAATCATCCATTTCGGTCACACCGAGATCACTAAGTTGATCTAGGTTTTCAATCTCGGTGCAACCGATTTGAACTTTTCGGTCACACCGAGTTGCAGTAATCGCTTGCGATTCTGCATCTCGGTGCCACCGAGTTGTTCCACTCGGTCACACCGACGGGGTCGGGATATATAAACCCATGGGTGAGATTTTGGAAATTTCTTCGAAACCTCTCAGCCCGCGCGTATCCTGGTCTGCCGCCTCGGGTCTCCGGATCGTCTCCTCGCCGCCAGCGACCTCCCGCCGCTGGTTTCCATCGCCGTCAATGGAATTCTGCCCCTCCATTGCCGCCGTAGCGAACTCCGCCGAACTAGGGTACGAGTTCGTCTCTTTGTGCTATTCCTTTAACTCTGATTCATAGCGCATTGCTCTGCCATGATCATCACCACGTATGCAAACACTCTATCCATTGAAAACATCCTTTAGATTATATTGGATTTGAAAATTTAGGGTTAGGTCTCCGTCGAACCCATCTCGGACCGACCGAGTTGTAGAAATCGGTCTCACCGATTTGGCTTAGGCCATAGCACTTGCGATTTTCGGTCTGACCGAAAACTGCAAATCGCTGTGACCGAGTTCGATTCTCTATGAAACCCTAGCAGTCTCAGTGCCACCGAACTGTGACTCAGTCTGACCTTCACTAGTTTAGGTTCCAAAAGCTGCTTCGGTATCACCGAGTTTACAAATCGGTAGCTCCGAAATGCTTTCTGTGGAGAACTAAAACTAAGTTTTTAAGTCATCTGTTTTGCAAAAACTCTGCACTTTGTGATGCTCATCCACTCTACCTCATCTACATCTATTCACAGGGTCTGCTGTCAGAAAGTTTGCAGAAATGTCTGATCAGAGTGACAGTCAGAACAGGTCTGAGGAACATGTGCAGCTGAGTGAGGATTCAGATCCCTCAAGCACTTCTGATGATGGCAGCAGGAGCACTCCCAGCAACTTGCCAAAGGCAGCCACCAGATCTAGGAAGAAGAGAACCTCGGAATCTAAGGATGAGGATTATGTTGCCACTAAGGAGGAAGTAAGCTCCAAGAAGAAGGTGTTTAAAAAGGAGTATGGCACAGCTGTTGCAGTTAAGCCAGGGATGAATAAGAAGGCACCAGCAAGGAGGATCCCAATGTCAAAACCAAGGAAGGTAACAACAGGAGAAACAATAAAATTCACCATAGAATCAGATGATGGTGAAGCAGCAGGTGATGGGCAGAAAAAGAAGAGGGCAAGAACCAATACTGCAAAAGTTCTTGGCAAGCCCTCGATGATGAGAGATTCTAAAGAAGAGGAAGAGGATGCTGCACCAGCACCTAAAGCTCGGAAGCTTATGGGAGATGCTATAAAGGCAGGGGCTGCTCCATCAAAGCCCAAGTCTGCTCCCAAAGCTCCAGCTCAGAAGCCCAGTAAGCCCAAGAGGAACACCAGAAGTATACCTGTTGAAGAGAAGAACAAGGCCCCAGTGCCTCAAGCTGAAGAAGAGGATGATGATTCACTTGTTTTGAGGAAGTTGAAGCCCAAGATTCCTGACCATAATGATGCTCATCCAGTAGCTAAAGATATGCATATCAGAAAGGATGATGGACTGAGATTGTGGAGACAGTCTGATCCTTATGCTGTGAGGAGGAGAACAGCAGTTGATTACAGGTTTCACACAAAGGAACAGCAAGACTTTTATGAAACTATTTTGGTTGACAAGAAGCCCATTGTATGTGACATGGGATGGGTGGATTGGCAATACATCAAGGAAGAAGAAGATCACTTTCTAGGAGTTTATGACAGCTTCAAGGCATGTGGAGTTGACAAATTTGTTGGACAGAAGCTCACCAAACGGAATGATGAGCTGATCATGCAGTTTTATTCCACTGCCCACTTCTATCCAGATGGGAGGATAGTTTGGATGTCAGAAGGTACTAGGTACCAATCCACAGTTGAGGAGTGGGCCAAGCTGATAAATGCCCCTGAATAACATGAAGATGACTTGGATGTGTATGCCACCAAGAAGAAGGACCACAACACTATGGCAAACATGTACAAGGAGATCCCAGATAAGGCTTTGGAGACTCACAAGCTTGGATCAGTACATTACTTGTTGTCTGGTCTGCCTACCATCAACACAATCCTTAGGCACACTCTGCTACCCAAGTCAGGAGATCACAAGATGATTAGAGGGCATTCTATCAAACTGCTACAGCTTTTTGATGTCCCTCAGAAATTCAAGGTTATGAGTTTGATTGTAGAGAGAATCAAGAGGACTGCTGCTGACCAGAAGAGAAGCTGTGGGTATGCTCCACACATTCAGGAGCTCATCAACTACAAGATGGGCACAGGAACATATCTGTTGGATAAGGAGCATCTACCCCTGTATCCTGATTTTGAATATAACACTGTTGTGATGAATGAGGAAGACCCCACATCTGAGCAAGCACAGGAGAAGAGAGCCAAAGCAAAGGCTGAGAAAGCTGCCAAGATGCCAAGTGTTGAAGAGGCATCTCAAGTTTTCCTGAAGAGCAAGCAAGATCAACTTGCATATCTGATCCAGTCTACACACTACAAAAAAAAGACACATCCGTGACATTTTGGGCCGAACGAAAAAAAATTCTGTCATACATATGACACTTCTATGACGATAATTGTGACAAAACCTGGTACCATCATAGATGTGGTGGGCTCCTACTTCTATGACAAAAAAATCATGACAGAAAATGGGCTTTTCGTCCTGGACGGGCCGGAGACGCAGCTGCATGACATTCTTTGGGCCGTCCATGACGGAAAAAACCATGGTAGAAGCGAGGGGGAGGAAAATTTCGGGGAGTTCCCGGTTACGGTGGGAGGTCGGGGGCCGAGCGATGGGCGTTTCTCTCGTAAACGTACGCGCATGTGTGCGAGGCGTTGGCTCTAACTGAACCCGAGCGAGGCATTGGGCTCTAACTGAACCCGAGCGATTGCACTGCAGGCTACGCGTTACTGAACCCGAGCGATCGATCGATGGCTGTTAACTGAACCCGATCGAGCGATTCCTTCGCTACTGCTGCTAACTGAAGCCGGTCGATTGGATGAACAGTGAGTGTTGCGGGGGGGTTGGATGAACAGTGAGCGGTGGCGTTGCCTCTGGATGAACAGGACCCCGTGGTGTGGTGGAGGGCTGGATGAACAGTAGACGGTGGAGGGGTTCCCGTGGAGGGGTGGTTGAACAGGACCCCGTGGTGTGGCGGGCTGGATGAACAGTAGACGGTGGAGGGGTGCCCGTGGAGGGGTGGTTGAACAGTAGCCGGTGGAGTAGCACGCGGTGGAGGCTGGATGAACAGGAGCCCGTGGAGGCTGGAGGAGGTCGACGGTAGCCCGTGGAGGCTAGAGGAGGTCGACGGTGGAGATGAACAGTATCCCGTGGAGTCCCGTTTTGCGGTACGCCACACCCCTCCCGATGAACAGGACCCCCGTTTCGACCGTAGGAGGTCCGTTTCGTCCGTTTTGCAATACGCCACACCCCTCCCGATCAACAGGACCCCCGTTTCGACCGTAGGAGGTCCGTTTCGTCCGTTTTGCGGTACGCCACACCCCTCCCGATCAACAGGACCCCCGTTTTGATTGTAGGAGGTCCGTTTCCTCTGTTTTGCGGTACGCCACACCCCTCCCGATCAACAGGACCCCGTTCCGAACGTAGGAGGTCCGTTTCCTCTGTTGTGCGGTACGCCAGGCCTCGTTTCCATCACCTGTTCCGTCCAAGCCCTCCCGATGAACACGACCACGCATTCCGTTCCGACCCAGCCGGTTGGCTCCCACGCGTTCCGTTGCCTCCCGATGAACACGACGCCTTTCGTTGCCTCCCCATGAACACGACGCATTCCATTGCCTCCCCATGAACACGACGACGATGCTGTTTCTCCGTTCTGACCCAGCCATGTACACGAGCCCTGGCCGTACGTATGCGCGAGTAGGCGTTCGAGACCCCGCCTGTATGTACACATATGTGGCCGTATTTTCTTTCTTGCACCCTGGCCGCTGTACGTACGTGTACATGCTACGTGCGCGCCTCTACTACGACACGTACGCGCCTCTACTACGACACGTGCGCGCCTCTACATCCACCAGTATATATGTGCGTACACGTTCGCAACCAGAATGACAACGCTACGTATGCTTCGACCAGGTGGGTCCCGACTGTCAGGCACTTCCTTGCCTGCGAAGATGTAGCTGGTGGGTCCCAGCAGTCAGGGGGAAATGTTTTTTTCACAAAATACAGTGGCCCGTCCGGTGGGTCCCAGCTGTCAGGTGGAGGAATCATTATTTTCCGCGTAATAAGGAGGCACTTCCTTGCTACGGCCGTGGACCCAGCTGGCAGCCTCTCCACGTACAGTCCACATCCGATGGAAGTCGTTCCTTGACCACGTTGACCACGCCGCGCCGAGAGCACCAGGGCGGTGGACGACGGCGAGGCCTAGGAAGGGGACGACGGGGAGCCGGGGAAGACGCGGCAGTGGAAGCCCGCGCGGAGAGGAGTACGAGGGTTCACTGGTTCGGCTGTGGTGTGAGGCTGTCGTCGCCGCAGGGCCTGGCCAGCGGTGGGAATAGTAGGGGCGGTGAGGCCTCCGCGGCAGCACAGCCGGCCACGGGAAGCAGGAGCATGCGGCACGACGGGCGCTGCTTTGGGCGGCTGTAGCAAGAAGACCAGAGATTGAAGAAGCACTACGGCCGCTGGATGGACATCGTACGGTCACTGGAGCTAGAATCGTTCATATTGACTAAAGTTGACAAAGGCCCCCGTCCCAGTCAACTTAGTAGGCCCACAAGTCAGCCTCCCACCATGGTGGGTCCCAGCTAGCAGGGGGAGTATTCATTTTTTTGTGCGTAATAAGGAGGCACTTCCAGTGGGTCCGAGCTGATAGCGGGGGGAACGTTTTTTTCACGAAATACGCTGGCCCGTCCGGTGGGTCCCAGCAGTCAGGGGGAAACATTTTTTTTCATGAAATAAGGTGGCCCGTCCGGTGGGTCCCTGCTGTCAGGTGGAGGAATAATTATTTTGCGCGTAATAAGGAGGCACTTCCTTGCGGCCGCCTGGACCCAGCTGTCAGCCTCTCCACGTACAGTACTCTTCCGATGGAAGTCGGTCGTTGACCACGTTGACCACGCCACGCCGAGAGCACCAGGGCGGTGGTCTGGACGACGGCGAGGCCTAGGAAGGGGACGACGCGGAGCCGGGCAAGACGCAGCAGTGGAAGCCCGCATGGAGACGAGTACGAGGGTTCACTGGTTCGGCTGCAGTGTGAGGCTGCCATCGCCGCAGAATAACAGGGGGTGTGGGTGAGTAGAGGGATGGCCTGGCCAGCGGTGGGAGTAGTACGGGGCGGTGAGGCCTCTGCGGCATCACAGCCGGCCACGGGAGGCAGGAGCACGCGACACGACGGGCACTGCTTTGGGCGGCTGGAGCAAGAAGACCAGAGGTTGAAGAAGCACTACGACCGTTGGATGGACATCGTACGATCACTACAGCTAGAATCGTTTATATTGACTAAGTTGACAAAGCCCTTGGTACGCGTCAACTTAGTAGGCCCACAGCTCGGATTTGGCAGAGAACATATAGCCCATTTGCGATTTGTAAGAATGTACAGCCCATTTTTTAATTCTAATGGAATTTACTACAGCCCATTTACAGTTTGTTAAAAGTATAGCCCAACTTCTAGCTAGGACAACGATTAATAATTTCAAACAACCGCTCAAAACATAATTCAAAAAAAATTCCCACATTTTGATGGGATCCGGAATATTTTTATCCGAAATTTCTAGTCAGGTTAAATATAATTTCAAAATAAAGTTGTATTACGTTAAAATCCAACGAAATATTGCGCGCGCAACAAGTAATGAAATTAAAATTTTCAAATTCCAAAAATAATATATTTTTCAAACTAATTACGTGTTTGGTGCATAGTAACTGTCCAGTTATTATAATTACATCCCATTTATTATTTCTTAAAGTCCATTTTCTTGTTAAGCCTAATGCATACCTCCTAGGAAAGTTTGCAGCCCAGCGGGGCGGAGAATAACAAGTTGACCCGGATATTGTGTACAACTGTCGGCCCAGTTGCATTGCTGATGTTGAAAAAAAGGCCTGTATAGTACACTACAACCTAACATGGTTACTCAGCCCACAGTCAGCGACGCCGGAAAGGCCCAAACAAGGCTTCTGTACAACTTTTTGAAGTCACTGAGCTCAATTAATAACTTAAGAAAAAAGTTAGATTACAGTGGAACCTAATTAAAAGCTGTCACGAGCAAATAAATAATTCAACGGGTCCCACTTGTGCATGTGCGCGTGTGTGTGTGTGCGTGTGTGTGTGTGAGAGAGAGAGAGACCCATCGGTCGATGCTCGTAAATACATCTTTCAGCCATATGCATTGCTGATGCTCAGTAAAAACATATATAGTTGACACAATCATATAGAACATCATAGCACACTGAACTTGCATACAAAAATTTCACGCAGGCGGGACAATCAGGATGGAAGCAGTGGATCGCTACGGGAAGGGCTATGTTGAAACCAACGAAGTCGTACATAACGGTTCATCCTCTTTATCAATGACGGGGAAATATCTTGAATGTTGTGCAAAGAAAACAGACAGACAACACAATAAGTTCTGCTAGCACATTAAGTTGACATACAGCCCTTTCTAAAAAAAGTTTAGGTACAAAATTAGAACAGGTCACAATCAAATGTACTGGCATATCAGTGCTTCACACCCATAGCTCGGATTTAACTAGTATTTGACAAGATTCAGTTGTTACCTCAAATTAGAGCACATCCAGGCAGCCAGCCCTCCCTCTTCTCCCAAAGAAGCAGTGGCCTCCGCCGCGCGATGGAGTAGGCCCTGTGCCATCCATCGTTCCGAGCAACACGGGGAAAGTCTGACGTTGACTCCTATAATGGACGTCGTCGATGGACCCTGGCACCAGCGGCGGCGGCAGGACTTCGATTGATGGATTGACCACTTCTTCGGCATGCACGAACACTCGATATAGGTACATCCCTAATGTGGTCCGCGGCGGCCTTGGTGGCGACGAATAGTACAACCCCGGTTCCTGCACCGGTATCTCAACACCAATCACCTTCAGTATGGTGGACGGCTTCTTCATCCATGCCATAACCGTCAGAGCCCAGCTGTCTGGAGGAACAAACATACTTACGAGCTCACCTCCAAGGTCGTTGATAAGCTCGTTCATGGACTCGCTGTTCCAAGCACGTCGAGGCATGCCGTGGAAGGTAAGCTTTGTTAAAAACTCAAGCTCAGAGGGCACCGAGCCCCATCCTGGGTGCCACCGATCAAAGCTCACCAGCGCGCCATCGCAGAACAAACGCCGGGAAGATTCGAACACATGACTGCAGTCGAAAGTTGTCCGGAACCTGACGAAGAAATCAGCCGGTGGCGGACAGACTTCGACGAGCAAGTCACTTATTTGGATGCCGTGCGCAATGCCAAGAGCTTTGACAAGGTCGTCCGGCGAGACGGGAGGCCGGTCGCCGTTGATGGTTACCATCAGCACTTTGCCGACAAACTGGTCGTCAAGCGCCGCCATGCCACTGTTGAGCGATAGCACGCAGCGACCGAAGGCAGGACGGACCTCAGGATCTCCGACTCGGAGATCCGCGTTGACCGGCGACATGATAATGCGCTTGAGTACAGGGAGTACAGGAGGGGGATTTGGGGGAACTGGAGTAGGAATCGAGATTCTAGAGGCGGGGGAGGGGCGGGAGACTGGGGATGAAAAGGTAGCATGAATTTCGAGCACGCGCCAATATGCTATCGGTGCGCAAGTGCACGAAAACACCGGTGGCGCCCACATGTCGGCCTAAGCGTCCTTATTCTTTCTTTTTTGGGGAGCCCGGCCTTTTTTTCAAGATCTTTTGAGAGCCCGGCCTAAGAGTCATAATTGACCTGTTTGGCATTGCGTTACTACTCAGCCCATATTCAACGACACCTCACTGGCCCAAACAAGTGTACATCATCGAAAAGACACTGAGCTCAAATTATATAACTTGAAAAAAGGAGATATACTCTGAACACTGGAGAATGGTGATGCCCTCATTTAGCCCACCAGTAGTTCGAGACAATAAAAAGTTCGAAACAACGATATATACAACATTCAAACACTGACTAGTGACTACTACTGACATAAACAGCAAGACATGATAGTTCATAAGAAGTCTTGCTACACCACCAAAACGCACCCATCTGCAACGCTCAGACTCTCGTGATCCAGACGAGAATGACATTCTAAACAGAAGCAACTATTACATAGTAAGAGTGACATAGACGAGGATGACCAAATGACAAGGAATATGCATAACAAAAGAAAGAACTACCCATCCAGAACCAGCAGCAAAGACAACAAAGTCATTCGAAGAGATGATCCAACAACATCATAATTTGCAGCCCCGCTTCAGCGACCAGTGATCCAGAGACACCAGTACTCCACCCTTTCGATGCAACAGCCCAATTACCTATCAACCTGAAGGCTTGAACCACATCACTGCCTATCGTAATTGAGACATCCAAGGATCAAAGTTAATCCGGATGCCTTTGTCATTCTCACCTTCTTTTGGCTGCAGGCTGTATCGTTGACAATCAGGGGAGTTTGCTCCCGAACTCCTAGGGCTCGCCGTGTAGACACAGTTTTCCATAGCAAACAGAACCTCTCTACCATCAAGGTCCTTGCCAACGGTGATCTCCTGGTTAATCGAATAATTGAGTCCGAGAAACAGAGAGTGTGAACCAAGGCTGTTTACCCGCCTCCAACTAAAAAATCCTAAAAGCCCCAACAAGCTGGTATCCTGCTCATAGACGTAACAGCCACTGTCCGGATACTCACGTATTACACGGTGCTTCTATACAGTGGGGTTTTTGCAATATAACTTTTCCCGCTCATGTGTCCGAATGATCATCAGTCTTTTGCCGTCGTCTGATCGAGCGAGGAACCAGTTGTGCTTCCCTGTTTTTGGCAAAGGTGGTGTGATTACAAAGGGCAGTAACTGTAGGGACACTGCATCATATCAAAAAGGACAGGCATTGTTAATGTAAGATCAGCATTGTTCAGAGTATGAGTAGGATAATGCAAGAAACAGCATTGATATGTCCCTGTTGGAACTGGGAGGAAAATACAGGGAAATGTATACCGGGTTCGAAAATATAGAAGTGCCATGCATGGTTATACTCATGTTATCTCGCAATCGATTCTTCACAGGAAACTACCATGTCATGCATGTTATGTACTCCCTCCGTTCCCAAATATTTGTCTTTCTAGGCATTTCAAATAGACACAACATACGGATGTATGTAGACATATTTTAGAGTGTAGATTCACTCATTTTGCTCCGTACGTAGTCACTTGTTAAAATCTCTAGAAAGACAAATATTTGGGAATGGAGGGAGTAATCATGTTCTGTCCTCACAAACAAATTCTTCAAGGTAACTAACAGACCATGCATTGTTATATACTCATGTTCTGTGGGCAAAATTTTTGTGAGGATATTATTCTAGCCATTGATTGCTGAAGGACGAATATAGGTATGTACACATGGTAAGCATTGCAGGATTTCACTACTTCCAAATATAGAGTTCTCCATATGCACATTTACTTCCCTAATGTATGGTTAGATGAAACCAACAGTGTGGTGCATGTTTCTACATCATGAAAATGAGGAAACTAACATGGCCATTGATACACACTCATATTTAGTAGCAGTATATAGAATATTGTAAAATAAGGATAATATCTATATATTCCTAACCGTTTGATTATTCAGGGTACAAATTGGCTGTAATGACATGGTCACAATCGCATGAATTAACTCATTCCAAATATAGCTGATTTACGGCGTTTCTAATACATTGCCATAGTTCTACTCAAATTCTGCTCAAACAGGGATATGCCAATCATCACAAAAAGTTCAAACAGTGTCATGGCGTCATCATTAACATGAGACGGAAACAACTTACACGCGCCGTCCCAGCAATACGTGGTGCCATCTGCTTTGTCGATCGCGTAGATGATGCCATTGTGTTCAATAGCATCACAGAAGTGTGTATCAGCTTTGACGATGATCCACTGCGAGCCGAGTTGTCTCTAGCTAAAGAAGGCACCGGCGTAAAGATAGGCGAGTCCGCGGTCGAACAAGGCAATTAGCTTGAAGTCTACGTAATTCGCATGTCGTGTGGGCACTTGGCAGATTACAATCTTCTGCAAAACAAGGTCCGTCCAACTGACGTAGTAATCTAGATGACTTGGAGCATGATGGTAATACTCTATATAATCCAACGGAGGAAGGATAATCTCATGGGAGGTCTGGAAGTCACGAGCACCAACTTTTTACCGTCTTCTCTGAAGGCAGCCATCCAGTGGGAGTTCATGCCGACCCAGTACATACCTGCCAAGAAGTTTCGGGCGATGGTGATCGGATCGATGTCGAGGGAAATGATGTACGGCGACCCACTACATACCTGCAAAGAAGTTTCGGCTAATGGAGATCGGATTGAAGTCGAGGGGCATCATGAACGCCTCCGTATCATGGTGAGCCAATCTCGCAAGACCAGATAGCAGCAAGCAGGGTGTCTTGAAAAGCTTAGGCCTCGCTTCGACAATGGCCGTGTGCATGTCCCTCGAGCATGCAGCCAGCCGCAGGGCGCTCAACATATCCATACACGAACAACAGAGGTCGAGGATGTCACTGGGGAGATTGCTCCAATCACGGCTCATATGGATGCTGCGCGGTTCGCGTTCGGCCATGGTGGAGTTTGGAAGGGGGCTTGATTTATGAGGGAGAAGGATGTCGGTGCTAGAGCGGCTAGTGAGGGAATAGTGGTACTGGGGGAGGCGAGTGAGGCGACGGTACATGGGGGCACGGTGAGATGGAGACGGAGACGGAGACGGAGAAGGAGATGGAGATGGAGATGGTGCTATGGGAGCGGAGAGGGATACGAGGCGAGGCGCAAATGTGTTGTACAACAGCGGTGACAGACTGCACAGTGCACAGGGTGAGGCTGACTTTGGTAACCCGAACACGCCGCCTGGACTAGTGTCAGGCGCAGGGTGTTGTCACTTCACTGTGAGGACCGGGTGAATAGTATTTTGACCATCAACTGTACCACAGTTGTACTACTACTACTACTACTAGTAGTAGGAACATGAGTACTCCAGTATTGTATAGCAGAAATAGGTCTCCCGTGCTAGCATGCCTGTTCACTTCATCGTTCAGGTATCATCCATATTGCGAGCAGAACCAAATTCTCGTGCATGCCCAATCAACGCCCTGCCGCGATGCATGCAGTGGTTGTTCTGGTGCATCAAGGACGGCATGTAGATCATTCCACACTTGAGAAGAGGAAAAATGGAAAGGTATAACGCGGCAGCAGAGGAAGAGAACGCTGGCTAACGAGGCTGGGAGGGGATCGAGCAGGAAGTTAATGCTCCACGCCTAAAGGTTTTGGGAAAACCTGATTTTCATAAGGTGACTTATACTCACCTAAACAGAGGGAGTATTCCTTAACCAGAGAATGTTGTGTCTCCCACTCACGCGCTCAAAAAAAACTACGACACATTTTTTTATCTGTTTGCATAGGTCCCACCTATCAGGAAGGATGGGCACGTACACGAACAGGTACGACTCATCAGTCTACCCGCATAGCCTTTTCGTTTAGTCTACCTAGCCGTCTAATCAACTACCTGCACGCCACTTCTCCCATTTACTTCTCCATCGGGAACCGATTCTCCTCGGCTTCTTCACCTCCCCTTCGTCTTCATTTGCATCCAAACCCCACTGTGTTCACATTGTTTTAACCTCTTTAAATAATCATCTACTACTTCAGTTAGACTATCCATCTAATCCTAATTCTCCAAACCATAGCCCTCCGTTCCAGCGGTTCCAAATGGCGAAAGAGATCGAGATGCAGGTTTTTAGCGTCCAACATGTCCTCGTCGAAGGCTCGATGCGCATAGTTGCCACCGTCACCGTCCACCCAAGGGTTGTTCGGCAGTGGATCAACAATGTATCCAACTCCCTCGAAAAGGTAGAGACGAGGGTCATCGGTCTCGACGCAGAGTACACGGAGCGTGCCCCTGGGAAGATCCAGCGCGCCGCCGTCCTTCAGCTGTGCCTCAAAGATGATGCTTTGGTGTACCACATCATACACTCGCCCTCCATACCAGGTGAGCTTCATGATTTCTTGTCTCGGGAGGACATATACTTCTGTGGGGCAGCCATCGAAGGGGACAAACAGAAGCTGGAGCCGTACAACCTTGATTTGAAAAGCATCGCTGACCTACAAACTAGAATCAAAATTCCTGTAGAAGATTGTGATAAACAGACACCATCCCTATTCGACGTAGCAAATTTTGTGCTCGGTACAAATCTTCAGAAGGGTGACGAGACGGTGGCATTAAGGTCATCTGGATGGGAGAATTATCCCTTGACGTACGAGCGGATAAAATATGCTGCCCTCGATGCCCGTGTGAGTTTCGAGATAGCTGCAAGGTCCAAAGAGCTTGTTGCGAAGCCGTCTCCCACAGAGAATGAGAAGAAGAAGAAGAAGAAGAAGAAGAAGAAGAAGAAGAAGAAGAAGAAGAAGAAGAAGAAGAAGAAGAAGAAGAAGAAGAAGAAGAAGAAGAAGAAAAGGATGCACCAGCAGGAGGGCATTGTGGATGGATGAACTATTTCCTCTCTTGTAAAAACAATATTCCCTCTCGGTGTATATTGATATAGATGGACTATTTCGATGGTGTGCATGTCTTTGGAACAGAGTAGTAGCGTGGGTCCGCTTGACTATAAGGAACTATTTATCTGCATATATAGCTTTCTCTGCTACTCCTTCCAGTGATCGGTATGCAGTGCATGTGTCCGTAGACATGACAGCTTGTACATGGAAGTTCAACTACGGCGACCATCACGTTTCATCTCGCGATTCCCGCGACGCCTCTCCAACCCACGGCACCACGCCCCCCGACATGCGCCTCACCCCTCTCGGCCGCACCGCCCCTCTGCCTTTGTGTGCATGACATGTGGGCCACCTAAAATGCGGCGAGCATCAAGTTTCTACCACAGCCACCCGCGATTCCCACAACGCCGCTTGAACCCATGAAACCACACGTCCCCCGACCTGTGGCTCACCCCTCTTGGCCCCACTGCCCCTCTGCCTACGGGAGCATTACATGTGGACCAGTCACCTATCGGGTCCACATGTTATTGACTCAAAGGTAGGTGTATTAAGGCGCTGAAGCTCAGTCCCGACGGCCCTGAGAGGGAAATGTAACTCCTGCGCCAGGGCTTGTGGTGCTCCCGCAGCACGAACTCGTGCCAAACTCGAGATTTGTTTCTTTACTATACATGCACGCAACGATTTAATGGACATTGTAATCTCAACATGTGATGGGGAGCTCTAAATTTGAATTTGAAACTTATAAAACGAAAAGATTCAAAACAAATAAACTGGGAGAGAGGGAGTATATCGTAGGATGTGTCCCATACAAAATAAGTCCCCTGGTTTGTCACCGCGAAGATGAGGTTAGAAAGGAGCACAGCGTCTTCCTACTCGTACGGCAACAAATCAGCCGCAGACAGCATGGTCCGCCTTTGACCGCCATGTGCAAGGTTCATGCTATCTTATTCAATCTCACCGTGGTTCCATCGTACCAATTCATGCAGTGGCCCGTTGCATGGCTGATCCCAATGTTGGACAAAGGTTCTACGGGAACGGTGTCACCGTTGTAAATGTTGTGCAAATTGATGTTGGTACCCTCCCGTACATATGCAAGCCAATCTCCACTCGCACCGAGCCTAACCTGTGAAACAGTGGGCAGGGGGAGAATTAGGAAATGGACACGGAAGTAGTCTTTAGAATGCATTTACTACGTGATCAAACTCATCTTACCTGCTCATCGGAGGAAATCTGAGTGCCCCTCAACGTCGGCATCTCAAGGGGCGTCAACTTGCAACTACGACCACACCGCGCTGGATAGACCCCCAAGGAAACATCCTCGTGCGTTCCACGGAACATCAAGATGCATTTGTATGAGTAGTTTATCTTGTGAGAGAAAAGGATGAACGAGGGAAGGCCTCTAGAGATAGAGATGGACACTACTACTACCAATGTGCTGGCCCGTGCATTGCAATGGATCCAAAGTAGTAGAATAATACTTGTTCACGTGCTTGAAATATAAACACTCTAGTTTTGATATACATGTGTCAGCAGACATGACAGCTTGTCCATGGAAGTTGAACCACGGCGACCATCACGTTTCTTGTTTCTACCACTGCCACACCCACACGCGATTCCCACGACGCCGCTCCAACCCACGGCACGACGTCCCCCGACGTGGACATGGATCCTCTGACGTGGCTATCACTGCCTTGCCCTGCCTTTCCTTCGCTGACAGGTGGGACCCACGCTTATGGGTCCCACATGTCAGTGACAGAATGGTAGGATTGTTCACGTCAGGGGATCCTCATCCCCCCGGCGTGCCCCTCATCCCTCTCGGCCCCACCGCTCCTCTGCCTTTGTGTGCATGACATGCGGGCCAGCTGAACTGCGGCGACCATCAACTTTCTACCACAGACACACCCGATTGGACGCGGTTTGCCTGCTCCGCTGTTGTGCTCCGATCCGTACTCCCGCACCATCGAATTTTCATCCAGCGGCTGTGACACATTTCGTCCCGGGCATCAATCCACAGCTGGAGTACTTATGTACTACAGGTAGTACCCGCCGGTGTGGACATCTACGCCTCGTAACGCCCCGACGCCCAGCTGTGGCACCCTCGCCACGGCCACGCCACCACCGGCCGGTTCATCTCGAACGAGTGAATCGCTAACCACGCCACCACCATGAGAGTGACATGTGGGCCAGCCGCATTTAAGGTCCGCATGTCATTGACTCATAGGCCGGGCACTAAGCCACTGAAGTTCGGTCCCGTGGGCCCCGAGAGGGAAATGTAACTCCTGCGGCAGGCCTTGTGGTGCTCCCGCAGTATGAGCTCGTGCCAAAACTGGAATTTGTTTCTTACTACTACCAACTAGTACTAGTAAGGTACACGTCCATTGCACGCATGAGATTCTGGTGGTTTGTGCATTATGCTTCTACATGTGGAGCTTTCTGGATTCTAACATGTGGCAAAATCTGGTGGAATGTAAGGTTAGGCAAGTTTGATTAACTTAGGTGAGTGTTTGGTTCAAGCCACACCTTAGGCAAGCCACACTAAGGCCCCACATGACATACACACAAAAAATGTGGCAAGATTCCCTTAGGCCTGCCAACTTGTGGCTCTCATTTTGAAGAACTAATAACTTTGCCTAAGCTTAGTTGTGGCAAAGTTAGTCATGAATTAAGTTCAACCATGGAGTCTTCTAGATTATACATGTGGCAGAATCTAGTGGATGATATCCGACGGCTAGTAGTGCTCGGATTTGCCATCTTTGTACCGTCGGATTGGCTTCATCCAACGACCAACTTTCACAGTTTTTCACACACTATATAGGGGGTATAGATATAGATGTGTCGGTCCGTTGCAATGGATCCAAAGTATATCTATTTAGTGGAGTGCACTCTAAACACATTATCTATTTATTTTTCTCTAACCTTCCGTAGCCATGCAACCAAGCCACATAAGCTTCATGGGTGCCCCCCACATCATATTATTCATACTACGTTGATTGAAAAAAAAGATAAATGACCCAAAACAAGATCTTCCCGTTTTTTGTTCCTACGATGTTGTGTCGTGCACGTACCTACTAGTTGTATAGTGGTAGTACTAGTAATATAGTATTAGGAGTACAAACTTGGTACTAGTAGGAGTAGTACTAGTACGGAATGCTCCTACTCTATCAACGAGCCCCGTCTGACACCAAATTTCTTGGCTTCCATGCTACAGCTAGATCTTCCCCTCGTTTCTGTTTTCCAACCGGCGGCGGGCGGGGTGTCGGTTTGCTCAACGACGGTCCACATGAAAGTGAAAATGCTAGGCAACACGCCTTCCCTAAGCTATGTGTCGTGCCGGACGGGCCGTGTTGTACTCCCGATTCCCGGGCGTGTGGGGGTGCGACGCGAACGCGGCAGGCCTTTTCCTTTTACCAGCAATGTGCTCGTGCGTTGGGACGGATCCAAAGTAGTAGAATAGTAGTATTTGTTCACAAACTTGAAAGAAATCACTATTGTTTTGATATACTCCTAATATATACTCCCTCTGTACCTAAATATTTGTCTTTTTTGAGATTTCAAATGGACTATCACATACGGATTATATAGACATATTCTAGTGTTTCTAGCAAGATGCCCGCGCGTTGCACGAAGTTGATGGAAAAGGTAAGCACAACTTATAAATTGACGGATGGAGTACTAGTTACAGTGATGCATATAATTAAGCAAAGGGATCGCACATGTCGGTATTGACTGGAACGAGAATGCAACAGCACAATAAGAATTAAGGCCACGATGATGCGATCGCAGTGGTGGTTACAGAAGGCAAGAAGAAAGATGGATCCACGAACGTACGACCTCCTCCTCCTCCTCAACTTAGTGCGCCGGGCCACCGACCGGCGGCTAAGGAGCGGCGGCTTTTGTGGCGAGGTCAAGGTGCTTCTCAGCAAAGGCATCCAAGGCTTCCAGCCGGTTGAGGAAGGCCAACGTCGTAGCGTCCTCACTGGCCTTGTAGATACCTCTGTACACGATTTGCTCATACACGTGGATGTGTAGGTCTACGAATTCTTGCAGGGCGAGGCGCCTCACGGCGAGCGTGACCTCCAGGTGGACATTCTTCGTGGTGTCGGCGGGCAGTCGCAGGGCCACCAGTGCTTGAAAGAGGTTCCGGCCATGGAGGCCGATTAGGGTGGCAGGCAATGAGGAGCCCGGGCGCGCGGGCTGGAGGAGTACGGCGATGTCGTCCGCGAGCTTCTTGAGGACGGTGAACTTGTTGCTGGTGGCAACGATCATCTGGTCCAACTGAGAGTCGTAGTTGGCGTCGACGGCGGCCATCCACCAGCCGGTCTCCAACACCGTCTGGAGACGATCCTCGGCGCCATGCCGCAGGCCAGCGTCGTGGACCATCTGGCGCAGCCGCTGGCCGCTCACGCGCATCGCCGCCATGGGTCTGGAGTGAGCTCTTTTGCGCTTAGTGTAGGTGCTTAGGCAAATGCTTAGGTGCGTACGATATGGTAGATGCATTGGAATGGAGGGGCGCCTTTATATGAGGGCAATGAGGGCAAACTGCGTTGCATTCACATCGTGCAGCCTCTTTTCCCGGACCTCCTCCCATTACTTCCCTCATGCATTAATTGAAGGATGATGCATTGGCCGTTCAACATATCGGGAACCGCTACTCCCTCCCTTGTCTGCATTAAAGCCGTATCGGGAACTGCGCCGCCCGCTGTCAAATCGAATACTCCCTCCGTCTAGGTGAGTATTAAGTCATCTTACGAAAACCAAATAGTAAACACATAGGCGTGGTGCATTAACTCTCACGTTGTTTCTTATTTTTTGACATAAATAGAGGAATCAACCAAGAAGAGATGTGGGGCTTGTATGCTTTTAATGACTTGAGACTATCAAACATGACATGCAGTGGTCAGTTCGTTGCACAAGAACAAATACAACCCACGTCAGCACACACGCATCTTATATAGCATCACATCCAATGGCTATAAAAGATGAATGAGACCAAATTATATCTCATCTAGATGAGTTCTAGCAAAACTGTATTAATAATACTTAGTACTCCTGCGCCATGTATCATATATTAGTATCATGTAGTACTTTATTTATCGCCATGTATGACACATAGTACTCAACTCTCTCTCTTTCTTCATTTAATTCTATGACACCTCACCAAAATTGCTAAGGCTAGTACCATTACAACCAGCCTTAGCAAATACTAAACATTAAGTTCTCTCGTTTTCCTCTCCACCTTGGTCACCTAGACGGAGGGAGTATATTGCGCGGGCTTTTCCGGCGCGGTAGGCGGGGCAGTTCCGCCTAGTCGGTTCGACAGAGACGCGAGAATACGAGGGAGTAGGCTGCTGCAAACGTAGGGTTGTGTGATTTGACAGCGAGTTACTGCTGGACAGGTGGGGCCCCGTGATTTGACTTGCCATTATCATTTTAACTGCGGCGCTACGACCGGCGTGAGTCTCCCGATTCCTGACCACCTCCATACAGGTGCCTCTCCCAATGCTCCACCATGTAGTAGAGGCTGGCTCTTGCATGAGAGCCTACTTCTCCACTTTTTCCTTGCCTCTCTTTCCTCCACATATGTAAAAATGCCATGTAAAGCGCACTATTGTACTTACTTGCTCCTACATGTGCTTAAGCTTGCCACATAGGCATAAAGTCTGATGTGGCAAGTTAATCAAGAAGAGAGAGACTAGTTTGGTGACCCAAGGAAGAAACGGTGCTAAGCGCGTGTACCTAGGTGAAAAGACAATTTTGAGTCTATAGCTAATTAAATGAAGCAAACTTAGCAACACCATTTCATTGGAAGAGGTCACTCCTTGGCAAATGCAATAAATACTTGTACTCCCTGTGTCCCATAATATAAGAACGTTTTTGGCACTACACTAGTGTCAAAAACGTTCTTATATTATGGGACGGGGGGAGTACGAAGAAAGAGATAGAGAGAAGTAAAAAAATACACTTATAGCCAACCTTATAGCCAAAACCTTGTTGTAGTATGAGTGACTAAGTGATGACTATGTATGACATGCCAACATCAGATAGCCTAACGCACCGTGTTAAATCTCCAAGGGCGCTACCGCACGAGCGACGCGACGGTCGTGGTAGGCGCGACCACGATACGGGCTGCTGGCAGCCCTTGGATCTGAGATCAAACGGTCGCATGCTAAGTTGCTGAAAATTTGCAGAATAACCCTCCAGGATAGGATATTCACCCATAGGTCTAGAATCACGCCATGCAACCGTTCGATCTCAGATCCAAGGGCTCTCGGAAGCCCGTATCATGGGAGAATGGAAAGCCACTCCCCTGTCGTTCGCACGCTAGCAGTTCGCTCCTACTCGTCCCCGCACGTCCTTCAATACTACAGCGGTTCGCTCCTAGTCGTCCCGTCCATTCACATTACGGCAGTTCCACTAATCCTAACCCTCCTCCCAAATCCATGGCGTCCCAAATCTCCCCGATCGGTGGTGAGTACAAGGTTAGAACCATCACCGGCGATGAGTTCGACGTCATCTACACCCGTTCTTCCGCGACGGTGAAAGGATGCCTTTCTCGCTTCAGACGCATGTTCGAAGATTCAGATGATGAGTGGGTCGCTGGGCTAGATGTTGAGTACACCACAGTCCTGGGACGAGAGAAGGATCTAAAGGACGAAGAGAGGAAGAAGCCCGCCGTGATCTAGGTTTGCATGCATGACTTATGCTTGGTCTACCACATATGCCATGCCGACGTTGAGTGCCAGGATTTTAAGGACTTCCTCGAGAGCAACCTAGTCAAATTCGTTACTGTAGACTTTGGTAACGACAAAGAAGTCCTGCGTCGGATAGGCCTCATTGTAGGCAACACCTTTGACCTCCAGAAGAATCGGCTAGTGTCCTCTCGTCAGCCTTCAATGCTGACCCTGGCAGGAGCCATGGTTCTTCCTTCGTACAGTAAACTGGAGAAACCTCCATACATGTTTCATCGTCATGCATGGCAGCGGAATGTACTAGATATAGACCACATCCACTACGCTGCAATGGATGGCTACCTTTGCTTCAATATCTACAAGGGTTGGATGAAGAGCAACAGCCAAGTGTGCGGTTCAAGCAAAGAAGTATCGGCCAAGAGGAAGAGGGACAAGGACGAAGTCGAGGGCGTGGACGAGGACTCCGAGTAAGGTGGCAGTGTCGTTGCTCATGGTGGTTCTAATGTAGTGTCTACTGGAATAGTTGCAAAGTTTAATTTCAGGTGTGCTTAATTTAATTTGAGGGGTATGTTGTGCTGAGCCCCCAGCAGAACTATGTTATGTTTCTTCTTGTTACTTTAACTCTTCAGTACGTACATACTAGTATTTATTACATTTCATCTTTTAGTTGGTATAGTACTACCACTCGTTTCTTCACATTATATACGTACAATATATATGGCCAACATCATATAGCCAGCAGTTTAGTTGTCAAAGAATTTCAGGGTGCTTAGTTTTGTCAAAGAATTCCAGGGTGCTTAGTTTTATTTGAGGGGTGGGTTGTGCACTTGTGCTGGACACCATTATTGTGACAAGCCTTTTTAATAGTACTATATGCATAATTTGGCGACGAGCGCTCTCTATATGTACCACCTTTTTTTAATTTCAAGTTTGGCTCCATGACACAATCCATCGATACTACTACTGTACAAAAGTGGAGTATATACATTTTTTAAAAGGCTAGAGGGCGGGGCAGTCTAGCTCGGTCAGTTTCACGAGAGGCGAGGGCCTTTGTGATTTGACGGCTCATTACTGCTGTCAAATCGAATAGTACTGCGCCGCCCGCTGCACGCCCGGCACCTCCATTAAACCCCTCCATTAAACCCGCATGCAAACCGAGAATCCTACTCCTGCCACACGTCCGTTCATGAGCGGGCCGGAATTAAACGCAACACCGGCCGAGCTCCTCCCGTCCGCCCTCAGTTTAAACGAGGCCAAACGCCGGCCAAGCTCCTACCGTCCGCCCTCTATTTACACGAGGCCAGACAGACAGCGGGCAAGAATCGCACCCCTCCGCCGCTCCCCCATCTCCTCCTTCACCATTTTCTCCACTCTTCTGATGGCTTCCGATGAGCCGTTCTCTGGCATATTACCCGGCTGGGTGGCCCGCCGAGCCCTCCAGATACGGGCGAGGCCGCTCGGTGCTTCACCAACCTCGCTTGGCCCGACGGAGCCAGTTGCCACCCCAAGCAGGCGCATGGTTCACCAACTCGCCGCTCCAGTTCAGCTCGATGAGGAGTGGCGAGTTGCTCCACGCCGGCACGGCGGCTAGCACGCCGGTACGGGTGCCGTCGCTGCTGCGTCGTACCGCGCCACCAGTGTCTGCGGTGGCCACGCCTCCCGTGTCTGTGGGCGCGCCTCCCGTGCCTGCGGCAGCGCCATGCAGGCAGAGACAGAAGCCGGGTGCGTGGAGAGCGACGAGTCGGTGGCCAGCTTCTCCGTGTCCGCCGCCATCATCAAGGAGAAGTAGAACACGGGAGTCCGCCGCCACTTGGGACCCATGAAGGCCACCGCCGAGGCGACGATCGCGGATTCAGGTGGTTTCTTTGCTGCTTCGTCTCTTCCGAGGACCTTCGTCGACCCCGCAAGTGTCTGACGGACATGAGGAAGACAAAGGGATCCGCGGGCGGCCATTTAGAACTAAAATAAGTCTAGATACATCCATTTCTAGGACAAGTATTTCCGGACGGAGGGAGTATTAATTATACAAGAGAGCCGGATTGGCACCTCTTAGTTCATGTAAATGTAATGAAATCCACCATGTTTATATGAAGATCCGGCTTTTTTATACGAAATCCTTCATGCTTATATGAAATCAGTCCGTGTTTGCACGAATTTCATCTGGTTGGTTAGAGTTGTAAAAATGTATGCCGCTGGCGTTTGATGTCATCCTCCGCTTAAGGAAGCAGGAGGAAATTTGCCGGCTGCCGTTGGAGATGCTCTTTATGCTGGAAATAATAGAGTGACATCCAATCCATTTGAGTTAATTGCCTGTATGATCGTCCCTCTATAAAAAGTTAATTGCATGTACAGTGTACACGTGACTTGCAGGGTGGCTACAGCTTCGTACAAAAAGTTAAAAAGAAACAAGTCCATCCTTAATCTTGTATTCTAAGTACTCTGTGGGTTCCACTGTCAGTACAGTAGTGAAAGAAGTATATATTAAATAAGTAGAGTAATATATAATATAAAAATATAAAGTTAAAAGACAGAATTCGAACTCATGTCATCGCGTTGCGAGCATCCGGCGCTAACCAGCCCAGCACATTTTTGTTGTAGACCATGCTGGAGATATATCTCCATGTCTACTCTTATATATACTCCATTTGTTCCTAAATATTTGTCTTTTTCAGATTTCAAATGGACTACCACATACGGATGTGTATGTAGACATATTTTAGAGTGTAGATTCACTCATTTTGCTCCGTATGTCTTTTCAGGAAGGGGTCAGATTTGTCCTTGATTTATTTATGAGGTATCGAGATGGCACTGCACCGCCAAGAAAAGAGGGTAACATCAAAATTATGGACTACTTTTTTGAGTATGTTGGTAAGGTCCGGTCATAGTCACTTGTTGAAATCTCTAAAAAGACAAATACTCCCTCCGTCCGGAAATACTTGTCATCAAAATGGATAAAAGGAAATGTATCTAGACGTATTTTAGTTTTAGATACATCTCTTTTTATCCATTTTGATGACAAGTATTTTCGAACGGAGGGAGTAGAAAATAGAGTTGGTGATGATGGTGTGTGTGCCATCCTGCAATATAGGCTGTCGGATTTATATCTAACGGATAGGAAAGAAACTATGGCAATTTTGCAAAAATATACCCACACGTCTCTCCACGTTCGCAAATAAGGCCTTCCCTCGTTCAACCTTTTCTCTCACAAGATAAACTACTCATACAAATGCATCTTGATGTTCCGTGCAACGCACGGGCAGCTAGCTAATTTCTTTTAAAATAGTTGCTGCGATAATTGGGTTGAAGTGATATATTTTATGTCTGCCCCGAATGATTTCAGATTCACTAGTAGTAACAAAGAAAAGGTTGCCTTGTTAATTAACAGAAAACAGGGTGAAAACTATCACATGAGGCCGGTAAAAACAAGGCACACTGGGTTCAGCGTCATCGTCACTACAGCTGTGCGCGCGCGAGAAGTCTACATATCGAGGGGGCTACCGAGCGAGGCACCGAGACACAATGTTTGAGAGAGAAACCAATTGACAGATTATGATCAGATCGAGTTGTCACCCTTCTGCTGTCATTGTTGGGGGGAGGGAGAGAAAGACGTATCAAGAGTGTGCGCGGTAGGCACAGAGGCACAACTAGCGAGTGTGTGTGTGTGTGTTTGAAAGAGGAGTAGATAGATTATTATCAAGATCGATGTGCCACCCTACTCCTTCGGTGCCGGGTAGTGTCTGTGTGTATGTTTGAGAGAGAAGCCATTCGATAGATTAGTATCAAGATCGAGGTGTCACCCTACTCCTTCGGTGTTGGGAAGTGTGGGTGTGTGTGGGGGGGGGGGCAGTGCACTCACATATCTCTACTCTTATAAAAAAACAGAGTTGGTGATGATGGTGTTCCTGCCATCCTGCAATATAGGCCATCCGATTTATATCCGACGGACAGGAAGGAAACTATGGCAATTTTGCAAAAATATACCCACACCCCTCTCCGCATTTGCAAATAAGGCATTCCCTCGTTCATCCTTTTCTCCCACAAGATAAACTTCTCATACAAATGCATCTTGATGTTCCGTGCAACGCATGGGCATCTTGCTAGTAGGGAGAAGGAGTTTGTGTGACACATATCTAGCTATATTAAGGGATAGGTAGATAGCATGTGTGTGAGAGACATTATTATACTTTGAGACATTAGTGGCTGTGGGTGGGCGGAATTAAAGGGGTGGGTGTGTTAGACATAGAGAGCGTGTGTGTTTCTGTGTGAGAGACTTGTAGGACGGGGTAGAAAGATGAATTTAACCCTGACGGAGGGAGAGAAATACACGAAGTGCGCATGTGTGATTCCGATGCCCACAGGGAAATGAGATATGTATGCGTGTGAGAGAGATTGCACAATTCATTCATGTATCACTATCTAGCGATCGTGGACGTGCATCGCTTGAACATAAGTCGATATCTACTTCGTATCGTGGCCAAAGGTACAATATCGATTCAACGCTATAAAGATTGGACACTCACATATCACACTTTTTTCTATTTAAATAAACCTTTTCAGTTGTGCATGCCAAAGTTACAGTGATGTTTCTTCAAACAACCAATGTAGCTACCATGTATATGCACCATTGTTACTCTTGCATTCAAATTCATTAGTCTTGGATGATTTAAGTTTCTATTTTGAAGTAATATATGTAATATTCATATATGAATTCAACGGGTATGCAATTTATGAAATGGAGGCTATGTAATCATATGAGGTAACACTTTTAAGTAGCTGACTACAATATCCATTTCTTTTTGTGCGCCTCTACACTAACACGTCAATGCATTATGTTTAAAGTAAATAACCAATGGCACTAAATTATCTATTTACACGAGAAATACATAGGCTGAGCATTTGGTCCCTTTTTTGTGAACGCGCCACTACACCCGTACGATTGGTCGCGCCCGTGTGAACGTCCAAGTTATCGGCGCATCATCCCGAGTTATTGTCTTTTTTTCTGGCGTGGACTTCACACCAGTTATTAACTGCTGACGTGTGCCCCGTGTACACAGTCTAGCATGACCTTCCCGCTAGCACGGTCCAAAATTAGTTGAAACTGGATACGAACGATCCCGCGGGCGGCAAAATCTCCCGCCTCCTTCTAAAATTTCCGCCACCTTAGTCTTTAGCATGTGAAATCCCCCTTTTGTCCTTGGTGCACGGAGACCAACAGTTACAATACCGCCCTCATCTACATGATAGGTCGGGGCTGCTTTGGTAACTTCCGGTTCCCCCACTACACGGCACCCCCATTTCCTCTCCCCCTCCCGCAAAAACGACTAACTCCACAGCACCGGAGCATCTTACATCACGCCGTCCGTACTTCATCGCCCTTTCTCCCCTCCCCTCTCGAAACCCTAGACTGCTCATCCACCGGCGTACCATAGCCCATTCACTGCCAGCGGCGTCCACCTCACCGGATCTGCTTCTGCGGCCGCATCTACCCCTCCCACCTCCCCTAGAAACAAGTAGACTGCTCATCCACCACTGTACCACAGCCCATTCAGTGCCAGCCTTGTCCACGGCGCCGGATCTGCTTCGCCGGTACTCTCGTCAACCGCCGCGCATCTGCAGCGGCTCATTCATACTCCCCACCGGAGAGGCTTCGTCCACACCCCCCGGAGCCGCCCCACCGACGCCCCCGTCGACGGCCTCTGATCCTCTTCGCCGACACCTTCCTCAACCCTACCGGTGCCACTTCGCCGACACCTTCCTCAACCCTACCGGAGCCGCTTCGCCGACACCATCGTCAACCCTACCGGAGTAGCTTCGCCTATACCATTCTCAACCCTACCGGGGCTGCTTTGCCAACTCACAAGTCCACGGCCTCAGATCCGCTTCCTCGCACCCTCATCCAACCTACCGGAGCAGCTTCTGATGCCCTGTCCACGACCGCAGATCCGCATCGTCGACACCACCCTTAACCCAACCACCGGAGCAGCTTCTGACGCCCCGTCCACGGCCGCAGATCCGCATCGTCGACACCATCCTTAACCCAACCACCGGAGTAGCTTCTGACGCCCCGTCCACGGCCGCAGATCCGCATCGTCGACACCATCCTTAACCCAACCACCGGAGCAGCTTCTGACGCCCCGTCCATGGCCGCAGATCCGCGTCGTCGACACCATCCTTAACCCAAC
Source organism: Aegilops tauschii subsp. strangulata (assembly GCF_002575655.3). Lineage (NCBI taxonomy): Eukaryota > Viridiplantae > Streptophyta > Magnoliopsida > Poales > Poaceae > Aegilops > Aegilops tauschii. Next base: position 179,218,084 of record NC_053041.3, read on the forward strand.
CACCGGAGAAGCTTCGCCTACGCCCTCGTCCACGGCCACAGATCCGCTTCGCCCACACCGTAGTCCACCGTACCGGAGCCGCTCCACAAACACCCTACTCAACGGTTCTAGATCTCCTTACCGGACCCCGACAGCCAGCGCAGCGTCATCACCCTCGACGTTTCTAACCTAATTCCCACCGTCTGGAGAGATGCCAAGCACCCGCCACGGCCTAGGTACTTGTCACCTTTAAACCCGTCCAGCATCACCTGCCCGATGTACTTCAAATATACTAACCGGTCGCTGTTACCTGTTATGCAGCTGGCAAAAACTACAAGGACGATGTTTCTTCTAGATCTAACAGCTTGGCTAACCAAGATCCTGGACTGAGGCATTGCTATGATCTTGTAAGCGCGTCTCTCTCTCTTGTATTGTTCTGTGCCTGCCAGCGTGCTTTGCTAGGATTTTCGACCAGTAATCCCTTTGTGCAGACAATGATTTCTACTACTGGCTGCTAAATTAGATATGTAGATGTCATACATGATACTATCTCGTACCTCCGTTCCTAAATATAAGTCTTTCTAGAGATTCCACTATAGGCTACATACGGAGCAAAATGAGTGAATCTACACTCGAAAATGCATCTATATACATCTGTATGTGGTCCATACTGGAATCTCTACAAAGACATATATTTAGGAACAGGGGCAGTACATTACACAAAATCGTAGGTGGCATGTAGGAATTCCAGTGCACTACATTAGGCTCCCTTAGAGTGCCTGCTAGTCCAGCATACAGAGTCATGGCTAGTTTATGGTACGCACACAATCGTTAATTGGTGGTTTAAATATGCGCAAGGGATATGCAATGTAGTATCATGTATAGATGTCTGAAATTAGCCGTGTCAACTTGCAGATAGGGTTACACAATGAAAAAGTACAAGATGTATGTGGCAATTTCATGGAACATCGCAAAAAAAGGAGAGGCAGCGGTGAGCCTATACAGTGTGCTATGGTACGTCACTCCTCCATTGCAATCATCGTGACATGTTATTTGTATGCCAGTTCTATTAGCCAATTTTCTTAGGGACAGTTATTACGAGTTATCCTAAGAAAATAAGCACATGTGAATATAAGCTCCATGTAATAAGCCAACCAGTTCTTTTCATTGCGTTTTCAGCTTATCTTTGGTATGATCAGTGGAAAGTCTAGATTGCATTATATATTTTTCATTTTGCTGCCCATATGGAAATTAGTTTGACTTGCAAACACCATAAATTGAACCCAGTGCAGTAATTAATATGATAGGAAAACAGACCATCACTATTTGCTCAAAATGCAAATACAAAGATACCATCTACTTGGCACAATCTACTTTGGTCAATGTTTTCCATAGATATGCCATTGCCTAATTTAAACGAAGAACGCATGACCCACATTTTAATGAAGAACAATTATTTATTGAAATTCGATGGTCCAAGTCGCTGGTTATTATCGTATAGCAGCACCACCTGAAAGCATCATATAGCAGCAGCAGCAGCTCATAGCAACTCATCATATAGCAGCAGCAGTCTGCAATTCATCATATACCAGCTGAAGCTCATAGCAATTCATCATATAGCAGCAGCATGAGCAGCTCATAGCAATTCATCATATAGCAGCAGCAGCTCATAGCAATTCATCATATAGCAGCAGCAGGAGCAGCTCATAGCAATTCATCATATAGCAGCAGCAGCTCATAGCAATTCATCATATAGCAGCAGCAGGAGCAGCTTGTAGCAACTCATCATATAGCAGCAGCAGCTCATAGCAATTCATCATATAGCAGCAGCAGCAGCTCATAGCAACTCATCATACAGCAGCAGCAGCTCATAGCAATTCATCATATAGCAGCAGCAGGAGCAGCTCATAGCAATGCATCATATAGCAGCAGCAGAAGCAGCTCATAGAAATTCATCGTATAGTGGATCAGAATGAAAATTTGGCAAAAAATCAGAGGAGATCCTCACCTTGTTGGTGAGCTCATCCTTCAACAGCACCTCAAGGCCATGGCCTGGGAGGAGGGGAGGGGGAATAAGGTGCCTTCTGCTGCAGTGTGGCATCAGCCGTAGTTGTGGAGCGCCCGCCGGAGTAGTGCGTTGGACGAACCACAGTGGAGCAGTTGCTGGAGACCATGAGAATGAGGGGCGGGGCCAGAGGGAGGAGCGGCCAGGGAGATTTGCCCCTACCCGTCGGCCATGTAGCCTAGCTGGACATAGCATAATCGAGGACCAGGCCAGATGGGACCAGTGGCGACGGCTCGCTGGAGGAACCCTAGTGCTGCAGGCAGGGGATCGAGGTAGAGGGAAAGGGGAGAGGATATCCAAGCGGGCAGGGCAATGAATGCTTGCGTGTTTGTTTTTACTTGAGGGTCAGGTGTGACACGGGCGTCAGCAGTTGCATTTTGAGTGTAATATAGGCAGACAACAGAGTCATTTCACTATTCCCCTTCCCTTCAATTTGTAGTGAGGTTCTACCCGAAACACCCCCCTCCAAAGCAAAATTAGTTAAGCCCAAGCCCATAACTCAAAAATGACTTCTTTACATCTTTTATGGCTTATTTTGACAATATGCCTTGAAAAGGCGGAATCGAACTGGCCCTTAACCTGCAATTCAATTGTGCGTGCAATGATGAATCACTCCTGCCTGCTATCTGTACATTTAGGCATCATCATACATGGCATAACCTAATACATGTGCATTCCATTGTAGAATTTGGAATATGCAATGTTTATGTTAGTTCATACATTGCACATGATGTTTAAATGCCCCTTAAATCTGGTCAGTCAAGTGATGGTCTTTAAGCCTCCTTCTTTGCTTCTTTTCTTGATATGTAAGATTTGCTCACACATCTGTTTAATTGCTTGTTTGCATCAGCCAGCCATACTAGGACTGTTTGCTTTGATTACTTGCTGTTCTTGACCTAACACTCTAATAGAGCTTGTCAACGATTTAAACACTAAGGGTTGCTGTAGTGGGGCCTTGTCTAACTCATAGGTGACATAAAGGTTTGGCTGTACACTACAGCAGGCTCTCCAAGAGTACCTGGAGATCCAGTTCGAAGGTATGCCTAGTTTTTACATAGTGCAGACAGCCAGACATAGTAAATGCTCATTTCATTGTGTGCAAGTGCAAGAGATGCGGCATGTTTCATTATGTGGTGTTGTTTTGTTATAATCTCATCCTTTTGTGTTCACAGACTGGAAAGTATGCATATTTATCTTCCAAGGAGACGAGTAACTAGTTTGTGTCACCTTGCAGAGGGGGTGCAATGAAGATAAGATTGAGGATTTCCAAGTACAAGATGTTAGGAAGGAGCCTTGCAAGAGAAGTAGGAGCTGCACTGAGCCTCTTCAACCTGCTAAGGTAAGTCACTGTATGCAACTCAACAGTTCAATTCCTTGTTTGTTTCAGGCATAGTTAATTTTCTCTTTTCAATTGCTTTATTTGTCCTTGGTTAATGAGATCCCCAAATAATCATGCGTGATGTTCGGTACTTGTATCACTATTAGTTGACATAATTAAAGGCCTACCATTTAATTACTCTGCCGAAGTGTGCCTGAAGCTTTGAACTCTATTAACCAACTATTATTGCATGAGGCTCACAATCTAGTTTATACTACGCTAATGATTGCATAGTTTTGCCTGTTGTAGTATGTTTGTATGAAACCATCTGTTGTTCATTATGCTCCCTAAGACTTTAATTGAGGCACAGAATGGACAACTGCTTGCTTACTTATACGCAACGTGCTGTCTAAATTTGCAACTTGTCTGTGTTTTCGATTGGGCCCCAACATCATGCTCCTCTCGTGAGCTAAGAGGGATTTCTGTATGCAGGCTGCATAGACTATCTTTTTTATAATTTTTAAAATATCACCTGCTTATGCTTCATGACGTGTAACATTTTTTTTGAAAGTGACGTGTAACATTATTGTTAGTCCTGTTTTGCCATGTAGTACAAAATAGTGTCTTGTTCGCTTCACTGTTGTAACTATATATTTGCCCTAGTCATGTGTACTTACAGAAACATTTCAGGATGAAGTGACATCAACACAAAGATCTGCGAGCAGTGCGGCATGGCCGTTACTGAATGATTATGGATTGGAATTGGAATGTGCTGATGTTCTCGAGCATCAACTAGAGGTGGCAAGACAGCGTGCACATGATTGTCAATGTATAATCAACAAGTTGAGACTGGACATGCAGGTATTAGATGCAGGAGTCAAAAAAATGAAACAAGACATTAAGGTAACCATGAAGGAATTGGAGATTTTGCACACTGAAATTTGTGCTATCTGAATCCGGCCAATCCTATTTTCTGAAGAGATTATAGTTCAAATGGAGTTAAGTTGACGCGCGTCCATGATGTATGAGCTGTATTTGCCCAGTGTATGTAATTTGCTGTTTGTGTATGCTTTATTATCACCTGTGCCGAACCATAATGCCCAGTGGGTATAATCGGCTGTAATTTCTTTATTGTATAGTGTAGGATTATTCTACCTTTCTATGCCTTGATCTCTTTGTTGTATAGAGTATGCTTTTTAGAGGTGATAGTATTGAGTAGGATAATTCTTTGAATATGCTATATCATTCAAACGGGGGCCAACTCGCCCGACCATGGCCCTTCACGGGCCGTCGGATCCATGGGCCTTCTACGTCTCGTAGGATCCATGGGCCTTCTACGTCTCGTAGGATCCATGGGCCTTGTACGTCTCGTAGGATCCATGGGCCTTCTACGTCTCGTAGGATCCATGGGCCGCCGACTCATTTATGGGTCTTGTACGGGCCTTTAATGGAAATCATACATTTTATGGGCTAACCATAACGGGCCGTTAATAGGCCGTATTTGGTGATGCTATGAGAATGGCCCAACAGACTAACGGTCCACAAACGGGCCGACTGTAACGACAGGCTGAATTTGGCCCACAAGCAGAAAATGACAGTAACGGGCCGTAAGTAACCGAATGCTGCAAATGAGCCCAAGAATAAATGGGCCCTCAGAAGGCCGAAAGTTAACTTGCGCTGGAAACGGCCCAACGGAATAACGGGTCGTTAATGGGTATAAAGTGATACACTGTTCATTACGGGCCAGTTTCACCATGGGCCGTTAATGGGTGTAAAGTAATACACTGTTCATTACGACCAGTTTCAGCACGGGCCGCTAATGGGCCAAGAGTTACAAAGGGCCTCATATGGGCCGAAAGACGTCATGGGCTATACATGGGCCAGAAGTGAAAACGGGCTGGAATCATATTGGATGGCCCAGATGACGCTACTGGGCCTAATTCGAATAGGGCGTAACGGGCCTTGGGTTAGCGGGCTGTAAATGGGCTATATGCGAACAGGCCGTTAACAGGCTTTCCATGGGCCGGCCCGCCAGCTTTTGACCAAGTCAAACGGGCCGGCCTTTTCACAGGAATGGGCCACTGTTGGGCCGTGCCACGTGTCGACGTATCATAGGCGCCTTCGGTCCAGTGAGTGGATGACATCTGTCCCAACGATGAGCCGACACGTGTTTCCTCTAGCCAATGATGATTTTACACGTGGAAAATCCCCATTGGTCGGGGCTGTTAACGGGTTATCGGATCCAAAACCCGACCCGATAGCTTAACGGCGTTCCGTTACGGTGGATGCCTCATGTCGGTCACCCTTGACGAAAGCACTTCTGTGACGCGCGATTTATCGTCATGGAAGTGGACACTTCCGTGATGATAATTTTGGTAATGTCATGGAACACTTCTACGACAACACAGGTATGACTATCTTGATTTTGTCATAAATTTGTCATGGATGTACATGCATGACAAAAAACGCGACCTGCTCTGACAAACACGTATCATCACGGAAGTGTATTTTTTTTTGTAGTGACACTGAGGATTGAGAAGGGCTTGGCCACCCTGACTCAAAACCAGGAGAGCTTGGAGAGGATCATAGAAACCAAATTTTATGATCTTGATCTGAAGGTAACTGAGATTCAAATAGCAGTTGAGCAGCTTCAGGAGGAAGCAGAAGAGAAGAGAGGGAAGGCAACTACAGATGCATTTCAGCGAGTGCCAAGGAGTCAGAGGTCTGCTGCAGTGCCAGTGACAGATTCTAGAGCTACATCATCAGCACCAGCAGCTACAGCTCAGTGCCACCTCCAGCAGCCACTCCACCAGCTCCAACTACATCAACTAATGCCTTCGCCCTTGGAGTTATCTCTACACCACCTCTTGAAGACCAAGCCTGAGAGACGCATAGCACTATGCATATTTGAACTTTTTGGTAACTTGTTGCCAAAGGGGAGAAATATGTATAGATCATAGGCTTCGAGAGAGTGTTTTGCTTCTTTGCCTTTGGTTGAACTTTTTATTGTGTGAGATACTCTATGTCCTTGTGTGAGATACTTATTTGATCATGTGTTTTATCATTTGCTACCTTAATGCTTGTTTGGATGATATTATCTTTTATAGCTCATATATTATCATTCACTTGCTTGTTGATGAGTGCATGCTTTTAATTTCTATCATTTTGAGCGCTCCACCAAGATGTATGTGACATGGAAGAGTAACCCATGACCCTAATCGATTGTGCATTTGCATTCAAAAGCAAATTCTAAATAATGCACAAATTTAGGGGGGGAGCTCTTGCTTATCACATACTTCTCAAAGCGACGATGTTTTTCAATCTTATTATCATTTGTCGAAGCTTTGATCTATATGTTGTCATCAATTACCAAAAAGGGGGAGATTGAAAGTGCAACTATCCCTGGGTGGTTTTGGTAATTACTAACAACATATAGCTCATTGAGCTAATGCTATTTCAAGATAAATATTTCAGGAAAGCTCAATGATTGGCATGGCATGAATTAGAAAGTGGACCCCTCAAAATGCTAAGGACACATGTTGGCTCAAGCTCAAGACTCTACATTTTACTTTTAGTGATCCAAGATCACATTGAGTCCATAGGAAAAGCCAATACTATTAAAAGGGGATGAGGTGTTGCTTAATGAGTTACTTGCTCAAAATTCTTAGTGATATGCTCCAAAACCCTCAACTACTTTCTCATATCCACATATGTCCCAAACCAAAAGTCAAACTCGGCCCCACCGAAATTTCCTATCCGGCACCACCGAGTTCACTTGACATAGCCACTGCCACAAACCCTAGTCACTTCGGTCTCACCGATAGGGATCTCGGTCTCACCGAGATGGGATTGCAACCTCTCTGTTTCCCTTCGTAACGTTTCGATCTAACCGAGATGAGCGATCGGTCCCACCGAGATTGCAATGCAGACTCTCTGTTTCCCCTTCGTAACGTTTCGGTCTAACCGAGATGAGCAAATCGGTCCCATCGAGTTTGCCTGACCAACTCTCTGTTTGCTTATTACCAAAATCGGTCCCGCCGAGTTTGTGTAATCGGTCTCACCGAGATTACGTTATGCCCTAACCCTAATGGAATCGGTCCCACCGAGTTGACATGTCGGTCCCACCGAGTTGACATGTCGGTCCCACTGAAAATCCTAACGTTCACATTTTGAACTAAATCGGTCTGACTGAGTTTTCTGATTTGGTCCCACCGAGTTTGGTGATTTGTGTGTAACGGTTAGATTTTGTGTGGAGGTTATATATACCCCTCCACCCACTCTTCATTCGTGGGGTGAGCCATCAGAACATGCCTACACTTCCAACATACATTTTCTGAGAGAGAACCACCTACACTTGTGTTGAGGTCAAGATATTCCATTCCAACCACATAAATCTTGATCTCTAGCCTTCCCCAAGTTGCTTTCCACTCAAACCCTCTTTCCACCAAATCCAATCCTATGAGAGAGAGCTGAGTGTTGGGATACTATCATTTGAAGCACAAGAGCAAGGAGTTCATCATCAACACACCATCTATTACCTTTTGGAGAGTGGTGTCTCCTAGATTTGCTAGGTGTCACTTGGGAGCCTCTGTCAAGATTGTGAAGTTGAACCAAGGATTTTGTACGGGCAAGGAGATCGCCTACTTCGTGAAGATCTACCCTAGTGAGGCAAGTCCTTCGTGGGCGATGGCCATGGTGGGATAGACAAGGTTGCTTCTTCATGGACCCTTCGTGGGTGGAGCCCTCCGTGGACTCGCGCAACCATTACCCTTCGTGGGTTGAAGTCTCCATCAACGTGGATGTACGATAGCACCACCTATCGGAACCACGGATAAAAAATATCCGTGTCTACACTGCGTTTGCTCCCTCCAAACTCCTCCCTTTACCTTCATATGCAATTGTTTTACATTCCGCTGCTATACTCTTAGAATTGCATGTGTAGGTTGATTACTTGACTTGTGCTAAGTTGCTAAAATCTGCCAAGACTTCAAATTGGGAAAAGGCTAGATTTTTATATGGTCAAGTAGTCTAATCACCCCCCCTTCTAGACATACTTTCGATCCTACAACTACACGCATTTTTTTGTGCATTGCCACTTCACTCTGCAGGTTTGGATGCGTTATAAATCATGGACATGGGCTGATTTCCAAGTGTCATATGATTGTTTCAGCACTATGGAGGATTGATGGCTATAGGCTCGGGCGGCGATCCCAAAGCTGATGAGGCGGTACTTTGACACGATCATTATCTTGTTCCACTGGAGAGTCTGGAAGGAGAGAAACGTGATGATATTTGACAATGTGGCCAGCTCTGCCGACAGGGTGTTGGACCCGATCAAAGAAGACATCGGCATGTGGAGGGCCGAGGGGTGTATTTGCGAGCTGCCTGTTTCAGGACTAGTTTCTGCCTTGGGGTTTTAGTTGTAGTTCCCTAGACTATTTCCTTGTTGTACTCTTTCTCCCAATCAAATAAGGTTCGGCCAACGGCCCTCCAAGTATAGTTTGGATGTCGCTGATAAACCTGGAGGGAGGTAAACGTGAGACCGTGGCTTTGTTTTACCAGTTTTCAGAAATAAAAATGAGACCGATGCTCCTTAAGTAAAAAACCATTATGTATTTTCTGGCATACTTTGGGCATTGGGTTGGGCCCAGGCTAGACTTTGCGATGACCAATATGAAAGTGCCAAGCCCGGACCCAAACCTGAGGCCCGGAAAACATTCCATGCGTTCATGTCTGTAACAAAATTTTGTCTAGGAGTGTGCAGTATCTAGGAGTACATAGGCTTTGTCCTCGGAAGCAATACTGGACCAATTGAGTGCCAACAGGGAAGATTGCCCGAAGAAGTGGATTTTTGCAATGAAAAAAGCTCTAGCTACAGATGAGTTTGCGAGATTCGTAGTGTCGCTATGGGCGATATGGGGTGCACGCAGGAAAGCAATCTATGAGGATATCCACAAGAGCCCTTATACTATTCACAGCTTTATCAACATGTTCCTCATAGAGATTGATATGATGGCAAAACCCACCAGCGGCGAGGATCCTACAGGAAGGTTTCCCACTACAACTCAGCCAGCGAGATGGGTAGCACCGCCGGCAAGCTATGCAAAACTTAATGTAGATGCAGCAACATGGCGCGGAGGCCGTTATGGCGCGGTTGGAGCAGTATGCAGGGATCATTCAGGTCTCTTCTTGGGCGCTTCTGCTGTCGTGTTCAGAACAGGAGACCCAACTACTTTGGAGGCTTTGGCAATCAGGGAAGGGCTAGCTCTATGCATGGATTTGAATCTGAATCGAATCCAGGGGGCTTCTGACTACAAGGGAGTTGTGCAAGAAGTTAACTCGGGGAGCGGATCATCGTATGGCGCAATTATCCAAGAAATCAACCAACAAACTACAGCTTTTATTTCATGTAATTTAGTCTATGAGTCTAGGAGATCTAATGTAGATGCTCACAACTTAGCGAGACGCGCACTTTCTTTGCCTGCTGGGCGCCATGTTTGGTTAGGCCAACCGGATGGGATTCCTTTCGTCCATGTAAACGGTGCGACGGTTTAATAAAAAAACCCGTGAGGTTGCCTAAAAAAAAAATTTGTCTAAAAAAATGTCTGGAACTAATCTGGATCCAAGCTCCCAGTCATTCCATGCCTAGTTCGTTCAAGTCTGAGAGCACGCTTGTAGTTTCTTCCTTGTGTGGGGTCAATCATTTTTCTGTGGTGGGTTTAGCTTTCAGAAGACAATCAATCAAGAAAAGAAACGACGAGCCAGCGAGCAATGGGCAGCAAAGGGAGCTCGCAAAAATCCCGGACGCTGTCTGTCACGCGAGCTTTTTACCCCACCCGTAAAAGTAAAAACGAACCAGGGTGAGGGGCCACCCTCGTCTCATTCTCTCCCCATTGTTTATCATTCCGGTTCCCTATAGCGCACAGAGGCAGGGGGCCTCAGGTCAGGTTGCAGTCACGTCTGCTCCCCCAGTCCCACACCTCCACCCCTTTTGTGCTTTCCGCCCGCTCGCTGCCACAGCGCAAGCATCTTCTTTTGTGTCATCTGTCTCTCTCTCTCTCACACCACATGGGCCCTCACCCAGGCGGTGGCCCCTCCCCCTGCCACTTTGGCTTTGGCGGTGTGGGGTGGCCAAGCCAAGGCCGCAGCCTCCGTGCTTTTCTCGGCCTCTCACGCCTGCTCCGTGTTTGAGCATACGTTACACTCCACGCAGCCAGCCCAGCACCCCGGCAGCAGCCGCACACAGCCTATTCCCCCCTGAACCACCACCCCGCCTTCCCTTGTCACGCCCCTGGCAGGCTTGCCCTGCCCCTGCCTCCCTCCCTTCCTCGGCAATGGAGGCGCCTCCTTCCCCGCGGCGGCTGGTGGCGGTGGTGCTGGCGGCGGTGGCGCTGCTCGTCTCCTCCCCTTGCAGCGCGCTCCTCTCCGCCAAGGGCGTCAACATTGAAGGTTCGTGTCTCCCTCTTCTGTCCAGGAATCGTTCTAGGGGGTGTACTGCTTCTTCTTCTCCGCCCGCCCCTTTCTCTACTCTGTTATTCCCACCGAATCCATGGCTCCGCCTGCCTCTGATGTTGTTTCTTCAGTCGAACCGAGAGCACTCTCTGCGACGATGGCCGTCCGTCTCTGCTCTGTCTGTTTCTTGGATTATTATTATTATCGGTTTTGCGCAAATTTCTGAAACATCTGCCTGCCTGCAGTGCAAGCGCTGATTGGGATCAAGAACCAGCTCAAGGACCCCCACGGCGTGCTCAAGAACTGGGACCAGTACTCCGTCGACCCCTGCAGCTTCACCATGATCACCTGCTCGTCCGACAACTTCGTCACCGGCCTGTAAGCGAATCACCCAATCATATTCCTTGCATGTTTTTACTTTTCGATGACACGCCCTTCTTCTTTCAATCATCCACAGGGAGGCTCCAAGCCAGAATCTCTCCGGCCTGCTCGCCCCAAGCATAGGAAACCTGACCAGCCTTGAGACTATGTGAGTGTGCTCTTCTCACTGACACTTATCTGTTCAGAGTTCCATTTTCCATTTGTGATGGAGATATCTTACCGTTCTCTTGGCTGCAGTCTTCTGCAGAACAACATCATAACCGGGCCAATCCCAGCCGAGATTGGCAACCTGGCAAGTCTCAAGACACTTGACCTCTCTGGCAACAATTTCTATGGTGAAATCCCACCGTCCGTGGGCCACCTTGAAAGCCTCCAGTACCTGTGAGCTCTACTGTACAAACCTCTTAATGCACTTCTTGTGCATATGTGTGTGCGTTGCATAATTGTTGTTCCTTGGGATGTTAACCCGAGGTCTGTTGTAATCTGACCAGGAGGCTCAACAACAATACACTGTCTGGTCCATTCCCTACAGCATCGACTAATCTGTCGCACCTTGTTTTCCTGTGAGTAATTTCCCTGCTGTCACGTGGTCTTTCTTACCCATGAATTATTAGTTTGGGATGTTCTCACTGTGCACTTGTGTCCTGCAGAGATTTGTCATACAATAACCTAAGTGGCCCGATACCGGGATCTTTGGCAAGAACATACAAGTAAGGCTGCAACTCAGATTGTGTTCATCCTTGTTTGAATAAGCTTAATTTTTGTCATGGAAATATGAACCTGTATCAAGTTTAAGCTGTAAGCTTTGTTCTGTTATTGGTTCTCTTGCAGCATAGTTGGAAATCCTCTCATATGCGCTGCAAATACGGAGAAAGATTGTTACGGGACTGCGCCGATGCCAATGACCTACAACCTTTCACAAGGCACTCCGCCGATGAAAGCTAAAAGCCACAAATTCGCAGTTGCATTTGGTGCTGTAACTGGTTGCATGAGCTTCCTCTTTCTTGCTGCCGGATTCTTGTTCTGGTGGAGACAGCGTCGGAACCGGCAGATACTTTTCGATGACGAAGGTAAGTGAAACTTCAAGAATTCCATGCAGTACTTTGTGCATCGATTTGGAACCTGATAATTGATGAAGCACTGCTACTGATGCAGATCAACACATGGATAACGTTAGCCTTGGAAATGTGAGGAGGTTCCAGTTCAGGGAGCTGCAGGTTGCAACAGAAAAATTCAGCAGCAAGAACATACTCGGAAAAGGCGGCTTCGGACACGTTTACAGGGGCCAGCTTCCCGATGGGACTCTTGTGGCTGTCAAACGACTCAAGGACGGTAATGCTGCGGGTGGTGAGTCACAGTTCAAGACTGAAGTTGAAATGATCAGCTTGGCAGTGCACCGGAACCTCCTTAGGATTCTGGGGTTCTGTATGACTGCCACAGAGAGGTTACTAGTTTATCCATACATGTCAAATGGAAGCGTCGCTTCGCGCCTGAAAGGTCAGCACCTCAAAATCCCAGCAAGATTATCTGCCTTTCCTTGACATCCCTTGCTTAACTAGGCTAGATAGAACTAGCTCATTTTGGCGTAGCCAAGAAAAGCAAATTGCTTTGTTGGGTGTGTGGCAGTTGGAGGCTGCAGCAATGTTGTCTTACCTTGCCTGAGTGGGAGTTTTTACTTTGGCTAGCCTCCTCCCCGTTTTGGTTGTGGTTATTAGTGATCTAGCCAAGCAAAGTAAACCTTTGTCATGTTACCAAGTGACCCGCCTTGCCTAACAAGGCTAGGAGAATCTTAGCCTGAGAACCAAACGTAAGTAGGAGAACTGTTTGCCCAATTATAGACCCACTTGTTGTGCAGCATATGTTCGTTCTAGAATTTTCAGATGTCATGCCTGAAAAGAACGATGCAGAATTGAAAGTTGCAATCCGACAAGCCGAACGTGAAAAAGACATAGAATGGGATTCTTCCCTTCATTTATTTTTGTTTCTTTGCACAAAGATTTATCACAGAGCATATGATTCCTATCAAAGGAAATCTCCCCTTTATACCGGTCTAATTATTCCAGGAAAGCCACCTTTGGACTGGATCACTAGGAAGAGGATAGCCCTTGGAGCAGCAAGAGGTCTACTTTACCTTCATGAGCAGTGTGACCCAAAGATCATCCACAGAGACGTCAAGGCAGCCAACGTGTTGCTGGATGATTGCTGTGAGGCCATCGTCGGTGATTTCGGACTTGCAAAGCTCCTTGATCACCAGGATTCACACGTCACCACTGCAGTGCGGGGCACCGTTGGGCATATCGCGCCTGAGTACCTCTCCACTGGGCAGTCATCCGAGAAAACAGACGTCTTCGGGTTTGGCATCCTGCTGCTGGAGCTGATCACCGGCCAGACAGCGCTGGAGTTCGGAAAGGCATCAAATCAGAAGGGAGCCATGCTGGACTGGGTAATGAAGCCTCTGCAATTTACTTGACTAAACTGCTGCAAAAAATACTTGAGAAAAACTAATAAAGTTCATGAAACAACCTGAAATGAAAAGCACTTTTGTCGAAACTGTTCATAACTGCAAACGCCCTGACATCGATGATGCTTAAGTTAGCTCATGACAGCATTGCTTGATGATCAGGTGAAGAAGATGCACCAGGAGAAGAAACTTGATGTGCTGGTTGACAAGGGCCTGCGGAGCAGCTACGACCGGATCGAGCTCGAGGAGATGGTGCAGGTGGCGCTCCTTTGCACACAGTACCTCCCAGGCCACCGGCCGAGGATGTCGGAGGTGGTTCGCATGCTGGAAGGCGACGGGCTCGCCGAACGGTGGCAAGCGTCGCAGCGAGCCGACTCACACAAGTTCACAGTGCCTGAGTTCACCTTCAGCCGCTGCTACTCTGACCTGACCGATGACTCATCGTTGCTGGTGCAGGCCGTCGAGCTCTCTGGGCCAAGATGACATGATCACCAAGCGCCCACAGACTGAGAACACCAAGCAGCAGTCCTTGTACAGCATGATAATCCTATGTAGATTTGGAAATAATCCAATACTGAGGTAAAGTATAAATAGTGATGTATGTATCTTAGATGAAGTGTACACAGGAGAGTGCCCCAACTCCCTGGAATGGTATTGAACTATTAATATTACAGATTTCTAGCTGAAACAATAAGACTAGTTGTAACTTGTAACAAGGGGCTTCTCTTGAAGTTGTAAAGTTTTGATTTGCCCAGTTTGTATTTTCTCTTTGGCAGTCTTTTTTTTGTGTGTGCTTTTCTTGCTGCATTTTCAGATTGAAACAGGTGCTAAAATCTGATCAGAATCCATTGCTGATGTGTACATAATAATATCAGGTTGCGCAAAACCCTCAAAATACATGATGTGTACATTCTCCATTACTCCATACAGCCAAAATATTTCAATGTAGCCCGACGACGATAATACCTATACCAGTAGAGTATATGCTATGAAAAACGTTCTTATTTGCAGACAATCATCAACCATCAAAGGAGAAGACGCAAACAAAGGTTCCTTCAGCTTATGTGTTCACGAATCTGCAGGTCTTCCTGACCTCGCCACCTGCAGGGTTGGTGATATTGCCCATCTTAACCATGGAGTCCGAGAACTGCTTGAAGAACAGCTCCGGGTCAGCCCAGTACTTGTTGACCGTGTCGGCCGTCGAGTACCCGGCGATGCTGGACCACATCTCCTGGTCGGAGTTGAGGAGGCCCTCACCCTTGATGAGCGTCTCGAAATAGGCGTTGTCGAAGGTCGCGGAAGTGTGGCTGTCCATGGCGCTGATGTTGTCGTCGCCACCATCCAAGGGGCAGATCTCCTTAAGCTTGCTGAGGTAGGTCGCAGACGCAGGGTTGTACTTGGATGTCATCTCGAAGTCGCCGTATATCCTGTCCCGGAAGTTCGCGCACCGCGCGAATCCAATCGTGTGGGATCCTTCAGTGCAAATGTCGTATGTTTAGTAAGGCACTGTTCAGCTTAAGAAGATAACAAGGGTGCGCCCCCTCACACATATCAGAATTCAGAAGGTTCAGGTTACAAAGTTGCATCTCCATATTGGTATTTTTGGAAGATGTAAACGAGTATCTCCTACTTTAAAATTACCAAATTGTTCTTGGATTTTACATGCTTACAGCGCCTGATTGTTTGGTTCTGTTAATATGAGCTGAACTGGTGATTTTTTGAAATATAAACTGCAGCTGTCAAAAGAGAAGATCATACCAACAAGGGCCACCATGTCAGTGGCATCAAGGCCCTTCTCCCAGAACTTGGAAATGAGGGTGACGAGGCCCTGCTCGGCGGTGGGGATGTCCTTGTTTGCTAGGTCAAGACTTGCCTCCTTGGAGTCCAATCTTCCTACCGGAACATCCCAGTAAGGCCCACCAACCTGAAATATATTTTCCCCTTGTTGTCAGATAGATATGGAGTTCGTAGTGTTTCGTTTTCAAGAAATGCATCTGTCATGTTCTTTGTTTGCATACTACTCCCTCCGTTCCTAAATATAAGTCTTTGTAGAGATTCCACTAGGTGGACTACATACGGAGCAAAATGAATGAATCTACACTTAAAATGCATCTATATACATCCGTATGTGTTCATAGTGGAAGCTCTACAAAGACTTATATTTAGGAACGGAGGGAGTATGGCACAGCAGGTTATATCAGGTAGCAGCAGGTTATAATGAAATAGATGTTTGGATTTCTAATGGTATATGACTTATTCCTCAGAAGGCAAGCCTGACATGAAAGTGATGCAAGCAAAAGTAACTAAGACACTGCACGAGAATCAATACTCTGAACATAGGTTTGGTTTTATTTACCAAGACAACTGCGTCCCTGGCTGCGATGGCAAGTAAGTCAGCACAGGAAACTGTTCCAGGACACTCAGCCTCCAGCTTTGCCTTGATTTTGTCAACCACCTCAAATCCCTTCAAGGAGTTCACATTCTGGTCTGCCTGCTTTTCTCCGATCATGGTTGCCGTGTCGTCAAGCAGCACCGATCCATCACAGCCCTGCAGCAAACAAATTTTCAGATGTTCAGAGCAAACTCAATACTACTGCTCCACAGTATAAGCATGCAGGTTAGTGTGTGCAGCCAAAAGAGTGTGCGGGTAGACAACCTGCACGAAACAGTCGTGGAAATGGAGGCGAAGCATCAAAGCGGCATTGCGTGGTTCGTCGCGCACCGCGCACTCCATCTCGGCCCGGACCACATGCTCCGCATTCGGGCATGTCTTGGAGTAGTGCTCCAGGCTCAGGTTCGAAGGGTCCTGTGCCATCAGCAATGGCAAGGCCAGGAGAAAACAGGCCACGGAGAGAGCAGACGCCCTGAAGCACAACGCAGCTGTAGCCATCCTGAAACTAGTTTTAGCTGTTCCTGTGCTTGGATGGTTCGGGTTCAGATGTTTTTGTGGCAAGTTCCTCGTTTTGCATGGGTTTTATAGCAAAGTAAGACAGGCCTACGTGGCGTATGAAGAGAAACTGGTCAAGAGGGAGATGAGCTAACTCTCTTGTGGTTGGTGGAGTAAGCAAGCAGAAAGTATCTCTAGTTCTGTGCTGTAGCACACTAATGGGTCAAAGGCTCTCTCTCTCTCTCTCTCTCTCTCTCTCTCTCTCTGTAGCGGTGTTTGGTGGCTTTGGGTTCACCAATATTGGAAAATCACAAGAGCTGCTCAGGTGCATATATAAAACTATAATATGACATGCCTGCTGTTCCCTTGTTTTAATCATTTGGATGCTTCCACTGCTATGTTAGGTAAAAGGAACTCAGATCAACAGGTGTTGAATGCCAACTAACAAAATATGCTAGTATTTAATTATTCATATTTGACTTAAGTTGCTGAAAAACCTCAAGTTCCATTGTTAGATCACCTTCCCATGAACACAAGCAGTTGATTTGGAACGTGTTAACTCAGATGTATCCATCACACAGCTGGAAGCAACAGGGACATTTCGTCCTTTCGAACAGATAGAAACCAATTATTCTGGGAAGATATCTATCTATACCAGTGAGGAAAACAAAAACGGGGGCAGCAGCACGCGAAAAGCGATGCGCGGGGACCAGAGGAGAGACTTAAAATAGTACGGTCCTGTGCACTACAATTTGGAATATCTGAGGGACATGAGGATCTTACAAATCCAGACAGCTACAGTACAACAAGTGTCTTGCCAAAGCCAATGAAAGGAAAATACCTGTGTAGCTTTTGCCTCTGAATGCTTCTTAACCCCCTGTCTGCTTAATGCCTAAACCAGCCTTTAACAGTCTGTTCTGCAGGTAAACCGTAACTCCTACCTTTAACTGATCGGCAGAGTTCCTGCTTTTTTTCTTCACAAAACTTGGAAGGAAGCCAAAAAATTGGTGTGTCTGACCGAGTCCTAAACCAATGAGATTTTCTTTATACTTTAGCATTTTTCTCTCGAACATGCCTGGGAGCAGGTCATTTTCATAAGAAGAAAGCACGAGGGACCAAATTTTGGCGAGGCCAGGAAAAGAAAAGAAAGCACGAAGGCATAAGACGGTATACAACCAGGTGTGGAGACAACCCATTCTTCGGAACGTGAAGGCATGGGACTCGCCTTGCCCAGCCTCTAGCCAAGAATGACGAAGAAGCGACGCACAGGGCCTCGAAGGCTTCTTCACGACAGCTGCTGGACACCTCTCTAACACGACCATGACACAAGAGCTGCCCCAGTCAAAGTACCCCCAACATTGCTTTAGTTGTCACCATCTTCTAAATATCTTGTGTCATGGAGCCCATTCTTCAGTTGTTTTGGCAACTCATGAGTCACCACCTACATGAAACTTCTGTATATATACGCACTCATGAAACAGAATAAATATGGATATGAGCAGAAAAATATCTATCTTTATGCTTTTAGCTGCACATACCTGATCGAACTACTGGTGGGAATGAGATTCTTTTCCCCAACATTATCGTCTTATTGTTTTGAATCATACATACCAAGGGGTAATTTGTTTAACGTGGTGCAAGGTTATCTAACCAAGTAACATAAGCTCCTTCAAACCAGTAGCCATGTTGCAGACTTACATGCAAATTTATCTTTTGTTCCAAAATCTTGTGTGAAGACTTGTTCAATCATTGAAAGTATCTAATTCACAGAAGAATTTATCTGATGCAACTTCATGCGCAGTTCGTCGACTATATGTGATACACCTCTATCCATAAAAATAAAGGAAAATACACAAATGAAGTATGTACATAAAGAATATATCTTGTTTAATCTCTAAATTTTGACACACTACTTAACTCAACCAACAAACAAGCAAACTTATTCGCAAAAAAAAAAAAACTCAATACATCAATCCAGAAAGTATCTCCTTTTTTACACTATAAAGAAGGTATCTATGGCTGTCTTGCGCTGAGCACTAGCAGTACTCAAATAACCAAGCTACTCTTTCAAATACTATATAAGAACTCGTGAAAATAAGAACATTAATGTGTGTTCTTTTCTACAAAGCATAGTAACAAATGCATAGTAATTCATGGTCTGACAGGGCTAGTACCAAAGGCATAACTCAGAAAGGTTAGAGACTAGACCACAGATGGATTTGCCTTGAAAAGAAAAACAACAGATTCTAAATAGAACGCGTGAGAAGCAATGGGAATTTCTTGCTGGTTAGCAAATCCTCATAGCTGATAAGCAAGACGCACCGTCAAATTGACTTCTCCACTACACATCATATTAGATATTTTCAGATGAATAGGACGGCAAAGAAACTATCTAGTGACATGGCGGGTGCTTTTGAGCTTTTCTCAATATCTCAACTTGCTACCTCACACTTGAGGTTCCAAAAGGCGGAACGGCTAAGGGAGAGCGCCAATGAATGGCAGGAAACCTCATGCTTTGGAATCTAACAGAAGACAGCTCCCCTTTCTCTTTTGCTAAAGGGTGCAACTGCTCATAAAGAGAGATGCAGCATCTTCCCTCTGTCTCCTTTATACCATAATGGCTTCTAGTTCCCTCTAGTTTCTACCTTTAGGTTTAGTCCAATCCAGGCAAAGACAATTTCATCATCCAGGGCCAATCAATCGTGTGATATATATGAGAGTTCTCTTGATCGATGGAATGCACCTCCGGGTTTGCATCAGCGGCTATTCAAATTAGCTGGCATCTGAGTACAAATGTAAAAAGTGAACACACGGATCATCCTGACAAAAAATGGGAAAGTAATTGTAAAAGATTTAAGTCTTCTACTTGCAAACATGCAAATTTCTTTCACCAGATAGATTTGATATCAAGCTCAAGCAGATTTAGCTGAGCAACACTAGAGCTAACTCGCAGGCATGCCGAGGTGCATTAAATGTTTATCTGAAAACGACTCTGCATCGGAAGACCGGCATTGGCACAGGATAGTGAAGCAGCAACATCCAAAGCTAACCACAAACCAGGCACACTATAATCCTCGCCCCCAAGAATGACGCCAAGTGTCACCCCACTGACACCCTACTATTAGTATACTCTGGACTGGACGTCCTACATTCCTGACATTCCTCCATACTCACATAGGCAGTGCATGAACACATACGAAAGAGCCATGAGAGGTAGAGGAGCAGAAGAAGACATATACACAGAATATGTAGGGAAACAGTAGCTACTACCTTCGCTAATACCCCTTGCATGGTCTTTGTGGTGCAAGTCACAAGGCCACCTTGTTCATGAATTGTGTTTCCAACGGCACCGTTTATGAGGAGGCGGTTGGACGAGAAGGGAGCTGGGCCAGGCTGTGCGACGGATGTTGCACGGTGCCAAGCGTGGTGTACTGCCGCGCCGACTCCGCGTACCTCTGTGCATCTTGTGATGCGCAGATCCACGCTGCAAACCGTGTGGCCTCGCGCCATGAGCGTGTGCTCCTCTCCGAGGCCTACAAGCATGCACCAGTGGTGCTGGAATGTCATGCAGATGCTGCAGCGTTGTGCGCCGCCTATGAAGCACAGGTACACTACGCAAACCTGCTTGCCACGATGCACCAGCGCGTGCCCGTGGTGTCACACCCGGTCGCAGCCATTCCAGCTGCTTCTTTATTTGCCGAGGCAGCAGCCACCGCTCCTGTCCTCGGCAGCAAGGAAGAGGACGCCTCTTGGCTGCTGCTCAGCAAAGATTCTGATAACCATAATCACAGTGGCAACCACAGCAGCAGCAGCAGCAGTAGCAGATACTTTGGTGAAGTGGATCAGTACTTTGACCTTGTCGGGTACAATTCTTACTATGATAGCCACATGAACAACCAAGAGCAGTATGTGATGCAAGAACAACAACATCTGCAGCAGATGCAAAAGGAGTACGCGGAGCAGCAGATGCAAAAGGAGTACGTGGAGAAGGAAGGGAGTGAGTGCATAGTACCTTCGCAGTCTGCAATTGTGAGCAGGCCACATCAGAGTGGTTATGCACCACTTGTAAGGGCAGAGCAGGCTGCCTCCGTGACTGCTGGGGTTAGTGCTTACACAGATTCCGTCAACAACAGCGTGAGTTCTTCTATTACTTATTTATTATGGCATTACAACTTACATATCATGCTATAATTTCCTCAAACTAGAGTTCATGCATACTTCAGGTGGAAGACCATATGAAATAAAATGATAAGATCAGCCAGAGTACTTTTTTTTTGGTGCAAGTGAAAGTGTGAAACGTCAGTATTTAGTGTTTCCTCACTTTTTTGGTTCTTTCTTCAACTTTTTCTACTTCTAGGTAGAGAACTTCAGCTGATTATTTCCAAAATGGAACTGCTGACATAGCCACTTCAAAGAAAAGTACACAGCCCATGCCTACGCAGATTAATGGATTAGTTTGTCTCCTTTTACACATAGAACACCCAACTCAGCTCAGTAATTAAAAAGTCAATCCATATGTAAACTCTGAAATTCTCTGCCAACTAGAGAAGTACACAATTCATCTCTAGGAAAGTACACTAATTAAAATGGAACTGCTGTCATAGACACTCCAAAGAAAGTCTAGGCATATAATTGATTATTAGTCCGTGTACTTTCTAAACATAGAATATTCAAGTTTTCTCAGTAACTAAAAGGTCACTCGACTCACTCCATACACACACTCTCAAATTCTCTGTCAACTAGAAACTACGCTCTCTGTTTACCAACTTTTCTATACACACCAATGACTACATGAAAGAATATGATATATCATTAGATATTTCATAACATGTCTAGTGTAGGTTTTATCCCTAAGCAGCGTTTACATAGTTTTATTGTGTAAACAGGGAAAAAGTAATACAAGGTTATGTACGTTGGACTAAATTAAACTCATCTACATATCAATGAAGGATCTCAACTGCAATATCAATATGATTGCACATTTTAAGTGACCATTTTTTGATTCCATCTCAGATATCTTTCTCAATGGAGGCGGGTATAGTACCGGACAATACGGTCCAGTCCAGCATCCTGAGACCAGCTGGAGCCATCGGTCACTTCTCAAGTCCTTCACTTCAGACACCACTTCACTTCAGCTCCAAGGAGAGAGAGGCCAGGGTCCTCAGGTACAAGGAGAAGAAGAAGAGCAGAAAGTTTGAGAAGACCACACGTTATGCAACAAGGAAGGCGTATGCCGAAGCACGGCCAAGGATCAAGGGGCGCTTCGCCAAAAGATCAGATGCAGACATGGAAGTGGACCAGACGTTCTCAACTGCAGCCCTATCTGACAGTAGCTACAGTACAGTCCCATGGTTCTGATGAGGCATCGTATTAGCATATGGACTTACCAGAGTGATAAGGTACAGTACGAGTATTTCAAGCAGATCGATGCTCTGAATAATGGTTGGATATGTGCAACTTAATCATAAGGTACCTTAAAATCTACATTTTGGTTTATAGTTTCAGATAGCACGTATGTGATGTTAGATACTTGCTCAGTCACTTCAGTTACAAGTGAACAAAGAGCGGTATTTAACTATTTAAAGATGTAATGTAACGGCACATAGATAACTATGGGGCGTGTTGGATTTTTTTTTTTTCCTTTTGACAAGAAGCAGCTACCAGCTGATTTCATTGATGAAGGGGCGGTAATGTTACAAAGCAAATTTAGAGCAAGAAAAAAGGACAATGCTGAAAAGGGTGCGGGGATCCGAAGACACGGCCGGACACCAAAGAACAAGAAGCCTAGCTAATCACGGTGGCTTGAATAGGTCTTCCAGCTAAGAATGAATGGAACCGTAACTCACTCAACTCAAGGCTTGTTTTTGCTAACCCCAATCAGCCGAACGAGGTCCTCACCTTGTTTCTGCTAACTAGCTTAGATTAAATGGAATCAAAGCTTGTTTCCTTATCAGATGGCATATGAAAGATCATGGTTGAGTGTGTCCAGGTATTTAGTTGATTAATAACTATGATCATCCAATCTGATTGGAGTTTCACCGTGGGGGAAGTGATGGCATCCTCACCACTTTTGCTCATCTGCTAGTGTGCTTGTAGTCCCCAAAATCCTTCTAAAACAAGAGTTTTAGGGGGTAGGAGAACTGTCCGATAGAGATACACCATTTTTCTTGCGTCCGCAATGCGCACAAAAGCCTACTTGATATTTCCAGAATGAAATGCACAATGCAAATAAACCGAAAGGCCCTCTCTCTTTCTCAGATAGTTCTACAGTCCCCAAGCCGAGCTCAAGGAAGGGGAGAGAAAACTAGAGTTTGGTTCCAACGCATTGGGCAAAGCCAACCCATCCAGGAATCTCTTGGGCAAACCACCAACAAGTTGGTTTCACTCGTTCCCCGTGCAATCTGTTTTTCTAGTGAACTGTAACAAGTTCAACAGATGCATCCTTTTCCATCTAACAAAATAATTCAAAGAACAGTACTGCAATTGTGGCCACATTAGCTATGAATATATTCTGATAAAGGCGGTAGGGGGCAAACCTTCATCGATATTGTACAGATGGCTCTGAATCTCCGTAAATCATCCTGTTCCTTTCGACCTTCAAAATCTACACAAAGAGGAGCATTGGTTGGTAAGCAACAGGCAACGCTCTGTGAATGGAAGCAAGAAATAGAGCCCCCCGCCTTGCCAGGGCATGTGGTCGTGGAAACCTAGAAACGAAGGAGGTCAGTTGTATGGAACTTCGTCCCTCGTTTCATGAACACGCAATCAGTGCAATGTAAGGCGCGCGCCGGCGGTGAGTACCTCCTAACTTCCTCTGCACGGACGTAGCGGTCGAGGACTCGAGGGGGAACGAACTGGCGGGAGACGTGCGGCGGCGGTCGCAACCCAAGTTGCCGCCGCGGCGCCGCCGCCCGCCGGCGCGGCCTATGCCTGTCCATTCAGTTCTTCCAGAGCGTTGGGATTGGGCCGCACGCCGCCGCCACGGCGCAGTGGGCCCCTCTGTGAGGGAAAACGGGAGGCAGGCCACGGCGGCCGCCATCCTCTACCTGGGCCGACCAAAGATTTTTCCCCCGTTTCTTTTCCTTTTATTCTCTTCTAACTCTTTTATTTAAAATAACTAGTATAAACTACTTCCTCCGTTCCTAAATATAAGTCTTTCTAGAGATTCCACTATAGACTACATACGGAGCAAAATAAGTGAACCTATACTCTAAAAAATGTCTATATACATCCGAATGTAGTCTTTATAGTGAAACCTCTAAAAGGACTTATATTTAGGAGTGGAGGGAGTAGATAATACCTCGCGCGTTGCTGCAGGAATCGGTTACAATATATTTAAATTAGATTTTTTGACATACTCAATTAGATTTCATTGGGTGTAATATAATATTTAAATTAATAACATGTGAATCAAAATTTAAAATACATATGGCTTATTATATTTGATTGTGTATAATTGCAAAATATTTATTGAATATAAGTAGAATAATAGAAAGAAAAATGTTCCACATGCATATTTGCATGTGGTGGTGGGTTTCTCCCAATGCATGATTGAATGTTGAGGTCGGCCTTATCCCATCTATAGTTATATGGTGATGTGCTTGCATGTTGAAATAAGTAAGATAATGGTGATGAACTTTTTAGGTATATGAGATATGTACGTGCAACACACGTTGATATTAGACATATATTAATTACACGTACATATTAGGTAGGATATTATTTAAGTAATAATTATGTGATTAGCATTGATGATGATATTTGATATGTAATTAATTGTACACTAAATATGTTGAGCGCTGATCACTGAAGCAATTTAGGTCGTTGGATTGACCTGGTTTAATAATCGAGGTCACTTAGATCTGCCTCTTTTGTTTTTTTAGGTTGACTTAGTTTGATGGTAGAGTGAATATTTTGCACCCTAGTCTTTATGTTGATCCGTTTTCCTAATGGCTTGGTGGATTTAGGGAATCTATTAGAGTTTGCTCTAAATACTGCAACCGACATTCTAATTGCAGTGTGAAATCTATCTATTATTAGTCATTACATTTTTCAACCCGGAGATGATACAAGTACAACACATACAATTGGCTTCATTACAAATTGAACTAGACGATGTCCCGCGCGTTGCTACGGGAATCTTGTTAAAAATATGTATGGATAAGGGTAGAAGACTATAATTAATGCAAAAAAAACAACATAGAAGTGTCTTGCATGACTTAATTCCCTGGAAAAAAATTCATGCATGAGGTGGTATGCTTTGCATGAAGAGATCAATGGAAAAGTAACTTATGACTACATGCATGACTTGATGATATGGCATTGTTGCATGTAAAGGAAAATTATATAGTGGATTGTAGCTATTTAAGAATAGATGATATGCGTGCACAAGACAAGTACAACACATATTAAGGTAAGCCAAAACCTTTTTCTTCACGAATAGTATAAAATAAACTTTTTCCTGACATATATGTGGTGTGCTGCATCTGCTGATAAAGGTAATTAAGGTTTATACGCGTTCTTAATTACAAATAGTTATTTGCACCTCCATATGTGTTGTAGTGAGCCCATTTTTTCTCACGAATATAAAACCACTTTTTCTTCCTTTTTAATCACGCGATACATGTGGTAAGCAATCAAAACAATTCAAAGAAACAGTTGTTTTCTACTCTCCCTGTACCTAAATATATGACGTTTTGGTAGGCTATGGAGGGAGTAAGAGCATCTCCAGCCACGCCCCCAACAGCCCTCCCTGGCGATTTTTCAGCGCCGGCGCTCAAAAATCGGCCCAATCGCGCTCCCAGGAGCCTGTTTTTCGCCGGTTTGGGCCGAAACTGGTGCCGGCGGACCCAGGCCGAACCTGGCGCGCTGGGGGCGCCCGGAGGAAGCGATTTTGGCACGAAAGAACTGCGGGCCCTCCAAGTCAGGGACACTCGCCTGGTCGTCCTCACAGCGCCTCGGTTTCCCGCGGGAAATCAATGCCAAGGCTGCCGCCGGTCAGCCTTCCATTGATTCCTCACGAGCGGTGCGGCGACGCCCCCCTCCCGCCACGCGTACACACGGCGCCGACCCCCGGCCGCTATAAAGCAACGCCTCCCCCTCGCCTGTGACCACACACCGCCCACAGCCGCCGAGCTCTGCCTCTCTCTCCCCGTGCGTAGCCACCGCCGACGTTCCTCCCCTCTCTCCCCGTGCCCAGCCGTGATGATGGGCGAGCGTTTCCCCGGCGATGGGGCGGCGGCCAATGGCTTCAACCGCCGCTCGTTGCACGAGTGAGAAGCCCACTTGCTCTTCGAGCCGAACATCTCGGCGCCTCCCGATATGCGCGCGCCGGGGCGGTGGAAGCTCAGCGCCGGTGGCGTCCCCATCCCCCCGCTGCCCGACGTCGACGTGCGCCCTGACTACTTCGCCAACAAGGTCGACCGCGTGCGGGCGTCGCTGACGGAGGAGCAGCGGGCCCTCTCGCAGTACGCCGCCGGCAACCACGAAGCGTGGGCGGCGTACTTCCAGCACCGGCAGGCGCAACGGCTGGGCTCCACCAACAACGCGCCGGTGGTGCGGGAGACCAAGAACAGCGAGGGTCGCCGCCTGTGGTGGGGCGCCCCCGGCCGCACGCTCCACGCCGTTCTCCGGCACCTCGAGGGCAGCAACGACCCGCCGTTGACGTACCCTGCCGCCCCGGTCCGGAGCGGCGGCCAATGGATGCCGAGGAGGACAGCGTCCTCTTCTTCTTCCTCCTCCCGCTCCTCCTCACACTCCTCCGGGTCGCCGGCGCTGTTCGGCGTCAAGGCCGAGCCCGCGGAGACGCTGCTCGGCCGGCGCGCCCGCAGCGCCGACATCGTCATCAACGAGGGAGGGCACGCCTCCTCCTCGGCTCCTCCCTGCTTCGTCAAGCCGAAGATAGAGCCAGGACTCGCGCCTCCGTGAAGACGGAGCCCGGGCTCGCCTCCGTGAAGACAGAGCCAGGGCTCGCCGCCGTGAAGACGGAGCCGGGGCTCTTCGACGCAACGACCTTGAAGTGGGCGCACGAAAATTGGGCGCGGACGGAGCTGGAGCGCCAGTGCCGCGCCTTTGAGCAGTTCGCCGCTCGGCGTCGTGGCCGCGACGAGGGAGGCGTCGTCGTCCTCGACGACGACAGCAACAACAACGCGCCGCCACTGGTCCGCCAGGGCGACCCCGGGCAGGGGTCCAGCAGGGGCGGCCGCGTGAAGGAGGAGAAGGACAACGATGACAACGGCGACGACTTCGCCGCGCTCATCGCGTTCTTCGGCCCGTAGTTGCGGCCTTTTTTTTAAGTATTTCAGTTTCATATTAAAAAACTATTTAAGTCGCCTAAGTAATGTCATGTTCGCCGAATTTTAGCCGAATCTTTGTCCCGTTTACCGAATTTTAGCCGAATTCCTTTTCAAAAAATATTAAAGACGCCTTCTGGGGGCGACCCTGGGGCCGGCGGCTGGGAACCCGAAAGCCCCCAGACCAACGGCTGGAGATGCTCTAACATATGTGGTGTGCAACGTCTGCTGGTAAGGCAGTTAAGGTTCATACATTTTCTTAATTACAAATAACGTTTCATGTAGTCCTCCATCCTGGTGCAGCGAACCTCCGGGTAGAGTAGTGAAGCTTCCTCTCCATCCTCCCCTATATCAAAGTTTGTTGAGCAACCCTCATAGAAAATGTGGTGGAAGTGCCCCACCGCCATCTGATTTGTAATGTCCGTACCTTCATAGTATAAGTAGAATAGTGTCAACCACGAATTTGCTTGTCAATTGGGTAAACTTGTGTTTCAAGTATCCTAATAATTTCTATTTAACAATATAAAATATTTACCATCCTTGATTACGAATCTTAGATAGTAAAAAGTTAAACAATTGTTGAATAGCAAAATGTAAAACAAAAATCTTATGTAGAAGGCAGACATACTTAACGTATTTATTTAATTTGTGTTTGTTTATATGAGACCACCTGTATGAGTTTGTAGATCAGTTTTTATCATGGCATGGCTATTAGTCTGAGTTTGAATTTTTGGTCATGACCAATTTAGTTTTGCAATTATCACCTAACTAATTTAGATAGATTTCTTTTATACATATATCAATGGTGAAGTTTGACTACACAATTTTGAAAACAACATCTCTTCTGAATGGAGGTAACATTAAGTAATTTGATATTATAACTTATTAAAGTGGATGAAAATCAGGCATTTAGTAATATTTTGTAATTCCACATTTCCTCAAGATAATTTTCTCTGAGCATCCAATGATCAAAGATCACAATAAGAACATATTATACAATAGTTTATCTTTTTATGTTATCGCTGGCAATTAATGATTGTGTATATTGAAAGAAAATATGTGGTGATTGAAATAACAAGAAATCGTGTGACTGGAAATGACTTCCTGTGGACAAGAGGATAACATGTGTTCTTAGGTGGTAAAAGAGCATTCCTTCAAGAGAAGTGTAACATAATGTCGTTGTACATAGCCTAAGATAACTTTCTCCTACGATGATTTTTTTGGTAGAACTTTGTACATAGTAAAAACAATTGAACGTTCATAATACCATTGTACCTACTAAGCATGTGTGTTTTACTGTATTTCTCAAAAAATGTAAAAGGATAAAACAAAATTGGAAATGTTTGACCAGAAAATCTGTGGACATTTGATCTTTTTTATGCTACTAAAGTTGGCATCTTTAATAATTTAGCTTTAACCAAACAGACGATTCTCTCTTACCTTCCATTGACGCCAAGAATTCATCAGACGGAATGGGAATTCTCTCAAGGACTTCTCCTGAGAGCTTTTCCCATTTGGCAATCAGCTCATTTTGACTAAGGATGTTTTCCGGCGGCCTTAGGTATATTGTCTTGTTCAAGGCCCTAGGATCATCAATGGACTTGATGGTGTATGTTGCGACGTCATCTTCGTCCATGAATATCACTGCATAGCACAATACAGCTATATACAGTCAGAGGTGGGATTACTGTATCATTATCGTTTGAACACAAATATTCATGGTTATGACCTTTGACGTTGCCATCTCCGTACACGTGAACTTTCTCTTTGGGCGGGAGAAGGGTGCGCATTTGAGAGAGGTTAGGAACAAAGAAAGCAGCAAAGCAGTTAGCGGAAACATAGGTGTGTGGAATGCTTGCTTCTTCTATTGCCCTTCTTATCTCCATCTTCTCGTCAAATGTGATCCTTCCTGGTTCTAAAGCGTGCCCCATCCTCGCTGGGTCGATGCCGAATTCAGATGGTAGGAAACGCTGCATGCAGATTTGTAATATTATATTACCTTCGTCCGAAATTACGACAAATCTAAGACAAAAAGTATTATGTTTGTATGACTGCACCTGCACGGCACTTCATAGTTACTGTCGTTTTCAGCAACTTCAGAAAACAAAGAAAGAATCCAAACTTAATAGTCCTCCTAGCATTTCACTTTCTCTCTTCCATGTCTTGAAACCAAATTCAGGTATACAATTCACAAGAATAGCTGACTTTTAAGGTCTCCGAATGAATAACCCTCAAACCTGACAACGAGGCTTGCTTGGGTACATCCCTTGGTAGCCATGATGGTGATTAAAGGTGTGAAATAATTCATTGCATTTTAAATCTACACTGCTGATCTACATCGAAATTCTTTATATTTTTTTGGGGTGTACTAAGGGAAGCAACTTGGCAACTTCATTCTTGCATTTTTTACAGCAGGTGGCTTATTTAGTCTGAATCTGCTGAGTACCGGAAACATGTGAAAAATCAGTGCCAGATTTGAAAAGCTAAACCTGAGGGAATTTCTTCCGGAATAATCTTAATAAGGACTGTTGCTTCCGGGAATTTGTTACTGAGGACATGCTGGATGGGGGATCTCCATGGAGTGATACAGAGGTGGCGCCGTTCGACTACGGCAGAGAGGTGGCTTCTTCCCAGTCGACCTTTCCGTGTTCTTAAGATCTCAGAAAAGGGATCTACCAATCTCAAGGAATTTGACTGATCCATATGTCTAAATATAGTAGTTGCGCGAGTTAATTAAGCGACCGACCTTGATATTTCCAGCTTCTTTGATGGCCTCCACTAGCTTGATTTGCAGCAGGAAGTGACGCCCGGAGATGGCCGACACCACCACGTCCACCTGCTTCACGGCGGCGACGAGGCTCCGATGGTCCTCCATCGACGCCTCGACGAGGAGCGCTCCCTGCGCTTTGAACGACAGGAGCAGCTGGAGCTTATCGATGTTGAGGCCGATCTCCGGCCGCATCAGGATAAAGGTCCGGTGGCCATGGGCTAAGCTCGCCCGCACAATCCTCCTGCCGATGTATCCAGTGCCACCAACTACAAGAACCTTACTGTTCTCCATGCCTCAAGCACAGATCAGAATGAGGTGGTTGCGACAGACCTTGGGGTTACGTGGATACTTCCTTATGCAGGTTATCTATAGGTGTACCGGGACTCTTCGTTTATGGTTCTTTCTACAACGTGTGGAGAATCGAGGCCTGTTTACGAAGGTGTGTACACGATTGGAGGATACGGCGAGGGATACTTTTACCCAACATGGATGGCAGCATGATCTTAGGATTGGCCCACCTCCGCTTTAGGCGTTATACATACTCTGTTTCTTTGTATTTCGCCTTCTTAATTTTCGTTTGTAAGAGAACTTATTTGGCTGTGTGCATCATAGTTATGCAGAGGCCGGGTGTAATGCTTAAACCTTTTAAGTAATAAAGCGCCCCTTTTCGAAAATGTGGGTACAAAAGTTCAATGTTGATGGGTCTGAGTGAACTCTTCGCTGTAGTATTCAGTTACAAGACATATAGAGATGTGCCTCCTAGAAAAAGCAGACATGAAAAAAAAATACTTTTCTACAATCACATGTTCCTTGGGTAGTATATATTAAGGCCCATGCCACCCATCGGCCGGGTGATAAATCAATTAGATTGACCGCCACAAGCGTTAGATGACGCGCGAGACAGCCGTCCGCCGCGTCAGCCGTGACCTTTGCAACAAAGACTGTGTTGTGCCCGGGAGCTTTGCAATATGAACCTTGTTGCACGCGTGTCACCAGGTAACACATGAGTCTTTAGTCATCCAATTGCATCATGGACCATGGTGCGATCATATATTGCAACATGGGCCATGTTGCGATCACCTCTAGCTTGCATGATGTGGGGTTTGCCAACCATTTGCAACATGGACCATGTTGCGGTCATCTATTGCGACATGGACCATGTTGCGATCACCTCTAGCAATGACGAATGAGCAGGAAGCTTGTTGCAGCTCCACCTCTTGCAACATGACACATGTTGCAAACAACGGCCATGCTGATTGGCTTTTGTAGAGCCTGATACCGCGATAGTGAGGAAATAATGTCTTGTGGCCGGGCCTCTGCAGCAACACCATGGTCCTTGCGGTGCCACAAGCATTTGTGGATGTGGAAGCCATGAAGAAGAGGGAGAAGAGTTGAGAGAGATGTGAAGTAGTTGGTGGGAAAGAAAAGAATAAGGCATGTGGGAGATGGTGTGGTGCAGACAAATCTGGAAGCAAGGGATGAAGCGGCATGTCAGACCACATAGGCAAGTCTCAGGCAATGGAGGCAGTCTACACAGCTACGTTATGAGTCAGCTGAATATGATCATTTCCCATATGTTAAGGTACATCACAAATAATTGAGCCGTTAGTCGCTTTATTTTTCAAAAAAGGGTTAACCTCCCACCTCTGCATCAATCGAATCAAAAATCACTCAATTAATTATTCAAAGTTTACAAGCATCCATAAAGTCGAAAAAGCAAATAAAAAAGTCAAAGACTAGATGGGATTGGAACCGATCATGAACGGGCTAAACATGTTTGGTGTCATATCGACGATCCAGATTCTCTATGTGCTACTATTCTGAGGGTCAAATACTATTCTCAAGGTGATTTGTTGAACACTAATCTAGAGACCTTTTACAGTACATCAAAACAATATGAGCCGTCCATCTTTATTTATTCAATGAACTAGATCCACCAATACTACTAGACAAAATCACTAGTATTTTTTGGTTAAAGGGTAAAATTGGAAGACACAAAACAAATACACAAACTCTAAATCCATTGAGAAGCCGAGTGTTTTCTTCTCCTACTCTGACTGGACATGATCTATCCAATGCCGAGACGGGGCCAAATCCAGCCAACTACTTTCCGACAAAGGTGAGATGCAACGAAGACGATTGCACGTAGTCGACCAATCCTCTTGCCGGCCGGTACTTTTGGCCAAGGAAATCACCGTGTACAAAAGAGGTAAATACATTGCGAGTCTTATAACTTGCACTCGACAGTCAGTTTGGTGCATAAACTTGTAAAATACGTGATTCTAGTTATTGAACTTGCGAGGGCATGCAAATACGGTCACATATCCCTTACGCGGGTGTATCCAGTGCTTGCTTGGCATGCTAGTGTGGACAAGGCCCACTGTCAGCGACAGATGGCACTCAGCACGACATGTATTTGCATAAAACACCCTTGCCATTTATTTTTGCAGATTGCAGCGAAAAACCATCATTGGTAGGAAATAGAAGGCCTCTGTGAGGAGAAGTGCACAGCTGCACGCAGCGCATCCACAGCTGGCTGTACGTCGCGATTAGTACCAGCCGGAAGTGCTACTTGGAGTATAGAGGCCATCGGCGAGCGATATGTTTCCTATTTGTTGTATTCGATGTACCACACACTGACTGACGGACTGACGCACCACTTCAGAGTACCGTACATGTGCACGCGAGAGGATGGAATACTACCTTTGCACCGAACACTGTATAACGTAAACACTTTACCCAACTGCATGTATTTAAGGCCCATGCACCAGGTGGACAGTACCGATCGTTTTGCACGTTCTGGGTCAAACACGCACGAGCATCTGGCGCTGTCCTGATCAACCGACGCCGTCGTGCCGCAATGTCCCAGAGCTCATCTTCTGCTCGTCGTCTCCAAACACCCCCGCCACCGCTGCCATTGATCTTGTGCATGAGGTGCGCCGGGACGAGGACTAGGGAAGTGCTGCACAAATTCACCAACTTCTAAAGTTTGATTATACCAAGTATAGCTTTCCTTCTGCATTGTCTGAACATTAAAAAATGTCACCATCCCGACAGAGAATCAACGA
The DNA here is from genome assembly GCF_002575655.3 of Aegilops tauschii subsp. strangulata. Classification (NCBI taxonomy): domain Eukaryota; kingdom Viridiplantae; phylum Streptophyta; class Magnoliopsida; order Poales; family Poaceae; genus Aegilops; species Aegilops tauschii. The sequence goes on from NC_053041.3 coordinate 179,250,757, forward strand.
CCTGCAGGGGCACGGGTACTTTTGCAACCAACCACGGGGCAGGGCTTAAGAAAAACTACTAAGGACTTTTTGGCCAAGGTTGATTCAGATCTCTATTGTTTTTCCCGGTCTTTATTCAGAGTGCTACAGTTTCGATCAGCTCGTTTTACAGTTTCTGTTAATCATTCAGTCCGGGGAAAAACAAAATACAGAAACTTACAGCACACCCACACACCATCTCCTGCATGCACTTGGTCCCATTGACATTCTGCCTGCTCTTGCCGTAACGAATCCCGAAGCCAACCTCCCATGAATACAGATTGTAGAATTCGTCCGCCTCTGCAAGCGAATTGATGACTGTACCAAGCGCTGGGTTGACAACCACCTCGGTCCCCCTATCAGCAAATCCTCGGATAGCAGCTTCGAGCGCCGGCACACGATCAACTACTCCTGCCTTCTCATCTCGGCTGCGTGGCCCTCTTGGCCTGCATTTACGAACCACAATCACGCGAAATATAAAAACCAACTAAAAGAAACAACAGGATAATTGTTGGAAAAATTCACCACACCCGAAGCAGGAATATACTATGTCTAAATTTCCTGTTTATACAGTTCTCGTACATAATTTTTTTTACATCCACATGGCAAATAAAAACCATCTACAATGCATTAGGCTAAGTTCGTCCTGAGACACTACTCCTGCAAGCCCAGTTCATATGTAGTACTAGCAATTCCACTTGTACTTTTGGTAAAAATTGGCATCGAATACTCCCCCCTAGCAGTACTGCACCCAGAGTGTTTTCGTTCTCATATTTCTATGCACGGAAAGCGTAGCTGTTCATATGATAACCCACACATTTTCTTTTTGATGTCCAGAATGAACTTGCCTTCAGAACAAACTCTACAAGTTTAAGATACAATCACAGCCCCCCGAATAAGCTACAGGAAAGCACAATCAAACAAACGCACAACGAGTTGCGGCTCTGTTCAATCAAAAAGATATGCATGAGGTACCTGCGTTTCCACCCAACGCGGATGGTGGTGTTTGTCGCAGTCGGGACACCGGGGCGGTAAGACTGAACCGCGCTGCACGAGTCGACGGTGCGCGCTCCGTCGCTGGAGCCTGCCGACGCCACACCTCGGGCACCTGAACTGAAGGTCGTACAGGAAGCGCCGGAGGACTCGATATCAGGCACTAGGCAACCCCTGCCCCGCAGCGTCGGCCCCCGATCCAACGGCTGCATCTCCGGCGAGCCCACACCTACGCCCGAAAAGCCGCCCGGATCGGCGTCGCCCAGGCTGTAGGACTGGACAGGACTGTGCAACTCGACGGTGCGCGCGCCGTCGCCGGAGCCTGCCTCCGCCACGCCTCCGCCACCGGAACTTAACGTAGTGCAGGACGCGCCCGAGGACGAGACGCCAGGCAAATCGCAAAGCTGGCCCCGCGACGCCGGGCCCTGGCCCAACGGCTGCATCTCCGGCGAGCCCACGGCTACGACAGAGCCGCCCGCCTGGCCGGCGGCGTCCAAGTCGTACGCCACCTCGCGCACCGCTGAATCGGTTGTCGCCCTCGTCGATTTGCAGTACCAGCGCGCCATAGAAGCTCGTGAGCCGTGGAGCCAACAGAAATACAATGATAGAAGCAGAAATTTACTCACCCAGAGGCCAACGCCGTCGTCATCGCCCCAGGGATCGCCATCGTCAGATCCAGACGGACCCCTCTCGAGCGCCTAGTTTCTCGCCGGCACAGCGCGGTGTTTGCCAGAGGAGGTGGAGGGAATTGGGGTGAGATGCAGGACAGGACCCAGAGGTGGGGGTACACGCGCACTTTACAGAAACAATACTCTGCCCCACGGAGTAAAAAAATGAAGGTACGTCACTGCGCTCTGCGGACAGGGCCTGTTCGAGTCAGAACTGCACCCCACAACACCAACGTATTCCCATGTATCGGCTCATGTATGACCACTTTCTGCATTTCAACTGATTTCAGCGCACGGATCACCTCAACTAGACCACCGGTGGGATATCTGCGATCATCTACCGCTGCGTGCAGGAAGGCCACTCTCGTCCTGTGAGGGCCAAATACAGAAGCGGGATTGGGGATCGAACTCGCTAGTCCAGGTAGGCACAAAAAGGAGCCGACCATTGCAAGAGGAACATTTACGTGTCAATAAGAAGAGATATAATTTTAGTTATACTGAAAACGTCCGGGTTATCAACTAAATATCTGCCGTGCACATGATATGACTTTTTTTGCGAGGGACGTGACTTAATACAAGTAAAATGTAGAGTCAACAGTCTATTAAATATACACTTGTTTATTACATAAAAATATTTAGTTATTATACACTCGTGGCTTATATTTAAAATATACAAAATGATTAATACACCATTTACTAAATATTTATGAATATTCACTTGTTTATAATTTTTACTCATGACTTATTGATGCGGCTTGAACTACGTGGGTATTTTCCCAAAAAGGAAGGGATGATGCAGCACAACTACGGTAGGTATTTCCATCAGTGATGAAACCAAGGTTATCGAACCAGTAGGAGAACCAAGCAACACTATGTAAACGGTACCTGCACACAAAGAACAAATACTTGCAGCCCGACGCTTATGAGGGGTTGTCAATCCCTTTTAGGTAACGGCGTCGGAAATTGGCGAGTTGTCGAGAGACTTGACTTGATTCTCCCTGGCAAAAAGATAGATAAAATTATGGTAGATTGGATAAATAGATCTCACAATAAAACAAAATAAAATAAAGAAAGAAAATGTGCAACAAGGTATTTTTGGGTTTTTGGAATAATAGACCTGAAAGTAAAAGCAAATAAAAATAGATCTCGAAGGCAAATATGATAAAAAATAGACCCGGGGGCCGTAGATATCACCAGTGACTTCTCTAAAGGAAAATAGCATACGCTGGGTAAACAAATTACTGTTGGGCAATTGATAGAACTTCAAATAATTATGATGATATCCAGGCAATGATCATTATATAAGCATCACGTCCAAGTGTAGGATCGAAAGTATGTCTAGAGGGGGGGGGGGGTGATTAGACTACTTGACCAAATAAAAATCTAGCCTTTTCCCAATTTTAGTTATTGGCAGATTTTAGCAACTTAGCACAAGTCAAGCAATCAACCTACACATGCAATTCTAAGAGTATAGCAGCGGAATGTAAAACAATTGCATATGAAGGTAAAGGGGGGAGTTTGAGGGAGCAAACGCAATGTTGACACGGAGATTTTTTATCCGTGGTTCCGATAGGTGGTGCTATCGTACATCCACGTTGATGGAGACTTCAACCCACGAAGGGTAACGGTTGCGCGAGTCCACGGAGGGCTCCACCCACGAAGGGTCCACGAAGAAGCAACCTTGTCTATCCCACCATGGTCGTCGCCCACGAAGGACTTGCCTCACTAGGGTAGATCTTCACGAAGTAGGCGATCTCCTTGCCCTTACAAACTCCTTGGTTCAACTCCACAATCTTGACGGAGGCTCCCAAGTGACAGCTAGCCAATCTAGGAGACACCACTCTCCAAGAAGTAACAAATGGTGTGTTGATGATGAACTCCTTGCTCCTGTGCTTCAAATGATAGTCTCCCCAACACTCAACTCTCTCTCACAGGATTTGGATTTGGTGGAAAGAAGATTTGAGTGGAAAGCAACTTGGGGAAGGCTAGAGATCAAGATTTATGTGGTTGGAATGGAATATCTTGACCTCAACACAAGTGTAGGTGGTTCTCTCTCAGAATGTGTTGGAAGTGTAGGCATGTTCTGATGGCTCTCTCCACGAATGAAGAGTGGGTGGAGGGGTATATATAGCCTCCACACAAAATCTAACCGTTACACACAAATCACCAAACTCGGTGGGACCGATTCAGAGAACTCGGTCAGACCGGTTTGGTTCATAATGTGACCGTTAGGTATTTCGGTGGGACCGACATGTCAACTCGGTGGGACCGATATCATTAGGGTTAGGGCATAACGTAATCTCGGTGAGACCGATTACACAAACTCGGTGATACCGATTTTGGTAATAGACTAACAGAGAGTTGGTCAGGCAAACTCGATGGGACCGATTCGCTCATCTCGGTTGGACCGAAACGTTACGAAAAGGAAACAGAGTGTTTGTATTGCAATCTCGGTGGGACCGATCGCTCATCTCGGTTTGACCAAAATGTTACGAAGGGAAACAGAGAGATTACAATCCCATCTCGGTGAGACCGAGATCCCTATCGGTGAGACCGAAAAGACTAGGGTTTCTGGCAGTGGCTATGTCAACTGAACTCGGTGGCTCCGGATATGAAATTTCGGTGGGGCTGAGTTGGACTTTTTGGTTTGGGACATATGTGGATGTGAGAAAGTAGTGGAGGGTTTTGGAGCATATCACTAAGCACTTTGAGCAAGAACCTCATTAAGCAACACCTCATCCCTTCTTAATAGTATTGGCTTTTCCTATAGACTCAGTGTGATCTTGGATCACTAAAATAGAAAATGTAGAGTCTTGTGCTTTGAGCTTGAGCCAATCTTTTGTCCTTAGCATTTTGAAGGGTCCACTTTCTAATCCATGCCATGCCAATCATTGAGCTTTCCTGAAATATTTATTTTGGAATAGCATTAGCTCATTGAGCTATATGTTGTTAGGAATTACCAAAACCATCCAGGGATAGTTGCACTTTCACCAAGACTAGTAGACCGACTCCTGCCTGCATCTACTAATATTACTCCACATATCGACCGCTTACTAGTATAAAACGGCTCATTTGTCCCGGTTCCAGAGGGCCTTTAGTCCCGGTTCTGGAACCGGGACAAAAGGGTCAGGACTAAAGCCCAAACCCTTTAGTCCCGGTTCGCTTACAGACCGGGACAGAAGGAGCTCCACATGGCCACTGCGGGGCGCCCAGGCAGGAGCACCTTTAGTCCCGGTTGGTAACACCAACCAGGACCAAAAGGCATCCACACGTCAGCAGCTGGCAGGAGCTGAGGTTTTTGTTTTTTTAAAGGGGGTGGGTTTAGGGGGTTTGGGGGGGAGAGAGAAGTGCCCTCTCTTATCTCCGTGCTTGGTCGACGCTAGCTACTATACGTATAGAGAGAACTCGACACGCTAGCTAGTAAGCAAACGAAGGAACCATTAATTACAAGATCGTCATGAGCATATACAGAGAGGAGTGACCTCTCTTTCTTCGAGAGATTGGTCGAACAACAAGTTTTCGTATATCTATCCGGCGCTACTAGGTACATATATACAATATAAGATCTCTTACAATCCCTAACATCTCATGTCTATCTCAATTTCCACATGGTATTCTCCGGCTTTATTGATGACGTGGTCCAGAAAGAATCCCGCCAATTCCTCTTGAATTGCGTATATGCGATCATGTGGTAGGAGTACATCCTGCATCTGCCAGACCTAATTTGAAGAAGGGGGTCAATACATGTATATGAATGAAACTCAACACAAATGATGGTAATAAAATAAAATTGTGAATATTTTTTGCTTACGCACATCATATTATTTTTTAGAGTAGCCCCGTTTATTAGAGATCGTCGCGTTGTAGATGTACTCGCAAACGTAGTATCCGCAAAAATCATTCCCGGCTTCCCGCCACAACCACTTTATGAGAAATAGATTTCAATCAAACTGATAATCAAGCATTATAAATGGTATTGATGAAACTAGAATCAATGGGAGATGCGCGGAACTAGGTAGTAGTACTTACTTTCGGGTGTGTAAATCGCAGCTCGCTCGGCAGTCCCGGATTCATTGGGGTGAACTCTTTCCAAACCCTGCCAGACAAAGAAAATAATCATTTGATATCAGGATCAATTGAACAAAATTGCCGATATGGTGCGATAATGATCGATTGAACTTACATCTGGAGCATTGTAGTCATGTTTGCATAGTCCTGGGGATCTTTTCGTCTCGAGTCTATGACGGTTACTACTCCCTTCTCAAGCTGGATCTCTAGCAGAATAAAGTGGAAGCTGCGCACGCATGCATAACTCATCAATTACAGTACTATAACCTCGAGTAATAATAAGGGAAACCGAATATGCATAAGACATTAACACTCACTTGAAGTTGTAAGGAAAGAGTATTTTATCTTTGTGTTGATTTTTAAGCAACGATTGTAGCAAGTTGTCCTCGGTTTCTGTGACATTGTGTTTAATCGTCCATTCATGTATGATATCTGGGTTAATGAACCCAATGTCCCAGATTTGTGCCTTCCTGCATTCGACGATCTTCAATCTGCATAATAGTGAGGATAATTATATATACATGCAATGAAAGAGCTGAGCTATATATATATATATAGAGACTTAATTACAGAAGTAGTACTTATAGACAGTAGCAAGTCACGTCGAGGGCCTTTTTATTGTATAAGTGCAATAACTCCTCAAATGCAACAGAAAATAGACCAGTTTCAACGAGGTCATGCTCCTCTTTAATTCTCATCGTCAAAACATCCTTCCCAGACTCCCTGCAGGTTTTCATGTACCATTCATGGAATCTTCACATCATCGTTGTTAGAGGAGGATGATCAGGTTTGATGAGAGGCTGCCCGTACTGGTATCTGAATTCATCCACCTCCATTGTATCAAAGTGTACATCATCGCTCAGGTAATCAGCAGGATTGGTACCGGGCACCATCCCCGGCAGATTAGCGACGATATCGCTAGACACCTTGAGCAGGGGGCACGATTGGTTCGCCTGTTCACCGAGCTGGGGATTTTTTTCCACTTCTTCGTTCTTCTAACCTTTTATCACTGGAAGTAGTTCCCGACCGGTGCGCTTCTTGTAGTGTCTTTTTAAGAGCGCGGACATGGTTGTCATCCGGCGGAGGCGGTGGTGGTCGCTTCAGGGCATCGATAGTGCGCTTCAATTTCACCGGATCTATCATCAGGTTTCTTTGCAAAAAAGTCCTTCACATAGGCTTCACAGATCTCCGTGTTTTCCTCCACAGTCCTCTCGTATGGTCACTTCTCTAGAGGCTTGAGAGATGGACCGTATCTGTATTGCCTCCCGCCTCTGACTGTACTGCTAGATGCCGGAGCAGCGACGTCTCTCTTCCGTCGTTGCTTACGAGGCGGAGAAGGAGGCGGAGTGCTCCGACGCGCCGGAGCAGACGGAGTGGCGGCGTCTGTCTTCCGCCGTTGCTGACGAGGCGGAGGAGGAGGCGGACTGCTCGGACGCGCCAGAGGAGGCGAAGGAGGAGGCGGAGTGCCGGCCTCACGCGCCGGAGCAGCCGGAGAAGGAGGCGGAGTGCCCTGATCACTCGTCGGAGGAGGAGGAGGCGGAGTGCCTTGACTCGCCAGAGGAGGAGGAGGAGGAGGCGGAGGCGTCCAGTTCGGAAGCTTGATGTGCTCCTTCCGCCATAGACATGGAGTCTTCAGAGCAAGACGCAGCTGAGTCTCCCTTCACCTGTAGGGTGGTCAAGCTCGAGCTCCTCAAATCCCTCCGTTACTTCATCCACCATCACAACAGCATGCCATGTGGAATCGGACGGAAGTGAAAAGTTCCGTTGGGTTGAGGAGGTGCAACAGAGCCGACAGTCGCCTTGACTTTGAGGTTCTGCCATTGCGTCATAAGCTGGCAATGTTGAGCCTCCGTGATAGAATCCACGGGGTAGCTAGGAGCCGTGAAGTCAGGCTGCTGAACGAGCTTGGTGGAAGCCACGCTGCTTCTCCACTGAGATGTCGGGGTAGCTTATGGGGTAGCTCCGGCAGCTTGTTGGCTCTCAACTTGTTCCTCTAGCTTTTGTACTCTTGCATTCAGCTTGTGCATTTTGCTCTGCTCCAGTTTCCTCTTCCTCTCCCGGGTTTTGTAACCGCCTGCGCCGGGAAACCCAACCTTCCACGCAACGGAGCCTGGCGTGCCTCGTGTTCGTCCAGGGTGCTCAGGTTTTCCAAGGGCCTCGGTCAGCTCGCCGTTCTCTATGTCGGGAACGAACGTCCCTTGCTGCGCTGCGGTGATACACTTCTGAAGCTTCTTGACGGGTGTTTCAAGTTGCTCGTCCGTCCAAACGCACTTCCCTATTTCAGGGTCCAAGGTTCTCCCAACCCCAAAGAACCAAGTCCTTGAACGGTCTGGCCAATTCAATGTCTCTGGTTCGACCCCTTTAGCAATCAGGTCATTCTCAGCTTTGTCCCACAACGGCCGGGCTTTGAGGTAGCCACCTGACCCCGTGCGATGGTGAAACTTCTTCTTTGCAGCATTGTTCTTGTTTGCCTATGACATCTTCTTACTCCTCTCTGATGTCTTGTAGGCCACAAATGCGGGCGAGTGATCTCTTATCTTCTCAAACCGGCCGATGAATTCTAGAGTCTTCCCTTTGTCAACATACGTTGATTTCAACTCATTCTTCCACCTCCTGAATAGATCTGCCATTATATAGGCATCACATCCAAGATTAGTAGACCGACTCCTGCCTGCATCTACTACTATTACTCCACACATCGACCGCTATCCGTCATGCATCTAGTGTATTAAGTTCATGGAGAAACGGAGTAATGCAATAAGAACGATGACATGATGTAGACAAGATCTATTCATGTAGGAATAGACCCCATCTCGTTATCCTTAATGGCAACGATCAATACGTGTCTTGCTGCCCCTTCTGTTACTGGGAAAGAACACCACACGACCGAACCCATCACAAAGCACCTCTTCCCATGACAAAAGATTCAAAGAAGAAATACGAGGCTATAAGTAATCATGCATATAAGAGATCAAAAGAAGACTCAAATAACTTTCATGGATAAAATAGATCTCATCATAAACTCAAAGTTCATCGGATCCCAACAAACACACCGCAAAAAGAGTTACATCAAATAGATCTCCAAGAGACCATTGTATTGAGAATCAAAAGAGAGAGAGGAATCCATCTAGCTACTAACTACGGACCCGAAGGTCTACAATGAACTACTCACGCATCATCAGAGAGCCACCAATGAGGATGATGAACCCCTCCGTAATGGTGTCTAGATTGGATCTGGCGGTTCTAGAACTTGCGGCGGCTGGAATTGTGTTTCGTCGGCTCCCCTAGTGTTTTTCGATTTTCGGGGTATTTATAGAGCAAAGAGGCGGTGCGGGAGGCGGCTGAGGTGGGCACAACCCACCAGAGCGTGCTTGGGCACCCAGGCGCGCCCAGGTGGGTTGTGCTCCCCTCGGAACCCCCCTTTGGTACTTCTTTGGCCCAAAAGGTGTCTTTTGGTCCACAAAAAATCTCCAAAAGCATTTGGACTTCGTTTGGTATTGATTTTCTGCGAAGTAAAAAACAAGCAAAAAAACAGCAACTGGCACTGGACACTATGTCAATAGGTTAGTCCCAAAAAATGATATAAAGTTGTTATAAAATGATTGTAAAACATACAAAAATGATAATATAACAACATGGAACAATAAAAAATTATAGATACGTTGGAGACGTATCACTTATATTAAGAAATAATATATAAATTACATATTAGACACGATTAAATATTCATATCAACAATTTAGAATTTAAATTATGAATATTTTTAATTATACAGCCATTGAATTATAAAAATTTGCATATAATTATTGAAATGATTTATAATTAAAATAATATTTACAAATAGTAATTTTTAAAACATTTGTACTATTATACAAACATTTTTGATAAAACATAAATATTATTTTAAAATAATACATGAACAAAGTTTTTGCTCCAAGAATTTCTACAAAACAAACAGGTAAAATTATACAAACATTTTTTATTATGGATATTTTTGAAAATATTCTACGAATTTCAGAAAAACTAACATTTTTATAATTATGAATATTTTAAAAAATATTTGTATTATAATTATACGAAGATTTTTACAATTCATAGATATTTTTTTAAACTAATACATGAACAATATTTGCAAAAAAAATTTTTGCTGAGATTATAATTGAAATAGTGTGTATCTATTAATTTGTAAAAAATAAACAGATGCAAATTAGGCTGCACAAACTGGAGCCCATTTCTGCTACACAAGCTCCTTTGTTATGGTACATCAACACGCAGTTATCCTATGTAATAATGTAAACATGTATAGTGGTTGGTTGAAGGGAACTGGATCCTCTAACATTGAGGAAGAAAGTTAGAGAAGCTACATTACCCTAATTTTTCTTTTCTATCCATATGATTAAGGCTAGACTTAAATTAATTTGCAAATTGGTATCTATCGTGTACATTTATAGTAATTACATACAAACAAAATAATGGTGAATAAATTTTTTTAAATTATTTACATTTATAGTAAATACCCAGTACACAACTTGCTAACTACCTACTAACAGGCTCTAACTTTCCTTCTTTATTTTACACTAGGCTAGCACTATAGAACCGTGACTTTCCTTCTCTATGCTAGAAGATCCTGTTCCAGGTTGAAGTGGCTTGGACGACTTGTGTGCTAGCCTTAGCGCTGGTACGAGACTTGCAGACACATTTTTTCATGTTAAATTCTCTCTATACTGACAAGCAGGACCCACCAGTTATTTAATTTTTTTCGCAAATAAAAAAGGCAATGGGACTTTGTGCAAAAAAGCCGAGCACCATCTATCGCTGACGGTGGGCCCTGTCCACCATGGCGTGCCAACCAAGCACCGGATACGTCCGTGTATGGGATATGTAACCGTATTTGCACGCCCGCGCAAGTTCGATGACCAGAATCACGTAGTTTACAAGTTTGTGCACCAAACTGACCGTCACATGCAAGTTCTAAGACCCCTAGTGTATTTACCTCTGTACAAAATACAAAACTAGCCTAGCTAGTCTCCCTGATTGATTGATAATGTCCGGACACAGTAGTACATACGTGAACAGCCGATTGCTTTCTAACGATAACATGTACATACACAAGCAGGCGGCCACAACCGCTCCACACAAGCAACACAGACACACGACACTGATTGATTCTCGCCGGAACATGTCAGCTGGTCAGCATGATCTCGTCGACATAGTTAGGAGTCCACACGGCCTATGTCGAAGCAGCCATGGCACCGACTGAAGGAAATATGCCCTAGAGGCAATAATAAAGTTATTATTTATTTTCTTATTTCATGATGAATATTTATTATTCATGCTAGAATTGTATTAACTGGAAACTTAGTACATGTGTGAATACATAGACAAACAAAGTGTCACTAGTATGCCTCTACTTGACTAGCTCGTTGATCAAAGATGGTTAAGTTTCCTAACCATTGACATGAGTTATCATTTGATGAACGGGATCACATCATTAGAGAATGATGTGATTGACATGACCCATCCGTTAGCTTAGCACTATGATCATTTAGTTTGTTGCTATTGCTTTCCTCATGACTTATACATGTTCCTATGACTATGAGATTATGCAACTCTCGAATGCCGGAGGAACACTTTGTGTGCTACCAAACATCACAACGTAACTGGGTGATTATAAAGGTACTCTACAGGTGTCTCCGATGGTGTTTGTTGAGTTGGCATAGATCGAGATTAGGATTTGTCACTCTGATTGTCGGAGAGGTATCTCTGGGCCGTCTCGGCAATACACATCACTATAAGCCTTGCAAGCAAATATGACTAATGAGTTAGTTGCAGGATGATGCATTACGGAACGAGTAAAGAGACTTGTCGGTAACGAGATTGAACTAGGTATTGAGATACCGACGATCGAATCTCGGGCAAGTAACATACAGATGACAAAGGGAACAACGTATGTTGTTATGCAGTTTGATCGATAAAGATCTTCTTAGAATATGTGGGAGCTGATAACCCACAAGTATAGGGGATCGCAACAGTTTTCCAGGGTAGAGTATTCAACCCAAATTTATTGATTCGACAAAAGGGGAGCCAAAGAATATTCTCAAGTATTAGCAGTTGAGTTGTCAATTCAACCACACCTGGATAACTTAATATCTGCAGCAAACTATTTAGTAGCAAAGTAATATGATAATAGTGGTAACGGTAACAAAAGTAACGGTAGCAAAAGTAGTATTTTTGGTGTTTTGTAGTGATTGTAACAGTAGCATCGGGAAAGTAAATAAGCGAAGAACAATATGTGAAAAGCTCGTAGGCATTGGATCGGTGATGGAAAATTATGCCGGATGCGGTTCATCATGTAACAATCATAACATAGGGTGACACAGAACTAGCTCCAATTCATCAATCTAATGTAGGCATGTATTCCAAATATAGTCATACATGCTTATGGAAAAGAATTTGCATGACATCTTTTGTCCTACCCTCCCCTGGCAGCGGGGTCCTAATGGAAACTAAGGGGTATTAAGGCCTCCTTTTAATAGAGTACCGGAACAAAGCATTAACACATAGTGAATACATGAACTCCTCAAACTATGATCCCGGGAGTGGTGCCGATTATTGTCACTTCGGGGTTTCCGGATCATAACACATAGTAGGTGACTATAGACTTGCAAGATAGGATCAAGAACTCACATATATTCATGAAAACATAATAGGTTCAGATCTAAAATCATGGCACTCGGGCCCTAGTGACAAGCATTAAGCATAGGCAACATCAATCTCAGAACATAGTAGATACTAGGGATCAAACCCTAACAAAACTAACTCGATTACATGATAGATCTCATCCAACCCATCACCGTCCAGCAAGCCTACAATGGAATTACTCACGCACGGCGGTGAGCATCATGAAATTGGTGATGGAGGATGGTTGATGATGACGACGGCGACGAATCCCCCTCTCCGGAGCCCCGAACGGACTCCAGATCAGCCCTCCCGAGAGGTTTTAGGGCTTGGCAGCGGCTCCGTATCGTAAAACGCGATGAATTCTTCTCTCTGATTTTTTTCTCCCCGAAAGCAAATATATAGAGTTGGAGTTGAGGTCGGAGGAGCTCCAGGGGGCCCACGAGGTAGGGGGGCGCGCCCTAGGGGGGAGGGCGCGCCCTCCACCCTCGCGGCCAGGGTGTGGGCCCCCTGGTCTTCATCTTTTGCAAGGATTTTTTATTATTTGCAAATAGACGTTCCATGGAGTTTCAGGTCATTCCGAGAACTTTTGTTTCTGCACATAAATAACACCATGGAAAGTCTGCTGAAATTAGCGTCAGTCCGGGTTAGTTCCATTCAAATCATGCAAGTTAGAGTCCAAAACAAGGGCAAAAGTGTTTGGAAAAGTAGATACGACGGAGACGTATCAACTCCCACAAGCTTAAACCTTTGCTTGTCCTCAAGCAATTCAGTTGATAAACTGAAAGTGATAAAGAAAAACTTTTACAAACTCTGTTTGCTCTTGTTGTTGTAAATATGTAAAGCCAACATTCAAGTTTTCAGCAAAGATTATGACTAACCACATTTGCAATAACTCTTAGGTCTCATGTTTACTCATATCAATGGCATAATCAACTAGCGAGCGATAATAATAAATCTCGGATGACAACACTTTCTCAAAACAATCATAATATGATATAACAAGATGGTATCTCGCTAGCCCTTTCTGAGACCGCAAAACATAAATGCAGAGCACCTTTAAAGATCAAGGACTGACTAGACATTGTAATTCATGGTAAAAGATATCCATTCATAGTCATACCCAATATAAATTAATAGTAATGAATGCAAATGACAGCTGCGATCTCCAGCTAGTGCTTTTTAATAAGAGGGTGATGACTCAACATAAAAGTAAATAGATAGGCCCTTCGCAGAGGGAAGCAGGGATTTGTAGAGGTGCCAGAGGTCGGTTTTGAAATAGAGATAAATAATATTTTAAGCGGCATACTTTCATTGTCAACATAACACCTAAGAGATGGCGATATCTTCCATGCTACACACATTATAGGCCGTTCCCAAACAGAATGGTAAAGTTTATACTCCCCCTCCACCAACAAGCATCGATCCATGACTTGCTCAAAACAACGAGTGTCTCCAACTAGCAACAGTCCCAGGGGGAGTTTTGTTTGCAATTATTTTGATTTAGTTTGCATAAAGCATGGGACTGGGCATCCTGGAGACCAGCCATTTTCTCGTGAATGAGGAGCAGAGTCCACTCCTCTTGAGAATAACCCACCTAGCATGGAAGATACGGGCATCCCTAGTTGATACATGAGCTATTCGAGCATACAAAACAGAATGTTTATTTGAAGGTTTAGAGTTTGGCACATACAAATTTACTTGGAACGGCAGGTAAATACCGCATATAGGAAGGTATGGTAGACTCATAAGGAATAACTTTGGGGTTTAAGGGATTGGATGCACAAGCAGTATTCCCGCTTAGTACAAGTGAAGGCTAGCAAAAGACTGGGTAGCGACCAACTAGAGAGCGACAACAGTCATGAACATGCATTAAAATTAATAAACATTAAGTGCAAGCATGAGTAGGATATAATCCACCATGAACATAAATATCGTGAAGGCTATGTTGATTTGTTTCAACTACATGTGTGAACATGTGCCAAGTCGAGTCACTTAAATCATTCAAAGGAGGATACCACCCCATCATACCACATCACAACCATTTTAATAGCATGTTGGCATGCAAGGTAAACCATTATAACTCATAGCTAATCAAGCATGGCACGAGCAACTATGATCTGTAATTGTCATTGCAAACATGTTTATTCATAATAAGCTGAATCAGGAACGATGAACTCATCATATTTATAAAAACAAGAGAGGTCGAGTTCATACCAGCTTTTCTCATCTCAGTCAGTCCATCATATATCGTCATAATTGCCTTTCACTTGCACGACCGAACGATGTGAATAATAATAAGAGTGCATGTGCATTGGACTAAGCTGGAATCTGCGAGCATTCAATAAACAGGAGAAGACAAGGAAATATGGGCTCTTGGTTAAATCAACAATAATGCATATAAGAGCCACTTCAACAATTTAATCATGGTCTTCTCCTATCGACCCCCAAAGAAAAGAAATAAAAACTATTTAAACGGGAAAGCTCCCAACAAGCAAAAGAAGAACGGGAAATCATTTTGGGTTTTCTTTTTAATTATTACTTACTACAGCAAGAAAAGTAAACTAGCTAAAGTTACACTAATTTTTTTTGTTTTTCTTAAAGTTTATTAAACACACAAGAAGAAAGCAGGAAAAAGAAAATAAACTAGCATGGATATTACAGTGAAAGAGTATGAACACCGACATTTAGCAATGAGTGTGTGAACATAAATGTAATGTCGGTGGGAAATACGTACTCCCCCAAGCTTAGGCTTTTGGCCTAAGTTGGTTCATTGCCAAGGATGGCCGAGCGGATACCCGTAGGTGTAGCTGGGGTCGTACTGAGATGCAGCGGTTATCGCTTCCTGAGCTGCAGCGTGGCGGCGAGCTGCCTCCGCCCTCCTCTCGTACTCATCTGCCTCCTCTCTGGTGATAAAATGTCTTCTTTTTGCCTGATAATCAAAGAAGGCAGGAATAGGGAGAGTAATACGGAAAGCATGATGTCTATCAAAGATTAAGTGATATCGGAGAGGTGATTCATTCCTCTCGACAAACTGGTGTGACCATAGAATTATAGTCTAAATAAGTAGGAGGCAACTCAATGTCATCCTCACGAACGTCCACACCAAGAAAATCAGCTAAGCGGGTTGCATAAATTCCACAAAGAAATCTCCATTAAATCTATTATTATGCAACCTACGTGCAACAATGGCTCCCAAATTATAAGTTTGGTTTCCTAACACAGCACTCCTAAGAATACTGAGATCAGGCACACACATGTGACATGCTTCATCTTTACCATTTATGCACCTACCTATGAAAAGAGCAAAATAATGTATGGCAGGGAAATGAATGCTCCCTATGGTAGCTTGTGCTATATCTCTAGATTCCCCCACGGTTATACCAGCAAGAAAGTTTCTAAATTCAGATTTACGGGGTTCACTAACACTACCCCATTGTGGAAGTTTGCAAGCAGAAGTAAAATCCTCTAAGTCCATGGTATAAGATTTTTCATAAAGATCAAACAGGACAGTTGGAGAATTACGTGAAGATGAAAATTCAAACCTCCTCACAAATGTACTAGTGAGATAGTGGTACTGGCGGCATTTGTCTGCCTCAAAGCTCACAAGATCGGCGTTACACAAATATGCGTTAAATTCTTCCTTGATTCCTGCTCGATCCATAAAATTTTCTGAAGGCCATTCACAGGGCCGCACTGGAGCGTCCCTTGGTGGCTCCTCGTCAGCATCACGCATTGCAAGCCTGGGTCCTTGCTTCCTTGAAGAACCACCTTGAAACATTTTCCTAAGCATATTTCTTCCTCTGAAAAATTTCTGAAATTTTTAGTAACTTCAAACAAAAGTAAACCAAACTCAATGAAATTGATAGCAACTACTCCTAGAAGTGCCTAGAGCCTATATCATGCATTAGAACTACTTGGAACCATATAAATTTGACATGCAAGCTCAAGAACATGGTCACCTAGGCAGCACAAATTTGCAATGAATAAAGGACTAGAACAAAAACTAATTGGACCAATGGAGGAGTCACATACCAAGGAACAATCTCCCCAAGAAGTTTTGTGAGAGGTGCTTTGAGCAAGGAGATCAAAAATCGCAGCAAAATGAGCTAGAACTCGTGCTTGAGCTGGATATTGGTGTTCGTGGGAGGAAGAAGGAGTGTATGGGTGCAGGAATGAGTGGAGGAGGGTCACCGTGGGCCCACGAGGCAGGGGGACGCGCCCTGGGGGTAGGGCGCGCCCTCCACCCTCGTGGCCAGGTGCTTGCCCCTCCTGCTGTGCTCTCAGTGCTAGATATTCTCAAAAATTCTAGAAAAAAACATATTCCATTTTCAGGGCATTTGGAGAAATTTTATTTTCGGGGTATTTTTATATTGCACGGATAACTCAGAAAACAGACAGGAAAATGCTATTTTTACTTTATTTCAACTAAATAACAGGAAGTAGAAGGAAGGTACAGAAGGTTGTGCCTTCTAGTTTCATCCATCTCATGCTCATCAAAAGGAATCCACTAACAAGGTTGATCAGGTCTTGTTAACAAACTCATTCCGACTAACATGGAACCGGAGAAATTTCGAATAACACTATGTTACCTCAACGGGGATATGCACATCCCCAATAATAAGAATATCATATTTCTTCTTGACAGTAGGAAGAGGAAATTCAAAACCTCCAAATATAATTGATGGAATTTTTCCAATAGAGGTGATACTATGAACTTGAGGTTGTTTCCTCGGAAAGTGTACCGTATGCTCATTACCATTAACATGAAAAGTGACATTGCCTTTGTTGCAATCAATAACAGCCCCTGCAGTATTCAAGAAAGGTCTTCCAAGAATAATAGACATACTATCATCCTCGGGAATATCAAGAATAACAAAGTCCGTTAAAATAGTAACGTTTGCAACCACAACAGGCACATCCTCACAAATACCGACAGGTATAGCAGTTGATTTATCAGCCATTTGCAAAGATATTTCAGTAGGTGTCAACTTATTCAAATCAAGTCTACGATATAAAGAGAGAGGCATAACACTAACTCCAAGATCGCATAAAGCAGTTTTAGCATAGTTTCTTTTAATGGAGCATGGTATAGTGGGTACTCCTGGATCTCCTAGTTTCTTAGGTATTCCACCCTTAAAAGTATAATTAGCAAGCATGGTGGAAATCTCAGCTTCAGGTATCTTTCTCTTATTTGTAACAATATCTTTCATATAATTAGCATAAGGATTCATTTTGAGCATACCAGTTAATCGCATATGCAAAAAGATAGGTCTAATCATTTCAGCAAAGCGCTCAAAATCCTCATCATCCTTTTTCTTGGATGGTTTGGGAGGAAAAGGCATGGGTTTCTGAACCCAAGGTTCCCTTTCTTTACCATGTTTCCTAGCAACAAAGTCTCTCTTATCATAACGTTGATTCTTTGATTGTGGGTTATCAAGATCAACAGCAGGTTCAATTTATACATCATTATCATTACTAGGTTGAGCATCATCATGAACATCATCATTAACATTTTCACTAGGTTCATGTTCATTACTAGATTGTGTTTCAGCATCAGAAATAGATATATCATTTGGATTCTCAGGTGTTTCAGAAATAGGTTCACTAGAAGCATGCAAAGTCCTATAATTTTTCTTTTTCTTCTTTTTAGAAGGACTAGGTGCATCAATATTATTTCTCTGAGAATCTTGCTCAATTCTCTTAGGGTGGCCTTCAGGATACAAAGGTTCCTGAGTCATTCTACCAGTCTAGTAGCCACTCTAACAGCATAATCATTTTTCTTACTATTCATTTCATTGATAAAATCATTTTGAGCCTTAAGTACTTGTTCTACTTGAGTGGTAACCATAGAAGCATGTTTACTGATGAGTTTAAGTTCACCTCTAACATTAGCCATATAATCACCCAAGTGTTCAATCATATAAGAATTTTGTTTTAATTGTCTACCAAAATAAGCATTGAAATCTTCTTGCTTAACCATAAAGCTATCAAACTCATCCAAGCATTGGCTAGCAATTTTAGTAGGAGGGATTTCAGCTTTATCATATCTATAGAGAGAATTTACCTTTACTACCTCTGTCGGGTTATCAAGACCATGAGGTTCTTCAGTAGGTAAAGGATTAAGATCATATGTTTCTTCAACAGGCGGTAAATTAAGACCGTGTATTTCTTCAATAGGAGGTAAATTCTTAATATCTTCAGCTTTAATACCCTTTTCTTTCATAGATTTCTTTGCCTCTTGCATATCTTCAGGACTGAGAAATAGAACACCTCTCTTCTTCGGAGTTGGTTTAGGAATAGGCTCAGGAGGTGTCCAATTATTTTCATTTGTCAATATATTATTCAATAGAATTTCAGCTTCATCCAGTGTTCTTTCCCTGAAAACAGAACCAGCATAACTATCCAGGTAATCTCTGGAAGCATCGGTTAGTCCATTATAAAAGATATCAAGTATTTCATTTTTCTTAAGAGGATGATCAGGCAAAGCATTAAGTAACTTGAGAAGCCTCCCCAAGCTTGTGGGAGACTCTCTTCTTCAATTTGCACAAAATTGTATATTTCCCTCAGAGCAGCTTGTTTCTTATGAGCAGGGAAATATTTAGCAGAGAAGTAATAAATCATATCCTGGGGACTACGCACACAACCAGGATCAAGAGAATTAAACCATATCTTAGCATCACCCTTTAATGAGAACTGAAATATTTTAAGGATATAAAAGTAGCGAGATCTCTCATCATTAGTGAACAGGGTGGCTATATCATTTAATTTAGTAAGATGTGCCACAACAGTTTCAGATTCATAACCATGAAAAGGATCAGATTCAACCAAAGTAATTACATCAGGATCAACAGAGAATTCATAATCCTTATCAGTAACACAGATAGGTGAAGTAGAAAAAGCAGGGTCAGGTTTCATTCTATCATTAAGAGATTGCTGATTCCATTTAGCTAATAACCTCTTGAGCTCATATCTATCTTTGCAAGCTAAAATAGCTAAAGAAGCTTCTTTATCAAAACATAACCCTCAGGAATAACAGGCAAGTCATCATCATCACTTTCATCAATATAATCAGTTTCAATAATTTCTTTCTCTCTAGCCCTAGCAATTTGTTCATCAAGAAATTCACTAAGTGGCACAGTAGTATCAAGCATAGAAGTAGTCTCATCATAAGTATCATGCATAGCAGAAGTGGCATCATCAATAACATGCGACATATCAGAACGAATAGCAGAAGCAGGTTTAGGTGTCGCAAGCTTACTCAAAACAGAAGGTGAATCAAGTGCAGAGCTAGATGGCAGTTCCTTACCTCCCCTCGTAGTTGAGGGATAAATTGTTGTCTTAGCGTCTTTCAAGTTCTTCATAGTGACCAGCAGATATAAATCCCAAGTGACTCAAAGAATAGAGCTATGCTCCCCGGCAACGACGCCAGAAAATAGTCTTGATAACCCACAAGTATAGGGGATCGCAACAGTTTTTGAGGGTAGAGTATTCAAACCAAATTTATTGATTCGACACAAGGGGAGCCAAAGAATATTCTCAAGTATTAGCAGTTGAGTTGTCAATTCAACCACACCTGGATAACTTAATATCTGCAACAAAGTATTTAGTAGCAAAGTAATATGATAGTAGTGGTAACGGTAACAAAAGTAACGGTAGCAAAAGTAGTATTTTTGGTGTTTTGTAGTGATTGTAACAGTAGCAACGGAAAAGTAAATAAGCGAAGAACAATATGTGAAAAGCTCGTAGGCATTGGATCGGTGATGGAAAATTATGCCGGATGCGATTCATCATGTAACAATCATAACATAGGGTGACACAAAACTAGCTCCAATTCATCAATGTAATGTGGGCATGTATTCCAAATATAGTCATACGTGCTTATGGAAAAGAACTTGCATGACATCTTTTGTCCTACCCTCCCGTGGCAGCGGGGTCCTAATGGAAACTAAGGGATATTAAGGCCTCCTTTTAAGAGTACCGGAACAAAGAATTAACACATAGTGAATACATGAACTCCTCAAACTATGGTCATCACCGGGAGTGGTCCCGATTATTGTCACTTCGGGGTTGCCGGATCATAACACATAGTAGGTGACTATAGACTTGCAAGATAGGATCAAGAACTCACATATATTCATGAAAACATAATAGGTTCAGATCTGAAATCATGGCACTCGGGCCCTAGGGACAAGCATTAAGCATAGCAAAGTCATAGCAACATCAATCTCAGAACATAGTAGATACTAGGGATCAAACCCTAACAAAACTAACTCGATTACATGATAGATCTCATCCAACCCATCACCGTCCAGCAAGCCTACGATGGAATTACTCACGCACGGCGGTGAGCATCATGAAATTGGTGATGGAGGATGGTTGATGATGACAACGGCGACGAATCCCCCTCTCCGAAGCCCCGAACGGATTCCAGATCTGCCCTCCCGAGAGGTTTTAGGGCTTGGCGGCGGCTCCGTATCGTAAAACGCGATGAATTCTTCTCTCTGATTTTTTTCTCCCCGAAAGCAAATATATAGAGTTGGAGTTGAGGTCGGAGGAGCTCCAGGGGGCCCACGAGGTAGGGGGCGCGCCCTAGGGGGGAGGGCGCGCCCTCCACCCTCGTGGCCAGGGTGTGGGCCCCCTGGTCTTCATCTTTTGCAAAGATTTTTTATTATTTCCAAATAGACGTTCCGTGGAGTTTCAGGTCATTCCGAGAACTTTTGTTTCTGCACATAAATAACACCATGGAAAGTCTACTGAAAACAGCGTCAGTCCGGGTTAGTTCCATTCAAATCATGCAAGTTAGAGTCCAAAAGAAGGGCAAAAGTGTTTGGAAAAGTAGATACGACGGAGACATATCAGGAGCCAATATGAGCATCCAGGTTCCGCTATTGGTTATTGACCGTAAACGTGTCTCGGTCATGTCTACATAGTTCTCGAACCCGTAGGGTCAGCACGCTTAACGTTCGGTGACGATCGGTATTATGAGTTTGTCTGTTTTGATGTACCGAAGATAGTTCGGAGTCCCGGATGTCATCACGGACATGACGAGGAGTCTCGAATTGGTCGAGACATAAACATTGATATATTGGATGGCTATATTCGGACACCAGAATTGTTCCGGGTGATTTCGGAGAAAACCGGAGTGCCGGAGGGTTACCGGAACCCCCCGCGAGAACTAATGGGCCTCATGGGCCTTAGTGGAGAGAGAGAGGGCTGGCCAGGGCAGGCCGCGCCCCCCTTGGGAGTCCGAATTGGACAAGGAAGGGGGGCGCCCCCCCTTTTCCTTCTCCCTCTCCTCCTTCCTTTCCCCCTCCTAGTAGGAGTAGGAAAGGGGAGTCCTACTCCTACTAGGAGGAGGACTCCTCCTCTCCTGGCGCGCCACAAGGGCCGGCCGGCCTCTCCCTTTCTCCTTTATATACGGGGGCGGGGGGCACCCTAGAACACACAAGTTGATTGTTTCCAGCCGTGTGCGGTGCCCCCCTCCACCATAATCCACCTCGGTCATATTGTTGCAGTGCTTAGACGAAGCCCTGCGCTAGTAGCTTCATCATCACCGTTACCACGCCGTCGTGCTGACGAAACTCTCCCTCGACACTCTACTGGATCATGAGTTCGTGGGACGTCATCGAGCTGAACGTGTGCTGAACTCGGAGGTGCCATGCGTTCGGTACTTGGATCAGTCGGATCGTGAAGACGTACGACTACATCAACCGCGTTGATAAAACGCTTCCGCTTAAGGTCTACGAGGGTACGTGGACAACACTCTCCCTGTCGTTGCTATGCATCACCATGATCTTGCGTCTGCGTAGGAATTTTTTTGAATTTACTACGTTCCCCAACAGTGGCATCCGAGCCAGGTTTATGTATAGATGTTATATGCACGAGTAGAACACAAGTGAGTTGTGGGCGATACTAGTCATACTGCTTACCAGCATGTCATACTTTGATTCGGCGGTATTGTTGGATGAAGCGGCCCGGACCGACATTACGCGTACGCTTACGCGACACTGGTTCTACCGACGTGCTTCACACACAGGTGGCTGGCGGGTGTTAGTTTCTCCAACTTTAGTTGAATTGAGTGTGGCTATGCCCGGTCCTTGTTGAAGGTCAAAATAGCACATACTTGACGAAATATCTTTGTGGTTTTGATGCGTAGGTAAGAACGGTTCTTGCTCAGCCCGTAGCAGCCACATAAAACTTGCAACAACAAAGTAGAGGACGTCTAACTTGTTTTTGCAGGGCATGCTGTGATGTGATGTGGTCAAGACATGATGCTAAATTTTATTGTATGAGATGATCACGTTTTGTAACGGAGTTATCGGGAACTGGCAGGAGCCATATGGTTGTCACGTTATTGTATGCAATGCAATCGCCCTGTAATTGTTTTTACTTTATCACTAAGCAGTAGCGATAGTCGTAGAAACAATAGTTGGCGAGACGACAACAATGCTACGATGGAGATCAAGGTGTCGCGCCGGTGACGATGGTGATCATGACGGTGCTTTGAAGATGGAGATCAAAGGCACAAGATGATGATGGCCATATCATATCACGTATACTGATTGCATGTGATGTTTATCTTTTATGCATCTTATTTTGCTTTGATTGATGGTAGCATTATAAGATGATCTCTCACTAAATTTCAAGGTATAAGTGTTCTCCCTGAGTATGCACCATTGCGAAAGTTCGTCGTGCCGAGACACCACGTGATGATCGGGTGTGATAAGCTCTACGTTCACATACAACGGGTGCAAGCCAGTTTTGCACACGCAGAATACTCGGGTTAAACTTGACGAGCCTAGCATATGCAGATATGGCCTCGGAACACTGAGACCGAAAGGTCGAGTGTGAATCATATAGTAGATATGATCAACATAGTGATGTTCACCATTGAAAACTACTCCATCTCACGTGATGATCGGACATGGTTTAGTTGATTTGGATCACGTGATCACTTAGATGATTAGAGAGATGTCTATCTAAGTGGGAGTTCTTAAGTAATATGATTAATTGAACTTTAATTTATCATGAACTTAGTACCTGATAGTATTTTGCATGTCTATGTTGTTGTAGATCACAATGGCCCGTGCTACTGTTCCTTTGAATTTTAATGCGTACCTTGAGAAAGCTAAGTTGAAAGATGATGGTAGCAATTACACGGACTGGGTCCATAACTTGAGGATTATCCTCATTGCCGCACAGAAGAATTATGTCCTGAAAGCACCGCTGGGTGCCAGGCCTGCTGCAGATGCTACTGATGACGTTAAGAACGTCTGGCAGAGCAAAGCTGATGACTGCTCGATAGTTCAGTGTGCCATGCTTTACGGCTTAGAACGGGGACTTCAACGATGTTTTGAACGTCATGGAGCATATGAGATGTTCCAGGAGTTGAAGTTAATATTTCAAGCAAATGCCCAGATTGAGAGATATGAAGTATCCAATAAGTTCTACAGCTGCAAGATGGAGGAGAATAGTTCTGTCAGTGAACATATACTCAAAATGTCTGGGTATAACAATCGCTTGATTCAGCTGGGAGTTAATCTTCCTGATGATAGTGTCATTGACAGAATTCTTCAATCACTGCCACCAAGCTACAAGAGCTTCGTGATGAACTATAACATGCAAGGGATGGATAAGATAATTCCCGAGCTCTTCGCGATGCTAAAGGCTACAGAGGTAGAAATCAAGAAGGAGCATCAAGTGTTGATGGTCAACAAGACCACCAGTTTCAAGAAAAAGGGTAAAGGGAAGAAGGGGAACTTCAAGAAGAACGGCAAGCATGTTGTTTCTCAAGTGAAGAAGCCCAAGTCTGGACCTAAGCCTGAGACTGAGTGCTTCTACTACAAAGAGACTGGTCACTGGAAGCGGAACTGCCCCAAGTATTTGGCGGATAAGAAGGATGGCAGGGTGAACAAAGGTATATGTGATATACATGTTATTGATGTGTACCTTACTAATGCTCGCAGTAGTACCTGGGTATTTGATACTGGTTCTATTGCTAATATTTGCAACTGGAAACAGGGACTACGGATTAAGCGAAGATTGGCTAAGGACGAGGTGACGATGCACGTAGGAAATGGTTCCAAAGTCGATGTGATCGCCGTCGGCACGCTACCTCTACATCTACCTTCGGGATTAGTTTTAGACCTGAATAATTGTTATTTGGTGCTAGCGTTGAGCATGAACATTATATCTAGATCTTGCTTGATGCGAGACGGTTATTCATTTAAATCTGAGAATAATGGTTGTTCTATTTATATGAGTAATATATCTTTTATGGTCATGCACCCTTGAAGAGTGGTCTATTTTTGTTGAATCTCGATAGTAGTGATACACATATTCATAATATTGAAGCCAAAAGATGCAGAGTTGATAATGATAGTGCAACTTATTTGTGGCACTGCCGTTTGGGTCATATTGGTGTAAAGCGCATGAAGAAACTCCATTCCGATGGACTTTTGGAATCACTTGATTAGGAATCACTTGGTACTTGCGAACCATGCCTCATGGGCAAGATGACTAAAACTCCGTTCTCCGGAACAATGGAGCGAGCCATTGACTTATTGGAAATAATACATACCGATGTATGCGGTCCAATGAGTGTTGACGCACACGGCGGGTATCATTGTTTTCTGACCTTCACAGATGATTTGAGCAGATATGTGTGTATCTACTTGATGAAACACAAGTCTGGAACACTTGAAAAGTTCAAAGATTTTCAGAGTGCAGTAGAGAATCATCGTAACAAGAAAATAAAGTTTCTACGATCTGATCGCAGAGGCAAATATTTGAGTTACGAGTTTGGCCTTCAATTAAAACAATGTGGAATAGTTTCACAAACTCATGCCACCTGGAACACCACAGCATAATGGTGTGTCCGAACGTCATAACCGTACTTTATTGGATATAGTGCAATCTATGATGTCTCTTACCGATTTACCACTACCGTTTTGGGGTTATGCATTAGAGACAGCTACATTCACATTAAATAGGGCACCATCTAAATCTGTTGAGACGACACCATATGAACTGTGGTTTAGCAAGAAACCTAAGCTGTCGTTTCTTAAAGTTTGGGGCTGGGATGCTTATGTGAAAAAGTTTCAACCTGATAAGCTCGACCCAAATCGGAGAAGTGCGTCTTCATAGGATACCCAAAAGAAACTGTTGGATACACCTTCTATCATAGATCCGAAGGCAAGATCTTTGTTGCCGAGAGTGGATCCTTTCTAGAGAAGGAGTTTCTCTCGAAAGAAGTGAGTGGGAGGAAAGTAGAACTTGATGAGGTAATTGTACCATCTCCCGAATTGGAAAGTAGTTCATCACAGAAATCAGTTCGAGTGATGCCTACACCAATTAGTGAGGAAGTTAATGATGATGATCATGAAACTTCAGATCAAGTTACTACTGAACCTCGTAGGTGAACCAGAGTAGGATCTGCACCAGAGTGGTACGGTAATCTTGTTCTGGAGGTCATGTTACTTGAACATGATGAACCTACGAACTATGAGGAAGCGATGATGAGCCCAGATTCCGCGAAATGGCTTGAGGCCATGAAATCTGAGATGAGATCCATGTATGAGAACAAAGTATGGACTTTGGTTGACTTGCCCGATGGTCGGTAAGCAATAGAGAATAAATGGATCTTCAAGAGGAAGACGGACGCTGATAGTAGTATTACTATCTACAAAGCTCGAATTGTCGCAAAAATGTTTTCGACAGGTTCAAGGTGTTGACTACGATGAGATTTTCTCACTTGTATCGATGCTTAAAAGTCTGTCCGAATCATGTTAGCAATTGCCGCATTTTATGAAATCTGGCAAATGGATAACAAAACTGCATTCCTTAATGGATTTATTAAAGAAGAGTTGTATATGATGCAAGCAGAAGGTTTTGTCAATCCTAAAGGTGCTAACAAAATGTGCAAGCTCCAGCAATCCATCTATGGACTGGTGCAAGCATCTCGGAGTTGGAATATACGCTTTGGTAAGTAGATCAAAGCATATAGTTTTATACAGACTTGCGGTGAAGCCTGTATTTACAAGAAATTGAGTGGGAGCACTACAGCCTTTCTGATAAGTATATGTGAATGACATATTGTCGATCGGAAATGATGTAGAATTTTTCTGGAAAGCATAAAGGAGTGTTTGAAAGGAGTTTTTCAAAAAAAAAAGACCTCGGTGAAAGCTGCTTACATATTGAGCATCAAGATCTATAGAGATAGATCAAGACGCTTGATAATTTTTTTCAATGAGTACATACCTTGACAAGATTTTGAAGTAGTTCAAAATGGAACAGTGAAAGAAGGAGTTCTTGCCTGTGTTGCTAGGTGTGAAGTTGAGTAAAGACTCAAAACGCGACACGGCAGACGATAGAGAGAGAATGAAAGTCATTCCCTATGACTCAGCCATAGGTTCTATAAAGTATGCCATGCTATGTACCAGACCTATTGTATACCCTGCCCTGAGTTTGGCAAGGGAGTACAATAGTGATCTAGGAGTAGATCACTGGACATTGGTCAAAATTATCCTTAGTGGACTAAGGAAATATTTCTCGGTTATGGAGGTGATAAAGAGTTCCTCGTAAAGAGTTACATTGATGCAAGCTTTGACACCGATCTGGATGACTCTGAGTCTCGATCTGGATACATATTGAAAGTGGGAGCATTTAGCTAGAGTAGCTTCGTGCAGAGCATTGTAGACATAGAATATTTGCAAAATACATATGGCTCTGAATGTGGCAGACCCGTTGACTAAACTTCTCTCACAAGAAAAACATGATCACACCTTAGTACTCTATGGGTGTTAATCACATAGCGATGTGAACTAGATTATTGACTCCAGTAAACCCTTTGGGTATTGGTCACATGACGATGTGAACTATGGGTGTTAATCACATGGTGATGTGAACTATTGGTGTTAAATCACATGTCGATGTGAACTAGATTATTGACTCTAGTGCAAGTGGGAGACTGAAGGAAATATGCCCTAGAGGCAATAATAAAGTTATTATTTATTTCCTTATTTCATGATAAATGTTTATTATTCATGCTAGAATTATATTAACCGGAAACTTAATACATGTGTGAATACATAGACAAACAGAGTGTCACTAGTATGCCTCTACTTGACTAGCTCGTTGAGCAATGATGGTTAAGTTTCCTAACCATTGACATGAGTTGTCATTTGATGAACGGGATCACATCATTAGAAAATGATGTGATTGACATGACCCATCCGTTAGCTTAGCACTATGATCGTTTAGTTTGTTGCTATTGCTTTCTTCATGACTTATACATGTTCCTATGACTATGAAATTATGCAACTCCCGAATGCCGGAGAAACACTTTGTGTGCTACCAAACGTCACAACGTAACTGGGTGATTATAAAGGTACTCTACAGGTGTCTCCGATGGTGTTTGTTTAGTTGGCATAGATCGAGATTAGGATTTATCACTCCGATTGTCGGAGAGGTATCTCTTGGCCGTCTCGGTAATACACATCACTATAAGCCTTGCAAGCAAATGTGACTAATGAGTTAGTTGCGGGATGACGCATTACGGAACGAGTAAAGAGACTTGCCGGTAACGAGATTGAACTAGGTATTGAGATACCGACGATCGAATCTCGGGCAAGTAACATCCCGATGACAAAGGGAACAACGTATGTTGTTATGCGGTTTGACCGATAAAGATCTTCATAGAATATGTGGGAGCCAATATGAGCATCTAGGTTCCGCTATTGGTTATTGACCGGAAACGTGTCTCGGTCATGTCTACATAGTTCTCGAACCTGTAGGGTCCGCACGCTTAACGTTCGGTGATAATTGGTATTATGAGTTTATGTGTTTTGATGTACCGAAGATGGTTCGGAGACCCGGATGTGATCACGGACATGACGAGGAGTCTCGAAATGGTCGAGACATAAAGATTGATATATTGGACGGCTATATTCGGACACCGGAATTGTTCCGGGTGATTTCGGAGAAAACCGGAGTGTCGGAGGGTTACCGGAACCCCCCCGGGAGAACTAATGGGCCTCATGGCCCTTAGTGGAGAGAGAGAGGGCCGGCCACGGCAGGCTGCGCCCCCCCTTGGGAGTCCGAATTGGACAAGGAGGGGGCGGGGTGGCGCCCCCCTTTTCCTTCTCCCTCTCCTCCTTCCTTTCCCCTCCTAGTAGTAGGAAAGGGGAGTCCTACTCCTACTAGGAGGAGGACTCCTCCTCTCCTGGCGCGCCACAAGGGCCGGCCGGCCTCCCCCTTGCTCCTTTATATACGGGGGCAGGGGCACCCTAGAACACACAAGTTGATTGTTTCCAGCCGTGTGCGGTGCCCCCTCCACCATAACCCACCTCGGTCATATCGTTGCAGTGCTTAGGCGAAGCCCTGCGCCTGTAGCTTCATCATCACCGTCACCACGCCGTCATGCTGACGAAACTCTCCCTCGACACTCTGCTGGATCGTGAGTTCGTGGGACGTCATCGAGCTGAACGTGTGCTGAACTCGGAGGTGCCGTGCGTTCGGTACTTGGATCGGTCGGATCGTGAAGACGTACGACTACATCAACCGCGTTGACAAAACGCTTCCGCTTACGGTCTACGAGGGTACATGGACAACACTCTCCCTCTCGTTGCTATGCATCACCATGATCTTGCGTGTGCGTAGGAATTTTTTTGAAATTACTACATTCCTAACACTGGCCGCTGCCACTGGACGCAGCGGCAGGGCAGAGGCATCAGGGGACGCGACCCTCAAGTCAGATGGAGCTCTAGGAGTGTCGCCGCCGCCAATTATGACGCCGTAGCGACGGCTCCGTGGCCAGTTGGTTTCTTCGAGATGCCCGGCTAGAGCTTCCATTTGAAGGGCAGGAGCCCGGCGTCCTCAACGACGAGAGCTCCTTTGTTAACGCCATTAGGGCCAACATAGATGATGTGAGCTCTGGAATGTGATCGATTGTTGGAGAGGCGGCGCAAATGATCGGGGAGGGCAATGGCGAGGCCTCGTGAGTGGCGAGGATAGTCACGACGAGGGATTTTAGAAATTACGAAGGAAAAAAGGAAAAAAACTACCCAACTAATCAACGGCTTAGATTATTCTATACTACTTGATCTTAGAGGTAGTACGATGTACCATGAAAAATCTCCTAATCTAATGAAGGATTCGTCTTTCACTTGGCAAAGTACTATGGCGGGTGTGAGTTCTCTGAAATGTGGCCACAATTGGCGAGTGGGGAATGATAAAAATATTAATATTTGAGAGGATACCTGGATCCCAAATTATCAAACCACTCGTCTCTCTTCCTTCCGTTCACAAGACTCCCCCGCCTATCCTCTCTTTCTCCTCTCCACTTCGACTATACTCCATTATTTCTCTCCGTCCTCTAGCTTAGCTACGTACGACAAGCAAAGCTGCATGTACCCTGTCGAGGTCGCCAGTGTTCTTCTCCCTGCGGCGTAATTGCCGCCACCTGCAAACGCAACCATTCTCTATTGTACCATTGGCAAATAACAAACTAATTTAGAAGTTAAAGGCGTCATTGTTTTTTTTAACTGAGGTGTGTTCCTTACAAAGGACACCCAGCCAAAAAGTAAGACATAGTATTGTTTTTATGAGAACGGCGAGAGAATAAACCATCTTATTCTACCAATGCATGTTTGGGCGCGCCACGTGGCTAGTCATCTAGGTTCCATTTACCTTGTACCCGACATGCAAGGTTGCCAACATGTTTGGTAATTGGTTATACGGGATTAGTGTATTGCACAATGCTTACACTGGTAGATAACTTGCAGTGGAGACAAAATTCTGCCAGTAAAACCATATCATTTTCAGTGTAAGGGCCTCTTTGATTATCAGGATTTTGAAAACACAGGAATACAAAAAGTATATGGTCGAAGTGGCATGCCCACTTGGATCCTATAGGATTAGCAATGAGTGGTTGATGCCATAGAGAAAACAAAGGAATTGTAAAAAGAGATTGGGTGAATGTTAGATTTCATGTGAAATGTAGTACAAAAGATTTTATAGGAAAGATTTCTGTGGGATCCAATCCTATGAATCAAAGGACCAGCGTAGGAAAAATTCCTAAGGATTTCAATTCTCAAAAAATCCTATAGAATTCCTTTGAATCAAAGGAGCCCTAAGTATTGGCTTCATTCAAATCCATTCTACTACGACTGGAGCACCGACAACTATAGATGCTGGCATGTATGCAGGTTGAGTAGGAGACAGATGGCGATTTTACCCAACATGGACGGCGGCATAGTCCAGGAATCCCCCGCCTCGCCCCATCTGTCTTAGAGGGAGCGCGCGGGGGGGGGGGGGGGGGGGGGGGAGGGTGGTTGGCCTGTGTCTATGCTAGCAATACCGAAGTAGGATGTTAAGTCTTTTTCTTTTATCCCCTTGATACGACGATTCTGAGGCAATAGACAACTGCATAACATGTTGTGTATGGATTGTATCTCTAGATTTCACTTAGCATCACATACTATTAATGAGTAGATTGCTTTGATTGAGCATCTTTCAATTTCTTTTGCTTTATGTATCAACTTCGCCACCAAAGCCACTTAGAAAATGCTCCTACATATTAGTTTGAAATATGTGGTGGTCGGAACTAGCAACCTCTTCCTTTTTCTTGTGATTGGTCCATATCTATTACACTGTATGTATACTAGAAGAATATTAACTATATATTTAATCGGTACATGGAGCAAAGATTCGACGAACAGAAAGAAAATTATTAAGCAGAAAAAGAATTACTACGAAGGAAGCCATTTGCTAGACATCCTCGGTCTCAGAGAAAGAAATGTTATTTTTCCTCTAGCTGGTTGCAACTACAACCATCCTAGACTGTAGACTCGTCATCTTCACCAACGGCGACGCCCTCCGCGTCGCCGGCATCGACCACGGGGAGCTCCCGGAGCCTCCGCTGCAGCTCCTCCCGCTCGTCCCTCAGCCGGGAGTTGTCGCGCACGACGCGGTCGCAGTCCACGATGGCGCGGTTGAGCTGGTCGAGCAGGTCACGGTTGGCGTCCCGGAGGTGGACGACCTGCGCCCACAGCTGGCCCAGCTGCTTCTGCTTCCGCACGCGCGACCGCCGCGCCGACTCCCGGTTGGACACCATCCGCCTCCTCCTCCTCTCCTCCGCGCGCTGCCGGTCTATGGCGTGGGGCGCTGGCTCGTCGGAGCTCGACCTGTTGGGCAGCCCCGCCGGAAGGTGGTTGAGAAACAACTCGTCGGCGTAGGGCAACTGCATTAGACTGCTGCCGCCGCACTGGAACAGGAGATGATCGTCTTCCGCTATCTGGTAGGGATAATGGGGTCCGAAAGAGGCTGCGTTTGCAGGTGGCGGCAAGTACGCCGCGGGGAGAAGAACACCGGCAACCTCGGCTGGGTACATGCTGCCTGCTTTGCTTTTCGTACGTAGCTGAGCCAGAGGACAGGGAGAACAGAGAAATAATGGAGTATAGTCGAAGTGGAGAGGAGAAAGAGAAGATAGGAAGGGGGAGTCTTCTGAACGGAAGAAAGAGAGAGGGGTGGTGGATTTATAGCCGGAAAAGGATCGTGGAGGTAATTGGTTCCATGATCCAGTGTCCAGACACACCTGAAGGCTGAAGATATATGGCACGTTGAGGCAGCACAGCGCACACGGCACGACACTCAATCAACAGATTTCCTGGATGCTTATCGTGATGTCATGGACAATGATTGTGCCTGCTTTTCGACAAATTCTACGTAGCGGCCCGGCGTGCCTCCGGAGTAGCCTGCATCTAGCCTGTCGATCCGCGACCGGGCAGACAGACAGCGGCCTCGCCGCACGGGGCTCGGCCGTTCTTGCGAGCCATCATGCGGCTGAAGCACAGGTGGGTGACTGCTCCGGCAGCTCTAGCTCGGAGGTTGGCTAACAGTGACGAACCATTTCCAGCCAGCGCTAGCTAGGATAGTACTAGTAGATCAACCGTGTGATCGTAGATCGATCATCCATTTGCATGTCCTTCTTGTGGTTGGGTTTCATGATGGGGTGCTTCAGAAGGATTGGCAATTTGGCATTGTTGGGAGGTGCTGTGCTGATCGATGGGAGCACTACGGTCGGTCTCCATGGCGTTTTCTTCCGCGTAGTTCACGCGGTCGACGCTTTCACTTTAATTTCTCACCGGGCTAACGCAACGGGAGTGTTCTTTCTCAAAGGAGAAAAAGAGGCACTGTAGTTGGTGGTTCCTGGCCACTGATGTGTCACATGCATGGACTTAGATTCTAATAATTGTTTGCGTAAAGAGAATGCGTGCAAGCAGAGATGCTATCATTTATTTATTTACTTAATCCAAATAGCTGTGAGGAGATAAATGTTGCAAGTTTGCAACTAGACTGATCATATGCTCCTTTCATATCTGTTACTACCTTTTTTCCTTTCGAGAAAGTAGTAGTATTTGTTAGTTGTGAGTTGCCACTAGGGTCACATAAACTAATATTTGGGCCTTAATGTGCCAATCTGCGTCTGCAAACTACCTTAATGGCATCAATTGTTGATGACTCTAACGATATCGTGAGGTTTCTTAGGACCTTAAAAGTTTCAGCATTTTGAATTGTTTATACTCCGATAAACGTGTCAATAAGAAATGTATTTAGCCTTTATACCGAGCCGATGGGAGCTGGTACATATCATTTTCGTAAAAGGAGGCCCTATTCATTAGCTGCTGCTACTTTCTTTCGACCGGCTGATCTGTTTAAGATTTGTAGCAGCAAAGCTGAAGGGACGTCCCATATCCGAAACCATGAACCAAGGATCCTGGTGTAATCAGAGCCTACGGATCGTCTTTATGCCTAGCTCATACTAGCGCCTTTCCTACTTCGAATTAACACCACATTTTTTGAGCATTTTTTACATGAATTTGTTGCTTGGGCATTTCTTACAACAGTGGTGGTACATGCTTATCGGTCCGGGCATGGAAGAGCATAGGACGATATCTCGCTGTCTTCAGAAACCGACAAACTGCTTGTCTCCTGTAGATTTGTGAAGTCTGACATAGATAATGACCGAGCAACATTATAAGGTACAGACAGTGACATGAAGAGAAATGGGGGCAATAATGTACTCCTTTGATGTCCAAGCTACAGATTCAGTGTTTCTTTCTTCTATTTAGAGCACCTACAGTTGGACTTGTCAAATCAACGCCTTAAACATTCATGGATGCGTTCGGACATGTCCGCAAACAGTGACTGGTCACGCCTATAATCCAGTCTACAACCTAATACCTCAAATTAGAAACCTCAAACACATACTATTACATGCAACGTAAACCGGTCTTGAAGCGGAGCTCGTCCGGCTCCGCCGTGCCCATGTCCGACGGCCGATTGTGTTTCACAAAGTATTGGTCCGGTAGCCGCCGCGATAGAGTAGGACATGGGACTGGCCGGCTCACGGGACTCAAGGCGCTATCGTCTCTCATGTCCTACTCTTCCTCCTCGGAGCCCAGAACCCTGGCGGTGCTGGTGGACGTCAGGTCGATGATGGATCTGTCCTGGGACGGGCCGGCGATATCCACCACAACGCGGTTGCGGCGCTCGGACTGATGCACCATACGGCGCGCCGAAGAATGCGACTCCCCTAGCCAACGTCCACCG
Organism: Aegilops tauschii subsp. strangulata; assembly: GCF_002575655.3. NCBI lineage: Eukaryota > Viridiplantae > Streptophyta > Magnoliopsida > Poales > Poaceae > Aegilops > Aegilops tauschii. The sequence continues at coordinate 179,284,797 of NC_053041.3, forward strand.
CCGCGAGGGCTGCCGCCACCTACCGCGCCCGCTTCCTCGCACGGCGGGCACGTCGCGCCATTTTTACGTCGGACGATGCCCATTGTGCGTCCTCTGCCTCGGCATGTGAAAGTGCTAGTTATCGACTAGAGGGGGGGTGAGTAGGCGATTTTTATGAAAGTCTTCAAAACACGGGGGATTTGAAGACAAACAGAATAAATGAACCTATTGATATGCAGTGGAAGGTAGACTACACAAGACAAGCCATAGTCAAGTAAGCAATGAAGTGAAAGCACGAAGACTATCAGCAGCTAGGTAGTATGGATCAGGATGGAAGATAGTATGAAGCCAAACAGTAAATAGTCTTCACACAGTGAAGACAATCAGATCATGCAAGCAAGCAATGACTTCACGAAGACCAATTGAAAGTAAAGAGAGGTAAGGGATAGAACCAGTTGCTTGGTGAGGACAAGGATTTGGTAGACCAGTTCCAGTTGCTGTGACAACTGTACGTCTGGTTAGGGAGACTGGGATTCAACTCAGAAGACCGCGTCTTCACCTTATTCCCCTTGAGCTAAGAACACTTAGTCCTCGCCCAATCACTCTGGTAAGTCTTGAAGGTAGACTTCCAAACCTTCACAGACTTCGTTCACTGGCAATCCACAATGGCTCTTGGATGCTCAGAACATGACGCCTAACCGGCTGAAGGATTCACAGTCCTCAAGTGTAACAATCTTCAGATCACGCGGACAGAAAGACTTCAGTGATGCCTAACACTCTTTGGCTCTGGATGTTTTGGGCTTTGTCCTCGCAAGGATCTCTCTCAAATGCTTCGGAGGTGGGTTGCTCTCAAACGACAAAAGCCGTGCACTAACTCTGAACAGACACCAATTTATGGTGTAGGGGGTGGGCTATTTATAGCGAGGAGGCAACCCGGCCTGATTTGTCCGAAATGACCCTGGTTCACTAAGGAACTGACACGTGTCCAACGGTCAGATTTCAAACACACGCGGCAGCTTGACTTGGGCTACAAGTAAAGCTGACTCATCCAGCTCTGGATAAGATTTGCTCTCATTGTCTTCGCTCGAAGATATAGGATTTGGTTGAGCATCACATCAGTCACTCTGACTTTGTTCACTTGGACCCCACTTAACAGTACAGTGGTTCCTATGACTCAACAAAGAAGAAGCGGAAACTACGAAACAACTATGTCTTTGTACTCCATAGTCTTCACGTGAATGTCTTCGGTTGTCATAATCTTCAATGTGAATATCTTCACAGACCACCATTGTCTTCAATGTCTTCACACATTTTTAGGGGTCATCTCTCGTAGGTAAACCGAATCAATATGGGATTACTACCTGTGTTATCCTGCAGTTCTCATAAACATATTAGTCCCTCAACAAAGTTTGTCGTCAATACTCCAAAACCAACTAAGGGTGGCACTAGATGCACTTACAGCACACCAACGGAGGGGTTGCGCGTCCGCCATCGCATTCGGGCGAAAGGGGGGTCGCACCACTTCCGGTGAGGCAGCGATGCCACACTTCGTGGCGGATCCATGCGCATTTGGGCGGACGCAATGGATTCCTGACGAAAGGAGTCTGAGGACTGCCGTCGGGCGACCTCCTCCCGATAGCGGCGGAGCACAAGCCAAACTGTCATCTCTTCCTAGGGGCTGCGTGGGATGACCTTGGGGTTGACGGATCTTGAGGTGTAGGATTCGGACCCACTGCCCGCCATGCCGGAGAAGGCCGAAGATCGCCAGACAGGAGCTTCGGGGTGGAGTGGAGTGGCTAGGGTTTGGTCCGAGAAGTGGATGGGAATGATTATATGTGGGGTCGAGTGGGTCAGTGTGGGCTGGGTCCAACGTGGTGGACGCGCCCGGGCCTCCCCATATGCACCCCATATTTGAAATGGATATGAGGGGTGCCAGCCAGCGCGGGCGTTTGAGGCCGGTTTGAGGCTCCTGTCTAGTCTTTTTTTTTGACCGATTACTGACCGGGCCGTCCGCTTGGACGTGTGAGGGGGTTTGGGGTGCCCGGCTATAAATGCTCTTACAGGTACCCTTTTCCGACGCATAAGACCCACACTATATTCTAATATTTTATTTCGCCAACTATTAGTCCGTTAATTCAGTGCAGTACATGTATTAATACTAGATGTGTCTGTTTAAACGTCAACTAATTTTGGACGGAATGTAAAATGTACGTTATATATGAATTTATATATTTGAAAAGCTCTTTTGAGTGCAACGAACTATATTAATTTTGTAGAAAAGTGCACAAGAAGGTGTGAGTAAATATCAGAGTGGAGCCCATGACGTTCACGTTGCCTCACGCAGCCACCGCCGCCTCTTCTCTCCTAAAAAGCTTAAGGTTCCTTTGCCTCCTGTTAGCGCCGCCGCCGGCCCACCTTCTCTCCAGTGGCCTTAAGGCCATGGGGTCATTGTGGATCTCGACCCTTACCGGCTGGAGGTCTCTGCTTTTAGATGTTTTTTTTTGTTTGAGTTTTGTTAAGGTTTCGTGTCCTGCTTAGAAAGGTGAGACAGCGGTGGCTCCCTGAAAATGGAATAAGATTCTCTTCGCCTAGCCTGTGTTCCGATGATGCGTTTAGCATCATCGGTGGGCTTGTGAAGGTGTGTCTTCGGTGGATCTGTTTTTTGTGGATCTGCTCGTATTTGGTCGTCGTTCGTCTACATTCATGTGCCTGCAGGTTGGATCCTTTCGATCTACGCTACTCTTTATCAACGGCGATTGCTGTTCTGGTGCGTTGGTCCTATGGGGCTTAGCATGACGACTTCCCAACTGTCTACTACAACAAGTTTTGCCCGGCTCCGGTGAGGAAGGACCGATGACGGCGGCACGCCTTTGGCTTGCTTCAGTGCTTGTAGTCGACACTAGGTGGTCTACGGATTTAGATGTAAATTTTATTATTTCTGGTGTTTATTGTACTGTCATGATTGAAGATGAATAGATTGAAAGTTTTCCAACAAAAAATGAATGTGTCAGTAAATACTTGAACTTTTAAAATTGGCATTCAACTGCTCGAAGTGCAATAAGTGCGGCATCTAGGTCCAAAATCATCTCCAACTCATAGTTTAAAGAACTGAATCGGGGATCAAATCGATGAGCCTGGTGGTTCAGGTTTTCACTGGTCGGACCTTTAGTACGATACCAGTTCAAGGTACAACTTTTTTTGCATAGAATAAAGCTCAAATATAAATATTTCTTTCATTAGGACAACAAGTAAGCCTAACATAGGTGGCTATCAGGCTAGTTTTGAGTCCTTCAGCCTTTAACCCCTGTGACCTGGGTCGAATCCCATGAAAAGCACACATATTTTCTTCTAATTTGCGTTTTATTGGTCCAACCGCTTAGGTTTAGCACCCTGCCTTTAGAAGACCCGATCGATTCGGATGGTTTTCTTTGGTCCAATTGTGGAATGGTTTCATTACTTTAAAAACCGCTGAGGCCACCGGTTTCAACCGACGGTCTGGTTTGGTTCTTTAAACCATGCTCCGACCCCATCTCACCTGTTGGGTTTTATCATTTAGCCCCTTGCCTCTATAAAACATATCTAAAACTGTATTCTCTTTTCTTCATTTTGCCTCTCAACTCCCCTTCTTCATTGTCATGGAAAACGCACCCTGTGTCATCCGCTCGGGCAATACGGGTGGCGCCTAGGGTTCTGTCACACCATCACCCCCTCTCCTCCTCCTCTCCCTCGTCACCACCCGATGAGGTTGCCAAGCAAGTGGCTCCGGTGTCGGCGTCCTGATGTGCGAAAAAGGCGGAGCTGGTGGTGTCGGTGCTCACAGAGGCGACAACACACACAACATCATCGGTGAAAAATGCGCGAGTAATCATGGCAGTGGCCTCCGCTGGTCATTGCGGCAGGGCCAGTGACACTTAGCGATCACAACAACATTCAAGAGTCGCAACAACTCATCTACCGGCACGTCGGCGTATTTGTAGGCACATTGGCGATGGTCGCGTGCGACACTCGCTAGCAATGCAAAGATGATTTTTGTCCAGTTCGAGGGCATTGGCCATCACACAAGGATGCTCGAGGCACCAGTGATAGAGCCCTGCACTGATGAGCAAGGGGAGCGTTTGCGTTTCTCCACCAACTTCTTGCTCTGGAGAAGAGGCTTCGACGATAAGGTGGATGATGGCGTGTCTTGTGTTTGTGTAGAGTGGCGGCGGCCAGTTCCGCGTCGATACATGGATATCCACCTGACGGTCATGCCGGTGGTCTATGGTGGGAAGGCATCCCACGAATCTGCTAGTGTCTTTTGGACCTGGCATGAACTACCAAAGGAGGCTATCAAACAATCTATCTTCAAGATACTGAGTTGAACACCGCTTCATGTACAGGGTGAAAACTCATGTCCTGACCTTTTACTAGTCAGGCTCAGCAGCAAATGGACTTGCATTGTTACCTTGTTGAAAGTGCTGTTTACTTGTTGTTGTACTGGTCTTCTTCTTTTTTGTAGGGGAACTCATGAGCTTTATTAATCAAGGATCCTAAGGTTTGCATAACCCAGGGCCTCCAACAGCCAAATATGGCGACCAGATGCGAGATCTAGAGAATTTCTACTATAGTATGAGTATCCTCATTGGAATCTCTATATTCATGATGAAAAACAATATATCCAACCTCCACCTTCATTCTCCTAGTTTCATTGATGATCATAGCGTGCTCTCCCTTGGACCCCTCTGCAATCTCCTTCACTACATCCATCCAATCTGATGCAATTACATCATCACCTGCATGCAAGACACCAAAGCACATTGCTTCTCTGCACGCAATAGCCTCAACACATTTTAGATCAACCACCCCGTCCAACACAAGAACAAATTCTCCCATGAAGCTTCCATCTCTCTCCCTGAATATGGTAGTTGTTTCACTACTGCGAGTCTCCAAGGATAGGGCACCACTAAAATTGCATTTAACATCGTCTAGGGGTGGAGCAATCTACCTGGCCTGAGACCTCCTCATATGAATTTGATGCAATTCTTCCCAATTTTCTTCTATATCCTTTAGCTCTTGCATATATTCATGCTAAAACTGCAAATAGCAGAAGGCCTTTGGTAGAGTGATTCATGGATTACATCTCGCTCCCCCTTCCAGATTCACATTGTTACAATTAACTTGATGTACTATTGCTCATAAAGAGCTTCACCCATCTCAAACAACCAGCATTTTTGCCCTTGGCTCCATACACCAAGAGACTTGTTCGTACAATTTTTCATCTACTAAAATCCATACACATCTTGCCACTTTGCACCCTAACATCGAGTGTCTTCAAGAATCCTCCTTTCACTGACATAGCGAGCACACATTCGTAACCACCATTTTTTATGATGCCTTACATCCTCAATGGGCATACTTTGTCTTACTAATCTCTATGCAAATATCTTCACCTTAAATGGTATTTTGTGGCACCACATCTTAGTCCATGCCTTCTCCTTAATGTTCGGACCTATATTTTTGGATTGTCCATCTAGCCAAGCCTCTCCATGCTTCTTCACATGGATCAACATACGATAGGCTGACCTGACCGAAAAAACACCCAAGCTCTCCATATTTGAAGCCCAAAAGTCCTCCATATTTGGCATTGGTAGAGGGAATTTCAACACATAATCAGAATCCATTAGTGACATACACTCAATGAGTTGTTCATTGCAAGCCCGAGACGCTTGATTCATTAGTCGCTCACAATCTTTGAACTGTTGTTCACCAATGGTGCTATTTGTCTCACCATGTTTAGCCCCGGGAGCCAATTGTCACTCCAAATGTTCGTTTTCTGGCCATTACCAATCCTCTTGATAATCCCCTGCTTCAAAGCCTCTCAGCCCTCAAAGATCAAGTGCCAAATTTGTGAAGGACAAGAACCCAATGACACAGAAAGGAACTATCCATTAGGAAAATACAGTGTCTTCAAAATCCATGCATCGAGTGTGTCGGGATTTTGCAACATCCGCCACCCTTGTTTACCTAACAAGGCCACGTTAAAAAGTTCCATCTTCCTAAACCCCATTCCTCCCATATATTTGGGTTGAGACATTTCTTCCTAAGAAACCCAAGCTATTCTTCTTCCTTCCTTCCTTCCTTCCTTCCTTCCTTCGCCCCCACCAAAACTTCCTTATGAGGGAATCTTTGTGTTCACAAAGGCATCCTGGTAATTTAAAGCACCCCATAGCATATGTAGGGAGGGCTTGTGCTATTGATTTTATTAGCACCTACTTACCTCCTACCGACAAAATCTGCTCAATCCACCCCTAAATTCTCTTCCAATCTCTGTCTTTCGAGGTGGCTATAGTCGATCTTAAGATGGTTGTGCTGGCTCAGTATCTCGGAGGTGGTCATAGGGATAAGAGCATCTCTAGGAGATCCTGTATACCTCATCCCGCAAAATTTGGTTTACAAGATACCTCAAAACGTTTTTCTTCACGATTTTGCAGTACGACTTTTATTTCGCCAGGACAGATCCTGTAAAAAAAATCTGACAAAATTACCCCCCTAAAAATGTAAACTAAATTACAATTGGGTCTTTCAATTCACAGGTTGTGCTCGTGCCGGCCGAGCTGTTGCTACGCCGCCATCACCGGAGGCTCCTCCCGCCGCTGTTGTTGGCGTGCACCACGTCCGACGCGGTCGAGCTCCTACTCGCGCCCGCGGCCGAGCTCCTGCTCGCGCCTGGCTCGTGCTAGCTAGCTAGTTTGCTACGCGTACGTGTTTTGCTAGCTAGCTAGCGCGTTGCTGCTGCGCCGGTGGCCAGCGGCGAGCTCGGCTGCGACTAGCACTTACGGCGACGAGCGCCGGCGTGCGGCAGCTCGCGTGCGGCAAATGCGACGAGATTTGGCCGGAAACGAGCTTGGGAGGCCATGGCGCCGGCTGTGAGGGAAGCGGTTGGGGCTAAAATTTCCCTCCCGTAAAGGATAGAGGATACTGCAAAAGGAGGGCGAAATCCCGCACATATAGAGGAATTGGGCTTGCGGATGCGGGATCCCATAAAAAAATTCTAGGACGAACGGATTCGGTGAATCTATTCAGGCCGAGGATATGAGATGTATCCCGCAAACTGATGGTTATTATAAAAACGGCCCGATTTGCGGGATCTACTAGAGATGCTCTAATGTGTGCATGCTTTTATATGGATGAGTGCAAGTTGTATGTAGGCATCGTACTGTGTTCAAAAGAAAGAAAAAAGTACGCAAGCACAGAAAAAGAAGAAAATAAAAAAATGTACTTGCATTCGCATATCAGACAAAATCCATCGTGACCCCTGTGATAATTTCAGAAGATAATTTTCAGCAACATAAGAGCAACTCCAACGGGCCGACCCAAATGGACGGTGATTTTGTCCACTTTTTATCTGTTTGGGTCGGCCAGACGGACATGGATGTCCGCTTCCGCGTTTGGGTCGGCGCGTGCGCCCAACGCTGGCCTGACCCATTTCAACGGTGCTAGAAAAAAATGCATGCATATTAAAAAAGATAAACAACATTAATTAAACATTAAAGCCGGCCACGAAGGCCGGCGAGAGTCCACGCGTCCACATTTGCATTTAAAAAAAATAAAAATAGCCTAAACTATGAGGCGGCGCGTTGCCATAGGCGTCGTCGTCGTCGTCCTCGGGGTCCGTGAGGTCGATGAGCGTCGGCGCCGGCCCGGCCCAGGCAACGCCGTGTTCCTGAGCGCCGTCATTCGGGCGCAGGCTGTGCCCGGGGGGGGGGGGGGGGGGTGCGGCCGCCTGTGCAGCCGCGGCCTGGCGCGCCTCCTCCTCAGCCTCTCGCTCGAGCATCTCGAGGTACTCGCCGTCGCGGCGCTCCTCGGCCACCCGGATCTGGCGCCAGTGCTCGAGGTACGCCGCCTCCTGCGCCGGCGTCGCTCCCACCCAGACCGGCGGCGCGCGTACCCACTCGCGCCCTACTCCCGTCCAGGAGTAGCGCTCGATGGGGGACGGCTCCGGCTGCGGCTTGATAGGGGACGGCGGGGCCACCGGCGGCACCACGCTGTCGCCCGCCGCGGAGAGGGCAAGTGCCTGCGCCATTGCCGCCTCGTACCGAGCCTCGTCTTCCTCCGACGCCTCCGCCCTGCGCCGCTCGTCCTCCTTGTTCTCCCGGTAGACGGCCGCAAGGGCCGCCTGGTAGGCGTCCTCCGCTGCCTGGTCCTCCTCGCAGACGACGAGCGCCGGTGGCGACGAGCTCCGGTCGACCTTGCGCACGCCCCGTCGCCTCGCCTCCTCGTGCTCGAAAGCGAACCACCTCGCCCAGTTGGGCGAGTCGGATGCGTAGGTGGCCTCGCGGCGCTGCTTCGGGTCAGCAGCACCCGCCGGCGCCGCACCTCCTCCGCGTGAGCCCGAGCCGTCCGCGGCGCCGCCGGCACTGGGATCCTATCTGGATCCAGATGCCAGTCGTGCGGCAAGGTCACGTCGGGATACGGCAGAGGCTGGCTGCCAGTGCCACTCCGCCTGGTGCACTGGCACGTTCACGCGCTGCCTCTGCCGGCGAGGCGCCCGCGCCGGCGGAGGCGGGAGGAACTCTGAGGGAAAAGGGGTGGCGGGGGCCTTGCCCTTGGCCTTACTGCCGCTGGCGCCGGAGAAGAGGCCCATCTCGCTGTGGTTGTGGTGGCCAGGGTTTGCCGGCGATGGGGGAGCAAAGCTTGGTAGATGTGGACGGCGAGTTTGGATGAGGACGCCCCCCCCCCCCCCGGTCGGCTTAAAAAAGGACAAGCACCGTCACTGACGCGTGAGCCCGTGGTCATAAATTAAACTGACCGCGTGGGCAGCGGGTAGTTAGACAGCCGCCATGTGGGGGACGCGGCGGACAGCGAGAAGGCGCGCGAAGCGTCCGTTCGGCGTCCGCGCCGACGCATTTGAGGCGCAAATTTGGACCGCAAATGCGTCGACGCGGACGCGACGCGGACGTAATTTAAGTTTGAATCGACGTGTTGGGCCGTCACTTTTGTTCACACTGACTCAAACAGACGCACACGGACGAAATGAATCGGCCCTTTGAAGTTGCTCTAAACGAAACCACCGCCGGTCGCTGGATCACGATCGCCCCGTCGCGGCTAGAATCCCACCTCCATCGGCCATGCACGGCAGAAGAGGACAATAATCAATAGCGCGTCGCTCCGCACGGTGACTGGCTCACTGCCCTTCGTTGGATTCGACGGCGACACGATCGATCGACGGAACAGAAGCAAATGACAAAAGAATGTACGGCCATCGCAGTTGACGCGTGAGAAAAGAGTGCATGCACGGATGCATGATCTTATCCGCTGAAAGCAAAATGTTTAACAGTAAAGTACAAGGTGAAAGTGAAAGGTTTAGCGGTCATCACCTAAAATATGTTATTTTTCGTATAGTCCTCATGCCACTTAGGTTTTCTATTTTCCTTTCTTTCTCTGAACTGGCCACCGAGGTTTAGGTGATTTGACCTCTTTTTTTTTTAGAACGAAGGCTCAAGGGGGAGCCCGACTTTAAATTAACAAAGCCATCAACCGGCCAGGATTACACAAGGCCACCAAGCAAGAGCGACCGAAAGATACAAGGGAGCTGACAGAGCAGTTTACAACGCAACGCACACTACTGCACACATAAATATACACCTGAGAGCTCTGCAAGTAATGTCGAAGCCCATAGCACATCGGCACCAAGAGGCAGGGAGCAGAGTAGCGTCAAGGATCAGCCAAAGGCCAGCAAGAACTGCGCGCAGCCGGTTCGTGTGGTTGGGATCACGAAACCTGTCTTCCAACGCCGAAGAGGACCCCAATCCTCTCACCTAGGCTCGAAGGCGCCGCACCGTCGGGTCGTTGGGCGCTCACCCGAGAGCAAGAGCGGGTGCCGGTCGGAACCCAGAGCAGGCATATCACACCGTCCTCACCACGTCGAAGGCACACCACTAGCTGCACTGGCACCTGCCCGGGGTCACCGAGAGCAGAAGGAAAACCACTGGGAGGATTGGCGAAGAAACAAGCTGCAAGGACCCAAGGTCGAAGCTTGGGAAGCCTCTACTTGGACTCGCAGCCGACGAGCACTCTCCTATCTCGGCACCACTCACCCGTAGAACCAGACAAACCCAAGGCGGCGCCTCCAAGGAGGGAACGACGTGCAGGACGCCGCCACCGCCCAACCCGAGACGAGTTTTGGGCTTTCACCCGGGATCTGGGACGGGGATGGATACGGGAGACCTCCGCGGTGCCTCAAAGGAAGAAAGGCGATGCGCGCACGCACCCTCACCGCCGTGGTCGGAGATCCGACCAAGGGTTTCCCCCGGACTCGAGATATGCCACCGGCACCCGCCAGCACCGGAACTGGCAGCAAAAGCTGCAGATCTGACACAGCCGGAGGGGAGGAGTGAGCAGAGGAGGAGGAGGAGCTCGACCTTCAGATCTGGAGCGGAGGGACCGCGCCACGACCACCACCCGCCGGATCCGCGCCGCCCGAGCAGCCGACGACTCCGGCCGTCACATCCCGCGCACGCCGCCTGTCGCAGAGGCTGCGCCGCCTCGCCGTCCGGGGCCGCCGCCCCGGTGTCCGGGGTCCTTCGCGCGGGAACGAAGCGACGAGAGGCATCGCTGCCACCTTCATCGGCAGCCGCCGGGGCTTGCCAGGCGTCCCTCAGGTGGCGGCGAGGGGAGGGGATGTTGGGGGGGGGGGGGGTGGCGGCGGCGGGGGGAAACCCTAGTCGCCCCCGGGTCGCCCGCTGGGGACGACACGGGAGCCGGGGGGGGGGAGCGGGGCACATTATTCGACCTTTGTGTTCCTGATTTGATCTCTTTCCATACCATCATTGCACTCCGTTTTAAAATAGATGACTCAACTTTGTATTAAAGGGAGTATATCATATTTCTTTTTCTTATCGAAAGTGTGTGTCTTGCCCATTCCCCATTCCATGAAAAAGAAACGTAGGTATAACATACAACCCGTAAATACTTCCTTCGTCCCAAAATAATTATCTCAACTTTAGTAATATAACTTTGCATTTGCATTAAAGTTAGTACAAAATGAGACATTTATTTTGGGAGGGAGGGATTATGTGTCACAATGGCATGATCAGTGGGAAAATGGTACACCAAGGATATATAATGCATGGATATCCCCGAGTGTTCAGGTTTATCTTTTCTTCTTCTCTTTAACTTGCTCGAATCTCAAGGATGGACCCTGGCCTTAGTTGGTCTCAAGTGAAGTATATCCATTTAGAGTTTATGGTCTTAGTTTGGATAAAACACCACATCACAGTAGTAAAAAGAACCCTCTTTGGGCCAAGTAAGGGACTAAATTATCTAGTTTCGAAGGGCGAAGGGTCAAGTGTATGTGCTTTTTAGTTAAGGCCAGTGTAGAAGGACAAGATGTGGGCTGTGCAATCGCGATGTATTGATCGGTACACCAGGCACGTATATATAAGTACAGAGGTGGGCCACAACCTCAACTATACAAAGGAAACAGGAGGTGGGCCCTATACACAAACATATACGTACACAATATACTCAACACCCCCCCGCAGTCGAAGCGGTGCCAGTGACGCAGAGAGTGGAACGAAACTCCTCGAAGGTGGAAGTCGGCAGTCCCTTCGTCATCACATCGGCGAACTGTTGTGCAGTCGGCACGTGGAGAACCCGAATACGTCCAAGGGCCACCTGCTCGCGCACAAAGTGAATGTCCAGCTCAATGTGTTTAGTCCAGCGATGATGAACGGGGTTGGCGGAGAGGTACACCGCAGAAACGTTGTCGCAGTAGACAACCGTAGCCTGGGAGACTTCGTGATGCAGCTCCTGAAGTAACTGTCGTAGCCAGATGCACTCAGCAACAGTGTTAGCCACAGCTCGGTGCTCAGCCTCCGCGCTGGAGCGCGAAACCGTGGGTTGTCGCTTGGACGACCACGAAACGAGTGAAGGATCGAGGTAGACGCAGTAGCCAGAGGTGGACCGACGAGTGTCTGGGCAGCCAGCCCAGTCCGCGTCGGAGTAGGCCATCATCTCCAGAGAAGTGGACGCCGTGAGGGTGAGTCCGAGGGTCATCGTGCCGCGAATGTAACGGAGGATCCGCTTCACGAGACTCCAATGGGAGTCACGAGGGGCGTGCATGTGGAGACACACCTGCTGAACAACATACTGAAGATCCGGTCTGGTGAGAGTCAGATACTGAAGAGCACCAACGATAGACCGGTAGAAAGGAGCATCCGACGCTGGCAAGCCTTCAAGAGCAGAAACCTTGGCCTTCGTGTCAACGGGAGTGGCAACAGGGTGACAGTTGAGCATGCCAGGACGCTCAAGAAGCTCGTGCGCATACTTCTGCTGATGAAGAAAGAAACCGTCCGGGCGCCGAATGACCTCAATGCCAAGGAAATAATGTAGAGCACCCAAGTCCTTGATGGCAAACTCGTCACGCAGCCGAAGAGTAATCTGCCGAAGAAGAGCTGCGGAAGAGGCCGTCGGGATGATGTCGTCGACGTACAGGAGCAAATATGCAGTCGTGTCACTGTGGCGATAGACAAACAATGAGGCATCCGAGCGAGTGACGCTGAAACCCAGTGTCTGAAGAAACCCGGCGATCCGCTGGTACCAGGCGCGAGGTGCTTGCTTGAGCCCGTAGAGAGACCGGGACAGCAGACACACATGGCCAGGAAGAGATGCATCGACAAAACCGGTGGGCTGCTCACAATACACCTGCTCCTCAAGATGGCTGTGGAGGAAGGCGTTGGAGACACCCATCTGATGAACTGGCCAGCCTCGGGACACCGCAAGCTGGAGGACGGTGCGGATCGTGCCCGGTTTGACAACCGGGGCAAACGTCTCAGTGAAGTCAACTCCAGCGCGCTGTCGAAAACCACGAACCACCCAGCGAGCCTTGTAGCGCTCAAGGGTACCATCCGAGCGGGTCTTGTGGCGAAAACCCCACTTGCCGGTGATGACGTTGGCGCGAGGAGGCCGGGGAACTAGTGTCCAGGTACGGTTCCGCTGAAGAGCGTCGAACTCTTCCTGCATCGCCGCAAGCCAGTGAGGATCACGGAGGGCTGCGCGAGCGGACGCGAGAAGAGGAGACGGCTCCGCGGTGGAGGCGGTGAGGAGGTACTCATCGCTGGAGTACCGGAGGCTCGGACGGTGAACGCCGGCTCTAGCCCGTGTAACAGGGCCAGTCGGCAACACCAGAGCGGTCGGCGAAGCCACCGGCGAGGCGGTTGGCGAAACCACCGGCGAGGCGGCCGGCGACACGGCCGTCGAAGAAGCCGGGGAGGCGGCGGCGGTTGAGGCGGCCGAGCCTGCAGCGCCCGAGCCCGTGGCGCCCGAGTCGGGGGGCGGCGGGTGAAGGAGGAGCGCCAGCCGCAGCGTCATGATCGGCCGAGGAGGCTGAGGGGGCAGGCGCCAGCGTGGGCGCGCGATACACAGCTCGTCCCACGGCGCGAGGACCGCCAAAGCCCGGAGGCGGTCCAAGGGCCGGGCGGGGCCGTCCACCTGACGGAGTCGTCAAAGGGCCGCCGGTGGCCGGCGTGACGAGGCGACAAGGCGTACCTGCTGCTGAAACGGAAACACCAACTCATCAAAGTAAACGTGCACTACAAAAAAATACACTTCCGTGATGATACGTGTTTGTCATAGTAGGTCGCGTTTTTTGTCATGCATGTACATCCATGACGATTTTATGACAGAATCAAGATAGTCATACTTGTGCTGTCGTAGAAGTGTTCCATGACATTACCAAAATTATCATCACGGAAGTGTGCACTTCCATGACGATAAATCGCGCGTCACAGAAGTGCTTTCGTCAAGGGTGACCGACACGTGGCATCCACCGTAACGGAACGCCGTTAAGCTATCAGGTCGGGTTTTGGATCCGATAACCCGTTAACAGCCCCGACCAATGGGGATTTTCCACGTGTAAAATCATCATTGGCTGGAGGAAACACGTGTCGGCTCATCGTTGGGACAGATGTCATCCACTCATTGGACAGAAGGCGCCTATGATACGTCGACACGTGGCACGGCCCAACAGAGGCCCATTCCTGTGAAAAGGCCGGCCCGTTTGACTTGGTCAAAAGGTGGCGGGCCGGCCCATGGAAAGCCTGTTAACGGCCTGTTCTCATATAGCCCATTTACAGCCCGCTAACCCAAGGCCCGTTACGCCCTATCCGAATTAGGCCCAGTAGCGTCATCTGGGCCATCCAATATGATTCCAGCCCATTTTCACTTCTGGCCCATGTATGGCCCATGACGTCTTTCGGCCCATATGAGGCCCTATGTAACTCTTGGCCTATTAACGGCCCGTGGTGAAACTGGCCTGTAATGAACAGTGTATCACTTTACACCCATTAACGGCCCGTGGTGAAACTGGCCCGTAATGAACAGTGTATCACTTTATACCCATTAATGGCCCGTTATTCCGTTGGGCCGTTTCCAGCCCATGTTATCTTTCGGCCTTCTCAGAGACCATTTATTCTTGGGCTCATTTTCAGCATTCGTTTACTTACGGCCCGTTACTGTCATTTTCTGCTTATGGGCCAAATTCAGCCCGTGGTTACAGTCGGCCCGTTTGTGGTCCGTTAATACGTTGGGCCGTTTTCATAGCGTCATCAAATACGGCCTATTAACGATGGCCCGTTATGGTCGGCCCATGAACGGACGATTCCAACTCTAGCCCGTTTACGGCCATAATGCGGCCTGTTATTGGCCCATGTTTGGCCAATCGATCATACGGCCCGTATAAGGCCCATTGATGATACGGCTCGTAGAAGGCCCATTGTTTCTACGACCCGTAGAAGGCCTACTGTTTCTACGGCCCGTAGAAGGCCCACTGTTTCTACGGCCCGTAGGAGGCCCAGTGTCACTATAGTAAATATTAGCCCATGGTTATTGTGGCCTAGTTTTAAAAATAGGTTATTGCAGCCACTAGCAAACCGCGGAAAAAGAACTGCACTGACTACAAGCAAACAAATAAACAAGACAACAAGGAAATAAATAAGCAAGCAACTTATGCTAGGCTATCACGGCTATTACACATATTACATCCACTGGGCATCAAAGTTCGCCACTAGTGCAAATATAGGGAGCAAAGCAGCATATAAACGCCGCAGCAAAACAAGTCCAGAACTGAAACCACTTCAGAAGAGTTCAAGAAACAATATTCTGGGTACCCATAATGCTGGCAAGATGCTTAGCAAGCTTATTAACTTTCTCTTGTTTGGCGCTTAAATCCTCCAGCGCTTGCTGTTGCACAAGAAAGTACGCATCTGAATTCTGCAGGGACTTCCTCAGTCCTTCGGCTTCTTGCCGTAGCACCGCTGACTGATGCCTTTCAGCTTGTAGCTGAGACTGAAGAAGCCGAAGTGATTCAGGCAGCGAGTTCGAAGAGCTTGTGCCAGTGGTACTGGCCAGTAACTCGAACACTACATCAACGCAGGACTGTGGGGTTTTCTCAATGTCTACAAGATCGTTTTTATCACCTTTCTTGGAGACCAACAGGGTTGTCTCACTATCTTGAACCTTATCTGCATTACTTTCTCTACCATTGCATAGTGGGGTGCTCTTCTCCAATATTATGTTTGCATACTACAAGAGAAACAAGCAGACACATCACAGGTTTAGCTTGTAGTATACGAAACTCATTTTGGTAAACCGGTTCAGTAGTAAGGTGGACAGGATAACAGCATGGAACAAACATATATCTATGTACTATGGTCACTGTATTGTCCATATCATTCTAGTTTATGTTCCCTAATCAAGATAGAGACACAGTTCAACTCATATATTTTTAAGACACAGCAGCATAGACAGAATATAAGTGTGAGAAACTACACAGCATTGGCAGCACTTGTAATGTGCATCACATGAGAACATAACTGTTTATACAACTTAACTGAAATCAACATAGAGCAAGAAGTTAGAACAGCAATCCAGTTAAAGAAATAGGTTTAAAACATACATGTTGCGCCATTGGAGTTTCAATTGGATCCTTCAAATTCGAAAGTAGTTGGTATGAGTAAATACAGTGATGCAACAATAAAGGAGTATGGACCATAGCTACGGAATCTGACCTGAGAACAATTGCTCTTCTGCTTTAAACATGGAGTTTGGGTTAGCTGTGGTGGTCTTCGTGCTTTGGGCACTGCAGTAGCTTTACAAACTGCTCGTGTGGGGGTACTCTATGGTGGACATGGTGCTTTGTCAACTATAAGTGGGTTACTATCCGCTGGGGTTGTGGTTAGATGGGTTGTAGCTGGTTCTCTGCCCAACGGTGTAAGTGTGCAATCTGGAAGAGTCTCGATTATGTGTGGTGGGGCTAGTTTGTGGGCCAGTACAACCATGGTTCTATCTGCATCGACGGGTAGCACTGTCTTTTGTGAAGAACGGGTTTTTGCTCCCTTAGATACTGCCATCACCCCCTCCAATTCAAATGGCTGATAAACAAGAAAAGAAATTGAACGTACATACATTGTATGATAGACAGATGTGGTAATTCACATATATGTTGTCTAACCAAACAGGACAACATGACACAATTTCACATATATGATGCCTAACTAAACAGGATAGCATGACACAGTTTCAGATATATGATGGATAACTTAACAGGATATAATGGCATAATTCAACATATGATGAGTACCTAAACAGGATGACATAACAAAACTATATGATGTCTTTCTAAAATAGGTTGGGATGAAATAATTCACATACATGTTGTCTAAGTATACATGATGGCATGATATAATTGACATAATTGATTCATATACTAAGCAGCTGGCACTCGCATGTATGATCTCTAAACTAAGCAGATAGAATTCAATATTGTGCATATGATGTCTAAACTAAGCAATGCAAGACACCATATGCATCATATGAGAAATATAAACATTGCAACTTAGAGCATACACCTCAGATGGGATATAGGACTGGTCATCTGTCTCTGAATCCTCCTCTGAGGAGCTCCCTGTAACCATCGAGATATATGCTTCAACAGGTACCATTGCCTGCTCTGAAGACTTTGTTTTCACTCCAGATTTTTCCATAACCGGCTCAAATGGCTGATACACATGAAGAGTAGTTCAATATACACAGATTGTCGACAAATGGAATACGTAATGAAAAAAAAGATGGCATGAGATAATTCACATATATGATGCCTGGCTCCATGGCGGTGCATAATTCACATATATGATAACTGGATGAAAAACATGGCATTGCATAATTCACATATCTGATATAGAAAGCAAACAGGAGGCATTCACACAAAGCATGTCTGGTCTAAGCAGATGGCGTGTAAATGCAAGACACCATATGCATGATATGAGCAATATAATCCAGCCAAGTTAGAGCATGCACCTCGGGGGGGGGGGGGGGAGGGGAATACGACTGGTCATCTCTCTCTGAATCCTCCTCTGAGGAGCTATCTGTAACCAGCAAGAAATCTACATCGACAGGTAGCACTGACTGCTCAGAAGACCTTGTTTTCACTCCAGATTTTCCCATGACCGACTCAAATGGCTGATGCACAGGAAGAGTAGATGAATGTATAAACATTGTTGACAAATGGAATACATTATGGAAAAAAAATATGGCACAATACAATTCACATATACGATGTCTGGCTAAACAGGATGGCATTGCATGATTCACGTATATGATGCCTGGCTAAAGAAGATGGCATTGCATAATTCCCATATACTCCCTCCGTTCCTAAATATTTGTCTTTTAAAATATTTCAAATGGACTACCACATACGGATGTATATAGACATATTTTAGAGTGTAGATTCACTCATTTTGTTCCGTATGTAGTCACTTGTTGAAATCTCTAAAAAGACAAATATTTAGGAATGGTGGGAGTATGATATAGAAATCAAACAGGTGGCATTCACACAAAGCAAATCTAAACTAAGCTGATGACATATAAGATGTATAATGTAAGCAATGCAAGGCGCCATATGCATGATATGACCAACATCAGCATGCCAGGTTAGAGCAAACACCTCAGGTGGTAAACAGGCGTGGTCGGCTCCTTCTGAATCTCCATCTGAACAGTTATCTTCCTCTGGAATACAATCTGGAAATGCAGGGGGGGGGGGTCACTTCGCCCACCATGGAGCGGCGTCTGCATGACATTATATTCGCATGCAACGGTCTTCTCTTTTTCTCTACATGTTCAGTACGATTGTGTACAATATCTGACATGCATAATAAAAAAATAGTTAGATTTTGTAAGGCCTAAGGGGTGCATGCAAAAATCAAGACTGATGGTAGCAAACGAGTGGATGGATCCAAAACTAATGATAGCAGGTAGATTATAGCTTCAGTTTAAAAAGATAGACAATGGATCATCTATTGTTTGTTGCCCACCCAACATGAACCACATAGAAGACCCCAGATGAACCAGATAGTAGACAGATAATATTCGTTGCTGGCTCGATATGAGACCCATGGGCAATTCAAAACTCAAGATTGAACGATAAAGTAGCAGGTAATAATAACCGATGTATAACGTAAGCAAACACGAAAGACTGCGACCTCTCTTCCGGAACTGTGTAGTCCTCAGGTTCATCTGCTCAGTTGATGATGGTAATGAAGTTGGCGTGGCTGCCGACAACGGGGAAGATGATCTGAGGCGGCGAAAGGAAGTCTGCAGGGGGGATCTCTGCTGCAGTGAACACTTTTGTCGATGGTGCACCTCAGGTGGGGTGGATGACGGCACGGCAGGAGCAGGACATAACACACAGAGTTTTCTTTGACGCCTATCTGAAAATGAAGTAAATCTGTAAGGGCTCCTTAGAATTGGAGGATTCTATAAACGCAGGGACAGGAAAAACACAGGAATAGGATAGGAATGCACGTGCAAAACAGAGCATTTGGAAACATAGGATTTCAGTCAACCTGGGTGTTTGGCTCACATGAATTGGAAGAACAGAGGAATGGAGAAACAAAGTGATGCGACGAGTGTACAACCTCTTTGGCATAGCCTTGTGGACCTCAGCATCATTGGGTTGGACGTGGAGGATGGTGATGATGCTGGTGTGACTGTCGGAGGCGGGGTAGAAGATCCGAGGCCTCTGGAAATGGCGCCGAGGGTACTGCTCCGCTGTGATGGATGGTTCCGTCGTTGGAGCAGCTCCGCTAAGGTGTACGGCGACGAGGCTGAAGCATGACAAGACAGACAACGTTAATCTGAAGTGGGACCCTAATATCATCTGCAATAGATGATGTAAAATACATCACCAAAAAGTGCTAGATGTAAAACGCATCAGCCGCGCCACGGCCGCTCCGACAGATGCTGTAAGTACTGTTCACTCCGAACTTAACTGAAGAAAATGAACTTCACAGTCGAAACTGAATTTTACTGTCGAAACTGATTGAACTAGTAACAGAGCATTGTAATAGATGTTTAGGGCGTTCGAGCACTAGTAGCAGAGAAGCAGTGATCTAAATCAGCAGACGCTCGAGCAGGGAACACACTAGCAGAGAGCAAGTCGTGCAGTAGCACCGCGAGCGAGTGCTAAAGCAGCAACTCCTGTAGCTGCCGGAGGTCGTGCAGCAGTAGTAGTGCAAGCGAGAGCAAGAGCAGAGCAGCAGCACGAACGAAAGCAGGAGCAGTGCAGCAGTGTGACCGACAGCAAGAACAGAGCCGCAGCGCGAGCGAGAGCCAGAGCAGTTGCAGCTAGTGCCGTTGTGGAAGTCGCCGCCGAGGAAGCAACGACATGGGGAGAGACGCCGTGGATGATGTGGCCGGCGACGGTACCGTCGATGGAGACACACCATGTCTGCTCAGTATCGAGCACCGGCAGCCCCGTGAGATCGAATAAAAGATAAATGCAGCGGTGAGTGCAGAACCTCCTTGGTGGCGTCGAGTTGGCCTCGGCTTCATCAGAGGAATTGGTGAGGGTGCTGCGGTTCCGGTGGGGCAGGTCAAGACAGCGCTGTGAGGATTGAGGTGGCGCGATAGACGAGGCGAACGTCGGGGAAGCTCCTTGGAGGTGGAGGACGGGGCGGCTGATCCGGCGGGACGACGAGATCGACAACGGATCCTCATCCGATGCGGTGGATGAGGGACGGCGAGCTGTTGCGGTGGACGACGTAGTCGGGGAAGAGTCTCCGGCTGGGCGGCGGTCGGGAGGCCGACGGAGGAGCGTGGGGTTTCACGGGTTTTGGTGGCCTCGGTGTACGAATGGGGGGGGGCGAAGGGGGAGGGGGAGCCAAGCTTAGGGACGCGCTTGTCCGAAATGTAGGGTAAGTTACTAGCGTACCCCCACCGGTTTTGACACCGCGACATGGAGCTTCATTTCCGGCTAAGGGGTAGAAGGGGGATTTTGCGTGTCTGGGCTGCGGGAGCGATTTCGGATGAGGAGGAAGTTCTCGCGCGCGTCCAAATTTTGGGATAACAAGGCGCGGCGCGGGTTGAAGAAGCGGGAGTTTCAAAGCAGGTGAGACAAAAGATACTCGAGCTTGAAAATTTCGGGATAACAAGGTGCGGATTCCTTGTTCGGCAGAACAAACTTAACGTGTAAAAAAACAATTCAGACAAGACACAAGAGAGTCATGTCCCCTTTTACTATATTGCTATAGATGCCATTGAAAAAACTACAAGAAAAATGTAAAAAAAATCGGGAGAACAAGATTACCCTGCACAGTACCAAATCGATTCGCACTTCCCTCAACAACAACAAAAAACAAATCAATTCCCATCAAAGAAATAGTAATGTCCCTTTTTATATGATTACAGATGCCAGGATCTCGAATTTCAATTTTTGAATCCACGTTATGTTGAATTCGAATATATCGTTAGGTGACCTTGCGGTTTATAATTGATGTAGTCGTACATTTTGATCTTCCATCATATATGAACATTTTACTCCACCATGTGAACATATATATTGTCGTCTACCATATGGACTAAATTTGAATCAATTTTCCTTATTTGAATACGATTGTTGTCAAGTTATACAATAATTTAAATATTATCTTGATAACAAAAAACATACATATAGCAGTAATCATATTTCACTATGAACTACATGTACCATACGCTCTCCAATTCAAATATTTGTATCCATTTTATGTTGAATTCAAACATAGTACATTATTGGTCTAGGTAGCGAGATGTTTGGGATAATCTAAACCCTGTTTTCATACGTATAATTTTTGGCTGAATTGGGACAAGTTTTGGTATAAGCCTCTTGCAAAATCGGAGATTCTCTCAACAAGCCTCGTGGTTCCGAGAGGGAACATGTCACCTTTGTGTGCGAAACGATATACGCTGCCTCCCCCCTGATTTTATTTACAGAGGCAACATAGAGCTATATGAGTGCCATGTTAAATTTTGGAATTATTTCGGGTTCATTTGGCCTTTTTATACATTAATTGAGTTTCTGGACTTTTAATGTGCATAATCTAAATATGAATTGCATGCACATGCTCCGGTGCACCAAAGTGGGTTGAAAAATCACATGTGTGTCCTTGGTTGAATTTCTAGGTCCCATGGAAGAAATGAGAATGAAATTGAAACATCTGGGCGTCATGACTCGGCTGAGAACATCGAGAAACTTTGATTTTAAATTCATGTAAATCCAAAACTCGCCTGGAAATCATGAAACTTGGCATGGTGTCATGTCATGGCACTAACATGTTGTGGTAAAAAATTGGGCCGATTTGGAAGCTCGTGGTTCTAAGAGGGAACATGCCACCTTTGAGTGTGAAACAATATACGCTGCCCCCCTTGAGTTTCTTAACAAAGGCAACATAGAACTACATTAGTGCCCTGTTAAATTTTGGAATTATTCCGGGTTCGTTTGTCGTTTTTATACATTAATTGAGTTTCTGGTCATTTAATGTGCATAAGTCAAATTTGAACTACAAGCACATGCTCTCGTGCACCAAAGTTGGTTGAAAAATCACATTTGTGTCCTCGGGTGAATTTCTAGGTCCCATGCAAGAAATGAGAATAAAATTAAAACACCTGGGCATCGTGGCTCGGCCGAGAACATTGAGAAACTTGGTTTTAAAATTCTTGTAAATCCAAAACACGTCTGAAAATCATGAAACTTGGCGTGGATGTCATGTCATGGTACTACCATGTTGTGGTAAAAAAATTGGCCGAATAGGAACAGATTTTGGTATAAGCTTCTTGCAAACCGAAGCTTCTCTCAAGAAGGCTCGTGGTTCTGAGAGGGAACGTGCCACCTTTGAGTGCGAAACGATATACGTTGTCCCCCTTGAGTTTATTTACAAAGGCAACATAGAACTACAAAGAAGTTCAGCACAACTCCAGCCTAACACGAAGGACTAAAAGCTACCAGATTGAAATCGCAACATCCCAAGAGGCCAACAAAGGCCAAACATCTGCGCTAGAACCCAACATTTCACAACCGACGACACAATCCACATCCTAAACTGATTATTACATCAAAAGAAACCAGGAAACTGAAGGAAGCCCAGCAGCAACTAGAAGAACAGCAACGCCAGGGTCGCCACAGCAAGAGTTTTCTTCATTCCAGCCTCGCAACATTGATCTTCCACAGAAAGATAAGGACGATTAATGGTCTTACATAATTAGAAAGATAATTAAAAAAAGCCACATGCGGCTACGCCCGAAATACACAAGGGCAAAAGAAGAAGGAAGACAAGGATCTGGCTCGCTGATCTCTACTGTCTTGATGCGTTGCTGCAGGCCGCGAGAACTAGTCTCCGCGGCGAGTAGCGATGAGCTCTTTCGTGTCCTCAAGACGCTGCTTGAGAACATCCACGGATTCCTCCACCAGCCTTTGGCGCTCGTTGCGGAGCATGTCATTCTCGTCCATAAGTTTCTTGACGATGACGCCGGTCCTCTTCAACAAGGCACTGGTCTCCTCCTGCTGGTCTGCACTTCGGACGATCTTCTCCCTCAGCAGGCCGCGCTCGGCCCGGAGCCTGTCATTGCCCTCCCTTCGTTGCCGGATGACGCCGGTAGCCTGTTCAAACG
The DNA here is from genome assembly GCF_002575655.3 of Aegilops tauschii subsp. strangulata. Classification (NCBI taxonomy): domain Eukaryota; kingdom Viridiplantae; phylum Streptophyta; class Magnoliopsida; order Poales; family Poaceae; genus Aegilops; species Aegilops tauschii. The sequence goes on from NC_053041.3 coordinate 179,307,732, forward strand.
AGGCTTTCATGTCGTCCTGCAATCTCGCCCAGCCGGAGATATGATCCATCTGGCTATGGATGATCGCATGCATGCACCTGTAACAGTCGTCGCCTGCCCGCGAGAAATTTTCCCAGGCCGCCACGGCGCGGCGGGACATCTCTGCTGCTTCCGCGGCACGGCCGGACCAGCCTGCTGCATCGACGGTGCGGTGGGACCTCTGTGCTGCTTCAGCGGCGCGGCGGGACCTCTGTGCTACTACTTCCGCGCGGCGGGACATGTCGGCTGCTCTCGCAGCAAGGCGGGACATCTCTCGTGCTTCCACTTCCATGCTCACCTCTCCCTGGTGGCAATCTCTCGACCCAGAACTCATGCTGGCCATGGCAGACGCAAGGGAAGGATGCTGAATGACTTGTTTGTTTTTGTGGATAAGGAGTTGAGGAGGAATGTGCAGTCATCTTGGCATACTAGTATTTATAACCGAGTACTAATACGCTCCTAAGTGGGAAACCGTTTAGGTTGTGATCGGTGTGAACAGGTTTGCAATTCAATATAGCGTGGTACTAATACGCTCCTAAGTGGGAAACCGTTTAGGTTGTGATCGGTGTGAACAGGTTTGCAATTCAATATAGCATGGAGTAATTTGGAATGTGACGAGACGCAAGCTCAAAATTTATTGACGGTTCTAGTTTCGAAGTGCGGCACTATTCCCGGATGGAGTACTTCTTTTTCTACTCCCTCCTTTCCGGTTTTATAGGGCTTATCTCAAAATTTTAGTTTTTCCATTTTATAAGGCTCAATTTGGTTGTTCCCCAACACATGTTCAGATTCCAAGGTGCATTAAATCATTGCATGCAAGTATTAAGAGAAAATTGACCAATGCATGTACTTTATGCATGCATGCATTGCAATTAATGCATTGATAAACATAATTTTTTGAGAAAAACAAAAGCATTAATTAGGTGCTTTTGCAAACTACAAAAAATATTCCACCACTCACCATCTTGGTTGGTGAGATTTTTGAATTAAGCCCTATAAACCGGAAAGGAGGGAGTACTGCTGTGTACGTGCAATAACTGGCACCGTCGTATACATATCTTACGGTTAATGGGGCGTTCAACAGGAATAGCCGCGTGGCGAGCTCTCACACACGCGTCTGTTTTTTCTCGAAAAGGAGGATGATGACCCCCGGCCTCTGCATCTGGGAGTCACACACGCATCTGTAGCTACGAATTGTAGTGTTCTCAACCATCCGATTGGCTCTATCATGGATGTACCTATATACTAAAACATGTCTAGATACATCTATATTTTGACAAATGGAAGGCATGTATTGTGGAACGGAGGGAGTGCTTGTCATCAAAATGGATAAAAAGGGACGTATCTAGAACTAAAATACGTCTACATACATCTCCTTTTATCCATTTTGATGACAAGTAGTACTTCTTACCGAAAGGAACTTTATATCCAATAGACACAAAATATCCGTTCGACTGTTGGAAATTACTGATGTGATGTCGAAGTAATTGCTGCATCGCCACCAAAACCCACCATTTCTTAAGCTAAAGTAGACCAAGGTAATCCCTATATTAGCATATTACTAAGATAAACAGAAGGCACTATAGAAACATTTAGGACGTGAGCTTGTCAATCTGAATGTGGAGGGACACAAGCTTAGCCCCGGCCAGCAGCTTGGGCGGAACTGTCAAGAAGGTTAGCTCCTGCACGTCGACGTCGCCGGGATCCTTGCTGCTTGTCACCTCCATTTCCACCTTGACAGCGTCGGTCGTGCCTTTGGGCTCCCCCGGCGGGCCGTTCGCCCACAGCTTGGCCATGTAGTGCGGCAGTGGGGACGCCCCCGCTCTGATGCAGACGACCGACATGGCGATAGGCGCGCCGATGTCGAGCACGCCGCCGACCAAGAAAAATGTGCGGCGGTCCTCCTCCGCGAACAGCAAGAGCTGTGGCTCCGACAGTGGCACTTGCAGCTGGAGCACCTTGCCGTACTGGATCCTGTGCATGGGCATGGGATGCGCGGTGCTGATGTGGTGGTAGAGCGCCAGCGGCGGGCCTTCGTAGCCGCAGACGGGCACGGGGCATTTGCAGGGCGCGAGCGGACACACGCTCTGGTGATCGGCGAGCTTGTGGTAAGTGACGTAGAGCCCACAGCCTTCGTGCGGGCACTCCACCCTCACCGATGAAAGGACGGAGTCCACCGCCGTGTTCCGCACGTCAAAGCCACCGCCGCACTCGCACTTCTGGCACTGCCGCTGGTTCCCGGGGCGCTCGACGCGACTGTCCGCGCAGGCCAGGTGCCCTCCCTTGCACTGCAGAAATCAATCGAACATCACATCAATCAAGAAACCTGCACCTTGCTCAATCAGCCGAACGGACGAGGTGTATTCGAACCTCATACACTGGAGGCGTCAAGGGGCGGAGGCACAAGGGGCAGTGGAGCACGGTGAGGTCCATCGAGACCTTAGAGAGCTCCATCGTCGGGTCCTGTTCAGTCTGCATGATCTCGCCCTCCTCGTGCACAACCATCTCTCGACTTGGGCCGGGGTATTACAAAGCTTTACCGTCACATATTTTATACTACTTCAAGGTGCATTAAATCAACACATGCAGGTATCAAAAGGAGAGTCACGGTATGCATGCATGCGTTGTAATTAATGCATCGGTAAACGCAAATTATTGAAATATATCGAGTGCAGTGCTTTGTCGCGTCAACTCGTACATCAATGAGAAGTTTGATTATCCTCTCCCTCGCGGACTTAACTGCACCTGCCTTTGGCTGTATGACAGGTTGGCCACACACCTGTCGGGCCCACCTGTCATACACGCAAAGGCAGGAGCGTCCCTTCCTCACCCATGAGCATGGTGGCTGGCAAGACTAGGAGATGCTTTCTCTACACGCTCTCCCTCCCGCACGCGGTGGACATGCAGCAGTTCAATCGGTGTCAGATGGCCAGAAGCGTACTGTAGTACTCCTACAGTGCAGTAGTACTCCATCATTGTTCGACTTCCCGAAGAGGCGAAGAGCCAAGCGCAGCCCGGACGCTCGTGTGGCAGTTTCATGTGTAGAGTAGTCTAGGATAGCGTGTACCGTGCCTGTAAGCTTAAAATCGTTGGGGTCAGCTCCATGCTATGTGGCCATCTCGAAGTTTAAAAAAAATTTAAAATAGTCTTCTGGCCCTACCTGACACCCTAGTGATTGTAGTTTGCGCGCTCATCTGGTCAAGACAGGAATATATATTTTAATTTGTTTTTTTTCAAAAAGGGGGGACTCCCTGGCCTCTACATCAGAACGATGCATACGCCACATATATTTTAATTTGTGGTGGGTAAATGTTATAGGTTGCAGCAAATATATTGTACACTGCGGGTCTTTCAGCCAAGTTTAGAGGCAAGCATGTGGGGCCAGTGCTATGATGTGTCGCGTCAACTCGTACAACGAGGAGAAGCTTGATTTTACTACACGCCTTCTCCCTCATCCATGCGCGCGGTTGCTCGCAAACGAGGACAGGCTTTTGCTTAGTAGTACTTCTACAATAAGCTATCCGTCCCACTCGCGGTGGACGGACATGCAGCAGTGGATTTGACACAGTAGAAGCAGTAGTAGTAACATCATTGTTCGTCTTATCGAAGAGGCGAAGAGCCAAGCGCAAACCGAACGTTGCAGTTGCGAACATTGGAGCACGCATATAGCCAGGCTCTTGCATGAGACAAAATTGCTATGTGAGCCCACTATTGTACTAGTACGTACAACTACTTGCTAGTATAGCCCTGTAAACCAGAAAGGAGTATTTGCCCTTCTAGAGATTTCAACAAGTGACTAGACTACACCGAGACGGAGTACATATGGAGCAAAATGAGTGAATCTGCACCGTAAATAAATACATACTAGTTCTATCGTTTTCCTCTCCGAGGTGCACAATATTGAGTATACTGACTAGTCTCTTTTTGACATGCATTTACGTTTTTTTACACAGTACAGACGCAAGCGCTCATATACACGCGCATACACTCACCCCTATGAACGCACACACGCACGGCACTATCATCTTGAAATTTACGAAGTCACCATAGGCACCTCGTCGTCGACGGGTCCATAGGTGCTTGAATGCCAAGGAGGGAGAGGGTAGCGGTTCCCGAGACGTTGAACGGTCAATGATGCATCCCCAATTACATGCAGAGGGAATTAATTGGAGAAGCAGAATAGAGTCAGCACGATGTGAATGCAACACAGTTTGGACTCTCATATAATAAAGGCGCCCCACCACTCCAATCCATCTACTCCCAAGTCTCTGCGCAACACTGCTCACTCCAATCCAAGACCAAGTGACCAGAAGCCACAAGCACCTATGGAGGCGATGGACGCGAGCGGCGGTCGGTTGTGCCAAATCATCCAAGGCGTCGGCCTGCGGCCCTGCACCGCGCAGCGTTTCCAGACGGTGCTGGCGACCGCAGGCATCGTAGCCCTCGCCGACGCCGGCTTCACCTCTCGCATGGACGACATGATGGTCAACTCCATCCGCAAGTTCACCGCCGTCAAGAAGCGCGCGGACGACCTTGCGGTACTGCTCCAGCCCGCGCGCCCAGGCTCCTCATTGCCTGGCACCCTCATCGGCCTCCATGGTGACGAACTCTTTCAAGCCCTGGTGGCCCTGCAGGTGCCAGAGGTCGCGACGAAGAATGTGCACCTCGAGGCCGCGCTCGCCGCGCATCGCCTCGCCATGCAAGAAACCGTCGACCTGCACATCCACGTCTACGAGGAAATCGTCTACATAGGCCACTACAAGGCAAGCGAGGACAGAAAGACGTTGGCCTTCTTCCAGCGGCTGGAATCTTTGGACGCCATTGTTCAGAAGCACGTCGACCTGGCCACAAAAGCCGCTGCTACTTAGGCGCCGTTCGGTGGGCCGCCGCCCTGAGTCGAGGAGGTGGACGTCGTCGATGGTTGCATCTCTTCTTGCCTCCTGTAACCAGCACTGCATCACCTCGTGGCCTTAATGTTTTATTAGTATAGTACTCCCTCCGTTCCCAAATATAAGTCTTTCTAAAGATTCCAGCAAGTGACTACTACATACGGAGCAAAATGAGTGAATCTACACTCTAAACTATATCTACATACATCTGTATGCTGTATTCCATTTGAAATAGTATCTAAAAAGGCTTATATTTATGAACGGAGGGAGTATATGGCATTTTTATTCCAGTCGTAATGTTTTCACTGTGAGGTGGGGCCGCAGTTGAGCAAACCCACCCCGCCCACCGGGCGTCGGCCGAGTTTAGAATTAGAAGAGAGAAACGAGGGAGGAGAGCTAGCTGTAGCACGGACGCTGTTGTCAGATGGGACTCGTGTTTATAGAATAGGAGTACTCAGCACTCGTGCCTCTTTTTTTTTGAGGGAAAAATTAGTCGTATGTCTAGTACCACTAGTTGGGTGCGTGCGACCTATAGCTGTCATCACTTTAGGTCTCCTTTTCGAACCGCGGCTATGCTTCACAGTACATATTATTTCACGCATTTATCCTCCTATATGTACTCCTAGGCTATTTCCACGTGCTCCCATTCGCCGACATGTGGGACATAGAGCATCTGGGTCGTAGTGCATGCACGACTCGGAGCATATGTCGGGGTACTTTACATTTCAGACCTCACAAATTACATGCAAACCCCCCGCAGAAGAATAAACAAATGAATGAATTACTACATGAAACCGGATTATTTTCGTGGAAACCGGAGCACGTTCATTAAATTTTGGACATAACACGTTTATAAAAAATGACCGGACCGAAACCAGTCTAAGGGCCTCTTTGATTTTTCCCGCAAAAAAGGGCCTCTTTGATTCGCAGGATACTGAAAACACAGGAATGGGGAAAGTATGATGGCGATGAACCGAGACGAGGAGAACTCTAACTCAGTAAGAGGTTAGAGTTAGATTCTAACCCTGAACTAACTCTAAACCAAAGAGGTGTATGGATGGCAGGGTTAGATTGACAATAAATGCTCTATCTCAATCATTTGACTACTTTGGACCCTATTTCCTGCCGGATTTGGAGGGTGCTTGGATACGTTTTAGTTCCATGACTAAAATTAATGGGACTAAAACTTGCTAGCCTCACCCATGCTTGGATCCAAATACTAAAGAGACTAAAATCAAGTTAATGAGCATTTATTATCCTCCAAACCCTCCAATCCAGAACTCGCCTGTGTTAAAGGAGAGGAGTTAAATGAGGAGAGAGAGGACTAATCGACATTTTAGTAGGGGTACCCCTGACTAAATTTTTTTTAGCCCCTCTTTAGTCAGGGGTGCTTGGAACTTTAGCCTCTTAAAGAGACTATTTTTAGTCAGACTAAAATAAGTCCCTTGGATCCAAGCACCCTCTTGGTGTGGCCGGCTCTTCTGTGGCCTCCTCCCACTCACAATTGACATAAACGAACCATCTATACAAATCAAGCATGCAAAACATGATAATTTTTACTTTGTCCATACAAATGAGATATCCCACTTAAACATACAAGTCGTCAATCAAGCTTCACAAAATAAAAAAACACTTCATGAAACAAAGAATGAGCTAACTCATCACGGAAGTCATTCACGATAGGGAGGGAGCCCGGAGCCCCTCACGCACCAAGGGAGGAGCTCGGCATCGTCGCTCTAGAGGAAGGCTCTGTAGAGCCCAAGCCGCGGGAACCCCTCCGACGCCGGCCCTTGCGAGTTGAGGTCGACACCGGCATGGGTAGCAGGGCCGCTTGCCGCCGACTGGGAACTTAATCTTTGGGCCTCTAGAAATAATGCAAGCCTGTAACTAAAATACCTAGAAAGGTGAACTGAATCTTTGGGCCTCTAGAAATAATGCAAGCCTGAAACTGAAATACCTAGAAAGGTGAACTGAATCTTTGGGCCTCTAGAAATAATGCAAGCCTGAAAGTGAAATACCTAGAAAGGTGAACTGAATCTTTGGGCCTCTAGAAATAATGCAAGCCTAAAACTGAAATACCTAGAAAGGTGAACTGAATCTTTGGGCCTCTAGAAATAATGCAAGCCTGAAATTGAAATACCTAGAAAGGTGAATTGAATCTTTGGGCCTCTAGAAATAATGCAAGCCTGAAATTGAAATACCTAGAAAGGTGACCTGAATCTTTGGGCCTCTAGAAAGATTTATTACCTCGTCAAGGAGCATCAAACAATTCCATGCGTGCACCACAAATCTATACCAAGTTTGATCAGGATCTACTTTTCCAAATCAGAATTAGCGCTAGAGCAAGCAAGATCAATGATATGGCCGTGAGACAGAGAAGGAACGAACAAACTCACCCCTCTGGCGACCTCCCTGGTAGATGCGCCACCGCCGCGCACGACAGAGGGAGAAAAACGACTGGTGAAGGGGGAGCGGGACGACCTTCGAAGGCCGGAGGGAGAGGGCGGCCGGAGTAGGGCGGCGGAGGCCGGAAGGAGAGGGCGACCGGAGGAGAGAGAGAGAGGGCGAGCGGCCCTATGGGGAACAGAGAGGAGTCGTGCGAGAGGGGGGGAGCGATCTGGTGCGGGCAGGGGAGATTTTTTAGTTCTCTTTTAGTGGGCCCGAGGATAACTAACCCAATTAGAACCTCTCCACCGGGCTAGTTTTTTTAGCTGGGTTAGAGCAAACTAGCTCAAACTAACCCCTCTTGTTTCGATAATTTGAGGCTATTTCAACCCAAACTAGCTCTAACTCCGGGATCCAAACAAAGAGGAGTGTTACTGTACATGCTACAGTGTGGACCGTAGCACATTGTTTTTTATGGCCATATCACCACATTGTTTTCTACTGCTGGTTCACTGGGCTACCGTGGTTCGCACTGCTGGTTCACTGGGCTGCCGTGGTTCGCACTCCTCCGACCTGAGTAGTATTCCATCGTCGCCGAGGGAGGAAACCCACAGCTGCCGGAGGGGCCCGATCCTCTGCCCGTGCCGTTCTCTCCGACACAGCGCCGACTCGAGAGGTCCTCCGACCCTTCTTCCTCCCTGCCGTATTGTCCGCAGATTCGACCTGCCGCCGCCGACATCCCGTGGCCTTGCTCTACTTCCCCAGCTCCCCACGTGTCTGCATGTGCATCTTTTTCTACTCCCATCAGCTCTTCCAAAGCCACCTAAATTTTTAGTATTATTAGAGGTAAAGCTACTTCATGCATTCGAATCTACGGCTTTGTTCAAACAACGAAGAAAGGGGGGAAAGTTGTAGCATGAATCTAGGACTTGATTCAAAGAGGAAATAATATGGTGAAAGTAGTAGAGACCGGATACCCAACCGGTCTCTTCGTTGAAAAGGGAAATAATGGGAAAACGCAGTACAAACTGGATAAGGAACAGATCTATTATTGGTTGAAAAAAGGATAGAAAGTGGCGGCTGGTGGACAAGTCAACAGAGTATGTCCAGGATTAGATTTGCTGCCATCACATAGTAAAAGGTCTCCAAGATTAGATTTGCTGCCCTCACATAGTAAAAGGTCTCAGGATTAGATTTGCTGCCCTCACATAGTAAAAGGTCTCCAGGATTAGATTTGCTGCCCTCACATAGTAAAAGGTCTCCAGGATTAGATTTGCTGCCCTCACATAGTAAAAGGTCTCCAGGATTAGATTTGCTGCCCTCACATAGTACAAGGTCTCCAGGATTAGGTTTGCTGCCCTCACATAGCATGAACAAACTCGGCATCACCACTTTATGCCAGCTTGTAGGTACACTGTGCTGATGCGTCCACTGTCGCATGTCCTTATACCAACCTTTTGCTGTTGTTAATGTAAGGGCGCATGTAAAATGAAGCGATCACACTGTTACCTTAGGGACATGTCTAACCAGTGTTATTGTTAATCTAAGTCCTCCAGTGATAAGATGCAATTAAACTGTGTTACAAATGGCACTCCTGCTGTTTTCCCCAGTATGATAAGTAAGTTGCTCCTTTACGCTACTGAGTGTCCTGGTGTCCCCACGGTCCCATGCCCTTAAACCAACTCTTTAGCTGCCGTTGATTTACTGTGTCTCGTAAACAAGCAATGCAACCATTAAAGTAATCCCATATTTGAGGAATCTCATTGTCGATCGTAATGCTTCTGGTAACTTGAAGCATTGCTGACGTTTTAAAATTTCAACTGTCATTGCGTGATAGCCATGAACATAATTAAGATGCTTCTTTTCATTTTGTATATGTTTCGTATATTCTTATTGACCAACAACTGTTTACTTTCTATCTTTTTGTGCAGATAGGGATATCCATTTCACCTTGTTGCTATTGTGACCTTTTGGTGAACTGCACAAAACACTTTTTGGAATGAGTGTCTTGTGCAGTTCAACTAAAATGTTACATGGGCAACATCTCTCAATTTTGGTGGAACTGCACAAAATGGTGATTGGAGTTTCCAAAATCTCCATCAAATTCTGCTGGTAATCTCGTGCAACATTTTATTAGCCTTTGCAAGATGAGCCGTAGCTGAATGATGCAATCTTTGCTTCATTTCAGGCGAACTGCAGAAAAAGTGGCATGAATTGAATCATCGAGTGGAGCTGCAGGTTGGCTTCCACTAGTGCGAGTATTATAGTAATCATGCTCTTTATTATTTGCGCTGTGCAAACAGGAATACTCAACTACAGATGTTGTGACGGTCAAGAGCATTCACCAAGTTCTTTGATTGTATGACATGGCTAGCCAAGATGGATTTAATCCCGATATTTACTTTATCAAAAGGCTCTAATGGGTTGGTTCTAAATCTTGCAAGCTAGGAATCAGTGAGATGTGTAGGCATCTTTGTTGTACTTATTATTTGAATCTTATTTGTTGGTTCTGAATCTTGCAAGCTGGGAATCAATGAGATGTGTAGGCATCTTTGTTGTACTTATTACTGGATCTTATTTGTTGGTTCTGAATCTTGCATGCTGGGAACCAATGAGATGTGTAGGCATCTTTGTTGTACTTATTATTTGGATCTTATTTGTTGGTTCTGAATCTTGCAAGCTAGGAAACACGACATGATGATGCAGAGGACAACAACCATAACAAACAGTTCAAACTTGGTAGTATTATCTTTGTGAAAGTGCGACAAATGTGCTGATCGTGAGCGTCTTGAGAATAATAATTCTAATTGTTGTGCATGTTGATCCTGTGGCACTGATAGAACGAGCGAATGCATTGCTTGTTTTAAGTATAAATTTCTATTAAAGCTAATTAAATTTAAGTAAAGTGACCACTAACTCTTGTTATTACAGTACCAATACAGACCCGCTCGTGAATCGACGTGTGGCTGAGGGTGCATCTTCTGCCGGGCGTGCAGTGGACGAGGGAGGGGTAGTAACTGTTATCGCCTATACACACTCAGCTTACTGTTGAATCCAGTTCCCCAAGAGCCGAAAAACGAACTGCTGCCGCTGCCTACACACTCGTTCACTCGAAGAGACTCCAATGGCGATCCGAGGGGTGAGCCTGCTGGATATGGACTTCAGCAAGGAGTTCCCCTTTGAGTTCGCCGTTCAGTCCTATGGCTGCACCAAGTTGAATGTGATGTACACCAACGATACGGACTAGGTGAAGCTCTGGCTCGCCTCAGTCCAATGGCTGCACCAGGTTCTGGAGCATTCGCCCGTCTCATTGGCAGCGCCGACTGCACCTTCGCTACGATGGAGAGAAGGAAGAACGCGACGATTCGGCCATCTGGTGCAACAAGCTTGTCGACATCCAGAAACAATACAAGATCATCAGCAACGGGCAGGAGAATGACTCCGTGGTTGACCTCGCTGAGACCATCATCGACCCCTGATACGCCAACATGAAAGAAGACGACCTGAACACGTGGGATCTACCTCTGAATCTAGCCTACATAACCTACGCGGCCAAGGACGCATACACATGCTATGACATGTACAGGCAGATCTTGGACATGAGGGCGTGTCTGCTTCCCATAACCAACGAGTACACGGACAGCCGCAGTGTCATGATCAAGCGTGCCAGGAAGGTCTAGATGTTGTACTTTATCTGTTTATAAGCACCTTTATCATCTGAGTGTTTCATGCATTAGCCTATGTGTCGTAATTATCGTTTTGTCCGAAATATTTTTTTAAGAACCCATTAACCTGATTGCTTTTTTAGTGGCTATTTGCTTATGTATGTAAACTAGTTCACTTGTCCGTAAAAAAACTAGTTCACTCGGCTGCCGTGCTTTGAATCTCCTTCCTCCCAACATATTCCCCTCCTCAGGTGGACCCAGCAGGTCTCTGAATTTTCTCCCACTTTCTTTTTCGATGTAGACTGAGTTTTCTCCCAGTACTTTCCCCTAGAACCAACTCAACTGTCCCACGTCTAGCCTAAAAAATAATAATACCCCACGTACTATTAACTCATCAAATTAAAATGATATTTTATTTCGTAAGTTGAAAGTTCTTACAAAATAATAATAATAATTGTTTATATATAACTTGGCAAGTTAACTCCTAGTGATTGCGTACATAAGCTTGCAAAGATTTTACTGACGTGCAATCATGTGTTTATGTTTTTATAACATTTCTCCGTCTAGCCCAACATGATATTTTCACCCAGCCCAGCAAGTCCGCGGATTTCGAGAAAAATGGAAATGAGATTTAAATGGGCTGCATAGATGCTACATCATTGTTTCACCCAGCCCACCAAATGGACTAAAAAAACAAATGGACTGGCTGACATGTGGGCCAGTAGGTCGAAGCCTAAGAAGGCGTTGGATTTACATCCAACGGCCGGCATTCTTCTTCAATCTCTCTTCTTCTTCCCCCAGCGCTGCCGGAACCGCCTGCTCCAGCCTTCGGCGTTCAACGGCGTTGTTTTGCGCTCCTCAGCGAAACGCTACCCCGCCGACGGCCAGGCCATCCCTCCACTCCGCACCTCCTGTTATTCTCTGCCGAGTGTAGGCCCACCCCGCACCCGAACCAGTCAAGTTTCCCACTCCTCTCCGTCTGCGACTCCACTGCCGCGTCTTCCCCATCTCCGGGTCATTCTAGTTTGGGGCCTCGCCGTCGTCCACTGCCTCGGTGCGCTCGGCGCGGCGTGGTCAACATACGAGAGTCATCGGAAGAGGACTGTACGTGGAGAGCCTGACGGCTCTGACCCACGAGGTCCATGGTCGCACGCAAGGAAAGTTCCTCCTTATTACGCACTGTACGTGGGAAGGGCTTCTCTATTTCGCGAAAAAAACATTCCCCACTGACAGGTCAGACCCACTAGCTATATCTTCGCACGCAAGGAAGTGCCTCCTTATTACGCACCAAAAATGAATACCCCCTGCTAGCTGGGACCCACCATAGTGGGTGGCTGACTTGTGGGCCTACTAAGTTGACGTGGACGGAGGGCTTTGTCAACTTAGTCAATATGAACGATTCTAGCTCCAGTGACCGTACGATGTCCATCCAACGGCCATAGTGCTTCTTCAACCTCTGGTCTTCTTGCTCCAGCCGCCCAAAGCAGTGTCGGTCGTGTCGCGTGCTCCTGCCTCTCGTGGCCGGCTGTGATGCCGTGGAGGCCTCACCGCCCCCTACTACTCCCATCGCTGGCCCAGGGTATCCCTCTACTCACCCACACCCCCTGTTATTCTGTGGCGACGGCAGCCTCACATCGCAGCCGAACCAGTGAACCCTCGTACTCCTCTCCGCGTGGGCATCCACTGCCGCGTCTTCCCCGGCTCCGCGTCGTCCCCTTCCTAGGCCTCACCGTCGTCCACCGCCTTGGTGCTCTCGGCGCGGCGTGGTCAATGTGGTCAATGACCGACTTCCATCGGAAGAGTACTGTACGTGGAGAGGCTGACAGCTGGGTCCACGGCCACAGCCCGGTTTTTTGTGATTTGCCAAGTAAGTCGCTTTGTCAGGCCTGTTGGGCTGCAAATATTTTAAGACGAGGAGAGCTTCATTCGGCTAGCCGAAAAAATGGCCTATCAGTAATGAGAAATGGGCTGTACATTTTTAAAACACATCAAACCGGCAATTAGTTTCAAATATCTTTTTTTTATTTCGAGATTTTAAATTACATTAATTTTTATGCGTGGAGAATTTGTTGGATTTTATATTGATATACATTTATTTTTAAAATCAGTTTGAATGTGAGTCGAAATTTTGGAATTAAAAACAGTTCGGACCGCACTGAAATATGCAAAATTTCGTATAATTTTTTAACCGTGGCGACAATATGGGCCGTAATGCTAACAAAAACAATATGGGCTCCAAAAAAACCTTAAGAATTAGCAAATGGGCTGTAAATTATTAGAAATAATGGCAGATGGGTTGTATGCTGTTTTCCACAGATTTGAGGCTTTCCTAGAAAAAAAGGTTGACACACAAGCAATGACTGTTGGATGTCCATCGAACGGCCGTCGTGCTTCTTCAATCTCTGCTCTTCCTGCTCCAGCCGCTCAAACAAGCGCCGGGGGGACTGCCTGCTCCCTCCTCCCCATGGCCGGCTGTGCTGCCGCGCAGGCCTCACCGCCCCACCGTACTCCCATCGCTGGCCTAGCCATCCCTCTACTTACCCACACCTGCTGTTATTCTTCGGCGACGGCAGACGAACCAGTAAACCCTCGTATAGTCGTACTCCCCTCCGCGTGGGAAACAACTGCCGAGTCTTCCCTGCCTCCGTGTCGTTCCCTTCCTAGGCCTTGCCGTCGTCCACCGCCCTGGTGCTCTCGGCGCGGCCTGGTCAACGTGGTCAACGACCGACATGCATCTGAAGTGGACTGTACGTGGAGAGGCCGACAGCTGGGTCCACGGCCGCACGCAAGGAAATGCCTCCTTATTACCCGCAAAATAATGATTCCTCCACCTGACATCAGGGACCCACTGAAAGGGCCTCTGTATTTCGCGAAAAAAACGTTATCGCCGCTGACAGCTCGGACCCACCAGCTATATCTTCGCATGCAAGGAAGTGCCTCCTTATTACGCACAAAAAAATGAATACTCCCCTGTTAGCTGGGACCCAGTGACCGTACAATGTCCATCCAACGGCCGTAGTGCTTCTTCAACTTCTGGTCTTCTTGCTCCAGCCGCCCAAACCAGCGCCGGTCGTGCCTCGTGCTCCTGCCTCCCGTGGCCGGCTGCGATGCGGCGGAGGCCTCACCGCCCCCTACTACTCCCACCGCTGGCCAGGCCATCCCTCTACTCACCCACACCCCCTGTTATTCTGCGGCGACGGCAGCCTCTCACCGCAGCGAACCAGTGAACCCTCGTACTCCTCTACGCGTGGGCATCCACTGCCGCGTCTTCCCTGGCTCCACGTCGTCCCCTTCCTAGGCCCCGCCGTCGTCCACCGCCCTGGTGCTCTCGGCGCGGCGTGGTCAACGTGGTCAAGGAACGGCTTCCATCGGACGTGGACTGTACGTGGAGAGGCTGACAGCTGGGTCCACGGCCGCAGCAAGGAAGTGCCTCCTTATTACGTGCAAAATAATTATTCCTCCACCTGACAGCTGGGACCCACCGGACGGGCCACCGTATTTCGTGAAAAAACATTTGCCCCTGACTGCTGGGACCCACCAGCTACATCTTCGCACGCAAGGAAGTGCGTCCGGGAAAAAAAACGATTCGCCCCCCTGACTGCTGGGACCCACCAGCTACATCTTCGGAGGCAAGGAAGTGCCTGACAGTCGGGACCCACCTGGTCGAAGCGTACGTAGCGTTGTCATTCTGGTCGCGAACGTGTACGTACATATATACTGGTGGATGTAGAGGCGCGCACGTGTCGTAGTAGAGGCGCGTACGTGTCGTAGTAGAGGCGCGCACGTAGCATGTACACGTACGTACAGCGGCCAGGGTGCAAGAAAGAAAATACGGCCACGTATGTGTACATACGGGCGGGGTCTCGAACGCCTACTCGCGCATACGTACGGCCAGGGCTCGTGTACATGGCTGGGTCGGAACGGAGAAACAACGTCGTCGTCGTGTTCATGGGGAGGCAACGGAATGCGTCGTGTTCATGGGGAGGCAACGGAATGCGTCGTGTTCATCTGGAGGCAACGGAACGCGTGGGAGCCAACCGGCTGGGTCGGAACGGAATGCGTAGTCGTGTTCATCGGGAGGGCTTGGACGAAACAGGCGATGGAAACGAGGCCTGGCGTACCGCATAACAGAGGAAACAGACCTCCTACGTTCGGAACGGGGTCTTGTTGATCGGGAGGGGTGTGGCGTACCGCAAAATGGAGGAAACGGACCTCCTACGGTCGAAACGGGTGTCCTGTTGATCGGGAGGGGTGTGGCGTACCGCAAAACGGACGAAACGGACCTCCTACGGTCGAAACGGGGGTCCTGTTGATCGGGAGGGGTGTGGCGTACCGCAAAACGGACGAAACGGACCTCCTACGGTCGAAACGGGGGTCCTGTTGATCGGGAGGGGTGTGGCGTACCGCAAAACGGACGAAACGGACCTCCTACGGTCGAAACGGGGGTCCTGTTCATCGGGAGGGGTGTGGCGTACCGCAAAACGGGACTCCACGGGATACTGTTCATCTCCACCGTCGACCTCCTCTAGCCTCCACGGGCTACCGTCGACCTCCTCCAGCCTCCACGGGCTCCTGTTCATCCAGCCTCCACCGCGCGCTACTCCACCGGCTACTGTTCAACCACCCCTCCACGGGCACCCCTCCACCGTCTACTGTTCATCCAGCCCTCCACACCATGGGGTCCTGTTCAACCACCCCTCCACGGGAACCCCTCCACCGTCTACTGTTCATCCAGCCCTCCACACCACGGGGTCCTGTTCAACCACCCCTCCACGGGCACCCCTCCACCATCTACTGTTCATCCAGCCCTCCACCACACCACGGGGTCCTGTTCATCCAGAGGCAACGCCACCGCTCACTATTCATGCAAACCCCCCCCCCCGCAACGCTCACTGTTCATCCCAGAGGCAGCATCGATCGGCTTCAGTTAGCAGCAGTAGCGAAGGAATCGCTGGATCGGGTTCAGTTAACAGCCATCGGTCGATCGCTCGGGTTCAGTAACGCGTAGCCTGCAGTGCAATCGCTCGGGTTCAGTTAGAGCCCAACGCCTCTCTCGGGTTCAGTTAGAGCCAACGCCTCGCACACACGCGCGTACGTGTACGAGAGAAACGCGCATCGCTCGGCCCCCGACCTCCCACCGTAACCGGGAACTCGCCGAAATTTTCCTCGCCCTCGCTTCTACCACGGCTTTTTCCATCATGGACGGCCCAAAGAATGTCATGCAGCCGGGTCTCCGGCCCGCCTAGGACGAAAAGCCCATTTTCTGTCATGATTTTTTGTCATAGAAGTAGGAGCCCACCACATCTATGATGATACCGGGTTTTGTCACAATTATCGTCATAGAAGTGTCATATGTATGACAGAATTTTTTTTCGTTCGGCCCAAAATGTCATGGATGTGTCTTTTTTTTGTAGTGGTGTCGGGAGGTGAAAACACGATGGGAGACGGGATCATAGCAGCGATAGCCCTTAGTGTTAGGTGGGTAGCCGAGAAAGATGCAGGCGACGGAGCGGGGTGCAAGCTTATGAGGCGTAGTAGCGGCGATGCTAGGGTAGCAAAGGCAGCCGAAGATGCGAAGCTCATCATAAGAAGGTGGTGCACCAAAGAGAAGGTGATGAGGTGCAAAGTTCCCGCGAGTGCAACATGGACGGATGTTAATGAGGAGTGAAGCGGCGGCGAGAGCGTCAGGTCAAAAGCGCGGAGGCACATTGGCATGAAAGAGGAGAGTCCGAACACAGTCGTTAAGAGTGTGAAGGATACACTCAACGCGACCGTTCTGCTGCGAGGTGTACGGGCAAGTGAGACGAAAATTCGTGCCATGTGTGGTGAGAAGAGTACGAACATCGAGGTTGTCGAACTCCTTCCCATTATCTGTCTGCAACGCGAGAATGGGACGACCAAACTACGTGAGAACATAGGAGTAGAAGGCGGCGAGAGTGGATATAGCATCCGACTTGCGGCGCAACGGGAAGGTCCACACATAATGCGAGAAATCATCAAGTATGACAAGATAATAAAGAAAGCCCGTATTACTGGCAACAGGAGAGGTCCAAACATCACTATGAATTAACTCAAACGGGTACGATGCAACATGAGAAGAATCCCTAAACAGGAGACGAGCATGTTTGCCGAGGCGACATGCATGACACAAGTGATCCTCGTTCTTATTACACGTGAAAGAAAAACTCCGAAGTATATGGCGAAGGGTGGCAGGATTAGGATGACCCAAGCGAGCGTGCCAAAGATCCACTCCGGTGGCGAGCGACAGGGGCGGCGGAAGTGGTGGAGGTGGCGGAGTGAACCGGGCAGAGCTCGTCGGGGCTGTCACATCGGTGGAGCACCATCCGCGTGCGAGCGTCCTTAACAGAAAAACCACATTCGTCAAATTCAACGGTAACAGGATTTTCACGTGTAAGAGAACGAACAGAAACAAGATTTTTAATAAGCTCAGGAGAAACTAAGACATTAGACATGGATATGGGAGTGGAGTTAGACGGAAAATATGCATGACCTATGTGGGTGATAGGAAGAGAGGAGCCGTCACCGACGGTGATGCAGTTGGAAGTGTGGACGGGATAGGAGGTGTGGAGGTTACCGGGATAAGCCGCCATGTGGGCGGTGGCTCCGGTGTCCATGTACTAGTCGCCGCCGCCGGTGTAGCTGGATGGAGAAGGGGCGGTGTGAAGAGCCGCCAGAAGGGCCGGGTCCCACGGCGCCGGCGGGAGAGGCTATGGCGGGGCCATCAGGGGCAGCAGCGGCAGCCCGCCTAGCTGCGGCTGCTGGCCGTAGGGCACCACGTAGGGCGCCGCATAGGGCTGCGGCGCGGCGTAGAACGCCTGGTGCGACGGTGGCCAGGCGCCGAGGATACTCGGGGCAGGGGCACGGGGAACCTACGCCGGTCCATGGGTTCTGGCCAGCGTACCACGGGGCCGGCTGATAGGCCTGCTGCGGCTGGCGGGGTGCTCCTCCCTGAGCTCCTGCGCCCCCCTGCTTGCGGCCGCCGCGACGACCCCCCCCATTGGCCGCCGGCTGGGGCGGCGGGAAGGGAGCGGCCGAGGTGGGCGGGATGCCGGGCGGGAAGGCGGGCGCCCCTGGCTGGGGCGGCGTCGGGCGCGGTGGTGGTGGGGCTTGAGCCCCGCGGGTGCCGGCGATGAGGGCGGTGTGGGTCGCGCGAGTCTACGCCATCCGCATCCGACGCTCCTCCAACTTGAGGTACGCGACCACCTTAGCGAAGGTAGGCTTCGGGATGAGGGTGAGGTTGGAGGCGGCGTTCCCAAAATCCTCGTTGAGTCCGGCGGTGAGGGTGCTGATGAGGAGCTCGTCGCCGATCGTCTCCCCGAGATCACGGAGCTCAACGGCAAGCTTCTTGAGGCGCATGCAAAAATCATCGATGGACGAGTCAAGCTGCTGGCACCCATAAAACTCACCGTGGAGAAGGACCTTGCGTTGCAGCCTGTTATCGGTGAAGAGGCCATTGAGGTTGGTCCAGACCGCGTAGGCGTCGTCGTCGTCATCCACCAGGGTGTGGAAGAGGTCGCTGGAGATGGTGAGGTAGAACCAGCGGATGATGGTGGCTTCGAGGATTATCCACTCCTCGTCGTTGATCATGAGCGCCGAGTCCACGGTGCCATCCACGTGGCCGTGCAGGAGGTACTCACGGAACACAAGCGAAAAATACCGCTTCCAAGCGGAGTAGGACGCGGTGTTTTGATCAAGCTTCACCGGGACACGCTCATGGATGTTGAGGTCGCGAACGAGGGTGACATCGGGACCAGCGAACGGGTTTGAGACGGTGGAGGAGGAGGAGCTCATGGCTAGGGTTAGGGTTCTGAGCGCGTGATGCAGCGCGGGTTGGGAGGTGGTGCGGCGCGGGCTGGAGTTGGTGCGAGGTGGGGTGGGGTGCGCGGCACAGGTGGTAGGGCGGGGTGGTGCGGGAGAGAGGGCGGGGTGGTGCGGGAGGCGGTGCGGAAGCTAGCGGCGTTCGGCGGCGGCGGCCTCGGGGAGAGGCGGCGGCGGCGGAAGGCAGGGTTGTGGGGAGGGGCGGCGGCGGCTGATGGCAGCGGCGGGGAGTAGCGGCGGCGGCGCGTAGAGGCGCGGCGGCGGCGGCTTAGGGTTTAGGATCGTGCTGCGATAGATACCATGTAGAAGGACAAGGTGTGGGTTGTGCAATCGCGATGTATTGATCGGTGCACCAGGCACGTATATATAAGTACAGAGGTGGGTCACAACCTTAACTATACAAAGGAAACAGGAGGTGGACCCTAAACACAAACATATACGTACACAATATACTCAATAGCCAGAAGTGAACTTTGCTAAGAATCTGAGGACAAAAAACGTATATTTCTACTGTAGAGACTAACTTTTCACCTGGCAGTGTGAGGGCGTGCCTTCATCTAATGCTTTTCTAAAGAAGAAAAGGACACACCAAGTTGTGGTTCTAATCAACCACTTCGATGGTTCATCATATCATAGTACAAAAACCCCTACGAAGGAATGAGAGATGGAGAGGGGCAAAAACTTAGGAGGTTCACCCCCAGGTGGCCGTCCCCTTAGATCCATCTATCATGGGGGCATCGCCACGTGGTCGCTAGCTCGCTTCAACCTCAATGATCGCCGCCGTGGTTTAAACTTGTCGTGACGGGCTACAGAGGAAGGAGAGACCCAACAATATGAATTTGGTTCGGTCAACAATTTTTTTGTGCAAAAATGGATCCGTACGTGTGTCGTATGCGACAAATTAGACAGTTGGCTGAACCACGAGAAGAAGAAGTGGCAGAGGGATACTATGCATTCTTTGCTAAAGCCCCTCAATCCCCTCCCTTCACATACATCTCACCCACCACTACGTCAAATTAAGCCTATGTGTCACAATTTGTACTAAGATTGAATTTTCCTGTCATGTTTGAAGACGCGCTTTCGAAATTTGTGAGCTAATGGACAAAATTGTACCTATGAACCATGTTTGTGGACCCACAATGTGATTTCCTCCAGATTTTTGCCTATTACGTATTTGCGTTTTTTGGTGTAATCATTTTTGTGATGGGGGCGACATCAAAGAGAATAAAAGTTCCATGGTTGGCTCAGTCTTCGTCAAAAAGAGAATTTTATTTGTTGTCTCGCAGATCAGTGACACTTGATCTAACAAATAATTGCTCAAACCTAAGTTGATATAGGTCGATGGGAAGATGTTGCTTAGTTTGATTGGACTAGTGATTGTCCCATTTACCATTATGTGTTATTGGTCCTAGTCATGGGTGATTTGATGAATAAGTAATAATTCGATATTCTCTCTTGTAAGGGAGGTGTGTCTCTTGTCACAATGTGTTCAATGGTTTTTCATTTCCGTCGCTTGGGTGAATGACTTGACTCATATTTTTGATAAAGGGTGTTTTCACTCAAACATTATATCGAGCTAATACAACTACGATGAGCAAATACCCGGCCTCTGCATAATAAGAAGTACACAGCCAATGACTCAACTCGTATGACTCCTTAAAACTTTTGGAGTTAGTATTTCTTGTGTCGGTTTGGTCTCATTTGTTAGTCTGACAATTTTGATTCTTTTTTATACAACTGTCTAATTAACAAGGGAGCTCTATTTCCCTCAAAAAAAAAAACAAGGGAGCTCTATTGCTTCTGGGTATTGGTTGTACTGTCTTTATTCAATCAATATAAAGTCACTTTGTTTGATGAATTCTTCTTCGTCCTTCCTGATCGTGCTCTAGAGAAATCAGCAAGAGTGAGTTTGACCATATGATGGAAAGTTGATTTACCGCACTTCGTCGGGTCCCATTTTCAAAGGTACCGAATTCGTGGTACCATCACTTGTACCACTTGAAATGTTGTTGATCTCCACTTCGTCCTACCGTCCGCGAACCAACTTTATTTGCATGCACTAGCCATTCTTCAGCACAATAATTCCCAGGTTGCCTCTAGCGTTGGAAAGGAACGTACCTCGACTCCTCTAGCTGAATGAAGCTCACCAGGAGCAGGATAGTGCATGCGTGTCGATCTGTAGTCTGCCTGGTAAATAATCACAACAGATGGCTTTTGCCTGGATATCCTCCGGTTCAGAGAACAGATATCTAAGCAAGATTTTGTTATTCAACAAAAACTTCAGAGTGGCGCAGCGGAAGCGTGGTGGGCCCATAACCCACAGGTCCTAGGATCGAAACCTGGCTCTGATATGTAGTTTTTGATATTTTTTGTTTATTTTGAAACTTAAAATTTGAAGCAACACACGTATCGCCACTTTGTATACCCCCTCCCCCCCCCCCCCCCCCACCCCACCCACGACGCGGCATTCAGCCTCTCCACTTCCATTTGCACGGTTTGGGATTACGTACCAAAGCTGGCTTTGCTAAAAGGTGACACTCTCTTAGGTTTGAGCACGTCAAGTTGATCAATCGTCATCGCCACAATAAGTGAAGCAACCAGCCGGCGACAACGACCGTCCTGTCGAAGCTACACGACGGGATTCTCATTTGTCCGTATATGCTTTTTCATCTGGTCGTAGATTACAAAATATTCACAGACGATTAGTGACGTCCCGTCTTTGTTGCCCCTGTCGATCTCACCGGATCGATCTGCCGGTGCGCCCGCCGCGCGAACGGCGACGGGCGTGGGGTGGGGGAGCCACACACACGAGCCGGGAATGCGCGTAATCGTGGGTGTTTGCACGTCGCTTCGTTCGATTATTTGGATGTAACGTCGAGCGACGTCGCTGCTGCTGGTTTGCCGCCTGACGTCGGCGCGCGCTGCTAGCTTTCAGGTGTCGCACGGAGGCAGCGCCGCGGTGTCGAGCTCGTGGCCTCTGCGTGGTCGCGCTCTCCGAGATTTATCATCTGCTGAGTAGTACTCCCTTCACTCATAAATTCTTATCGTGATTTTACAGCATCTTCGATAGAAGATGAAAATTTAGAGATGTAGAACAGAATATGTAAAAACCTATATCTCTAGAAAAGAGCCAACTCCAACAAAAGATGTAAATTGGTGATGTAAAAGTGCAACTCCAACATATGATGCACATGGAGATGTAAACTAATTATGCCGCCGGCGACCACCAAGCACGGCGGAGTGCCTCGGGTTTGCTCTACAGGCGACAATTTGCAGTGGTGTTTGGCTCTACGGATAGCTGGGAGCGAGGCACGTCCTTTGGGGCAAACCAGAGGAGTTGGGGTGGCCGAAACTCGACGGGAGCGAGCTCGACGTGGCGGCCGGAGCACGGCTTGCTCGAGCGCGAGTCTGCAGGGCACGGGGAGGCTGAATGAAGGGCGTTACGGGCTCCTGGGAACTCTAGAAGTTCAAGTGTGTGCTCGGACACGGCAAACGTGAGCTCCAGCAATGATGGCAACAAGGACAGCGTCGGCAAGCTCACGGGTGCGGCGCGGCGCGAAGAGAGGACGAGGAGCGGTGGAGGGGTGGAGGGGCGGAGGAGCGGCAAATCGGGGCGGCGGAGGCGTGAATCGAGGCGGCGGGGTAGCGACAATTCGAGGCGGAGAGTGGTGGAGTAGCGGCGGAGGGGCGACAAGGGTGACGCATGGCCGAATCTGGTAAAACCCCTCTACCGCTGCTACTGCTAGCTCCAGAACCCTTTCTCCACGCTGCATCCATACAGGTTGGAGCGGACATGACCGAATGGTGGCCGACCAACATTTGTGCTGACTGACTGGCCGTTCGCCTACCCGGCATTCACATTGGTGTGGCGAACGAGGAGACAACTTCGGCTACCCGCATTCAACCCGCCGCTCTGCCCACCTCAACTATTGAAGCAAGCCAGCCACACCCCAAAACCCTACCCCTCAGAGCCATTCTCCCACCGTCCGCGCCATCGTCCAATCACACATTCACATCTTTGTCCATCGTCTGATGTAGCTGTGTCCCAGTCCATTCCTATGTGGTCCAAGAGGCTCACGCCGGTACACCACGCCCAAATTGCGGTGGAGGTCCACGACATGGAGGCCCGGTGTTAGGCCCACGGTGAGGCATGACAACCCTCATAGTGCTTGGAGGAGGAGATAAAGGAGGAGGAGGCAACCCCATGGCCATGGGGGTGATGACCCACAAGTATATTGGATCAATCGTAGTCCTTTCGATACGTAAGAGTGTCGAACCCAACGAGAAGCAGAAAGAAATGACAAGCGGTTTTCAGTAAGGTATTCTCTGCAAATACTGAAAGTAACAATGATAGATAGTGCTGTAGCAAGATAATTTGTAACGAGTAGGCGCCTGACTTCTCTTTTTATCAAATGACTGCCTCCCTCCTCTCCACCTCTGGCGACTACGATGGCGATTCTAGGGTTTAACCCTACAATCTCCTCCTGGCGAGCCCAATGGATGGCCTCCTCCATTGGGACTTCTCCCCTGGCCTTAAGGTCGAGGCACAGGTGCGTGCACGGTTTGGATCTACGGTCCACTTCGTCCCCAACTCCGGCTTCAAGGAATTCTTTCTTGAAGTTTCCTTCTCCTCGGCCTGTTTTCCCCTTTCGGTGGATTCGGTTGGTTTGGCTCTTCAGTCTTGTATTGGAGGGCTTGGTGCGGGTTTCAATGTCGTTCGCCTGGGTGATCGTCATTTCCGGTTCTCTGTGGCATCAAATCGAGTGGGACATTTTATCTTTGGGCTACGGGACCGTATTTGGCCGGACTTTATTTGTCATTTTCATTTGCATCGTGGTATGGACAAGCGCCCCAGGATTCAATCATGGCATACGGATTCTGAGTTGATTGGTTTGGCTTCTTCACCTGGCCCGGCGATCAAATCTAGATGGTTATCATCTCAACATAATATGCCTATGGATCCTGCATCTATTCCAGTGTTTCAGAACTTGGGTTTGATCCCGCCGCCGACGGATTTGCATTCCGGCGAGCCTCCGACGGTGCTCTCTTTTGGTAGTTTTCGGGCTCCGGTTTCTCCGGATATTTTTCGGATTGGATCCATATCCGTATCTATTTCCTCCGATATTCCGTCCAAGTTGCCCTCTTTTCGAGGTGAGTTGTTTGATCGGGGTTTATGGGAGTCCATTCCGGATGATTCTCTTTATTCCATATTGGATGGATGGCAGGCTGGTTATGATAATGACAGTGTCAAGCAAATGGTACAAATTTCTTCAGTTCCCACTAAAGATTATATATACAAGCGGCTTAAGCATTGCTCTTTATGTGATCGGCTTGGTCATGTTGCTGAATGTTGCAATGGGCATTCTTATCAGCCTTGCGGGGATGTCTCTGTGCCTGGCTCTGGTGTTTCTACACGTAATAATCACACTTATCATCTGCCATGCAAGGTGGGCCCGGACCCTCTAGGCCATCCATGCAATGCATGCTCTGCATTTGATCACATGACCAGCTTTTGTCCTGGGCTTCGTCGTTGCACGTTATGCCACCGTCTGGGTCATGCGGCCCGAAAGCCCAGCTATTGCAATACTTTACCTCATTTGATTTGGGCACCAAAATCTTTACCAGAAACAAAATCTGAGAGGATCCTGCCTCGGGGTGAGCTGGGGGAGTCTGTGTTTGGTAATTCTATGGTTGTTGGTATGGCCCGTGTTGCGAGGGATATGCGGGCCCGTTGGATTTGGAAACAGAAACAGAAAATCCCACGCTCCTCGGAAGTGGCCACCGCTCAACGCTTGACGATACGCCTCCCTGGTCAAGGTGTTGTCACTTCAGCCTGCCAAAAACCCCAATCGCGTCAGCCGGCGTCCTCGAGCTCACCACCCCAACCTTCACTGCCCCCGCTCCCACCGATCTCTTGCTGTCCGTCATCGGCGATTCCTCTATCGGCGGATTCCACATCTCCGACAACTCCAGCTATGGCGAACTTTCCAGTGCGCCCGTTCGCCTTCGCCCCGGTTGGATCGACCTTCGACTGTGGCCCTGCTCATCGCGTCCAGCGCCATGTCATGGTGGTCGATGATCCGCCCCTCAACCATGACAGGTATGCCATTGTTACAGTCCATCCTCCAGTCCCTGATCATCAAAAGGAGCTTTGGTTGGCCGAGGTCTGTCGCATCATTACTGGGGATCTAGAGTATGACTTGGTGGATGATTTTATTTACCCGTTAGGAATTGGCTGTGTGGTCTTTGCGGATATGGAGAGTCGAGATGCTGCAATTAGGGAGGGACCTCACGCTCTGTCTGAGGATTCTACTTTTTCTTTAGTACCTCATGATGAAGGTCTCAATATGTGCATGCCTGCTTTTGAATATGAGGTTTGGGTTATGTTTCTAGCTTTCCCTATGGATTATCAGACAGAGCACTATATTCATAAGGCCGTTTCTAATTTTGGAAAACTCCTTGTGTGGCCACGTCCGGGTTTCAACAAAGCTAGAGTTCTGGTTAAGTGTCATATCAAAGATGTGGCTGAAGTGCCACACAGTCTGTTGGTTACCAGGGTTGGTTTGCTACCAGGGCTTGCTCGATCCTGGTCTGTACCAGTGTATGTTCTGAATGGCAGGAATACTATTCCCAGTTTAGTTGGCAATGAAGATGCTCCTCCGCTTCTGAATGCATCACCCCACCCTTATGAGCTTCCCTACTACACCCTCATGCAGCAAGCAAGAATTGATGAGATGGCTGCCCAAGAGGCTCTGAATGAAGCGGCATGGAACGCCCCAGCACCGGCCCAGGTGCAATTTCAGGAGAATGGTTGGCCAATGTGGCCTGTGGTTCCTCCGCCATACGCAGGGTTTAGTTTCAGAACGTTTTTCCAATACGATGGACCGTCTTTGATGGATGGTGTGGATCCTGAAAACAATGTCCAGGACAACCTGTCGGATGTTTGGTCTTCTGACTTAGAGTTTCAAGCGGTGGAAGCATTGGCGGATGGTTTTGTGCTTGGGAATCCTACTGCAAGACTTGCGTTCGTCAGAGCTGGAGGAAGTTCTGCTAGTTTTTTTGTGGCTGTCGATCATGATTTGTTGCTCTGGATGGGAGGGATGCTCAAACGCATATATACGCCAGCCCTCACCTTTCAGACATCTGCGGCTGTTATGTTTCCCCTCAATCCTTTCAAGTTTATACAGAACCAGTTGAATGTTGCTGTGTCTACCTGGCTGGAAAGCATAGTCCCTGAGCGTGACGTTCTGACAGAGGTGTTCAGTTCAATCTTTCAGATGGGGGCTGCCATCATCCCATCGTCTTGGTTGCAGGAGGCCGCTGAAGGCAGGCTTTCGGCATTGGACACTGCTTGGGGGAGGGCGGCTCGCTCTCCTGGTCTTAAGGAGATTTCACAACTTGCCCCCCAAGTTGCAGAGTTACATCCAGTGACTTTGTCTGTTCAAGAGACGGCTCTTCAGGTGATTGCTTCTACCTCTCTTTATAATGCTTCCCAGTCCCGCAATGTGCTTGTGCCTTTGGACACAACCACTGTCAGAAGAAGTACTCGTTCTACTAAGTATGATGGTTTCAAGATCAACCACGTCTCTGACATCAAATGCTCTAAGTCACGGGTGAAACCACGCGAAACTTCTTTTATCACAGCTGTTTCTTTGGCTGTTGCCCCCGTGCAGGTTCGGTCTGACGATTGTCCCCCTCCTATGACGATTGAAGATCTTCAACAGATGGGCAAACGCTGCGGGATTGCGCAGGATGCTCTTTCTCCCGAGAAGCTCCTGGATGATCAGCGCTCGTCCACGGGGGCTGGAGACTGAACTTTAGCTTGTTCATGAATAAGTCGTGGAATGTTTTGTCGTGGAACATCAGGGGCATCAACTCCGATGCTAAAACTTTGGCTCTCAGGAATGCTATCGATACTAGTGGTTGCTCTGTGATATGTATCCAGGAAACAAAGTGTGACTCTTTTGATCTGGCGTTTATTAAAACTTTCTGCCCTAAGCGGTTTGATAAATTTGTGTTTGCCCCATCTGTGGGTGCCTCTGGTGGTCTTATTATTATCTGGAATAGCTCCGTGTTTGTGGGCACACCTTGGTATGTTGATTCATTTGCTGTGGGTGTCTCTTTTGTTGCTACACAATCCAGTGACTCGTGGAAATTGATCAATGTCTACGGTCCATGTTCTGGTCAGCGTCGGGTGGATTTTACTAATTGGTTATTTGACCTACATATACCTGATGATGAGAACTGGTTGATCCTCGGTGATTTCAATTTTATTCGTTCCACGAATAACAGAAACAAACCTGGGGGTGACGCTGCAGACATGTTGCTTTTTAATGAAATCATTAGAGCGCAGTCTCTGATGGAGTTACCTGTGAAGGGCCGAACATATACCTGGAGTAATATGCAAGACGACCCCTTACTTGAACAGCTGGACTGGTTCTTTTCGTCCTCTTGCTGGACCACCTCGTTCCCAAACACAATGGTCTTGCCATTAGGAAAGCCGGTGTCTGATCATATCCCCTGTGTGGTTACAATTGAGTCCTCTATCCCCAAGTCCAAACTCTTCCGTTTTGAGAATTTTTGGATTAATCATTCTGGGTTTATGGCCGCCTCCTGGTCCAAAGCATGCCATGCCCCGAACGCTGCCGCCCGCATTTGTAAGAAACTAAAAACCCTGAGGTATGATCTCAAGAGATGGAGCAGGGATATCTCAAAGCTGAAAATCATTATTCAAAACAGTAATGAATCTTTAGCTACGATGGATAATCTCGAGGACAAAAGACCTCTATTTATCCAGGAATCAAACTTCCGGAAAATTTTGAAATCTCACTTGCAGACATTGTTACAGTTTCAGAATGAGTACTGGAGGAAAAGATGCACGATCAGATACTTTAGATTTGCGGATGAAAATACCAAACTCTTTCAGTCCCTGGCCACGGAGAGATACAGACATAACTCTATCGCCATGCTTCGTGATGGCGATGTGGAAATACATGACCATGTTGGCAAGGAAGGGGTGTTGTTCAAAACCTATAAGGAACGTTTGGGTTCTTCTAAACCCACTCACATGCGTTTTGATCTTTCCAAAATCATCCGTTGGATTGAGGGACTGGAGCACTTGTCGGCACCTTTTTCCAATGAAGAGATTGACACTGTTATTAAGGAAATGCCGAGTGATCGGGCTCCGGGTCCTGATGGTTTTAATGGTTGCTTTCTTAAGAGCTGCTGGCAGATCATCAAATCGGACTTTTATGAGTTGTGCCATGCATTTCATGCCGGAGGGCTAGATATAACCAGTATTAGTGAGGGGTATATCACCTTGATCCCAAAGAACTCTTCTCCAGAAACTGCAAATGATTATAGACCAATTACTTTACTGAACTGTTGTCTGAAAATCATCACTAAGATCTTGGCAAATCGGCTACAGAAAGTCATCCTCCAGATCATACACAGAAATCAGTACGGTTTCCTCAAAGGGAGGACAATCCAAGACTGCCTAGCGTGGTCGTTTGAATACATCCATCAATGCCATACCTCAGCAAGGGAAAACATCCTCCTCAAACTAGACTTTGCAAAGGCGTTTGACACTATTGAGCACGCCCCCATGATGGCAATTATGAAACACATGGGTTTTGATGACAAATGGCTTGGATGGATGAATACGATCTTTGGCTCGGGGGTTTCTTCTATACTCCTTAATGGAGTCCCTGGTCGAAAATTTAACTGTAAGTGTGGAGTGCGCCAGGGGGACCCTCTCTCACCGTTGATCTTTGTCCTTGCGGCTGATCTCCTCCAAGCAGCAGTTAATGATGCATTTGCTCAAGGACTGATTGATCTTCCTCTCCCTCGCGATAGGGCGGGTGATTTCCCGGTTGTTCAATACGCTGATGACACGATTTTAGTTATGCAGGCATGTCCCGTGCAGGCTGCCCGTATGAAAGCTATTCTAGAAGATTATGCTACTTCCATTGGGCTGAAGATCAATTTTCAGAAATCAACTCTCATACCCATTAACATTGATCACCGACGTGCTTGTGAACTGGCTGGGGTTTTTTGGTTGCTCTGTTGGTTCCATGCCCTTCACATACCTCGGCCTGCCAATGGGCACGACGACGCCCAGTCTCCTTGATCTTATGCCGCTGGTTCATGCAGTTGAGCGGAAGACATCCACTGCGCTGTCACTGATGTCATCTGGGGCTAAACTGACCTTGGTCAATTCAGTTGTGACTTCGATGCTGATATATGCAATGTGCACAATCAAAATACACCCAAAGGTGATTGAGCATCTGGACAAGCTGCGTAGATATTGCCTCTGGGCTAAAAACTCTGAAGATGGGGTCAAAAATAACTCTCCCGCGGCCTGGGAACTTGTCTGCCGCCCAAAACGATGCGGAGGCCTTGGTGTTATTGATATTAAAACACAGAATGCAGCCCTCCTCCTAAAATATCTGTTCAAATTCTATAATCATGAAGATGTTCCCTGGGTGGAGCTCGTTTGGGATGCCTACTACAGAAACAAGATACCGCATGCATCTGAGGCGGTGGGCTCTTTCTGGTGGAAAGATGTGATGCAACTCAGTGGGATCTTCCGAGGGATCACTAAAGTAACCCCCGGGGATGGCTCTAGTGCTCTGTTCTGGAAAGATGTTTGGTTTGATAATACTCAGGATTCCCCAGTAATGGATATATACCCACGAGCCTTTTCATTTTGCTTGAATGAGGATGACTCCATTGCTAAGGTTCTTACTGGTACTGACCCAGCCGCGATTTTTAGTCTACCTCTCTCAACCCAAGCGTGAGAGGAAATCAAAGAGATCCAGGAGGGGTTACCGCAAAATCGGCTGGCCGCTGATAGCTGTGATGTCTGGGAATGCATGCTCGGGCGTTTTTCGTCCAAAAAGTTTTATAACCACTGCTACAAACAGGTTGTGGCAGATGAGGCGTTTGGATGGCTCTGGAAAGCTAAAAGCCCGATCAAATTCAAGATGTTTGGGTGGCTACTCCTAGTTGATCGTCTGAATACCAGGAATATGCTCAAACGCAGACATTTTGTTGTCATGGGGGGCAACTATGCATGCATGTTCTGCCAAAACCCTCCAGAGGAAACGGTGGAACATTTGTTCTTCAACTGCCCCTTTAGTCAACACTGCTGGGATGTAGTTGGAATGACATGGCCGATAGATGACAACAGACTGGCTCTTCTGCATGGAGGTAGGGCTAATTGGAGACAACCTCTCTTCATGGATATCTTTCTCTTGGCTGCTTGGAGTCTTTGGATGGAGAGAAACAATCAACACTTTAGAGGGATTCAGCACTCCTATGGAGCATGGCTAGCTAGATTCAAGCATCTCTTGGAGCTGCTTACACATAACTGCCGAGAGGAACTTCATCCTTTCCTGTCTAATTACATTATAAATTTGGGTCACTAGGACCGTGGATAGCTAGAATGGCCGGGGGGGCACAAAACCCTTTGTAACACATATGTAATTGGTCCTTTGTGAGTAATACAAAGTCAGTGGGAGCCTCTCCCACTGTCGTTATTCTTCAAAAAAAAAATTGTAACGAGTAACAAGTAGCAATAGTAACAAAGGTGCAACAAGGTGTCCCAATCCTTTTTATAGAAAATGACAAGCCAGAAAGTTCTCTTATATAAAACAAAGTGCTCTCGAGGACACATGGGAATTCTCGCCAAGTTATGTTCATCATGTTTAGTTGATTCGCGTTCGCTACTTTGATAATTTGATATGTGGGTGGACCGGTGCTTGGGTACTATTATTACTTGAACAAACAACTGACTTATGATTACCCCCTCTTGCAAGCATCTGCAATTACGAAAGAAGAATTAAAATCAATCTAATCATAGCATGCATATATGGATCCAAATCAACCCCTTACGGAATAACGCATAAACTAGGGTTTAAACTTCTTCCACTCTGGCAACCCATCATCTACTTATTACTCCACAATGTCTTCCCTTAGGCCCAAGTATGGTGAAGTGTCATGTAGTCGGCGTTCACATTGTTGGGGAACGTACCATGCAATTTAAAAAAAATTCCTACGATCACGCAAGATCTATCTAGGAGATGCATAGCAACGAGATGGGGAGAGTGTGTTCACGTACCCTCGTAGACTGAAAGTGGAAAAGTTAGGTTAACGCGGTTCACGTAGTCGAACGTCTTCACGATCCAACCGATCCAAGTACCGAACGTACGACACCTCCGTGTTCAGCACACGTTCAACTCGATGGCATCTCTCGAACTCTTGATCTAGTAGAGGGTCGAGGGAGAGTTCCGTCAGCACGACGGCGTGGTGACGGTGATGGTGATGTGATCCGCGCAGGGCTTCGCCTAAGCACTACGACGCTATGACCGGAGGAGTAAACCATGGAGGGGGGCACCGCACACGGCTAAGAGAACAATTGATGTGTCTTTGAGGTGCCCTCCGCCCCGGTATATAAAGGAGAGGGGGAGGAGGTGGCCGGCCAGGAGGAGGCGCGCCAAGGGGGGGGGAGTCCTACTAGGACTCAACTCCTAGTAGGATTCGCCCCCCTTCCTTCCAACGGAGAGGGGAAACTGGAACGAGGGGAGTGGGAGAAGGATAGGGGGGGCCGCGCCCCCTCCCCTTGTCCAATTCGGATTGGGCAAGGGGGAGGCTCGCGCCACCTCCCGTGGCATGCCTCCTCTTCTCCACTATGGCCCATGAGGCCCATTAACTTTCCGAGGGGGTTCCGGTAACCTCCCGGTACTCCAAAAAATCCCCGAACCTCTTCGGAACCATTCCGGTGTCCGTATATAACCTTCCAGTATATCAATCTTTACCTCTTGACCATTTAGAGACTTCTCGTCATGTCCGTGATCTCATCCGGGACTCCTAACAAACTTCGGTCAACAAAACATATAACTCATAATACAAATCATCATCGACCGTTAAGCGTGCGAACCCTACGGGTTCGAGAACCATGTAGACATGACCGAGACACATCTCCGATCAATAACCAATAGCGGAACATGGATGCTCATATTGGTTCCTACATATTCTACGAAGATCTTTATCGGTCAAACCTCATAACAACATACGTCATTCCCTTTGTCATCGGTATGTTACTTGCCCGAGATTTGATCGTCCGTATCATCAAACCTAGTTCAATCTCATTACCGGCAAGTCTCTTTACTCGTTCCGTAATGCATCATCCCGTAACTAACTCATTAGTCACATTGCTTGCATGGCTTATAGTGATGTGCATTACCGAGAGGGCCCAGAGATACCTCTCCAATACTCGGAGTGACAAATCCTAGTCTCGATCTATGCCAACCCAACAAACACCTTCTGAGACACCTGCAGAGCATCTTTATAATCACCCAGTTACGTTGTGACGTTTGATAGCACACAAGGTGCTCCTGTATTTGGGAGTTGCATAATCTCATACTTAGTGGAATATGTATAAGTCATGAAGAAAGCAATAGCAATAAAACTAAACGATCATAATACTAAGCTAACGGATGGGTCTTGTCCATCACATCATTCTCTAATGATGTGATCCCGTTCATCAAATGACAACACATGTCTATGGTCAGGAAACTTAACCATCTTTTATTAACGAGCTAGTCAAGTAGAGGCATACTAGGGACACTCAGTTTTGGCTATGTATTCACACATGTACCAAGTTTCCGGTTAATACAATTCTAGCATGAATAATAAACATTTATCATGATATAAGGAAATGTAAATAACAACTTTAGTATTGCCTCTAGGGCATATTTCCTTCAGTCTCCCACTTGCACTAGAGTCAATAATCTAGATTACATAGTAATGATTCTAACACCCAAGGAGTCTTGGTGCTGATCCTGTTTTGCTCGTGGAAGAGGTTTAGTCAACGGGTCTGCAACATTCAGATCCGTATGTATTTTGCAAATCTCTATGTCTCCCTCCTTGACTTGATCGCGGATGGAATTGAAGCGTCTCTTGATGTGTTTGGTTCTCTTGTGAAATCTGGATTCCTTCGCCAAGGCTATTGCTCCAGTATTGTCACAAAAGATTTTCATTGGACCTGATGCACTAGGTATTACACCTAGATCGGATATGAACTCCTTCATCCAGACTCCTTCATTTGCTGCTTCCGAAGCAGCTATGTACTCCGCTTCACACGTAGATCCCGCCATGACGCTCTGCTTGGAACTGCACCAACTGACATTTCCACCATTCAATATAAATACGTGTCCGGTTTGTGACTTAGAGTCATCCGGATCAGTGTCAAAGCTTGCATCGACGTAACCATTTACGACAAGATCTTTGTCACCTCCATAAACGGGAAACATTCCTTAGTCCTTTTAAGGTATTTCAGGATGTTCTTGACCGCTGTCCAGTGAACCACTCCTGGATTACTTTGGTACCTCCCTGCTAAACTTATAGCAAGACACACATCAGGTCTGGTACACAACATTGCATACATGATAGAACCTATGGCTGAGGGATAGGGAATGACTTTCATTTTTTCTCTATCTTCTGCTGTGGTCGGGTATTGAGTCTGACTCAACTTCACACCTTGTAACACAGGCAAGAATCCTTTCTTTGACTGATCCATTTTGAACTTCTTCAAAACTTTATCAAGGTATGTGCTTTGTGAAAGTCCAATTAAGCATCTTGATCAATCTCTATAGATCTTGATGCCCAATATATAAGCAGCTTCACCGAGGTCTTTCATTGAAAAATTCTTATTCAAGTATCCTTTTATGCTATCCAGAAATTCTGTATTATTTCCAATCAACAATATGTCATCCACATCTAATATTAGAAATGCAACAGAGCTCCAACTCACTTTCTTGTAAATACAGGCTTCTCCAAAAGTATGTATAAAACCATATGCTTTGATCACACTATCAAAGCGTATATTCCAACTCCGAAATGCTTGCACCAGTCCATAAATGGATCGCTGGAGCTTGCACACTTTGTTAACACCTTTAGGATCGACAAAACCTTCTGGTTGCATCATATAAAACTCTTCTTTAAGATATCCATTGAGGAATGCAATTTTGACATCCATTTGCCAAATATCATAATCATAAAATGCAGCAATTGCTAACATGATTCGGACAGACTTAAGCATCGCTATAGGTGAGAAGGTCTCATCGTAGTCAACCCCTTGAACTTGTCGAAAAACTTTCGCAATAAGTTGAGATTTGTAGACAGTAACATTATCGTCAGCGTCGGTCTTCTTCTTGAAGATCCATTTATTCTCTATATCTTCCGATCATCGGGCAAGTCAACCAAAGTCCACACTTTGTTCTCATACATGGATCCCATCTCAGATTTCATGGCCTCAAGCCATTTTGCGGAATCTGGGCTCATCATCGCTTCCTCATAGTTCGTAGGTTTGTCATGGTCTAGTAACATGACTTCCAGAACAGGATTGCCGTACCACTCAGGTGCGGATCGTACTCTGGTTGACCTACGAGGTTCGGTAGTAACTTGATCTGAAGTTTCATGATCATCATCATTAGCTTCCTCACTAATTGGTGTAGGAATCACTGGAAATGATTTCTGTGATGAACTACTTTCTAATTCAGGAGAAGGTATAATTACCTCATCACTTCTTTCGAGAGAAACTCCTTCTCTAGAAAGGATCCATTCTTAGCAACAAATATCTTGCCTTCGGATCTGTGATAGAAGGTGTACCCAACAGTTTCCTTTGGGTATCCTATGAAGACGCATTTCTCCGATTTGGGTTCGAGCTTCTCAGGTTGAAGCTTTTTCACATAAGCATCGCAACCCCAATCTTTAAGAAACGACAGCTTAGGTTTCTTGCCAAACCACAGTTCATATGGTGTCGTCTCCACAGATTTAGATGGTGCCCTATTTAACGTGAATGCAGCCGTCTCTAAAGCATAACCCCAAAACGATAGCGGTAAATCGGTAAGAGACATCATAGATGGCACCATATCTAATAAAGTACGGTTACGACGTTCGCACACACCATTACGCTATGGTGTTCCACGTGGCGTGAGTTGCGAAACTATACCACATTGTTTAAAATGAAGATCAAACTCATAACTCAAATATTCACCTCCACGATTAGATCGTAGAAACTTTATTTTTTTGTTACGATGATTTTCCACTTCACTCTGAAATTCTTTGAACTTTCAAATGTTTCAGACTTATGTTTCATTAAGTAAATATACCCATATCTACTCAAATCATTTGTGAAGGTCAGAAAATAACGATACCCGCCGCGAGCCTCAACACTCATCGGACCGCATACATCAGTATGTATTATTTCCAATAAGTCTGTTGCTCGCTCCATTGTTCCGGAGAACGGAGTCTTAGTCATCTTGCCCATGAGGCATGGTTCGCAAGTATCAAGTGATTCCAGAAGCCCATCAGCATGGAGTTTCTTCATGCGCTTTACACCAATATGACCTAAACAGCGGTGCCACAAATAAGTTGCACTATCATTATTAACTTTGCATCATTTGGCTTCAATATTATGAATATGTGATCACTACGATCGACATTCAATAAAAATAGACCACTCATCAAGGGTGCATGACCATAAAAGATATTACTCATATAAATAGAACAACCATTATTCTCTGATTTAAATGAATAACCGTCTTGCATCAAACAAGATCCAGATATAATGTTCATGCTCAACGCTGGCACCAAATAACAATTATTTAGGTCTAAAACTAATCCCAAAGGTAGATGTAGAGGTAGCGTGCCGACGGTGATCACATCGACTTTGGAACCATTTCCCACGTGCATTGTCACATCGTCCTTAGCCAATCTTCGTTTAGTCCGTAGCCCCATGTTTCGAGTTGCAAATATGAGCAACAGAACCAGTATGAAATGCCCAGGCGCTACTACGAGCATTAGTAAGGTACATATCAATAACATGTATATCAAATATACCTTTCACTTTGCCATCCTTCTTATCCGCCAAATACTTGGGGCAGTTTCGCTTCCAGTGACCAGTCCCTTTGCAGTAGAAGCACTCAGTTTCAGGCTTAGGTCCAGACTTAGGCTTCTTCCCGGGAGTAGCAACTTGCTTGCTATTCTTCTTGAAGTTTCCCTTCTTCCCTTTGCCCTTTTTCTTGAAACTAGTGGTCTTGTTAACCATCAACACTTGATGCTCCTTCTTGATTTCTACCTCCGCAGCCTTTAGCATCGGGAAGAGCTCGGGAATAGTCTTTTCCATCCCTTGCATATTATAGTTCATGACGAAGCCTTTATATCTTGGTGGCAGTGAACTCTGTGATTGACACTATCATCAGGGAAATTTGCTCCCAGCTGAATCAAGTGGTTATGATACCCAGACATTTTGAGTATATGTTCATTGACAGAACTATTCTCCTCCATCTTGCAGCTATAGAACTTGTTGGAGACTTCATATCTCTCAACTTGGGCATTTGCTTGAAATATTAACTTCAACTTCTTGGAACATCTCATATGCTCCATGACGTTCAAAACGTCTTTGATCCTGAGCTAAGCCGTAAAGCATGGCACACTGAACTATCGAGTAGTCGTCAGCTTTGCTCTGCTAGACGTTCATAACGTCTGGAGTTGCTCCTGCAGCGGGTCTTGCACCTAGCGATGCTTCCAGGATATAATTCTTCTGTGCAGCAATGAGGATAATCCTCAAGTTACGGACCCAGTCTGTGTAGTTGCTACCATCATCTTTCAACTTAGCTTTCTTTAGGAACGCATTAAAATTCAAGGGAACGGTAGCATGGGCCATTGATCTACAACAACATAGATATGCACCCGTTGTATGTGAACGTAGAGCTTATCACACCCGATCATCACGTGGTGTCTCGGCACGACGAACTGTAGCAACGGTGCATACTCAGGGAGAACACTTATACCTTGAAATTTAGTGAGGGATCATCTTATAATGCTACCACCGTACTAAGCAAAATAAGATGCATAAAAGATAAACATCACATGCAATCAAAATATGCGGCATGATATGGCCATCATCATCTTGTGCCTTTGATCTCCATCTCCAAAGCACCGTCATGATCTCCATCGTCACCGGCTTGACACCTTGATCTTCATCGTCACTATTGCTTCTACGACTACCGCTACCGCTTAGTGATAAAGTAAAGCAATTACATGGCGATTGCATTTCATACAATAAAGCGACAACCATAAGGCTCCTGCCAGTTGCCGATAACTTTTACAAAACATGATCAACTCATACAACAATTTATTGCTCATCACGTCCACATCACAACATGCCCTGCAAAAACAAGTTAGACGTCCTCTACTTTGTTGTTGCAAGTTTTACGTGGATGCTACGGGCTTCTAGAAAGAACTGTTCTTACCTACGCATCAAAACCACAATGATTTTTCGTCAAGTGTGCTGTTTTAACCTTCAACAAGGACCGACCGTAGTCAAACTCGATTCAACTAAAGTTGGAGAAACAGACACCCGCCAGCCACCTGTGTGCAAAGCACGTCGGTAGAACCGGTCTCATGAACGTAGTCAAGTAATGTTGGTTCAGGCCGCTTCATCCAACAATACCGCCGAATCAAAGTAAGATATTTGTGGAAAGCAGTATGACTATTATCGCCCACAACTCTTTGTGTTCTACTCGTGCATATCATCTACGCATAGACCTGGCTCGGATGCCACTATTGGGGAACGTAGCATGCAATTTCAAAAAAAATTCCTACGATCACGCAAGATCTATCTAGGAGATGCATAACAACGAGAGGGGGAGAGTGTGTCCATGTACCCTCGTAGAGCGAAAGCAGAAGCGTTAGGTTAACGCGGTTGATGTAGTCGAACGTCATCACGATACAACCTATCCAAGTACCGAACGTACGACACCTCCATGTTCAGGACACGTTCAGCTCGATGACGTCCCTCGAACTCTTGATCCAGCAGAGGGTCGAGGGAGAGTTCCGTTAGCACGACGGCATGGTGACGGTGATGGTGATGTGATCCGCGCATGGCTTCGCCTAAGCACTACGATGCTATGACCGGAGGAGTAAACTGTGGAGGGGGCACCGCACATGGCTAAGAGAACAATTGATGTGCCTTTGAGGTGCCCTCCGCCCCGTATATAAAGGAGAGGGGGAGGAGGTGGCCGGCCAGGAGGAGGCGCGCCAAGGGGGGAGTCCTACTAGGACTCCACTCCTAGTAGGATTCGCCCTCCCCCTCTTTCCAACGGAGAGGGGAAAGAGGAAAGAGGGGAGAGGGAGAAGGAAGGGGGCGGGGGCGCCCCCTCCCCTTGTCCAATTCGGATTGGGCAAGGGGGAGGCGCGCGCCACCTCCCGTGGCCTGCCTCCTCTTCTCCACTATGGCCCATGAGGCCCATTAACTTTCCCGGGGGGTTCCGGTAACCTCCCGATACTCCGAAAATCCCCGAACCTGTTCGAAACCATTCCGATGTCTGTATATAACCTTTGAATATATCAATATTTACCTCTCAACCATTTAGAGACTCCTCGTCATGCCCGTGATCTCATCCGGGACTCCGAACAAACTTCGGTCACCAAAACACATAACTCATAATACAAATCGTCATCGAACGTTAAGCGTGCAGACACTACGGGTTCGAGAACTATGTAGACATGACCGAGACACATCTCCGGTCAATAACCAATAGCGGAACCTGGATGCTCATATTGGTTCCTACATATTCCACGAAGATCTTTATAGGTCAAACCGCATAACAATACGTCATTCGCTTTGTCATCGGTATGTTACTTGCCCGAGATTTGCCGTCGGTATCATCGTACCTAGTTCAATCTCGTTACCGGCAAGTCTCTTTACTCATTCCATAATGCATCATCCCATAACTAACTCATTAGTCTCATTGCTTGCATGGCTTATAGTGATGTGCATTACCGAGAGGGCCCAGAGATACCTCTCCGATAGTCGGAGTGACAAATCCTAATCTCGACCTATGTCAACCCAACAAACACCTTCGAAGACACCTGTAGAGCATCTTTATAATCATCCAGTTACGTTGTGACGTTTGATAGCACGCGGGGTGTTCCTCCGGTATTCGGGAGTTGCATAATCTCATAGTCAGAGGAATATGTATAAGTCATGAAGAAAGCAATAGCAATAAAACTAAATGATCATAATGCTAAGCTAACGGATGGGTCTTGTCCATCACATCATTCTCTAATGATGTGATCCCGTTCATCAAATGACAACACATGTCTATGGTCAGGAAACTTAACCATCTTTGATTAACGAGGTAATCAAGTAGAGGCATACTAGGGACACTCAGTTTTATCTATGTATTCACACATGTACTAAGTTTCCGGTTAATACAATTCTAGCATGAATAATAAACATTTATCATGATATAAGGAAATATAAATAACAACTTTATTATTGCCTCTAGGTCATATTTCCTTCACACATGACACCACTAAAGGAAGCAACAACATACATATAATCAAAATATCGAATGAATACCAACATCACATGATTACTTGTTACAAGACTTCTCCCATGTCCTCAAGAACAAAAGTAACTACTCACAAATCATATTCATGGTCAAGATCAGAGGTGTATTGAATGTGCTTGAGGATCTGAACATTTAATCTTCCACCAAAAAACCAACTAGCAACAACTACATGATGTAATCAACACTACTAGCAACCCACGGGTACCAATCTAAGGTTTTGGGACAAAGATTGAATACAGGAGATGAACTAGGGGTTTGACATGAGATGGTGCTAGTGAAGATGTCAATGAAGATTGGTCCTCCCACGATGTGAGGATCGTTGGTGATGTCGATGGCTTCAATTTCCCCCTCCCGGAGGGAAGTATCCCCGGCGGAATCACTCCGCCGAAGAGCAAAAGTGTTCCTACCCAGGTTCCGCCTCGAGATGGTGGCGCTTCATCCTGAAAGTCCTCTATCTATTTTTTCTAGGTCAAACCCTTCATATAGCAGAAGATGGGCCCGGAGGCCTATTGTGGGGCCCACAAGGCATCAGTTCGCCCCCGAGGAGTGGTCATGCCCTGTTGCCTTGTGACCAGCAGGTGGCCCCCCTTTGGTATTTCTTGATTCCAATATTTTTTATATATTCGATAAAAATCTCCGTGAAGTTTCAAGTCATTTGGAGCTTTGTAGAATAGGTATCTCTGATGTAGCTCTTTTAGGTCCAGAATTACAGCTGCCGGCAATCTCCTTCTCCATATAAATCTTGCAAATCAAGAGAGAAAAGGTATTAGAACTGTATTATAAAGTGAAAAATGACCAATAACATTATAAATAACAATAGGAAAATAGATGCAAAATGGACATATCAGGGGGAGATCGCCATGGAGGAGGAGGAGCAAGTGCCCGCGCTGAAGCAGGAGTTGTCGGTGTTTGGTTTCACCCTACTACACGCGAGCGAACACTACAACCGGATGCTGGCGGAGGCGGAGGAGGAGGAGCTGACACATGAACCGGTCGAGGAGGTGTCAGTGCTCGCATTCAAGCAGTTACTGGTGGAGCAGCAGTACAATCCGTTGCTCATGGAGGAGCACTGGCTGGCGGAGGAGCATCTGGAGATGGAGCACACGTCTGGTGCCACCCACTACAAAAAATACACTTCCGTGATGATACGTGTTTGTCAAGTAGGTCACGTTTTCTCTCATGCATGTACATCCATGACGAATTTATGACAGAATCAAGATAGTCATACCTGTGCTGTCGTAGAAGTGTTCCATGACATTACCAAAATTTTCATCACAGAAGTGTTCACTTCCATGACAATAAATGCCGCGTCATGGAAGTGCTTTCGTCAAGGGTGACCGACACGTGGCATCCACCGTAATGGGTCGCCGTTAAGCTATCGGGTCCGGTTTTGGATCCGATAACCCGCTAACAACCACGACCAATGATGATTTTCCACGTGTAAAATTCTCATTGGCCGACGGAACCACGTGTCAGCTCCGCGTTGGCACAGGTGTCACTCATCCAATGGGCGAGATGCACCTATGATATGTTGACACGTGGACCATCCCAAAAGTGGCCCATAAATATTAAATGGGCCGACCCAACTAATGGCCCACAAGATTTTGCGGACCACAATGGGCCAGCCCAGCTAAAGGCCCACGAGATTTCACCGACCGTAATGGGCCGGCCCAGCTAAAGGCCCACAAGATTTTGAGGACACTAGTGGGCCGGCCCGTTAACAGGCTACTATGTTTTGGGCCAAATGCCGGCCCATATTTGATCCGGTCCATTAACAGCTTGCCACATTCCGGGCCTAATAAAGGCCCATATGAGATCCGACCCGTTAAAAGCCTACCATGTTCTGGGCCAAATTACGGCCCAGATCAGATCCGGCCCTTTAAGAGGCTTTGGGCTAAATTATGGCCCATATTAGATTCGTCCCGTCAATTGGACGCTATGCTTTTGGGCCCACTTGCTAAAGGCCCATTTAGTAATTCGGCCTGATATTAGTTTCGGCCTGTTAAAGGCATGTTTAACATTTCGGCCCTATATTTATTTCGGCCTGTTAAAAGCCCGTCATATAGTTGGGCCGAACTACGGCCCGGTTTGCATCCGACCTGCTCATAGTCGATAATCTGATTGGGCCAAACAAGGACCGAGACAATTTTTGCCTGTTAACGACCATGATGTGATTGGCACAATCATGGACCGGGGTCTATTTCGGCCTGCTGCCGGCTGGTGAGCTGTTCGGCACGTTTTAGGCCCAGCCTACTTTTCAGCCTCCTAAAAGCCCATTGAGTTTTCTTGCGAAAATAGGGCCGGCGGTTTACTCGGCCTATTAGAGGCCCGAATCTACTAGTGGGCCAGTTTACATTTAAGCCTATTAACGGACCGATTATGTAGTGATTTGCATGACGACCCGATTATGTACCGTAATTTTACGGTTTGACTGGTTTACTGCAAAGACATGATATATATATATATATACAGTAAAATAACTGCAGCATCGTGAATAAGAAAAAACCTAGACTATAGAATAAAGAAATTACGGCATATTACATCCACTGGGCATTAAAGTTCGCCACTATGATAATAAAGCACAAGCAGACAGCAGATTACATACACTGGGCATCAAAGATCGCCACTAGTGCAAATAAACACGCCGACAAAATAATATACAAAACCGACAGCACTTCAATAGAGTTCAAGAAAGGTTAGCCCTGCTCGGGAGCTGCAGCGCAAGCAGCTGAGCAAGCTGATGAGACTGCGCTTGTTTGACACTTATATCCTCCTCACTCTGAAAGATAAACAAGTAGACAGATGACATGTTTTGCACATATAAGTATCGGTGCTGACAATTCATCACATTTCTTACTAACGAATAAAGTGACATAGTTTAAAATAGCATTAACACAATATTGTATTGTTCAGGTTAAGACATGGCAGGAAATGACATTGTGAAGGAGTTGGCAGCTTCACGACACCACTGGATTACAGATCAAGAACTCATAAGTATCAATGGTTAGTGTGCTGTCAATTTATCCCATTTCAGATTGACAAATAAAGAGACGGTTTAAATAATAGTAGAATGATATGACATTGTTCATATTTAAGACATT
Source organism: Aegilops tauschii subsp. strangulata (assembly GCF_002575655.3). NCBI lineage: Eukaryota > Viridiplantae > Streptophyta > Magnoliopsida > Poales > Poaceae > Aegilops > Aegilops tauschii. The sequence continues at coordinate 179,350,055 of NC_053041.3, forward strand.
GCAGAATATGAAATTGTGCTGTAGTGGGTAGGTTCACCACACCACCGGATTACGGATCAGGAACAAAAGCATACATGCAGTGCAAAAGAAGATCACTTGCTCTGTGTAGTTTAATTTACATGGTATGATGAAGGAACTTGGTTGTATAACTGAAAACTTAAATTGAGAAGGAGAAACTTTTGTTTATGAACTACATAATAAACTTTAAACATGCAATTTGATGCAAACACCAAAAATAAACAGCTGTTGCAGTCATGCCTAACCAAATATACACAACAAAGTTTGAAGGCTTGAGAAGGACAAACTTACATTATTGGTGAAGACAGGCTCTATAAAGCCCTTGTCCATGCTGATGGGGGGGGGCAATTCAAGAAGTTTACCACAGAATCTTCTTCATAAGCATTGCCTTTATTCTACATTTTGTTAAGAGTAAATATAGATGTGATAATATAAAAATGGAGAATATTTAAGATAAGATGGGGAGTGATGCTACAGAACCAAGTAGATATAAATGTAAGTACAGCGATACAGGCAAAAGGTACAGCCAAGAGCAATGCATAGCTAAAATTCTTCATGACCATCGGTGTTATCCAACCTTATGGTAAGAGTAAATATAGATCTGATGTGTAGAAAATGGAGGCCAAAGGAAAATAAGCTGCAGAGTGATGGTACATGAACAACTACCTGTCAATATAAGTACACTGATAAAGGATAGCAGGTACTTACCAGAACAATGCAGAGCTAAAAAATTTCATTGGCATTGGATATATTCTACACTAATGTAACCATTCATACAGATCAGATAATTTGGAGCGAACAATTGATAAGCAAGCTATCATGCATACTGCTGTCACATAATGAACCAGGTATGAATGCAAGTACAATGATATAGGACAACAGGTACTAACAAGAGCAAAGTAGCGGGCAGCATATTTGTGATATTCTGTCGTTCTTTTCAAACTGGAATTCTTCTTCGAGCTGATTTCCTGCAAAAAAGATCCGTAAGGCACATGCGGAAAAGTAGAAGTTCAAATTGTCATGTGATATCATAGACAGTACCTCATCCTGGGAACGAGACCAGTGCATAACAAGGTTTTTTCATTCAATGTCTTCTAAATTTAGCACAGGAGACTTCATTGGAAATTCGTTTATAGACTTGCCATCAAAGTGTGATTTCCTGATGTAACACCGATACTGCTGCAATGCTTCCTTGAAAAGCGCAAGCAAGCTTTGCTCGTCATGACTATCCAGATTGACCCTTGCCTACTTACAACAATGTAATGTAAATCATTGATGTGTTCAATTAGCAGAAAATAGGAAAATAATCACCATGAATAATAGCACTTACACGTAAGTGGGACAGGAAGATGTGAAAATGGTGTTTGTCTTCACTATAATCTTCCCATGATGGGAATATATGCACGTACGTAGTCCCTAACAACATTGAAAGCATTGTCTTTTAAACTGGGAATAACTGGAATGGGGTTCCAATCTGCAGGAATTGGCCGTCTCTGCAGTTGGGATAGGTCTTCGGCCGGTGGACTTGCTGTACTTTTTGCTGGAGTGGGATTTTTCTATGGTACGGCTGGTGCTATGGCAACTGAAATCGGCATACCTTTTGCTGGAGCGCAGGTCCTGTGTGGTGGGGCTAGTGGTGTGGCCAGTGAAGTATGGGTACAGTTTGCTAGAGTCGGTCCTATGTTTTGTGTCACTGGTTGTACAGCCAATATAAGTGGGGTGCTGTCTGATTTCTCTGGCACCACCACGTTTTTCAAGGACTTTGCCGGTGCTCCTTCAGGTTTGGCAATCACCCTCTTCCTTTTTGGTGTCTGATGCACAAGAACAACACTTGAGTGGACATGGTATGATGACAGATGGAATATGTATTGATAATGGATGGGCATGGCATCTTGACATATATGATGAGTAAACTAAGCAGATGGCGGTGCAACAAAGTAGAAGAAATGCAAGACAACATATGCAAGATATGCGCAATCAATAAAACCTTGCCAAATTAGAACAGACACCTTGATGGGTGAACAGGACAGGCCATCTACCTTTGACTCCTCGAGGTTAGAATAGTCATTAGGATCATATTCTGAACAAGAATCTACAGGTGGGGAGCGTATGAGTTTCATTGCATCCAGAATGGCACTCAATGCCTTGGTGCCAATTTTGTAAGTCGTTGTAGTGTTCCACAATATTCTTCTGATGCGCGGATTCTGATATTCACTGTAATTACGTATAATATCTGAGAACCATGAAAACACAAATAGTAGTGAGATTATCTTTGTAATGCAGAGGATATTCTAATATAGGGGCGCCTTTGTAAACCCTTGTGTGCTATTACTGGATTCTGATGAGAGAGCCCATGTGTGCTGTAATATGGTGAGTAGATTAATATAATCTGGCACAACTACAAAAAAATAGGCTCCCTGTTGGGGGCCCCAGATGTAAGGATAGTTGGCAGATGATAGGTTCGTAATATACCGTATAGAAAGTTTATTGCAAGGATAGTGGTGCACGTGCTTTTCAAAAGTAAAGTAGGAACATTAGGACCAATTAAATGTTATCTGTTTTAGTAATATCAGCATCGTATTTGAGCAACAAGTTTGGAAATATGAGTGGCACATTGTTTAGCTTGATGGATTCAGGAGCAGTGCTAAGCAGGTACGATGATGGTACTGAATATAAAGGCATGTCTGCATGCAAGTCGCGTGACTTTTGTCATTTGGGTCAGTCGACCATTTCAGGCGGTTGGATGAAGATCCTACGTCTCCTAACCCTTCTTCTTGCTCGTCTCTGATTCTTCCCATACAGAACACCGCACGGGCCGCCAGCCAAACCACCGGCCCTGACCCACCACCCTCCCCTGAACCGCCTCTACCGCCTGTGTTCCTCAGCCACCCCCACCCCCACCCCCGCCCCCACCCGCGTCGAGTTTTCTTCGTTCGGCGAGGCCCCACCACTGCCCCCCACAACCATCATCCCCACCCGAGCCCCTTCCTTCGCACCGGCGAACTCTGGCGTGCTCCGAGAAATCGACTGACCCAATTTTGAAATTTAGTCTACTGTCATTTAACTAGTGTGGAATATAAAAGGGAAAACCATAAGCATTGCGAGTATAGCGTTGAGCGTGCCATGGCGGATCTGAAGGTGCAAACCAGATAAAGGCAACTTCGCAACCAATGTTTACTTTCAACTAGCAAGTAAGTGATGGACAAGAAATCAGAGTAAAGCAGTGGCGATCTATTTTCTTGGTGCAATAAATAAGTTGAGCAGATACGAAAGAGTACCGCCTCTGGTGCGGCGTCGTGTATGCATCTGCTGAGAATTTGACGGTGCTGCGGTAGCGATGGCTGTCGGTGGCGTGGAAGCAGATCTAGGAGTGTATATAGTGGCGGCGGGGCGCGGTGGACGAGATAGTCGTAGGAGCGGCGCCGGCAAGGTGGACGATGGTGGGGATGAAGCGAGAGGATGGGATGCAAGGATCCCGGTCCGAAGCCGTGGATGAGAGAGGTTGATCTCTTGTAATGGACGACGGCGCCGGGGTATCAGCTCCGGCATGGTGGAGGAGGACGGCGGTGGATGGGGTGGCGGACGGAGTAGGCTGGGGTGGAGAGGGTGTTTTGGCGCCCACGGAGTACGAATGGGGAAATGGAGGGAGAGAGGAAGGGGGGAACCATGTCTTCAGGACGCGCTTGTCTCAAATGCAAGGAAATTTACAAACTTATCCCCCGTTTAAAATTTCCTACATCACAGCTATATTAGTCGGTTGGGGATAGGACGGTAATCTCGCATACACCGAATATTTGCCGACGAGAGTTTGTTTTTGGCGCCCACCGTGTATGAATCAGGGAGGGAGTCGATTTCGGCGGAGGAGACACTGTGTTGGCACCCACCGTGTATGAATCCGGGTGAGAGGCGGTTATGTCATGTTTGAGTGAAATTACAAACCTACCCCTATCGAAACCTATAGAAATCGAGCCGATAGGCTTTGCGTGTCAGGGATAGGCAGTAATTTCCATCTCGCAGATTTTGGTTTTGGGCGGTTACTGCGACTTTCCCCGCTTCGTTCAAATTTTTGCAGAGCAAGAGTGCACGTTTACCATGCCAACTCAATTCGAATCCAGTTTGTATTCTATTTTTGTTCGGGCGGGATCCATTTTCGATTGGGATAAAACTCTATATACATCATTTTTTATATATACTTTCAAAAGCACAACAGAGAATTCTGCTCCTTTATATGTATAATATGATTTACAAATACAATGATCTCAAAATCATAAGGTTGAATGCAAAAAATTTAAGCCAAATTATGTTCTACTAAAATGTATGGATCAGTAATATCTACATATTAAATAACATAGATGCGCGTGAATTCATATGAGTATGCATGTTTGATAGATCAATTTTGGTTCTAGTATGAATTACATGTATCATCATCTCGAATTCAAATATTTGAATCCCTTTTATGTTGACTCCTTTCACGCCCATCTCTCTCGCATGCTCCTTTATGTAGCTATCATTCTCTTTTCTCCAGCTCACCCGCACGCTCACTTCATGTTTCTCCTATCTTCGTAAACATGGTCTCTCGACGTCTCCCTTGATAAGTGTCACACTCTCCCTATCATTATACATTACACGGTTTTCAGTATCTCTCACGTCTCTATCGTTCTCTGGTATCACTAGGTACCTAAGCTTTCTTTTTCACCGCCACACACACAGTCTCACTCGTCTTTCACTTTGTCTTTCTCTCTATGGGGTTCTCTCACACACCCTATATGTCTCTAGATATGACTCATACCACTAAAATTACTCTCTCCTGCAGACACAACATTTGTTGCGGTCTCCTTTCCGTCTCCATCCAAGTTATAAAATTGACATTATTAATTTGTTTACCGATCAGACAAACTCCCCCTGCTCTCTCTCTCTCTCTCTCTCTCTCTCTCTCTCTCTGTCACACACACACACAACTCCTGCTTCCACTCCCCTTCCCGACTACCGTCTCTCTCTCTCACACACAAAACTCTCGCTTTTGCACCCCCGACTCGTATTTCTCTCACAAACATTGATCGACTAGCATCCAGATAGGTTTATGCACTGCACACTTGTGCTTCCACTATCGCGTACATGTCTCTCTCGCGCTCCTTGTATCTATGTAGATTTTTCGTCCCTTCTTGAGAGACGCCCTCTCGATCGTGCACACACACACTATCGCCTCATTTTAAGCTGATACCTCTCGCGCACACACTCTTTGTGTCTTTGTCACACATGCACTCCGTCCTCCTCCTCCCTCCCTCTCTCTCACACACACAACACACACACATGGGCTTTTTGCAACAACTAGCAAGATGTCCATGCGTTGGACGGAACATCAAGATGCATTTGTATGAGTAGTTTATCTTGTGGGAGAAAAGGGTGAACGAGGGAAGGCCTTATTTGCAAATGTGGAGAGGGGTGTGGGTATCTTTTTGAAAAATTTCCATAGTTTCCTTCCTATCCGTCAGATATAAATCGGACGGCCTATATTGCAGGATGGCAGGCACACCATCATCACCAACTCTGTTTTTTATCTCTACTAGCAAGATGCCAGTGCGTTGCACGTAACATCAAGATGCATTTGTATGAGTAGTTTATCTTGTGAGAGAAAAGGATGAACGGGGGAAGGCCTTATTTACAAATGTGGAGAGGGCTGTGGGTACCTTTTTGCAAAATTGCCATAGTTTCCTTCGTACCCGTCAGATATAAATCGGACGGCCTATATTGCAGGATGGCAGGCACACCATCATCACCAACTCTGTTTTTATAAGACATATACTCTTATAAAAAGCATAGTCGGTGATGATGGTGTGCCTGCCATCCTGCAATATAGGCCGTCCGATCTATATCTAACGGATAGGAAGGAAACTATGGCAATTTGCCCGCACTCCTCTCCACATTTGCAGATAAGGCCTTCCCTCGTTCATCCTTTTCTCCCACAAGATCTTGATGTTCCGTGCAACGCATGGGCATCTTGCTAGTAAGAATAGAAATTAGAGATATACCACTTCTCGAATCTTGAAACCAACAACATTCCTCCCTTATCTCATCAAGACCGCCAAAGGAATATATTTTGAGTGAAACATAACATATTTTTAGTGATACATGTATTTCAAAACTAGACTCTTTTTTCTATGAAATCGGTGAATATGTATTAATCTACTTTGATCGTGTGCCAACACATTGGCACATTGCTAGTAGTTATTACTACTGTATAATTTTTTGGACACCAGACAAACGGTGGAGTACATATACGAAGAGAAGAGTGCATTGGCACATAAATCGGTGGCGCACGCACGCAGTCGGTCTCTTGCCTGTCTCGCACACATGAGAGTTACGTGAATGCACCGTTAACAAATAAACCCTAAAACCCTAGGTGCACGATTGCTGCATGCGCGGGTACCGGGTACGTGGTGGAGCGCACCTTTGTAGGAATAGTCAGCTCACGTGATAATTTGATTCGTAGGAGTTGATGGTCAGGACCACAGGTGAACGACCTGGAGGCGGTGGCTTGCCAGTTGCCACAGATCGAGTAGCCATGTTTAAAATATCATTTTTTTAGCGGGGTAAGAGTTCCGATTTTCAGTGGCGCGTTATAAGTACTTAAGTAGTTTTTAGAACGATTGGTATGGAGCGAAAATGTGACTCATAACTACTACCTCCTTGGTGTATGGTTGTATGGGTTTATGTTGCGAGATGTTGAACCTGGTAGTTCTAGGGCAAATACTATGGTTTAGATGTTGGTTTTCAGTAATGAAAATGGGAAGGGGGAAACCCTTCTTTGATAAAAAAACTACTACCTCCGTCCTGGTTTACTAGTCCCCATCGTATTTTGGTTCAAAGTTTGTCCACGATTTTACTTGTAAAATATGAATGGAAAACAAGATTTTGTTATACCCAAACAAAAAAGGTCTGGATGGAGTGATTGCTCTGACACGGACGCGATCTCTCATAGCGCAGGCATTGAACCGGCGCGCCGGCCAAGAGGACCCCACTCACTGCAGGCCCGGCTGAACACGCCTCCTAGCTGCATGCAACCGGCTTCAGACTGCCCCGCCTGCCTCCATTGGATCCACGCGTGTGCCGGCAACACATCCTTCCGCGGGCTGGCCGGCATTTTAGAACACAAAAAATGATCAAAGTATAATCAATTACGCATGGTATTGACTTGTTGTGCTCGCACTGGTAGCAGGAACTAGAAGTTTTTCTTTATTTATAACTCTCCTCACATTTTTTTGGCTTTGAAGTGAATCATGGTTGTGGACATTATCTATGAATGTGCAGATATCTGTGAACATGGGTTTGATGTGGAAGTTGAATTTGGAAGGTTGGGCTTGCGCGTGAACTATACCATGGCCAATGCTTCGTCTGTTATTGTTTGGAAAGTAATTGCTATTATTACATGACCCAAAAAAAATTATTTTGTGCCACATCAGTAGATGCACAGACATCACAACAGGCATGCTGACTGGATAAACATTTGAACCTAGCTATTATGAAGGAAAATTTGTATTGACAACAGTTTTAGATAGCAGGAGACGCCTAGCCTGCTCTGCCTCTGCTAGCTTCTTTCTGGCTTCTTCCATCTCTTCTTTGGCTTGGGTGAAGAGAGCATCTGATTGCTCTTTTCGCTTCTTCAGGAACTCAGCAACATTCTCAAGGGCTGCTGCACGCTTTCTTTCAGCCTTTACTAGAGCCATGAGGACACGAACAGTTGACGACTCCACCTGGCTTGTGTGTAATCCGGCATCATCTAGGAATTTGCACCTTGTGTCTAATCCAGCATCATTAGGGAACTGGCACCTTGTGTGTAATCCAGCCTCATTTTGGAAACATGATCTCGAGGTTGACCATACCTCCCTCCTCGCAGGAACTGCATCCTGACATGAAGTTACTTCTTTTTTAGATCAATACTCAGAGCAACCCTGGTCCATTTAGTAGAAGCCAGATAAACAGGACTCGGAGAAGTGAATTCAAAAGGAAAAATATAAAAATAGACTACAAGGTGAGAACACCCACTTCCTACATTAAGCTAAAAAAGAAAGCACTAGGACGAGTAATACTCTTCTTATTACACGTCGAAGAACACGACGCTAAGAGAAACAGAAACTACAACATATACACATCGAAGAACACGAGGCTAAACGAAAGTAATTGAAAGGGTGTTACTTACCAAAGCTCGTTTTGCAGGTTCGGTGCAGCTCCTCTTTAACTTGCCACGCTCCTTGAAGATGTCCCCAATATCCCGTGTTTGGTCTTCATTGCTCCTCTACATGTTCGCACTCGTGGTTTTAAAATATCAACATGGCAAGAAAAATATACTAGTAGTAATACTCACGCATCTTGTGAGCAACATTAAAGCACTCGTCTGCCATGTTAGAGCATCTCCAACAGAAGTGCAACACGCGGTGCTTTAAAAAAGCGTTTACAGTGCTGAGATCGAGAAGTAGAGATAGAGAGTTGATAACCCACAAGTATAGGGGATCGCAACAGTTTTCGATGGTAGAGTATTCAACCCAAATTTATTGTTTCGACACAAGGGGAGCCAAAGAATATTCTCAAGTATTAGCAGTTGAGTTGTCAATTCAACCACACTTGAAAGACTTAATATATGCAGCAAAGTATTTAGTAGCAAAGTAGTATGGAAGTAACGGTAACAAAAGTAACAGTAGCAGTTTTATAGCAATCGTAACAGTGGAAACAAAAAAGTAACTAAGCAAAGATCAATATGTGAAAAGCTCGTAGGCAATGGATCAATGATCGATAATTATGTTGGATGCGATTCCTCATGCAACAGTTATAACATAGGGTGACACAGAACTAGCTCTAGTTCATCAATGTAATGTAGGCATGTATTCTGAATATAGTCATACGTGCTTATGGAAAAGAACTTGCATGACATATTTTGTCCTACCCTCCTGTGGCAGCGGGATCCTATTAGAAACTAAGGGATATTAAGGCCTCCTTTTAATAGAGTACCGGACCAAAGCATTAACACTTAGTGAATACATGAACTCCTCAAACTACGGTTATCACCGGGAGTGGTCCCGATTATTGTCACTTCGGGGTTGCCGGATCATAACACATAGTAGGCGACTATTGACTTGCAAGATAGGATCAAGAACTCACATATATTCATGAAAACATAATAGGTTCAGATCTCAAATCATAGCACTCGGGCCCTAGTGACAAGCATGAAGCATAGCAAAGTCACAGCAACATCAATCTTAGAACATAATGGATACTAGGGATCAAACCCTAACAAAACTAACTCGATTACATGATAAATCTCATCCAAACCATCACCGTCCAGCAAGCCTACGATGGGATTACGCACACACGGCGGTGAGCATCATGAAATTGGTGATGGAGGATGGTTGATGATGACGACGGCGACAGATTCCCCTCTCCGGAGCCCGAACGGACTCCAGATCATCCCTCCGGAGGAAGATTTGGGCTTGGCGGCGGCTCCGTATCGTAAAACGCGATGAATCCTTCTCTCCTATTTTTTTCTCCCCGAACGTGAATATATGGAGTTGGAGTTGATGTCGGTGGAGCTCCAAGGGGCCCACGAGGCAGGAGGCCGCGCCTAGGGGGTAGGGCACACCCCCACCCTCGTGGCTAGGGTGTGGGCCCCCTTCGGTTGATTCTTTCACCATTATTTTTTATAAATTCCAAAAAGTGGCTCCGTGAAGTTTTAGGTCATTCCGAGAACTTTTATTTCTGCACAAAAATAACACCATGACAATTCTGCTGAAAACAGCGTCAGTCCGGGTTAGTTCCATTCAAATCATGCAAGTTAGAGTCCAAAACAAGGCAAAAGTGTTTGGAAAAGTAGATACGTTGGAGATGTATCAAGAGTAGAGACATAGATAGTTCTCATCATAGATATAGCATAGATAGATAAAAAAAATAGATAGTTCAACTACTCCTTGTCGTCCGACTCCTCCTCGGTGATGTCCTCCTCCGACGTCTCAATGTAGGCGTGAAGATACCGATCGTCCTCGGTTTCCCAGGGCGACACTGCTCCTAGCCTCATGTTGAATTGAGCGTCCGCTTTTCGCGTACGCTTGTCCTCGCGATAGGCGGCTCGCTCCGCCCTCCTCTTCTCCCTCTCCACCCTCCTTTGCGCGTAGAACTCGCGCTTATTGATGATGTCCTGCGGGAAGCGTTGGTGCCACAGCGCCATGGCTTCATCACCCATCTCGGCGATGTCGAGACGGTGCTCCCGCCTCCGGTTGTCGCGACGATCCTCGTCGGTGATAAGCCGCGGCAGAGGCGCGAGCTCCTGCGCCCGCTCCCGTGTCGGCACATTGGGGAAGTTCAATGTTCTATGAGGCCACCGGAGGTGCCATGCCGCCGCGTCGTACGCGCGGGCGGCCTCGTTGGCGGAGTCGAAATTGCCGAGGCCGTGGCGCATCTCACGGAACCAGATCTTGGCGGAGAAGCCGCCGGAGGGGCGCGTGCGGACGCCGCGGTATCCCTAAGTTTCCCGGCAACACGGCGGCATGGTGGCACGGCGGCGGCGAGGCGAGAAAGAGCGGGGAGAGAGCTGTGGCGAGGTGCAGAGCGGGGAGAGAGCGGTGGCGAGGCACAGAGCGGGGAGAGAGCGGTGGCAAGGCATAGAGCGGTGGCAGGTCGTTGGATTTTATTAAGCGCGACGGACGCCGCGCGCCAAAACTAGCACGCGCCGGGTGAGGGAGTCCTGGACTAAGGGGTCCTCGGGCGTCCGGCCTGTTATCCATGGGCCGGACTAATGGGCTGTGAAGACATGAAGGCTGGAGACTGTACCCTTGTCCGGATCGGACTCTCCTTGGCGTGGAAGGCAAGCTTGGGGGCCGATTATGAAGATTCCTTCTTATGTAACCGACTCTATGTAAACACTAGATCCCCCGGTGCCTATATAAACCGGAGGGGGTAGTCCAGAAAGGATACATATTCATTACCATAGTCATACAGGCTAGGCTTCTAGGGTTTAGCCATTACGATCTCGTGGTAGATCAACTCTTGTAACACTCATATTCATCAAGATCAATCAAGCAGGAAGTAGGGTATTACCTCCATAGACAGGGCCCGAACCTGGGTAAACATCGTGTCCCCCGTCTCTTGTTACCATCGATCCTAGACGCACAGTTCGGGACCCCCTACCCGAGATCCGCCGGTTTTGACACCGACATTGGTGCTTTCATTGAGAGTTTCACTGTGCCGTCGACGAAAGGTTCGATGGCCCCTTCAATCGTCGATAGTGACGCTGTCCAAGGAGAAACCTCCCCCCCGGACATATTTTTGTGTTCGGCGGCTTCGTACTGCGGGCCAGTTCGCTTGGCCATCCGGAGAAGATCGATAGCTACGCCCCTGGCCACTAGGTCAGATTTGGAATGTGACGCCCCCGTTTTGACCGTACACTAATCATGCACGCAAATGTGTACGATCAAGATCAGGGACTCACGGGAAGATATCACAACACAACTCTACAACATAAATAATTCATACAAGCATCATAATACAAGCCAGGGGCCTCGAGGGCTCGAATACAAGTGCTCGATCAGATACGAGTCAGCGGAAGCAACAATATCTGAGTACAGACATAAGTTAAACAAGTTTGCCTTAAGAAGGCTAGCACAAAAGTAGCAACGATTGAAAAGGCAAGGCCTCCTGCCTGGGACCTCCTAACTACTCCTCGAAGCCGAACTCCACGTAGAATCATCCTCGGGATCTCTAGCTCCTGGACTCCAGCATCTGGTTGCGACAACCAGGTATAGAAAGGGGAAAAGAGGGAGAAAAGCAACCGTGCGTACTCATCCAAAATACTAGCAAGCAAGGAGCTACACTACATATGCATGGGTATATGTGTAAAGGGCCATATCGGTGGACTGAACTGCAGAATGCCATAATAAGAGGGGGATAGCTAATCCTGTCGAAGACTACGCTTCAGGCCACCTCCATCTTGCAGCATGTAGAAGAGAGTAGATGGTAAGTTCACCAAGTAGCATAGCATAGCATAATCCTGCCCGGCGATCCCCTCCTCGCCGCCCTGTTAGAGAGCGATCACCGGGTTATATCTGGCACTTGGAAGGGTGTGCTTTATTAAGTATCCAGTTCTAGTTGACATAAGGTCAAGGTATAACTCCGGGTCGTCCTTTTACCGAGGGACACGGCTATTCGAATAGATAAATTTCCCTGCAGGGGTGCACCACATAACCCAACAAGCTCGAATCCATTTGGCCGGACACACTTTTCGGGGTCATGCCCAGCCTCGGAAGATCAACACGTCGCAGCCCCACCTAGGCTCAACAGAGAGGTCAGCATGCCGGTCTAAATCCTATGCGCGCAGGGGTCTGGGCCCATCGCCCATTGCACACCTGCACGTTGCGTACGCGGCCGGAAGCAGACCTAGCCCCCTTAATACAAGCGCGAGCTTACGGTCCAATGCGGCGCGCGCCACTCAGTCGCTGACGTCAAAAAGAGCTTCGGCTGATACCACGACGCCGAGTGCCCATAACTGTTCCTGCGTAGTTGGTTAGTGCGTACAGACCAAATGGCCAGACTCAGATCAAATACCAAGATCTTGTTAAGCATGTTAAGTATCCGCGAATGCCGACCAGGGCCAGGCCCACCTCTCTCCTAGGTGGTCTCAACCTGCCCTGTCGCTCCGCCACAAAGTAACAGTCGGGGGCCGTCAGGAACCCAGGCCCACCTCTACCGGGATGGAGCCACCTGTCCTTTCAGCCCCCTCATCAGAATCACTTGCGGGTACTCAACGAGCCGACCCGACTTTAGTCACCACCTGTGTCATGTATATAAAGTATATAGTATATACCCGTGATCACCTCCCTAGTGATCACGACCCGATAGTATAGCATGGCAGACGGACAAGAATGTAGGGCCACTGATGGAACACTAGCATCCTATACTAAGCAGTAGGATAGCAGGTAAGGGTAACAACTGTAGCAACAATGACAGGCTATGCAGCAGAATAGGATTAACCGAAAGCAGTAACATGCTACACTACTCTAATGCAAGCAGTATAGAGAAGAATAGGCGATATCTGGTGATCAAGGGGGGGGGGCTTGCCTGGTTGTTCTAGCAAGAAGAAGGGGTCGTCGTCGATGTAGCCGATCACAGGGGTATCGACAACGGTCTCGGAGCCTACCGGAAAGAAGTAACGGAGGGGGAACACAATAAATAACAGAGCAATCAAATGTAACACAAAGCAAGACGCAGCAATACGTTGTGCTAGGGGTGACCTAACGCGGTAGTAAGTGATATTGGTGAAGGGGAAAACATCCGGGAAAGTATTCCCGGTGTTTCGCGTTTTCGGACAGATGAACCGGAGGGGGAAAGTTGCGAGTTCGCTATGTTAGAGACGTGTAGCGGACGAATGGACTGTGTATTCGGATTCGTCCCGTCGTTCTGAGCAACTTTCGTGTACAAAGTTTTTTCATCCGAGTTACAGATTATTTAATTTTTAAAGTTTTAATTCAATTCTGGAATTAAAAGATTTTAATTAATTAGAAAAAGGTAATTATTGGGTCAACGTGACATCAGCATGATGTCAGCAGGTCTACAGGTTGACTAAGTCAACCCTGGCATGTGGGGCCCATACGTCATAGTCTCAGGTTAATTAAACATGGTTAATTAAGTTTAATTAATTTAGTTAATTAATTAATATTTGTATTTATTTATTTAATTCCTTTTTTATCTATTTTTTTAAACGTTCCAGGGGGTGGGCCCCTACTGTTAGTGGCACATGGGCCATAGCGGGCTAACGGGTACTGGGTCACGGGCGTCGCATGAGCCCGACTAGGGGGAAAGCGGGCCGAGGCCGTGGCGAACGGGCAAAGCAGGCTGGCGGCGCAGGCCCGATGCTTCGAGCTCGTGCTTGAGCGCAAGCCGATGGCTGCAGTGGTGCAGAGGGGGACCGGGGTGCCGGAGCACGGGGTGCAGCAGAAAGCCTGGGTGAGCGGCGGAGGCTGTGGGGCGCACGCGAGCGGAGGTCGCCGAGGCGCCGCGTGTGCGGGCGCGCGTGCGGCCTTGGGGCACGCATGGGGCGCGGCGAGCGCTGCTACGAGAGGGACGGCGGCGCGGTGACCGCGGGAGAAAAGAGGTGGGCCGGTGCCTCACCGACGTTTGACGGGGAGAGGGGCGTTGAGGCTCGGGGTCGACCGGTGAGGAGGAGGACGAGGACGACGCGCGTAGACGGGGTAGGGGATCGTGGTCGAGGCGGCGAACGCCCTCGACGGGCGGGGATGGAGACGACGGGGTCCGGCGTCATTGCGGGCGCAGGGCGTCGGGGGCGTCGATTGCCCCCGACCGCATCCGCGTAGGAGGGAGGGTTGAGGAGGCGGGCAACGGCGGGGTAGCGCCGGGCGGCGGCGGCGAGGTGGTGGCGTGGTCAGCGTGGCGGGGTGACCTAGCGAGCGGCGACGAGGCGCCTGCGCCCGATCCAGAACGAGGGGAGGCAGAGGAGGAGTGGGGGCGAGCGATGTGGGAGTGGGGGGAGTGGGTGGACCGATCTAGGTCACCGGGGGAGTGGGGTGGGTTGTAGGCGCCGTTGGGCCGGGGGAGGGAGTTGGGTCGGCCTGGCTGGGCCATGGCCCAGTTGGGCCGAGCGGGAGTTCTTTCTGTTTTTTTGTTTTTGTTATTTATTTATTTCTTTTGTGTTATATTTTGTTTCCTATTATTTTAGTTTTAGTAAAATATACACGTAGCATCTAAAATAGTATTTCAACTTAGTCCATAGTCACAAAAAGTCTAATCCTCAAATAAATTAGTTTGCCATTTTATTAATTACCAAAGGTAATTAAATAATTGTTTTACTGCTGTTTTATTCATCCTATAGTATTTAATTATTTTATAAAGGTGTGGTTTCTCCACCATAATAACCTATGCAATATTTGGTTCACTCCGAACATTTTAGTTTTAATATTTGAAAACTTTTATTGTTTGCTTGATTTTGAATTTGAATTTGAATCGGTTTCGAACTAGCGCGAGATTACCAACAGTAATCTAAGGACGTGGCATCATTAGTAGGAAATTACTGTAGCTTAATTATCCGGGCATCACAATTCTCCTCCACTACAAGAAATCTCATCCCGAGATTTAAGAGGTAGTGAAAGGGGGGAAGGTTTGGTAACGAATCTAGCGGGTCTTCTCATCCTGGCTTGCTCTTCTCGAAGAGGCCGGTCCAATACATTGATGTCTTCATTTCTCTGCTTCCGGTCATCATGATGAAGTCGGCGTCCTTTCTTCAGGAACTCCATCGTACTTACGAAAGAACAAAGGGTGGGCATTCCGGGAGAACAGACCTCTGCAAGGTCGATAACATCGAGGAAGGTGGCGGAAGTAACTCTCGAATTGAAACTTACGAAAGTATCAAGAGCAAAGTAAGGAGGTATCATGGGAAGTTTCGAGCGGGCAGGCAATCGTTCGATGCCTGAAACAGGGCGTGAAAAGGGGTTCAAAGCAATGGGAATAAGTATTGTGTCTGATACCAGAATTGATGATCTCTCGGAAGGTCGCTGATGAATCACATACGAGGCCAAGTGCGAGGAATTGACTTTGGAAAATGGGGGTGTATAGGAGAGTCAGGTTTCGATCCTGTGGAACTGTGGGTTATGGGCCCACCATGTGGGTTAAAAATAGGGAGGGTGATGTCATCTTGCATGGTCATGATAGCAAGGCGTGTCAGAAAATAATCTGTCAGTTATGTCGGCAACAATGTCGGTACCAAGGGCGAGGGACGAAGAGAACCATATTCCCGCTCGTTGAACGAGGCGGACCAACAGGCAAAGTTCTCGTCCATCGGTGGCTACCGGAATGTTATCAACATAGTATCAGGGCCTTGCTGACAGAATTGTACACCGAGGTGTTTACATAAGTAGGAGAATATTACTGCTTATGTCATATAGATCACAAGAAAGGTTAAACAAAACAACGGAAAGGAAAAGGTGTTTATCGGATTAACAAAACAATGGTAAGGAAAATGTGTTTAGACACATATTTCAAGGGTATATCCTTCCCAAGGATAAGCAGAGCATGATATCCATGATCGGATCGAAAGTAGAAAACCATTTAGGTAAGGGGAGAGGAATTTCATGACATTACCCATACAACGGTGTTTGGATAATTGATAAAGATAATTTGGCGTTGTGCTTCAAATGCCCTTATTAAAGATCGGAGTACCACAGACATGCTTCAAGATAGTATTGACATGGTCATCAGGTAAAGATCAGACTTTGGATACACAAAGGATCCATCAGGGACGACTTATAGAATAAATCTTACAATTTCCTCATGGAAGAATGGATAACCTCGCAGAAAAGGAAACTATAACTATAGGTCCTCCGGCCAGGTGTGCTAGGCATGACATCACCTTACCGGGTCATGTAAAGATGTTATAACTCTTGGTAATATGTTCCAACCATCATATCTGACCGAGATTCAGATCTGATTGGTGTGAGGATAACTCAGACTCAGGAGGCCCAAGGAGAAAAGGTGTGACACAAATTGTCGAGATGACATTGTAAGATTCTCGGGAATTGAACTATGGAAGCGAGTTCCGAAACAAGAGTTCATCATTAAATCAAGGAGAGGCGAGGAGGTGGCCGATTGACTCAGCGACAATTCATTGCTATTTTCAACGGATGGATTTTCACACTTATGTGAACAAGGAGATAACATTTGTCAGATCAAATGATGTAATGAGGTATGCTCGAGGAAATCATACACAGTTAAACATTGGTTGAAAGGTGCACCTGAAATATGGGCTTAGGTAGCATGACCGATGTTAGAATGGTGATTCGATAACCAATGGTCTAAGAATGAAATGTCGACCATTAACTTCAAAGCAATATGGATGCTAGAAGTACAGAATCCAAGCAACAGCGTTCACCTGTTGGTATCCCGGCTAGAATCAACACGGGAACCAAGAAAGAATGATGATGGTGAGAAGTATCACTATACCAAGAATTTTTAAGAGGTGGTAAATTCTTGCCACATTCTTGACATAAAAGACCGTAATACTACAAGGTAAAGAAGAACAGATGCTGGATAGCAAGGAACTCAAGGTATAACACAAAACTCAATCAAGTTTGTGTTGGAGGGAAGTCAATAAGGTGGTCGATGATAACACAGATCATCGAGGGCAAGGATGGTATTTCTCATCATGAACTCAATTGATATCCTAGAAGAGCTCAGAATGCCGATGATGATCATGACACAATGTCACGACCGTTTTTTCAATAAAATAATTATTGAGAGACCAATCCCTTTTACGGACCAGTAAGGAAGAATTCCTTCTCACTGGTAGACAATATCTTGGTCACAGAAGAAAAATACCAGGAGTACTAAATATAATACAAGGTTGAGCGAAGACTGCCCAACAATTTATTACATGCACGCCGATAAAACAAGACGGCGGATAGGGTGGCATAGTACTAACTCACGATAATAACGGTGGTGGAAATATCACCGCGAAGCGAGTGACATGACTCCTGCAGACTACAGCTCTTCGAGCGTCGGAGTGAGGCTCGAGGAGACTTATTGCGGGTGGCGGAAGCGTATATAATACAAGTGACCAATATCCGGGATCGCACAGGACTGACTGGGACTTCTCTAGGCGTCGGACGTGCTATCAAACTCTTCGTCCAAGAGATCGCCTTCGTCAACATCTGGCCAAATCAACAAGCCAGGTGAGTACTATGAAAGTACTCGCAAGACAGTTCGGACAAAAGATATAACAAGTGTAAACATGAAGCATATGAACAATTTATCCAGTGCGTTCAGACAAAGAGATAATAAATACTGGGTGCCAAGCAAGGGTCTGAATGACGCCTCGAGCGGAACTACAGAATAGTAATACTGGTGCCAAACAAGGGTCTGAATGACTCCTCGAGAGGAAACTGCGAGAATGATAATGCTGGTGCCAAACGAGGGTCTGGATGACTCCTCGAGAGGAAACTGTGAGAATAATAATAATGCCACAGTCGGACGTCTGAGCGACATCACATAAAGGGCTTATAACAGAAAATAAAGGCAGTGCGTGCCACAGTCGGACATCTGAGCGACATCACATAAAGGGCTTATATTTAAAGTAAGAAACAAAAGACACGCCGCAGTCGGACGTCTGAGCGACGTCACATAAAGGGCTTATATTGCAGTTCAATAATTTAATAGTTCGAGAACATAAATTATCACAAGTACGAGACGAATAAAAATTTAGTCCATCCACAGGAATAATAATTAAACTGGATTTACCACTTGAGCTTGTTCACCGGGGACAAGTTTTCCACGCGGATAGATATGGATATACTGATTACACTACTTGATCATGGATACGATGACTTGGAAGGAATTGACTCTGTAGAGTTTGTACTTAACCACAGCCAACGGATTTCAGTAGTCACAGGGACTAGTTCCGTTTACGGTGTTTTGGAAGAAACACGTCTAACCAGTACACACCCAATTCAACATTCCGAAGCCAGGGATCACCCTCAGCAACGTTCAAGAAAAACCTTGAGACGGGGAGGCTACAACCTCGCGTAGCATGGGATCAAATTTCTTTACGCGCGCTCTAAGGGGGTGCCCCCCCTCTCGGTCCCAACCGGAAACACCCATGCCCCCTGACCGGATGACTGGCTTTAATCCTGGGCCAAGGTACCATCATCCGGCCCCTCTGTTTGGTGTGTACATGGAAAGAGGTTACCAACTTACTAAACCGTATCCTGGCAAATGAAACATGTGGTAGCACGGAAGGGGGAAAGAACGATAACGTGACTCCGTCCACGTTAGCGTCAGAAATAGTCGGATGACGCAAGGCTGGTATGCTACAACAGTACCACCTTGCTGCCCTTCATGTCACCACATGATTAGGCCATCTCTCATCAGAGATCATCGCAACTTATGAAACATGCGGGGGAAAAGAACGATAACGTGACTCCGTCCACGTTAACGTCGGAGAAAGTCGGATGACGCAAGGCTGGTATGCTACAACAGTACCACCTTGCTGCCCTTCATGTCACCACATGATTTGGCCATCTCTCATCAGAGATCATCGCAACTTTGGAACATGCGGGTAGTTACCTTACAAGCAACGAGGTGTTTACCGACACTCATATGCCACGCACAAAACTTTCAAGCAAACATGCAAACACCTGTCATATCAAATGTTCAAAACATGCTTGCCTGGTTCGGAGAAGTCAGAGTCTAGCTCGGCGAAGTTCGCGGCTCCGTCACCTCTTCCGGAACCTACGACAACCACGAAAACGGGCACTAACGTGAAAACCAACGCGTGCACAGAAACTTTTCCAAATATTTTTCAAATAAATCCCATAAAAAACTAGACAAAATTTGAAGGTTGTCTGAAAAAGAATCACTCAAAAATCCCTTTTTATTAAAAAGTTATAAAGGTTTCTGTCCAGGGACTTATCTGTAATAAACAGAAAAGTTCCAGGGTTTTAGCTGAGAAAACAGAAAACGGTTCGATTGGAAATGCGCAAGCTCAAGAGGGAAAGCGTATTTGCCCGAAGGCGCCAACAGAAAACGGTTCGAGGGAGAATATAACAGAGGCTAACATGCGGGGTCCACATGTCAGGTTTGAAAAGCTCGCCGGCGCCCGAAGACTGCGGTGGACGCCGGCGTCGAACCACGGCGAGTTAGGAGGATCGGAGGGTACCAAGAGCTTCAGCGTGTTCTTCCGCGTCGGTGGGTGGTGGACTCGACCAACGGGGAGCACCACATCGACGGCGACACTATCTCCGGCGGACGGCGGCTTGGGTGATGGTGGGGAACTCCGGTGGAGGGCTGCAAACTTCGAATTGAAGCACGGGTCAGAGGGAGGGATGCATAGTGAAGCTACTAGCAAGAGAAGGGAGGCGGAGGTGCACACACGGGGGCTAATCGAGCTGGATCCCGTGGCGGGTCGCTGCGGCCGGAGTCGAGGAAGGAGACCTCCTCGGGGCTCTTCTAGTGGCTAGGCGTGCTCTAGGTGGAGTGCAGGGATGGTGGGTGCTCGAGTTGAAGCTCGGGGCCTCTATTTATAGGCGGATCGACGGGGTGGCCGTGAACGGAGAATCTCCGGCGAGCGATTACGGCGATGCAGTGGATTGGCAGGAGGTTTGAGTGGCCAGGCAGCATCAGTGGAGGTTACTAGTGTCATTCCACAGCTAAACGGAGTTGGTCTTGGCGTAATGGTGTCGGTCCACGGTGAGATGGCCGCACGGGCTCGACAGCGGCAGAGAGCACGCTCCGTGCCCTGCGGTTCACGACGAGAGCGGCAGCGCGTTCGGGGGAGTGGAAGGCCACGCGGCGAGCTCCGGTGGCTTGGGCGGCGCTGGGTGGCGCCGTCAGCGCCGTGCCTCCCGCTGGCGGCCGCAAAGCCGCCGCTGGCGTCGGTCATGGGGCGGCGCACCTTCTGCTGCTCGTCGCCGACGTCCGCAAGGAGCCAGGCGTTCGTGCGGTGCAGGAACAAGGGGGAGGGGACGAGGAGCAAGGCGAAACAGTGGCACTGGTGAGATCGACGTCGGGTTCTGAAGAAAACGACAGTGCACTGCAATGTTCTCTGAACTTAACTGAAATTGACACTGACAATGCACTGCAGGTGTTCGACAGAAAGATTTGGCTATGAGATAAATTTTTCTGGGGCTGTAACTTGGTGAGGTGACCACTCAATGCACCCAGAGGCTGCCTGATTTTACTTGGAATTTTTGGAGAAGGATTTGAATGAATTTCACGAAATTTGACAAATCTGGTCCAAACTTGCAGCAAGTGTAGTTTGAAAAATTTGAACTGAAGACCAGTGGATCTTCATGGATCTTGGTTGAGGGTTCAAAGGACTAGGGAGGAGAGTTGGTTTGGGGGCAAAAATCAAAACAGAAAGTAGAGTTCCTTTGTAAATCACCAATGGATAGAATAGAAGACAGAAATTTATTTGAATAAGATTTAAATGGAAAATAAACATAGGGGAGGTTCAACTTGCTGGATTTGATGCAAAACATGATCCAAAGGTGAGGGAAGGGTTAGGAGAGAGCATTTGCACTAAGGCCATGGCAAGGGAGAAATGTTGAAAGTGGTAAAGGGTTATTCCAAAGGCCATAGTGCAAATTTCAAAGAGATCTTCAAAAGGTATTTTCCCAAGTGAAAAGCATTTTGTCTTGAGTCCAAATGAATAGTAAGAACCTCCAAGACCAAAAACAGATCTTGGGTGAATCCAAATAAAACTCTTTGACATAAAAAAAAAATATTTGGAAGGGAGAGTTCGTTTGAAGAAAAATTTAAATCAGCTCCCTCAAGTCAAATAAAATCTTTTGAAAAATCCAAATAAAAACTTGGGTGTCACAACACCTACCCCCTTAGGAAAAATCTCGTCCTCGAGATTTCTGCTGATCCTCAAATAGATATGGGTACTCTGCCCGGAGAAAATCTTCCCTTTCCCATGTAGCTTCATCCTTAGTGTGGTTGCTCCACTGAACCCTGAAAAACTTTGTCGTTTTCTGACGGGTCCTCTGTTCAGACTCTTCCAATATTTTTATTGGCCTCTCTCTGTAGGTGTGATCTGGTTGCATATCAATGCTCTCATGAGGTACATGCTTCTCCGGGTTACTTACACATTTCCTCAACTGTGAGACGTGGAATACGTCATGGACGTCTGACAGCTCCTTGGGTAGGTCTAGTTGGTAGGCTACCGTGCCTCTTCGTGCCTTTACACAAAATGGTCCAATAAATCTTGGGGCTAGCTTCCCCTTAATTTTGAACCGTTGCAGACCCCTCATAGGAGATACTCGGAGGTATACGGAATCACCGGGTTCAAAGCTGACCTCACGATGCTTCTGATCATAGTAGCTCTTTTGTCGACTCTGTGCTGTCTTGAGTCTGTCCCTGATTTGTTTAACTTTCTCCTCGGCCTCTTCAAGCATGTTCGGGCCGAAGATACGGCTGTCACCTGTTTCTGACCAATTCAGTGGGGTACGACACCTCCGTCCGTACAATGCTTCAAAAGGTGCCATTTGCAAGCTGGCTTGGTAACTGTTGTTGTAAGCAAATTCGGCATACGGCAAACTCTCTTCCCAACTGGATCCATAGGTGAGCACACAGGCTCTTAGCATATCCTCTAGGATTTGGTTTACACGTTCCGTTTGTCCATCAGTCTGAGGGTGGTATGCTGTACTGAAAGCCAGTTGCGTGCCCAGAGCTTGTTGTAGGTGATCCCAAAATTTGGAGACGAATTGGGTGCCTCGGTCTGATATTATAGTCCTTGGGACTCCGTGCAAGCAAACTATACGGGAGAGATAAAGTTTGGCCAGCCTTTGTGTGGAGTAGGTAGTCTTCACGGGAATGAAATGAGCAACCTTGGTTAGTCGGTCTGTGATGACCCATATGGCGTCATTCCCACGTTGTGATCGGGGTAGTCCGATGATGAAATCCATTCCTATTTCATCCCATTTCCACTCCGGTATCCTGTTTGGCTGGAGTAGCCCTGCTGGCTTTTGATGCTCGGCCTTGATGCGCTGACATGAATCGCAACAAGCAATAAATGTGGCTATATTTCTTTTCATACCGTGCCACCAAAATCTTTCCTGAATGTCCTTGTACATTTTGGTTCCTCCAGGATGGATCGAGTATGGAGCGGTGTGGCTTTCGGTTAAGATTTGTTGCTTGAGTTCGTCAATGTTTGGTATGCAAAGTCTGTCTCCGTACCATAGTGTCCCTTCACTGTCTGTGATGAACTCTGAAGCCTTTCCAAGGTTCATTTTCTTCTTTATGCCTTCGATGCTGGGATGTCCCTGTTGAGCCTTCTTAATTTGTTCCACCAGGGTGGGTTGTATCTCTAGATTTGACACGGTGCCCTCAGAAACTAACATCATGTTGAGCCTAGTGAACTCTTGCTGAAACTCAGGCCTCAAGTTTTGCGGACCGTCATTGTCCGGGCTGGGGTTTCGACTAAGGGCATCGGCCACTACATTTGCTTTCCCTGGGTGGTAGTGAATGCCGACATCATAGTCCTTGACCAATTCTAACCAGCGTCGTTGGCGTAAATTTAGCTCTGGCTGTGTGAAGATATATTTGAGGCTCTTATGGTCCGTGTATATTTCACAGCGATTCCCCAACAGAAAGTGCCTCCATTCCTTGAGTGCATGTATGACTGCTGCTAGCTCCAAGTCATGTGTTGGGTAATTTTCCTCATGTTTTCGCAGCTGCCGTGAGGCATATGCGACTACTTTGCCATCCTGCATTAGCACACATCCGAGACCTTTGACGCGTCATGATACACTTCAAAGCTCTTGTGTATGTCTGGCACAGTTAAGACCGGTGCGGTTGTTAGCTTCTTCTTGAGTTCTTGGAAGCTTTTCTCGCATGCTTCCGTCCATACAAATTTCTTGTCCTTCTTGAGCAACTGTGTTATAGGTTTTGCCACAGTGGAGAATCCTTCAATAAATCTTCTGTAATATCCGGCCATTCCTAGGAAACTCCGCACATGAGTAACGTTGGTGGGTAGCTTCCAGTCCAGTATGGCCTTGACCTTTTCTGGGTCTACGGCCACGCCTTCTTGGTTCAATATATGGCCCAAGAAACCAACTTGTCTTAACCAAAATTCACACTTGCTAAATTTGGCGTACAACTGATGCTTCCTCAATTCTCCCAAAACAATTCGGAGATGTTCAACATGCTCTTCTGGTGTCCTTGAGTATACCAGAATATCGTCGATGAACACCACAACAAACTTGTCCATGAATTTCATGAACACCTTGTTCATGAGGTGGACGAAATATGCGGGGGCGTTTGTTAGTCCAAAAGGCATCACTGTAAACTCGTATAACCCATATCTGGAAGTGAATGTTGTCTTGGGGATATCTTCTGTCCGTACCTTCAATTGGTGATATCCCGATCTCAAATCAATCTTTGAGAATACCTTGGCTTGTGCGAGCTGGTCAAACAAATCATTTATCCGTGGCATCGGATATTTGTTTTTGATAGTGACCATATTGAGGGCTCGATAGTCTATACACAGTCTCAGTGTCCCATCCTTTTTCTTGGCGAACAACACAGGCGAACCCCATGGTGAGGAGCTGGCTCGAATAAATCCTTTGTCCAATAATTCCTTTATCTGCTTCTTCAACTCCACCAATTCTGAGGGTGCCATTCTACAAGGCTTCTTATAGATGGGGGCGGTGCCAGGTGCTAGTTCAATGCTGAATTCTATCTCTCGGTCTGGTGGCATGCCTGGTAGTTCTTCAGGGAACACATCAGGAAACTCGCATACCATTGGAACTTTTCTCAGTTCTGCAATGTCCATTTTGTTCAGTTTTGGTTGCTGTGATCATGGCCTTTCTTGAGCGGAAACTCTTATTGTCTTGCCGTGATGGTGAGTGAGAATCACTGTCCGATTGAAACAGTCAATGAATCCTTTGTTGGTGGTCAACCAGTCCATCCCTAAAATGACATCCAGTCCTTTACTCTCCAACGATGAGATTCGCGTGGAATTGTAGTCCTTCGAACTCAATGACCACTCCTCGGCAGTAACCCTGAGCGATTTGCTTATTTCCGGGGGACTTGATGATCATAGATTTTTCCAAGGGAAGTATCGGAAAACCATGTTGCAAAACAAAACTCTTCGAAACGAACGAATGGGAAGCTCCAGAATCAAACAAAACCGTGGCAGGTACTGTGTTGACAGGGAACGTACCGAGCACGATGTCTGGGGCATTCTGCGCCTCTTCCCTAGTCACATGGTTCAGGTGACCCTTCCTGTGGTTGTTGTTGGGGTTGAAATTGTTGCGCTTGGGGGCTGGATTGTTTCCACCATTGTTTGGCTTGGGTGCCGAGTTCTTTGGCTTTGGGCACCGTTTAGCATAGTGCCCTTCTTGACCACAAGCATAGCAGGTGACCCCTGGACGGTATGTGTACTCCTTATCCCTGGCATGGAACTGTCCGACGGGCCTTGGATCAGTAGTCGTGGATCTCCTTGCTTCTGTCCGTGGAACATCAGCCTTGCTTCGGTTGTTGCGAGCAAGAGTCGTCTTGTCCCTCTTTTGCTTACGGATATCTTCCAGACTACGGCGCTCATTCTCCACGGTAATGGCCTTGTCCACCAGAGTTTTAAAGTCCGGAAAGGCGTGTACAATCAGTTGGCATCTTAGTGCTGGTGCCAGGCCGTCCAGGAATTTCTCCATCTTTTTGTTTTCTGTCATGTGCTCGTCGTAGGCATAACGAGACAGCTGGGTAAACTGACCATTGTATTCTGTTACTGACATGCCTCTCTGCTTCAGGTCATCGAACTCTCTCTTTTTGATCTTTAGGATGCTCCTGGGGATGTGTGCCCCACGGAAGCCTTCCTTGAACTCTTCCCAGGTGATGTTGTGTTCACTGGGGTGCATGTGTAGGAAATTTTCCCACCATGCTGCAGCTGCTCCAGTAAGGTAGTGTGGTGCATAAAGCACCTTCTCATGATCTGAACACTGAGCAATGATCAGCTTCCTTTCAATGTCACGAAGCCAATCATCGGCTTCCAGCGGCCTATCGTTGTGAGCAAAAGTTGAGGGGCGAGTCTTCTGTAACTCAGATAACTTGGAATGCTGTTGATAGGGCTCACGGTGGTTTCCCATATTGATGACATGGTTCATCATCTCTTGGTGTTGTTGCTGGCTTTGCTCGAAGAGACGGCATACTTGAGACAGAGCTGCTTCGCTGTCTTGTTGACTGGACTGACCCTGAGTGAAATTGTTGCTAGTCTGTGTCCCGTAAACCTCTTCTGGCTGATTGGGCATGGAGCGAGTCCACGGGCGAGACATTTTTTCCAGTCTGGGGTATTATTTTGCAAAACCCATGAGAAAAAAACTGTGTAGCACAAGGAAAACTTTGCAAAGGCAACAATTTAAAAGATCTCAAGGTTTTCAAGGAAAATATAAGCGGTTTCGCATGGAGAAAAGACTGCTTAACACAAATCTTACACGCGAAATACAAACACATGATACAGCACTCAGGATGTGCGTACACATTCCTGACATGTTATTTAGGCTAGCAGACTACTCCGGAAGGCAGCAAACACACCAATACAAACTAGCTTACAGATTAAAACAACACATCAAACAAGAAGGCATAACGCGCGGCTACTGGGTGCTCTCAGTCGAAGATGGTGAAGATTTCCTTTCCCTTGCCGATGGCAAGACTCAGCGGTCCAGGAGAATCCACCTCCACCTCCTCTCTAGCTGGCTCCTGGAGCGTAACGCTGCGCTGCGGTGACGGTGCGGGAGCGACGGGCGGTAGAGCGGGTGCGGCAGGCGGTGCGGCTCTGACTGGAGTAGGAGCGATGACTCGGTCGAACTCTTCAGTGGTAGGCAGATGGCGAGCAGTGGCCAAAACGTCCGGTGCGTACGAGGCTGAAGACGAGACGAATGTCAGAGGCGGTGCCGTGTGGAGAAGCTCCTTCCTGCTGGCAGGACCGCCCCGGACTAAGTCCATGCGGGCAGCCACAAGATCGTCTACGAGGTTGTCGAAAGACTCCTACAGAGCCTTGAGATACTCCACAACCATCTCGATGGCTTCATCTCGCTCTCCCCGATGGTAGGCGAATGCATAGTGACTGGTGTAAGGCACATGGCATGGGAGGTAGCGGTAGCGACGAGTCTTCATCGTAGGAAGGATGTCCCGAAGACGAGCTATCGCCTCACGGGCAGCCATCTGCATGGCATGCCTCTCCGTAGGCATGGCCCTTCCCACAAAACGGAAGTGGCGAGCAGCAGAACGTCCTCCCTTGAATTGCAGCACAACTTGGTGCATAGACACGTCCTCGCTGAGCTTGTGCTGATAGAGTGTGAACTCCGAGCGAGCTGCTGGCCCGATCGCGAGCTTGGTGATGGAGACGAGGAGCTTGACAAACCCCTCGGGTACGTTCGTGAACACTCAATTCTCACAGCTGCTGCCAGCCATCTACAAAAGTAGGCAAAAATTTTGAGTAGTCATGTCATAAATTTATGATGACCAACAGAAAAATGCTACAATTGCAAAATGCTGAAAAAGCACAAAAGACGCTAATAACCGATTAGCGATCGCACCTAGTGGCTTCCTACAGTCAGCCTGGCTCTGGTACCAAGCTTGTCACGACCGGTTTTTCAATAAAATAATTATTGAGAGACCAATCCCTTTTACGGACCAGTAAGGAAGAATTCCTTCTCACTGGTAGACAATATTTTGGTCACAGAAGAAAAATACCAGGAGTACTAAATATAATACAAGGTTGAGCGGAGACTGCCCAACAATTTATTACATGCACGCCGATAAAACAAGACAGCGGATAGGGTGGCATACTACTAACTCACGATAATAACGGTGGTGGAAATATCACCGCGAAGCGAGTGACATGACTCCTGAAGACTACAGCTCTTCGAGCGTCGGAGTGAGGCTCGAGGAGACTTATTGCGGGTGGCGGAAGCGTATATAATACAAGTGACCAATATCCGGGATCGCACAGGACTGACTGGGACTCCTCTAGGCGTCGGACGTGCTATCAAACTCTTCATCCAAGAGATCGCCTTCGTCAACATCTGGCCAAATCAACAAGCCAGGTGAGTACTATGAAAGTACTCGCAAGACAGTTTGGACAAAAGATATAACAAGTGTAAACATGAAGCATATGAACAATTTATCCAGTGCGTTCAAACATAGAGATAATAAATACTGGGTGCCAAGCGAGGGTCTGAATGACGCCTCGAGCGGAACAGCAGAATAGTAATACTGGTGCCAAACGAGGGTCTGAATGACTCCTCGAGAGGAAACTGCGAGAATAATAATGCTGGTGCCAAACGAGGGTCTGAATGACTCCTCGAGAGGAAACTGCGAGAATAATAATAATGCCACAGTCGGACGTCTGAGCGACATCACATAAAGGGCTTATAACAGAAAATAAAGGCAGTGCGTGCCACAGTCGGACATCTGAGCGACATCACATAAAGGGCTTATATTTAAAGTAAGAAACAAAAGACACGCCGCAGTCGGACGTCTGAGCGACGTCAGATAAAGGGCTTATATTGCAGTTCAATAATTTAATAGTTCGGGAACATAAATTATCACAAGTACGAGACGAATAAAAATTTAGTCCATCCACAGGAATAATAATTAAACTGGATTTACCACTTGAGCTTGTTCACCGGGGACAAGTTTTCCACGCGGATAGATATGGATATACTGATTACACTACTTGATCATGGATACGATGACTTGGAAGGAATTGACTCTGTAGAGTTTGTACTTAACCACAGCCAACGGATTTCAGTAGTCACAGGGACTAGTTCCGTTTACGGTGTTTTGGAAGAAACACGTCTAACCAGTACACACCCAATTCAACATTCCGAAGCCAGGGATCACCCTCAGCAACGTTCAAGAAAAACCTTGAGACGGGGAGGCTACAACCTCGCATAGCATGGGATCAAATTTCTATACGCGCGCTCTAAGGGGGTGCCCCCCTCTCGGTCCCAACCGGAAACACCCATGCCCCCTGACCGGATGACTGGCTTTAATCCTGGGCCAAGGTACCATCATCCCGGCCCCTCTGTTTGGTGTGTACACGGAAAGAGGTTACCAACTTACTAAACCGTATCCTGGCAAATGAAACATGTGGTAGCACGGAAGGGGGAAAGAACGATAACGTGACTCCGTCCACGTTAGCGTCAGAAATAGTCGGATGACGCAAGGCTGGTATGCTACAACAGTACCACCTTGCTGCCCTTCATGTCAACACATGATTAGGCCATCTCTCATCAGAGATCATTGCAACTTATGAAACATGCGGGGGAAAAGAACGATAACGTGACTCCGTCCACGTTAACGTCGGAGAAAGTCGGATGACGCAAGGCTGGTATGCTACAACAGTACCACCTTGCTGCCCTTCATGTCACCACATGATTTGGCCATCTCTCATCAGAGATCATCGCAACTTTCAAAGGCCATAGGCCATAGTGCAAATTTCAAAGAGATCTTCAAAAGGTATTTTCCCAAGTGAAAAGTATTTTGTCTTGAGTCCAAATGAATAGTAAGAACCTCCAAGACCAAAAACAGATCTTGGGTGAATCCAAATAAAACTCTTTGCCATAAAAAATATATTTGGAAGGGAGAGTTCTTTTGAAGAAAAATTTAAATCACCTCCCTCAAGTCAAATAAAATCTTTTGAAAAATCCAAATAAAAACTTGGGTGTCACACACAATTGTTGAGAGATTTCATGAAGATGTAATCGGTCGACGATGACATCAAGTCAAAGGAATGATGAAGCGAAAGGTTATTGGAACCAAGGGTATGACACAACTCGAAATCAATCTTGTTGTTCAAGGAGAAATGATATGACGAGGAAGATCGACGTAAGATTAGCTCACCATCAAAATTTGTGCTCCGGGAAGAAGGAACCGGTAGCACAGTTAAAATTGGCACGACAAGGATATAGCCAAGCAGGCTAGGAATGACGTGATTGAGTTCAAACTCGTAAGTAATGAAGGTTACCAAGAGTTGCTCAATCGCACTGCGGAGTCGAGTCAGTTATCGGTGTCTTTGAGTGTTTAATAACTCAGAGCCCGTGAAAAATTGGAATCAATGAGAATGTAGCACTTGATGAAGAACTCATAAGAAATTATGCAGTTCCGTGGTAATCTTGAGATACCAGGGGGTAATACTCAACGACAATCAAAGTAGAGGTTGGACTGGGGTATTACTCTGCAGAAGACAAGTGCTCAAACTTGCACGAGAAATGGTATTTAAAGGAGAACATGGTCGGAAACCACGATCATAAATGATTGAACCACGGATACAAGATGAACTTATAACAAGGGGGTAATTATTTTTACGAGCAGCTTCCCTGATAAGTTATACAACGTGTCCACGGGCATGAACACAAAGTTCAAGGTCGACTCCCACTTCTCCAATGCATAACCTTTCATTCACTCCTCGCGTTTGATGAAGTTGTAGTGCTGAAATTTTATTTGGCATAACACCATTAGAGTATGACCCGTAGAAGCTTCCGGGTCTACACAGATTAGAAAAGGCACCCATCGGGGCATCTTAGAAACACATACCACAAGTTTCAATAGTAAATATCACCAGCTCGAAAGCAGAGCATGGTTGGCCAAATCAGAGAATAGGATTTACTAATGGCATTATGTATTAGGGAAGAATTCACAAGGCGATTAAATGTGAAGGACACTAACAAATAATAATCCAACAAAGGATCTGATGGACCATAGCGGAGCTGATGTGAGCATCGGCACATAACCAGTTGAAGAAAGAATGCAAGGGCATCAAATCATAGAACAACTGAATGATTCAATGCTTAGGTATCAAAGGAATTATGATTTCCAAATCGAAGGATCAGAAGCAACGGCTCTGATCAAGGGTGGATAAGTTCAATAGACCTAAGGGTACAATTGACGGCAAATAGATTGGTCGAGAACAAGCTCATGTTCAAAATGACTTCTGAGCCAGAAAGATAATTTAAAAGGATCAACCGATGATTGCGTGCATTCGCACTCATGTTGAATCAATAGGATCAAAATGACGGTATCTATGGATACTAACGAATATTGCCAAACATATGGAAAGCATCCATAATGCAAGCAGGCAAATATTGCAGAGCAATAAGCTACTGAGGATTTTTGGAGGATCGAATAGTATTTCGAAGGCCATTTTGAAACACATAAACAATTGGGGATGAACGGATACTCAATAAGTGTGAGGAATCTTCAATAGGGGTATTCATGTGGTAAAGAACTGCAAGGCAGTAAGCTTAAAGGATTTTCGGAACAACGGAGAGCAATTTAGGGCATCTTGTTATAACAAGAGCAACTGAGAATGAAGGTGTGAACGACAATTGTAGGTAGTTATCCATAAGGGTATATCGGTGGTAGGGGATTGTAAAGTCAGTGGGCACAAGGGTCTCGGGAAAACCTCGGAGAGTATCTTCGGAATCTTCTGGTGTAGCAAGCGATCATCTGGAGTGAGGGGCTCTCCGGGAGAAAGTATTTACGAGAACCTACAGTTAGTGCTTTTAGCAAAATCATTGAACCCGAATAGGAGAGAGTTCAGAGTCCCAGAGTAAAGGTCGAGGAATAAAGGATCCTACTACCACCCAATGGCGACGTGGGCCCGTAAGACACACAGCCATGTTAGTAAAAAGTTTTGCAATGTCTAGACTCGACTTCGGCCAAGGAGTGTGGAAGGGGGATTCCTACAGGCAGTCGACTCTGATACCAACTTGTGACGCCCCTGTTTTGACCGTACACTAATCATGCACGCAAATGTGTACGATCAAGATCAGGGACTCACGGGAAGATATCACAACACAACTCTACAACATAAATAAGTCATACAAGCATCATAATACAAGCCAGGGGCCTCGAGGGCTCGAATACAAGTGCTCGATCAGATACGAGTCAGCGGAAGCAACAATATCTGAGTACAGACATAAGTTAAACAAGTTTGCCTTAAGAAGGCTAACACAAAAGTAGCAACGATCGAAAAGGCAAGGCCTCCTGCCTGGGACCTCCTAACTACTCCTCGAAGCCGAACTCCACGTAGAATCATCCTCGGGATCTCTAGCTCCTGGACTCCAGCATCTGGTTGCGACAACCAGGTATAGAAAGGGGAAAAGAGGGAGAAAAGCAACCGTGAGTACTCATCCAAAGTACTTGCAAGCAAGGAGCTACACTACATATGCATGGGTATATGTGTAAAGGGCCATATCGGTGGACTGAACTGCAGAATGCCAGAATAAGAGGGGGATAGCTAATCATGTCGAAGACTATGCTTCAGGCCACCTCCATCTTGCAGCATGTAGAAGAGAGTAGATGGTAAGTTCACCAAGTAGCATCGCATAGCATAATCCTACCCGGCGATCCCCTCCTTGTCGCCCTGTTAGAGAGCGATCACCGGGTTATATCTGGCACTTGGAAGGGTGTGTTTTATTAAGTATCCAGTTCTAGTTGTCATAAGGTCAAGGTACAACTTCGGGTCGTCCTTTTACCGAGGGACACGGCTATTCGAATAGATAAACTTCCCTGCAGGGGTGCACCACATAACCCAACACGCTCGATCCCATTTGGCCGGACACACTTTTCGGGGTCATGCCCGGCCTCGGAAGATCAACACGTCGCAGCCCCACCTAGGCTCAACAGAGAGGTCAGCATGCCGGTCTAAATCCTATGCACGCAGGGGTCTGGGCCCATCGCCCATTGCACACCTGCATGTTGCGTACGCAGCCGGAAGCAGACCTAGCCCCCTTAATACAAGCGCGAGCTTACGGTCCAATGCGGCGTGCGCCACTCAGTCGCTGACGTCAAAAAGAGCTTCGGCTGATACCACGACGCCGAGTGCCCATAACTGTTCCCGCGTAGTTGGTTAGTGCGTATAGACCAAATGGCCAGACTCAGATCAAATACCAAGATCTCGTTAAGCGTGTTAAGTATCCGCGAACGCCGACCAGGGCCAGGCCCACCTCTCTCCTAGGTGGTCTCAACCTGCCCTGTCGCTCCGCCACAAAGTAACAGTCGGGGGCCGTCAGGAACCCAGGCCCACCTCTACCGGGATGGAGCCACCTGTCCTTTCAGCCCCCTCATCAGAATCACTTGCGGGTACTCAACGAGCTGACCCGAGTTTAGTCACCACATGTGTCATGTATATAAAGTATATAGTATATACCCGTGATCACCTCCCTAGTAATCACGGCCCGATAGTATAGCATGGCAGACGGACAAGAATGTAGGGCCACTGATGGAACACTAGCATCCTATACTAAGCAGTAGGATAGCAGGTAAGGGTAACAACTGTAGCAACAATGACAGGCTATGCAACAGAATAGGATTAACCGAAAGCAGTAACATGCTACACTACTCTAATGCAAGCAGTATAGAGAAGAATATGCGATATCTGGTGATCAGGGGGGGCTTGCCTAGTTGCTCTGGCAAGAAGAAGGGGTGGTTGTCGACGTAGCCGATCACAGGGGTATCGGCAACGGTCTCGGAGCCTACCGGAAAGAAGTAACGGAGGGGGAACACAATAAATAATAGAGCAATGAAATGTAACACAAAGCAAGACGCGGCCATACGTTGTGCTAGGGGTGACCTAACGCGGTAGTAAGTGATACTGGTGAAGGGGGAAACATCCGGGAAAGTATTCCCGGTGTTTCGCGTTTTCGGACAGATGAACCGGAGGGGGAAAGTTGCGAGTTCGCTATGTTAGAGACGTGTGGCGGACGAACGGACTATTTATTCAGATTCGTCCCGTCGTTCTGAGCAACTTTCATGTACAAAGTTTTTTCATCCGAGTTACGGATTATTTTATATTAATTTTTAAAGTTTTAATTCAATTATGGAATTAACATATTTTAATTAATTAGAAAAAGGTAATTATTGGGTCAGCGTGACATCAGCATGATGTCAGCAGGTCTACAGGTTGACTAAGTCAACCCTGGCACGTGGGGCCCATTCGTCATAGTCTCAGGTTAATTAAACATGGTTAATTAAGTTTAATTAATTTAGTTAATTAATTAATATTTGTATTTATTTATTTAATTCCTCTTTTATCTATTTTTTTAAACGTTCCAGGGGGTGGGCCCCAACTGTCAGTGGCACATGGGCCATAGCGGGCTAACGGGTACTGGGTCACGGGCGTCGCACGAGCCCGACCAGGGGGAAAGCGGGGCGAGGCCGTGGCGAATGGGCAAAGCAGGCTGGCGGCGTAGGCTCGACACTTCGAGCTCGTGCGCGAGCGCAAGCCGATGGCCGCAGTGGTGCAGAGGGGGACCGGGTTGCCGGAGCACGGGGTGCAGCAGAAAGCCTGGGTGAGCGGCGGAGGCTGTGGGGCGCACGCGTGCGGAGGTCGCTGAGGCGCCGCGTGTGCGGGCGCTCGTGCGGCCTTGGGGCACGCATGGGGCGCGGCGAGCGCTGCTACGAGAGGGACGGCAGTGTGGTGACCGCGGGAGAAAAGAGGTGGGCCGGTGCCTCACTGACGTTTGACGGGGAGAGGGGCGTTGAGGCTCGGGGTCGACCGGTGAGGAGGAGGATGAGGACGACGCGCGTAGACGGGGTAGGGGATCATGGTCGAGTCGGCGAACGCCCTCGACGGGCGGGGATGGTGACGACGGGGTCCGGCGTCATCACGGGCGCAGGGCGTCGGGGGCGTCGATTGCCCCCGACCGCATCCTCGTAGGAGGGAGGGTTGAGGAGGCGGGCGACGGCGGGGTAGCGCCGGGCGGCGTCGGCGAGGTGGCGGCGTGGTCAGCGTGGCGGGGTGGCCTAGCGAGCGGCGACGAGGCACCTGCGCCCGATCCAGAAGGAGGGGAGGCAGAGGAGGAGTGGGGGCGAGCGACGTGGGAGTGGGGGGAGTGGGTGGACCGATCTAGGTCACCAGCGGAGTGGGGTGGGTTGTAGGCGCGGTTGGGCCGGGGGAGGGAGTTGGGTCGTCCTGGCTGGGCCATGGCCCAGTTGGGCCGAGCGGGAGTTCTTTCTATTTTTTCGTTTTTGTTTTTTATTTATTTATTTCTTTTCTGTTATATTTTGTTTCCTATTATTTTAGTTTTAGTAAAATATACACGTAGCATCTAAAATAGTATTTCAACTTAGTCCATAGTCACAAAAAGTCTAATCCTCAAATAAATTATTTTGACATTTTATTAATTACCAAAGGTAATTAAATAATTGTTTTACTGCTGTTTTATTCATCCTATAGTATTTAATTATTTTATAAAGGTGTGATTTCTCCACCATAATAACCTATGCAATATTTGGTTCACTCCGAACATTTTAGTTTTAATATTTGAAAACTTTTATTGTTTGCTTGATTTTGAATTTGAATTTGAATCGGTTTCGAACTAGCGCGAGATTAGCAACAGTAATCTAAGGACGTGGCATCATTAGCAGGAAATTACTGTAGCTTAATTATCCGGGCGTCACATGGAAGCTTGAACTACGTCGCGGACATTTGTGGAGACTTGATCTTCAACGGATTTGAGACCGCATCGATCGCTCCCCTTCGCCCCGATGAACATGACTTAAATTTATCATCGGATCACGTCCGGGAGATGGTTCCTGTTGCTGCGACGGCCTTAGAACCGAAGCAGATCGTGCCATCCGAGGCTACAGAGTCCGCGGTGTTGGAGCCACACACGGACTCGACACCCCGCAATATTTGCGTCCATGGAACTCCGGGCTCGTCTCTGGCTACAAGTTCTAGACCGGGGGCGGCTGCGGACACTGAGCTGGATCGGTTATCGATTTCCGAATTTAGCGCCGCAGACATCTTCCAGCACTCACCTTTGTGCGATGTGCTGAACTCTTTAAAGAATTTGTCCTTGGAAAAGGACTCACAGCTGAACTATGTTCGGTCGAGTTAGAGGCTGATGATGGGGAATTTTGCTTCCCAGCCGCCACCCACTTCATAGCAACTGTCGATGACTTAACCGACGTGCTTGATTATGGCTCCGAAGACATCAACGGGATGGACGACGATGCCGACAAGGAGCAAGGCCAAGACCCGCCATTCACTGGGCGTTGGAGGGCTACCTCTTCGTACGACGTGTACATGGTTGACACACATAAAGGATTTGATGGCGATGACAAAGAAGAGCCAGATGCGAATAAACCCTCTGAGATGCAGTCAGGGCACCGGCGCCCTAAACGCCGCTCTAATTCACGTCGCTCAAAAGACAGCAACACCGGCGCCGGAGAAAATAGTACTCCTGACGACGCCGAAAACAATGAAGACCCTGTTGGAGCAACATCCGAACAAGAGGAACAAGACAACGAGCAAGTTAACCCTGATAAACAGGCCAGGCCCAGTGACCTGGAGGACGATAGTTACCGTCCACCCTCCGAGGATGATGTCGGTGTCAAAACCGGCGGATTTCGGGTAGGGGGGTCCCGAACTGTGCGTCTAAGGCGGATGGTAACATGAGGCGGGGGACACAATGTTTACCCAGGTTCGGGCCCTCTGATGGAGGTAATACCCTACTTCCTGCTTGATTGATCTTGATGATATGAGTATTACAAGAGTTGATCTACCACGAGATCGTAGAGGCTAAACCCTAGAAGCTAGCCTATGGTATGATTGTTGTTGTCCTGCGGACTAAACCCTCCGGTTTATATAGACACCGGAGGGGGCTAGGGTTACACAGAGTCGGTTACAAGGGAGGAGATCTACATATCCGTATCGCCAAGTTTGCCTTCCACGCCAAGGAGAGTCCCATCCGGACATGGGACGAAGTCTTCAATCTTGTATCTTCATAGTCCAACAGTCCGGCTGAAGGATATAGTCCGGCTGTCCGAGGACCCCCTAATCCAGGACTCCCTCAGTAGCCCCTGAACCAGGCTTCAATGACGATGAGTCCGGCGTGCAGATTGTCTTCGGCATTGCAAGGCGGGTTCCTCCTCCGAATACTCCATAGAAGATTTTGAACACAAGGATAGTGTCCGGCTCTGCAAAACAAATTCCACATACCACCGTAGAGAGAATAATATTCCCACAAATCTACTCTGCTGACGCATTTTGCAGCATGACATCACACCACGGCCCGGTCATTATTCGAACCGTTTTTTCACAACCAGCCACATCACGTAGTGCGAGGCGGTTTCCTTGGCACATCTTGTCGAAGCAGAGATCGTGTCCCCTTATTACGGGATTCTCATCAATATGGATGTGGGTAACCCAGCCGCGCCATCAATTACGTCACTTGGGGAATAAGCGATTTTACCAGGTAGGTGGGGAGGCGCATAGCCTCTTCCGCCCTTATAAAGGGACAAGGATTCACCCTTTTCACCTCCGCCTTCTTCCTCCTAGCTCATCCATTCTTGCGCACTCGAGATCCAGCGCCCAAGTTCGCGTTTTTCCCCTCAAACCACTCCAAGCATGTCCGGAGCGGGAGGCAAGTGGATGGTCTCCTCCGTTACGGAGGAGAACATCACAAAGCTACGGGGAGCCGGATACTTGGCCACGGATATCGCGCACCGGCTATCAGATGCGGGGCAAATCATCCCTACTCCAGAACCCCATGAGTGGGTGGTTTTCCTTACCCACTTCATCCGCGGACTGGGATTTCCCCTCCACCCATTTGTCCGCGGGCTGATGTTCTACTACGGGCTGGACTTTCACGATCTGGCCCCAAATTTCATCCTCAACATCTCGGCGTTTATCGTCGTGTGCGAGGCCTTCCTCCGCATCCAACCACATTTCGGCCTGTGGCTGAAGACCTTCAATGTTAAACCGAAGGTGGTAGTCGGCCAGCAAGCGGAGTGCGGAGGCGCCATGGTGGGCAAAATGCCCAACATCACCTGGCTCGAAGGCTCCTATGTGGAGACCATAAAGGGGTGGCAATCGGGGTGGTTCTACATCACCGAGCCGCGCGACACCAACTGGGTGGCGGCCCCCAAATTTCGATCCGGAATCCCCATGCGGCTCACCTCCTGGAAAGAGAAGGGCCTGTCCTGGGGTTCCCCGGTAGAGCTGACCGGAGTCCAGACATGCATCAGAAACATGATGAGCAAGAAAATCAAGCTCGTCAACGTGGTCCAAGTCATGCTCTTCCGCCGGATCCTCCCGTGTCAAAGACGGGCGTTCAGCTTGTGGGAGTTCGACCCGGCCGAGCACCAGACGCTACGAGAGCTCTTCGACACGACGCACAAGGACGTCTGGAAGGTGCTGTTCAAGGGTGCCGAGGTACCACCTCCCCTTACCGAGGACCGCAGACTCAGCGCAAAGCGCCCTGCGAATCTGGTAAGTCTTTTATATCATATAAGATGTTCATTTTCCCCAGTTTGACCATGCGCGGGATCTAAGCCCCCACGCCATTTTCTAGGACTGGGTCGAGACAGCGGAGCAGATCGATTGTCCAGCCCCCCTGCCTGAAGATCCAGCAGATGCTTTCCTAACGGAGATGCTGGTTCCGGCACCTTATGAGGTGTCGGAGAAGAAGGCCAAGAAGAAGGCCATGGGGACCAGGAAGGGTCTCCGGCGCAAGGTTATATCAGACTCATCGTCCGAAAGCACCGAGGCGCACTCCTCCCGTGAGAATGAGGAGGAGGAAGAGGAAAGTTCTCCCCCCCAGCCGGGGGAGACAAGAAAAGGAAGGCCGCCCCGTCCGGGGTGGCCGAGGGGTCCATGAAAGGAAGAACCCTCCTTCCGGACAATTCCACCATCGCCGCCTACAGGGACAAGCCCCTGGCGAAGTCGTAAGTGTCCGGATTCCATAGTAATTCATGGTATGTTTTATTGCGCTGCTTCTCATCACGCCGAACATGATTATGCAGTCCATCCTGAGCCCATATCGGTGTATCTTCGTCGGATGGTTCTTTGGACCCGTCGGATATGAATAGCGATTCACTTCCGACCGCCTCCACCCCTCGCCCTTCGGACAACGTCGAGGTGTTGTCTCAAAGGGCACCGAGCCGAGGGGAGGTAGTCCTGGAGGCGCCTCAAGGCGACGCTCCGGACCCTGGGCGCAAGGGGAGCAAGACTCCCATGGGCTCCGAATTCGGCCCCCAGCCGAACACTGCACCAGAACCTCCAGTGGTTTCGGACTCTGTCAGGCGACCGCCCATTAAGAGGGGCAAGCCGCCAGCGCCGGTGACTTCTGTCCATCCAGAGGCATCGGACAACTTGCTGGAAGCACTTTGCGGCGCTTCCATCGACGAAGAACACCGCACTATCATGAGTGCGGTGGTCAAGAAGGTTCAGTCTGCCAAGAGCGGACTGACTGAAGCCTGTGCCAGCCTCCTATCAGGCTTTGAGGTAAGTAACCCGATTATAAGAGAATGTTACCGCATAGACACTAGCCCCTGATGCTCTATTTGGCGTTTGCGAAGAAAGGCCGAATAGAGCATCCCATAATAACCGCAGGAGTCTAATTGAAATATGTCTATGTGCATATGCAGGCTTCACTGCTAGCCGCTGCCGCACGTACTGCGGAGGTTGCCGCACTGAAGCGGGACCTTGAGCGGCCCAATGAAGAGCTCGGCCTTGCCAAAAGGCAGCTCGAAAGAACAAAGGTAAGTTATACCCCGTCTGTATGTTGATAAGAAAAAAAAACAAGGGTGGTTGCTTAGATCATAGGATCGTCATGAATTTTGCCAGGGGCCACGACCGAAATGGCGACCCTGAAGAAGGCGCTTTCCGAGGCCGAGGACAAGGCGGCCAAGGAGCGCATTGAGCGGGAAAAACAAGAGGCCCGGGTGGGCGAGATGCAGCAAGAGCTCCAGGTTCTCGTCAAAAAACATGAGTCCTTGGAGCTTGACTCTAAGACGTGAGAGTCCGAGCTTGCGAAGGCCCTCGAAAGCGCACAACACGCCAAGGCTGAAGCCCAAAAGGCCCTCCAGGAAATTGAGGCGGTTAAGAAGATAGCGGCGGGTAAGGCATTCATTATGCAAAGCAAGCATGTGAAAGAAAATTTCCTTTTACTTACCCGAGTTCGAAGCTCTCCAGGAGCGTTCGCAGATCTATCCCGCAGTGTGTCAGATGCTGCGGAGTTTTACCGAGCCGAGGAGGGGAGCTCGACGGAGAAGTTGTTCTGGTCTCAGTATACTGAGACCGAACACCCCATGCCCTTGAGTGACCAGCTGAAGCAACTGGTCGAGCTCCACAAGGCGGCCGGACAGGCCATGAAGGGTCTTTTAGTCCGGATGTGGCCTGGCGATCCCCTGCCTGACAGCTACTTCGGCCTGGTGAGGCGGCTTGTGAATGCCTACCTGCGGCTTGATGTCATAAAGTGGTCTGTCTGCATCGAGGGCGCGCGCAGGGCTTTTGCCCGGGCAAAGGTGCACTGGGCGAAGCTGGACACTGAGAAGCTGGTGAAGGAGGGGCCGCCGGAAGGCAAGGAGCATCGCCACCCCGAATGTATTATAACAGTGTCCTGAAGGGTTCTCGCCTTGTGGCGGAGGAATGTTCTAAGGATGTAATATTCGAATGAATGTACTCATGTGATCCTGTAATATGAAACGAGTTCATTTGCGCTATGCAACGCTTGTGAATTTAAAATATTACCTTCTGTGTGGCCGTTTATAAAATTTGAGAGTTGGCCAATCGTCGGCTTCTGCCCCCATGTAACTAGTACTGGGGTGTTCGGGATAAACCTGAGCACTCTTTACCCCAATTTTGGGTCCTTCGAGGGAGGTGTTCAGCACAACGCACCAGACAATCGGGCTATAAGGCTTTATCACTCTCACTTAGCCATAGAAGTCTACAATTTTAAATTTTGGCGAAGCCCCTAGTATTCGGAAGGCCGAATTTGGGGCGCTATATACGCCTAAGTCGGGCAAGGCCGACTCCTCGCCCGAAGCGGAAAAAGTCTTTAAGGACTTGAGACCTCTCGAACAGCGACCAACTCTCGCCTTATCATGACAGTCAGTTTTCGGCTTTCTCTACAGAGGTGCTCGTCCGGAAGAACCGGGACACAATCGCAGTAGTTCTCCCAGCGTTACCTTAGCCGATATTGCGGAATGTAAGGTACCAAAACATGGGAGCCGGGCAAACCTAACTATTGACCCAAGACATGATTCAGAGCTGATGCATATAATGCTATAAGTTCGGGGTGCCGCACTGTCGAAAGTGTTCGAACTTCTCACGCCGTATTATGGGGTATACTGAAGCCCCTGGCGTACTAGTCGTACCAGAATGTACGGGTGTAAGTTGTCGTAAATAAACAGACAGGAAAAAGATGGGTAATGCAATTATAGACTAATGCTACACATTGTTATTTAAATAATACGTCGAAGCGTACTGATACAAGTAGTGCAATAAGCAAAAAATATGACTATTTGACATGTCCTATCCAAGGATAAGCTGCGTATGGTTATTAAAAATGGGTACTTCGATTGTTATCAGAGACCACCTGGGGATTCCCTTGTACGTCTTAGCTTCTTGCCTCCTTGGTTGTTCCTTCCCGTAATGTGTCCAGCAATCAGGCTGCCGGAAAGGGCTTCCAGAGAGTAAGGTCCTGAAAGAGAGGAAATCATAAAGGTATACAACCCCTGGGGCGGTTGAGCCGCATTGTGGGACGTGCCCTGGTCGTGCCCCCACCTATGCCCATGGTATTTTTAGTGCGTAATTATGTACGGGCGGCACAGATTTCGTCGCTTGACTGGGACTAGGACGGGGGCCGAATTGCTAGGCAAGCTCTGAATGTGCCAGGCGATCCTGTTGCAGGTTACTCCGGACTCGCTTGAAGGTGTCCGTGGGCTTTATCGCCGAATTGGTGGTTTGCCTTGAAAGGCCGCTTTGTGCCTCAGCTGCGAGAGCCGCAGTGTGCTCCTCTGTGCGGAGCGAGCGCTCTGTGTTTCCATTGACTGTTATAACCCCACGAGGTCCTGGCATTTTGAGATTGAGGTATGCATAATGCGGTACCGCATTGAATCTCGCAAATGCGGTTCGCCCGAGCAGTGCGTGATAGCCACTGCGGAACGGGACGATATCGAAGATTAACTCCTCGCTTCGGAAGTTGTCCGGAGATCCGAAGACCACTTCCACTGTGATTGAGCCCGTGCAATGGGCCTCTACACCTGGGATGACACCTTTAAAGGTGGTTTTAGTGGGTTTGATCCTTGAGGGGTCTATGCCTATTTTGCGCACTGTATCCTGATAG
Source organism: Aegilops tauschii subsp. strangulata (assembly GCF_002575655.3). NCBI lineage: Eukaryota > Viridiplantae > Streptophyta > Magnoliopsida > Poales > Poaceae > Aegilops > Aegilops tauschii. The sequence goes on from NC_053041.3 coordinate 179,391,694, forward strand.
AGCAGGTTTAGGCTGCTGCCGCCGTCCATAAGGACTCGGGTGAGGTGAAGTCCGTCAATGATGGAGTCAAGGACCAATGCGGCAGATCCGCCATGACGGATACTAGTGGGGTGGTCCCTGCGATCGAAGGTGATCGGACAAGAGGACCATGGGTTGAACTTTGGGGCGACTGGCTCCATCGCATAGACGTCCCTTAGTGCACGTTTCCGTTCCCTCTTGGGGATGTAGGTTGCATATATCATGTTCACCGTGTTCACTTGTGGAGGGAACCTCTTCTGTCCTCCTGTGTTCGGCGGCCGGGGCTCCTCCTCGTCGTCGCTATGCAGCCCCTTGTCCCTGTTTTCGGCATTCAACTTGCCGGCCTGCTTGAACACCCAGCACTCTCTGTTGGTGTGATTGGCTGGCTTATCGGGGGTGCCGTGAATTTGACACGAGCGATCGAGTATGCGGTCCAAACTGGACGGGCCCGGATTGCTTATTTTGAATGGCTTCTTCCGCTGACCAGATTTAGAGCTGCTGAATCCAGCATTTACTGTCGTGTCCTTGGCGTTGTCGCCGTTGTTGCGGCGCTTGTGTCTGTTACGACGCGGTCTGCCGTTAGTATCCTTTGTATCTAAAGTGCCATGACTTCTTGATGTGTTGTTGCTGCGAGCCAGCCAGCTGTCTTCGCCCGCGCAAAAGCAGGTCATGAGCGTCGTGAGGGCTGCCATAGACTTCGGCTTCTCCTGGCCGAGGTGCCGGGCGAGCCACTCATCACGGATGTTATGCTTAAATGCCGCTAAGGCCTCTGCATCCGGACAGTCGACAATTTGGTTTTTCTTAGTTAGGAACCGGGTCCAGAATTGCCTGGCCGATTCCCCTGGCTGCTGAGTTATATGGCTCAAGTCATCAGCATCCGATGGTCGCACATAAGTGCCCTGGAAGTTGTCAAGGAATGCGTCTTCCAGATCCTCCCAACTGCCAATGGAGTCTGCTGGTAGGCTATTCAGCCAATGCCGAGCTGGTCCTTTGAGTTTTAGTGGGAGGTACTTGATGGCATGTAGATCATCACCGCGAGCCATGTGGATGTGGAGGAGGAAATCCTCGATCCATACCGCGGTATCTGTTGTACCATCATATGATTTGATGTTTACGGGTTTAAAACCCTCTGGGAATTCGTGATCCATTACTTCATCAGTGAAGCATAGGGGGTGTGCGGCGTGTCGGGGGTTGGGTGCGACATATGCCAATGGATGGCTTATCATGGTGGGAGCAAGTAGAACGTCGCCGGTGCCCGAGAGCGGGATGAGGCGTAGGCACGAACGTCGGCGTACTTTACCCAGGTTCGGGGCTCTCCTAGGAGATAACACCCCTAGTCCTGCTCTGCGGGGTCTCCGCACGATCACTAGGGCACAAGTGAGTACAATGGTGCTCCTCGAGCTATATGCTAGAGGTAGGAGAAGGCAAGGCTAGCTCTCTCCTTCCTCTATGGGCTGGTCTAGTTTTAACAGGTTGGGAACCCTTTGCATGGGTGCCCTGGGGGTTTATATAGGCCTACCCCCAGGGGTACAATGGTAATCCGGCCGGGCGTAGGGCCCGCTGTCAGTCTCTTCGGCCGCCAGCTTCTCCGCCGACTGCTGGGGCCCGCCGCCTGGTGGGCCCCGCCGACTGGCTGGGTACGGGGCCGGCAGGCCGCCCCCCGCCGCTCTCGGGTCCTTTCAGCTGCTGATCGCTGTAGCCGTAACTCTAATGACGCAGGCTTGGTCAGGGGACCGTGGCTACAGTTCAGCCGCCTGGCGGGCGATTACTGTAGTCACTCTGTGTCTCGTCTGGTTAATGGCGCGTGGATCCCGAGGAAGGGGCGGGCCGACTGCTGGGGGCCGACCTCCATCGGGTCCGACTGGCAGGGCTCTTGCCGTCTTCCAGGCTCTCGCTGATTGGTGGGGCCCGTCGTCCTTGGGCCGTACCGACAGGCCATTGTGGGAGCAGGACTCCGCCTTCTTGTGGTGATGTCAGGGATGGCGTGGCAACAGTGCTGCGCCGGGCGGAGATCTCCGCCGGTACGGTGCACTGTGGCCACGCTTGTCCCTGGACGGGGGGGGGGGGATGGGCTACACTGCAACCATTCCACGTCTTGTCTTTTTTTGATGAGGGCGCAGGCTTCGTTGGCGCCACGGGCTGACTGCTAGGGGCCGGCTTCTCTAGAAGCCGCCAGCTAGGAGTCGGCTTCTGTTGGCGTCGCCTCCGGGACTCGGCCATCTACGGGCAGCCGGCTATTCCTCCAGCCGGCCTCAAGAAGGCGGTCACTTCATCTTGGCGCCTTGAGGGGCGCAGCTAGCCCCGATGTCTTGAAAGGTTCTGGGCATCGGGTTGGCCTACCCGTGGCCCATTACTCCGACAGTAGTCCCCGAAGCTGGTGAGGTGCCGTGGTTGATCATCCGGGGAGCCTCAACAGTTTCTTTCTCCGAGTGCTTGAGGTGGAGCCTCGTCCGACTTCCGCCGGGCTGACTGGTAGGAGTCGGACTCGCCCAATCTGACTCATCCAAAGTTTGAACGCTTCGGCGGGATCCAAGTGGCGTGCTAGCTAAGCCTCCAGGCCGCCGCCCGTTATGGGCCTGTCACGTGGCGACGAGCGGCCGAGCCAAGCTGCCAACCCACGCTCGCGATGGGACATGCCTGCTGGCGGGGCCCGCCACTACCACGCCTCGGCACGCGAGCGGATCCGCTGCGGCCGAGGTGGGCGGTTGAGTTTCCCGCGGAGTTACTGCGCACAGTAACTCGCGCGATAAACGTGGGGGCGTGGGGTAGTGGGCACAGTAAATCCCACAATCTTCCCCTCGGCTTCGCAGCCCACAGGCCTATAAGTAGGGGGAGGAGGGGGAGCGGCAGAGCACGCGCGTCCCTCCTCCCCACACTTTCCTCCTTCTTCCTCCTCTCGCCGTTGCGCCTCCAAGCCATGCTGAGCGCTGCGGTGGTTCATTCCCGATGAGCTCATCTTCCACCCCACACCCCCACGGCGCGCTCCAGAGCATGGGATGGCTCCGAAGTTCATGATGACCACGTTGATTTCCTCCGCCAGACGCGGCGGCTGCCCGGCAAGGATTACGTGAGGGTCCGCCTCGCGCCGTGGGGGCAGATCTCGCCGGCGCCGGAGGAGGGCGAGCGGGTCGTCTTCCGCTCGCACTGCCTGTGCGGCCTCGGCTTGCCGGCGAGCAGCTTCTTCCGGTCCTTCCTCGAATTCTACTGTCTCCAGCCGCACCACCTCACCCCGAACACGGTGGTGGTGCTGTCCGCCTTCGTCACCTTGTGCGAAGGCTTCCTCGGTGTCCTCCCCACCATTGAGCTCTGGGGGGAGTTCTTCTACATCAAGCTCGGCACCCTCGTCGCAGGCGTGCCGGCCCAATGCGCCGCGTTCATCGCGGTGCGGAGGTCGGCGGCCGACAATCCGTTTCCTCCCATCACGCTGATCAAGTCGGTGAAGATGTGGCAGCGGTCGTACTTCTACGTGAAGAGCGTCTTCACGGAGGGCGACTGGGTCAACTTGCCGGCTTACGAAGCCGGCCCGCTAGCTGGGAGGCGGCCCAACTGGTCGTACCGGGCCAGGACGCTGTCGCCTTCTGGAGCCGCCGCCATCGCGCGACTCCGAGTGTTGACGCAGACGGAGGGCCTGACCGGGCCTGATTTGCTGTCCGCCTTCGTGGCGCGCCAAGTGCTCCCACTCCGGAGCTGCCCTCACCTGATCTGCCAGATGAGCGGACATCGGGACCCGAGTCGGCTGTGCACCAAGGAGATGCCTCACGCACAGGTAGCTCTCATGGTGAACTATCTTGCGAACTTCGAGCTCACGGAGGAGTGGCGGTTTGGCAAGGAGCCGTATTCATGCGCCAATCCCCCGCCTATGGTAAGTTGTCTTTCTTTTTTCTCTATCTCTCTGTTGCCGAGTCCGGCCTGCCTAATCTGACCAATCGGCTTTTGAGCAGAGCCCCCTCCTCTAGTCGGCAGCTGGCGCCGCAGGGTCGGAGCGCCAATTCCTCCCCGACCGAGCGGAGAGCGATGTCGACGACCCGGACTTGGGGGCGGCGGCCTTGGAGGACGACACCGAGGGAGGAGGCGGCGAAACAGGCGGCTCGAGGCTCGGAGCCAGCCTCGAGGACTGGCCTGACGACGACGCATGGGAAGTCGCCCCGCGCCACCAGCTAGGAGTTGGCCAGCCGGGCGTGAGCTCGTCCGCCGCACCGGATGCCCAAGGCGGCGCGAAGAAACGCCGGGCCGCGCCGAGCTTGTTTGGCAGTCGGCCGAAAAAGCCCAAGGGCTCGGCCGCGGCGACCAAGCGGGAGGAAGCGGCCGCGAAGGCCATCCGCTTCCGCAAGGAGGTGAAGAAGCCGCAACTGGTTTCCGCGTAAGTACTGCCTTTATCTCGTACCTTCATTTTTTTCCTTGTTGATCTTGTCTGAGTTTCTTCACTTTGTTTCCCTTGATCTAGGGCCCCGCTCTCTCTTGAGAAATCGGCCGCTGCCTCCATCGTGGGGTCGGCAGAGACCTCTGCCACCACTCGGCGGATCGTTCCGGCCGCCGACCTCCGGGAGGCAAGGGAGCGGAACGCGCGGGAAGCGCGGGAGGAGGCGGAAGCCGCCCGCCTGGAGAAGGAAGAGAAGGCGGAGGCCGCCACCCCGAAGAAACTGGCGGAGGCTGAGGCCGCTGACGCGGCGAAGAAGCAGGCTAAAGAAGCCGCACACCGCCAGTCAGCGATTTTCATCACTCCCCTGAACTCCGCGCCGCCACCTCCGGAGTTCGTGGCGCAAACTGGGGAGGCCGGCGACGAGCACCCGGTCATGGAGAGGGACGGCAGCAACGTCGCTATGCCGGACGTGATTGTGCCTCCACCGCCGCCGTCCGGGAGCGCGCAAGGCGAGCAACCGGCGGACCAGCCGGTGCCGCCAACTGCAAACAAGGTGGCGATGGGCTTGACTCTTGAGGTCGGCACACCGACGCGTCGCTGACTTGCGAAGGCGGCCTCGGCGCCACGCCCGCTGGAGACTGGCGCCGCGAGCTCCTCGATCCCGGACACCAAGGCGACCAGCGCCGCGCCCACTGGGTGGGTGCGGGTCGGCGGGACCGGCCCTCTGAACAAGGCGATGCTGGATGTTCAAACCAAACTCCGCGCTGAAGCCGACACCATCAAGAACTGCAACAAGGCGTATCTGGCATCACGAGAGGCCATCCGGGTATGCTTCTTGCTTTTTCGTTTTTAACTCTTGTATTGCTTCGTGGGGGCGCGCCAGCGCACCCACTGGGTGTAGTCCCCGAGTTCCGGGCCGGCTGCCGAGCAGGCGGCTCGGAACTTTAATTAGCAGGCTCTAAGTGCTGATATCCTTACTGCAGGATTATCATAACCTTCGTGCTGCCGCCTTCAACTCCAAGGTCCAATAGTTGGATCAACGTGCTGCCGACTTGTCGGAGAGCCAGAGTAAGTCTTCTTCCCTTTCCGCGGGGGCGCGCTGGCGCACCCGCGGGCTGGCGCACCCGCGGGCTGGAGTCCCCGAGATTCGGGCCGACTGCTGAGCAGTCGGGCCGGATCTCCCCGGCGACTATTCTTCTTTCTGTTGATGACTCCTTTCTCCGCGGGGGCGCGCTGGCGCACCCGCGGGCTGTAGTCCCCGAGATTCGGGCCGACTGCTGAGCATTCGGGCCGGATCTCCCCGGCGACTGTTCTTCTTTGTTGGCAACTGACGCCTTCCTTTCTTATTTCTTCCGCAGAGGCCAACGCCACCTTGCAGCAGCAGCTGGGCGAAGCCAACACTGCGCTGCGCGCTAAGGAGGAGGAGCGCAGCAAGCTGGTTGAAGAGCGCGACCGGCTTGTCGCGCAACTGGCGGAACAGAAGGAGCTCCTCAAGAAGGCCCAGAAGGAGACAGAGGACAAGGAGACCAGCCTCCTTGCTGAGTTTGCGATCGAACGCTACGCCTGGACCGATAAGGAGAGGTGATGCTGACTTCTGGCTTTCACGAGATCGAGGACATAGTCGATGGTGAGCTTCCCTCTTTTTCCTTCTTTGAGCTGCCGGCTGTTGGTCGAGCCGGCTTCTCGTCTTTAACTTTGGCTCTTTGCTTTCTGTCTTGGCAGACTTCTTCCCTGGTCACTCGGACGCCGCCAACCAGGCTATTGAAGCTGATCGCGAAGGATGGAGGGCGGACGGCGCGCAGATCGCCGCCGACGCCCCCGAACCCTTTGTGAGCAGATCCTGAGCATCGAGGCCCGTCTTCGGCCGGCCCACCGGATGCTGCGCCGGCTTCAGCGTGCCGACGCCCAGGCGATCGCCGCCCTCTAGCCGTACATGGCGGCACCGCGCACTCCCAGCCAGACTGCTGATTGGCTGGAGGTGGCGGCCGGCCGTCTTGAGGCTTGGAAGGGCTCCTCGGCCCGGGCTGGAGCGCGCTGGGCCTTGGAGTTCGTCAAGGCGTGGTACCCTGGGCTGAGTCTAGCCCAGCTAGCCACATTCCGGCTGGAGGCTGAGGTGGAATTGGCGGTCGTGGAAGATGACCTCGTCAAGCGCGTGTCGTCAATCGCCGAGTACACCGACACCAGCATCTTCATCCCGGAGCGGGTTGAGAATGGCGCCGAGGCACCACCGGAATGGTTCGGGCTGAACCCGGAAGACGGCAAGGACTCAGCGGAGGTGATCGACTCCAGCGGCGAGGAAGAAGGCGAGGCAGAGGAGGAAGGCGAAGAGGAGGCGCCAGAGGTCGGAGCGCACGGCCAGCCTCAGCTCGACCGCGCCTCCAGCAACGAGCCACGCCCAACCGAGCCAGCTACCGCTGGAGGCGACCAAGCGGAGACTGACCAGTCGGCTGCTCCACCAACTGGCGCCGCCGACTCCTCCGATCCACTGAACCCGTCTACTGCTTCCTAGGCCGCCAGTTTATCTTTGCTTTACCTGTCTATCAGTCTCGACGAACTTGTTAGTTTTGCACAATTCCACCCGCGGGGTGTATCTTAGACTTCTGTTGAATATTGGCCAAGGGCCTTTGTTATGTAAATATTTTTTCGAGTTCTATCTTTTCTTGCTTGCTGCTCCTTGGCTTTTTCCTTTGCCGCCTTCCCTTGGTTGTCGTCTTGCCAGCCGAACAGCCGCTCTGCGGACTGTGGCTGGGTCAAGTTCTTAGCTACTTCCAGGAAGGCAAGTACTTAGCCGTTTTTAGAACATTCTAGCAAGTTAAGTAGAAGCCGGCAGACCGGCTGCTCAATAGTCGATCGTAGAAGGTGGGAAGCCGGCTTAAACTATGCACATGCTTTGTGTCCTTAGCCATTTTTCATGTGGACACCCTTTCTACCTTGCTCCTGCCCACCAGACAGTCGCTCTGTGAGCTGCGGCTTCTGGCAGGAGACGGCTTAAGTGCCAACACATTACTTGTCCGGATGCAGGAAGCATTTCATAGTACAAGGCGGCAAGTCCCCGGGCCGACTAGTCGGACCCGGTGCCAAGCGGTCATAAAGAAAATGACATACTCATAGGCATAATTCTTATCATATAGATAAAAGAGGGAAGTCCCCGAGCTCTTCCCGGGGGACCCGGAGTCTTCGTACTTTAATACAAAAGGTAGCGTGGTACATACTGCATCAACTGTAAAATCTTCGGAGGAGATTTGCATTCCATGGCTGCTCCGTCTCCTTGCCGGAGTCATCCCTCTTGCACGCTCGAGGCTTCTGAGCGTCGATCAGGTAGTAGGAGTCGTTGCCCAACACTTTGCTGATGATGAAGGGGCCTTCCCAAGGTGCTGAGAGCTTGTGCTAGCTGGCTATTCGCTGGATCAACCGGAGCACAAGGTCTCCTTCTTGGAAAGATCTCGGCTTGACCTTCCGGTTATAGCATCGGCGTAGGCTCTGCTGGTAGATGCTGGACCGACTGAGTGCCAACAGCCTGCCCTCTTCTAGGAGATCGACACCGTCTTGACGTGCTTCTTCTGCCTCCTCTTCGGTGTACATGGTGACTCGAAGGGAGTCGAACTCTATGTCCGTTGGGATGACGGCTTCGGCACCGTAGACGAGGAAGAAAGGCGTGAAGCCGGTTGACTTGTTCGGTGTTGTGCGCAGGATCCAGAGGACGGCTGGTAGCTCGTCGAGCCAGCAACCGGCCGAACGCTCCAGACGCTCGACCAGTCGGGGCTTGATGCCGGACAAAATGAGGCCGTTTGCTCGCTCCACCTGGCCGTTTGACTACGGATGGGCAACGGACGCTAAGTCCAGTCGGATGCCCTGTGTCGCGAAAAACGGGCCCAGGCGCCTTTGGCAAAGTTTGTGCCATTGTCGGTGATGATGCTGTGCGGTATGCCATACCGGACGGTGATGTCGGAGATGAAAGTCACAGCTGTCAGACCATTCAGCTTCTTGATTGGTTTTGCTTCTATCCACTTGGTGAACTTGTCCACCGCGATAAGCGGATGAGTCATGCCACCTCGCGCTGTTTTGAATGGTCCCACAATGTCCAGGCCCCAGACAGCAAAGGGCCAGGCAATGTGAATAGTCTTGAGTGCAGAAGCCGGTTGATGTGGCTAGGAACGGAACTTTTGCATTTCTGGACCAAGTCTTTGGTGTCTTCTAGAGCAGTTGGCCAGAAAAAACCATGGCGGAAAGCTTTGGCGACAAGTGCTCTTGAAGCCGCATGGTGGCCACATTCGCCTTGATGGATGTCTTTGAGGATTGCTTGGCCTTGCTCCGGCTCCATGCAGCGCTGGTAGACACTGGTGACGCTGCGCCTCACGAGCTCTTTGTTGACTATGGTGTATGCTGCTGCCCGGCGTTGCACTTGCCGGACCGAGATCTCATCAGTCGGCAGCTCTTTGTTTACCAGGAAGTTGAGGATGGGCTGGGCCCATGAAGGTGCTGCGATTTCTTCAACTTCCAGGACTGCAACTTGGATGAGGGCGGTTGGGCCGGGAGGCGGCGGGTTGGAGTCGGCTGCCGCTTTGTGGGTCGATGAAGTCCCCGGGCCGACTGCCGCAGTCCCCGGGCTGGGCTCTGAAGTCTCCGGGCTGGCTGTTGCAGTCCCCGGGCCGGGTGCGACTGCCGCGGCCCCCGGGCCGCCTGCCAGAATTCCCGTGCCGGCTGCTGGAGCTCTCAGGTCAGAGCCGACTGCTTCAGGAGGAGCCGGCACGAAGATAGAATCCGACTGTGGCGATGGCTTGAAAGACGGCTTGAGGAGGCGTTGTAGGGCGACGCCGGTCGGTATTGCTTGACGTGTGGAGCCGATTCGTGCCAAGGCATCTGCTTGCTCATTGTCATTTCTTGGCACATGGAGAAACTCACACCCTTCAAAATATCCACTGAATTGCTGTACGAGGAAGCGGTAGCTCGCCATGTTTGCATCTTTGGCGTCCCAGTCGCCTGACGACTGCTGGACCACCAAGTCAGAGTCACCATAGCACAGGATCCGGCGAATGCCGAGTTCTTTGGCAAGCCGGAGCCCATGGATGAGTGCCTCGTACTCAGCGACGTTGTTGGAGGCGGCAAAATGGATTTGCAGCACATATTTGAGCTTGTCGCCTTTGGGAGAGGTGAGGACGATGCCAGCTCCCGAACCGGTGCGCATCTTGGAACCATCGAAATGCATCCGCCAATGGGTGGAGTCGGGCGCTGGCGGCAGGTACTGGGTCTCGACCAAGTCGACGAGGAAGTCGGCCAACGCCTGTGACTTGATGGCGGTGCGAGGCTGGTAGTATATGGCATAAGGGGCCAAATCTATAGCCCATTTGGCCACTCGGCCTGAGGCATCTCGGCTTCTGATGATCTCGGCAAGCGGAGCAGTGCAGACAACAGTGATCGGGTGCTCTTGAAAGTACGGGTTCAATTTCTTGGCGGCAAAGTGCACGCCGTAGCACATCTTCTGATAGTGGGGGTAGTTTCGCTTTGAGGCTGACAGTACTTCACTCAGGTAATACACCGGTCTCTGTACTGGTAGCGCCTTTCCTTCCTCCTTGCGTTCTACCACTATGACTGTGCTGACCACTCGGCTGGTTGCGGCGATGTAGAGGAGCATGGGCTCCTTAGGAGTCGGAGCCGCCAGGACAGGTGGAGTAGTCAACATCTTCTTGAGCTGGAGAAAAGCTTCATCCGCCTTGTCGTTCCATTCGAAAAAGTGGTCTTCTTCATGAGCTGGTACAGGGGAAGAGCCTTCTCGCCCAGCCGACTGATGAAACGGCTGATGGACGCCAAACAGCCGGTGAACTTCTGCACATCTAGCAGCCGGGTGGGTACTTCCATCCTCTCGATGGCCTTGATCTTCACAGGGTTGCACCCTATGCCGCGCTCTAAGACCAGGAATCCAAGAAGCTGGCCGGCTGGTACTCCGAAGATGCATTTCTCCGGGTTGAGCTTGATTTGAAACCGGCGTAGGTTCTCAAAGGTGTCCTTGAGGGCTTCTAGCAGCGTTCCACGCTTCTCCGTCTTCACCACGACATCGTCCACGTAAACGTGGGCGTTTCTGCCGAGTTGTTTGAGGAGGCACTTCTGCATGCAACGTTGAAATGTGGCGCCGGCACTCCTCAAGCCGAACGTCATGGTCAAGTAGCAGAAGGCTCTAAACGGTGTGATGAAGGCGGTCTTCAGTCTGTCGGCGGGGTTCAGCTTGATCTGGTGATACCCTGAATATGCATCCAAGAAACTCAATAGCTCGCATCCGGCTGTGGAGTCTATCACTTGGTCGATTCTCGGCGAAGCAAACGGGTCCTTGGGGCAGGCTTTGTTGAGGTTGGTGTAATCAATACACATGCGCCACTGCTTGTTTTTTTCAACACAAGGACTGGGTTGGCCAGCCACTCTGGAAAGAACACTTCCATGATGAAGCCGGCTGCCAGCAGCCGGGCTATCTCTTCTCCAACGACTCCTCTCTTCACTTCCGACAGGCAGTGCAAGGGCTGCGTGGCTGGCTTGGCATCAGACCGGACATGCAACTTGTGCTCGGCAAAATCCATCGGAACACCCAGCATGTCTTTAGGTGACCATGCAAAGATGTTCCGATTTCTCACGGAGGAAATCGACGAGCTCGCCTTCCTATTTGCTGTCAAGGTTTGCACCTATAACAGCGTACCTCTCCGGGTGCTCCGGGTCCAAGGGTATCTTCTTTGTCTCTTTGGCCGGCTTGAACGAACCCTCGGCTTCCGACTCCTTAGGGTTGGGTGACATCTCCGGCTGCTTGCTTGCCATCGCCACAACTCGGTCAAGGAGCCGCTTCTCGGCCGCAATGACGAGGGACTCGGCCAGCCGACTGCTATCTTCCGCACAAGCGGACGACTTCTTGTAGTCCCCGGCTATGGTCAGAATTCCCTTAGAACTCGACATCTTCATGTTGAGGTAAGTGTAGTGGGGGACCGCCATGAACTTGGCCAGAGCAGGCCGGCCAAGTAGTGCATGGTATGGGCTCTCGAGGTCCACCACCTCAAACCAGACTGGCTCTCGTCGGAAGTGATCCTTGTCTCCAAAGAGGACGTCTATCTGGATCTTGCCGATTGGTGAGCAGGAAAGGCCAGGAACTATGCCATGGAATACAGTCTGACTGAGCTGAAGCTGCCTTTGTTTGATTCCTAACTTCTCCATGGTATCTTTGTACAGAATGTTGATGCTGCTGCCGCCATCTATCAGAACTCGGGAAAACCGAGCAGCTCGCCTATCAGTGGCAAAGTTGGCATCCAGGACCAGGGCGTAGGAGCCGGGGTTGGACATTACTTCCGGGTGGTCAGCTCTACTCCAGCTGATGGGCTTCTCGGACCAATGCATGAACTCGGGGGTCTCTGATGCCACTGCATTCACCTCTTGCTGTTGTTGTCGTCTGCTGTGCTTATCGTCGGCCATGCTGGTGAGCACGACATAAGCTCCGTGCTCTTCAGGGTACTCGTCCTGTATGGCTCCGACTGATCGAACCGCCGGCTGCTGGGGGGAGGAGGAGGCGGAAGGCCGTCTCCCTTGGCGATCCCGGTGAGCCAATGGCATTTCCGAGTGGTATGGTTGGACGGCTTCGCACCACTGTGGAACTTACAGGGTGCGTCAAGAGCCTGCTCATATGAGAAAGCCGGCAGCCAATTGGGCTTGCCGCCCTTCTGGCACTTGGACGAAGGCTGCCCTTCCGGCTGCTGGTCTTCGACTGTCACCACCTGCCGGCTTGAGGGAGCCGGTTGTGTGGCTTTGCGCTTGTTGTCGCTTGGTTGCTGGCGCCGACTGGTGTCGCCAGCCGGGGTTCGAGGAGCTTGAGGGGCTACTTTGCCAGACGCATCAACTTGGATTTCTGCCTTCATGGAGGAGTCGACCATGGCATATTCATCTGCTATGATCAGCAACTCGTCGAGGGTCGCCAGCTCATCCCAGAGGAGTCGGTCCTTGAGGAGGGTGCCCTCTCAGCACCCAGCGGTGAAGTACTCGATAGCCTGCACCTCGTGCACGCCTTCGCAAGAGTTGCGGAGCTCGGCCCAGCGCGTGAGGTAGTCGCGAGTCGACTCGTTGGGGCCTTGTACGCACAGGGAGAGCTGGCGAGGTTTGGGCGGCCGCTTGTACATGCTGGTGAAATTGCGGATGAAGGCTTCGGTGAAGTCAACCCAGCTGTTAATGCTGCGGGGCTTCAGACTGTTCAGCCATGTCTGGGCTGTGCCCTGGAGTATGAGCGGAACGTACTTCACAGCAACGCGCTTGTTGCTGTTTGCTATGCTGACGGCCGTGGAGTAGTCGACCAGCCAGTGCTCCGGCTTCACGGAGCCGGTGTATTTGGGCGTGTCTCTTGGGAGCGTGAACCCTTTGGGGAAGGGCTTGTCTCGAGTGCGGGGGCTGAAACAAGGTGGACCCAACTCATCTTCCTCTTCTAGCGCCAGGGACCGGTGGAGACGGTCGATCCGGTGGCGGGCATCATTCTCTCCGACTCCCTCTTGGCGGCCAAGGCGGTCGCCGAGCGTCGGGTGATCAACAGGCGGCGGGGAGACGTGCCTTTCCCTGCGAGGGGGAGGAGGCGAACAGTCATCCCGTTGTTCCACTGCTCTCGGGAGGCCATCTTGGTCGCGCTTAATGGTGATGCGAGTCCGGCTGCGGCTGGTAGCCCGCTCCTTGTCTCTCTTCCGCGGACACCACTAGTCGGCGTCCGAGATGTCGCGCCTTGATCTCGGCGTGGAGGCAGATCGTCATTTTGCCGGTGGGGCGCCTCAGTGCGGCAACCGGCCTCGTGCTGCTCAGCAGCCGCGTCGAGGAGCCGCTGGACGCGCTCCGCCATCTGGCGACGCTCTTCGCCCTCGAACTTGTCCAGCTCTTCTGCTGCCGCCTGGGCAGCTCGGATATTTTCCGCGGGCGAGGCGTAGACGGGGCGATCTCCACCGAACAGGTTGGCGATGGCCACGCCGCGCTGCTGGACCGTGCCAAGGCGGCGGGGCCCAGCGGGACCCGGCGTGCCGCCCACAGCACGGTCCATCTCGCGCCGGTAGGCTTCCGACAGGCGTCTCACGCTAGCCAACTTCTTGGCGCCCTCGACGAGCTGGATGCGGCGTGCTTCCAGCATCTCGGCGTCGCCGTCTTCTGTGATGGGCGCCGTCAGGTCTTGTAGTGCCGCGTCGAGCAGATCGTGAGCACCTCCACCGGAGTGCTCGCTGTGGCCGATGACAAGCACTTCCGTGACGGCGCTTTCGCCGCTCTCCGCGCAAGGAGGCCTCTCGTCGTAGACCACCACGTTTGTGGGGAACGTGTCAAGCGAAGCAGTGTCGGAATCGACAAGCATCGGGTCGGTGGAGCCAATGGATTCCAAGTCCGCAGCGGGCTCGCCGGCTACGTGGAGCTGATCGAGGAGGCTGACGAGATGGCTCTCAGGGCCATCATTGCCCGCATCGGACACCGACTCGTCGGAGAGGCGAACCTCGCCAACAAGGTCGGCGAGGCAGCTCGCCGCGCAGGCGATCTCCGCGCCACGCAGCGCGTCGGCGCAGACTCTGTCTGGCATGCCGGGCTGGCTACGCTCGCCAGGAAGGAAAAGGGTTCCCGTCCAGAGCAGGTCTCCGGACGACGGTGCACCTCGCCCCACGGTGCGCGCCAAATGTCGGGGGTTGGGTGCGACATATGCCAATGGATGGCTTATCATGGTGGGAGCAAGTAGAACGTCGCCGGTGCCCGGAAGCGGGATGAGGTGTAGACACGAACGCCGGCGTACTTTACCCAGGTTTGGGGCTCTCCTAGGAGATAACACCCCTAGTCCTGCTCTGCGGGGTGTCCGCATGATCACAAGGGCACAAGTGAGTACAATGGTGCTCCTCGAGCTGTATGCTAGAGGTAGGAGAAGGCAAGGCTAGCTCTCTCCTTCCTCTATGGGCTGGTCTAGTTTTAACAGGTGGGGAACCCTTTGCATGGGTGCCCTGGGGGGTTTATATAGGCCTACCCCCTAGGGGTACAATGGTAATCCGGCCGGGCGTAGGGCCCGGCCGTCAGTCTCTTCGGCCGCCGGCTTCTCCGCCGATTGCTGGGGCCCGCCGCCTGGTGGGCCCTGCCAACTGGTTGGGTACGGGGCCGACAGGCCGCCCCTGCCGCTCTCGGGTCTTGTCAGCTGCTGATCGCTGTAGCCGTGACTCTAATGACGTAGGCTTGGTCAGGGGACCGTGGCTACAGTTCCGCCGCCTGGCGGGCGATTACTGTAGCCACTCCGTGTCTCGTCTGGCTAATGGCGCGTGGGTCCCGAGGAAGGGGCGGGTCGACTGCTGGGGGCCGACCTCCATCGGGTCCGACTGGCGGGGCTCTTGCCGTCTTCCAGGCTCTCGCTGATTGGTGGGGCCCATCGTCCTTGGGCCGTACCGACAGGCCATCGTGGGAGCAGGACTCCGCCTGCTTGTGGTGATGTCAGGGATGGCGTGGCAACAGTGTCGCGCCGGGCGGAGATCTCCGCCGGTACGGTGCACTGTGGCCACGCTTGTCCCTGGACGGGGGGGGGGGGGGGGATGGGCTACAATGTAGCCAATCCCCGTCTTGTCTTTCTTGATGAGGGCGCAGGCTTCGTTTTCGCCACGGGCCGACTGCTAGGGGCCGGCTTCTCTATAAGCCGCCAGCTAGGAGTCGGCTTGTGTTGGCGTCGCCGCCGGGACTCGGCCGTCTACGGGTAGCCGGCTATTCCTCCAGCCGGCCTCTAGAAGGCGGTCACTTCATCTTGGCCTTGAGGGGCGCAGCTAGCCCCGATGTCTTGAAAGGTTCTGGGCATCGGGTTGGCCTACCCGTGGCCCATTACTCCGACACGGCGCCTCTGTGCCGGGCTATATCACGACGCAGTTCATATGAGTCTTGTCTGCTGTATTCGGCTCGGCCGCATTTGCTTTTAGTGTGTCCGGCGTGACGGTCATCGTCCCCCGTTGGTGCGCTCCCCCGTGATCCGTAGATCGATCTTTCATGTTTTGCCTTGTTTTCCAATACGTCTCGCAGGTCCCGCGTGTTGCCCCGGGCCTTGGTATTTTTGTTTGAGTGGCGGCGGGGTGCGGGCTGGACTTCGGGCTGATATGCCTCTCTGTCTCGGCCTCGAGGTGGCCGATCTGCCGCATCATACGCTGGTGATGTATGTTTTAATGCTTCCTCCTCGAGTCGAGGTAGCAACCTGCGCTTTGGGTAACTCTTGGTTGGGCGCTCGAGTTCGTATTCCTCGGCTGCCAGGACTTCAGTCCATCTATCCACTAGCATATCTTGATCAGCTCGAAGCTGTTGTTGCTTTTTCTTCAAGCTGTTTGCCGTGGCTATAAGCCGGCGCTTGAAGCGTTCCTGCTCGACAGGATCCTCAGGCATGACAAATTCTTCGTCGCCGAGGCTCACTTCGTCTTCGGAGAGAGGCATGTAATTGTCATCCTCCGATTCTCCGTTTGCTGCCTGTTCCGGAGGGCTAGCTTGTTCATCCTCCCGCTCGAGGTCTGGCTGGAGGGGATTATCGTCGTCTTCGGCACTATCCAGAGCGTTATTGTCTCTGGTGCCGGTATCGTTGCTTTTGCTATGGCGAGACTTAGAGCAGCGCTGCTGACGTCGGTGCTTGGGTTGCTTCTTGGAGGGATTATCCTCCGTTGTCTTGTCGCCATCTCCTTCTTTGGGGGTGTCCACCGTGTATATGTCATACGATGAGGCGGCCGTCCAGCGCCCTATGGGCGGTGGTACTTGTTCGTCTCCTGCATCGTCGTCCATACCGTCGATGTATTCGGAGCCGAAGTCGAGCATGTCGGTTAAATCATCGACAGTGGCTACTAAGTGGGTGGTGGGTGGGGCGCGAATTTCTTCGTCGTCCGCATCCCATTCTAGCCGGACATAGTTCGGCCAAGGGTCTCCCGACAGAGAGAGAGACTTCAACGAGTTTAGTACGTCGCAAAAAGGCGAGTGCTGAAAGATATCCGCAGAGGTAAACTCCATGATCGGTGCCCAATCGGATTTGATGAGCACGGACACAAGCGGCTCGGAGTCCATGGCCGGGGACGAATCCAACGGTTTGGCAAAACGGGTCTCGTAGGAGGTAAGGTCAGTATTCAGCGCTATCGCCACTGAGTGTGCGGCCTCCGTGGCGGGGTCCATCCACCCGTCCACAGATGGCGCAATTTGTTCCGGATTGAGGGCTGGAGTAGTTGCAGGTGTGATCTCCCGCACACAGTCCGACGGCAGTGCTAAATCATGCTCGTCGTGATTGTGCGGCGCACCTGACATGGGCTCGAATCCGTCGAAGATCAAGTCTCCGTGGATGTCGGCAATATAGTTCAAGTTTCCGAACCTAACCTGATGGCCAGGGGCGTAGCTATCGATCTGCTCCATATGGCCAAGTGAGTTAGCCCGCAGTACGAAGCCGCCGAATACGAAGATCTGTCTGGGGAGGAAAACCTCACCCTGGATCGCATCGTTGCCAATGATCAAAGGAGCCATCAAGCCTTATGGTGACAGCACAGTGGAACTCTCAATGAAAGCACCAATGTCGGTGTCAAAACCGGCGGATCTCGGGTAGGGGGTCCCGAACTGTGCGTCTAAGGCGGATGGTAACAGGAGGCGGGGGACACAATGTTTACCCAGGTTCGGTCCCTCTCGATGGAGGTAATACTCTACTTCCTGCTTGATTGATCGTGATGATATGAGTATTACAAGAGTTGATCTACCACGAGATTGTAGAGGCTAAACCCTAGAAGCTAGCCTATGGTATGATTGTTGTTGTCCTACGGACTAAACCCTCCGGTTTATATAGACACCGGAGGGGGCTAGGGTTACACAGAGTCAGTTACAAGGGAGGAGATCTACATATCCGTATCGCCAAGCTTGCCTTCCACGCCAAGGAGAGTCCCATCCGGACACGGGACGAAGTCTTCAATCTTGTATCTTCATAGTCCAACAGTCCGGCCGAAGGATATAGTCTGGCTGTCCGAGGACCCCCTAATCCAGGACTCCCTCAGTTGATGAGAGCCTCGACAATGAGGACTTCATCGTGCCTGAGGCACCCCTCGAGCAGTAGCGCTTTAAGCGCCAACTCATAGCTACTGCAAGAAGCCTAAAGAAAAAGTAGGAGCTGCTCCAAGCCGATCAAGACCTACTCATCGATAGATGGACCGATGTCCTGGCAGCCGAAGAATACGGCCTCAAGCGCCCAACCAAGAGTTACCCAAAGCGCAGACTGCTACCTCAGTTCGACGAGGAGGCACCAGATCCCTCGCGTAAGGCGGACCGACCACCCCGCAGTCGGGATAATACGACAACTCAGGCCAAACAACAGCCCGCCCCACCGCCTCGTAAACACAGGGACAGATCAGCTCGGGACCATACATACGACCTTCGGCAGGAATTGGACAGCAGAGCAGGACACACATACGATCTACGGATCGCGAGAACGCTTCCCTACTCGGGATGACGGCTACCTATTCGGACGTGACAAACCTAGTCACACCCGGGCTGATAACCGCAGACGGACTTCATCGGAGGTGCGCTGTGATGCGGCCCTTTATAGAGGCGCCGCACACCCCCTCTGCTTCTACAGATGAGGTGCCGGATCATGAATTCCCCGAGGGGTTGAAACCCGTCAATATTGAATCATACAACAGAACAACCGATCCCGTAGTGTGGATCGAAGATTTTATTCTCCACATCCACATGGACTGAGGAGACGATCTCCACGCCATCAAATACCTCCCACTAAAATTAAAAGGGCCGGCTACACACTGGCTAAATAGTCTGCGTAAAAATTCCATCGGCAGCTGGGAGGACTTGGAAGAGGCTTTCCTTGATAACTTCCAAGGAACTTATGTCCGGCCACCAGATGCCGATGACTTAAGCCACATAGTTCAACAACCTGGAGAATCAGCCAGAAAATTCTGGACTAGGTTCCTAACCAAAAAGAACCAGATCGTTGACTGTCCGGATGCCGAGGCCCTAGCAGCCTTGAAACATAGCATCCGTGATGAATGGCTAGCGCGCCACCTCAGCCAAGAAAAGCGGAAGTCTATGGCAGCCCTTACGGCACTCATGACCCGTTTTTGCGCGGGTGAGGACAGCTGGCTGGCTCGAAGTAAAAATACAGCCAGCAAGGTAGGCCCTACCAATGCCAAGAATAGCACCGGCAAGCTCCTGCGCGATAGACACAAACGCCGAAGCAATGGCGACAACACCGATGACACCACAGTTAACGCCGGATTCAGTGGCTCCAAGTCCGGCCAACGGAAGAAGCCCTACAAAAGAAACAATGAAGGACCTTCCAGCCTAGACCGCATACTCGACCGTCCATGCTAGATACACGGCACCCGAGACAAACAAGCCAATCACACCAACAGAGACTGTTGGGTTTTCAAACAGGCTGGCAAGTTAAATACTGAAAACAAAGAAAAGGGATCACAAAGTGAGGACGAGGACGAAGAGCCCCAGCAGCCGAATACTGGGGGCAGAAGAAATTTCCCCCTCAAGTGAAAACGGTGAACATGATATACGCTACACACATCCCCAAAAGGGAGCGCAAGCAAGCACTTAGGGACATCTACACGGTAGAGCCAGTCGCCCCAAAATTCAATCCGTGGTCGTCGTTCCCGATCACCTTCGATCGTCGAGATCACCCAACTAGTATCCGCCATGGCGGTTCAGCCGCACTAGTCCTCGACCCAATTATCGACGGGTTTCACCTAACACGAGTCCTGATGGACGATGGTAGCAGCCTCAACCTGCTTTATCAGGACACAGTGCGGAAGATGAGCATTAACCCCTCATGAATCAAACCAACAAAGACTACCTTTAAAGGAGTCATACCAGGCGTAGAGGCCCGCTGTACGGGCTCAATCACGCTGGAGGTGGTCTTCGGTTCTCCGGACAACTTCCGAAGCGAAGAGTTAATCTTCGATATCGTCCCCTTCTGCAGCGGCTACCACGCACTGCTCGGACGAACCGCGTATGCTAGATTCAACGCAGTGCCACACTATGCTTATCTCAAGCTCAAGATGCCCTATCCACGCGGTGTCATAACAGTCAATGGAAATACAGAACACTCCCTCCTAACAGAGGAGCACACCGCCGCCCTAGCAGCAGAGGTAAAGAGCGGCCTTCTCAAGCAGCACCATAGTACGGCTGTTGAGCCCCTGGACATCATTAAGAGGTTCCGGACTACACTGCAACAGGACAGCGCGGCTCGTCAAGAACTCGATTAACAATTCGGCCTCCGTCCCATTCCCGATGAAGTAGTGGCATTCGTACTATGCGTACATAATTACGCACTCAAAATTCCATGGACATCGACGGAGGCACAAGCTAGCCCGGGATCTACAGTTCGGCTAGACCGACCCCGGACACACATATAAACTTTACTATTTCCCTTTTCCCTTTTTCGCAAGTTTCTCTTATGCAGGACTCTTTCGATGGCCTGATTTATGGTCCTGTCAAAGGACAAATACACCGGATCGACATGGAGCACAGGCGTACAGGGGCAACCCTAGAGGCCAATCCAACGATTACTCTATCTGTTTTCAGGACCCACGCGCAGCTCGCCTTTAGTTGTGGCATGTCAAATAGCCGGTTGCTTATGGCATTACTTTGTACCGATGCACTTTGACGCATTAATCCAACTATAATGGAAACAGTTCATGGTACAAGTTCAAGGGCCCCAGATACCATCTCTATTCTCCTTCTGTTTTCCTTTCAATTACTTATTTCCTAGCAACCATACACTCTGGTTCGTTTCATATTTGCCAGGGGCTCCTCATCGCCCCATAACACGGCAACAAAGTCCGAACACTTCTTATAGAGAAGTTCGGCACCCCGAATTTAGCATTATATGAATTGGCTCCGAATCATGTCTTTGGTCAATAGTTGGGTTGCCCGGCTCCTGTGCTTGCTACCCTACATTCCGCTAAATCGGCTAGGGTAGTAAAGGGAGAACTACTGCGATTGTGCCCTAGCCTTGACTAGATGAGCGCCTCAGTAGAGAAAGCCGAATACTGGCTGTCATGATACGGCGAGAGCCAGTCAGCTATTCGAGGGTTACAAATCGTTGGAGATTTTTTCCGCATTATGCGAAAGATCGGCACTTCCCGATCAGACGCTGACAACACTCTGGTTTGAACCAGGGGCTGCGCTCATGCTTTATTGTAAAACTCCTATGGCTAAGTGAGGGCGTTTAAGTCGTATAGTCTGATTGCCTTGTTCGTTGCGCTAAACAACTCCTTCAAGGACCATATAATTGGATCAAGATTGTTTAGATTCCATCCCGAACACCTCCGTACTACCTACGTGAGGGCAGAAGCCGACGACTGGCCAACCCTCAGATTACATACAACACGGCCGCACAGGCGGAAACAATTAAAAGCATAACAAAATTACATTACAAAACATGCTTTGTTTTCATAATACAAGGCAAAGGCAACATGAATACATTTATTCAAATACAATGTCCTGCGAACATTGTGCTGCCGCAAGGCGAGACCCCTCCAGGACATCCGCAAAATACCGTTGGGGTGTGCGGTGCTCCTTGCCCTCCGGTGGCCCTCTGGTCACCTCGACGGCGTCCACCTTCGCCCACCACATCTTGCAACGGGCAAAGGCCATGTGCGCACCTTCAATGCAGGCCGAGCGCTTGACGACGTCCAGCTGAGGACATGCGTTCACCATCCGCCTCACGAGTCCGAAGTAGCTGCCTGGCATAGCTTCGGCTGGCCATAGCCGGATTATCAAATCCTTAATGGCTAGTTCGGCCACCCTATGTAGCTCCACCAGCTGTTTCAGCTGATCGGTGAAGGACACAGGATGCTCTGGCGCCGCATACTGCGACCAGAATAGCTTCTCCGTAGAACCCCTTCCTTCGGCTCGATAGAACTCCGAGGCGTCTAATACACTATGTGGTAAATCCGCAAAAGCCCCTGGGGAACTCCGAACCCGGGTTAGTAAAAGGTACTGCCTCTCCGCATACTTGCTTTGCATCTTAAATGCCTTACCTGTCGTGATCTTCTTGGCCTCCTGGATCTCCTGGAGGGCGGCCTAGGCCTCATTCCGTGCGGTCTCCGCGCTCTGACGAGGCTTGGCGAGTTCGGTCCCTTGAACCGACGCATCATGCTCCAAGGCCTTGCATTTTTTCACCACATCCTCGAGCTCCTGCTAGACTTCTTTGACCCGGGCCTTGAGCTTCTTACGGGCGGCTTGTTGCTGGACAGCCTTCCCCTCGGCCTCACCCAAGGCCTTCCTCAAGGCCTCGACCTTGGTCGCGACTCCTGCACATGTTACGACACTGCGGTGAATATACAGCGCCTACTCCTTCCGAACACACAGCAAGTCATTACTCACCTTGCTTCTCCTGAAGCCGAATTTTAACCTCGCCGAGCTCGTTCTCGGTCCGCTCCAGCCTCTGCTTCAGTTCAAAGACTTCGGCAGCATGCGAGGTTGCGGCCCACAGTGACGCCTGGTTATTGATACATATTAAGTTAGTCTCCTATAACAAAGGATTGATCCTCTGTCCGGTTCTTCTCGCCGAACACCGGACATTGTATCAGGGGCTACTGTCTACACGGGGTTTTTCTCTTTCTTACCTTGAAACCTGTCAACAGGTTGCTGCAGGCTTTGTTCAGTCCACTCTTGGCGGACTGAATCTTCTCGATCACCGCACCCAGAAGGACACGGTGCTTGTCCACAGTGGAGGCGCCTCGTAGCGCCTCCATCAGGTTATCCGGCGCCCCTGGATGGACAGGGGCCACAGGTGGAAGCGGCGCACCCCCCTCCTTCAAAGGGGGCTGCTCGCACGACTCCGGAGCCATATGGGTCTCCGGAATCGTATTCGGCTGAGGGCCGAACTGGATGCGGATCGGCTCCGGTCTCCATGAGGATCGGCTCCCCCATGTGTCCGGCAGCGGAGGTCTCGCCATGTGGCGCCTCCCGGACAGCGTCCTGGGCTCCTCCCTGGTTCGGAGTGGTCCTCCGGGACAACACTTCAGTGTTGTCCCTGGCCCCGGGGGAATAAGCAGGCGGTGGCGACATGCTCGCCATCTCCGACGGAGCCAACGAACCTACAGATGAGGATCGCTGGATCAGGTCGCGGGCCGGACTGCAATAGTATAGCTAACTATGTGAAGATAATGAAGAGAAAGGGCCAGATGTGCACATGAGCGAGCCATGTCACTTACGATGCGGCCTGGGGCTTAGTGCGGGGGCGTCGTTCCGGACTACTGTGAACTTCCCACGCGGTGTTGACCGCTGGGACGCCTTTCCCCTTCTAGGATTTCCGCCTCCAGATGTGCCGAAGCCGCCCTCTTCTTCTTCCTCTCCTCAGGGGGAGGGTTGTTTTCCTCCTCCTCCTCCTCTTCCTCTTCATTGTCCTCAGGGACAGAGGAATGATCTTCATCATCTTCGGACGTCATGCCCGATGTGCCCTTGCGATGGGGCCACTCTTGGCCCCCTTGGCCTTCTTCTTGGCCTTCTTTTCCGGCGCCTTATAGGGCACCGGCACCAACATCTTTGCCAGACGCAGGATGACCGGTTCTTCGAGCAGCGGAGCCAGACACTGGATCCGCTTCGCCCTCTCCATCCAGTCCTGAAAAAGCAACAATAAAAGCTCAGGGGTCATCCTTGAAACAAACAGGTGGAGAATGCATTGAAAATGACATACCTCGCTAGCGAGGTGTTTAGCGTCGTGCCCGCGATCTGAATCTGCGGCCGGTGGTTTCTCGTTGCCCTTAAAGAGCAACTTCCATGCACCTTCGTGTGTAGTCTCGAAGAGCCTCACCAGGGTCTGGTGCTTCTTCGGATTGAACTCCCACAGAGGGCGGCTTCGGCGCTGGCACGGAAGGATCCGGCAAACTAGCATAACCTGGATCACATCAACGAGCTTGACGTTCTTGGTTACCATGCTTTGAACGCGTGTCTGCAGCGCTATCAGCTCGTTAGGTGAACACCAGCCCAGACTCTTCTCGACCCAGGAGGTGAGTCGTATAGGAGCGCCGGAGCGGAATTCGGCAGCTGCGGCCCAGGTGGTGCCGCGGGTTTCTGTGATGTAGAACTACTACTTCTGCCACTCGTTTACCGTGTCCACAAAATTACCTTTGGGCCAGGAGACGTTGGACAGCTTGCTCACCATGGCCCCTCCGCACTCCGCGTGCTGGCCATCCACCACCTTCGGCTTCACGTTGAAGACTTTGAGCCACAGCCCAAAGTGAGGTTGGATGCGGAGGAAGGCCTCACACACGACGATAAACGCCGTGATATTGAGGAAGGAATTTGGGGACAGATCATGGAAATATATCCCGTAATAATAGATCAGCCCGCAGACGAAAGGGTGGAGTGGAAACCCTAGCCCGCGGAAGAAATGGGGGATGAACACTACCCTCTCGGTGGGCTTCGGCATGGGGACGACTTGTCCCTCGGTCGGCAGGCGGTGAGTAATCTCCTTCGCCAAATATCCGGCCGCCCGAAGCTCAGTAATGTCCTCCTCCTTGACGGAGGAGACCATCCACTTGCCCTGACCTCCGGATCCGGACATGGTCGCTTGAGTGGAAAGGAGATGAGAACTTGGGCGCTGGAGCTCGAGATTGGAAAGGTGGAGACAGAGAGAGGGCGTGAGAGAGGAAGAGGGAATCCTTATCCCCTTATAAAGGCGGCGAATATTAAACGCCTCCTCACTCGCCTTAAGATTCGCCTATTCCCAAGGGCTGTATAAACAGCATGGTTGGGTTACCCATGCCCGCATTGGTGAGAATCCCGCGATAAGGGGACACGATCTCTGCTTTGACAAGATGTGCCAATGACAGCCGCGTCTCGAGACGTGGGGTGTCAAACATGAAAGCGGTTTAGAGTTATGGCCGGTTAGATGTAATGTCGTGCTGCAAAAAGTTGTCAGCGGATAGAACTCGTGTAAAAATGTATTCTCTCTGCGGTTGTGTATGGTGTGTGTGACAGGTCCGGATTCTATCATCACATCTGAAGACCATCTTGGAGTTCGGAAGGGGAACCTGCCTTGCAATGCCGAAGACAATCTGCGCGCCAGACTCCTCGTCATTGAAGCCAGGTTCAGGGGCTACTGAGGGAGTCCTGGACTAAGGGGTCCTCGGGTGTCTGGCCTGTTATCCATGGGCCGGACTGATGGGTTGCGAAGACATGAAGGCCGAATACTGTACCCGTGTCCGGATTGGACTCTCCTTGGCGTGGAAGGCAAGCTTGGCGACCGATTATGAAGATTCCTTCTTATGTAACCGACTCTATGTAAACCCTAGATCCCCCCGGTGCCTATATAAACTGGAGGGGGTAGTCCGGAAAGGATACATATTCATTACCATAGTCATACAGGCTAGACTTCTAGGGTTTAGCCATTACGATCTCATGGTATATCAACTCTTGTAACACTCATATTCATCAAGATCAATCAAGCAGGAAGTAGGGTATTACCTCCATAGAGAGGGCCCGAACCTGGGTAAACATCGTGTCCCCCGTCTCCTGTTACCATCGATCCTAGACGCACAGTTCGGGACCCCCTACCCGAGATCCGCCGGTATTGACACTGACACCCGGCCGCCTTTTCCCACGCGCGCGAACCTTTCCCGACGTCCCTGCTATCTCTAGTTTCTTCTCTACTGTTATATTTATTTTATATTTAATATTTATCTCTATTCTCTTCTCTACTGTTATATTTATTTTATATTTAATATTTATCTCTACTTCTCTACTCTCTACTTTTTTCTTTTAAAAAACAGAGTTGGTGATGATGGTGTGCCTGCCATCCTGCAATATAGGCTGTCTGATTTATATCCGACGGATACGAAGGAAACTATGGCAATTTTGCAGAAAGATACCCACACCCCTCTCCAGATTTGCAAATAAGGCCTTCCCTCGTTCATCCTTTTCTCCTACAAGATAAACTACTCATACAAATGCATCTTGATGTTCCGTGCAACGCATAGGCATCTTGCTAGTTCTAAAAAACATTCCATGATTTACCACACTACTGGTTGCAGATAAGAACCTGCCCAAGCACAGCGCGATACAGGAGCGACGCATAATTACAAGCTGATATTCTGTTGGACAATGGAGGCTATAACCAATTACTTTTACGGGAACAATAGCAACCAGGAAATTTGAAGGGTAGGTATGAACAAAATTGGAACAGCACATGTACTGCTAAGTGATTCAATACACACATTACCAATCGAGGAGGAGAACGATGGTCGCGGCGGCCTCTGTGCATCGTGGTCGGCAACGGGAGTCAGTTCATTGTCCACAACGGTGGTGCTTCTGCTCTTGGCGTTGGCTTCGGGAAAGCAGATCCGAGACCGTGGAAGACGATGCCGGGGAAGAGGCTCTCTGCACGACGATGACGGTGGACCGGCTCCAGTGCGGCGTACGAGGTCGTCGATGAGGTAGATGCACTGCGGTGGACGAGTGCACCGATGTAGAAGGGTTGGAGCACGAAGGCTGCGGTGCCGTGGAGAAGTCTATTTTTCTGTGGGGATAGAAAATGGGGAGTATTCAGGTGTACTACTCTGGGTGCCGGGGTGGGGTTGGCTGGGTAGGGTGAACCTGAAATTATGAAAACAGCCCCCTACCAAGCGTCATCCGTAGGCCTGTTCCGAAGGCTATGATGGTAACTTCGCACTACTCGAATCAGGGTAGCGGGAGATTTTCCCGCCGACCTCAAAATTTTGTGACACTGAACTCCCCGTGTGGCGTGTTGGGTGAGTTGGCTAAGCAACTAGCGAGTAGTACTAGTAACTACTACCTAAAGTTTATTAACTCTGCATATTAGGTTTGACCGAAGTCAAACTTCCTAAAGTTTGACCAAGTTTGTAGAAAAATATAAACATTTACCATAACAAATATGTATGATGTGAAAGTACATTCAATAATGAATTTAATGGTATTTATTTGTTATTGTATATGTTAATATTTTTTGTTATAAACTTTCTGAGAGTTTACAAAACTTGACTTTGACCAATGCTAATACACGGACTTAAATAAAAACGGAGGGAGTACACATTTGTTTTCTTAGTTTGTAGTGAATTAATCATTTGTTGTAATTGCGAAATAAATATATTAGGCTACTGACTTCGAATGTAATGGTCTATACAATTCAATAGTTACAATCATTGTTGAATTCCAAGATGTATACGAGGTCTATAGTACTTCACAATATGCTCAAACTCACATAATCCCAGTCAAATGAGAATCTAAATGCATTTCATAGTTATTACTTTGTAGGATGCAACAAAAACAACCATAACTCTACATCATCCATTATAAAAGCAAAATTTTGAACACATCCCAATGTGTGAATGAAACATGTAGAGAGAGCTTGAGAAGTTGGATCAGATAGGGCGGGAAAGATTGTGTATGTGGACCAGAGAGTAGGAGACAAACCTAATGAGAGAGAGAGAGGAAGAAGTTAGGTCTGTGAGAAAGATGGAGACATGTAATATACGTGAGATGTGTGTGCATCCGGATTCTCTACACATGGAAGGAGAAGGGACAACATGTTTGATGAGAGAGCCAGAAAAACATGGACGAGAGGGGAAGGATCTCATGGGTTGAGGAATTGATAATTTCGTGCGGGAGAGAGAGGGATTGGTAATTTTGTGCGGGAGAGAGAGGGGGGAGGAGTCAGTTAGCCGTCGTCACATCATCCTACTTCCAAATGGCCCCGCATTCTCTAGTGCAGTGTGGTCGCCCGTCTTTGATCTCCTCGATGCCCTCTTTGAAGATTGAGGTGTTGTGCATGCTGGGGTGCAGAGAATCACAAGCGAGAGTGGTCGCCATATAACCTTGGATGGGGATGAATTGTGTGCTCGGGGGAGGGGGAGTGTGTGTGCAGCGTGTGTGTTTGTGTGTGTCAGATATTGAGAGAAATCAAACCTATGGAGAGAAATGTGTGTGTATGTGACGGAAATCTACATGCTAAATAGGGCGTTGACGAAGAGATTGTGTGTGCGAGATAGAGAGGGATGTACGGGCCTTGAGGTGGGCAGGGGCCGGGTGAGGGTGTCAAAATGTGTGCGTTGATGCATGTGTTACATGCGACCGTGCGAGGGATGGACGAATCGAGAGAGATGGTTGTTGTGTTACGAATGCTCCTCTCTCTCTCACACACACACAAGTACAAATAGAAGACCGTTCTCTCAGGTATACACAATGTATCGGCATCTGTCTATGTCTCACTCATGCATGATCATTTGCACATTCACACCTCTATATCTCTATCACACGCACACCGTCTCCACATTGCCCTTCCGCCACAACACACATATGGACACATACACACGTTCTCTCTCAGTCACACACACACACACAAAATCAGTATTAAAAAAACTAGGGCGCACCTAAAACGTCCAAATCCAAAAAAACACGAACTGGAGCTAAATTCAAATATATGGAAATATTATAGCGTCAAGAACTTTTCCAGGAAAAAAAGTTGAGTAATATTCGGGGAATGTTTTCACACGCACAAAAAGGTTCGGTGGATGTCCTTCGAGTGCGACATGGTGACGCACCGTATGATCGATCGCGCGGCCGCGGTTCACGTGCTTGCACAGGATTCCGTATCGTGGCTGTGATAACTAATATAAGCGCTGCCACAGTCTAATGTTTACGTGTACTAGTACGGTTTTCTTTTAACTTTGACCAACCCTATATAAAACTAAACTAAGCTCCCATACGCGCACTCATCAATATGCCACCGCCGCCGTTGCGCATGCCGGCGCCCGCCTGCTCCGGCCACCATTTCTCCCTCTCACCGCCGTGTCGCCGCCATCCCTGTGCCATGAAGCCGAAGGTTCGCCCGCTCACGTCGTCTGCAGTCCCTCCTCGCGATGCCGCTACGCTGACAAGCACGCGAGCAGCTAGTGGAGCCGCGTCTATGCATGCATCATACGAAGAGGAGGACGAGCGCGTGCTCCAGCACACCGGCGAGGAGGAACTAGCATGTCATTGTCATCTCCGCCCGCGCGGAGGAGGCACGCATGGTGGCTGTCGTGGCGGAAGCCGGTCGCCCCCGCGCCGAGCCCGCAAACCGGGTGCGGACACGGAATCTACCTTCGAGACCTTGAATGCCACGTGGATCCTGCAATCTAAAGGAGGAATTTGGGTCAGTCGACTCTTGTGAGCCGTTGGATGCAACATTGATGGCCAGAAGGGCTTCTTCAACCTCTGAAATTGATGCGATGTTCATCTTCTCAACCCGCCACACGCCTAACCGCATGCCACCGCCACCCCACCCTCCCCTGATCCGCCTGCCACCGTCATGCTCCCCCCACCCCCGCCATCCGTTTAACCCCGGGCACGATCCATTTTTTCGGCCAACTGCATTCCACACCCAACACTCATAATGTAGCGACCCGACGTCAGACGGTCAAGTCTCTGTGCTTCAGTGTCATCCCTGGATCGGTTATGCTGACACACACAGTACTCGAAGGATTTATAATAGAGTAGCAATCACACACTTATTACATCGATAGTCTCCAAAGAGAACTTATTACAATAAATATGGCTTAAGGCCATCAAATACGATAACAGCGGAAGGCTTGGAAGATAAAGTGAGTCCATCAACTCCAACGGCATGGCTGAGTGCACGACAACGGCCTAGCGAACCTTACTCTTCGTCTGAAAAGTCTGCAACATGATACGTTGCAGCCCGAAAACGGGCCAGCACATGGAATAAGCTGGCAATGTAACACAGTAGAATAATGAACAGATAAATGCTAACACTATATGCATATATGGCTGGTGGGGGCTCTATGGTTAATATGTTTTTTTGCGAAAAGCCAATTTTTCCCTACAACAAAGGAATATATTTTATTTAACTATCATTGCAGTTGAAACATCATTGAGAAGGTGTCACGACCGGTTTTCAATAAAATAATTATTGAGAGACCAATCCCTTTTACGGACCAGTAAGGAAGAATTCCTTCTCACTGGTAGACAATATCTTGGTCAGAAAAGAAAAATACCAAGAGTACTGAATAAAATACAAGGTTGAGCGGAGACTGCCCAACAATTTATTACATGCACGCCGATAAAACAAGACGGCGGATAGGGTGGCATAACTACTAACTCACGATAATAACGGTGGTGGAAATATCACCGCGAAGCGAGTGATATGACTCCTGAAGACTACAGCTCTTCGAGCGTCGGAGTGAGGCTCGAGGAGACTTATTGCGGGTGGCGGAAGCGTATATAACACAAGTGACCAATATCCGGGATCGCGCAGGACTGACTGGGACTCCTCTAGGCGTCGAACGCGCTATCAAACTTTTCATCCAAGAGATCGCCTTCGTCAACATCTGGCCAAATCAACAAGCCAGGTGAGTACTATGAAAGTACTCGCAAGACAGTTCGGACATAAGATATAACAAATGTAAACATGAAGCGTATGAACAAATTAACCAGTGCGTTCAGACATAGAGGTAGTACATACTGGGTGCCAAACGAGGGTCTGAATGACTCCTTGAGAGGAAACTGCAAGAATAGTAATACTGGTGCCAAACGAGGGTCTGAATGACTCCTCGAGAGGAAACTGCAAAAATAATAATACTGGTGCCAAACGAGTGTCTGAATGACTCCTCGAGAGGAAACTGCAAGAATAATAATGCCACAGTCGGGCGTCGGGGCGACACCACATAAAGGGCTTATATTTAAAGTAAGAAACAAAAAAACGCCACAGTCGGACGTCTGCGCGACGTCACATAAAGGGCTTATATTGTAGCTCAATGATTCAGTAGCTCGAGATTATAAATTATTACAAGTACGAGACAAATATAAGGTTAGTCCATCCACAGTAATAATAATTTAACTGGGTTTACCACTTGAGC
This sequence comes from Aegilops tauschii subsp. strangulata, assembly GCF_002575655.3. Lineage (NCBI taxonomy): Eukaryota > Viridiplantae > Streptophyta > Magnoliopsida > Poales > Poaceae > Aegilops > Aegilops tauschii. The sequence goes on from NC_053041.3 coordinate 179,421,922, forward strand.
TTGTTCATCGGGGACAAGTTTTCCACGCGGATAGATATGGATATACTAATTACACTACTTGATCATGGATCCGATGACTTGGAAGAATTTGACTCTGCAGAGTTTGTACTTAACCACAGCCAACGGATTTCAGTAGTCACGGGGACTAGTTCCGTTTACGGTGTTTTGGAAGAAACACGTCTAACCAGTACACACCCATTCAACATTCCGAAGCCAGGGATCACCCTCGGCAACGTTCAAGAAAATCCTTGAGACGGGGAGGCTACAACCTCGCGTAGCATGGGATCACATTTCTATACGCGCGCTCTAAGGGGGTGCCCCCCCTCTCGGTCCCAACCGGAAACACCCATGCCCCCTGACCGGATGACTGGCTTTAATCCTGGGCCAAGGAACCATCATCCCGGCCCCTCTGTTTGGTGTGTACACGGAAAGAGGTTACCAACTTACTAAACCGCACCCTGGCAAATGAAACATGTGGCAGCACGGAGGGGAAAAGAACGACAACGTGACTCTGTTCACGTTAACGTCGGAATTCGTCGGATGACGCAAGGCTGGTATGCTACAACAGTACCACCTTGCTGCCCTTCATGTCACCACATGATTAGGCCATCTCTCACCAGAGATCATCGCGACTTTGAAAAAAACGGGTAGTTGCCTCACAAGCAACGAGGTACTCACTGACACTCATATGCCACGCACAAACTGTCACGCAAACATGCAAAACACCTATCATATCCAAGGTTCAAACATGCTTGCCTGGTTCGGAGAAGTCGGAGTCTAGCTCGGCGAAGTTCGCGGCTCCGTCACCTCTTCCGGAACCTACGGCATAACGAAAACGGGCACTAACGTGAAAACCAACGCGTGCATAAAAATTTCTCCAAAATTTTTCCAAGTAAATCCCATAAAAAACTAGACAAAATTTTAAGACTGTCAGAAAAAGAATCACTCAAAAATCCCTTTTTATTAAAAAGCTATAAAGGTTTCTGTCCAGGGACTCATCTGTAATGAAACAGAAAAGTTCCAGGGTTTAAACTGAGAAAACAGAAAACGCTTCGGAAAGAAATGCGCCAGCTAAAAAGGGAAAACGTATTTTGCCCGAAGGCGCCAACAGAAAACGGTTCGAGGGAGAATAGAACAGAGGCTGACATGGGGGTCCACATGTCAGGTTCAAAAAGCTCGCCGGCGCCCGAAGACTGCGGTGGACGCCGGCGTCGAACCACGGCGAGTCAGGAAGATCGGAGGGTACCAAGAGCTTCAGCGTGTCCTACCGCGTCGGTGGGTGGTGGACTTGACCGACGGAGAGCACCACGTCGACGGCGACACTTTCTCCGGCGGACGGCGGTTCGGGTGATGGTGGGGAACTCCGGTGGTGAGCTGCAAACCTCAAATTGAAGCGCGGGTCAGAAGAGTGGATGCATAGGGAAGCTACTGGCAAGAGATGGGAGGCGGAGGTGCACGCACGGGGGCGAATCGACCTGGATCCCGTGGTGGGTCGCGGCGGCCGGAGTCGAGGAAGGAGACCTCCTCGGGGCTCTTCCAGTGGCTAGGTGTGCTCTAGGTGGAGTGCAGAGGTGGTGTGAGTTTGAGTTGTAGCTCGGGGCCTCTATTTATAGGCGGATCGAGGGGGTGGCCGTGAACGGAGAATCTCCGGCGAGCGATTACGGCGAGGTAGTGGTTGAGCAGGTGGTTTGAGTGGCCAGGCAGCATCAGTGAGGTTTACTGGTGCCGTTCCACTGCTAAACTGAGTTGGTCTTGGCGTAATGGCGTCGGTCCACGGTGGGGTGGCCGCACGGGCACGTCGGCGGCAGAGAGCGCGCTCTGCACCCAGCGGTTCACGACGAGGGTGGCAGCGCGTTCTGGGGAGTGGAAGGCCACGCGGCGAGCTCCGGTGTCTTGGGCGGCACTGGGTGGCGCCGTCAGCGCCGCGCCTCTCTCTGGCGGCCGCAAAGCCGCCGCTGGCGTCGGTCACGGGGCGGCGCACCTCCTCCTGCTCGTCGCCGACGTCCGCAAGCGTCCAGACGCTCGTGCGGTGCAGGAACAAGGGGGAGGGGACGGGGAGCAAGGCGACATCGAGGAACTGTCGAGATCGACAACAAGTTCTGAAGAAAACGACAGTGTACTGAAACTGTTTCTAAACTTTACTGAACTTGACATTGACAATGCACTGCAGGTGTTCGACAGAATGATTTGGCAAATGAGAAAAAATTTCCTGGGGCTGGGACTTGGTGAGGTGACCACTCAATGTACCCAGAGGCTGCCTGATTTTACTTGGAATATTTGGAGAAGGATTTGAATGAATTTCACCAAATTTGACAAATCTGGTCCAAACTTGCAGCAAGTGTAGTTTGAAAAATTTGAACTGAAGACCAGTGGATCTTCATGGATCTTGGCTGAGGGTTCAAAGGACTAGGAAGGGGAGTTGGTTTGGGGGCAAAAATCAAAGCAGAGATGGTAGCTCCTTTGTAAATCTCCAAGGGCTAGAATAGAAGACATAAATTTATTTGATAAGATTTAAATGGAAAATAATTATATGGAGAGGTACAACTTGCTGGATTTGATGCAAAACATGATCCAAAGATGAGGGAAGGTTTAGGAGAGTGGATTTGCACTAAGGCCATGGCAAGAGGGGATTGTTGAAAGTGGTAAAGGATCATTCCAAAAGCCATAGTGCAAATTTCAAAGAGATTTTCAAAAGGCATTTTTCTCAAGTGAAAAGTATTTTGTCTTGAGTCAAAATAAAAAGGCAAGGACCTCCAAGACCAAAAGCAAGTCTTGGGTGAATCCAAAATAAAAAAAACTCTTGCCATAAAAAAAATATTGAAAGGGAGGTTTCTTTGGAAGAAAAATTTAAATCACCTCCCTCAAGTCAAATAAAATCTTTTGAAAATCCAAATAAAATTTTGGGTGTCACAGAAGGTTCCTCCAACTCAATCCCAATTAAAAGTAATTATCAACCCAACAAAATTAATTTAGAGTGATGAGATCCATATGATAATCCAAGAACCAGATACTCAAGATGTCCATAACCGGGGACACGGCTAACCATGATTAGTTTATACACTCTGTAGAGGTTTGCACACTTTTCCCCACAAGACTCGATATCCTCCGTTGGATTTCTCGCACTACATGGTGTTTGAGAAACGGATGATCGAGACACAGTCTTTCTGAAGCATTAACTCTAACCCAGGGTAGACAGTACCAACCTACATCCCCTACCTCTGCTAGTCTACCACTGGAAGAGGTCATGCGACATACTCAACTATGCTAGAGCCCATAATAGCTTGTGGCTGCACACGGAAGTTTCTAGCATGAATAACCTTATGATCCCTTTGAGCCTGGGTGGCGGACCGTAGGATGATCACACTGGTACTCCGGGATATCCTATGTAACATCCCAAATTTTCAATTTGGAATCTTATACATAGATCATTCATGCATATCATATTGTATTGCATTTCGTTTCGCGATCATCGAAATCCTAAGCAACTCAAGGACCCTCGGAGAGAGTTGGGGATTTCATTGTTTTCATATTTGAATTTTATCAAATATTGAAACGAGGATTATTGGTTTTAATTATTTTTCTCTCCAAAAATATTTCATATTAAAATATATGAGCGGAGATAATGTGACTTCTCCAAAATAATTGAAGTATTGGAGGAAAAATATTAAAATCAAATATTTGATTTTATTCGGATTTGATTGCTATTTTATTTGCATTAGAAAAATTGCACGTTTTTCAAATTGCATTTTAGGGCCAAGAAAATGTTCATCTTGTTCTAAATATTTTACTTAGAAGGTGAAAATTTGTTTTGGTATTTTTAGATTTTTATTTATTTTTCTAGGATTTATTTAACTTTCGGCCAAATTATTTAAAAAAAAACTCCAGCGCCAGACTGGGCCGAAGCCCAGCCGAGCTAGGCCGCCCCGCCGCGCCGCCACCCGCCTTCCCCGCGCGCCCGTGCCCGCACCGGACTCCGCCGGAGTCCGGGAGTCCGCCGCTGCCCTGGTTTCCCCTTCCCCAAGCCGACCCCGCCCCCCCTTTATATGCCGCCACCACCCCGTCCCGCCCGCCGCCCGCAGCCGCAGCAGCCGCCGCCCTCCGCCATCGCTGCCGACGCCACCCAGTCCCGCCGGAGCCCCGCGCCCCGCCGGATCCGACGAGGTAGCCGCCGCCACCGGTTTTCTCTAGAAAACCGATCCGGTTTTTTAGAAAACCCTAGTTTTTGTTTTTTTAATAGACCAGTTTTATTTTATTTTTTTCTGGTTTAGTTTATTTAGCGGACGTTCGTCCGTACGTTTAGGCCAGCCCGCCGCGCCGCCACCGCCTTCCCCGCGCGCCCGTGCCCGCATCGGACTCCGCCGGAGTCCGGGAGTCCGCCGCTGCCCCGGATTCCCCTTCCCCAAGCCGATCCCGCCCCCCCATTATATGCCGCCCCACCCCGCCGCCACCACCCCGTCCCGCCCGCCGCCCGCAGCCGCAGCAGCAGCAGCCGCCGCCGCCGCCGCTTGCCGCGTCGCCGCCCAGCGCCGCCGCCCTCCGCCATCGCTACCGACGCCACCCAGCCCCGCCGGAGCCCCGCGCCCCGCCGGATCCGACGAGGTAGCCGCCGCCACCAGTTTTCTCTAGAAAACCGATCCGTTTTTTTAGAAAACCCTAGTTTTTGTTTTTTCAATAGACCGGTTTTATTTTATTTTTTCCGGTTTAGTTTATTTAGCGGACGTTCGTCCGTACGTTTGTTTTAACGAACGGTGTTCACTCGTTAGCCGCAGACAGCGAACGTTCGTTCGTTAGCCTGTTCGTCAGTTTTTCTTTTTCTCGGATTTTTCGCGATTATTTTCGATCGCGATTTCTGATCCGATTTTCGTTTCAGTTTATCTTTTCGCTCGTTTATCGAAATCAGGCGATTCAAGCGCCTAGATCTTCGTCTCGAAACCCCCTTTCTGTTTAATCAACTTGAATAAGATTTTGGTACTGTAAAATTTGACTTTAGTTCAGATTAGTAAATGGATCTTGTTTCTTTCGCAGTTTGAGTTTCGTTGCTCCGTTTGATTTGATTCTTTTCGCAAACCGGAGTTCTTAAGTTGAAGTTTCTGGTCAATTCTTCTTATTTGAGTTTTGCCCGTGCATCTTTGCTTGAATGCTTATGTATGCTATTGTTTGTTTGCGATAGAATTCCCAGAGTGCGAAGCGTTCTACTACGAGTCCCTAGGTTTTGCGGATCGTCGGCAAGGCAAGTAACACATTGATCATACTCCTTACACACCCAGTTTTTATGCATTAGTTCCAATCCTCAAAAATTGCATGACTAGGATGTGATTAACTTGTGGGTATTGGGAAGTAGTTGATGAGGTAGAACCTATTGCCCTGTTATATTCAAACCCTTGTGAGTTACTTCTACGTATTGCTTATATTGCTATGCTATGCTCGTAGACGTGGTTTGGGTGAGTGAATCCATGACAGATGTGAGATGATTTAATTAATGGTTCAACTTAAGGTGGCAACTTCAATACATATCTGGGTGGATTTCTTGTCGGGCACCTGGAGAATCCAGTGTTGTCCTAGGATATCCCAGAGTACCCGTGTGATAATCCTAAGGTCCGCCACCCAGGCTCAAAGGGAACTGGGATATTTTCATGCTAGAAACTTCCGTGTGCATCCACAAACTATTACGGGCTCTAGCATTGTTGAGTAGGTTGCATGAGCTCTTGAAGAGGTGGATCAGCAGGTAGAGGGATGTCGGTTGGTATGGTCTGCCCGGAGTAAAGAGTTAATGTTTCTGAAAGATTGTGTCTCGGTCATCCGTTTCTCAAACACCATGTAGTGCGAGAAATCCAACGGAGGAGATCGAGTCTTGTGGGGAAAAGTGTGCAAACCTCTGCAGATTGTACAATCTAACCATGGTTAGCCGTGTCCCCGGTTATGGACATCTTGAGTATCTAGTACTTGGATTGTCCTAAGTATCTCATCACTCTAAATTAATATTGTTGGGTTGATAATTACTTTTAATTGGGATTGAGTTGGAGGAACCTTCTCAATGATGTTTCAACTACCATGATAGTTAAAATAAAACTTATTCCTTTGTTGTAGGGAAAATTGGCTGTTCACAAAACTATAACCATAGAGCTTTCCACCAGCCAAATATGCATGTAGTGATAGCATTATTCTGTTCTTGCTCTACTGTGTTATATTGCCAGCATATTCCATGTGCTGACCCGTTTCCGGGCTGCAAGGAGTAAGGTTCGTTAGGTCGTTGCCGTGCAGCTCAGTTATGCCGTTGGAGTTGATGGACTCATGTTATCTTCCAAGCCTTCCGCTGTTATCGTATTAGATGGCCTTAAGCCATATTTATTGTAATAAGTTCTCTTGTGAGACATTCGATGTAATAAGTGTGTGATTGCTACTCTGTTATAAATCCTTCGAGTATTGTGCGAGTCCGTCTCCGGCACGGAACGGGAAGGCGACGCGGCTGGCGGCTGGGCCGGCTGGGCCTCGGCCCAGTGCGGTACGGCGGTAGTTTTTTTAAAACATATTCCGCCGAAGATAAAATCCTAGAAAAATAACTAAAATCTAAAAATACCAAAACAAATTTTCACCGTCTAAATAAAATATTTAGGACAGGGTGAACATTTTCTTGGCCCTAAAATGCAATTTTGAAAAATGGATATTTTTCCTAATTCAAATAAAATAGCGATAAAATCCAAATAGAATATATTATTTGATTTTAATATTTTTCCTCCAATATTTCATTTTTTGGAGAAGTCATATTATCTCCTCTCATATATATTTAACATGAAATAATTTCGGAGTGAAAAACGATTAAAACCAAATTGATCCTTGTTTCGTTATTTGATAAAACTCAAATACAAAAACAGTGAAATCCCCAACTCTCTCCGTGGGTCCTTGAGTTGCTTAGAATTTCGAGGATCGCAAAACTAAAAAGGCAATAAAATATGATATACATGAATGACCTATATATAACATTCCAAATTGAGAATTTGGGATGTTACACATAAGATAGATCATGGGCACCCTGCCACCCTAATATAGATACTGGGGTAGCTTCTCTGTCGTCATCATTCTTCACTTCATCGAACTTCTTTCACAAATCGACTGACCCAAATTATACTACTAGTACGAACGTACTAAGTACAGTAGGAACACGAAGATACGAGCAGTAGTTCAAATAACGAGAAAGAACATAAAGTTCAAATAACGAGAAAGAAGATATACATAGTTCTGCTGGGGGCTCAGCACAACACACCCCTGAAATAAAACTAAGCAACTAGTCCGCTTGACACTGTAGTAGAACCAGCATGAGCGACGGCTCTGCCACCTTACTCGGAGTCCGAGTCCACGTCCTCGACTTCGTCCTCGTCCCTCTTCCTCTTCCTCTTCGCCGCCGCTTCTTTGCTTGAACCGGATACTGGGCTCTGCTTCTTCATCCAACCCTTGTAGATATTTAAACAAAGGTAGGCATCCACTGTTGTGTACAGGATGTGATCTTCATCTATTGTCTTCGACTCCCATGCATGATGAAACTCGTGGTGAGGTTTCTTTAGTTTAGCGTAGGAATGATCAATCATGGCTGCTGCCAGGGTCAGCACTGAAGGCTGAGAGGAGGACACCAGGCTTGCCTTCTAGAGATCGAAGGGCTGGCCTACAACGAGGCCTATCCGACCCAGGACATCCCTGTCGTTCCTAAAGTCTATAGTAATGAATTTCACTGTTTCGTCCTTGAGAAAGTTCTTAAAATCCTGGCACTCAACGTTGGCATGGCTTATGTGGTAGACCAAGCACACGTAATGTACGCAAACCTGGATCACAGTGGGCTTCTTCTTCTCTGCCTCCTTTAGAATCTTCTCGCTTTCCAGGACTGTGGTGTACTCAACATCTAGCCTAGCGACCCACTCATCCTTTGAACTTTGGAACATGCATAGGAAGCGAGCAAGGCATGCTTCCACCGTCGTGGATCTACGGGTGTAGATGACGATGAACTCATTGCCGGTGATGGCTCTAACCTTGTACTCACCGCCGATCATGGAGATTTGGGAGGCCATGGATTTTGGAGGCGGGTTAGGAGAATCTGAACTGGTGTAATGTGAAAGGACGGGACGACTTGGAGCGAACTGTTGTAAGGTAGAAGACGGGGACGACAGGACGAGTAGGGCGTGCGAACGGCGTGGGGTTGTTGGCTTGCCCGGTGGATAAACGGCTGCATGCCTCCAAGGATTTCTCGAGTACTATGCGGGACCCATTAGATGTCATGTCTACTAGACCCATAGCTTCTGCGCGTTCGCACGCGATGCTGGCGGTGGATGTAACTTCACATAATTCCGTCAACTGTCGCACCTCCCACGACCTTCGCCTCCCCCACGCGGTCGCGCCCTTTGAGACTTCGGACGACTATAAATGAGGAATTTTTTGCCTATTCCGCATACTCCCTCTGGTCTTTTTAATTCCGTGTAAGATTTGTGTCAAGTCAAAGTTTGCAAAGTTTTTGACCAAATTTCTACTAAAATTTTCAATATCTACAATACCAAATATATATTTTCTGAACTATGTTTTATAATGAGTATAAAAATATTGATTTGACATTGTGAATGTTGATACATTTTTCTATAAGTTTGGTCAAAGTAGAGGTACATTGACTTCAGACAAAACTTATATGCACAATGCAGACTAGTTCCTCCGCCGAGGTGCGTGCCATGTCCTATCTAGTCATCACAAGAAGGTTAGCTATTAGAGTACTACTACCTCCCTTCTAGTTTAAAGGGCTCGATTCAAAATTTTCACCTACTCTTACCAAGACAAGATAGAGGTGGTGGAATAGTTTTGTAGTGGTTTCTAGAGTCTGGACTCCATCTTCAGGAACCTTCGCCGCCACCAGCAAGAATGCAAGGAGATGAACCAGAAAGGAAATTGGGCTGGAATGAGTAGTTTCGTATTTTATACAGTGGCAGAGGTGGGTAAATATCTGCTATACCTCCAGTGGCAAGGCCATGTCTCTATGCACACACATCTCAGCCGATGGTTCCAAGTAGATCGAACGGCTCATGTTGTCCAGAGGCAGACACACCATCACCACCAACTGAGATTTTTATAGGAGTAAGTAAATATATAGAGTAGAAAATAGAGATAAGAGTCGAGATAGAGAGTAGAGATTAGTCAATATTCTCTTTAGGCTACTCATAGTAGGAAGTATCATATACTAGTATCATGTGCATGATACTAGTGTATGATACGAGACTACCTATATAGTGCCATGTATGACACAAAGTAGCATAGTATTTAACATGATACGGTATCTACCTATGTTACTCTAACCCCCCTCTTCTTTAATTCTTTGTCACATCAGCATGTTTGCTATTCCCGTGTGCATGATATCAGCTAGTAAGATACCACATTACCACCACTATGGCCAGGCTTAATCATCGCATGCAATAATTTAGTGCACCTTGAAATCTGAACGCCTGCTTGACTTTCCTTCTCCCTCCGGCAATCCCACCACTCCACCCCGTGTGGAAAAAATCTGCATGCATGACTCTCCTCCCCCCGCGCCAGGGCCGGTCCTGAGATTTCGGGGGCCCTGCGCGTCGCCGTTCCGTTCCTCGCCGCCACTAGTCGAGGAGGACGCGTCGGTGTTCTGCTCCTCGCCGTGACGCGTCGAGGTGGACGCGTCGGTGTTCCCAATCTTTCCAGCACGCGCATCGGAGGACGCGTCAGCTCCCTGCTACGAGGAGAACGCCGCGCTGCCTGCCGAGCCCCCCGGCCTTCAGGAGCTCTGGAAAGAAATGGATGTTGCCTTGTGGGAGGCTTTGCCTCCAGCAGAGCGCGCAAAAATAGAGGCGGAGAAGAAGGCCGGGGAAAAGAAGCACGCCGCGGGGCAAGCTTCCTGGCAGGCCTATGTCGTGTCCGAGAAAGTCAGGCAATTGGCTCTTTGGAAGAAGGCTTGTGCGAGGGCCGTGAGGGTGGCGGAGGATGCCCGTGCCAAAGCCCTGAGTGCAGTCTGGCCCAAGCGCCTCATCTACGCTTGGCGGTACGTGGACCGGGTGCATGCCTCCAGCGAGGAGGAGTACCTATTGGCGCTGGATCACCACACCAGTGAGATCACGCACGCCCGCCGGCAAGCCGCCAATCAGCACCTCGTGAGTTGCGAGGCTGAGGAAGAGGCGTTGTGTCGGTGCGCTAGGAAACGGCCGTGCACAAGGGCACTCGTGGCGCGCCGGAAGCGCTCCTGCGAGCGCCGTGGCTTTTAGTAGGAGTATAATTTAGTTTCGTAAGGCGATCTCATTAGTTTTGGGACACAAATGATAAATCCGAACGTTCGGGAATTATTAGCGTCCTTAATTAAGTATGTAAAAGGGAAAGTTTGGAAACCTTGTGTATCTGTACGCATTTTGTAAGTACGTGCATATAGCACAAACTTTACTATATACTATCGCACTACACGTCTCTCTCTATATATGCTTGCAGACTGTGCTACTCCCTCCGTCCAGGTGAATAAGTCATCTTTGGTTGTGCACTGTAACCAAGAAGGAGGGAAGACTTATACACCTAGATGGAGGGAGTACTACTATTACTTATGTACGTGCAAATGCACGTTTGAACATTACGATGCGGTTTTTGTAAAAGTAGAAAAACAGCACTAGTCAAGCTTGTGAAACGATTCAATGCAAAACAAATGCAAAACTGCTCATTGATTGTTTACTTTTAGCTTCCTTCTCTGTGGTTATTTCTCTGTCGTACTTTGTACGGAGTATCTCACTGGTCGGAAAGGCATGCAAATTCCCAAACCGCTTCCTACACCCTGTATCGAATTTTTTGCCTAACAAGTTGTGCCATGCAATTGGAATTCCAACTTGAGTACTACTACTAGTAGGAGTACCAGGGGCCAGTTCTTTTAGGCTTCTAGATTAGTAATCCCATAACTACTACCTCCATCTTGGTTTATTGGTCCCCATTGTAATCTCTGTCAAATTTTGATCATAAATTTAACTAATGAAATGTTTGTGCATGTCACATGCACTAACATTTTATCAGTTAAATCTTTGGTCAAAATTTAGCACAAATTACAATGGTGACGAATAAACCAGGATGGAGGTACTAGTAGTTTAGAAGCCCAAATAAATGAGTGAGGCGCCTTAATGTTACCCTCCACTGTGACTAGTCTTATGGGAAAAGCTGGGGAAGAGACGGCTTATTTTTTAAGCCGCCAAAAGAACTGGCCCTAGGAGTAGTAGCTAGGGATCGAGTGTGTGAGATGAACTGGAGAAAGTAAATGCAGAGATGAAATGAAAAAAAGACGGAGGGATATGATGGTTGCTTGTCCGTTTATTTTACTAGGCCACTTATCACTCGGAGTGGTTGGGTTTTGTGATATGACGGCTTTACTGCCGCGCCACGAGCGGGGTGAGACTCCCGTGCAGCGCCGCCCTCTACACTAGTACTACATCGGTCGTGGTTTATTAGTTCCCCATTGAATTTGACTGAAGATTTACTGACAAAATGTTAGTGCATGTCAACAAAAACTATATCGTTGGATTCATATTTGAACATAGTTTCCAATGATATAATTTTAGGTGACATGCATCAGCATTTATCGTACTATATATAATGTTAGTTCAATTTCTGGTCGTACTAATCTATAGTAAGGTGCCCGTGCGTTGCACGGAACAGTGAAATGCATTGATCGAGGAGTTGTTTATTTTGACAAAGGATGTGGGGGTCATCTCATGTGTAAATGGTATCGATAGGTTTCTTCGGATATTACTTCATCTCTAGAGCTCACAAACATCCGGGTGAAATAGATGAAAAAGAATCTTTTGCAAACAAAAGCGTACAACTGTTCAACCTGCATCCAAAACTTGTGAAGAAATAACACTTATTGTGCTTTGCAAGAAATGATCTTTAAGAATTAGTTTTTGAGTATCGATTGTTATACATGTTGGCTACAGATGACATGGCACTTTCTTATAGTCAGGAGTTGGCTATACTATTAAGTATTAACCATGCCCTTATACACCTAGACGGAGGGATTAAATCAGGATGACTTGGAAGGGGGCAGAGGAGATGTAAGAAATGGTTCATCATAAGTCTTTCACCAGTACTGTAGTAAAAATTCACACATGGAATATTCCAGACTAAACCATAAATGGATACACTTTTATTCATGCGCGATACTCCAATCGAGCAAGATCATGCATGGAAGTCTCCACATGCTTAGACAGCGGATTACATTGAGCGAAGACTAATGATCAACGTTTAACTTGGTAATGCATATGTCCAGGTGAACCACCTTGGAGTCCCCGTGCACCACGTTGGGGGGGGGCGGAATCATACCATGCGTCTTCCATATCCACATCGGCGGAAAGGTCCCAGCTCGGCACAGTCCTAGTCAGCTTCATGTAGCCAGTGTCGCCACCCACGTACCTCTGAGGGGTAGTAACAGTGAGCACGCACCCGTACATCGGCCTCGTGTCAGTGTCAGCGTCAGCGGCGTCGCCCTGACGCACACTACAGAGACGGGGCGGCGGCCTGCGCGGGCCTCGCAAGTGCCCATGATCAAGAGGAAGACGCTGTCGTCGTCCTCCGAGAGTAGCAGGCGGCGGTGATCCTCCAGCGACTCTGGCACGGTGAACGGGTAGCACGTCTCGTACTTGATGTTCTCCGCCAAGGGCCAGTAGTGATCGTCGCACGCCTGCGTGAGGTGATGTCCGCCGGCGAGCCCCAAAACAGCATCGGGCACTCATAGCAGTAGACCAAGGGCCCTTTGGAGGCATCGACCAGGCCGTCCATGAAACGGGAGTGGCTGTAGGGGATGTTGTGCCAGTTGAATATATGAGCAAGTTACTACGAGATTTAGTCCGAATAAGCACAAAATAAATCATGACGGCTATAACAGAGATTAAACTAATCATGTGGACTAGCATAGTAGATGAACAGATGGAATCTAGGACACAGACTAGAAACATGAATTCTACCATGATTTCAAACAGGAAGGACAGAAACACATACGGTGCAACGGTGGCAGCACCGTTGGCGTTGAGGCTATCGCCCATGTCGTTGAGGAAGAGGTTCCCGAGGTCGGGGAAGAAGTCGTCGTCAGTGAAGTCGTCACTGCCAGTAGTCGCGAGAGTGTGCTCCCAAATTTCAACAGTGCCCGCCGAATGGAGCACAGGAGGGAGTGGCTGTAGGGGACGTTGCGGCCGCCAAATGGAGCGCAGGAGTAGCACATGAAGCAGTAGATGGTGCTCCTCCCTAGTCTCTATCTCTACTCTTATCTCTATCTCTACTACTCTTCTTTGTTTTTTATAATATACTAGTAGTAGCTGTCAAATTGAATAGTACCGCGTCGTCCGCTGCATGCCCGGCGGAACACGCCTCTCGCCTCCATCAAACGCCTCCGTTAAACTCGCATGCAAACCGAGAAACCTACTCTGGCCTGTGGGAGGAAATTTGCCGGTTGCCGTTGGAGAATAATAGAGTCACATCCAATCCATTTGAGTTAATTGCGTGTATGATTCTCCCTCTATAAATAGTTAATTGCATCCCTAATCTTGTATTCTAAGTACTTTGTGGGTTCCACTATCAGTATAGTGTACATGACTTGGAGGCTGGCTACAGATTCGTACAGAAAGTTAAAAAGAAACAAATCCATCCTTAATCTTGTATTCTAAGTACTCTATGGTTTCCACTGCCAGTAGAGTAGCGAAAGAAGTATATATTAAAAAAATATAAAAAGCTAAAGTTTAGGACATGATTCGAACTCAGGTCATCACGATGCAAGCATCCGGCCCGGACCAGTACACCAGGTGTTCGTTGCGGACGATGCAAGAGATAAACCTTTTATGACAATGAGCCCGTCCGTTGCAACGGATGCAAAGTAGAATAATACATATTCAGAAATTTGAAAGAAAACAGTTTAGTTTTGATATACATATCAATAAAGATATCTTATGTTTCACTCCAAATATATTCTTTGGGCTGTTTTGATGAAGTAAGGGAGGAATGTGGTTGGTTTCAAGATACTAAGGGGTTTTGTGCAACTGGAGCAGAGAAGTGGGAATTGTTGCAAAAGTCCACAACTTACATCACAGCCGTTAGATGCAAATCTAATGGTCAGAAATGGCGGATGGCAGACACACCATCATCACCAACAAAGTCTTTTATAGGAGTACTAGCAAGATGCCCGTGTGTTGCACGTAACATCAAGATGCATTTGTCTGAGTAGTTTATCTTTTGAGAGAAAAGGATGATCGAGGGAAGGCCTTATTTACAAATGTGGAGAGTGTTGTGGGTACCTTCTTGCAAAATTGCCATAGTTTCCTTCCTATCCGTCAGATATAAATTGGACGGCCTATATTGTAGGATGGCAGACACACCATCATCACCAACTCTGTTTTTTCTGAGTTGGTGATAATGGTGTGCCTGCCATCTTATAATATAGACCGTCCGATCTATATCTGACGGATAGAAAGCAAACTATGACAACTTTACAAAAGATACCCGCACCTCTCTCCACATTTACAGATAAGGCCTTGCCTCGTTCATCCTTATCTCCCACAACCTCATTGCTGAGAAATTAAAAAAGGAAGGCTGTGGAACAATCTGGCATGGTGGCCGCTGCCGGCGCCGTCCATCCCCATGCCTCCGCCCAGTCTGACCACCAGTCACCACCACGCCTCACTCCTCCTCACCTTATCTATCATCTTTCTCGAGATATCAATTTTTCGATGAAATGGTCGACATACCATTTTCCAAAAAAATTCTCGAGATATCATTAGTTTTTACACATGGGATTACTCCTGCATGGGTCAATCGCAACAGGTGTTTTGTAAAAAAATGCATCTTGATGTTCCGTGCAATGCACGGGCATCTTGCTAATTTTTTCCATATAATTCCAAACACCACGTAGACACGGTCTTTGACCATTTTACAACTATGTTAATATCATTGTTAGTGGTCAGCTGATGCAAGTTATAGCCTCGGGTGTTTTAACCTTTTTTAGTAATGATATCTGGCGATTGTTCGCCACGAGCTTAATCCTGGCGAATCCCACGTAACCGTCAGATTTCGATCCAACGGTGGCCTGTTTTTAAGCCATAGTATTTGACAAAACCGCCACCCTTACACACGTACTGTAACTGCGTCGCGAGCGTTTGCAACTTCCATGTCTCCCAGCGAACGTTTGCTGGGGATTGGAGTTAGCACTGATGGCGGTTCGTAGTCGTTCCACGCTCGGGCATTGAAGTTTGTAACTATTTTAGATTAGAATATACTGCTCCTCCGGCGCTAGTAGTAGAGCAGAGTCCTACTCCACTACTACTCTACTCAAGCAAGTTAGGGAATAGTAGTAGTAGGTACTGTAGGGAGTACCAGTACTGTGATCACTCAGGCAAGTTGTCTGGCATCGATATGACCCTATGCTGTTGGTATGTGTCTCGTAAGTCAAGCAGCGTGCTGTAGTAATCATCACCTGTCCACTTCCCGTAGCACATATTCGCTTCTCCATCTTTGTCCGCACATAATCTCGTCCAATCTTCCATCCCCACTAAGGCACCCCCACCCCCCGTCCGAAACCCAAGGACTAACAATGGCAGAACTGAGCAGCGTCCGCCGAAAGAGTGGCTGGAATTCGCTCCCCATAGAGGTAATCAAGCTCATTGTTTCGCATGTGGACAATCTCAGTACCATGCCGCTCGCCGCGTGCTCGTCCGGGCTGTACCACTTACTCAAAGCCCTCAGGTCGGAGCTTTTTAAGCTAGCTCCTTGCTTGCTGATGCCGCCTTATCTTCAGAAACAGCGTGTAACGCAGCATAACGATCGTAGGGTGGCGAGCATCAACCCCCTTGACTGTGATCCGATCCCCGTCACCCTCAACTACATTAACGGTATGTACTGGGTCAGCATGAACACGCCTGGATGGTGCTTGTCGATGGTCGCGGCAGCAGGATGCTCGTGTAGGTCTACAACCGGCGATTGATCCCCTTCCTTCGATTAACACTGCACTGCTTTGGCACCGCGGCCCAGAATACTCAGAATCTTACGGTAGCCAACATGATACCAAGTTTGATTTGCTCAAGGTTGTAATCTGCCAAGTGCCCACAAGATCTGCAGATTATCACTACAAAAAAAAAGACACATCCGTGACATTTTGGGCCGAACGAAAAAAATTTCTGTCATACATATGACACTTCTATGACGATAATTGTGACAAAACCCGGTATTGATGTGGTGGGCTCCTACTTCTATGACAAAAAATCATGACAGAAAATGGGTTTTCGTCCTGGGCGGGCCGGAGACGCAGCTGCATGACATTCTTTGGGCCGTCCATGATGGAAAAAACCGTGGTAGAAGCGAGGGGGAGGAAAATTTCAGGGAGTTCCCGGTTACAGTGGGAGGTCGGGGGCCAAGCGATGCGCGTTTCTCTCGTACACGTACGCGCGTGTGTGCGAGGCGTTGGCTCTAACTGAACCCGAGCGAGGCGTTGGGCTCTAACTGAACCCGAGTGATTGCACTGCAGGCTACGCGTTACTGAACCCGAGCGATCGATCGATGGCTGTTAACTGAACCCGCTCGAGCGATTCCTTCGCTACTGCTGCTAACTGAAGCCGATCGATGCTGCCTCTGGATGAATAGTGAGCGTTGCTAGGGGGGTTTGGATGAACAGTTCCCGGTGGGGGTGGATGAACAGGACCCCGTGGTGTTGCCTCTGGATGAACAGGACCCCGATCGATCGAGCCGGTTGGGGCTGGATGAACAGGACCCCATGGAGGGCAGGATGAACAGGACCACCCCGTGGAGGGCAGAATGAACAGTAGATGGTGGAGGGCTAAATGAACAGTAGCCCGTGGAGGGGTGGTTGAACAGGAGCCCGTGGAGAGGGTTGGTTGAACAGTAGCCGGTGGAGTAGCGCGTGGTGGAGGCTGGATGAACAAGAGCCCATGGATGAACAGTCGCAGGTGGAGGCTGGAGGAGGTCGACGGTGGATGAACAGTAGCCCGTGGAGGCTGGAGGGGGTCGACGGTGGAGATGAACAGTGTCCCGTGGAGTCCCGTTTTGCGGTACGCCACACCCCTCCCGATGAACAGGACCCCCGTTTCGACCGTAGGCTCCAACACAAGTCCGTTTCCTCCGTTCTGCGGTACGCCACACCCCTCCCGATCAACAGGACCCCCGTTTCGACCGTAGGAGGTCCGTTTCCTCCGTTTTGCGGTACGCCAGACCCCTCCCGATGAACAGGATCCCGTTTCAAACATGGCCGGTCGAACACAAGGCCGTTTCCTCTGTTCTGCGGTACACCAGGCCTCGTTTCCATCGGCTGTTCCGTCCAAGCCCTCCCGATGAACACGACGACGCATTCCGTTCCGACCCAGCCGGTTGGCTCCCCATGAACACGACGACGACGCTGTTTCTCCGTTCCGACCCAGCCATGTACACGAGCCCTGGCCGTACGTATGCGTGAGTAGGCGTTCGAGACCCTGCCCGTATGTACGTACGTGGCCGTATTTTCTTTCTTGCACACTGGCCGCTGTACGTACGTGTACATGCTACGTGCGCACCTCTACTACGACACGTCGGCGCCTCTACATCGACCAGTATGTATGTACACGTTCGCGACCAGAATGACAATGCTACGTACACTTCGACCAGGTGGGTCTCGACTGTCAGGCACTTCCTTGCCTGCGAAGATGTAGCTGGTGGGTCCCAGCAGTCAGGGGGGCGAATCATTTTTTTGCCCGGACGCACTTCCTTGCGTGCGAAGATGTAGCTGGTGGGTCCCTGCAGTCAGGGGGAAACGTTTTTTCGTGAAATACGGTGGCCCGTCCGGTGGGTCCCCGCTGTAAGGTGGAGGAATAATTATTTTCCGCGTAATAAGGAGGCACTTCCTTGCTGCGGCTGTGGACCCAGCTGTCAACCTCTCCATGTACAATCCACGTCCGATGGAAGTCGTTCCTTGACCATGTTGACCACACCGCGCCGGGAGCACCAGGGCGGTGGACGACGGCGAGGCCTAGGAAGGGGATGACGCGGAGCCGGGGAAGACGCGGCAGTGGAAGCCCGCGCGGAGAGGAGTACGAGGGTTCACTGGTTCGGCTGCGGTGTGAGGCTGCCGTCCCCGCAGGGCCTGGCCAGCGGTGGGAATAGTAGGGGGCGGTGAGTTATTCGCGGCAGCACAGCCGGCCATGGGAGGCAGGAGCATGCGGCACGACCGACGCTGCTTTGGGCGGCTAGAGCAACAAGACCAGAGGTTGAAGAAGCACTACGGCCGTTGGATGGACATCATACGGTCACTGGAGCTAGAATCGTGCATATTGACTAAGTTGACAAAGCCCTCCGTCCCCGTCAACTTAGTAGGCCCACAAGTCAGCCTGCCACTATACTAGGTCCCAACTAGCAGGGGGATTATTCATTTTTTTGTCCGTAATAAGGACGCACTTCCTTGCATGCGAAGATATAGCTGGTGGGTCCAAGCTGTCTGCGGCGGTAACGTTTTTTTCGCGAAATACAGAGGCCCTTTCGGTGGGTCCCAGATGTTAGGTGGAGGAATCATTATTTTGCGCGTAATAAGGAGGCATTTCCTTGCGTGCGGCCATGGACCCAGCTGCCAGCCTCTCCACGTATACTCCACTTCGGATGCATGTCGGTCGTTGACCACGTTGACCAGGCCACGCCGGGAGCACCAGGGCGGTGGACGACGGCGAGGCCTAGGAAGGGAACGACACGGAGGCAGGGAAGACTCGGTAGTTGTTTACCACGTGGAGGGGAGTATGACTATACGAGGGTTTACTGGTTCGTCTGCCGTCGCCGGAGAATAACAACAGGTGTGGGTGAGTAGAGGGATGGCTAGGCCAGCGATGGGACTACGGTGGGGCGGTGAAGCCTGCGCGGCAGCACAGCCGGCCGCGGGGAGGAGGGAGCAGGCAGTCCCGCCGGCGCTTGTTTGAGCGGCTGGAGCAGGAAGAGCAGAGATTGAAGAAGCACGACGGCCGTTGGATGGACATCCAACAGTCACTGCTTGTGCGTCAACCTTTTTTTAGGAAAGCCTCAAATCTGTGGAAAACAGCATACAACCCATCTGCCATTATTTCTAATAATTTACAGCCCATTTGCTAATTCTGAAGGTTTTTTTAGCCCATATTCTTTTCGTTAGCATTACAGCCCATCTTGTGGCCACGGTTAAAAAATTATACGAAATGTTGCATATTTCGGTGCGGTCCGAACTGTTTTTAATCCCGAAATTTCGAGTCACATTCAAACTGATTTTAAAAATAAATGTATATCAATATAAAATCCAACAAATTGTCCACGCATAAAAATTAATGCAATTTAAAATCTTGAAATGAAAAAAAGAAATTTGAAAGTAATTGCCGGTTTGATGTGTTTTAAAAATGTACAACCCATTTCTCATTACTGATAGGCAATTTCTCATCCAGCCGAATGAAGCTCTCCTCGTCTTGAAAGATTTGCAGCCCAATAGGCCTGACAAAGTGACTTACTTGGCAAATCACAAAAAAACTGGGCTAGCCATTTTCAGAAAGAAAAAAAACTACTGGGCTGGTCTGTGGTAAACGTAAAAGAGAAGGCTGTCTAGACATGCCAGAGTGCCCCGCACAGCGCAGTTGACACCCTGCTTCCGTCTCAAAAAAAATAGATAAATGCCACAACAAATATGGCGATTCATAAAAATGCCACTGCAATTTCCAAACTTTGAAAAATGCCACTGCAATTTTTGCAAACTTTGGAAAACGCCACTGCAATTTGCAAACTTTTAAAAACGCCACTCCAGACTTTGAAAAATGCCACTTGGGATGGCATTTTTCAAAGTTTGGAAATTGCAATGGCATTTCTTAGAAACGCCAGATTTGGAGTGGAATTTATCAAATTAACCCAAAACAAAAATAACTGGGTGAGCTGCTGGGTCCCTGATGTTAGCCGCTCGTTGTGCAACTCTCTCGTTTATTGACTACCTTGACAATGGCATGGGACCCAGATGTCAGAAATCCATTACGAGGAGCCATTTTTTTATTGGATTGAAATAAGGAGGCACTTTGCTTGCGTACTGCCATGACCTTGGCGGGTCCCTGCTGTCATCCTCTCCACGTACAATCATCTCCTGGTTGTGTACGCGTCAACTTGGTAGGCCCACAAGCAGCCTCTAAACCCGTGGAGGACAAATACAACCCATTTAAAAAAATAACAGCCCATTCCATATGTTCAAACGGAAAGTTCAACATTCAGAGCAAAGTAACAGGTCTAATCCACATATAGAGTACTAAACTTCCACGTTGACAACCATCATAGCCAAGTTAACTATCTACTTCCACTAATACTCTAGTAGCGTACAAGTACTAACTTACTCTTAGCTAACTAGACGATGCCGACCGCCATCTGTGGTACACGCTAAACGCCGGCACCGGCGTCCTCCGCCTCAC
Organism: Aegilops tauschii subsp. strangulata; assembly: GCF_002575655.3. NCBI lineage: Eukaryota > Viridiplantae > Streptophyta > Magnoliopsida > Poales > Poaceae > Aegilops > Aegilops tauschii. Next base: position 179,442,357 of record NC_053041.3, read on the forward strand.
CTCGGACTTGCCAGAGGTGCGATAGGGCGCATTGCTCGCGCGTGTTGGCCCTTTCCATGCCGGTGTGGTCCACCGAAGCTTCGGCTTCTAAGCGGGAAACCCACTTGACGAGCTGGTAGTAAAAATCGGCGTCGCGAACGCGTGCGTGACCGACAGCCTCCAGGGCTATTTGCCGGGCGCCGGCCTCCACGTAGTCGGCCCACGTGCGGGCGCTCTGCTCGCGACTCAGAGAGTCGGTGCGCTGCTGCTCCATGTCCCACTGGCGGCGCAAATCGGCGATACGCTGCTCATCCGCCAAGCGGTCGCGCTCCAACAACTCCTGCTCCTCCGCCAGGCGGTCGCGCTCCAACAACTCCTCGATCTCCGCATTGCCATCTAAAGACCGATAGAATGCCTCCTCCCTCCGTCTGCCTTCCAGTGAAAAACCGAACACTAGTTCCGGCGGTGACCGCCTCCGGCCACGCCTATCGCGGACGGGCGGGGGCATGGCGGACGTGGCGAGAGCAAGGATAAGTGGCGAGCAACGTCGGGCCGGTGGGAGCTTATGAGGATAGGGCGAGTTGGGTCACGGTGCCACCATAGAAGGCCGAGAAACAGTACTTATAAGCGGAAGGTAGCGCGACGGTCATCGGAATTCAATGCATAATGAAGCAGGCATGGCTTAGCGCGCCAGCTTGCCGTGGAAAACTAGAGAAACTAAAATTCTGCCTGTGCAGTCCCGTCCCGTCCATGCTGGGTCGCACGCCGGCCTTACGGTCAAACGAGTGCACTCGAATCATCTCCCTCCTTGTCAATAATGATTCCACGGATTTAAAAGGCCCGCAACATTTAAAGTGCATCTTTTTCGCATTAGTTAGCTGCCTTAATTACGGCCGGCTGCATGCGGGCACTCAAAATCACTCGCAGCCAGTACGCCGAGCAGCATGCAACGAGTCGCAGCCGAGGGCATTAATTGATGAACTTTAGCTGGGAGATAAGGCATTTGCGAACGTTTTTGCTAGCAGTTTATTCAGATTCGCATGGCATTTTCTTCAGAGCAGCTTGTCAGTTTCTTCAGAGGTAGGCATTTCTATTCAAAAAACTGCCACTTCGGATCTTGCGTCGCAACTAAAACAGCCAGGAGCGCATTAGTAGGCTAGCTAGTGATCGATCGGTAACTTGTAAACACTGAGCGAACAGATATAAGGAACTGTTAATGCATCTCAATGATTCATAGATCATATACAAATATGTAGCTCCAAAAGCAAAGATCAGCCACAACTAAAACCAACTAGTACGATTCCCATACATAAGATCAATGTCGGAGTAAATGGCCACGGGTAGCCTAACCGACTACCCATGGTTCTTCGGAAATTATCAGGCCGATTGAGCATTCAAGCGTTCGAAGCAGTGGGCCGACTTCCCCTGGCCGACTACCGCAGGGGCCGGCTCTCCAAGGGCGACCCGGCCCCGGTAACCTCCCCCAAGATGGTTGCGAGATGGCCGACTCTAGGAAGCCGGCGCCAAGAGGACCGACTTCCAAGAGCCGGCCATGAAGCACGCTGACTCCACAAAGCCAGCCAAGACCGCACCCACCAAAACTACACCCAAATAACGGTGACAAGACGGGGTGTGGCCACAGTGCGGCCCACTACCCCCGAAGCCCGAGGCAGGCATGGCCATAGGACGCCGTACGGGATGGCCATCTCCCGTCCGGCTCGGCACTGTAGCCATGCTGGCCTCAACGTCACCCACGACAGACGCCAGTACGGCCCACGGGCGGCGGGCCCCTTTAGCCAGAGAGAGGCGCGAAGGCAGCCCGGCCTCCCCCAGTCGGCCAAGGGCGTAGCCGGCCCCCAGAAGCCGGCTACCCCCTTTCCTCGAAGCATGTGCCACATTAAGGAGACAAGACGAGGTAAGGCTACAGTGAGAGCCCTCGAGGCGGCACACTATAGCCACGCTTACCTCGACGAAGCCCTCATCATCAGGGACGAGGCTACAGTAAGCAGCCGCCGACAAGACCCCTAGGCGGTGGGGCCGGCCTGTCGACCAAGAGGCCGGCAGCCGGCGGGACCCACCAGTCGGCGGGCCCCAACAGCCGGCGGAGAAGCCAGCGAGCGCAGACACTGACGGCTGGGACCGGCGCCCAGCCGGATTACAATTGTACCCCCGGGGGGTAGGCCTATATAAACCCCCCGGGGCACCCATGCAAAGGGTTGGCTTCTTAGAGTTACACACACACCATAGAGAGAGAGAAGCAAGAGCTAGCCTTGCTCTTCTTCTCCCTTGAACCCCACAGCTCAAGGAGCATTTGTAGCTACTCATCCTGATCTAGTGATCATGCGGAGACCCCGCAGAGCAGGACTAGGGGTGTTATCTCCACGGAGAGCCCCGAACCTGGGTAAGATTCGCCGGCGTGCATGTCTTCGCCTCATCCCGTTTCCAGGCACCGGCGACGTCTTACTGGCACCCACTATGATAAGCCACCCGTTGGCATATGTCGCACCTACCACCCGACATTTGGCGCCCACCGTGGGGCCAGGTGCACCGTCGTCCGGAGACATGTTCTAGACGGGAACCCTCTTCCTCCCCCGCGAGCGCAGCCAGCCTGCTACGCCCGATGGCGTTTGCCTCGACGCGCTGCAAGGCGTCGATGACGCCTGCGTGGCGAGCTGCCTCGCCGATCTGCTCGGCGAGACTCGCATCTCAGACGAGCCCGTGTCCGACGCGGGCACGGACTACCCCGAGAGCCGCCTCGTCAGCCTCCTCGACCAGCTTCACGTCTCCAGCGAGCCTGCTGCAGACTTGGAGTCGGTCGGCTCCACCGACTCGATGCTCGTCGACTCCGACACGGCATCGCTCGACGCCTACCCCTCCGACGTGGTGGTCTTCGACGATCCTCTCCCTCGAGCTGACAGTGGCAGCAGCGCTGTCACCGAAGTGTTGGTCATCAGCCACGTCGCCAACTCGGGCGAGAACGCCCACGATGCGCTGCAAGCGGCGATGCACGACCTCTCCGTCCCCATCCTGGCCGACGCCGACGCCGAGACCCTGGAGGCACGCCGCCTCGCCCTCGTCGCGGAAGGCCAGAAGATAGCCTCCATGAGACGCCTCACCGAGGCCCACCAGCGCGAAGTCGACCGCGCCGCCTTCGGTACGCCGCCGCCTAGCTGGCCCAGCCGGGCCGGCTTCGTCCAAAAGTGCGGCGCAGCAATCGCCAGCATGCTGGGGGCAGATCGCCCCGTCTACGCCATCCCGCTCGAGAATCTGCGAGCCGCTCAAGCGGCCGCTGAGGAGCTAAATGGGCTGGGAGCCGACGAGCTCCCCTAGATGACAAGGCGGATCCAGCAGCTGATCGACGCGGCTGCAGAACAGCATGAAGCCGGCGCCCGCGTCGATAGTCATCCCCCGCCCCGAGAGCACGCCGCGACGTCCCGCTCACCGACTGCGAGCGGCGCCCGCCAGAAGAAAGACAAGGAGCCGGCTGCTAGCCGCAGCTGGACTCGTATCACCATCGAGCGCGACGCGAAAGGCCGCCCTCGCGCGGTGGAGCGCCAAGGAAATCCACCTCCTCCCCCGCCTCGAAGAGAGAGACGTCTCACCCCGCCGCCCGTCACGCACCCGACTCTTGGTGACCGACTAGGCCGCCGAGAAGGAGTCGGCGAGAACGATGCCCGCCACCGGATCGACCGCCTTGCTCGATCCCTGGCGTTAGAAGAAGAAGACGATGTCGGCCCGCCATGCTTTGGCCCCCGCATCCGCGACGAGCCCTTCCCCAAAGGGTTCTCGCTCCCCAGAGACACTCCCAAGTACAACGGCTCCGTGAAGCCGGAAGATTGGCTCATCGACTACTCCACTGCTGTCAGCATAGCCAACGGCAATCGGCGCGTGGCCATAAAGTACGTCCCCCTCATGCTGCAAGGCAGGGCGCGCACCTGGCTCAACAGCCTCAAGCCCTACAGCATCAACAGCTGGCTGGACTTCACGGAAGTCTTCGTCCGCAACTTCACCAGCACGTACAAGCGGCCTCCCAAGCCTCGCCAGCTCTCCCTATGCGTCCAAGGGCCCAATGAGTCGACCCGCGACTACCTCACGCAGTGGGCCGAGCTCCGCAACTCCTGCGAGGGGGTGCACAAGGTTCAGGCCATCGAGTACTTCACCGCCGGGTGCCGAGAGGGCACCCTCCTCAAGCACCGACTCCTCTGCGACGAGCCGGCTACCCTTGACAAACTACTGATCATCGCGGACAAGTACGCCACGGCCGACTCCTCGATGAAGACCGAGCTCCGAGTGGACGCCTCTGGGAAGGTGCTCGCTCCGGCTCCAAAGACGCCGGCTGGCGACTCCAATCGGCGCCCCTACCAGAACGATCACAAGCGCAAGGCCCCCATGCCGCCTTCCACCAGTCGGCAGGTGGCCACAGTTGAAGATGAGCAGCCCGAAGAGCGGCCCGCTCCCAAGAAGAAGGGTGGCAGGCCGGCTTGGCAGCCGGCCTTCTCCTACGAGCAGACTCTCGACGCCCCCTGCAAGTTCCACAGCGGCGCGAAGCCGTCCAACCACACGACCCGAAAATGCCACTGGCTCACGTGGATCTCCAAGGGCGAAGGGCTGGTGTCGCCTCTGCCTCCCGGCCCACCGCCTCCAGCCCCCCAGCAGCCGGCGGCTCGGCCGGCAGTCGGAGCTGTCCAAGATGAATTCCCTGAAGAGCACGCCGCCTACGTCGTCTTCACAAGCCAAGCCGGAGACAAGCGCAGTCGGCGCCGTCAGCATCAAGAGGTCAACGCAGTCGCCTCTAGCACCCCTGAGTTCATGCACTGGTCCGAGAAGCCCATCAACTGGAGCCAGGCCACCACCCAGAGGTGATGCCATCCCCTGGCTCCTACGCACTAGTCTTGGATGTCACCCTCGCGACAGAGAGGCGAGCTGCCCGATTCTCCCGCGCCCTGATAGATGGCGGAAGCAGTATCAATATACTGAACCGCGATACCATGGAGAAGCTGAACATCAAGGCGAAGCAGCTTATGCCAAGCCGGACCGTGTTCCATGGCATCGTCCCCGGCTTGTCTTGTTCCCCGATCGGCAAGATCAAGATGGATGTTCTCTTCGGAGACAAGGATCATTTTCGCCGAGAAGCGATCTAGTTTGAAGTAGTGTTTCTGGAGAGCCCCTACCATGCTTTGCTTGGCCGACCTGCTCTGGCCAAGTTCATGGCTGTGCCCCACTACGCCAACCTGAAGATGAAGATGCCGAGCTCGAAGGGGATCATCACCGTAGCCGGCAACTACAAGAAGTCCATCGAGTGCGCGATGGCCAGCAACCAGCTGGCCGAGTCCCTCTTAGTGGCAGAAGAGAAGAAGATGCTGGAGTGGGTTGTGGCCATGGCCGGCAAGCAGCCGGGCCTGTCCCCCAATCCCAAAGACTGTGATGCGTAGGGCTCCTTCCAGACGGCCAAGGAGACTAAGAAGATACCTCTGGACCCAGAGAATCCGGAGAGGTTTGCTGTCATTGGGGCAAACTTGGACAGTAAATAGGAAGGCGAGCTCGTCGACTTCCTCCGTGAGAATCGAGACATTTTTGCATGGTCCCCAAAGGACATGCCGGGTGTCCCGAAGGATTTCGCCGAGCACAAATTGCACGTCCGAGCCGACGCGAAGCCGGTCAAGCAGGCCCTTCGCCGACTGTCAGAAGAGAAGCGGAGAATCGTAGGAGAAGATATAGCCCGGCTCCTCGCCGCTGGCTTTATCATGGAAGTATTTTTTCCAGAGTGCCTTGCCAACCCAGTTCTGGTTTTGAAGAAGAATAACAAGTGGCGTATGTGCATAGACTACACCAGCCTCAACAAGGCCTGCCCAAAGGATCCGTTTGCTTTGCCACGGATTGACCAAGTGATAGACTCCACAGCCGGATGCGAGCTGTTGAGTTTTTTGGATGCCTACTCAGGGTACCATCAAATCCAGTTGGACCTAGTAGACCGCCTGAAGACTGCCTTCATCACACCATTTGGAGCTTTCTGTTACCTGACTATGACATTCGGCTTAAGGAATGCCGGTGCCACTTTTCAGCGTTGCATGCAGAAATGCCTCCTGAAACAACTCGGCAGAAATGCCCATGTCTATGTAGACGACATTGTGGTGAAGACAGAGAAGCGCGGCACCCTACTGGAAGATCTCAAAGAAACATTCGCCAACTTGTGCCGATTCCAAATCAAGCTCAACCTCGAGAAGTGCGTGTTCGGAGTACCAGCCGGCCAGCTGCTAGGCTTCCTGGTCTAGGAACGCGGCATCGAGTGCAACCCTGTGAAGATCAAGGCCATCGAGAGGATGGAGATTCCCACCAAATTGCAAGATGTGCAGAAGTTCACCGGGTGCTTGGCCTCCCTAATCCGCTTTATCAGCCAGCTAGGAGAAAAGGCTCTCCCCCTGTACCGACTCATGAAGAAATCCACTCACTTCGAGTGGAATGACCAAGCCGACCAAGCATTCCATGAGCTGAAGAAGATGCTGACCACCCCACCTGTCCTGGCGGCACTGACTGAGAAGGAGCCCATGCTCCTCTACATTGCCGCGACCAGCCGAGTGGTCAGTACAGTTGTTGTGGTCCAGCGCCCGGAAGAAGGCCGAGCTCAGCTAGTCCAGAGGCTGGTGTATTATCTAAGCGAAGTACTATCCAGCTCAAAGCAAAACTACCCACACTACCAGAAGATGTGCTATGGGGTGTACTTCGCCGCCAAGAAGCTGAAGCCCTACTTCCAAGAGCATCCCATCACGGTCGTGTGCACCGCCCCGCTTGCCGAGATCATAGGCAGCCGGGATGCATCCGGCCGGGTGGCTAAGTGGGCTATTGCATTGGCACCATACACAATCTTCTACCAACCCCGCACCGCCATCAAGTCCCAAGCATTGGCCGACTTCCTCGTCGACTGGGCCGAGACCCAGTACCTACCGCCGGCTCCCGACTCTACCCATTGGCGGATGCACTTCGACGGGTCCAAGATGCGCACCGGCTTGGGAGCCGGCATCGTCCTCACCTCTCCCAAAGGCGACAAGCTCAGATACACGCTACAGGTCCACTTCGCCGCCTCCAACAACGTGGCCGAGTACGAGGCACTCATACATGGGCTCCGGCTAGCCAAAGAACTCGGCATACGCTGGATCCTGTGTTATGGCAACTCAGACTTGGTGGTCCAGCAGTCGTCGGGCGACTGGGACGCCAAGGATGCAAACATGGCGAGCTATCGATTCCTCGTACAACAGATCAGTGGGAACTTCGAAGGGTGCGAGTTCCTTCACGTGCCAAGGGCCGACAACGACCAAGCAGATGCCCTGGCACGGATCGGCTCCACCCGACAGGCTATACCGACCGGCGTCTCCCTCCAGCGCCTCCTCAAGCCGTCCATCAAGCCGTCTCCAAAGTCGGACTCTATCTTCGTACCGCCTGTGCCAGATGCAGCCGGATCCGACTGGAGGAACCCCGCAGGCAGCACGGGGACTTCGACAACTGGCCCGGGGACTGCCGTGGTCACACCCGGCCCGGGGACTTCAGAACCCGGCCCGGGGACTGCATCAGTCGGCCCGGGGACTGCAGCAACGCAAGAAGCGGTGGCCGACTCCAGTTCCATGCCACCCGACCCACCCACCCGAGTCATGGTCGCTACAGTAACAGAAGAAGAAGTCACAGCTCCATCTTGGGCCCAGCCCATCCTCAGATTCCTAGTCAGCAGAGAGCTGCCGGCTGATGAGATCTCAGCAAGACTAGTGCAACGACGAGCCGGAGCATATGCAATAATCAACAGAGAGCTTGTCAAGCGCAGCGTCACTGGAGTCTTCCAGCGCTGTGTCGAGCCAGAAAAAGGAGTGGCAATCCTCAAGGATATCCACCAAGGCGAATGCGGCCACCACGCAGCCTCAAGATCACTTGTGGCCAAAGCTTTCCGCCATGGTTTCTTTTGTCCGACTGCTTTGGAAGATGCCAAAGAGATAGTCAAGAGCTGCAGAGGATGCCAAGTTTTCAGTTCCAAGCAACACCTGCCGGCTTCTGCACTCAAGACCATTCCCCTTACCTGGCCCTTTGCCGTCTGGGGATTGGACATGGTGGGCCCTTTCAAGACAGCCCGCGGCGGCTTGACACACCTACTTGTTGCCATGGACAAGTTCACAAAGTGGATCGAAGCGAAGCCAATCAAGAAGCTGAACGGGCCGACTGCCGTAACATTCATCACCGACATCACTAATCGGTACGGCGTACCGCACAGCATCATCACCGACAACGGCACAAACTTTGCCAACGGAGCACTGGCACGTTTCTGCGCGACGCAGGGCATCCGACTGGACTTAGCGTCCGTTGCCCACCCGCAGTCAAACGGCCAGGTCGAGCGAGCAAATGGACTCATCCTCTCCGGCATAAAGCCCAGACTGGTTGTACCATTGGAGCGATCGGCCGACTGCTGGCTCGATGAGCTGCCGGCTGTCCTCTGGAGTCTGCGCACTACCCCCAACAAGTCAACCGGCTTCACTCCGTTCTTCCTTGTATATGGTGCCGAGGCTGTCATCCCAACCGACATCGAGTTCGACTCGCCTCGGGTCACCATGTACACGGAGGCGGAGGCCAAGGAAGCAAGAGAAGATGGCGTCGACCTACTAGAAGAAGGCCGGCTGTCAGCACTCAGCCGGTCCGCCATCTACCAGCAAGGGTTGCGCCGCTACCACAACCGCAAGGTCAAGCCGAGATCCTTCCAAGAGGGCGACCTTGTGCTTCGGCTGATCCAGCGAACAGCCGGCCAGCACAAGCTCTCGGTCCCTTGGGAAGGCCCCTTCGTCATCAGCAAGGCACTAGGCAACGACTCCTACTACTTGATCGACGCGTAAAAACCAAGAGCACGCAAGAGGGACGACTCCGGCAAGGAGTCGGAGCGACCATGGAACGCCAACCTCCTGAGAAGATTTTATAGTTGAAAGCAGTATGTATCATGCTACCCTTTTGTATTAAGTACGAAACATCAGGTTCCCCGAAAAGTACTCGGGGACTGCCTTCATTTATCTATGAATGACTAGTGTCATATCCATGAATGTATTATTACATTTTGATATCTTGTCTGGCACCGGGTTCGACTAGTCAGCCCGGGGACTGGCCGCCTTAAGCTATATTAAAAGTTCTACCTGAAGTCAGACAAGTAGTGTGCCGGCTCCCGAGTCCTCTCTTGTGGAAAGTCGCAGCTCGAAGAACCGACTGACCGACTAGCAAGAGCAAAGGCAGAAAGGACGCCCACACGAAAAACGGCTAAGGACTAATGAACTTATATAGCAAAAAGACGGCCTCCAACCACGCTTGCCGGCTGTCAGAACAATCGGCTGGCCGGCTTCCCAAACACTTCGCTATAATCCAACAAAGCTAGAGTACTTGCCCTCCCAACTGGCCAAGCACTTCTCCAGCCACAGATTGTAGAGCAACTGTCTGACTGGGGAGGCGGCAACCAAGGGAGGGCGGCAAAGGAAACAGCAGAAGGATGAAAAGCAAAGAACAGGGAAAAGCCAAACACATGCATAGTCACATATACATATAAAGCCCCCAACAGGCCGGCAATCGACATAGTTCGAATACACCCCCAGTGGGTGGAATTGTGCAAACTTAACAGAATATTGTTCCAAAAGTGACAAGACAGGAAAACAAAATATAGCAGACTAGACTAAGGCGCGGTGCGGGAGCCGGGTTGGTCGGTGAAGATGGCGTCGCCGGCTGAAGGAGTGGCCGGCTGGCGGGTCTCGTCTTGGTCACCACCGGTGGCAGGCGACGCACCCGCGCGTGACGTGGTGCTGGAGGTGCGGTCAGGCTGAGGCTGGCCGGCCGCTCCACCATCCGGCCCGACGTCTTCACCCTCCTCCTCCTCCTCCTCCTCCTCGCCCTCGTCGCTGGAGTCGATCTCCTCCGCCGAGTCTTCACCGTCTGCCGGGTTCAGCCCGAACCACTCCTCCGGCTGGGCGACACCGTTGTCATCTACCTCAGGGGCGAAGGCACTGGTGTCGGTGTAGTCGGCGATCGCTGAAGCCCGATGGATGATAGCCGGCCGCGCCGGCTCCAGCTCCGTGTCGGCCTGCTGCCGCCAGGTAGCAAGCTAATCCAGACTTAGGCCGGGATACCAGGCCTTGACGAACTCCAGCGCCCGCCTGGCACCGGACCGAGCCGCCGAAGCCTTCCAGGCTTCGAAGCGGCCGACCGCCACCTCCAGCCAGTCGGCAGTCCGACTGGGGGTGCGGGGAACCACTTCGCCGGGCCAGAGGGCGGCCAACACTTGCGCCCCGGCACGCTGAAGCCAGCGGAGCAGTCGGTGAGCCGGCTGGAGGCGGGCCAGGATCGCCAAGAGCTGCTCTTCCAGCGAACGGCCAGCGTTTGGTGCAATCTCGGCGCCAGCCTGCCTCCGTGCTTCGCGGCGGGCCTCGATGATCTGGTTGGCGGTGGTAGAGTAGCCAGGGAAGTACTCTGTGCAAGAAAGAAAGAGAAAGAAGAGAAAAACACCAAGTCAGAAAACGAGCCAAAAGCGGCAGGCGGCAAGAAAGGACGAAGAAGTAGGCGGCTTACCATCAACCAAATCTTCGATCTGGCCATAGCCATTGATCAGCGTCTGCTTTTCTTCGGCCCAGCCAGCCGCCTCCGTCTCGTACTCGGCCTGGAGGGCGGCTTCGCTGTCCTGCACCGCCTTCAGAGCCGCCTTATGGCTCTCCTCCTGGTCGGCTAGCCTCTTGGCCAGGCGGTCACGCTCCTGCACCAAGGCGGCGAACTCGGCCTCCTTGGCACGAAGGGCGGCCTGAGACCCTCCCAGCTGTGCCCTCAGGCTGGCGTTGGCCGCTACAAGAATGGCAGAAAAAGAAGAAGCAATAAGAGGAAGTCGTCAAGGAAGAACCGACCCGACTGCTCAGCAGTCGGCCCGAATCTCGGGGACTACACCCAGTGGGTGCACTGACGCGCCCCCACGTGAGATAAAGGACAAAGCACTTACCCCGGCTCTCAGTCAGGTCAGCGGTCTTCTGGGTCAGCTCCCGAGCCTGGGAGTTGAAGGCAGCCGCGCGAAGATTGTGGTAGTCCTACAAGACATTCGGAAGATCGAAGTAAGAACAAGAATAGCAAAACTAGATCCACTAAGAAGTTCCAATCCGCCTGCTCAGCAGCCGACTCGGAACTCGGGGACTACACCCAGTGGGTGCGCTGACGCGCCCCCACGGAAGAAACCAAGATCAAGAAGAAGCAAGATGAGAAGACTAACCCGGATGGCCGCCCGCGTCGCAAGGAATTCGTCGGTGTATTGTCTCAGCGCCGTAGTCTGGGCCTGGAGCCGGGTCCGGACGTCCTGCGCGGCCACGTTCATCACGGCCGTCCCTCCGCCCGGCGTCCACCCCGAGGTGGCGCTGGCCGCCTCCACATCCTGGGCCGACGAGCTGGAGCCCGCGGCCAGCTGCGACTCCGACGCAGCCTTCTGTGGCTCTGACGCAGCCTTCGCCGCGCGCCGGCTCGGCGGCATCCGGACCGCCAGCTCAGTCCTCGCGGCCGGCTCGCCCCCCACCGACTGCGCAGGCGGCAGATCAGGTCGGCCGCCTTGAGCAGCCCCAGTCGGCGGGGTCGGTACCGCCGCCCTCTCCAGGATGACGACGTCGTCATCCCTCTCCAGCCCCGGCCGGTCACTGCCGGCTTCTTCGGGCGAGGGCTCTGGGGCCCCAGGCGCCGCAACGCGCAGCGGGGTAACCAGCAAGGCTTCCTCCGCCATCGCTGCAGCCGCAGCCTCCGCTTGATCCTTGGCCGCGGCGTCAGCGCGCGCCTTCGCCGCCTCCTCCTCCTGCGCCGCCTTGGCGGCAGCCGCCTTCAAAGCCTCTGCCTCCCGCGCCTGCCGCTCCTCCCGCGCGTTCCGCTCCGTTGCCGCCAGAAGATCGGCACGGGGGTCCACGCGGCGAGTGGTGCTCCCAGATCCTCCCGGCGACCCAACAACGGAGGCGGCAGCAGCCCGCTCGAGCGACAATGGAGCTCTGGTTGTTTGGAGAGAAGGACAAGAGCTCAGGAGTTACCAGAGAAAAGAAAAAGAGTACACAAAGGAGTATGTACTTACGCCGACACCGTCTGCGGTTGTTTCACCGCCTTGCGGAAGCGGGCCGCCTTCGTGGCAGCCTCCTCCCGCCTGGTCGCCGCTGCCCCGCCTCGGGGCTTCTTCGGCCGACTGTCGAACAAGCCCGACGCGGCGCGACGCTTTTTCCCGCCGCCCCGAGCAGGCGGCGCGGTGGAGGAACCCGCGCCGTGGCTGGACGCCGGCTGGCGGCGCGGGGCGACTTCAGCCTCGTCATCGTCCGGCTAGTCGTCGAAGCTGACTCCAAGCCCGGAGCCGCCTCCCTCGCTGCCGGCTTGGCCACCACCCACCTCGGCGTTGTCGTCCATGGCGGCCGCCCCCAAGTCGGGGTCCTCCAGATCGTGCTCTGTCCGGTCGGGGACGAACCGGCGCTCCGCGTCCGATCCGCCTGCAGGCCGGAGAAGAGGGCTCTGTCGAGGCAAGCCGATTAGTCAGAGTCGGCCAAAAGGAACTCGGCAATAAAACTGAGAACAGAACAAAGAGCAGAAGAGGACATACCGTGGGCGGCGGATGAGCTCGGCAGTATGGCTCCTTGCCGAACTGCCACTCTGCGGAGAGTTTGCAGTTCGCAAGGTAGTTCACCATATGGGCCACCTCGTCGTGCGGCATGTCCTTGGTGCACATCCGGCTTGGATCGAGCTGGCCGCTCATCTGACATATGAGATGAGGGCGGCTCTGGAGCGGGAGCACCCGGCGCGTGACGAAGGCAGCCAGCAGATCGGGCCCCGACAAGCCCTCCGACTGGATCATCGCCCGCACTCGGGCGACAGCTGCGGTTCCAGCCGGCGTCAGCGTCACGGCCCGGTAGGACCACTGGGGCCGCCTGCCCGCCGGTGGGCCGGCTACGTAAGCCGGCAGATTGACGTAGTCGCCCTGCGGGGCGACGTTCCTCACGTAGAAGTATGATTTTTGCCACAACTTCACCGACTGGATCAGCGTGATGACGGGGAAGGGGTTGTCGGCAGCCACCCTCCGCATCGCGATGAAGGCGCCACTCTGAGCCGGCACGCCTTGCATGCTCGTGCCCAGCTTGGACTGGAAGAACTCCCCCCAGAGCTCGAGGGTAGGGAGGACGCCGAGGTAGCCTTCGCACGAGGTGACGAAGGCGGACAGCAGCACCACCATGTTCGGGGGGAGGTGGTGCGGCTGGAGCTGGTAGAACTCGAGCCAAGAGCGGAAGAAGGCGCTCACGGGCAGGCCGATGCCCCGCAAGAAGTGCGAGCGGAAGACTACCCGCTCGCCTTCCTGCTGCTCCGGCGTAATCTCCTTCGCCGGCGCGAGACGGACCTCCACCTTGTCCGCGCCGGGCAGCCGCCGCGTCTTGCGGAGGAATTCGACGTGATCCTCGCGGACGTTGGAGCCGTCCCAATCCCCGCCGTACTGCATCGTGGCGTGGGGCTGGCGAGAACGAGCGCGGCGACGGTGGATCGAGTGGTGGAGTAGCACGGCGGCGAGGCGCTGTTGCAAGAAAAGGGCAGGAGGAAGAAGATGGTGGAAAGAGGAGGAGCGTGCGAGAGCCTGCCGCTCTCCCCCTCCCCCTACTTATAGCTTCGCAAGGTGAAGCCGGGGAGGTAGGGCGTGGGGTGAGACGTGGGATTAACTGCACCCACTCCCCCCATGCCTCGCGATTATTACGCCCTAAAAGCATGCCGAAACCGCCGCAGGAGACGTGCGGGCGGCTTCGGGCCGCAGAGAATCTACGCCTGGGCCCGGGCGTGGACGTGGCGGGCCCTCGACCTATGGCAACGTCCCGTCGCGCGCGTGGCCTGGCAGGCTTTTTAGCTGAGGGGTGCCACGTGGTCCGCGGGCGGCAAGTGGCCGGCCCGCGGCCCGGTGTGCGCGCTGGCCAGCTCCCGCCCTCCGACTCCAGAAATTTTTCGCCGAGACGGCGCCCCCAACCAAAGTCGGCTCCCAGCTGCCGGCTCGTCAAGATGGGAAGTTGATCGAGCTTCTCGACTCCCACCCAACCTCGAAGCCCAATCAGCTTCGGGGACTACTGTCGGAGTAAATGGCCACGGGTAGCCTAACCGACTACCCATGGTTCTTCGAAAATTATCAGGCCGATTGAGCCTTCAAGCGTTCGAAGCATTGGGCCGACTTCCCCTGGCCGACTACCGCAGGGGCCGGCTCTCCAAAGGCGACCCGGCCCCGGTAACCTCCCCCAAGATGGTTGCGAAATGGCCGACTCCAGGAAGCCGGCGCCAAGAGGACCGACTTCCAAGAGCCGGCCATGAAGCACGCCGACTCCACAAAGCCGGCCATGACCGCACCCACCAAAACTACACCCACATAACGGTGACAAGACGGGGTGTGGCCACAGTGCGGCCCACTACCCCCGAAGCCCGAGGCAGGCATGGCCACAGGACGCGTACGGGATGGCCATCTCCCGTCCGGCTCGGCACTGTAGCCATGCTGGCCTCAACGTCACCCACGACAGACGCCAGTACGGCCCACGGGCGGCGGGCCCCTTTAGCCAGAGAGAGGCGCGAAGGCGGCCCGGCCTCCCCCAGTTGGCCAAGGGCGTAGCCGGACCCCAGAAGCCGGCTACCCCCTTCCCTCGAAGCATGTGCCACATTAAGGAGACAAGACGAGGTAAGGCTACAGTGAGAGCCCTCAAGGCGGCACACTGTAGCCACGCTTACCTCGACGAAGCCCTCGTCATCAGGGACGAGGCTACAGTAAGCAGCCACCGACAAGACCCCTAGGCGGTGGGGCCGGCCTGTCGACCAAGAGGCCGGCAGCCGGCGGGACCCACCAGTCGGCGGGCCCCAACAGCCGGCGGAGAAGCCGGCGAGCGCAGACACTAACGGCTGGGACCGGCGCCCAGCCGGATTACAATTGTACCCCCGGGGGGTAGGCCTATATAAACCCCCCGGGGCACCCATGCAAAGGGTTGGCTTCTTAGAGTTACACACACACCATAGAGAGAGAGAAGCAAGAGCTAGCCTTGCTCTTCTTCTCGCTTGAACCCCACAGCTCAAGGAGCATTGTAGCTACTCATCCTGAGCTAGTGATCATGCGGAGACCCCGCAGAGCAGGTCTAGGGGTGTTATCTCCACGGAGAGCCCCGAACCTAGGTAAGATTCGCCGGCGTGCATGTCTTCGCCTCATCCCGTTTCCAGGCACCGGCGACGTCTTACTAGCACCCACTATGATAAGCCACCCATTGGCATATGTCGCACCTACCACCCGACAATCAACATGTTAACGCATCTCAATGATTCACAGATCATATACAAATATGTAGCTCCAAAAGCAAAGATCTAGAAAAAACATATGTTCTTCCTACAAACATGGATGCTACTCTTGGCCAACATTCAGTACAGACTGAATGACAAATTTGTTTGTGAAGTCTACCATTCCTGTTGCAAACGTAAGTGGTTTCACCAACAGCCTGAACCATGGGAATGAACCACACATGATGGAGGAACATCCACTACGATATGATTTGGTCTTCTCTTGATCACACGGCGAGACTATTTTCGGAATACAAACTTTAACTTAGGCAAAATGATGCCCATTGTATAATCAGACCAAAGCAATGAAGCACCTAGTGTTGGCCAATAAATAGTACTGTACTACTTTTCTGCAGTCCATGAAGTGACTATCCAATCTTTCTGTGTCTATTTTCAAATGGCACTGCATGCAGTGACTATACTATTCTCTTGTGAAGCTCAACCAAAATTGTGGTCACTTTGTGTGTTTGCTAAATAGCAACGGGTAGACATCTCTGTCTGCACAAATATCAAGCAGCTAGTAAACATATATCCCACCTTGTATTTTCGGTTTAAACATGTCTCTTCTGCTTAGATCTGTCATGTTTTGCACTGGACAATTTGATACAGTCATGTTTTGCCCTGGACAATTTCATACTGAATTGATTTGCTTGTTCAGAGCAGAAATATAGCGCCTATTCTTCATCAGACCAAGGATATCCATGTTCGCAGTGATGGAAGAGGTGAAATCGATACAACCGAAATTGAGCATCCAGTCATTGAATCATGTCCTGCACCTCCAATGTAGGTCCACCCTGCCAATAAATTCACATGCAAACCACTAGTATTACTATCTAATGACAGTACAAAAAGAGTAGCAAGATAGTAGCAGACCATGTACCTTCTTAATGAACAGCTCATAGTGCCACCAATTGGATATAAAGGTTTGGGAGAAAACATGCTCCTAATGTTGAACCAGTTGGACTTTTTGTGCAGTTCCACTAAACTCGAGCATCCATGTTTGCATAGATATTGAAAGCGTAATTACTATAAAAGTGGCACTAGTTGAAGCATAGACTCACAAATATAAGCATTCCAATTTCTTAATGGGAAAAGGTAGCAAGACTGTTTCTAACCACCTTTTTGAAGGAATAAATAAGGCAACAGAGGCTGATGTCAGAAAGGCATATATAGTTCTTTCTGAAAGAATGATTGATTCCTGGCCTTTCCTCTTCTTTTAAGCATATTTTGTGCAGTTCAACTAAAATAAAATGCCATCACCGCCTTGACAATTCAGTGACACTGTACAAAAGGAAATGACTTAACATTACATCATGATGTCAGGTATGTAGTCGACAGGCATTAGAGACAAACTTACAGACCTCCTCCGATAACATAATGAACATTAATTTTAACAAAGGTGTGACTAGCTTTACCGGGATAATTTGAGTGAACTCTACACCCTCTGTTCCTTAATATAAGAGGTTTTTGCGGTCCAGTTTAAAGTACCCAAACGTCTACTAGTATTTAGAAAAACAGGTAGTAGTTTTCTTGAGCACATATCTGGGAAAGCTTGCCACCCTTTATTTATGTCCATACACTAATGCAACACCATTCGAAATTTCGAATACTACAAATATACACTAATCCAGTGGCTAGTGCAACAGTAGACTAGTTATTTTATTACAGGGTACAGTACAATGGTTTACTGAATAGATTTCAATAAACTCTGGCACTGGAAGATTTCTATAAGAATTAACAATACAAAATGTAAAGGTAACACGTTTCAGCATTGGTATACTAGCTGTGCATGAGCATTAAACCAAATACAAAAGTCTGAAGGTAACTAGCATTATTAACTAATGACAGTATAAAAAAATTGCAAACCATGTACCTCCAAGGTAAATACCATTTCGAACTCGGGGGGGGGACCTTCAAAATTGCTATCCCAATCTTGATAATCGATCAAACATAAAAACTTGATCGAACGAATCAAGAGAACAGCCGGAGGAGGAGGTTCCCACTCTTAACCTTTCCTCTTGTCTTCATAATTTTTTGTGCAGTTTAACCAAAATAAAATGACATCAGCGCCTTGGCATTTTGGTGACACTGTACAAAAAAATTAACTTATCTCATGAAAGTGAGGTATGTAATCTATAAGCATTAACAGTGCAAAAATCTGAAGGTAGTAACAAGTTTCATCGTTGGTATACTGGTTGTGCAACATCATTAGAATGCCTTAGTTGAAAAATCTTTAATACATCCACAATCAACAGCTAACCCTAAAATAATCCAGTGACATTAAATGGCATTGCTTAAATTTATCTGTGGCATTAGACTGAGTGCGGCATTAGTTAAATGTGGCATCACTTCAGCAGTAGCATTGCTTGACTTGACTGCTGGCGTTATACTAACAGCAAAAAAGTTAGACTAAGAGCATGCGAGGCCCATTCAGACAGTGGGCGCACCAGTACGATGTACCTCCACGGACGCATAGAGTGGTGAGGGAGGTATGGTTGCCCAGAGCAACAAATATCCAGGCAGCATATGTGGATTACGTCCCATTTTTGTTATGTTTAGCCACCTTTTTCCTACGTGAGGACAACAAACCGATCGACCTGGTCATTCTCTATTGCGTTGTCATGCCTTTCTACCCTTCTCCAACCAAGAGGCACGAGACTCGTTCTTTAGCTACTGATTTTCCCCTTCTCAACCTAGATGCGGGTTCGATGCCTACTCTCTTGGACAGTACAGTCTCCCTTCCTTTCCTTATTCAACCCAGTCATGGATTAGTCTGCATGAAGTAGGGTTTCCTTTAATAGTGAAAATTAAGGTTTTCGTCTGCGTGACCAGCAGAGCAGAGGATAGCAAATTGGGAAGATGGTGGAGTGGAAAAAGATCCACATGCAGCGACATGGCAGATGGGGCAATAGAACAAGGGTATGGTTCGAAAAGAGGTAACATACCCGAGGGTCGGCGGGAAGTGGCTTCGCTCGTGGTCATCGTCCTCCACACGCACTACGACAGCGAGCTTGGGGACGGACGCCATCCCGCGCGGGCGCTAGGTCTGAGAGGACGGCCTTGTCGTCAGTGCATGACCTCGCTCGCCGACGACGAGTGCGTCAACACTGCACATCCTTTTCTTCCCCGGCGGATCTGTGACCACCGGTGAGGAGGGAGAGAGAGGCCGTCTTTTTTAGATCTGGAGAGAGGGTGATAGTGTGAGAAGCAAGTGGGCAGCCCTTAGCAAGAAACCTCTGAAGCTCCAGCCTATATATCTTTTTTATACTACTAGTACTAGAGGTGGAGTAGTGGTAGAGTAGTTTATATTTTCTCTGCAAACAGTACCAGTTAGTCGTGCTTCAAAACTGAACGGCACGCCATTAAAAAAATTAAGTCGAGAAATAATGCGGCACCTCGGGCCAACGCGGCCAGATCGCATTTTGCACGAGAAATTACACTCGATGTTTCGTTGACATGTGGTCCCGTTCCAACATGTCAGTGAGACGACGGCGAGTCCTTTTGTACAATTTCTGAAAGGACGTGTAGGCCGGGGCGCCTCTTCGTGTACCGTGGCAAACTGGCAACCGTCCACCGGCTCTTCGCCTTTCCCTCTCGATTTGGAACTGCTGTCGCACGCTCTTCCTCCCTCCTCCATTTGCCTTCACCCTTCCTTCTGTCATTGTTCGATCGTCTTCTCCATGGAGGGAACAAGCCGGAAACGACCCCGTTATTCTTGCCCCGATCTGAAAGATGACGTGGTGGGGGAACTCAATGATCGGTGCGACGTCATCACCTTGGCTAGCATGGCAGGTTCGTTCAAGCCCATTCTCGACTCAACTAATAACATCATTACAAGGAACCCAAGGGCCCAGGAGCGGTTTGATCTCCCTTATCTTCTTCGCTATAAGCCTGTTCGCATGGGCGCGGACGACGGAGGCCTCGCCTTGTGCAAGTTGATGCCGCTTGATAATGATACGTGTGATGTCAAGATGCCATCGCTTAAGGGTAAGTCCTGGGCTGGCACAAATGGAGATTGGGTTGTTTATATCGGGAACAATTGCGAGTGGGAACTTGTGAATGTGTACACTCGTCAACGGATTCCACTTCCAAAAATCTCCGAGTGCCCTGAGGTTGAGCACACAGATGATCTATGTACGTTCAAATACGATCATGGTGACTGTCGTCTACTGAAGATAGCAATTTGTCGAGTTCCCAACCGCTCTTGGAATTACAAGAACTATCAATTTTTTGCTATCTTCGACAAGCTTGTTGCCGTCCTTCGTGGTTCGACTGGATGGATATTGCTCAAAAATCAGTTTCTATACATGGATGTGTACCGTGATGCAATTGAATACGAGGATCTTGTGTTTGCTGCCACCACTCGTGGCACTGTTTTTGCATGGGATCCTCGTAGTTTCGGTACGTTTGTCTTCCACCGTAATTATAATTGTTTCATCCACATGCATGCGGGTTAGCAATTTCCCTTTACTAATTAACCTTCTTGTGTTTCCAAGGTCCTGTGAACATTCCACCACCTATACTTGAAAATTTTTATAACCAAGGGGGAGATGACGATGGTGATGATCACGAGCATGAGGACGAGCAGAACTTATCTACTCAGTGGCGCCTGGCAACTAATTCCGATGGATCACCTCTTCTTGTCTGTATACAGTGCACTGAGATTGTTACTACTGAGGGAGCACGTGTTGTCTCCCATGGTCGCCCTCTCCGGACCTATTCCAACACCCATTGCAAGGTATTCGGGATGGATACTAGTGTGCTAGCGCCAACACCTTCTCCCTGGTACAGTATTGGTAGTCTTGGAGCAAACTCGCTCTTCCTTGGACCAAACTATCCAATGATGGTTAAAGGCGATCCAGATGCTATTGACACAGCGTTACTACCATTTATGAGAAGCAACTGTATCTATACCTCGGACATTGCGGTGGTTCCCAACCCTGCTCCTGATATATGCCGCTTCAGCCTGGATGATCAGTCCTGCGTTGCTCTCGACATTAACAATAGCTGGCCCTTCCCAGAGCACCTATGGTTCAAAGCAAGCGTTTCCAACGCCAAGGATTGGTTGAGTTGAAGTTCATTTCATTGCTTGTTATTTGTTGTGTGATGAAAACTTCAGTATTTACTGGAATGTTTTGTTGGAAATAATCTATAATCCAACATGTATCATCGTTGTCGTTGTGTGTTGATGACTTGTTGTATGTAATGAATGGTACATTTGCAAATGCGTGTCATAGACTCAATTTATGAATGGTTTTCGAGTCACTTCTTGGAGTGTGAGTACCGTAGTAGTATAGCCAGCATCCGGTTAGTATATGAAGTTGCCACATCACATAGAGCCAACCTAAAATTGGAGTACTAGATCTGAGATGCCACGTGTACCAGATGAATGACTCCAAGTTCGACCACCGTGATGCTAGGTGCGAGCCGAGGAACACTGTTGGAGAGACCCCCCTCATAATTTTCCTACATTGGTCGTTTGATTCATAGGATAGAATGCTATAGGATTATTTTTCCTATGTAATCATGTTTTAGTTGGCAATCTAGCATCCACTCCAACTTTTGTTTCACTTCCTTTGATCCTACGAAGAGAGTACTTGCTCTAAATGATGTGCCGCTGCAAGAGCCGCCAATATTAATTAACCATGCTCTAAAAAGGTGGACCAGCTTTGGCTGTAGTAGTACTGTACTAGGTTAGTACGTGACCTTGCGCTTGGCTCTTCTCCTCTTCCGGAAGTCGAACAATAATGATGGTACTACAGTAGTATTTCTGGAAATCTGACACCAAATGAACTGTTGCACGTCCACCGCTTGGAAGCAAAAGTTTATCCTTGTGTTGCGAGCCACCGCGCACGTGTTGGCGAGGGAGAAGGCGTAGTAAGCAAGCTTCTCGTTGTTCTGCGAGTTGACAGGACACATCAAAGTTATTTATTAGTACTCTTGGAGTAAACTCGCTCTTCCTTGGACAAAACTATCCAATGATGGTGAAAGCCGATCCAGCTGCTGTTGACACAACGTTACTACTCCCTCTGTCCCATAATATAAGAGTGTTTTTTACACTAGTATATTGTCAAAAACGTTCTTATATTATGGGACGGAGGGAGTACCATTTATGAGAAGCAATTGTATCTATACGTCGGACATTTCGGTGGTTACCTACCCTGGTCGTGATATAGTAGGCCACTTCAGCCTAGATGATCAGTCCTGCGTTGGCCTCGAGAGTTACAATAGCTGGCCCTTCCCAGAGAATCACTTGTGGTTCAAAAGCAAGCGTTTCGAACGCCGAGGATTGGTTGAGTTGAAGTTCATTTCATTGCTTGTTATTTGTTGTGTGATGAAAACTTTAGTATTTATAATCTATCCTCGTTGTTGTTGTGGGTTGATGACTTGTTCTATGTAATAAAATGATATGCCTGTGATAAACTTACTAAATTTATGAATGGCTATCGAGTCGCTTCTCTGAGTGGGTGCTGCGACGAGGCAAAAAAATATTTTCCGAATACATAATGGTACGTGCATTGCAACAGGTTATCGGATGAGGGCAATCAACAATAGTACGCTATTTGTACTAGCTTCACATGCTGCACTATCTCTACGTCTACGTACGTAATACAACAATTTTTAAACTTGAGACCAGCCACCCATCCTCACAAAGAACACTTTTTAACCTAGCACAGACTCCAGGAAATTTGGCCACAGTGTGAGGTGGGCCATATGTTAATGTGTTCGCTGTACGTAACCAGCACCTCGAATCCTCGATACTACTACTATAAGTAGTACTAGGAGTGGTAGGGTGGCATGGGCCAGAACAAGCATTCACGTCCAGGAGTACGGCACACACCACCAGCACGACTTCCATCTGACACCATATTTCTTGGAGTCCGTGCTACAGCAATATCTTCAACCTAGTCGTTTCTCTAACTCAGCCATCACGCGGCGGGCGAGGTGGGGGTTTGCCGATAGTCGGTTTCCTCAATTGCGGTCCCACTTGTAAGGCCAACTCCAACGCACGACCCCAAACGGACCTCTGTTTTGCCCGGATTCTGTCCGTTTGGGTAAGGCAATGTGGTCGTGTCCGGGCCATTTCTCGGATGCGGTGGTCGTGCGCCGAACGCGTGACCGCATCCCGGCCGCGTACATTTTTCTTTGCAAACACATATCTTTTTTTCATCATTGATTTTTTGGTACATGGAAATACATCACCAAAATTTTGACTAGAAAAGCAAGACCAAAGAAAACAAGAACCACAAGAATACATTTTAGAAGATATCCAACTTCCATAACTGCTCATGTAAGTTGGATTAGTGCCTTCTCGTTGCATTCATTATTGATCTGCGGAGGCTCGATCTTGCGTGCTTCTTTCTTTTTTGAGTGTAAAGAAGTAGACGTGTCTAGCCTCTATTCTATCAACAAGTGCACTAGTCTCATCTCTAGCCTCTATGCTAGCTAAAAGTGCTAGAACATCTACTAAATTGTGCTCTATCAATATATCATTGTACTCTTCTTCCCAATACCAAAACTTGCATCCATTCTACACAATAAAATTTTAAGTTAGCACAACTAGTCTAATCCGAGAGCATGACCGAAGATTTGGTCGAGTTCTTCCTCCTTTTGCCGACATGTGGGACATCCAGCATCCAGGTCGTGTCATGCAAGAAAATAGAGTGGTAGGTGAAGCCACGTGATGTGCATCTTGGGTTAAACTGTAAATAGAATCTTACTACTCTTGAGTAACTCCAAAAGCGGCCACCGATGATCTTTATTGGATTTTTTTTTCATCACCAGCACATCGAGGTGAAAGATGTGCAGGTTCAGTGGGTCCTCTTGCGTTTTCACTGACATGTGGGACCGCATATGAGCAAACAAACGATGGGTACCGCGCGTCTGCTGGCTGGCTGAGAAGAGAGATAGAGGAGGGCCGAGCATGGACTCCAGGAAATTTGTTCTACGTACTCGATATAGTGGAGTAACCAGCACCTCGATATAGTGGGGTGGCATGGGCCATAACTAGCATTCATGTCTAGCAGTACGACACACGCCACCCACACGAGTCCCATCCGACACCAATTTTCTTGGAGTCCGTGCTAGCTACAGCCATCTCTTCTCCCTCCTGTTTTCTCAGCCATCGCGCGGTGGGCGGGGTGGGGGTTTGCCGATAGTCGGTTTGCTCAACTGCGGTCCCACTTGTAAGTGAAAATGCAACACAACACGCATTCCCCCTTGAGCGGCGTGCCGGACAAACCGTGTGGGGGTGCGACACGAACACGGCAGGCTTTTCCTTTTGAACTTGTAACTTGTAAAATTTGGTTCTGCTCCATGGGGCGACCGATAGATAGAAATAATGATTTTCCCTAGAGTAATGAGAAGTTTGGTTCTGGCACGGTTCATGCATGGAGTACGTAGGAAAATTATGAAGTTGATGCGAAAGGTAAGATAATTACTAGTAGTACCATATACTACTACATGGATTTGACGGAAAGATAAAGATACATACGGATCCATCAACGACATCCTCACCCCCTAGTGCACCGGGTCACCAACCGACGTGTGAGGACCAGCGGCGGTGGCGGCAAGCTCAACGTGCTTCTAAACAATGTCGTCCAAGGTTGCCCTGCGGTCCAAGAAGGCCAGCGTCCTATCGTCCTCCTCTTGCATGTAGTAGTCCTTGTGGACGATTTGCGTGTAGACGTGGGTGATTATGTCGATGGTGTCTTGCTGCGCCAGGCGCTGCGCGGCGAGCGCGACCTCGAGGTGGACATTCTTCGGCGCGACGGCGGGCAGTCGTAGGGCCACTAGTGCGTCGAAGAGGTTGTCACCATAGAGGCTGTTGAGGGTGGCAGGCATCGCAGAGCCTGGGCGCGTGGGCTGGAGGCGTACGTCAAGGTCGTCCGCGAGCTTCTTGACGATGGTGAACTTGTCGAGGAAGCCGACGAGGACCTCGTCGAACAAGGAGACGAAGCTGTCGTCCAAGCGGCCCCTCGCCCTGGCAGCCTCAAGCACTACCTGGAGACATTCCTCGGTGCCAGGATGCAGGCCGGCGTCGTGGACCATCTGGCACAGCCGGCTGATGCTCGCGCTCATCGCCTCCATGGGTCTAGCTTCTAGTCAACTGATCTTGCGGTTGGAGTGATCACTCTTGCCCTTAGGTGCGTAGGTGCGTAGGATTTCGTAGATTGGACTGGCGGCAGCCTTTATATGAGAAGTGCAGACTGCGTTGAATTCACATGCGTGTTGGCCATCTACTCCTTGCCCCTCTACTGCACCTGCCTTTGGCTGTATGACAGGTTGGCCAGCCACCCGTTGGACCCACGTGTCATACACCCAAAGGCAGGTGCAGTAAGTCAATGAAGCTGCGTCCCCCTCCGTGCCCGTGCATGCTTTCAATGACTTGAGACTACCAAACATCACATGCGGTGGTTAGTTCATTGCATGTAATCCTATTAAGTAGCAAAAAGACATTAAGTTACCTCGCCGATAGGAATAAAACAATACACCATGTATTTATTTACAGAGGGAGTATAGCCAGCATCCGGTTAGTATATGAAGTTGCCACATCACATAGAGCCAACCTAATATTGGAGTATGCTAGCCCTCCACCGGCGCGCCGCTTCAAATGGCGGAGGAAGTGAGAGGTCGTGTCACCTTGTGTCCAGATCTAAGATGCCACGTGTACCAGATGAATGACTCCAAGTTCGACCACCGTGATGCTAGGTGCGAGCCAAGGAACACTGTTGGAGAGACCCCCCTCATAATTTTCCTACATTGTCGACGACGAGGTGCCTATGGTGACTTCGTAAATTTCAAGATGATAGTGCCGTGCGTGTGTGTGTTCATAGGGGTGAGTGTATGCGCGTGTATATGAGCGCTTGCGTCTGTACTATGTAAAAAAACATAAATGCGTGTCAAAAAGAGACTAGTCAGTATACTCAATATTGTGCACCTCGGAGAGGAAAACGATAGAACTAGTATGTATTTATTTACGGTGCAGATTCACTCATTTTGCTCCATATGTACTCCGTCTCGGTGTAGTCTAGTCACTTGTTGAAATCTCTAGAAGGGCAAATACTCCTTTCTGGTTTACACGGCTATACTAGCAAGTAGTTGTACATACTAGTACAATAGTGGGCTCACATAGCAATTTTGTCTCATGCAAGAGCCTGGCTATATGCGTGCTCCAATGTTCGCAACTACAACGTTCAGTTTGCGCTTGGCTCTTCGCCTCTTCGAGAAGACGAACAATGATGTTACTACTACTGCTTCTACAGTGTCGAATCCACTGCTGCATGTCCGTCCACCGCGAGCGGGACGGATAGCTTGTTGTAGAAGTACTACTAAGCAAAAGCCTGTCCTCGTTTGCGAGCAACCGCGTGCATGGGTGAGGGAGAAGGCGTGTAGTAAAATCAAGCTTCTCCTCGTTGTATGAGTTGACGCGACACATCATAGCACTGGCCCCACATGCTTGCCTCTAAACTTGGCTGAAAGACCCGCAGTGTACAATATATTTGCTGCTACCTCAAACATTTACCCACCACAAATTAAAATATATGTGGCCGTATGCATCGTTCTGATGCAGAGGCCGGGGAGTCCCCCCTTTTCAAAAAAACAAATTAAAATATATATTCCTGTCTTGACCAGATGAGCGTGCAAACTACAATCACCAGGGTGTCAGGTAGGGCCATAAGACTATTTTAATTATTTTTTAAAACTTCGAGACGGCCACATAGCATGGAGCCGACCCCAACGATTTTAAGCTTACAGGCACGGTACATGCTATCCTAGACTACTCTACACATGAAACTGCCACACGAGCGTCCGGGCTGCGCTTGGCTCTTCGCCTCTTCGGGAAGTCGAACAATGATGGAGTACTACTGCACTGGAGGAGTACTACAATACGCTTCTGGCCATCTGACACCGATTGAACTGCTGCATGTCCACCGCGTGCGGGAGGGAGAGCGTGTAGCGAAAGCTTCTCCTAGTCTTGCCAGCCACCACGCTCATGGGCGAGGGAGGGACGCTCCTGCCTTTGCGTGTATGATAGGTGGGCCCGACAGGTGTGTCGCCAACATGTCATACAGCCAAAGGCAGGTGCAGTTAAGTCCGCGAGGGAGAGGATAATCAAACTTCTCGTTGATGTACAAGTTGACGCGACAAATCAAAGCACTGCACTCGATATATTTCAATAATTTGCGTTTACCGATGCATTAATTACAACGCATGCATGCATGTCAAAACTCTTCTTTGGATACTTGCATGTGTTGATTTAATGCACCTTGAAGTAGTATAAAATATGTGATGGTAAAGTTTTGTAATACCCCGACCCAAGTCGAGAGATGGTTGTGCACGAGGAGGGCGAGATCATGCAGACCGAACAGGACCCGACGATGGAGCTCTCTAAGGTCTCGATGGACCTCACCGTGCTCCACTGCCCCTTGTGCCTCCGCCCCTTGAATTGTGGTTTCTCAACGAGTTGTGCTGAACTTCTTGTGAATTGTGGTGGTTTTCAGTAATGAAAATCGGAAGGGGCAAGCCCTTCTTTGATAATAAAAAATTAATTGTCCTTATATATTCATCAGTCTTGCTATAAGTCGCAGTAGATGTTATATAGGTCCGTCGGATCTTACATCAAGATCCGTGCTTTCAGATTTTCTTTTTTCTCTCTTAAATCTCAGTCGAGTGAGACATAGCCACGCCATTAAACAGAGGCTCGGGCGCCATTAATGGAGACCTTGGGAGAGAGGTGGACGGCAGATGGAGGTCAAAGGGCTCTCCTCCCGATAAGCACGCGCAGGGGTCTGATCGCACGCCTCTCGTACTCAAATAGCTACCCTGTACGGCGCCTCCTAGCTAATAAAAAATGGGGACGCGTGGCGGCACATAAATGGTACTAGTAAGTAGGACGCCCACGGTTTCAATAATACTTGTGTTTCTGATTGTAACGTGACAACACTTGTTCCAAAATGACTTTGTTGATTGTTAATGTGTGCGCCTTCGCAAATCGGATTGCAAATTTACCACAGCATGTTGGTGCCATGTCATGGCACCAAGCCAAGTTTCATTATTTTCATGCGTGTTTTGGATTTACAAGAATTAAAAAACTAAGTTTCTCCATGTTCCCAACCCAGCCATGACGCCCAGAATTTTGAATTTCATTCCCATTTCTTGCATGGAACCTAGAAATTTACCCGAGGACACACATGTGATTTTTCAACCAACTTTGGTGCACTGGAACATGTGCTTGTATTTCAAATTTGAATTATGCACACAAAGGTGACACGTTCCCTCCCAGAACCACGAGCCTTCTTGAGAGAAGCTTCGATTTGCAAGAAGCTTATACCAAAATTTGTTCCTATTCGGCCAATTTTTTTTACCACGGCATGGTACTACCATGACATGACACCATGCCAAGTTTCATGATTTTAAAACCAAGTTTCTCAATGTTCTCAACCGAGCCACGATGCCCAGATGTTTGAATTTTATTCTCATTTTTTGCATGGGACCTACTCCCTCCTTCCATCTATATAGGGCCTAATGTGTTTTTCAAGACAGCCTTTGACTATTGACAAGATTAATAGCACATGAGATGTATACTATGAAAATTATATTATTAGAAGCTCCTTTGACATACAAATTTGAAGGTATGCTTTGTGTAAGTTGCTTGTCATATATTATTGCTCTAACGTTTGGTCAAAGTTAGCCTCGAAAAACGCATTAGGACCTATATAGATGGAAGGAGGGAGTAGAAATTCACCCGAGGACACAAATGTGATTTTTCAACCAACTTTGGTGCACGGGAGCATGTGCTTGTAGTTCAAATTTGAATTATGCACATTAAATGACCAAAAACTCAATTAATGTGTAAATAAGGCCAAACGAAGCCGGAGTAATTCCAAAATTTAATAGGGCACTCATGTAGTTCTATGTTGCCTTTGTAAATAAACTCAAGGGGGACAACGTATATCGTTTCGCACTCAAAGGTGGCACGTTCCCTCTCAGAACCACGAGCCTTCTTGAGACAAGCTTCGGTTTGCAAGAAGCTTATACCAAAATCTGTTCCTATTCGGCCAATTGTTTTACCACAACATGGTAGTACCATGACATGACATCCATGCCAAGTTTCATGATTTTCAGACGTGTTTTGGATGTACAAGAATTTTAAAACCAAGTTTCTCAATGTTCTCGGCCGAGCCACGATGCCCAGATGTTTTAATTTTATTCTCATTTCTTGCATGGGACCTAGAAATTCACCCGAGGACACAAATGTGAATTTTGAACCAACTTTGGTGCACGAGAGCCTGTGCTTGTAGTTCAAATTTGACTTATGCACATTAAATGACCAGAAACTCAATTAATGTACAAAAAATGACAAACGAACTCGGAATAATTCCAAAATTTAGCGGGGCACTAATGTAGTTCCATGTTGCCTTTGTTAAGAAACTCAAGGGGGGGCAGCGTATATTGTTTCACACTCAAAGGTGGCACGTTCCCTCTTAGAACCACGAGCTTCCAAATCGGCCCAATTTTTTACCACAACATGTTAGTGCCATGACATGACACCATGCCAAGTTTCATGATTTCCAGGCGAGTTTTGGATTTACATGAATTTAAAATCAAATTTTCTCGATGTTCTCGGCCGAGTCATGACGCCCAGATGTTTGAATTTCATTCTCATTTCTTCCATGGGACCTAGAAATTCAACCAAGGACACACATGTGATTTTTCAACCCACTTTGGTGCACCGGAGCATGTGCATGCAATTCATATTTAGATTATGCACATTAAAAGTCCAGAAACTCAATTAATGCATAAAAAGGCCAAATGAACCCGAAATAATTCCAAAATTTAACAGGGCACTAATATAGTTCTATATTGCCTCTGTAAATAAAATCAGGGGGGAGGCAGCGTATATCGTTTCGCACACAAAGGTGGCACGTTCCCTCTCGGAACCACGAGGCTTGTTGAGAGAATCTCCGGTTTTGCAAGAGGCTTATACCAAAACTTGTCCCAATTCAGCCAAAAATTATACATATGAAAACAGGGTTTAGATTATCCCAAACATCTCTCTACCTAGACCAATAACGTACTATGATTTGAATTCAACATAAAATGGATACAAATATTTGAATTGGAGAGCGTATGGTACATGTAGTTCATAGTGAAATATGATTACTGCTATATGTATGTTTTTTGTTATCAAGATAATATTTAAATTATTGTATAACTTGACAACAATCGTATTCAAATAAGGAAAATTGATTCAAAGTTAGTCCATATGGTAGACGACAATATATATGTTCACATGGTGGAGTAAAATGTTCATATATGATGTAAGATCAAAATGTATGACTAGATCAATTATAAACCGCAAGGTCACCTAACGATATATTTGAATTCAACATAACATGGATTCAAAAATTGAAATTCGAGATCATGGCATTTGTAATCATATAAAAAGGGACATTACTCTTTCTTTGGTGGGAATTGATTTGTTTTTTGTTGTTGTTGAGGGAAGTGCGAATCGATTTGGTACTGTGCAGGGTAATCTTGTTCTCCCGATTTTTTTTACATTTTTCTTGTAGTTTTTTCAATGGCATCTATAGCAATATAGTAAAAGGGGACATGACTCTCTTGTGTCTTGTATGAATTGTTTCTTTTACACGTTAAGTTTGTTCTGCCGAACAAAGAATCCGCACCTTGTTATTCCAAAATTTTCAAGCTCGAGTATCTTTTGTCTCACCTGCTTTGAAACTCCCGCTTCTTCAACCCGCGCCGCGCCTTGTTATCCCGAAATTTGTACGCGCGCGAGAACTTCCTCCTCATCCGAAATCGCTCCCGCGGCCCAGACACGCGAAATCCCCCTTCTACCCCTCAGCCGGAAATGAAGCTCCACGTCGTAGTGTCAAAACCGGTGGGGGTATGCTGGTAACTTACCCTACATTTCGGACAAGCGCGTCCCTAAGCTTGGCTCCCCCCTCCCCATTCGTACACCGAGGCCGCCAAAACCCGTGAAACCCCACGCTCCTCCGTCGGCCTCCCGACCGCCGCCCAGCCGGAGACTTTTCCCCGACTACGTCGTCCACCGCAACAGCTCGCCGTCCCTCATCCACCGCACTGGATGAGGATCTGTTGTTGATCTCGTCGTCCAGCCGGATCAGCTGCCCCGTCCTCCACCTCCAAGGAGCTGCCCCGACATTCGCCTCGTCTATCGCGCCACCTCAATCCCCATAGCGCCGTCTTGACCTGCCCCACCGGAACTGCAGCACCCTCACCAATTCCTCCGATGAAGCCGAGTCCAACTCGGTGCCACCAAGGAGGTTCTGCACTCACCGCTGCATTTTATCTTTTAGTCGATCTCACGGGGCTGCCGGTGCTCGATACCGAGCAGACATGGCATGTCTCCATCGACGGCGCCGTCGCCGGCCACATCATCCACGGCGTCTCTCCCCCATGTCGTTGCTTCCTCGGCGGCGGCTTCCACAACGGCACTAGCTGCAGCTGCTCCGGCTCTCGCTCGCGCTGCGGCTCTGTTCTTGCTGTCGGCCGCGCTGCTGCACTGCTCCTGCTTTCGTTCGTGCTGCTGCTCTGCTCTTGCTCTCGCTTGCGCTGCTGCTGCTGCTGCACGACCTCCGGCAGCTACAGGAGTTGTTGCTTTAGCACTCGCTCGCGGTGCTGCTGCACGACTTGCTCTTTGCTAGTGCGTTCCCTGCTCGAGCGTCTGCTGATTTAGATCACTGCTTCTCTGCTACTAGTGCTCGAACGCCCTAAACATCTATTGCAATGCTCTGTTACTAGTTCAATCAGTTTCGATAGTAAAATTCAGTTTCGACTGTGAAGTTCATTTTCTTCAGTTAAGTCCAGAGTGAACAGTACTTACAGCATCTGTCAGAGCGGCCGTGGCGCGGCTGATGCGTTTTACATCTAGCACTTTTTGGTGATGTATTTTACATCATCTATTGCAGATGATATTAGGGTCCCACTTCAGATTAACGTTGTCTGTCTTGTCATGCTTCAGCCTCGTCGCCGTACACCTTAGCGGAGCTGCTCCAACGACGGAACCGTCGATCACAGTGGAGCAGTACCCTCGGCGCTGTTTCCAGAGGCCTCGGATCTTCTTCCCCGCCTCCGACAGTCACACCAGCATCATCACCATCCTCCACGTCCAACCCAATGATGCTGAGGTCCACAAGGCTATGCCAAAGAGGTTGTACACTCGTCGCATCACTTTGTTTCTCCATTCCTCTGTTCTTCCAATTCATGTGAGCCAAACACCCAGGTTGACTGAAATCCTATGTTTCCAAATGCTCTGTTTTGCACATGCATTCCTATCCTATTCCTGTGTTTTTCCTGTCCCTGCGTTTATAGAATCCTCCAATTCTAAGGAGCCCTTACAGATTTACTTCATTTTCAGATATGTGTCAAAGAAAACTCTGTGTGTTATGTCCTGCTCCTGCCGTGCCGTCATCCACCCCACCTGAGGTGCACCATAGACAGAAGCATTCACTGCAGCAGAGATCCCCCCTGCAGACTTCCTTTCACCGCCTCAGATCATCTTCCCCGTTGCCGGCAGCCACGCCAACTGCGTTACCATCATCGACTGAGCAGATGAACCTGAGGACTACACAGTTCCGGAAGAGAGGTCGCAGTCTTTCGTGTGTGCTTACGTTATACATCGGTTATTATTACCGGCTACTTTATCGTTCAATCTTGAGTTTTGAATTGCCCATGGGTCTCATATCGAGCCAGCAACGAATAGTATCTGTCTACTATCTGGTTCATCTGGGGTCTTCTATGTGGTTCATGTTGGGTGGGCAACAAACAATAGATGATCCATTGTCTATCTTTTTAAACTGAAGCTATAATCTACCTGCTATCATTAGTTTTGGATCCATCCACTCGTTTGCTACCATCAGTGTTGATTTTTGCATGCACCCCTTAGGCCTTACAAAATCTAACTATTTTTTTATTATGCATGTCAGATATTGTACACAATCGTACTGAACATGTAGAGAAAAAGAGAAGACCGTTGCGTGCGAATATAATGTCATGCAGACGCCGCTCCATGGTGGGCGAAGTGCCCCCCTCCTGCATTTCCAGATTGTATTCCAGAGGAAGATAACTATTCAGATGGAGACTCAGAAGGAGTCGACCACGCCTGTTTACCACCTGAGGTGTTTGCTCTAACCTGGCATGCTGATGTTGGTCATATCATGCATATGGCGCCTTGCATTGCTTATATTATACATCTTATATGTCACCAGCTTAGTTTAGATATGCTTTGTGTGAATGCCA
This sequence comes from Aegilops tauschii subsp. strangulata, assembly GCF_002575655.3. Taxonomy (NCBI): domain Eukaryota; kingdom Viridiplantae; phylum Streptophyta; class Magnoliopsida; order Poales; family Poaceae; genus Aegilops; species Aegilops tauschii. The sequence goes on from NC_053041.3 coordinate 179,474,961, forward strand.
CCTGTTTGGTTTCTATATCATACTCCCACCATTCCTAAATATTTGTCTTTTTAGAGATTTCAACAAGTGACTACATACGGAACAAAATGAGTGAATCTACACTCTAAAATATGTCTATATACATCCGTATGTGGTAGTCCATTTGAAATCTCTAAAAAGACAAATATTTAGGAACGGAGGGAGTATATGGGAATTATGCAATGCCATCTACTTTAGCCAGGCATCATATACGTGAATCATGCAATGCCATCCTGTTTAGCCAGTCATCGTATATGTGAATTGTATTGTGCCATATTTTTTTCCATAATGTATTCCATTTGTCAACAATGTTTATACATTCATCTACTCTTCCTATGCATCAGCCATTTGAGTCGGTCATGGGAAAATCTGGAGTGAAAACAAGGTCTTCTGAGCAGTCAGTGCTACATGTCGATGCAGATTTCCTGCTGGTTACATATAGCTCCTCAGAGGAGGATTCAGAGAGAGATGACCAGTCGTATCCCCCCCCCGATGTGCATGCTCTAACTTGGTTGGGTTATATTGCCCATATCATGCATATGGTGTCTTGCATTGCCATGCCATCTGCTTAGATTAGACATGCTTTGTGTGAATGCCTCCTGTTTGCTTTCTATATTAGATATGTGAATTATGCAATGCCATGTTTTTTCAGCCAGTTATCATATATGTGAATTATACACCGCCATGGAGCCAGGCATCATATATGTGAATTATCTCATGCCATCTTTTTTTTTCATTACGTATTCCATTTGTCGACAATCTGTGTATATTGAACTACTCTTCATGTGTATCAGCCATTTGAGCCGGTTATGGAAAAATCTGGAGTGAAAACAAGGTCTTCAGAGTAGGCAATGGTACCTGTTGAAGCATATATCTCGATGGTTACAGGGAGCTCCTCAGAGGAGGATTCAGAGATAGATGACCAGTCCTATATCCCACCTGAGGTGTATGCTCTAAGTTGCAATGTTTATATTTCTCATATGATGCATATGGTGTCTTGCATTGCTTAGTTTAGACATCATATGCACAATATTGAATTCTATCTGCTTAGTTCAGAGATCATACATGCGAGTGCCAGCTGCTTAGTATATGAATCAATTATGTCAATTATATCATGCCATCCTGTATACTTAGACAACATGTATGTGAATTATTTCATCCCAACCTATTTTAGAAAGACATCATATAGTTTTGGCATGTCATCCTGTTTAGGTACTCATCATATGTTGAATTATGCCATTATATCCTGTTAAGTTAACCATCATATATCTAAAATTGTGTCATGCTATCCTGTTTAGTTAGGCATCATGTGAAATTGTGTCATGCTGTCTTGTTTGGTTAGACAACATATATGTGAATCACCACATCTGTGTATCATATAATGTCTGTACGTTCAATTTCTTTTGTTGCTTATCAGCCATTTGAATTGGAGGGGGTGATGGCAGTATCTAAGGGAGCAAAACCCCGTTCTTCACAAAAGACAGTGCTACCCGTCAATGCAGATAGAACCATGGTTGTACTGGCCCACAAACTAGCCCCACCACACATAATCGAGACTCTTCCAGATTGCACACTTACACCGTTGGGCAGAGAACCAGCTACAACCCATCTAACCGCAACCCCAGCGGATAGTAACCCACTTATAGTTGACAAAGCACCATGTCCACCACAGAGTACCCCCACACGAGCAGTTTGTAAAGCTACTGCAGTGCCCAAAGCACGAAGACCACCACAGCTAACCCAAACTCCACGTTTAAAGCAGAAGAGCAACTGTTCTCAGGTCAGATTCCGTAGCTATGGTCCATACTCCTTTGCTGTTGCATCACTGTATTTACTCATACCAACTACTTTCGAATTTGAAGGATCCAATTGAAACTCCAATGGTGCAACAGGTATGTTTTAAACCTATTTCTTTAACTGGATTGTTGTTCTAACTTGTTGCTCTATGTTGATTTCAGTTTAAGTTGTATAAACAGTTATGTTCTCATGTGATGCGCACTACAAGTGCTGCCAATGATGTGTAGTTTCTCACACTTATATTCTGTCTATGCTGCTGTGTCTTAAAAATATATGAGTTGAACTGTGTCTCTATCATGATTAGGGAACATAAACTAGAATGATATGGACAATACAGTGACCATAGTACATAGATATATGTTTGTTTCATGCTGTTATCATGTCCACCTTACTACTGAACCGGTTTACCAAAATGAGTTTCGTATACTACAAGCTAAACATGTGATGTGTCTGCTTGTTTCTCTTGTAGTATGCAAACAGAATATTGGAGAAGAGCACCCCACTATGCAATGGTAGAGAAAGTAATGCAGATAAGGTTCAAGATAGTGAGACAACCCTGTTGGTCTCCAAGAAAGGTGATAAAAACGATCTTGTAGACAGTGAGAAAACCCCACAGTCCTGCGTTGATGTAGTGTTCGAGTTACTGGCTAGTACCTCTGGCACAAGCTCTTCGAACTCGCTGCCTGAATCACTTCGGCTTCTTCAGTCTCAGCTACAAGCTGAAAGGCATCAGTCAGCTGTGCTGCGGCAAGAAGCCGAAGGACTGAGGAAGTCCCTGAAGAATTCAGATGCGTATTTTCTTGTGCCACAGCAAGCGCTGGAGGATTTAATCGCCAAACAAGAGAAAGTTAATAAGCTTGCTAAGCATCTTGCCAGCATTATGGGTACCCAGGATATTGTTTCTTGAACTCTTCTGAAGTGGTTTCAGTTCTGGACTTGTTTTGCTGCGGCGTTTATATGCTGCTTTGTTCCCTATATTTGCACTGGTGGCGAACTTTGATGCCCAGTGGATGTAATATGTGTAATAGCCGTGATAGCCTAGCATAAGTTGCTTGCTTATTTATTTCCTTGTTGTCTTGTTTATTTGTTTGCTTGTAGTCAGTGTTGTTCTTTTTCCGCGGTTTGCTAGTGGCTGCAATAACCTATTTTTTAAAACTAGGCCACAATAACCATGGGCTAATATTTACTGTAGTGACACTGGGCCTCCTACGGCCCGTAGAAACAATGGGCCTTCTACGGGCCGTAGAAACAATGGGCCTTCTACGGGCCGTATCATCAATGGGCCTTATACGGGCCGTATGATCGATTGGCCAAACATGGGCCAATAACAGGCCGCATTATGGCCGTAAACGGGCTAGAGTTGGAATCGTCCGTTCATGGGCCGACCATAACGGGCCATCGTTAATAGGCCGTATTTGATGACGCTATGAAAACGGCCCAACGTATTAACGGACCACAAACGGGCCGACTGTAACCATAGGCTGAATTTGGCCCACAAGCAGAAAATGACAGTAACGGGCCGTAAGTAAATGAATGCTGGAAATGAGCCCAAGAATAAATGGGCTCTGAGAAGGCCGAAAGATAACATGGGCTGGAAACGGCCCAACGAAATAACGGGCCATTAATGGGTATAAAGTGATACACTGTTCATTATGGGCCAGTTTCACCACGGGCCGTTAATGGGTGTAAAGTGATACACCGTTCATTACGGGCCAATTTCACCACGGGCCGTTAATAGGCCAAGAGTTACATAGGGCCTCATATGGGCGAAAGACGTCATGGGCCATACATGGGCCAGAAGTGAAAATGGGCTGGAATCATATTGGATGGCCCAGATGACGCTACTGTGCCTAATTCGGATAGGGCGTAACGGGCCTTGGGTTAGCGGGCTGTAAATGGGCTATATGCGAACAGGCCGTTAACAGGCTTTCCATGGGCCGGCCCGCCACCTTTTGACCAAGTCAAACGGGCCGGCCTTTTCACAGGAATGGGCCTCTGTTGGGCCGTGCCACGTGTCGACGTATCATAGGCGCCTTCTGTCCAATGAGTGGATGACATCTGTCCCAACGATGAGCCGACACGTGTTTCCTCCAGCCAATGATGATTTTACACGTGGAAAATCCCCATTGGTCGGGGCTGTTAACGGGTTATCGGATCCAAAACCCGACCCGATAGCTTAACGGCGTTCCGTTACGGTGGATGCCACGTGTCGGTCACCCTTGACGAAAGCACTTCTGTGACAGCCGATTTATCGTCATGGAAGTGGACACTTCCGTGATGATAATTTTGGTAATGTCATGGAACACTTCTACGACAGCACAGGTATGACTATCTTCATTTTTTCATAAATTTGTCATGGATGTACATGCATGACAAAAAACGCGACCTACTATGACAAACACGTATCATCACGGAAGTGACTTTTTTTGTAGTGTATAAAGACTTCAGGCTAATTGTGTTCTTCAACCGCGGTCTCGCCTATCTGACAGGTCACTGCGGTAAGTGGATAAATCTGCACGTCCATCACAGGATCATACATCCTCCATGGTTCTCTGATGCCATTGAACACAAGGGCTTTATTTACGTCATCGACTCCTTCTATGGCTGGACGTATTGCTGGCCTACTCCAGTCATCGCTACAAATGGTTGTTGCAACAGTATGTTTCTTTCCTATGATATCATGATGGCTTGCTTATATTACTGTCAACATTTGCTGAAAAAATATTCATGCTCATAACATGCTGTTCTTAAGGTTGACTACATTAAAAGCCCTTTTTTATTTGACTCCAACTTGATATGATGTTGTAGGCCACTTGGTGTCCCTACCCTTCCTAGTCCCAGAACCTTTCAAAGAAAAGCGACATGGCAGTTGCAGGGTGTTCCTGGCTCGATCAGACGACGGCGAACGATTGATGATCGTTCGCAGGTACCGGACGTGTTGTTTCGTGGAATACAATCACAGTCACTCCAAGGTCTTTGAGCAGGATCCCAGCTTCTCTGGGCCTTCAGGAATTTTTGACTGGAGGCTGGTAAGTAGCCTTGGTACATGCTCTCTGTTTCTCGGACTGAATTATCCGATTAACCAGGAGATAACCGACGGCAAGGATCATGATGGCAGCGCGGTTTCGTTCATCAGGCAAAACAGTGTGTACACAGCGTACCATGCGTCTCTCCATTCACCATACCCTAATATGTGCCGCCATGCTCTGCAGCCCAAAGTAGGAGAGAGGGTCGCAAGTATCAGACTTCGACCTGCTGGCTGGAGTTTCCCCCGTCAGGCACCCATCTGGTTCAAGCCGTCAGCCAATCTCCACAGCTTAATAAATAGTAATGTCTAACTGAGCCAGTTAGTTAGATGCATACACTTGGTGTAGTAGGATCTTTATTTAGTTTGATTCATACACTTGTTCTTTTTTGGTAGCCCTTTTGTAATGATGGCTGATGTTTGGTTTGGAAGAGAGAGCTGCGTCTTTACTCTTCTGGCCTACTTACTGCTTCTGTTGAACCCCCAGCCCTGGTTGCTGCTGCTGCTGTTTTCAATGTACAATCAGCAGCATATTTTGTCTGTTGGTTGAATAAATGTGTTGTTAGAACGACAAACACAATGTTTTGGAAGTTGTTGCACGGTCCGATCCTTTAGTTTTTTAGGGAAACGGTCCGATCCTTTAGTGCCCCGTACCGTACGTAGCGCATACTATTATTTGTACGGAACACATTTTCCACTTGTTGATAACATGTAGCCCACTCATGAAGGCCCAATAGAGGAGCCCATAATTAACTGGAAGGGAGGCTCTCACATGAATCCGGCCCAGATACATGCTCATGGTCCCCTAAACATAAATAAGTAAATAAATAAATAAAGCTAAATGCTCATGCACCAGTTCTTTAAATTGACGATTTAACTTGAGGATATTATTTCCTATGATAGTGTCGTTACATTCAGTCGATATTATTCTTAGGCAAAGATAGCGACTTGTCTTCTTTCTCCCACCATTTTCTTCCTGCAACCAGCGGACCCATGCAAATCGTATTCAACGTCGTAAATAGTTCCGGTCCATTTTTATTTTTCAATAAGAATGTCCAACCCAGCCCAGCACATTGGCGACAACACTTTATCCTCCGCCTTGGTGCGCTCGCCGCGCCGCCGCCGTCCGGCCCTGTCAACATAGTGAATCGGGAGAGGACTGTAGTTGTGAGTATGACAGTACAGACCCACCAGGTCCACTCCCGAACACAAGCAAGCGCCTCTTTAACTTACTCAGATGCACCCCTCGTTTTTTACTCTAATCCACCCTGCTGATATCTGGGACCCACATCATTTTCAACGTATAGTCAATTAACGACAGAATTGCACAACTTTTTTTTAGTACTAATTCGGAGGAGCAGGCTATAAACTGGGTTGTGCGGTCTGTGTGGCCCGTCTAACAACATGACCATCCCAGCAGTTTTTTCTTTGGGAAAATAGGTAGCCCGGTATTTCTTTTTGAAGAATACCCAAGCTAGGCCTATTTGTTTTCTCCGACTTACTGGGTTGCAAATCTTTCAAGACGAGGAGGGATCCATTCCGGCCTGGCCAAAGAGTATGGTCAGTGTCTGTTAAAAGTAATATCAAAGGGGTTGAAAGTTCCAAAAAAAATATTGCAAATGGGAAATTAGTTTCCTTTTTTGTTTTTGTTCTTCACTGATATTTTATATTTCATTGGATTTTAACATGACATAGTACTAATTTATTTTTAAATTTGTTTCAGTGTGGCTACTAATGTTGGATTAAGAATATTTTGTTCCACAGCAAAAATTTGCAAATTTTCAAAATTTCGCACATATTTAGTTCAATTTTTTAACCTTGGAACTGACTAGAAAATGGGCAGCAATTCTAAAAATGGAAAATGGGCTGCAATAAATTCCATATGAATTAGAAAATGAGTAAAACTTATAAAAATAATAGCAAATGGGCTGTACACGCCACATATTTCGAGGCTGGCTTGTTTACGCAAGGCTTTGTCAGTCAACACACGATTCTAGCAGCAGTGACTGTTGGATGTCCATCCAACGGCCGACGTGCTTCTTAAATCTCTGATCTTCCTGCTCCAGCTGCCTAAACTAGCGCCGGCGGGAGTGCCTGCTCCCTTCTCTTGTGGACCGTTGTGATGCCGCGCAGGCTTCACCGGCCCACCCTACTCCCTCCGCTGGCCTGGCCGCACGCAATCAACTGCCTCCTTATTACGCGGAAAAAATGATTCCTCCCACTGACATCTGGGGCGCACCAGTTGGGAGGCTGACCTGTGGGCCTACTAAGTTGACGCGTACGCAGGGCTTGTCAACTTAGTCAACAAACAATTCTAGCAGCAGTGACCATTGGATTTGAATCGAACGGTCCTGCCGCTTCTTCAATCGCTGCTCTTCTTGCACCAGCCGCCCAGACCAGCGCCGGCGAGACCACCTGCTCCTGCCTCCAGTGGCCGGCTATGCTGCCTTTGAGGCCTCACCGTCCCCTACTACTCCCAGCGCTGTCCAGGCCCTGCGGCAATGGTAGCCTCACAACGCAGCCGAACCAGTGAACCCTTGTACTCCTCTCCACGTGGGCATCCACTGCCGTGTCTTCCCGGGCTCTGCGTCGTCCCCTTCCTAGGCCTCGCCGTCGTCCACCGCCCTGGTGCTCTCGGCGCGGCGTGGTCAACGTGGTCAAGGAATGACTTCCATCGGAAGAGTACTATACATGGAGAGGCTGACAGCTGGGTCCACTACCGCAGCCAGGAAGTGCCTCCTTATTACGCGGAAAATAATGATTCCTCCACCTCACAGCGGGGACCCACCGGACAGGCCATCATATTTCATGGAAAAAACGTTTCCCCCTGACTGCTGGGACCCACCAGCTACATCTTTGCAGCAAGGAAGTGCGTCCATATTACGGGCAAAAAAATGATTTGCCCCCTGACTGCTGGGGCCCACCAGCACATCTTCGCACGCAAGGAAGTGCCTGACAGTCGGGACCCACCTGTTCGAAGCGTACGTAGCCTTGTCATTCTGGTCGGGAACGTGTACGTACATACTGGTCGCTGTAGAGGCCCGCACGTGTCGTAGTAGAGGCGCGCATGTAGCATGTACACGTACATATGGCGACCAGGGTGCAAGAAAGAAAATACGGCCACGTACGTACATGCGGGCGGGGTCCCGAATGCCTACTCGCGCATACGTACAGCCAGGGCTCGTGTACATGGCTGGGTCGGAACGGAGAAACTGCGTCATCGTCGTGTTCATGGGGAGCCAACCGGCTGGGTCGGAACGGAATGTGTCGTCGTGTTCATCGGAAGCCAACCGGCTTGGACGGAACAGCCGATGGAAACGAGGCCTGGCGTACTGCAGAACGGAGGAAACGGCCTTGTGTTGGACCGGCCACGGTCGAAACGGGATCCTGTTCATCGGGAGGGGTCTAGCGTACCGCAAAACGGAGGAAACAGACTTCTCTTGGACCTCCTACGGTCGAAATGGGGTTCTGTTGATCAGGAGGGGTGTCGCGTACTGCAAAATGGAGGGAGCGGACTTGTGTTGGAGTGCTACGGTCGAAATGGGGGTCCTGTTCATCAAGAGGGGTGTGGCGTACCGCAAAACGGGACTCCACGGGATACTATTCATCTCCACCGTCGACCTCCTCCAGCCTCCATGGGCTACTGTTCATCCACCGTCGACCTCCTCCAGCATCCACCTGCGACTGTTCGTCCGTGGGCTCCTATTCATCCAGCCTCCATCGCGCGCTCCTCCACCGGCTACTGTTCAACCAACCCTCTCCACGGGGTCCTGTTCAACCACCCCTCCACGGGCTACTGGTCATCCAGCCGTCCACCGGCTACTGTTCAACCAGCCCTCCATGGGGTCCTGTTCATCGAGCCGTCCACGGGGTCCTGTTCATCCACCCCCAACCGGCTCGATTGGGGTCCTGTTCATCCAGCGACAACGGCCTCTACTACCACGGGGTCCTGTTCATCCAACCCCCCACCGGGAACTGTTCATCCAAACCCCCACCCCCAACAACGCTCACTGTTCATCCAGAGGCAGCATCGATCGGCTTCAGTTAGCAGCAGTAGAGAAGGAATCGCTCGATCGGGTTCAGTTAACAGCCATTGATCGATCGCTTGGGTTCAGTAACGTGTAGCCTGCAGTGCAATCGCTCGGGTTCAGTTACGCGAACGCCTCGCTCGGGTTCAGCCAGAGCCCAATGCCTTGCACCTACGCGCGTACGTGTACGAGAGAAACACGCATCGCTCGGCCCCCGACCACCCATCGTAACCGGGAACTCCCCGATATTTTCCTCGCCCTCGCTTCTACCACGGTTTTATCCGTCATGGACGGCCCAAAGAATGTCATGCAGCTGCGTCTCCGGCCCGCCGAGGACGAAAAACCAATTTTCTGTCATGATTTTTTGTCATAGAAGTAGGAGCCCACCACATCAATGATGATACCGGGTTTTGTCACAATTATCGTCATAGAAGTGTCATAAGCATGACAGGAAAAAAATTGTTCGGCCCGAAATGTCACGAATGTGTCTTTTTTTGTAGTGACCATCGCAACCATGGTTGCGGTGGGCCCAAGTATTTTCCACGTCAACCGGGTGGTGCAAGCATCTGTGCAGAACACCTGCACCATCCGTTGTCGGCGTCCTGGGAACGGGGGTCCCCAGACTTGCTTGCCTGCAGCCCACGGCGTGGCTCCACCAGCGGCCCCGTATGGCCCATCTTCACTAGCAAACACCCAAGACCCTCGCGAGGGGCCAAGCCTCGCGAGGCGAACGACACAAGACCTCCTCGGGGGCGGCCTCAGCAGGCTGGCTCGCGAGGGGCGGAGAGATCAAGGCAAGGGGCACCTCGCGAGGTTCCTGTGACGTAAGCCATGACGACCGGGGCCAGGCAGGCGCTAGAGCGCACAGTGTCCTTGTTTCCTCTTTGGTGCTAAAGAGGCAAGCGTAGGCCAGGAGTCCCGAGGCATCAGGCAAAGGTTTCCATATCAGTGCAACGAGACCAAGACCAGCAGGACGACAGGACGGAGGTCACCGTGGAGCCAAAGACGGTGTCACCACCAGAGCCTTTGGCAGGCAAAGACCACCTTTAGTCAGGATAACTTGTACTAGTTGTCTCCCTTCGAATTTGGCCGTTGTGGGATCCCTTCCCGCCTAACATTTGGGGAGAGGACCAGGGCCTCTATAAATAGGACTAGCCACCACCATAGAAAGGGACGGATCATTCGGATCACTCTCAACCACACAAGCTCACCAAACACAAGAGCGCCTCTCCTCAGGAGGCTGTTCTTCCCTTTGTAACTATTCATCCTTAGCCCAAGAGGCAATCCACCACACCACACTGGAGTAGGGTATTACACCACATCGGTGGCCCGAACCAGTATAAACTCTCGTGTCTCTCGTTCTTTGGGTTCGTCGAGCTAGCCCTTGTGATCGTTGCGAGAGCGGAGCTAGGGAGAGAGAGATCTTCGTGTGCACCCCAGTGTTCGAACCTCAAGGGTTTGCTGGAACCCGAAATCCGACATTTGGCGCGCCAGGTAGGGGTGCGCCAAAGCTTTCCTTCCATCGATTCGCGTCCCATCGCTTCATCGCATCCATGGCGGACGCTCGCCGAGCCCGCGCTGAGCGCCGGGCCGCCCTCGCCGCTCGCGTCGCTCTGACAGCACCTGTCGGCGGGCCTCCCCATCGTTCCCCGTCGCCCGCTGCCAACGCCGCCACCGGCCCGGCGGGAAACGAGCAGCAAGCTTCATCGCTACACCCCTCTATGCGGCAGGGTGGCCGCACCGCCACCCCGTCGTTGACTCCGGTCGGCTCGTTGTCCCACGCACGTCGCGCACCCACAGACGCACAGGCCACGCTGCTCATGGCACGCGAGCTCTTGCGCTACTGCCCAGTCGACGACCTTTACGAGGACTGGTTGGACTGCATCGCCGAGCTCGTCAGCGCCGCAGGGGGCTCCCCCGCACCATCCCTCTCGCTGCCTCGCCCTCCACCAGCTGCGGGCGACGTAGCTCACGGAGCGCCTCCACCACCTCTGCACCAAGACGGTGCTCTGGCGCCAAGGCGCGCGGCCCCCCGGCACGACCCACCGCGTCGGGCGCCCGCGCGAGAAGAAGGAAGCTGCCAGGAAGTTCCCCGGCCGCAAGAGAATGCTCCCGCACTCCCAGCGCCACCGCGACAAGACCGTGTGCCGCCTGCGGCGGCAGTGCGCGGGCATCAAGGGCAGGCTCTGCATCAGCAAAGGGCCCCAGTGGCCACGGCAGGCTGCCGCGCCTTCACTCCCGAGCTGCATAGCGTCACCTGGCTGGGCAAGTTCAAGCCGAACCTGCCTCCTCGCTATGACGGCACCCCGACCCCGCGGAGTTCTTGCAGCTCTACGACCTAAGCATCGAGGTGGCCAACGGCGACGAAAAAGTCATGGCGAACTGGTTCCGCATGGCTCTCAAGGATGGTGCTCGCTCGTGGCTCCTTAACCTCCCCCGGGCTCGATCTTCTCCTGGGGCGAGATGCGCGACCGCTTCGTCGCCAACTTCTAGGGCACTCGCGACCGCCCTCCAGCCGCGGGTGACCTACGCCGCATCAAGCAGCAGCCCGGAGAGACCCTGCAGAAGTACATCCAGCACTTCAGCAGCGTTCGCCTCAAGATCCCCAAGGTGACGGACGAGGCCATCATTTCGGCATTTTCTGATGGCGTCTGCGACGTCAAGATGAAGGAGTAGCTCGCCATCCACGAGGAGCTATGCACGGCTTTGGAGCTGTTCAACCTGGCGACCAAGTGCGCAAGAGCTGAGGAAGGGCGCCTTTCCCTCCTCAAGCTCCCAGTTACCGCCCCGGAGGAGAAGAAAGCCAAGGCCAAGGACGTGAAGCGCAAGGGAGTAGCCGTGCTCGCAGCGGAGCCGGATACGAAGGGCGGCCGGGACCATCCCGAGTGGTCCAAGAGCAGCCGACCGTTCCACGCCTTCCACAACGTACACAGCCACAACACCAATGACTGTCAAGAGCTCAGGGCCATTCGAGATGGACGCTTCCGTCAACGCCCCGAGCACAATGACCGGGGCTACGGCCGAGGAGGAGGACGAAGCGGAGGACGCTGGGACGATCGCGGCCCCCGCCAGGAGTGGCGCGACCGGCCTCGCGAGGACCGTTGGCAGGACCAGCCTCGTGAGGGCGCCTAGAGGGATCAGCCTCGCGAGGACCGCCCTCAAGGAAATGTCGGTCTTCCTCCGCTGCCGCCACCGCCAAGACGGAACGACGACCACCATCAGGACGAGGGGGCTGGGGGCTTCCAGGAACCGTGTGCTATCGCCTGCATCTTGGGCGGAGGTCAGGCCCTAGTCTCTCAGTGTATCTTCAAGCAGTTTCCTCGCGAGGTGAACGCAGCTCTTCCCAGGCTTGAGACCACATGCCTGCTCAGGTGGTCCAAGTGCGCCATCACTTTTAGGTCGGCGGACCAGCTCAAGTGCGCGGCCATTGCTGGCGCCCTCCTGATGCTCTGCTCACCCGTCATCAGCAACGTACAAGTCACCAAGACCCTCATTGACGGCGGTGCAGGGCTTAACGTCCTATCCGTTGAGACGTTCGACAGCCTCCAAGTGCCATACGATCAGCTTCAGCCTGCCAAGCCCTTCTCAGGAGTAACTGATGGCTCCACCACCCCGATAGGGTAGGTCCGCCTCCCAGTCGCCTTCGGACAGCGCGGCAATTACCGCACCGAGCTCATTGACTTCGACGTCGCTCACATCCGTCTGCCGTACAATGCCATCCTCGGGTATCCGGCCCTAGCCAAGTTCATGGCAGTGACCCACCACGGCTACAACGACCTCAAGATGCCAGGAAGCGGCGGGATCATCACAGTCCCCTGCGAAGAAAGAGATGCTGTGTGCTCCCTCGAGCGCTCCTTCCAAGCCGCAGCAATCGAGGACCCCGACAACAATGGTGCGCAGTACCCTCCTGAGGCCATCCCCAAGAAGAAGCAACTACTCCATGCAGGGCCTCAGGGAAGCGGCACCTCTAGCGGTGCCACATCAGGATCAACGCCCGTGCCTGGGGCGCCTCCCTCCCTCGCATGGAAGGCGCGCCCGGCGCCCTCCTCGGGCAAGGTTCGGGGGCTCTCTTCTAGAGGGCCTCAGACCTAGCCCACGTCATGAGGGAGGCGCTCGGGCACCACATGGAGGTGTGCTTTGCGGCACATTTCCCTCAGGAGGACATTGGGCGAGGAGTGCCCGGCGCTCAGGAGTTCATCGCCAAGGCCACTCAGGAGCTCCAGGATGCAAGAGCCATGCGCGGCGACCGCCGCCCACCTGGCGCAGCTCCCCATCCAGGCGAGGATGGCGGGCTGCACGTCCGCATTGACATCCCAGGGCTCAACAGGGCCGCATCTCAGGAGCTCTTCTGGCCTTCGCACGTGGGACGCTGCAAGGGCCCACCTCACAGCTATGTTCGCATGCCATTCGGCCTGCCGAGCATGGCAGCCGCTTTCCGGCGCAACCTGCGGAGCGTCCTGGCGGCTCAGGAGGCCAGGAATCACGCAGTCCTGGCGGAGATGGAGACGGTCCTCGAAGAACCGCCTGGACCCCCAGAGCCTCCCGAGGCTCAGGGTCCCGGTGGCTCGTAACGAGCAACCCCCTCGCGACGCATCTTCAGCTACCCCAACATCCCTTCGACAACGGAACCAGGTGACAATTTCCAAGTTTATTCAACTGGGAGCGCCCCCTGGGCTGCATCATTCCCGGACCGCGTGGGCCTGTCCCTGCGGCATGTATCCTTTTTGCATCTTTAGCTTACTCTGCTGGGGGCACCCCTCGAGCTGCATCATCCCCAGGCCACTCGGGTCCGACCCAGTGGCATGTATCGTTCTTGCATTTACCTAAGCTAGTTCGCTTTCCATGCATAATCTATCTATGGTTATCACCTGCTTGATTGTCACCCACCACGGGAGCCGCGCGCCGATCGTCTTTCTTCAGGATCCTTCGCATAAGAAGGCTAGGCACGGCGTCGATAAATCCAACCGCTGAGCTCTATCTTGTGGGCCGGTCCCGTTCACGTCACCTCCTGGGGTTGTTGGTGCTTGGCCTTCTCATGCGATAGCCTCAGGAGATTCATTCGGCGAAGGTTGCCTAACCATCTTGCAGGACCACCAACCAACAAGGACCAAGACCAGGCGCAACCCGCCTTGAGGTAGGGCCTCATGAGTCCCGTGCTGGCTCATGAGTGCCCAGACACACCTCGTCTAGCCCTGCCATGCAAGCCACGTGTCAGGGCGGGGCTGTACACGCCCCAGGGGCTCTCTGCAGTAGGCAGTCCCCTCCCACGTGCCAGTGGAAGCACCATGCTCCGCGCTGGCAGTCGACACGGCCGAGGAGCAGTTATGCCCATGCAAGTGCGGAACCGCTATGCTCCGTGCTGGTGATAAACAACTGAGGCGGCCCCATGGCCGTATCAACCTCAGGGAGCCCTTGAGCTCAGTGTCTGGCCTCATTGCAACACCTCCCCTCGGGAGAGTTGCGCGAGGGGGCTGGGCACGGGGGCTACGCTCGGGTCATGCCCAAGCGTACGCCACCCCACCAGGTCCCACGGGCCTGGTCGTCGCGCGCCCTCCCGAGCGGAGCCTCGGCGAGGGAAAAGGTATGAAGGTCGTTCGAGCGTCGAGGGGGACTCCTGAGCATCGCGACTCGGGAGCCTAACTGGCCACATAGCCCCTCACTCCTTGGTCTCGTCCTGGTGATCCAGATGACCCAACGGAGGTTGAGGTATGCGCGGGGTCGGGCCCTGCCGACGTTGAACACTAGACCTATTCCTGCATCTCCTTTCCGTAAGACGTTTGCGCGTCAAGGCGGACTCCTGAGCATTGCGACTCAGGAGCCTAACTGGCCACGTAGCCCCTCACCCCTTGGTCTCGTCCTGGTGATCCGGACGACCTAACGGCGGCTGAGGTATGCGCGGGGTCGGGCCCTGCCGACGTAGAACGTAAAGCAAATGGGAAGGAAATCGCAAAATCTGGGGCAAATATTACAAGAAATATTGTTCTCCTAATACCAAACGCAAGTTTAAATGCCTCCACGAGGCATGGTGCGTATTGCAGGAGTTAAACAGGAAAGGGGCCCCCAGCAGGTCATCTCGTCATCCCCGGACGCCGCCGTCGCCCACAAGGGATGCTTCTTCCACAACGGCGTTGGCCTCACCTACACCACCCGCCGGAGTTGCAGGATCAGCAGCACCGCCAGTCGAGGGCGCGGGATCAAAGGCGTGGAACCTCTTCAGCAGGGCCTCCACCTGACCCTTCACGGCTTCGACAGCAGCTGCGCAGTGCTCGGCGTGCACAGGCTCCAGCAGCTCGTCAAGACGGGCGGCAGGATCGCAAAGATGGAGGTGGCTGAAGACGTGCGTCAACGCAGCTGAGGAAAGAACGCGGGCTTCTTCTTCTACCAAGAGGCTGATGCCGCTCATGACTTCCTCATGCACCGCGACCAGATAAGGAATCAGCTGGGTGGGGCCCTCGTCGTCAGTAGCCAGCGGCTCCTCCAAGCCCTTCTTGTAGAGCGACCGCAGCGCCTTGCGAGACCTCTCTTCGAGGAGCTTGAA
Source organism: Aegilops tauschii subsp. strangulata (assembly GCF_002575655.3). NCBI lineage: Eukaryota > Viridiplantae > Streptophyta > Magnoliopsida > Poales > Poaceae > Aegilops > Aegilops tauschii. Next base: position 179,490,367 of record NC_053041.3, read on the forward strand.
GGACGCGCGGTCCTTGGCCAGGACCTTCGCCTTGGCTTCCAGCTCGGCCTTCTCCGCCTCCACCTTCTGCTCCAGCTTCTCCAACCGGCTACGCTCCACGGCCTGCGCCTTCGCCAACTGCTCCAGCTCGGCGTCGCGACCCTGGACAACGTCCTCTCAGGCCTTCATCTTCTCCTCCTCCGCCTTGCCGTCTTGAGCCTCGGTCGCACGCTCGCTGCGCATGGTCTCTAGCTCGGCCTCTAGCGACTGGCAGCGATCCTAGGCGGCCCCGACGTCCTTCAGCGCCACCTCGCGAGCGGTCGCGGCCTGGGCGACGGCCTGCTTGTCCTTCTCGGAGGTTGCTGCTGCCTGGCTCAGCGCCGCCCGAACGGACACATCTGAGTGAAGCCAGCCAGAAACCAGCTCCAGGCGCCCGGCTAACAGGCGGGGGTCGGCGCCCTGAAGATCTTCTCGCAGCAGGGTCATCACGGAAAGAGCGCGCTCCATGATGTCAGGGGAGGCGGAAGGACCCAGAGATAGCAGTGCGGCAGAAGGGGGAGGAGGCGACGTTGTCACCATGGCCTTGGAGGCTGGAAGCTCCTAAGGTTTGGGGACCTCAGCAATCTAGCCGGACGTTGGCACCTCAGGAGCCTGTAGGGCCACGAGGGCTGACTCCTCCCAAGGATGCTCCCCCAAGCCTCGCGAGGATGATCGGGCCGGAGAAGCACGAGCGTCGTCGCTGTCTTTCCCTGCAGAGGAGGGTGCGGCCGCTGCAGGAGGTTTGGTCCCGAGCAGTACCACTGTATCCTCCTTCCTCCTCTTCGCCGCGGGTGTCGGCCTAGTCAAGAAGAAGAAGGCGTCAAGAAGCAGCAGCAGAAGCAGGAACAAGGCAAGACAAGAATGCTTACTGGTCCACCGCGGTGTAGTCCCTCTGCTTCCTGAGCCTGAAGCCTGAGAGCCTCGAAGCTTGAGGCGTGGGTGCGAGGGCTCTAGGGGCAGATGAGGGGGCAGCAGGCAAGTTGGAATCAGCTTCAGGTAGCATCGGAACAAGGGCGTCGTCACGGGAGACCAGTGTCGACCTTCCTCTCGTCGGAATCTCGACCGGTGACCTCCTTCGGGGACTGACCTTGGACCCCGAGGAGCCCCCTGCCGCATGCAGCTCCCTCCTTTCCAGGGGGACATCGGCCTCGTCATCATCATCAGGCAGGGTGCGGAGGATGTCGGCCTTGCGCATAGGAGAGGTTCCCCCTCCCCCTCGCGGGCAGCTTTCGAGTCGCGCTCCTCCTCCCCTTCCTCCTCCTCCCCCTCGTGAGACTCGTCGGAGGACACATCCACCAGGGCCGTCGTCGCTGGAGCACTCGAGGATGCAGGCGGTACAAGCCCGCGCCCGTCAAAGACAGGCATGGCGGCGGCGACCTCTGCCCCATCTCGGCGGCGGAACAAGGGAACAAGGCAGTCAGGCGGGTACCCTTGGTCGTCCCCAACCAAGGAGCGAAGAGCCGAGCGCAATTCCTCATCAGAAAGGGGCTCCGGGCGCAGGCAGAGGTCGTCCCCTTCGTCTCCAAGCTTCCACAGTGGGCGCGGGCGCGCTTGGAGAGGAGCCACGCGCTGCGCCATGAATTCCTTGGCGATCATGGCCCTTGTCAGCTTCGCCATCCTCGAGTCACCGGGCTTCAGATCGGCGGTCATCCTCTCCAGCACCTGCGTCGCCCGAGGGTCGGTGAGCTTCGCACGAAGCCATCCCTCTTCGGACACAGGCAACTCTGTCGGCAGCACCAGCCGGGGGTGGAGGCACTTGGCGTCCATCAGGACCCACTTGCTCCTGAAGCCCTCAGCCTTCTTCCCGGCCTTTGAGATGGCATTGGTTTTGTTGGCCGCGACGAAGCCAACGCACCCGGAGTGGTAGCCCTCCTTGATCCGGAGGAAGAAGAAGTGGCGCAGCAGCACCACGGGCGGCATCACTCTAACATACTCCTCACAGTAGAAGGCAAAGATCGACAGGAGAAGAATGGAGTTGGGGAAGATGGAGGGCGTGGAACTTGTAATGGCCGAGGACGGAGTAGAAGAAGTCGGAGAAAGGAGGAACCAACCCGGCGACGATGCTGCTCGTGAAAAAGGGGTAGAAGGTGCTGCCGGGGGCCTCCGGCCCGGTGGAACCGACCCGGAGCACGGTCTTCCTCTTCTCGTCACCTTCCACCATCATCGGACACACGGCGGCAAGGTGCTTCTCTGACACGCTCGGCGCGGCGAGCGCGGGCTTGTACCAGGATGGCGGAGGAGTAGCCCGAGTTTTCTTGGGCGCCATCGACAGCAAGTTCGAAGGGGAACTGGGTGGATCTGGAGCCTCTGGCAGCGAAGGGAAAGAAAGGGGATCTGGAGAAAGGCGAAGGAAGGCAATGAAGGCAAATACAGCCCGCGACAGTCTTTTGTCAGTCGGGCAGTTGCCGAGGCAGCGTGGGGAAGCGGAGGCGCCCACGCCCAATCAATCGCCACGCGTCAAGCGGGGCCGCAGGTTGTTGGGGCCCGCGGAGCTCCGCACTTGCCCTTTGGCTTCACCCCGAAGACAAGTCCGAGCGCGCCTTGGGCCCGGGGCTACTGTCGGCGTCCTGGGAACGGGGGTCCCCAGACTTGCCTGCCTGCGGCCCACGGCTTGGCTCCACCAACGGCCCCGTATGGCCCATCTTCACCAGCAAACACCCAAGACCCTTGCGAGGGGCCAAGCCTCGCGAGGCAGACGATGAAAGACCTCCTCGGGGGCGGCCTCACTAGGGTGGCTCGCGAGGGGCAGAGAGATCAAGGCAAGGGGCACCTTGCGAGGTTCCTGTGACGTAAGCCATGACGACCGGGGCCAGGCGGGTGCCAGAGCGCACAGTGTCCTCGTTTCCTCTTTGGTGCTAAAGAGGCAAGCGTAGGCGAGGAGTCCGAGGCATCTGGCAAAGGTTTCCATATCAGTGCAACGAGACCAAGACCAGCAGGACGACAGGACAGAGGCCACCGTGGAGACCAAGACGGCGTCACCACCAGAGCCTTTGAAAGGCGAAGACCACCTTTAGTCAGGATAACTTGTACTAGTTGTCTCCCTTCAAATTTGGCCGTTGTGGGATCCCTTCCCGGCTAACATTTGGGGAGAGGACCAGGGCCTCTATAAATAGGACTAGCCACCACCATAGAAAGGGACGGATCATTCGGATCACTCTCAACCACACAAGCTCACCAAACACAAGAGCACCTCTCCTCAGGAGGTTGTTCTTCCCTTTGTAACTGTTCATCCTCAGCCCAAGAGGCAATCCACCACACCACACTGGAGTAGGGTATTACACCACATCGGTGGCCCGAACTAGTATAAACTCTCGTGTCTCTCGTTCTTTGGGTTCATCGAGCTAGGCCTTGCGATCGTTGCGAGAGCGAAGCTAGGGAGAGAGAGATCTTCGTGCGCACCCCAGTGTTCGAACCTCAAGGGTTTGCCGGAACCGGAAATCCGACATCGTGACCGTTGGCAGCTTTGCATCACCAAGCTTGAGCGCAACCGGCTCTTCGAGGGTTTGGAGGCAGAGGACAATGACCCACCGAAGAAGCATGACAACAATGTCAAAGAGGCATTCGTCGCCAGTTCCACCTCGTTCACTCCGTCCACCAATGATGAGAAGACCGAACCTTCCCGCTTGGGACCATCCACCTCACTTCCTACGGTGAGTAATAGATTAAAAAATTAGTTGCTTTCAGGATTCTTTTTCTATGCAAAGTGAAGGAAAGTCTGAAAGTTCTAATAGACGCTAGGGTCTGTACATACAAGAACCATCACCCAAAGACCTAGCCACCATCATCACCTAGAGTGCGGGTCCATTTCTTGGTTGGCGCCGTCGTCATGCTATTGATATCCATGACATTTAACCTCTAGTAACTATGCCTTTGTTCAAACTTCCAAGTCCACGGATCTCTGTGTTTTTTTCCTCATTTCTGATGGTACACTAGTAACTACTTTTTTCCATGGATTAATTCTAGTAGTATGATTTTTTATGAACCACAATCTATATGTGCCTGGTTAAATAGTATATATCACTACTATTAAATGGAAGTTGGTATGTTCATCACACCTCCTCCTTAGTCCCCATACATTGGTTGTTTTATCTTCACGCCCTTTTGATTTTCTGTAGATTTTGTTGGTAATCTGAACCGATGCCGTGTAATTTCAACCAAATTGATACTTTCCTTTCATGCCTTACTCATTCCTGCAAATCAAATGATTTAGAATAATTTAAACCAAATTGATACTTTTATTCCTTGTACTACTCATTCCCACTCTCTATTTGCTAGCTATTTTTGTTGCAAGTATGCCCTAGAGGCAATCATATTGCATTATTATATTTCCATGTTCATAATTAAGTGTTTAGTTCTATGCTATAACTGTTATGATCCTGGAATATGTGAGTTAGTGGAAAACTCATATGCACGTGTAGAACGATAAATGGTAAAATAGGATTCCTAGTCTCGCCTCTAAGACTGGCTCAAGTGTTGTTAGTGATCATGTTTTCCGGATCTAAGGATATCGTTATGAGTGATGATAGTCCTAAAACAACATTGAGGACGGTAGAAGAACGATCATATTGAATCGACCCAAACTTATTTGTTATACTTTGAGATGATATCGTCGCAAGTCAAATGCAATAACACAGAGTGTTAGCGTGTGTTTTAGTTCCTTAGACCATGAGAGTATCATAGTCACTTCCTACCGTACGATGAGCTTTGGGGTTGCTCAAACGTCATCAGTAACTTGGTGATAATAACGATAGCTTACAGGTTCATCAGAAAGTTTGACAAGGAACTTGATAGCTCGAGAGTGGAATTTGCTCCTCCGACGATGGAGAGATATTCCTATGGCCCTCTCGGTGTGACGGCATCCATCATCGTCTGGCTAGACACAGGTGACAATGTCATGGGGATGCCGAAACACGACAACAAGAAAGAAGAACAAAACTGGCAACGAGGAAACCGGAATGGGAGCATGTGTAGACTCAAGAGGATACCGATACATCTCACCTCGGGTTTTGTAAAGTATCGCGAAGCAAAGGGAACATCACATGATAACCAAAGGTTCGCTCGAATGTCATTCATGTAATAATAGGGATCGATATAGACGTCCACGGTTCCGCTATCGATCATTGAACGAAGGGGTTCTGTTCATGTTTATGTTTTACCGAACCTATAGGGTCACAAACTTAAGGTAATCATGATCTGCTGAGTGATAGTAGGTGATGCGGCTTGAAGCTACGTCATTATTTCCTCAAAGAGGAAGGGATGATGCAGCACAACAGCGGTAGGTATTTCCCTCAGATATGAAACCAAGGTTATCGAACTAGTAGGAGAACCAAGAAACACAACGTAAACAGCCCCTGCACACAGATAACAAATCATTGCAATCCGACGTGTTAAAGGGGTTGTCAATCCCTTCCGGGTAACAGCGCCTCAAGATAGGCAAACGGACGTGAGATAAATTGTAGTAGATAGATAGATCGAACGCCAAATAAAATAAATAAGAATAAAATGCAGCAATGTATTTTTGTATTTTTGGTTTAATAGATCTGAAAATAAATGCAAAAGAAAAGTAAATCGCAAAGGCAAATATATGAGAAAGAGACCCGAGGGCCGTAGGTTTCACTAGTGGCTTCTCTCGAGGATAATAGCAAACGGTGGGTGAACAAATTACTGTTGGGCAATTGAAAGAACTTCAAATAATCATGGCGATATACAGGCAATGATCATTACATAGGCATCACGTCCAAGATTAGTAGACCGACTCCTGCCTGCATCTACTACTATTACTCCACACATCGACCGCTATCCAGCATGCATCTAGTGTATTAAGTTCATGGAGAAATGGAGGAATGCAATAAGAACGATGACATGATGTAGACAAGATCTATCTATGTAGAGATAGACCCCATCGTTTTATCCTTAGTAGCAACGATGCATACGTGTCGGTTCCCCTTCTGTCACTGGGATCAAGCACCGTAAGATCGAACCCACTACAAAGCACCTCTTCCCATTGCAAGATAAATAGATCAAGTTGGCCAAACAAAACCCAAATATCGGAGAACTAATACGAGGCTAAGCAATCATGCATAAGAGAGATCAAAGAAACTCAAATACTTTCATGGATATAAAAAGATATAACTGATCATAAACTCAAAGTTCATCAGATCCCAACAAACACACCGCAAAAAGAGTTACATCATATGGATCTCCAAGAGACCATTGTATTGAGAATTCAGCGAGAGAGAGGAAGCCATCTAGCTACTCGGACCCAAAGGTCTACAAAGAACTACCCATGAATCATCGGAGAGGCGCCAATGGAGGTGACGAACCCCATCCGAGATGGTGTCTAGATTGGATCGTGTGGTTCTGGACTCTGCAGCGGCTGGATCAATATTTCATTGACTCCCATAGGGTTTTGGGAATATTGGGGTATTTATAGAGCAAAGAGGCGGTCCGGGGGCACCCAAGGTGGGCACAACCCACCAGGGCGCGCCTGGGCCTCCTAGCGCGCCCTGGTGGGTTGTGCTCTCCTCGGAGCAACCCCAGGCGCAGCCAGGGCCCATTAGGTGTCTTCTGGTCCAAAAAAATCTCCGTGAAGTTTAGTTGCATTTGGAATCCGTTTGGTATTGATTTCCTGCGATGTAAAAAACATGCAGAAAATAGCAACTGGCACTTGGCACTATGTCAATAGGTTAGTACCAAAAAATGATATGAAATGATTATAAAACATCCAAGATTGATAATATAACAGCATGGAACAATCAAAAATTATAGATACGTTGGAGACGTATCAGCATCCCCAAGCTTAACTCCTACTCGTCCTCGAGTAGCTAAGTGATAAAAACAAAAAATTTGATGTGGAATGCTGCCTATCATGTCATATCATATTTCTTTTCTTTATAGCATGGACAATTGGACTTTTATATTGTTCAAAGCAATAGTCTAGTTTTGACATGATAATTTAAATACTCAAGCATATCAACAAGCAACCATGTCTTTCAAAATATCAATGCTAAAATAAGTTATCCCTAGCCCATCATGCTCAACCATTGATCCATTCATGAAACACACTCGCATATTAACTACACCCAATACTCAAGTACGATCATATTGCCACCTAGTTGGTGATTTTATAAGAGAAGATGCAGACTCAAATTCAAAAATAAAAATTGTGTAAAGTAAAAGGAAGGCCCTTTGCAGAGGGAAGTAGGGATTTGTAGAGGTGCCAGAGCTCAAGGCGAAAAATTGAGAGATAAAAACATTTTGGGAGGTGTGTCCTTCCCACCAACGAACACGACTTAGAGTTCCCAACACTTTCCATGCTAGATATATCATAGGCGGTTCCCAAATAGAAAATAAAGTTTATTCCTTTTCAACCATACTTTCACTTTCCATGGCTAGCCTTATCCATGGTTGCCCTCCATACCAACACTTTCCAAGGAATTTATTATTTGACAACATAAAGTAAATTCATTTTTCATTTCGGGACTGGGCATCCCTAATACCTTTGCCTTACTCTCGTGCAATGACAAGTGAATAAATACTCATCGTGAGAATAACACATCTAGCATGGAAAATATTAGCCACCCCTCACCGCTCCGCGAGTGAAACGAACACACAAAAGAGAAGTTTATTTTGAAAATTAGAGATGGCACATACAAATTTGCTTAGAACGGCAAAAGAATGCAGCATATAGGTAGATATAGTGGACTCATGTGGCAAAACTGGTTTAAAGGTTTTTGGATGCACAAGTAGAGATCATACTTAGTGCAAAATGAAGGCTAGCAAAAGGTTGAGAAGCGACCAACCAAGAAACGAATAATCTCATAAGCGAGAATTAAGCATAATTAACACCGATAATGCACCACAAGTAGGATATAATTTCATTGCATAATTATTGACTTCCGTGCTTGCATAGGGGATCACAAACCTTAACACTAATGTTCTTACTAAAGCATAATTACTCATCAACATAACTCACATATCACATCATCATATCTCAAAACTATTACTAAGAATCAAGTTTATTTTGTCCAATGATCTTCATGAAAGTTTTTATTATATCCTTCTTGGATATATATCACTTTGGAACTAATTTTAATATGTTTCATTCGACAAGCTCAAACAAATATAGGTGAAGATCATGAGCATAATTTTTCTTTCTCTCAAATTAATTTAAGTGAAGCAAGAGATAATTTCTTGAAAATTTTACTAACTCTCAAATAAATCTAAGTGAAGCAAGAGAGTATTTCTTCAAAAATACTAAAGCACACCATGCTCAAAAAGATATAACTGAAGCACTAGAGCAAGTCCATAGCTCATAAAAAAATTTAGTGAAGCATGGAGAGCAATTCTAACAAGTCATGACATAATTTTGGCTCTCTCAAATAGGTGTGTCCAGCAAGGGATCAAGACTTAAAACACAAAATAAAACGAGCAAAGACTCATATCATACAAGATGCTCCAAGCAAAACACACAGTATGTGATGAATAAAAATATAGCTTCGAGTAAAATACCGATGGTCATTAGAAGAAAGAGGGGATGCCACTTGGGCATCCCCAAGCTTAGTTGCTTGCTCATTTTTGGATAATAGCTTGGGATGCCGGGGCATCCTCAAGCTTAGGCTCTTCTTACTCCTTATTCCTTCATCCATCGTAAGAAAACCCAAAACTTGAAAACTTCAATCACACAAAACTCAACAAAACCTTCGTGAGATACGTTAGTGTAAGAAAACTAAATCACTACTATAAGTATTGTATAAAACCAATTCATATTTTGTTTTTGCATTATATCTAATGTATTCCAACTTTTCTATGGCAAAAAACCATAGAGCCATCAAAATAAGCACACAAAACAAAGAAAACAGAATCTGTCAAAACAGAACAGTATGTAGCAATCTGATTTGTTCGAATACTTCTGGAACTCCAAAAACTCTGGAAAATTAGGACGACCTGGGTAATTTGTATATTAATATTCTTCAAAAAGGATTGGCATTTTATCACGCTCTAGTTAAAAATGAGAATTGTTTTCGTGAGCGCAAAAGTTTCTGTTTTTCAGCAAGATCAAACAACTATCACCCAAGAAGATCCTAAAGGATTTACTTGGCACAAACAATAATTAAAACACAAAAAACACAATCATAACAGTAGCATAATTGTGAAAACACTCAAGAACAGAAAGCAAAAAGCAAAAATAAATTTTATTCATTGGGTTGCCTCCCAACAAGCGCTATAGTTTTACGCCCTTAGCTAGGCATAAAGCAAGGATCTAAGTTTTGTCATCTTTGTTTCGAGATCCATAAGATGGTCTCGTGATTGATTCATAAGGTGTCCTAATTCTTGTTCTAGGAAAATGTTCCATACCCTTCCTCAAAGGAAATTGGAACTTAATATTGCCTTCTTTCGTATCAATCACAGCACCGATAGTGCGTAAAAACGGCCTACCAAGAATAATTGGACAAGACGGATTGCAATCAATATAAAGAACAATAAAATCTATGGGCACATAATTCCTATTTGCAAGAATAAGAACATCATTAATTCTTTCCATAGGCTTTTTAATAGTAGAATCCTCCAAGTGCAAATTTAAAGAGCATTCTTCAAGATCGATAAGACCAAGCACATCACATAAAGATTTCGGAATTGTAGAAACACTAGCACCCAAGTCACACAAAGCAAAACACTCAGAATTTTTAATCTTGACTTTGATAGTAGGTTCCCATTCATCATGCAATTTTCTAGGAATTTATACTTCTAATTCCAATTTTTCTTCAAAAGCTTTCATCATAGCATCAACAATATGTTTAGTAAAAGCTTTATTTTGTTCATAAGCATGGGGTGAATTTATCATGGATTGCAACAAAGAAATATAATCAATCAAAGAGCAACTATCATAATTAAAGTCTTCTTTATCCAAAAGAGTGGGAACATCACTAGCTAAAGTTTTGATCTCTTCAAACCCACTTTCATCAATTTTCTCAACAAGATTTTCACCCTCCGAATTATCGGGATGCCTTCTAGCTAAAGTTGACTCTTCTCCAGTCCCTTTTTTATCAATATTAACTTTACTAAACAAGAAACCAATAGAAGAAACACCAATCATTTTAAGATCTTCATCACTTTTGCGAAAGAAATCACTAGAAAACGCTTTTTCTAAACATTCTCTTTTAGCTCTGAGCATAGCGGTTCTTTTATTACTTTCATACATAAAAACATAAAGAGCTTTAATTGATTCCTCAACCTTAGGCACAAAAAATTTCATCTTGAGATTTTCTACATCATGAGAAATTCTATCAACACTTCTAGATTCATCAATCTTCTTCAACTTTTCTTCTATGGAAGTGTTGAAAACTTTTTACGTGTTGATAAATTCTTTAATATTGTTCTCAAGATCAGAGTTGTTCCTATTATTATTTATAAGATTGATTTCCATAGGAATTACCATCATTATTAGAGGAATTACTACGAAAAGGCCTAGGATTAAAATTACCTCTATAAGCATTGTTGTTGAAACTATTTCGAGAAATAAAATTCATGTCTATGGCATCACTATTTTGCTCAATCAAAGTAGACAAAGGCATATCATTAAAATCAATAGGAGCACTTCTACTAGCAACCAATTTCATAAGAGCATCAACTTTTTCACTCAAAGAAGAAATTTCTTCAACCGAATTAACCTTTTTACTAGTAGGAGCTCTTTCGGTATGCCATTGCGAATAATTTGTCATAATATTATCAAGCAATTTAGTGGCTTCACCCAAAGTAATTTCCATAAAGTACCACCCGCGGCGGAATCCAAAAGATTATGAGAGACAAAATTCAATCCCGCAAAAAAAAATTATATGATCATCCAAAGATATAACCCATGAGTTGGGCAATTCCTTAGCATCATTTTCATCCTTTCCCAAGATTGTGCAACATGCTCATGTTCAAGTTGCTTGAAACTCATGATCTGGGTTCTAAGGGAAATAATTTTTGTGGGCGGAAAATACTTAGTGATAAAAGCATCTTTGCACTTATTCCAAGAATCAATACTATTGCGAGGCGAAGAAGAGAACCAAATTTGTGCAGAATCACGCAAAGAAAACAGAAATAATTTCATCTTCACCACACCATTGTCCACATCTTTTTTATTTTGCATATCGCATAATTCCACAAAGGTATTAAGATGGGACGCGGCATCCTCATTAGGAGTACCGGAAAATTGATCTTTCATAACGAGATTCAGCAAAGCATTATTAATATCACAAGACTCCCCACTAGTGGCGAGAGGAGCAATCGGAGTGCCGATAAAATCATTGTTGTTGGTATTTGAGAAATCACATAACTTGGTGTTCTCTTGAGTCATGATGACCTCACAACAAGATTGCACTCAAAAATAGATCTGGCAAGAAAACGGCGAAAGAAAAAAGAGGGGCGAATAAAACGGCAAATTTTTGTGAAGTGGGGGAGAGGAAAATGAGAGGCAAATGGAAAATAATGTGAATTGCGAGGAGATGAGATTGTGATTAGGAACCTGGTATATGTTGAAGATCCTCCCCGGCAACGGCGCCAGAAATTCCTTTTGATGCGGCTTGAAGCTACGTTGGTATTTCCCTAAAGAGGAAGGGATGATGCAGCACAACAGCGGTAGGTATTTCCCTCAGATATGAAACCATGGTTATCGAGCTAGTAGGAGAACAAAGAAACACAACGTAAACAGCCCCTGCACACAGATAACAAATCCTTGCAATCCGACATGTTAAAGGGGTTATCAATCCCTTCCGGGTAACGGCGCCTCAAGATAGGCAAACGGACGTGAGATAAATTGTAGTAGATAGATAGATCGAACACCAAATGAAATAAATAAGAATAAAATGCAGCAAGGTATTTTTGGTTTAATAGATCTGAAAATAAATGCAAAAGAAAAGTAGATCGCAAAGGCAAATATATGAGAAAGAGACCCGAGGGCCGTAGGTTTCACTAGTGGCTTCTCTCGAGGAAAATAGAAAACGGTGGGTGAACAAATTACTGTTGGGAAATTGAAAGAACTTCAAATAATCATGACGATATCCAGGCAATGATCATTACATAGGCATCACGTCCAAGATTAGTAGACCGACTCCTGCCTGCATCTACTACTATTACTCCACACATCGACTGCTATCCAGCATGCATCTAGTGTATTAAGTTCATGGAGAAATGGAGGAATGCAATAAGAACGATGACATGATGTAGACAAGATCTATCTATGTAGAGATAGACCCCATTGTTTTATCCTTAGTAGCAACGATGCATACGTGTCGGTTCCCCTTCTGTCACTGGGATCAAGCACCATAAGATCGAACCCACTACAAAGCACCTCTTCCCATTGCAAGATAAATAGATCAAGTTGGCCAAACAAAACCCAAATATCGGAGAACTAATACGAGGCTAAGCAATCATGCATAAGAGAGATCAAAGAAACTCAAATACTTTCATGGATATAAAAAGATATAACTGATCATAAACTCAAAGTTCATCAGATCCCAACAAACACACCGCAAAAAGAGTTACATCATATGGATCTCCAAGAGACCATTGTATTGAGAATTCAGCGAGAGAGAGGAAGCCATCTAGCTACTAACTACAGACCCAAAGGTCTACAAAGAACTACCCACGAATCATCGAAGAGGCGCCAATGGAGGTGACGAACCCCATCCAAGATGGTGTCTAGATTGGATCGTGTGGTTCTGGACTCTGCAGCGGCTGGATCAATATTTCATTGACTCCCATAGGGTTTTGGGAATATTGGGGTATTTATAGAGCAAAGAGGCGGTCCGGGGGCACCCGAGGTGGGCACAACCCACCAGGGCGCGCCTGGGCCTCCTGGCGCACCTTGGTGGGTTGTGCTCTCCTCGGAGCACCCCCTAGGCGCAGCCAGGGCCCATTAGGTGTCTTCTGGTCCAAAAAAATCTCTGTGAAGTTTTGTTGCATTTGGACTCCGTTTGGTATTGATTTCCTGCGATGTAAAAAACATGCAGAAAACAGCAACTGGCACTTGGCACTCTCAATAGGTTAGTACCAAAAAATGATATAAAATGACTATAGAATGATTATAAAACATCCAAGATTGATAATATAACAACATGGAACAATCAAAAATTATAGATACGTTGGAGACGTATCAGTAGGACAAGAATATCGAGGATTTATTTGTGAGATAGTATTGATAATATTTGGAATAGTTCCAAGAGGAACCGGAAGCATTTCCGGGTCACCAGAAGGGTTTCGAAGTTTATCAGGCAATACCGGGTATTCCCGATAAATAATATTGGTGGAAAATGTTTCCAGTGATATTTAATTTAATATCCACCATGTAGGCGAGGCACCCCTTTTCCCAAGTGGAGAGGCCAAATTGGACTAGGGGAGGGACTCCTCCCTCCCCTAGGCTGGCGCACCAAGGAAGGATCCTTCCCTCCTTGTGTGGCAGCGCCTCCTCCTCTCCAACCTCTATATACTAGAGGCTTTGGGCTATTTTTGAACACACAAGTTTTGGAGCCTCCTCTAGTTGCTCTAGTTCTAGTTCTAGTTGAAGCTAGTTTATCTAATTAGAGCTAGACCTAGTTCCTCAAATTCTCATAATTAGAAGCCCGGTATGTTTCTAATCTCCTCTCTCTAATTCTCTGGTGATGATTAGCTCTGGACGACAAAGCATCGCCGGATCCTGAAGACTCTATGCTTGCAACCAAGTAGAGAGCTCGTGCTTTTGGTCTTCTATAGGGATCGTTTGTGGGTGGTTTGCTGGTTTGTTCATCTACAGTTCGAGGGACTCCAAGTACGATCTACACCTACTCGTCTACTTCTGCTGCACTTGGAGTCGGTAACGATCATGATCCAAACCTCATATGCATCTTCATATTGTCCCAGGGTGATCGTAGGGCAATTTTTGTTTTTGTTTTCTACTACGTTTCCCAACAGTGGCATCATGAGCGGTTCTACGAGTAGATGCAGGTTTCGATCTAGATCACATGTGGATGTGAGGGTTCTATGTTCTTGCTATGCTTCCCATGAGTGTTGCTTCAGTTTAGTTCATTGATGGCATGATGTAGCTTTGTACAAAGCTCTGACAATCGACCGGCTCTAGCTATCGACGATCCGCTAATAGTTATTTGCGCTTTATCATAGTCAAGAATGGTGAACCAACGCAAACACAAGAGGGCAATGAAGATGAACGATCTTCTAGGGGGTCATGCGTATTTGATGAAGTTTAGTGTGGGGCTAGAGATTTTTAAATAAGTCTCTTCCCTGACAGACCCCGAAAGTTAATCTAGCAACCAGAATTATTGCCTTTATTGTGCATGTACGTAGCTAGTGTTATCCAGAAACCCTAGAAGCCACGTAATTAAAATTTTCCAAACCGATTAGATGACGTCTAACTTGTTTTTGCGGGATTGCATGTGATATGGTATAGCCTTCGTCATGATAATGAGTTTATGTATGAGATGGTTATATGTTGTAATGTTAAGTGTCCTGTTCGTCACGGCATGATGGCTGGAGCCATGGGATTGCCACTTTAATATAATAGTTGTAGAGATAGCCTACAAGTTACAGGTGATGGTGGCAATCTTACGTGAAGGACCCCAACATGGAGAAAGTTGTACCAGGCGCAGGAAGGAGGGCTAAAAGTTTTCGTTCCATGGCAACATTTTCTTAAATTGGTGCCATGTTAACATTTTCGAAACGGCCACCATGACAAGGATTTCTGAAATTAGTGCCGCGGCAACGTTTTTTCTCAAATCACCGCCACAGCAGCGTTTTTAAAATGGCTATCACAGTGACGATTTTTCTGCCGCCACGACAACGTTTCAACTGAAGATTCAAGAAGACCGTGAAGACATCCCGGCGCCCAGGGCTATACCATATCACGGTATTATGAATTGCCCGAGATGTTTATTTTTTTGTTGTTTGCACCCTTTGATTACGAGTAGTCAATTATGAGGGTGAGCTCTCACTGAAAATATCAAGTTAAAAGATGCTCTTCACAGTGTTGCAATAATTTTATAACACGTGGCTTTCCGGAGTGCGTCATGTCCACATGAGTACAAACGGGTCTTGAAGTGTAAGGCGGGTGAGGTCAGACCAAGCAAGCAGATAGCACTCAGTTGTCTTGAAGTTCTGGCATAATCGTTCTGAGCTCGGAGCACGAAGCATCGAAAGATGAACAAGAGTCATATGAAGATATGATCGGCAAAATATTGCCTACCGATAGAAATTCATGTCATCAGTGATGTCCACGTCAATGGCTGTGAAATAGATTAGGGTCTTGAATCACTTAAAATCAATTATGAGATATATTGATTTGAGTGGGAGTACAATTATATATTAATTAAGTTTAATCACTGGTGCAAATTAATTATGGAAAATGTTTGTGTAGTTTGCATTATAGTTATAGATATATGGCTCACGGTTCCACCTTTCATGTTGAAATTGATTAGCTGTTATTTATCTGGTTGAATCTTTATGATTGGTAAACGTAATGAGAGAATCGTCCTCTAGGAGTGCCAAGAAGGATTTTTTTTCCTATTGCATGTTTGCAATATTCTCCTATTGATGCTATATATGGATGGCGAGACTTACGTCCTTCGATCCAAAAGGCTAGAATTACATTACAGACTGCTTGCTTCCAAGAAACCCAAACTTCAAAATGTTTGGGATAGTTATGCGATATTCCTGGATCTAAAAATTGTTTTCAGAAACAAACAAAGATATGTGATATCTAAAGAAGTGTTTTGTTTGCCAATTCTAGTGAAAGGTTCAACTATGTTTAAGACTGAAAAGCATTTGATCCGGAAGAACACCAGTCACGAGTTGATGGTAAAAACTTAAAGAGAAAGAACAAAACTGAAGGATATAATAAGACTTATATTCCTATGGAATTTCGGTGCTCACACCACTCTTAAAGTTGGATGCTTCTTCTGTGAAGAGGAGAAATATTGGAGTAAAACTATAAGAAGTAAAAGGCAGAGAAAAAAGAACACTGGAATGTCCAGCTCAGTTATGAATGTCATAAAGTTATAAGATATAGAGAAGTTTGGTCAAGTAAGTAAAAATTCTTGAGAATTATGATTAAATCATTGATCACTAGTTCTTCGGTATTGAGGTTAAAAGTTGACCACAAGGCTGTCAACTTGATTGCATGTTGATGCGAATCATTGCAACAAACTACAATGGCCTAAATGACCAACAAATGATAAGGTTTTAATATTTGATGGAAATCTTGAAAAAGTTGTAGTATTTCCATCAGCGTATTTCCTCTGTATTTATTGTCATAATTCATTTTGGAGTTTTGTACACTCTAGCCCATTGCATAGAAGTTGCAAGGAGGTTCTTTAGGAGAGAAAAATATAGTTGTTTGATGTTATGAACAAAAGGCCATGCTTCTATTATGAATAGGATGTATGTTATGAATATTGATGATGAAATTGAACATGCATAACATTGACGCTAATTGTCGCAAGACTACCACATCTGTGTGGCACTGCATGTAGTCACATTGGAGAAAACCATCATGGAGAAATTTATAGTTATGGATTTTGAAGTCATCTGATTATGAATCATATGACACTTGCAAATTTTGTCCAGTAAAATAAATATTCTTAACGGGCCATAAAGAATGAGCAACAAATAATTGGAAACATGCATCTTGATGTGTGTAGTCCAATAAGTGTTGTTGCAAGCAATGGATTTATCTATATTCAAGGTTGCCTCAAGTAGATATTTATATTTACTGAGACATAGACTCGGATCTTTTGAAATGTTTCAGAAGGTTTTTCCAGAATGAAGTAGAACTAATTGTAACAAATATTATGTTTCTACAATTGGATTGCGGAAAGAAATATTTGAGTTACGAGTTTAGCAAATGTCTGATGAGCTGTGAAAAGAATTGTATAGCTTGCACTTTCCAAAAAATTACTAAGAGTAGAATGTTTTGAGTACGTGTAAGCAAGCTATGTATGACATGGTAAGATGAAAGATGATATTGATTATTTCACCAATATACTTTTTAATGTGATGCTTTAGAGACTGTGGCTTTGACACTGAAAAGAGCGCCATCAAATTTGTTAAAATAAGTGCTACTTTGTAGGCTATCCCAAATGATTGGGTATTCCTCTGTCACTACGCCGAGGCAAAATGTTTTGCCACACCGTGCCGAAAATTTTGTAGAAAATGTTTTCTGCGAAAGAGTGAGTGGGAGGACAGTGCAACTTGACAAGATTGCAGAATCTTCATGATTTGGTCAAAAAAAGAAATGCTAGAATTAAGTCTAGAATTTGCTACCGCGACGGATACAAAAGCCTCTACATGAGATATAGAGACTTCAGTTGAACTTGCAGGTGAACTATATAGGTCCAGAAAATTCGTGCAGACCTTTGCGGTGTGCAAACAAAATATTGTTGAACAAACAATGAACCTATAATACACAAAGAAGCGTTGATGGGTCCTGATTCCGGAAATTGGCTATATGCCAACATAATCCGAGATAGTATCCATACACATAATTCAAGCTTAGAACTTGATGAACTCTACGGAAGACTGAGAGTGTAAAGAATAGTAATGGATCTATAAACTAAAAAAATAAAAACGTTTTATAATACTTGACTTGTTACAAATAGTTTATGACAACATCAAGGAGTTTACTATGACGAGATTGTCTCATCCTGGCAATACTTAAAGTCAGTTCGAGTTAAACTAGCAATAACTAAATATTTCAATTATGAGATATAAAAGATAGATTTCAAAAGTTATTCCCATGAGATGGAAATAGAACCAAGGTTGTATATATGATACAACCTAAGGTAATTTTGTCATCCACAGGATGCTAATAAGTGTGCAAACTTCCAGAGATCCTATAATGGACTGAAGCAAGCATAATGGACTTGGAATCTTTGTTTTGATGAAATGGTCTGATAATATGATTTCATTGATAGAAGTAAAGATGCTTGTATTTACAATAAAGTCAGTGAGAGCATGATAATATTTCTAAACACTGTGTGTGCATGACACATTGATGATTGGAAATTATACAAATTTCTTGACATGGATTAAGACTTTATTAGAACTAGTTTTTCAGTAAAGTACTTAGGCAATATAATTCCTGTATTAGGCATATTAATCTATGGAGATAGTAGTCTCTAGTCGGGATTAGTGAAAATACATATTGGTAAGATACTAAAGCAGTTTAGTATGAAAACGCCAAGAAGAGTTTCTTGTTGAAGTCACATGGAAGGAGATTTAAGCAAGAATCGATATCCTGAAATACTGATGAGTGAAATACATGATCACACTTCTGTTAAAAGATTCCATGATATGTAAACAACTAGATATGTACAGTACTCAAAGTAAGTTGTGAGTAAAGTTGCCAGAATGGTCAAATTGTTGATCATAGGACAACAAAGAAAATGCCGGTAAGTATTAACGACATATTTCTCACATACGCAGAAAGTGAATAGATCATTGTAAGGAGTTACATCAGTACATGCTCGTTGTAAGTAGTACATCGATAAATTCTTCATCGGTGCTCCAAGCAATTTTTCAATTTATGGTGGCATAGTAAGTTGGAATTGGTCCAAGGTGGTTATGGTGGTGAATTCTATAACAGAAGGCTGAGTATATTGTCGCTCCAAAAAAATACAGGGTGATGAATCAAAAGTTCATTTATGAGCTTGGTAAGGTTTCTAGATGATTGTGCCAATGGAACACTATTATCAATGGTGGTTCCATAGCTTAGTCTACAAAACTGAAGGTCCTGCCATTGATTCAACATATGCAAAGCCTGTTTCACATGAATTGTAAATTCTTGTGAAAGCATGATAGATGCATAGATATGTAAATGATACACATGGATCTAAAGTTGTGAAGATCTGATAGGACGAAGGCTATACCACAAGCAAAGCATGAACAAACACCGGACTGCCATTGGTATTGGAAGTGTGCCCTAGAAGAAATAATATTGTTTTTTTTTGTGTTCATAATTAAGAGTTTATATTCTATGTTATAACTGCTATGATCCTCGAATATGCTATTCAGTGAAAACTCATATGCACATGTAGAACGATAAACGGTAAAATAAGATTCCTAATCTCCCCTCTAAGGCTGGCTCAAGTGTTATTAGAGATCATGTTTTATGGATCTTAGGATATCGTTAAGAGTAATGCTAGTCCTAAAACAACATTGAGAGTATGATGCTAGAAGAACAATCATATTGAATTGGCCCAAACTTGTTTGTTATACTTTGAGATGATATCGTCACAAGTCAAATGCTATAACACGGAGTGTTAATGTGTCTTTTAGTTCCTTAGACCATGAGAGTATCATATTCATTTCTTACCGTATAATGAGATTTGGGGTTCCTCAAACGTCATGAGTAACTTGGTGATCATAACGACAAATTACAGGTTAATCGGGAAGTTTAATAAGGGACTTGAGAGCTCGAGACTGGAATTTTCTCCTCCGGTGATGGAGAGATATTCTTAGGGCCCTCTTGGTGTGACAGCATCCGTCATCGTCTGGCCAGACATAGGTGACAATGTCACGGGGATGCCGGAACAGGACAACAAGAAAGAAGAACAAAACCGACAACGAGGAGACTAGTATAGTGAGCATGTATATGACTCAAGAGGATACCGACACATCGGATACCGACACATCGCACCTCGGGTTTTGTAAAGAATCGCAATTCAAAGGGGAAATCACATGATAACCAAAGGTTCGCTCGAATGTCATTCGTGTAATCATAGGGATCGATCTGGACGTCCACGGTTCCACTATCGATCATTGAACGAAGAGGTTTCGTTCATGTCTATGTTTTACCGAACCTACAGGGTCACAAGCTTAAGGTAATCACGGTCTACTAAGTGTTAGTAGGACGGGAGTATCAAGGATTTATTTGTGAAATAGTTTTGTCAATATTCAAAATAGTTTCGAGAGGAAACAGAAGCATTTCGGGGTCAACGGAAAGGTTGCAGAGTTTATTGGGCAATACCGGGTATTCCTAATAAATAATATGTAGGTGGAAATGTTTCTGATAATTCCTATGAGGATTTTATATTTAATTTAATATGAACGGGCCTTAAAAGGCCAAGATGTGGAAGGCGAATTGAGACACCTTGGCCCATGTAGGGGAGGCGCCCCTTTTCCCAAGTGAGGAGGTCGAATTGGACTAGGGGAGGGACTCCTCCCTCCCCTAGGACTGGGCACCGGGGATCCCTCCTTGTGTGTTAGACCTTCCTCCCTCTCCAACCTATATATACCAGAGGCTTTGGGCTATTTTTGAACACACAAGTTTTGGAGCCTCCTGTAGTTCCTTTAGTTCTAGTTCTAGATGATCTAATTAGAGCTAGACCTAGTTCCTCTAATCCTCATTATTAGAAGGCTAGTGTGGTTCTAATATCCTCCCTCTAATTCTCCGGCAACGATTAGCTTGGGACGGCGAAGTGCTGCCGGATCATGAATACCGTATGCTTGCAACCAAGTATAGAGGTTGTGCTTCTAGTCTTCTGTTTGAGGGATCATTTGTGGGTGGTTCACGGGATCGTCCATCTATGGTTTGAGGGACTCCAAGTACGATCTACACTGACTTGCGTACTTCTGCTGCACTCCGGAGTCGGTAACGACCGTGATCCAAACCTCATATGCATCTTCATATTATTCCTGGGTGATCGTGGGGCAATTTTTGTTTTGTTTTCTACTACGTTTCTCAACAATTTTTTCATCCGGGCCTATTCTGAATCCATAGGATTTTGCACCAATATGGGAAATAGTCTTTTTTGTTATATAAATTGAAATGTAGTACTCCTGGCTTTATGTTTTCCACATAACAAGGAAATAAAATATCCGGCTAGGTGTCCTTCCTAATCCATTAGTGTATACCATTTCATAGTAATAAATCTTTGTACGAGTGTTGCGAAGGATAAGCCATTGGCATAGGTGGTGAGATTTTATTGGGGAGGCAAAGATACTGGGTAAAGGTATATATGAGACACGATTGATGTTGAACTACTAGAATATGTATGCCTTGTTGCAATGCACTGATAGTTAGCTAGTTTGCATAAACGTGCACATGATTAATTTGCTTTTTTCAGGTTTGATGTGGGATTTCTGGATTACAACTTACTAGAAACGTTATGTGTGATTTGCTGTGCCGCTTCTCATGACGGACTGCGACATCCTCATGCATATATCAGGACAACGTATTGCACATAATGCACGAGCATGCATCAATCATGGCCTAGTTAGATAAACATCCACGACATGTAATCTGGCAGCCAACTATTGTGATAGTATGGATGACAATAATACTCCATCATATTATCATGGAGGAAATATGCTTGATCAGTACCACACATCAGCACAATAGAGTACACCACAACAACGCAAAATCAGAAGAAAAAAACAAGTCTTTCTCTCCATGCCATGGCAAAATAACAAGAAGAACCCCATAGACCACCAGTCCACGCATACAACCAAAGGTTTCCCACGAGCAGAAGATTGTCATAAGAGTAAGCATGCACCTAACGACCAATTAAAAAAACACCCAACATCAATCCAGGCCAAACTTGTCAAGTCTATCAGCAACAAGCCACTCTAATGTACCAACACACTCTAAAGCAACAACTAGTAACAACCATATAATCAAATACAGGAGGAAAGCAACACAAAAAAATTCGTATACTCAAAGGGTGGTGAGAAGTACACACCACCTAATGGGAAGACATCAGAGAAAGGAAGGAAACAGACACCACTCCCCGCCGATGAGGTCTCAACCACTGAAAGCCCAGCCGGGAAAGACCGCTCCCAGCTGGCAAAGTTACAAGCGTCAAATGTCCAGCCGTCAAATGATTGACTAGGAAATACGTTGTTGCTAGCCGCATGCTCCTTGCTACCAAATGCACAACCAGGAAAGATATCGAACTCCCCTAAACCCGCCTAGTCCCAGACGCTGGGATCACCTCAAGCTGCCTCTGCGCACAACCACCTCTAATTTTTCCCTTTTCGCCTCTGCATGGTCTTTTCCCTGTCCACACAACCAGCGCAACAATAAATGAATCTTGTGCCCAATAGATATGCAACGCGTGAGAAGCACATTGCATGTGGCGACACCTGGGCCGAGGCTGTGAGACATAGTCAACACAAGTTGGCAAATAGGGAAAGGAGCAAACAAACTCTGGAATGTTGCGGGCTCTCAAAATTGTTGCCCTGAATTGACTCATATCACTCCACCACACAATCGCTTACCAACGCGCCACCCATCAGCAGATCACTCCACAAAGCACAACCCGTTGACCAAGTCAAAATAGTGGACCAAATCTCAATTTAGAGACATCAATTGATTGAGAGAGTTTTCACCCCTAGGGAGCTTAGTGAATTAAAGGACTAGCTCTATTAGTGAATTAAAGTACTACCAAGGCGTGAGTAGGAGGTTGTCGCCCATTGGGTGAGCTATTAGCTTTGCCACCTCACGGTTTTGTGTCCACATCATATGCAATTCCCAGAAGAACGACAATTAGTTCATGTCACCCTTCCTAAGGGCGAATAGAAGATATTTAAAAAAATCATGGTTAGAAATATAAATTAAATAAAATTTTGATAAAAAATAAAAGGCGGTTGTGTCGGTGTTTTGGGAACGGGGGTACCCAGACTTGCCTGCCTGCGGCCCACGGCGTGGCTCATCGACGGCCTGGTATGGCCCAGCTTCGGCATCAACAACTCAAGACCCTCGCGAGGGGCCAAGCCTCACGATGCGGATGACGCCAAGACCACCACGAGGAGCGGCCTCCCCAGGCTGGCTCCACAGGAGCGGAGATTTCTATGCAAGCCTCACCTCGCGAGGTTCGGGTGACGTGAGCCATGACGACCAAGGCCAGGTGGGCGCCAGTGGGCGCAGTGTACCAGTTTCCTCTTTGGTGCTAAGGAGGCAAGCGCATGCGCGGGGTCCCGAGGAATCGGCCATAGGTTTCCATTCCAGTGCAACAAGACCAAGACGCCAGGACGGAATTCATCGCCGAGCCCACCGCGGCATCACAACCAGAGGCTTTTGCAGGTGAAGACTACTTTTGTCAGGATAGCTTGAACTAGTTGTCTCCCTCGAATTTGGCCGTTGTGGGATCCCTTCCCGCCTTCCACTTGGGAAGAGGACCAAGGCCGCTATAAATAGGACCTAGCCACCACCATAGAAGGGGACGGATCATTTCAGATCATACCCTCCCTCACCAGCTCACTCGAGCCCAAGAACACTCCTCCTCCTGAGGTTCTTCTCCCACTGTACTAGTTCATCCTCGGCCCCTCGAGGCCAATCCACCACAAAGCAGGAGTAGGGTTTTACACCGTAAGGTGGCCCGAACCTGGGTAAACTGTTGTGTCCCTTTTCCTTCCCATTCATCGAGCTAGGCCGTGAGATTGGCGAGTAGGCAGACTGGGGAGGACGAGTTCTTCGCACACACCCCAGAGTTTGAACCTCTCAAGGGTCTGCGGAACCCGAAATCAGACCTTTGGCGCGCCGTGTAGGGGTGCATCGGAGCCTCTCTTCCTCTAGTCGATTCGCCACCGTTTTGCCGCCCCCATGGCTGATGCTCGTCGAGTTCGTGTTGAGCGTTGCCCTCGCCGCCCGCATCACCCAGACCGCACCCGCCGGCGACGGTGCTGCCCGCCGTTCCCCCCGTCTCCCGCGACCAACGCCGCCACCGGCTCCGCGGCCCACGAGCAGCAGGCCTCATCGATGCTGCCCTCTGTGCAGCGGGATGGACGCCCGCCACTCTGTCGCTGATCCCAGCGGCCGCTTCATCGTCTCACGCTCGTCACGGGCCTGCAAACGCACAAGCTGCGTTGCTCATGGCGTGTGAGCTCCTGCGCTACCGCCCCATCGACGACCTCTATGAGGACTAGCTAGACCGCATCACCAAACTCGTCAGCGCCGCCGGAGATTCTCCTGCACCATATCGCTCGCTGCTTCACCCGCCGCCCACTGCGGGTGACGTGGCCCACGGAGCACCTCCTCCACCTCCCAGGCAGGACGCCATCATCGAGCCAGGGCACGAGGCTCCACAGCGCGACCCGCCGTGCAAGGCACTGGCGCACGATGAAGAAAGCTACCAGGTAGTGCAGCGACCGCAAGGAGAGGCGCGTGCGCTTCCAGCACTGCCACGTCAAGACACCGCGCCGCCTGTGGTGGCGGCGCGCGAGCGCCAGGATCAGGCTCCACCTCCACGCTAGGCTCCCGTGACCACAGCTGGGTGCCGCGCGTTCACTCCGGAGCCGCGCAGCGTCATATGGTCAGGGAAGTTCAAGCCCGACCTGCCTCCACGCTACGACGGCACCCCCGACCCTGCCGAGTTCCTGCAGCTCTATGAGCTGAGCATCAAGGCAGCCAACGGTGACGGGAAGGTTATGGCGAACTGGTTTCCCATGGCCCTCAAGGATGGCGCACGCTCATGGCTCCTGAACCTCCCCGCGGGATCGATCTCCTCCTGGGACGAGATGCGGGAGCGTTTCGTCGCCAACTTCCAGGGCACTTGCGACCGCCCGCCGGCTGCGAGTGACCTGCGGCGCATCAAGCAGCAGCCAAGAGAAAATTTGCAGAAGTACATTTAGCGCTTCAACGGTATTTGACTCAAGATCCCCAAGGTGTCAGATGAGGCCATCATCTCGGCATTCACTGATGGAGTTCACGACGTCAAGATGAAGGAGGAGCTCACTATACATGAGGACCTGTGCACGGCTCTGGAGATGTTTAACATGGTGACCAAGTGTGCCAGAGCTGAGGAGGGATGCCTCTCCCTCCTCGAGCTCCCTGACGCGGACCCAGAAGCCAAGAAGGCCAAGGCCAAGGACGTGAAGCGCAAGGGAGCGGCCGTGCTCGCGGCTGCGACCACCCGGAGTCATCCAAGGGCAACCGTCCGTTCTGCGTCTTCCACAACGTGCATAGCCACAACACCAACGACTATCAGCACCTCAGGGCCATCCGCGACTGGCGCCTCGGTCGTCGCCCCAAGCGTAACGATCGAGGCTACGGCCGTGGAGGTGGCCGTGGCGGGGGACGCTGGGACGGCCGCGACCCTTGCCAGGAGTGGCGCAACCAGCCTAGTGAGGACCGCTAGCAGGGCCAGCCTAGTGAGGGTGCCTGGAGAGATCAGCCTCGCGAGGACCACACTCAGGGCAACGCTAGCCTTCCCCCGTTGCCGCCACCACCAAGAAGGAACGATGACCATCACCAGGACGAGGGGGCTGGAGGCTTCCAAGAGCCTCGTGCCATCGCTTGCATCCTAAGCAGCGCTCAGGCCCCAGCCTCCCATCGCATCTTCAAGCAGTTCGCCGAGAGGTGAACGCAGCCCTCCCCAAGCTCGAGGCAACATGCCCACTCAGGTGGTCCATGTGCACCATCACCTTCAGCTCT
Source organism: Aegilops tauschii subsp. strangulata (assembly GCF_002575655.3). Lineage (NCBI taxonomy): Eukaryota > Viridiplantae > Streptophyta > Magnoliopsida > Poales > Poaceae > Aegilops > Aegilops tauschii. The sequence continues at coordinate 179,515,787 of NC_053041.3, forward strand.
TCCAACCAGCTCAAGTGTGCGGCAACTTTCGGCGCTCTCCCAATGCTCTGCTCGCCTACCATCAGCAACGTGCTCGTCACCAAGACACTCATCAATGGCAGCGCAGGGCTCAATGTCCTCTCCATCAAGACGTTCGACCGACTCCAGGTGCCCTATGACCAGCTGCAGCCTACCAAGCCCTTCTCAGGAGTGACCGATGGCTCCACCACCCCGATAGGGTAGATCCGTCTCCCTGTCACCTTCGGCACCCGCAACAACTACCGCACCGAGCTCATCGACTTCGACGTTGCTCACATTTGCTTCCCGTACAACGCCATCCTCGGGTACCCGGCCCTGGCCAAGTTCATGGCAGTGACCACCATCGCTACAACGTTCGCAAGATGCCAGGGAGCCGCGACGACATCATGGTCGCCTGCGAGGAGAAGGACGCGGTGTGCTCTCTCGAGCGCGCCCACCAGGCCGCGGCTGTCGAGGACCCAGACAACAAGGGCGCTGTCTACCCTCCTGAGGTAGTCCCTAAGAAGAAGAAACAGCTGCTCCACCAAGGACCACAGGAGGGTGGAGCGTCCAGCGCTGCCACCTCAAGCTCTACGCCCACTGACGGGACGCCTTCCCCTCTCGCATAGGAAGGCGCGCCCGGCGCCCCTCTCAGGCTGGGCTGAGGGGCTCTCTTCTGGAGGGCCTCAGACCTGGCCAACGTCACCAGGGAGGTGCTCGGGCACCACCTGGAGGCGTGCTTCAACGCGCGCTTCCGTGAGGCGCCAGGTGCTCAGGAGTTCATAACCAAAGGAATCGAGGAGCTTCGGGAGGCAAGAGCCATGCGAGGCGACCGTCGCCCACCACCTAGCGCAGCTCCCTGCCCCGGCGAGGACAGTGAGCTGCGCACCTGCGTCAACATCCCTGGGCTCAATAGGGTCGCGTCTCGGGAGCTCTTCTGGTCGTCCCGCGTTGGCCAGTGCGAGGGCCCCCCTCACAGCTACGTTCGCATGCCCTTCGGCTTGTTCAACAGGGCTGCCGTGCATCAGCGCCACATGCAGAGCATCCTCGCGGCTCACGAGGCCAGGCACCAGGCGATCCTGACGGAGATGGCGGCAGATCCTCGCGAGCCCCCCGGGTCTCCAGAGCCCCCCAAGGTTCAGGGCCTGGGCGGCTCATGAGGAGCGACTTCGACAGCACGCGTCTTCAGCTACCCCAACACTTCTTCAGCGACGGTGCCAGGTGACATCTTTTGGTTTGTTTCAGTTGGGGGCGCCCCTCGGGCTACATTATCCCCAAGCCGCGTGGGTCCGTCCCTGCGGCATGTATCCTTCTAGCATCTATCAGAACCGGCTTTACTTTCCTCCATGGGTTGCTTTATGATTATCGCCTGCTTACCTGACGCCCTGTTGCCCTCCGCGGCCTCCCCGCGTTTGCTGACCCACCTCCTGCTCATCCCGCAACGGGGGCTACACATGCTGGCACGACGCTTGTGCTCGGGTCCATCCCTGCAACACCGATAAATCTAAGAGATCGAGCTCTGTCTCGCGGCCCGCCCCGCGCATGCCACCTCACCAGATCCTCAGTGCCTTAATCTTCTTGCAGAATGATCAGTGGCAGGACAGCAAGTGTGGCCACGCGCCATATTCTCCTCCTCGGACTAACTCGCAGGGATCTCCGGAGCTTAACTATGGGCAGGCCCTGCCGAGCGTCCCCTTTTTCATGCAATCCGCTTGCAAGTTAAAGGGGGGCTCCTGAGCACCGCGCCTCAGGAGTTCCTACTGGTTCTCCAGCCCTCACCCCCTGGTCTTGACCATGGCATCGCGACCTGGCATACCAGCGGCGGTTGATCCTCGCTCGAGGGTCGGGACCCTAGGACGTAGAGCATCTAGATGAGCGAGGAAAAGGGGGAGGCCGGCATGAGCCCTACCTAGAAGCGTCATCACTGAGACACGATCAGGCGCTGTGCAAGGGAATCGCCGCAGGCTCACTAAGATAAGTAACCCGTGCATACCAGATTGAATCACGCGAACCAGTCTCCCGATTCTCGCAATCTCACTCAGGCAATGTAGCTTTCCTTTTCGGCCTCTAGAGAGCTGCTTGCACGCCAAAGGGGACCTCTTGAGCATCGCGCCTCGGGAGCTCTTACCGGACCTCGGGCCACTCACCTCCTGCCCTTGACCACGGCATCGCAACCTGGCATACCAGCGACGGCTGAAGCCTGCCTGGGGACTGGGTCCTGTCGACGTAGAGCACTAAGCTGTCGCGAGAATGAAAAGGGGGAACCGTGCCGGAGCGGAAAACGCGATTTCAACGTTATACTAAGGAGAATAGAATTGAAACAAAAGCATTACATCCTTTTACACCCCCCCACGGGGCTTGTCATAATTTCGCACAGGGAAGCAAAATAAGAAGATCTCAGAGGCCCCCAGCCACAGGGCATCACCGGCGACGCCGAGCGGATGCCGCTGTCGTGCTTCGGGCGTGGCGAGAGCTCGGCGGCACGTAGCTATCGTCGCTGGACTCCGAAGAATCGCTGGTGAAAGCACAAGTGCTCCTTGGGTGATTTTGGTAATTAATGTCAACATATCTCTTGTTGGACTAATACTTTTATCTAGTATATTTCAGATGAGTTCAACAGTGGAGTGGCATGGACTAGAGGATGTGGAACCCCTTCAAGATGCTAAGGACAGAAGTTTGGCAAAAGCTCAAAAGCTCGGGACTCTACATTTTCATTTTAGTGATCCAAGATCACATTGAGTCCATAGGAAAAGCCAATACTATTAAAAGGGGATGAGGTGTTGCTTAATGGCTTGCTTGCTCAAAGTGCTTAGTGATATGCTCCAAAGCCCTCAACCACTTTCTCAATTCCTCATATGTCCTAATCCTAAAGTCAAACTCGGCCCCACTGATTTGATCTATCCAGCGCCACCGAGTTCACTTGACATAGCCACTGCCAGAAACCCTAATCAGTTCGGTCTCACCGATGGGATCTCGGTCTCACCGAGATGGGATCACAAACTCTCTATAGCCTGTTGCAATTATTTCGATCGCACTGAGATAAGCAATCAGTCCCACCGAGTTTGCCTAACCAACTCTCTATTTATCTCATTACCAAAATCGGTCCCACCGAGTTTGTGTAATCGGTCAAACCGAGTTGAGGTTTTACCCTAACCCTAGCACATCGATCCCACCGAGTTGATCATATCGGTCCCACCGAAAATCCTAACATTCACATTTTGAACTAAACCGGTCTGACCGAGTTTAACGATTCGGTCCCACCGAGTTTGGTAAATTGTGTGCAATGGCTAGATTTTGTGTGGAGGCTATATATACCCCTCCACCCACTCTTCATTCGCGGAGAAAGCCATCAAAACGTGCCTACACTTCCAGCATACATTTTCTGAGAGAGAACCACCTACTCATGTGTTGTGACCAAGATATTCCAATCCAACCACAAGAATCTTGATCTCCAGCCTTCCCCAAGTTGCTTTCCACTCAAATCATCTTTCCACCAAATCCAAATCTGTGAGAGAGAGTTGAGTGTTGGGGAGACTATAATTTGAAGCACAAGAGCAAGGAGTTCATCATCAATACACCATCTATTACCTTTTGGATAGTGGTGTCTCCTAGATTGGTTAGGTGTCACTTGGGAGCCTCCGTCAAGATTGTGGAGTTGAACCAAGGAGTTTGTAAGGGCAAGGAGATCGCCTACTTTGTGAAGGTCTACCCAAGTGAGGCAAGTCCTTCATGGGCGACGGCCATGGTGGGATACACAAGGTTGCTTCTTCGTGGAACCTTCGTGTGTGGAGCCCTCTGTGGACTCGCGCAACCATTACCCTTCATGGGTTGAAGTCTCCATCAATGTGGATGTACGATAGCACCACCTATCGGAACCACGCCAAAAATCTTCGTGTCTCCTATTGCGTTTGCATACTCCAATCTCATCCCTTTACATTCTTGCAACTTGCATGCTTTACTTTCCGCTGCTCATATACTCTTGCCATGCTTGCTTGAAATGTATTGAGAATGTTTAAACTTGTGCTAATACTCCACCTTAACTTGAAGAAATTAAAAACTGCTACTTTTCTTTGTTGAGGGTCTAATCACCCCCCTCTAGACACCTCTTCTCGATCCTTTCAGCTAGGCTCGGGAGAGTCTCTGGATTCCCAGGGGTCGCCGCTACTGCTCGAGGAGCTGCCGGCGAGGCCGGAGGCGAGCTCAACGCCCACGGCCGTGCCACGCGGGCTGCTTCCCCCGGGGCAGCACTCCAGTCGCCGGCCCTCCTTGTCGAAGACCTTGAAGAACAACATGGAGGCGCTGTCGTACTCAAAGTGGATCGCGAGGGCCCCGTCCGGATGGCAGGCGCGGGCAACCTTGCCCTAGCCGCGGGTCATGAAGATGCCGCCCGGGGGGGCGACCTCGACCTCCGCCCCTGTGGCCAGGCTGCAGCACCCGGCGTGTTGCAGCAACAGCTCGAGCGGCCCCCTCGGCGGCATCTGCTCGGCGAAGAACCTCCGGAACCGGATCCACGTGTGCGGCGGCATTGCCGCCCACACCACGAACTCACGCGAGCTGCCCTCGGCATGAGTTCACGGGCCGGCTGGCCGCATGGCTTCAACCTATCCTCTGCGATGTCGGACCGCGCGGCGCTGGGCGCTGCAGCCTTGCCCAAGGCCTTGCGCGCGGGCGTACAGAGGAAGCGAGAAGCCAGGCGAAGGGCACTCGTTCCAAGGTCTCATCACCTCCTGCCCTACGCAGGCGTCGCGGGGACGGCTGAACCTCTTCTTCGGCGGAAGCGGCTCAGGATCCTCCCCAGGAGCTTTTCCTTTCTCCGCTGCTGAGAATCTCCTGACCAACGCCATGGGAGCTATAGCAAGACGGCAAGACGAAGAGGAAGAAGAAGGAGCGCGCGGTGAGAAGACGGAGATGAGCAGGGGGCTCTGCCCCTCCCCTCATTTATAGCCGGAGGGAGGCCAACCGCCGGCCTCCATGATCGCATGCAATGATGATTTTTTCTGCATGCAGCAGGGTCTCGTCAAGTAGAACGGTTGTCGAGGCAGCATGGGGAAGCAGAGGCGCCCACGTCCCATCAATCGCCATGCGTCGACCAAGGTCGCAGGCGGTTAGGGACCGCGAAGCTCCGCACTTGCCCTTTGGCTTTGCCCCGGGGGCTACTGTCGGTGTTCTGGGAACTGGGGTACCCAGACTTGCCTGCCTGCGGCCCACGACGTGGCTCATCGACGTCCTGGTACGGCCCAGCTTCGGCATCAGCAACTCAAGACCCTCGCGAGGCGGACGACGCCAAGACCTCCACGAGGAGCGGCCTCCCCAAGCCGGCTCCTCAGGAGCGGAGATTTCTATGCAAGCCTCACCTCGCGAGGTTCGGGTGACGTGAGCCATGACGACCAAGGTCAGGCGGGCGCAGTGTACCAGTTTTCTCTTTGGTGCTAAGGAGGCAAGCGCAGGCGCGGGGTCCCGAGGAATCAGCCAAAGGTTTTCATTCCGGTGCAACAAGACCAAGACCGCCAGGACGGCAGGACGGAGGTCATCGCCGAGGCCACCGCGGTGTCACGACTAGAGGCTTTTGCAGGCGAAGACTACTTTTGTCAGGATAGCATGTACTAGTTGTCTCCCTTCGAATTTGGCCCTTGTGGATCCCTTCCCACCTTGCACTTGGGAAGAGGACCAAGGCCGCTATAAATAGGACCTAGCCACCATCATAGAAGGAGACAGATCATTTCAGATCATACCCTCCCTCACCAGCTCACTCGATCCCCAGAACACTCATCCTCCTGAGGTTGTTCTCCCACTGTACTAGTTCATCCTCAGCCCCTCGAGGCCAATCCACCACAAAGCAGGAGTAGGGTTTTACACCGCAAGGTGGCCCGAACCTGGGTAAACTGTTGTGTCCCTTTTCCTTCCCATTCATTGAGCTAGGCCACGAGATTGGCGAGTAGGCAGACTAGGGAGGACGAGTTCTTCGCACGCACCCCAGAGTTCGAACCTCTCAAGGGTCTGCGGAACCCGAAATCCGACAGGTTGCCCTCCCATTTGTCGAAATCAAACGCACCGGGCTAGCCCATTACGAATGCATTCAATCCTCGCAACCAATTGCGTCATTAATAAATGTGCTTTCCGCGTCGATGTACTCCTATCTGGCGGATGTGGCTCTTTCGTCTACTCCTTCATCCTATGTTACATCTAGGGCAACGAGAAAGGGACAACGAACTTATCAACCATGGCGCCTCTGTGGCTCGTTAGTCCAACTAGGTAGCCTCTCATTCCACGAGATGGCACACATGGCCTTTTGATATATGTTGTGCCGCATCTAGACACTTTCGGTCAGGCACCATACCAAGCCGGGCTGGACTTGGGCCTTTCTGTCCATTATCCATTGCACTGACATTAAGGTATTGTCTAACTGCCCTCCAATTTTGCATGTAGATACCAACCTGAGTTTTTTTTTGTTTCTCAAAGTTCCATTCCTAAAAGTTTTGTGATGTTGTGATGCTCTTATGTTGGTAGCTTTCGTTGCCATCCCTAGTTTGTTGGATTAAAAGAGGGAAACAAAGGTAGGACCATGTGTAGACGAGAAGACAAAATAATGTAAATAACACATATCATCTAGTGGATGCTTTATTGGTCACGTTTATGCAGGACAAGTATCCAAAATCAGAGAAATTAAAGGAGGAGATGACAATGGCACATGGCCGGTACAAACATATTTTGGAACCATGGGCGAAATAAAATTACATATATTCACATATAGTTTTATACCAAACATTTATATTCTTCTAAACATATTATTTTATCAGGCTACAACATAAAAAGTATGAAGTTCTACACTTAGTTGGCATAGTAATCACACGATATATTGCTAAATATTATTTATTGAGTTATTTGTCATACAATTGTAACGTACATCACTAAAAGTATATGTTGTATTTAAGTTATGTCTCTTATCAAAAGTACATTGATTCATATATTGACGGCTACACAAATTATAGTGTATACTTATATATTATGTGTGTGCGTGTGCACCTATGTTTATTTTCATATCATAAAATATCATGGTAGAGCTTTCTAAAATCGTATTGTCTAACAAAAATCTTTTAAAAAATGGTTTCTAGTGTATTATTAGATAAGTGTATCTATAAAATTGGTTTTTAGGGTATTATTGTTTAACACCCCGTCTAACACCTCATCTGTCTCCCGGTGCCCTTGACCTGTGTGTAAAGTTTTGCTCGCTTGTGTGGGAGCGTCTGACGTTAGGGCCACCGGGTAGAGGTGGTTATCTGATACGTCTCCAACGTATCTATAATTTATGAAGTATTCATGCCAATATATTATCATTCTTGGATGTTTTACAATCATTTTATAGCAACTTTATATCATTTTTTGGAACTAACCCGGACTGAGGCTGTTTTCAGCAGAACTACCGTGGTGTTGTTTTTTGTGCAGAAATAAAAGTTCTCGGAATTGGACGAAACTTTTTGACAATTTTTTTTGGAACAAAAGAGACCCCCGAAGCTTTGTGGGAGGACTAGAAGAGCCACGAGGAGGGCACAACCCACCAGGGCGCGCCTGGTGGACCGTTCGTGCCCCGGTGGGTTGTGCTCACCTCGAGGTCCATCTTACCGTGAAACCGACGCCCAAAAATCCTATAAATAGAGAAACCATCAGAAATAATCCTAGATCAGAAGTTTCGCCGCCGCAGGCCTCTGTAGCCACCGAAAACCAATCTAGACCCATTCCGGCACCCTGCCGGAGGGGGGAATCATCTCCGGTGGCCATCTTCATCATCCCGGCGGCCACAACGATGAGGAGGGAGTAGTCCACCCTCGGGGCTGAGGGTTTGTACCAGTAGCTATGTGATAAATCTCTCTCTCTCTCTCGTGATCTATATCATGGGCTTTGTTAATATAGATGGATCATATGATGTTTCTCCCCTCTATACTCTTGTTATGATGAATTGAATCTTTACCCTTTGAAGTTTTGTTTTGTCGGATTGAATATTCAGAGATGAGAACACATGATGTATGTCTTGCGGTACGAATACTTGAGGTGACAATTTTAGTATCTGAAAGGATCGAGAAGAGGTGTCTAGAGGGGGGGTGAATAGACTCTAATCAAGAAAAGCTGCAGTTTTTTAATTCTTTATGTTGATGTGGAGTTTTAGCACAAGTTTAAGCATTCACAATACATATCAAGCAAGCATGACAAAGAGTATATGAGCAGCGGAAAGTAAATCATGCAAGTTGCAAGAATGTAAAGGGATGGGATTGGAGTGTGCAAACGCAATTTGGAGACACGGAGATTTTTATCCGTGGTTCCGATAGGTGGTGCTATCGTACATCCACTTTGATGGAGACTTCAACCCACGAAGGGTAACGGTTGCGCGAGTCCACGGAGGGTTCCACCCACGAAGGGTCCACGAAGAAGCAACCTTGTCTATCCCACCATGGCCGTCGCCCACGAAGGACTTGCCTCACTAGGGTAGATCTTCACGAAGTAGGCGATCTCCTTGCCCTTACAAACTCCTTGGTTCAACTCCACAATCTTGACGGAGGCTCCCAAGTGACACCTAGCCAATCTAGGAGACACCACTCTCCAAGAAGTAACAAATGGTGTGCTGATGATGAACTCCTTGCTCTTGTGCTTCAGATGATAGTCTCCCAACACTCAACTCTCTCTCACAGGATTTGGATTTGGTGGAAAGAAGATTTGAGTGGAAAGCAACTTGGGGAAGGCTAGAGATCAAGATTTATGTGGTTGGAATGGAATATCTCGACCTCAACACAAGTGTAGGTGGTTCTCTCTCAGAAAATATGTGTTGGAAGTGTAGGCATGTTCTGATGGCTCTCTCCACGAATGAAGAGTGGGTGGAGGGGTATATATAGCCTCCACACAAAATCTAACCGTTACACACAAATCACTAAACTCGGTGGGACCGATTTAGAGAACTCGGTCAGACCGATTTGGTTCATAATGTGACCATTAGGCATTTCGGTGGGACCGACTGGATCAACTCGGTGAGACCGATGTGCTAGGGTTAGGGCATAACGTAATCTCGGTGAGACCGATTACACAAACTCGGTGAGACCGATTTTGGTAGTAGACTAACAGAGAGTTGGTCAGGCAAACTTGGTGGGACCGATTCGCTCATCTCGGTTAGACCGAAACGTTACGAAGGGGTGACAGAGAGTTTGCATTGCAGTCTCAGTGGGACCGATTGCATATTTTGGTGAGACCGAAATTATTGCAATAGGCAACGGAGAGTTTGCAATCCCATCTCCGTGAGACCGAGATCCCTATCGGTGAGACCGATTTGATTAGGGTTTCTGGCAGTGGATATGTCAATTAAACTCGGTGGCGCCGGATAGAAAGAATCGGTGGGGCCGAGTTTGACCTTTTGGTTTGGGACATATGTGGATGTGAGAAAGTGGTTGAGGGCTTTGGAGCATATCACTAAGCACTTTGAGCAAGCAAGCCATTAAGCAACACCTCATCCCCTCTTAATAGTATTGGCTTTCTTATGGACTCAATGTGATCTTGGACCACTAAAATAGAAAATGTAGAGTCCTGGGCTTTGAGCTTGAGCCAATCCTTGTCCTTAGCATTTTGAAGGGGTTCCACATCCTCTAGTCCATGCCACTCCATTGTTGAACTTATCTGAAACATACTAGGTAGAAGCATTAGTTCAACAAGAGATATGTTGACATTAATTACCAAAATCACCCAGGGAGCACTTGTGCTTTCAATCTCCCCTTTTTGGTAATTGATGACAACATACATCAAAGCTTTAGATAAGGATATAGAGAATAACAAGTAAAGCTTTGGAGAGACATATAACATGCATAGGCTCCCCCTACATGTATGTAAACATATAAATATGGAACATAGGAGCATGTGAATGCATAAGCATGACAGAGTAAACCATGTGTTACATGTATCTTGGCTATATGCATCAGAGCAAATGATGTAAATATAGGAAATGTACCTTCATGCTCATGAGTCCTTCTTGCAAACAGTATGTACATCAGCAAGAAGTTCTCATGCACATGACTGAGATGCATATACTTACCTTGTGATCTTGAGTTGGCTTAGGAAAGAATGAACCTGAGTAAACAAGGTTAGATAACACAGATACATCTAATAGCCAGAGCAAACAAAAGAAACCACAAGAGTACCAAGACTGGGATGACATGTAGAGAGTGAGTACTGAGTACTCTATTGGATATAGACATGTCCCCAAAGGTAAAGATGTGCAATGAATTTGAGGATTTCCTTCCCTTAGATGTCTTGCTCCCCCTGAATCTTGCATGGGATATTGGGAGAAGATAGGGAACAGAAAATCAGAGCAAAGAAAAGAAATAGGGCTAAAGCAAACAATCAAAGATGGACATGTCTTTCCCCTCTTAAAGACATGTGACCTTCTCTCCTCTTGAACACCAAGCATCTGGGGTTTCTTACACTCTCCCCCTGAGTATTCTCTCCCCCTATAGGAATGATTAAGCTTAAGCTTTTATGTAATCTCTCTCTCCCCCTTTGACATCAATTTCCAAGAAGGGCTCTTCTGGATCTTTATTACAAATGGGTTTGGTCCTTGAGTCACAAAGCAAGTCGAATGTGATGCTGGTAGAGGACAAGAATCATTGAGTGGAGCTGGAGCAGAAAGAATGCAGAAACAAGTGGCAAGCTGTCTTTTCTGCAGAGAAATCGGTAGCACCGAGTTGTGTGCTTCGGTTGCACCGAAAGGGTTTGGTTGGGCCGAAGAAAACAAACCGGTGGGACCGAGTTCATCACAGTGAAAACACTTGTCACCTCAGCTTACTAGGCAATTAAGATCTCACAAGGATTTGCAAGGAATTAGCTGAAAGATTTGCAATGAATTGGATGCAGAGAACAAAGAAAAGAAAAGAAAAGATCTAGATGAATTTTTTTTAAAGGGGAAACAAATATGCATGAGACAAATTCAAGAGCATGGAGAAACACAAGAGAACTTCATCTAGAATTGGTCGGTGACAAAGTCACCTATGTTAGAGTATATTGTCTTAGGAGTCAAGTGAGGTCACTTGATCATTGGTCATACTCATCATTTAAGCTCAAAATGGGGTTACCATTTTTCGTTTAAGCATCTTGATGTATTCACATCTTGTTGAGTTGCTTTGCCCCATGATTTGGAGTAAAGCTTCTCTAAGATGGAATAACGTACCTTGGGTGGTGGTGTTGATCTTGATCATGTAGTTGAACTTGTGTGGGTTGCTCAAGGTTGATGTAGCTCATCAAGAGTTGGGAGCACCACTTGGAATTTGAGTTCATCTACCTACATGGGTTAGTTTTGCAAGGAAGAGCACTTGTGTATCCGAAATGACAATCATAAGATTTAACATAGAATTTGTCAAAGGATATATTTGAAGGGTTTTGTGCTTCCTTGTCTTCAACCACCATTGTGTAGAGACTTGGTGATGTAGAAATTTCTCAAGATATGAGTGAGTTGCAATTTCGTGGATTTGGATTCATCCAAGTACCTACAAGGGTTAGATAGCATGCAAGGGTGCAAGAATATCCAAGACATATAGATAGCATCATGAAAGGAATATCAAGGATTAGTCAAAGGCTCATGCCTTGCATGTATCCAAATGGAGTTCCTACTCCAAGTTTGAAGCATCAACGATGTTCAATTCACCTCTCAAACGGCAAAAGACTTTCTCATCAAGCGGTTTGGGGAATATATCCGCTAATTGCTTATCGGTGTGAACATGCTTAAGATCAATGTCCCCTTTGGCAACGTGATCTCGAATGAAATGATGACGTACTTCAATATGCTTAGTTCGAGAATATTGCACGGGATTGTGAGCAATCTTGATAGCACTTTCATTGTCACAAAGCAATGGAACATGTTTCACATATATCCCATAATCTTTAAGAGTTTGGGTCATCCAAAGTAATTGAGCACAACATGAACCAGCGGCAATGTATTCCACTTCGGCAGTGGATAGGGATACCGAGCTTTGTTTCTTGGAGGACCAAGACACAAGAGATCTACCAAGAAATTGACAAGTACCCGAAGTGGACTTTCTATCAACCTTGTCTCCGGCATAGTCCGAATCGGAGTAACCAACAAGATCGAAAGAAGACCTCTTAGGATACCAAATGCCAAAATTTGGTGTGTGGATTAAGTATCTCACTATCCTTTTCACAGCCTTAAGATGACACTCTTTAGGGGCTGCTTGATATCGTGCACACATGCACACACTTAGCATAATATTAGGACGAGAGGCACATAGATATAACAATGAACCAATCATAGAGCGGTAAACTTTTTGATCAACCGGTTCACCGTCCTTAGTCAAGTCAAGATGTCCACTAGTAGGCGTGGGTGTAGACATATCTTTGCATTCTTGCATATTGAACTTCTTGAATAAGTCCTTGGTGTACTTTGTTTGAGAAACAAAGGTACCTTCCTTAGTTTGCTTGATTTGCAAACCAAGAAAGAATTTGAGTTCACTCATCATAGACATCTCAAACTTCTCCGACATTAGCTTTCCAAACTTTTCACTAAAATGAGGGTTAGTCAAACCAAATATGATATCATCAACATAAATTTGGCACACAAATAGTTCTCCATTAACCCTTTTAGTAAAAAGAGTAGAATCTATTTTTCCAATTTCAAAGCCTTTTTCGATAAGGAATTTGGTCAAGCATTTATACCACGCTCTAGGAGCTTGTTTAAGACCATAAAGGGCTTTGTGAAGCTTGTAAACATGATTGGGTTTCTTAGGATTGACAAAGCCGGGAGGTTGCTTAACATAAACTTCCTCCTCAATTTCACCATTTAGAAAAGCACTTTTAATGTCCATTTGGTACAAGGTGATATCATGGTGATTAGCATAAGCAAGTAAGATGTGAATGGACTCAAGTCTAGCAACGGGAGCATATGTCTCACCATAGTCCATACCTTCGACTTGAGTGTAGCCTTGGGCGACTAGGCGTGCTTTGTTGCGGACGACTTGACCATCTTCATCTTGCTTGTTGCGAAACACCCATTTGGTACCAATGATGTTGTGGTTGTTGTCGGGCTTCTCGACCAATGTCCACAGTTGGTTTCTCTCAAACTTGTGTAGCTCTTCATGCATAGCGTTTATCCAATCTGGATCTTCCAATGCTTATTCAACCTTCATAGGTTCAATGCTAGAGATGAATGAGTAATGCTCACAAAAATTAGCCAAACGAGTTTTAGAGCGAGTGATTCTCCCGGTTTGGATATCATTGTAGATTTGTTCGACGGGATGGTCTTTGGCGATTCTTGCTCGAACTCGTGGAAGCTTTGGCTTGGCTCGGGGTGGAACATCCTCTTCATCTTGTTCTTCTTCTTGGTCTTCTTCATTGTTGACGTTGTCAGTCTCTTGTCGTGGTGGAGAAGGAGGTTGTTGATGTTTGTCTTGGTGTACTTCCTCGTTTTCTTCGTCTTTGTGTGTCCCACTTGTGGATGCTTCCGTATCAACTCTTGGTTCACCTTGTCGTGAGGTAGAAGCTTCCACTTGGACGGACGAGGTACTCTCCTTCACCTCCGTTGGACGAATCTTGCCAATAGACAAGTCTTGGATAGCTTCCGAAGGGTCTTTGTGTCCTACATCAATTGGCAATTGCTCTACTTGCGAGCCATTAGATTCATCAAACTTCACATCTACCGTCTCTTCAACATTTCGGGTGAAATTGTTGTAGACATGGGAAGTGTGAGAGTTTGAGCCATAACCAAGTAGGAATCCTTCATGAGATTTAGGAGCAAATTTAGAACGACGATGCTTATCAAGAATGTAGCACTTTGAGCCAAATACTCGAAAGTATCCAACTTGGGGTTTGTTACCGGTGAGGAGCTCGTATGCCGTCTTCCCGAGTAGCTTGTGAAGATACAAGCGATTTGTTGCATGACAAGCTGTCTCAACCGCTTCCGCCCAAAAGTGTTTTGGATTCTTGTACTCATCAAGCATCGTTCTTGCCACTCAATAAGAGTCCGGTTCTTTCTCTCAACAACTCCATTTTGTTGAGGCATGTACGTAGCCGAGAACTCGTGTGAAATCCCTTCTTCGTCAAGAAAGGTATCCACATTTGCGTTCTTGAACTCCGTTTCGTTGTCGCTCCGAACCTTCTTGATCTTCACGTCAAATTGATTTTGGGCCTTCCTAGCGAAGTTTTTGAAGATCTTTTGGACCTGCGATTTGTCATCAAGAAAGAACACCCACATAAATCTATAAAAATCATCGACTATGACTAGTCCGAATGAGTTACCACCGAGACTCTTGTAGGCATTGGGACCAAAGAGATCCATGTGAAGCAGCTCGAGTGGTCTTCTCGTGGTCATGATGTTCTTCGTGCGATGACTTCCTCCAACCTGTTTTCCTGCCTGACAAGCACTACAAAGTCTATCCTTGTCAAATATGACATCTTTTATTCCAAGGATATGATCACCTTTAATAAGCTTATCAAGATTTCGCATGCCCACATGACCTAGCCTTCTATGCCACAACCAACCCTTAGAAGATTTAGCAATTAAGCAAGTTCTAGGTTGAGCCTTTTTAGTGAAATCAACAATGTAAAGATCACCTCTACGTATACCGGTAAAGACCATTTTATGATTGTCTCTTTGAAACACTTGGCAATCTACCTCGGTAAATAGGACATTGAAACCGAAATCAGCAAGTATAGAAACTGAAAGTAAATTGTACCCAAGAGATTCAACGAGCATGACATTTTGTATGGAGCTATCATGTGAGATGGCCACCTTACCTAGGCCAACCACCTTACCCTTTGAGTTATCACCAAAGGTGACATACTTTCGAGGGTCGTCGTTTTCAGCAAGCTCACGGAACATTTCTTTATCTCCGGTCATATGATCAGTACATCCACTATCAAGGAACCATTCCTTTCCTCCAGCCATGTAGCCGCGAAGATTTGCCATAAGACCAAAGTGTCTCATTGCATCATCAAGATCATAGTCACTATCATCATCCTCATCATAGTATCCATGTTCAACATCATCTTGTGATTGATCAACCCCTAGAGAGGGTAATTCATTAGATAAATGATCATTTCTATGGTTATCTTTATGTATTCTAGTAGCTTCGGAAATGATATTGCTAATGATTCTAACATCTCCTTTGGCGCGCATGAGATTGGTAAGCTCAAATAGACAATCACCAAAGCTAGGATCACTAGAATTCATCTTACTCGAGGCAATAGATTTATGGAGAATTTCGTCCAAAATTTTCAAGGAATAATCTGGAAATCGTTCCTCAAGAAATCTCCAAATAGTATAGGCACAGTCAAGAGTAGGCAAACTAGCAATCAAATTTTTGGGCAATCCTCTAATGATAAGATTGATGGTTCTAAGATTGCGAATCGTGTCAAGATCCTCTTCGGGTGTAGGATGCAAAGGATCAATATGAGGTGCACAAGGGCTAGTGATGTACTTGTTCAAATGATATTCATTGAAAATCTCAAGCATTTCATTTTTCCACTCATAGAAAAACTCTCCATCAAGAATAGGCACTCTACGTCTAAGACTCCCCAAAGTAGACACATCCATCTTCCTCCAAAGGTGTTTAAACCAAGGCAATGGAGACCAAAGCTCTGATACCAATTGAAAGGATCGAGAAGAGGTGTCTAGAGGGGGGGTGAATAGACTCTAATCAAGAAAAGTTGCAGTTTTTTAATTCTTTATGTTGATGTGGAGTTTTAGCACAAGTTTAAGCATTCACAATACATATCAAGCAAGCATGAGAAAGAGTATATGAGCAGCGAAAAGTAAATCATGCAAGTTGCAAGAATGTAAAGGGATGGGATTGGAGTGTGCAAACGCAATTTGGAGACACGAAGATTTTTATCCGTGGTTCTGATAGGTGGTGCTATCGTACATCCACGTTGATGGAGACTTCAACCCACGAAGGGTAACGGTTGCGCGAGTCCACGGAGGGCTCCACCCACGAAGGGTCCACGAAGAAGCAACCTTGTCTATCCCACCATGGCCGTCGCCCGCGAAGGACTTGCCTCACTAGGGTAGATCTTCACGAAGTAGGCGATCTCCTTGCCCTTACAAACTCCTTGGTTCAACTCCACAATCTTGACGGAGGCTCCCAAGTGACACCTAGCCAATCTAGGAGACACCACTCTCCAAGAAGTAACAAATGGTGTGCTGATGATGAACTCCTTGCTCTTGTGCTTCAAATGATAGTCTCCCCAACACTCAACTCTCTCTCACATGATTTGGATTTGGTGGAAAGAAGATTTGAGTGGAAAGCAACTTGGGGAAGGCTAGAGATCAAGATTTATGTGGTTGGAATGGAATATCTTGACCTCAACACAAGTGTAGGTGGTTCTCTCTCAGAAAATATGTGTTGGAAGTGTAGGCATGTTCTGATGGCTCTCTCCACGAATGAAGAGTGGGTGGAGGGATATATATAGCCTCCACACAAAATCTAACCGTTACACACAAATCACCAAACTTAGTGGGGCCGATTCAAAGAACTCGGTCACACCGATTTGGTTCATAATGTGACTGTTAGGCATTTCGGTGGGACCGACTAGATCAACTTGGTGGGACCGATGTGCTAGGGTTAGGGGATAACGTAATCTCGGTGAGACCGATTACACAAACTCGGTGAGACCGATTTTGGTAATAGACTAACAGAGAGTTGGTCAGGCAAACTCGGTGGGACCAATTCGCTCATCTCGGTTAGACCAAAACGTTACGAAAGGGTGACAGAGAGTTTGCATTGCAATCTCGATGGGACCGATTGCATATTCCGGTGAGACCAAAATTATTGCAATAGGCAACAGAGAGTTTGCAATCCCATCTCGGTGAGACCGAGATCCCTATCGGTGAGACCGATTTGATTAGGGTTTCTGGCAGTGGCTATGTCAATTAAACTCGGTGGCGCCGGATAGAAAGAATCAGTGGGGCCGAGTTTGACCTTTTGGTTTGGGACATATGTGGATGTGAGAAAGTGGTTGAGGGCTTTGGAGCATATCACTATGCACTTTGAGCAAGCAAGCCATTAAGCAACACCTCATCCCCTCTTAATAGTATTGGCTTTCTTATGGACTCAATGTGATCTTGGACCACTAAAATAGAAAATGTAGAGTCCTGGGCTTTGAGCTTGATCCAATCCTTGTCCTTAGCATTTTGATGGGGTTCCACATCCTCTAGTCCATGCCACTCCATCGTTGAACTTATCTGAAACATAATAGGTAGAAGCATTAGTTCAACAAGAGATATGTTGACATTAATTACCAAAATCACCCAGGGAGCACTTGTGCTTTCAGTATCATATTGATTCACTTGATATATGTTATGGCATTCAACTTGCGAATTCCCGAGGTGACGTTGGGGTAATTTATGCATAGGGGTTGATGCACGTTTTTATTATCTTTTCTCCGATAGAAACTTTGGGGTTTCTTTGTAGTTCTTTGTGTGGATTGAGTATTATGAATATGAATTTGCTTTGGTGTTATTTTAGTACGAACGCTTGATTAGAATGATCGGAAAGAATGGCTTGCGTTATTTTAGTACGAACTCTAGGATAGATCGAACGGAAAGAGTAGCTTTGAGGTGGTTTCGTACCCTACAAACATTTTCTATCTTTTGTTCTCCGCTAATAGGAACACGGGAGTGATTCTTTATTGCACTTTGAGGGATAATCATATGATCCAACTATGTTAGCATTGTTGAGAGGTTGCACTAGCGAAAGTACGGACCCTAGGCCTCATTTTCAAGCATTGCAATACTCTTTTTGTGCCCGTTTACTATTTTATACCTTGCTGTTTTTATTTATTCAGATTGTAAAAATATATTTCTACCATCAATATTACACTTTTATCACCATCTCTTCGCCGAACTAGTGCACCTATACAATTTTCCATTGTATTGGGTGTGTCGGGGACACAAGAGATTTCTTGTATTTAGTTGCAGGGCTGTTTGAAAGAGACCATCTTCATCCTACACCTCCCACGGATTGATAAACCTTAGGTCATCCACTTGAGGGAAAATTGCTACTGTCCTACAAAACTCTGTGCTTGGAGGCCCAACACGAGTCTACAAGAATAAAGTTGCGTAGTAGATATCAAGCTCTTTTCTGGTGTCGTTGCCGGGGAGGTGAGTGCTTGAAGGTATATCTTTAGATCTTGCAATTGAATCTTTTAGTTTCTTGTTTTATCACTAGTTTGGTTTATAAAAAGAAAACTACATAAAAAATGGAATTGAGGTATCATCGTATTATTGATCATCTATATAATATCTTTCTTGAAAATGATGGTTCGGAAAATTGTGCTCAATTGTTAGAAGAAGAAGTCAATAAAATGTTTGGCACAAACTATTTGAATGATGAGCATGATTGCAATGTTGTTAGTATGAATTCTTTGAATATCCATGATGCTAATGATATGCAAAGCCATAAGCTTGGGGATGCTATATTTGATGAATATGATATTTTTAGTTCCCCAAGTTTTGATGAGAAAATTTATTATGATGAAAGCATGCCTCCTATTTATGATGATTATATTGATGAAAGTGGATTTGGAGAGGTCATGACTTTATTTAGTGATGAATCCACTATTTCGGTAGAGGTTGCAATTGATTATGACAACAAAGTTGCTATCTATGATGATTATGGTGATGACATGTATGCTATATTGAATAATGATAACCATGAAACTTGTCATCATGATTTTAATTTTCAATCCCATGATAGTTATTTTGTTGAGTTTGCTCCCACTACTATTCATGAGAATAAATTTGCTTGTGTGGAGAGTGAGAAAATTTCTATGCTTATGCATCATGAAAAGAATGATTTTTGTGATAGCTATATTGTTGAATTAATTCATGATGCTACTGAAAATTATTATGAGAGAGGAACATATGCTTGTAGGTATTGCAATAATATCAAGTTTCCTCTCTATGTGTTGAAAATCTTGAAGTTGCACTTGTTTTGCCTTCCTATGCTAGTTGAATCTTGTTCCCATAAGTTGTTTTCTCACAAAATCCCTATGCATAGGAAGTAGGTTAGGCACAAATGTGCTAGTTATATGCTTCACGATGCTCTCTTTATGTTTCAATCCTTTACTTTTATGCGAGCATCATTGAAATCATCATGCCTAGCTTAAAAGGCATGAAAGAAAAGCGCTTGTTGGGAGACAACCCAACACTTGTACCTACTGTTTTTGTGTGTTCACATGATTAGGCTACTGTAGTAATTATGTTTTATTGCTTTCGTTTCAATAAAGTGCCAAGTAAGACCTTTGGGATGGCTTACGGTGATAGTTGATTTGATCTTGCTGAAAAACAGAAACTTTTGCGCTCAGGAAAACAATTCTCATTTTTAACAGAAGCGTGATAAAATTATGATTCTTTTTGCAGAGGATTAATAGACAAATTTCCTAGGTTTTCTTAATTTTTCAGAATTTTTTGAATAGCAGAAGTATGGTTTGAGTACAGATCATTACAGACTGTTCTGTTTTTGACAGATTCTGTTTTCAATGCATAGTTTGCTTGTTTTTTAGTTTCTATGGCTTATATTGCTCAATATAAATTGTAGAGATGAAATGCTACAGTAGGAATTGTGACAATTATGAGTCTTGTCTTTGACAGTACCAAAGTGAAATGGTTTGCTCTTTATTATACTAACGCATCTCACGAAGTTTTGTTAAGTTTTGTGGACTGAAGTTTTCAAGTTTTGGGTGAGATATCGATGTGAGGAGAATAAGGAGTGACAATACCCTAAGCTTGGGGATGCCCAAGGTACCCCCAAGATAATATCCAAGGAAGATCCAAGCAACTAAGCTTGGGGATGCCCCGGAAGGCATCCCCTCTTTCGTCTTAAACATTATCGGTAACCTCACTTGGAGCTATGTTTTCATTCATCACATGATATGTGTTTTACTTGGAGCGTCAATTTATTTTGTTAGGATTTCCTTGCTGTTATTTATAATAATGTTTTTCATATTTTATCTCAATAAAAGTGGCAATGATAGCCTTTGCCATGCTTATTTTGCAAGTCTACATGTTGCTGTTTGAAAACAGAAAGTTTACCGCTGTTGCAAAAATTGCCTAGAAAAGTCAGAATGTGATAAAATGTTGAATTTTTTTGCAAAATGATCTCAGATAAATTTTCTACAGTGTGGTAAATTTCCATAATTTTTGGAGTTAGGGAAGTATGATGAATCTTACATTCTTTACAGACTGTACTGTTTTGGCAGATTGCTGTTATGTTTGCATTGTTTGCATATGTTTGCTTGTTTAATGATTCTATTCGAGGATAGAAGTATTAAATATGCAGAGACATTTAGTATGCAATGTTGAGTACTAATTTTAGTGATTTGCTACAGTAGAGAATGACAAGGTTTTTGCATTGGTTTATACTAACTTATCTCACGAGTTCTTGTTGAGTTTTGTGTGGATGAAGCTTTTGAGATTTAGGAAAACCGTGATATGAGAGGAATTAAGGAGACACAAAAGGTCATGCTTGGGGATGCCCAAGGCATCCCAAGTTAATATTTCAAGAAGTCTCAAGCATCTAAGCTTGGGGATGCCCCGGTAGGCATCCCACCTTTCTTCTTCAACAATTATCGGTTAGTATCGGTTGAGCCTAAGTTTTTGCTTCTTCACATGATGTGTGGTATTCTTGGAATATCATTTTATTTTGTTTTGCTTGATGTTTTAATAAGATACTTAGATCTGAAAGTTTTTAAATAAAAGAGAGTCCACAATTAGCTACTTATTTACTTAACTACTCGCTTTATCTTCACTTATATCTTTTTGGAGTAGCTTGTCATTTACTCTTGTGCTTCACTTATATCCTATGAGTAAATTGTTGAATAAATTGAATATCATGAAGTTGAAATTATATCATGCCTAGTGGTAGCTTCACATTGGGTTTAGAAAGTGAAATCTTTTGAGGCTTGACAATCACAATATTGGTCATACAAGCAATTCATGAATAATTAGTATAAGGAAGAGAACTTTCACATGCAAATACACTATCTTGGAAATATTTTGTGATTGTGAGCCCCCATCAAAATATTATATGCCAAAATTGTTGACTTTGGACAAGGAAGACAACGTAATGGTTTATGTTTGTTCATATTCACATAGAAGTTCTATTGTCATAGATCCTTCAACATGTGGTGCTTGCCCCCATCTTTGCTAGCCAAAAATTCCGCACCAAGTAGAGATACTACTTGTGCATCCAAAAACCCTTAAACCCAAATCTTATTTTCAAGAGTCCACCATACCTACCTAAATTGAGCAATATCCTTCAAGTAAGTTGTCATCGGTGCAATAAGGCAATAAAAATTACTTCTAAAAGTGTTAGATCATTTAGTGTAAGAGAAAATTGAGCGTTGTACGAACTTGTGATGGCAAAGAATAAATGCGACAGACTGCATAATAAAGGTTGCTATCATAAGGGGCAATATAACGTGACGTTCTTTTGCACTAAGGGGTTGAGCATACAAACAAATAAGCTCATGGCAACCTCTGCTTCCCTCTGGGAAGGGCCTATCTTTTACTTTTCAGTATTTACTTTTATGCAAAGAGTCAAAGTTTTTCTCTCTATTCCTTTTTATTTTTCTCTTTTGGCAAGCATCATGTGGTGAGGAAATATCTAGGCACATATGTCCAGTTGGATATGGGTGGCATGAGTTATTATTGTTGACATCACCCTTGAGGTGAATAAGTTGGGAGGCGAAATTATAAGCCCCTATCTTTTTATGTGTCCGGTTGAAACGTTTTGCTCATGTGTATGTGGTGAGTGTTAGCAACCATAGAAGACTATATGATGGTTGAGTATGTGGAGCTCTTACTTTGACTCTGTTGAATAAGTTGAATTGCAATTGCTCGGTGACTGAGAACATAGGTTGTTGTGTTTCAAGAGAATTCATTGTTTGAACCTTAACATGTGAATTGGTTGCTACTTTAACATGAGAAGTTTCATAAGAAAGAATTACTGTTATGATGATAGGAAAAGTGATTGAAATTATCATTGATCAAACTTATGCACTTTGCTAGCATTCACACTTCATAAATTATTTCTTTTATTATTTACCTACTCGAGGACGAGTAGGAATTAAGCTTCGGGATGCTGATACGTCTCCAACGTATCTATAATTTATGAAGTATTCATGCCAATATATTATCATTCTTGGATGTTTTACAATCATTTTATAGAAACTTTATATCATTTTTTGGAACTAACCCGGACTGACGTTGTTTTCAGCAGAACTACCGTGGTGTTGTTTTTTGTGCAGAAATAAAAGTTCTCGGAATTGGACGAAACTTTTTGACGTTTTTTTGGAACAAAAGAGACCCCCTAAGCTTTGTGGGAGGGCTAGAAGAGCCACGAGGAGGGCACAACCCACAAGGGCGCGCCTGGTGGGCCGTCCGTGCCCCGGTGGGTTGTCCTCACCTCGAGGTCCATCTTACCGTGAAACTGACGCCCAAAAGTCCTATAAATAGAGAAACCACCACAAATAAACCTAGATTAGAAGTTCCGCCACCGCAAGCCTCTATAGCCACCGAAAACCAATCTAGACCCGTTCCGGCACCCTGCCGGAGGGGGGAATCATCTCCGGTGGCCATCTTCATCATCTCGGCGGCCACCACGATGAGGAGGGAGTAGTCCACCCTCGGGGCTGAGGGTTTGTACCAGTAGCTATGTGATAAATCTCTCTCTCGTGATCTATATCATGGGCTTTGTTAATATAGATGGATCATATGATGTTCCTCCCCTCTATACTCTTGTTGTGATGAATTGAATCTTTACCCTTTGAAGTTTTGTTTTGTCGGATTGAATATTCAGAGATGAGAACACACGATGTATGTCTTGCGGTATGAATACTTGAGGTGACAATTGGGATATCATATTGATTCACTTGATATATGCTATAGCATTCAACTTGCGAATTCCCGAGGTGACGTTGGGGTAATTTATGCATAGGGGTTGATGCATGTTTTTATTATCTTTTCTCTGATAGAAACTTTGGGGTCTCTTTGTAGTTCTTTGTGTGGATTGAGTATTATGAATATGAATTTGCTTTGGTGTTATTTTAGTATGAACACTTGATTAGATCGATAGGAAAGAATGGCTTGCGTTATTTTAGTACGAACTCTAGGATAGATCGAACGGAAAGAATAGCTTTGAGGTGGTTTCGTACCCTACAAACATTTTCTATCTTTTGTTCTCCGCTAATAGGAACTCGGGAGTGATTCTTTATTGCACTTTGAGGGATAATCATATGATCCAACTATGTTAGCATTGTTGAGAGGTTGCACTAGCGAAAGTACGGACCTTAGGCCTCATTTTCAAGCATTGCAATACCGTTTTTGTGCCCATTTACCATTTGCTACCTTGCTGTTTTTATTTATTCAGATTATAAAAATATATTTCTACCATCAATATTACACTTTTATCACCATCTCTTCGCCGAACTAGTGCACCTATACAATTTTCCATTGTATTGGGTGTGTTGGGGACACAAGAGATTTCTTGTATTTGGTTGCAGGGTTGTTTGAGAGAGACCATCTTCATCCTACACCTTCCACGGATTGGTAAACCTTAGGTCATCCACTTGAGGGAAAATTGCTACTGTCCTACAAAACTAACACGAGTCTACAAGAATAAAGTTGCGCAGTAGACATCATTATCTGATGAGTCCAAATTATGTGATAATTTTGGTGGTTATTTTGTGCCTACATGATAGGGTTTGTGGAGTTTTACCGGGTTTGTACACTTTTTTTGTCGTTTTCCCCTAGGAAACACTTTCAGAGCAAATAAATTCCTAAGGAAGGAATCCCAGGAAATTATGGTGGAATCACGTTATTTAATGGGATAATCTTGTACCATAAAATAATTAAGTAGGGGGCTAGAGGAGATGTGCTGGTGGAGGCTCCAAAGCAAAAGGAGGCCAACCATACGAGCGCGACCGCTCGTATGGGCGGTCGTATGAGGTGCCAGGAGAACCACCTCGTCAATTATTTCCACCCCGTGGAATCGGGTCTGAGATCAGACGCCCAGAGACACCAGAAACTCACCCAAAAGGAGGAACCCTAGCCTCCAAAGTGAGCCGGAGGGGGGAATTGGCAAGGAGAAGATCACCGTCTTCACCACCATCCAGATGGAGGGCTTCAGCATCATCCCCACTATCATCATCAGCATCATTTCCATCCATCTCATTGTAACATTAAGAACCCTAGTGGATCAACTTTTGTGTCACATGTGTAACCGTTCATGTTCACTATTACCACTTGTATGATGTTTATTGCCTCCATGTGTGAGTAGTTCCCTTAGTTCTTGGGGATATGGATGAACCCTAGCGTGTAATAGATCATTTGGTATTATGATTTAATATCCTCTTTGTATGTTTATGATGATAGTGTTCTTGATGTTGGGTGAAGTCGACCATCCAACATATGCCAATTTTGGACGAAAGGTTATTACTGTCGGTGCGTGACAGGCCCCACCTCCCTCGTCCCGGACCGTTGCAACAGTGGTTAAAACAGATACAACTTATAGGCGGCGTCCACGGGGACCTTTTTCCCCTTAATCACTATTTGGTAACCGGAGTGGGGAAGAACGGTGGTGACGTATGTGATATGGGGCTGCGGAGTGCATGCACGTATCTGTACTGATCTCTGCCCACAAATATACAATGCAAAGTGGCTTAGGAATCTGACGAAGCATTTTGTTTAGGCGCCGCTATAGATGCATGCTAGTGGGGAATCCGGACCGCCCAAAGCACCCCAAGGAAATATTCAAGGACTCCCAAGCAACTAAGCTTGGGGATGCCCCGGAAGGCATCCCCTCTTTCTTCTAACGACCATTGGTAATTTTATTTGGAGCTATATTTTTATTTGTCACATATAGTTTTGCTTGGAGCTTCTTGTATTATATAAGTCTTTGCGTTGTTTGCCTTTTAATTTGTCACAATCATCCTTGTTGAACACACTTGTTTGAGAGAGCCACAAGTATACCATGATTTGCTAGAATACTCTATGTGCTTCACTTAAATCTTTTCAGCTAGGCAGTTGCTCTAGTACTTCACTTATATCTTTTTTAGCACGGCGGTGGTTATATTTTAAAGAAATAAACTCTCTTGCTTCACTTATATTATTTTGAGAGTTAGTAAATTTTAAACAAATGCACTCTCATGCTTCACTTATATTAATTTGAGAGTTGATACATGATTTTTTTTAAACAAATTTGCTCTCATGCTTCAATTAGATCTTTTCGAGAATTGATAATACAATGGTAATTTGCATAAGATATGAATTCGGTCCCAAGGTGATAGATATCCAAGGGGGATATAATAAAAACTTTCATGAAGATCATTGCCAAGGATGTCCGCGAAATACTTTTTCTGCCGCCGCAAGTTCTAGAACCACGAGATCCCATCTAGAGGCCTTTTCCGGCACTCTGCCAGAGGAGGAAATGATCACGGATGGGTTCTTAATCATCCTTGCTGCCCCTCCAATGATGCGTGAGTAGTTTACCACGGACCTATGGGTCCATAGTTAGTAGCTAGACGGCTTCTTCTCTCTTTTTGATCTTCAATGCAATGTTCTCCTCGGTGTTTTGGAGATCTATTTGATGTAATAACTTTTTGCAGTGTGTTTGTTGGGATTGGATGAATTGTGAGTTTATGATCAAATCTATCCATGAATATTATTTGAGTTTTCTCTGGACTCTTTTATGCATGATTGTTATAACCTCGTATTTCTCCGATTTATTGGTTTGGTTTGGCCAACTAGATTGATTTATCTTGCCATGGGAAGAGGTGCTTTGTGATGGATTCGATCTTGCGGTGCTCAATCCAAGTGACAAAAAGGGACATGACACGCATGTATCATTGCTATTAAGGGTAACAAGATGGGATTTATTTCATACATGAGTTTATCTTGTCTACATCATGTCATCTTGCTTAAGGCGTTACTCCATTCTTCCATGAACTTAATACACTAGATGCATGCTGGATAGCGGTCGATGTGTGGAGTAATAGTAGTAGATGCAGAATAGTTTTGGTCTACTTGTCTCGAACGTGATGCCTATATACATGATCATTGCCTTGGATATCGTCATAATTATTTGCTTTTCTGTCAATTGCCCAACAGTAATTTGTGTACCCGCCGTATGCTATTTTTATGAGAGAAGCCTCTAGTGAAAACTATGGCCCCGGGTCTATTTTCTATCATATATTAAAACCAAAAATACTTTGTATTTTTGTCAAATCTATCTATTAAAAACTATACCATTTAATCTCTGCTCGTAACCATTGTGGGATTGACAACCCCTCTACGCGTTGAGTTGCAACTATTTTTTTGTTTGTGTGTAGGTGTTGTTTACATATTGTTGCTTGGTTCTCCTACTAGATTGATAACCTTGGTTTCATAACCGAGGGAATACTTATTTCTACTGTACTGCATCATCCTCTCCTCTTCGAGGAAATCCCAACGCAGCTCACAAGTAGCACACTGTCATGCGTGAAGCATGCACGGCGGCGTGCGTGCGCGCGCTAGGCAGCTCATGCATCTTTCTTGGACTCCACCCGGCTATCCCGCCCAACACCTGGTTGTTTCTTCTGGTTGATGCGTTTGGTTACGTTTTGGAGCCGGTGTCTTGCTAGTCGGATAAGGTGGGGTTGCTCCTTTGGTATGTGTCTGACTGTTTCCCTTTGGTTCCTGCCTATCCACCTATTGGGTCCTATCTGGCCACAGTGTCCAGGTGGAATTGTATTCTTTCTGTTCGGCCGGTTTATTGGGATGATGTCAGCATGGAATTGTGTTCATTCCGTCCGATAGGTCGTATCCGGCTGCTACTTGTGATCTGCATTGGGATTTTCCCCGAAGAGGAAGGGTGAAGCAATGTAGTAGCGGATAGTATTTTCCTCAGTACAAAACCAAGGTTATCGAACCAATATGAGATCCACGCAAACAATCATTGACAATACATACACACACAAGAGCAAATACTTGCACCCAACGCGGGCAAGAGGGTTGTCAATCCCCTTGTACTCGTTAATTGCAAGGATCGAATCTGATGGTAGTAGATAGATAAACTGCAAAGTAAAAATAAATAAATTGCAGCAAGATATTTTTAATTTTAACAATATGATTAAATAGACCCGGGGGCCATAGTTTTCACTAGAGGCATCTCTCTCATAAAAATAGCATATGGTGGGTAGACAAATTACTGTTGGGCAATTGATAGAAAAGTGCATAGTTATGATGTTATTCATGGCATGAACATGTAAATAGGCACTACGTCTGTGACAAGTAGACCAACTCCTGCCTGCATCTACTACTATTACTCCACTTCGAGAGTGCTTATATGCTTGCCTCTCTACGTGTTAAGATCATGACAAACAGAGTAATGCATGAAGTATGATGACATAATATAGATAGAATGAAATCAAGCAATATGATTGAACCCCGTCGTTTTCCCCTTAGTAGGAACAATACAAATACATGCCTCGCTACCCCTCCTATCATAGGGTGAGGACGCCGCAAGATTGAACCTACTACTATGCACCACTTCCAATCAAGATCTACTCATCAACTTCGCCAAAGAAAACTCATAGATTGGAAAGCATTACATAGCTATATATAACAATCACACATAATAAAATTCGAAAAAGACTCAATTACTTTCAATGAATAATCTGATCATAAATCCACAATTCATCGGATCCCAACAAACACACCACAAAAGAAGATTACATCAAATAGAACTCCATGGAGAACATTGTATTAAAGATCAAAGAGATCACTATGGACCCATAGGTCCCGTGGGAACTACTCACATATCATTGGAGGTGCGGAAATGTTGATGTAGAAGCCCTCTATGATCGATTCCCCCTCCGACAAAGTACCGGCAAAGGCCTCTAGATGGGATCGCAAAAGAACAGAGACTTGTGGTGGCGGAAACATTGTTTCGATGGATGCTCTCGGGGTTTTCCAATATTAGAGAATTTATAGCGCTGAAATTAAGTCAGACGGAGCCACGAGGGGGCCACAAGACATTATGGTGCGCCAACCCCTAGGGCGTGTCGTGTTGTCTTGTCGTCTCCTCATAGGTATTTTGGTCCTCCCCTAAAGCTTCTAGGGTCTCTTATGTCCAGAAATAAATCGTCAAAAAGTTTCATCGTGTTTGGACTCCGTTTGGTATAGATTTTCTATAAAACCAAAAACAAGCAGAAAACAACAACTGGCACTAGGCACTAGGTTAATAGGTTAGTTCCCAAAAATGATATAAAATTACATATAAAGTATATAATATTGATAATATGATAGCATTAAACAATCAAAAATTATAGATACATTGGCGATTAGCATCCCCAAGCTTAATTCATGCTCGTCCTTGAGTAAGTAAATGATAAAAATAGAATTTTTTATATTGAATGCTACCTAGCATGTTTACCATGTAATCTTTTTATGGTATGAATATTGAGAAACTATCAAGCAATTGATATCAACATGATAATATCAATAAATACAAAAACATAATCATTACTCTTCAAAATACACGACCTAAGATAGCGCCAAATATCCGAACCACTAGAAAAATCTTCAACAAGCCAAATCGTGTATGCACATATCTGTAACTCCAGTTGTTTACTATCAGTATCATGTCATTACTTTCTACTACTTATACTCTTATAGACTTGCATGTGTAGGGTGCTTGATATTGATAGAAAAGCCTAAAATTGCCAACAAAATTATATTTGGGAAAAGTGTCATTCTTTCGCTTAGTTGTCTATTCACCCCCCCCCCCCTAGACATACTTATTGATCTTACAAAATTTCCCACTAGTGTACATTAAAACATGAAGCTCATGAAACTTTCCACTTTAGAATGCATAAATTAGTGCTACTTTGAAGCGCTTTAAAGGTATACTAAAAAACATAATGGTGTTGCTCCTTCTCTCAAACACCTTTTTCTTTCGTTCTCTTTTTGTGTTTTATTTATTTTCTCAATTTTCCCTTTTCTTTTTGTGACACCTCCATGGTGCGTGTTTTACTTGATATTTCTTTGGTAAAAGCAACACCTGACAGTTATGAACGATACATTTTTGTTTTGACTAGTTATACTGAATGTAATCATAACTCAATCTCTGGACATGAAAGAAATTCTATATGAATGCTCTGGCGGCATACTAGTATTACATGATCTAGCATCACACGTGATAGTGATAATCAAATGACTATGTGTATCAAATATCTTGAAGCTAGCTATATGATCAAGTAAAGGAGATGACAATAAAGAAAAAATATGTAGACGCGTAATGTAATAGAATGAATGACTTGAAAATGTCATGATAGGTAGGTATGGTAGACAGTTTGATGAAGATGTTTGTACTTATGGGCACATGGTTTGGATATATCAATGAAGTGTGCACCATGTCTCAATGTAAGAGAGGGCAATGCTTGATGTCTAAGAGGGCTAGCAATTATGAAAGACAAATTGGAAGTCAAAAAGTTTTGAACTTTCATTAGTCATAAGAAAATCTAAGTGCTACACAAGAGCACTGTGGCAAAGTTACAGAGCTATGAATCATGTACCCCAATGGGGAAGGTTGGTAGGGGTTAACTACCGTGCCGCCCCGGCCAAACCAAAGTCGTTGGACTATTAGTATTCACCATGATACCATTCTAAAGCTCCTTGAGCATGTACTACCCTTGGCCTTCCACACTTGAATCTTCCTTACTCCTTTGTTATGGCGACGGTCCTCTGATCATCGGTATTAGTCAATAATGATCATGATTCGAACCATACACCTTGTCATCTTCTCCTTAGAAACATTACATGGGGATCCAAGTACTTGCATTCACACCTAGTACATAACATAAATTTGAGAGACAACATCATATTTTATGAATTTAGCAATTATACAATCAACAATGCAACATTATACAATCATGGAAATCACATTATTTGAGATTGACAGTAAGTTCACAAATGACATTACAATGCATATTCAATTCCACCACAACCATGTGGCACAAGTTTGTGCTAGCTATGAAGTGTGAACCCATAAAACGAAACACTAAACTCTACCACTGCATATGCCTATGCAACTCACATATTGTGCGCCAATCGGCAAGTATGGAGATAAGACCAAATGGTAGGCAAAGGAGAAGGCTTACTGATGGTGGGGAGGGAAGACGACTATAGGCATCGCAGTGAGCATTAGAGTGGTGGGCAGGACCGTGGGGAGCGGCAACATTGGTCAAGTTCAACACTGAGGTTGGGGCTTGTGGAAATGGTCATTGGAGGTTTCTATCCTTTGATCTTGAGGAGGTGAACGTCAGCCTCTAGGTGAGCATGGCAGGAGCAATGATGTAGCATGGGAGTGGCAGTAGCGGAGCGAGCGAGTGTGGTGAGGGGAAAATGCTTGTGGCAGAGCATTGGGAGAGGCGGAGCAACTGTCGACCGAGTGTAGTAAGGTATAACGCCAATGATAGGAAACATGGACTGGGGTGCAACGAGCGAGTAGCTCACTACAACCGCCACAAGGGATGCATTAGGAGGGGATAAAGGTGGGTCAAAGAGGGGCCAGGTGTTAGATTATGCTAGATGATACCCTGCGCGTTGCTACAGGACTTCTAAGTTCTATACTTTTCATAAACTATCCGAAAAAACATAAATTACTTGAAACAGAAAAAGCAAAGTGGACATGAAATAAAATTGATGGAATAGTAGAATTATCATTTAAATGTTGAACGAAAACCTGAATACATGGTATAGACTTGGGCTATACTCCGTTGAACGAATACATGTATTTCAAACGACAATGAAATTCACTTGTACTGAAATGTTGAATCTTTTAGATGTTGAATTGAAGAATAAAGGAGGGCCATGTGATATTGCTTTTCACTCATATGCTCTCGAGTAAAAAGGGATTCAAATCACACAAAGAAGATCCAAATAGTTCACTCATAAATATATTGTAGTGCAATGTTTAACTGCAAATTGCAATGATCACACATGAGCATTGCTATTTGGTATTTAGCTCACTTTTTTTTGCAGCTCACAAAAGAATGCATATACTTTGACGAAAACAAAAACATGGTTTTTTTGCTTAAAGAGTGTACTGTGCAAGCAGTACTATGTAAGATAAGAAATGTTAGGAGAGGAGAAACACAAATGAAAGTTAGGTATCATGCCGCCAAGACAGAGACATGAGCAGACACCTCATATGGTTTAAACATCCGAAGACATCATTAGTACATAGCTCAGCTATTTACCTCTTAAAGTTTCAAAGGATGAGTGATGCAAAGGAATTATATATGCGCCAGGTTGTATCTTGCGTATAGGATATGTTGTCAGATACTTATCTTTTCTATTATATAGAGAGAAACATTTATAAATGAGAATTCATAAACTGTGGAACTTGGTATGTATTCTGAATCAAGATAGCTAATCTACATAGCTTAAAAATAATACCTATTACGTACCTGGGTTGCGCTTGGTGTTCTTGAAGAAATTGTAGGTGCACCTTCAAATCAAAATATGAGTGAACTCTAAAAGTAAAAGGAGAGGGGAATATACCAACAGGACAAAATAGAAAGACAAAAAAGAAATCTTCATGTTCACTTTAGGCATGGATTGCAATGAAACTTGCGAAAAATAACAATAAGGCAAAACATGGATCTATCGTAATTCTTGTAGTCAATCTACAATTCCTCAATCTTCACACATGAACATAAAAGTACACATAGAAACTATGGGTAAACGTACCTGGAAATGAAATTCTACCATGAAGAATGAAGATTAGATCTGGAGAAAGAATGTTACTCCATTAGAAACCATCCTAATCAGAGAGAGAGAGAGAGAGAGAGAGAGAGAGAGAGAGAGAGAGAGAGAGAGAGAGAGAGAGAGAGGGGTCCATACTTTTAGGTGGCCAGAAAACACCCAACGAAGGCAGAATCTCATGTGAATCCAAAGACCAGAGGAAGGACGAAGAAAAAGATTATGGCCTGACGGGGGGGTGCAGTTAAACTTGACCCATGTAGGCATCGACGATTCGTCCGGTGCAAGCAAAGCCACATCGGTCTTCAATTGCAATGTACAATCATATCGTATTTGTACCTGCGGAGCCACGAATAGCAAAAATTAGTTGAGGAAATAGGAGAAAAATCAGCAACACACCATCGAAATGAGATTGCTCTATAATGAGAATAGGAAGAGGAAGAAGATCCAACGTGTGGAAGAGAATATGAAGAGGAAGGGTTGACAGCCAGAAGATGATTTGGTTGATTCGCTGCATTTAAGAGGCAATTTTTTTTAGTGAATGAAGAGGCGAAGTGGAAGCGCTAGGGCTGATTCAGGGTGGGTAACGGGGAGCAGCTATGGAGCCCACTTGGTTTGGGCATCCCACACGCAAGAAGAGTTGGGGGCAACACCCAGGAAAATGTCAGACCATGCCATTTTTTAAGAGGTGGAAGGACATGAATGCATGCGCTTGCGTTTAGTAACTGAATGCATGCATGTTAAGATAAATCAAGTAGTGGGGATGAATCTCTTAGGTATATAGGATTAGAGTTGCCTAGGATGGACACTAGTGGAGGGATGTTGGGGCGTGGGGTATATGGCCTAGTTACAAAGAAATAAATTGGGCTTGATGGGTTTCTTAAGACAAATTTAATGCCTTGAAAAATATTTGGACTACAAATTTAGACCCAAGCCCACCCCGAAGCGATAAAATCAGGACGAGTCGCTCGGCTAGGCAAACCATTGTTAGATTTAGTATGAGCTACCAAGATCTAGTGCGGGTTATAGAAAGGTGTAATTCCTATTTTTCACTCATTATGACAAGATGTGAGGCAAATGCACACACCAAGCGACCTGAGTGAGCGAATAGGTTGACCAGTCAACGTTACTTTGTCAAGGTTATGTGTGTAGTTTCCCCAATTTTAGGAAGGTTCCATGAGCTTCTCATCAATTTTTTTGTTTTACTATTCTTTTCTTTACCGGTTTTCTTTTTGGATTTTTATTTTCATGTTCACTTCTTATTATTTTATTTTATTTTTTCATTTCTTTTCAAAAATATGTTCATAACTTTTTGATAATATTAGAAATTTTAGAAAATGTTAATGCATTTTTGCAAAACTGTTAAGTCCAAAAAAATGTTTCATTAGCATGTTCATGTTCTTTTATAAAAAGAATTAAAAATAGATATATTTTTTATGATTTTTAAAATAAATATTCAAAAAGTAATAATTTCATTTTTTTTGAAAAAAATCACGAATTGGAAAATCATTCACGGATTGGAAACACGTTCACGGATTTGATAAGTTCGTGAATTTGGAAAGCATTCACGGATTTTACAAGTTCATGAACCCCAAAAAAGCTCATGAATTTGAAAAAAAAAGATCACCACTTCAAAAAAAATTCACGAAGTAAAAAAAAAGTCTTGAAATTGCAAACAGTTTGCAAATTTAAAAAATGCTTATGGATTTGGAAAAAGTTTGTGGATTTGAATAAAAATTCATGAATTCGGAAAACTGTTCATGAATATATATATATATATATATATATATATATATATATATATATATATATATATATATATATATATATTCGCAAATTTTGAAAACGTTCTTGAATTAGGATTTTTTTTTTGCAGATTTAGAAATGTTCATGAAATTGAGAAAAAAAAGGCACAAATAACCAAGGAGAATCTATTAGAACTAACGACGATTTGTTGTGTGAGTGTTGCGTACGATTACTACTATAAGTGGCGCTATAAGCACTAAATAGTGTTTCATCTGCCTATTGATCCTTCTTTGGGATCTCCTATTTTCAAATTTTCGGGAAACGCGCCGAGCGACGCAGATGGGCCAGTTAGTTTGTGTCACAGGTGGTTCGGTCGTGCATACCGGTTGTAGTGGTGTTTCTTTTCTTTTATTTTTTTTTGCTTTGCAACTTTTCAATTGTTGTTTTTGCTTTTATATTTCATAAACACGGGAAAATAGTAATATCTCCATTTCAAAATACTTGTCATGGTTTTAGTTCATTTTAGTTCAAATTTGAACTAAAGCCACGACATGTTATTTGGAATGGAGGGAGTATATTTTTTAAGTGAACTTATTGGAATCCTGAACATTTTCAAATCTGCAAACATTTTTCAAATGTGCAACCATTTATCCAAATTTGCAAACGTTTAATTTCACATTTTTTTAGTTCATGAACTTTTTTCAAATTCTTTAACTTTTTTCGAATTCATCAACATTTCAAAATTCATGAACTTTCAAATCCGAGAAGTTTTTCCAATTGGCGAATATTTTCTTGTCAAATTCCTAAACTTTTTCAAATCGATGAACATTTTCAAATGCGTGCAATTTTATTCAAAGTCATCAAAAAAATTCAAATTCATGAACTTTATTCAAATCAATGAATATTTAATTTCATGAATAATTTCTATTTCTTGAAAATTCAACAATATATTTTTTCCAAATTCACGATTTTTTTTGTGTTCGGGGTTATTTTTCAAATTCATGAACTGTTTAAAGACGTGCACCATTTTTTGAACCTATTCTTTTTTAATCTATAGAAAACCAGAAGTCTATTTTTTTCCAGAACGAATGGATGTTGGTCACTTTTACTGTTTTGTGTATTGTGCAACTGAACAATACAGCCGCTGTAAAAAAAGTTAGGAGGTCGAGCCTAGCAGCACCTGCTAGAGCTATCTCTCGCTTAAAGCGAGACCATAGCATCTCTCGCTGTAGGTGCGTCTATATGAGCTAGCCCATTAGTGTGGGGTCGCTGCTCTCGCTCTCTCCACCATTAGTGTAGGGTCGCTACTGCCGCTTCTGCTCGCAGTAGGTTTGCTCCTGTTTTCTATTAGTCTTTTCGCTTTCCATTTTTGTCCTTTGATTATTTTTCATACTGGTTTCTTTCGTTTTTCTTTTTTCTTTATTATAATTTTAGTTTTTCACCATTTCTTGTTTTCTTTCTTGGTTTTTATAGATTTGCTTCCTTTTCTTTTCATTGCTATCCTATTTTTTTATTTTTCTACTTCTTTTTTTCCTTCCTTAGTTTCCACGAGTTTTCTTTCTTTTTCTTTGGTTATTTTTTGTTTTTTATGGTTGTCTTCGTTTTCTCATGGGGTTTCATTGTTTTCTATAGGTTTTTCATTTTTATTCGTTTCTGACGTGTTTTTTTCTTCCATTTCTTCGGTTTTCATCGCTTTTTCATCATTTTCTTGTCAACACAAGTCTACATTTTTTATACACATTTTTGCATTTTACGTATACATCAAGAACATTTTTTTATACTTGTTTAATTATTTTCAAATACGTGAGTGTCATTATTTTTAAATATGTTTGATGATTATTTTTGTCATACAGATTGTACATTTTTGGTATATATAACAGGAACATGTTTTTATTACATGTTTAATATTTTTCAATACACGATTAACTTTCTTTGCACATGATCCACATTTTTAAATATTTATGTTTTTATGTTGAAAAAATTTAGTCGGCGTCCTACATTTTTTGTACATTTTGTTCTGCAACTTTAACATTTATCAAATAGATGATTAACTTTTTTTTCAATTTTTTTATGACTACTTTTTTGACACACATTGTTCATTTTTGGTATATCTCAGAAACATGTTAATACATTTTTGTATATGATCAATATTTCTATACATGATCAATATTTTTGAAATTTGAAGTTTTTATGTTCAAATATTTTAATACACGTTATACTTTTTTATATACATTGGGAACATTTTTTGTACACCGTTAACATTTTAAAAATAGATGATTAAATTTGTATAAACTTTTTTGTGTTCGATGACTACTTTTTTCATGCACATTGTACACTTTCCGTATATATCTGTAATATTTAACATGTTTAACTTTTTTTAATTATATGATTACATTTTTTCAAATGCATGATTAACATTTTTTAAATACATGATAAACTTTTTTCACACACACATTTTTTCTATACACATTTAACATTTTTTATATGCTAGATTAACATTTATTTGGAAGTATAAACAAAACTAAAAAGAAAGCAAAAAATAAAAATAAAAAAGTGAAGAAAACAAGATAAAAAACGAGGTTGTGGCCTCCCGCAAGATGGGTCGGCCCATCTGGCCTCGCCTTCACGCGAGGGTTCCCTACATCTTGCTTATAGTGAGACATAGGGGTGCCCAAGCGACCGAGTTGTGCGCTATTTGGGACGTGGCCCGCCTTAGCGTCGCACGAGCGCTAGCGGGTTTGGTGGCGCCCGGAAGGGATGGCTAGGTGTAGACCTCGCTGCGTGGTGACGAATGCCGGGGCGGCGGCCCCGTGCGGTGGAGACCGGTGAGGCCAAGGTCGTCCTCAGTTGCATGGCGTGGAGGTACCTATGGCTAAGGCGGAGCTGCTCCGGTGGTTCGGCGGCTTCGACCCCAATTCCTGCTTCGTACAAAGATAGTGAAGAGTGTGCTTGGGATCCTTCCTAACGGCTCTTCCGGCATGGTGCGGTGGGGTGGCAGCCCTCTCTCCATGCTCCAGTGGTGGCGCCCTTCGGCAATGGCCGGAGCGTCAGGGTCCGCCATGGTGGCAGCGGCGGTGGATGGTCGCCGGATCTCAACGGCCAGATCTGGGGCTTTGAAGGTGGTCTCGCAGATGCACAGTTGTGGGTCGGTGGCTCGTGCGGCAGATCCGGGTGAAGTTCTTGTCTTCGGAAGCTGGCCGGAGCCGATGATGGCGACGCAGTGCCATTGTTTCCTTCTTGAAGGCATTATCAAGGTGAAGCTCACAACTCCTCCCGCTACCTCCGGGGGAAACTGAAGGAAATATGCCCTAGAGGCAATAATAAAGGTATTATTTATTTCCTTATATCATGATAAATGTTTATTATTCATGCTAGAATTGTATTAACTGGAAACTTAGTACATGTGTGAATACATAGACAAAACAGAGTGTCCCTGGTATGCCTCTACTTGACTAGCTTGTTTATCAAAGATGGTTATGTTTCCTGACCATAGAAATGTGTTGTCATTTGATGAACGGGATCAAATCATTAGGAGAATGATGTGATGGACAAGACCCATTCATTAGCTTAGCATTATGATCGTTACAGTTTCATTGCTACTGCTTTCTTCATGACTTATACATGTTTCTCTGACTATGAGATTATGCAACTCCCGAATACCGGAGGAACACTTAGTGTGCTATCAAACGTCACAACGTAACTGGGTGATTATAAAGATGCTCTACAGGTGTCTCCGATGGTGTTTGTTGGGTTGGCATAGATCAAGATTAGGATTTGTCACTCCGTGTTTTGAAGAGGTATCTCTGGGTCCTCTCGGTAATGCACATCACTATAAGCCTTGCGAGCAATGTGACTAATGAGTTAATCACGGGATCATGCATTACGGAATGAGTAAAGAGACTTGCCGGTAACGAGATTGAACTAGGTATTGAGATACCGACGATCGAATCTCGGGCAAGTAACATACCGATGACAAAGGAAACAACGTATGTTGTTATGCGGTTTGACCGATAAAGATCTTCGTAGAATAAGTAGGAGCCAATATGAGCATCCAGGTTCCGCTATTGGTTATTGGCCGGAGATGTGTCTCGGTCATGTTTATACCCCTATATAGTGTGCGAATAACTTTGAAAGTTGGTCGTTGGATGAAGCCAATCCGACGGTACAGAGATGGCAAATCCGAGCACTACTGGCCGTTGGATATCATCTACATTCCACCAGATTCTGCCACATGTACAATCTAGAAGACTCCATGGTTGAACTTAAGCATTATGCACAAACCTCAAAACACAAGCACTTCTCCTTTGTTCTCTAGAATCTTCCATATCTTAATTGCTCAAACTTTTTTTTCTAAATGAATTGTCACTTCTCGTTTTTACTTTATGCTTTACAATGCACAATTCCATGAATATTAAAATAGATTTTTTTATAAAACTAATTGATTTGGGATGAGATGAACTATAAGAATTAAACGAACATCTACATCATGCATATATGACTCAAAGCTTACATGCTATAGTGTGGTGTTTCTTCATAATTTGGTTACCAAATCTCATGCGTGCAATCCATGTGTACCTTACTAGTCTACATAGTTCTCAAACCCGTAGGGTCCGCACGCTTAACGTTTGATGACGATCGGTATTACGAGTTTATGTGTTTTGATGTACCGAAGGTTGTTCGGAGTCCCGGATAAGATCGCGGACATGACGAGGAGTCTCGAAATGGTCGAGACATAAAGATTGACATATTGGAAGGTTATATTCGGACACCGGAAAGGTTCTGGGGGTCACCGGATAAATACCGGAGTACCGGGGAGCTACCGGAACACCCCGGGGGGGTCAATGGGCCTTCATGGGCCTTAGTGGAAATAGAGGGCAGCAAGGGAGCTGTGGGGGCGCCCCCCTAGGCCCAAACCGAATTGGTTTAGGGCTTGGGAGGCCGGCCCCCTCTTTCCTTCTTCCCTCCTCCTCTTTCCTTCCCCTCCTAGTTGGACTAGGAAAGGGGGAACCTACTCCTAGTAGGAGTAGGATTCCACCCTTGGGGCGCACCCTATGAGTCCGCCGACCCCTCCCCTTGCTCCTTTATATACGGGGGAGGGGGGAACCCCTAGGACACACAAATTGACAATTGTTTTAGCCGTGTGCGGTGCCCCCCTCCACAGATTTCCACCTTGGTCATATCGTCGTAGTGCTTAGGCGAAGCCCTGCGCCGGTAACTTCATCATCACCCTTGCCACGTCGTCGTGCTGACGAAACTCTTCCTCAGCCCCAACTGGATCAAGAGTACGAGGGACGTCATCGAGCTAAACGTGTGCTGAACACGGAGGTGTCGTACGTTCGGTGCTAGGATCATCGGATCGTGAAGACGTACGACTACATCAACCGCGTTATCATAACGCTTCCGCTTTCGGTCTACGAGGGTACGTAGACAACACTCTCCCCTCTCGTTGCTATGCATCACCTAGATAGATCTTGCGTGATCGTAGGAAAATTTTGAAATTACTGCGTTCCCCAACAAAAATCCAAGATCAGTCGATCGGATGATGGCAACGCTCTTGTTAGTGTCGTCTCCCCATTGGGTGCATCAGTCTTGGAGGGGTTCATCGGCTAGAGGGACCAGCGGACGATTACAACGGTGGAGCGGCGTGACATTTGATGCGCCGACATCAACAGGTCACGGAGCCATGGGGCAGCGGGTTTTCTACGACGGTCGCGTGTTGATGGATGCGCGTGGGAGGGTGGCGTTGGCTGGTGTCGTGGTGGCGTCGACGGCAGTCGGGCCTGGCAAGGCATATGCATTGATCTCTCCTGAAGATGGGACAACGGAAGATGGCGACGACATATTCTCCGGTGTGCGCATACGGTGTGTGCTGAGGGTTTGTTACACTGGTTGGTGCTTTATGCTCGTCGGGCAGCCTGTGGTGGCCACCGGATTAGATGGTGTACATCGATGCGCCAGGGCACTCCATGAGACTTGTAGGTGTAGCGATTGAGGTCGCTAGGAAGATGACTTTGGGTTAATGTCGCACTCTTTTGGAAAATTAATAAAGATGATTGTGTGCATCGCTCCATGCAAAGACCGGGGATAATCCTTCTTTTTGAAAAAATAACTTATTTCAAATAAAATATGCTCATTTTGTGCTTTTCTAAGCATCCAGACGGGCTTCGGGCGAGAAAGTGGAGCCTGAGCCCAGCCCGGATGCTGGGCTTTCGGGCTCCAGCCTCCGGGCCGGGCCGCCCATGTACAGGTCTAGGAGCTCTCATGCAGACTTATAGATACATGTTTTGTCAAGGATAAACATAGTGGAACTACATGACTCAAAACCAACCGTTTAAGGGTTTATTAGCAAGACATGTGGGTCCAACCAAACCCAGCCCCTAAAATAACCAGAGAATAGCGTTGCAGGTTTGCAGCAAGCAAATGTTTATCCTAGGCTCACGGGCCCATTCATAACAGATAACACGTCTCTTTTGATGCGTGCAAACTTGGATGCGATGCGTATCATGCGTCAGTGCGGTCCACCTGAGCACGCCCCGAGGAGAAGCGAACAGCAGCCTGCCATGGTGTGTGTGTATAGAGTCTTCCGCCTCTGTGCGCGCGCGAGATGCCCCCATTGCCGAGCAAGCCGACATGAATCCTCCTTGGGCCTTGCCGCCTTCTCGCTCTTCTCCATGCTCTGCGCTTCATTGCTTAACCTGCTGCCGTGGGAACAGAGCTTGGCGCAGGCGCAGAGGGCTGGGAGATGCAGAGTTGTTTGTGGAGTACTATACAAAATTCAAATACTTGCTCTGCATCCCCTGCCTCTGCTGCATTTCTTGTTGGGTCATTGCTTGCAGCAAGCAAATTGGCAGGAGCAGTGGCAGGAGCGCGTGATACAAAACGGGGGAGGCCGGGAAGGGCGTTCAAGCACTCTTTTACACTAGCTCAAGTTATCAACGGTTGGGTTGGGCCATCGAACATCTCCTATGCTTATACGTCATATCGGATTTAATACGAAATTGGCAGATAAGTTTGAATAAAGTTAATCAGTTTTGTTGGACGCCAGTCGCCTGAATTTAGAATTCGGGTCAGTCGATTTGGTGGAGAAGGAAGCAGTAGTCGCAGAGCACCGAAGCCGCGGCGGTAAGTTTGATCTTGTCTATCTTAGGGTGAGGGGGGGGGGGGGGGTAGAAGCAGTCTCCTTCTCTATGTTACGATACATGGGGTACGCGCGGGGAGGAGGGGGGGACACCTTGTCTAACTTAGGGTGTATGTTCGCTGAAAAATTCAGATGGTTCATCGGTTTAGAGGATGGCCGGGCGTGGTGGCAAGCACAACGGTGTGGGGGAGGGCGGGGTGGAGAGGCGGTCGAAGGAGCGCCGTTAGCCGCGGGGGACGGAGGCCGGCGGTTGTGGGCGGTTCAGATCAAGATCGTGGGGAGGAATCCGATGAAGAATTATTTTCAAAAGGAAGAAGAAGATCTGGTCGTTCCTTTTCTATCCAACGGCACTGGCCCAAAAAGAAATTCAGTCAACTGACACGTAGCCATTTCCAAAGTTAATACCGTCTTACAAGCGGATTCTTCGAGAGATAATCCTTTGTATCTAAAGAAGGAAAATTATGAATTGGAAGAGAAACACAAGGAAAACTACGAGAAGGGAACTAGTACCCCATAGTTGTGCTTTATTAGATAAATATTCCAAGCGCACTTTCAATTATGCACCATCATTTAACAGTGGGGTCGGGCCATTGGATATCTACACTCAACTTCTATAGTTAACACCATTTTGTAGATATTTTTTTTTGCGATAAAACTTCCGATATATTCATCAACTATCAAAGTAGTACAAAGAACATCAGAAGTAAAAATTATATCCAGGTCCGTAGACGACCTAACGATGACTGAAAGCACTGGAGTGAGGCGAAGGCGCGTCGCCATCATCGCCCCTCCCTCATTGGATCCGAGCAAACATTGTTGGAGTAGACAGTCGAGAAGTCGTTTTGCTAGGACCCATATGATCAGCGCACCAGAACAACAACCACCACCGATAAAAAGAAGCGTAGATCGGAAGGATCAACCTGCAGATACGCAAACTGGATGCAAGCGGATCTAGCGAAGACAAACAGCGATCGGATCCCATGAGAGCGGCCGGAGACACACCTCCACACGCCCTCCGACAACGCTAAAAGCACCACCGGGGTGGGGCTAGGCGGGGAGAACCTTATTCCATCTTCAAAAAGCCGCCGCTGCCTCGTCTTCCTAATCATGGCACAAACCCTAACAAAACTCAGAAAAATACCTAAAAATGGAGCCCTCCCACCGGCAAGGACCCGGATCCATCGCGCCTCCATGGTCCTAGAACCATAGGAGATGAGGCAGACCGGTGGCGGCGCTCGCAAAAGGCACAGAAAGCCTAGTTGTGTGCCCGGGGTCGCACGAGCGAAAGTGTACAGGAACACGACTTGGTGTTCTTTATATTTTGTAGAAAATTCTTGGAAAGACCCTCCCAATGTAATGACATGTGTGATATGGTTCCACTCGAATCATCCAGAGAGAATATCTGGTGGGAACCAATGAAAACAACGTGAAAACTATGTTTTGAAGTTTCAAAATTTTCTCAAAGAAACTCAATATGTCAAAGAGATGGTTTTCTCTAGACATGTGAAATTCCAGTTTCAAATACAAATGCTCATAACTTATCAGGTACAATTTTTTTTTAAGAATGAATGGTATCAAACACTAAATGTTACTATTCATTGCTAAATTTGTCCTTCTCATGCCTCGTAAATGAATTTGTGTTTAAACTTGGAATTTCATATGATAATAGAAGGCCACCCTTTTAACATAAACTTTTAAATGAGTTTTCATTGTAACTTGGTTTCACATATTCTTTCAACCCTCTAGGTCTGAGTTCCTGATTACCTTCGATCTGGTTTCGGATATAGTAATAGTCTTTTCCCTAAAGACCCTAGAATTTATTGAATCTAGGAAGTCATTAAGCTTGGTAAGGAATTTATGCAAGTCTTTGTTATCACAAATTGTTTTTGTTCCTCGGAGGAACAAATATCGTAGAGGTTATAACAGTAAATAAATAGGCCAGAGCTAAGTTTTCATCTGAAGTTGTGTACATGTACTTGGAATTATAATAAGATAGATAAAAATGCATCAATAAATATTAATACATATATTTTGTAAAACAAATAAGTGGGAGATTGTAGGGAAACATAGTAGAAAACAAAAAAATGCACTCCTACGATCACCCAAGATCAATATGAAGATGCATAACAGGTTGCGATCATGATCGTTATCGTCACTGAGTTGCAACGGAAGAAGAACGTGTTGGTGTAGATCGTACTTGGAGTCCCTCGAACTGTCCAAGAACGATCCCTCGAACCAAAGACCGAAAGCACAGCCCCTCTACTTGGTTGCAAGCATGTGGCCTTCATGATCCGGCAGCGCTTCGCTCTCCAGATCTAATTGTCGCCAAAGAATTAGAGGGAGGAGATAGAACCACACTGGGCTTCTAATTATAAGGACAATAGGATTAGCCAAGCTCTAATTAGTCAACTAGGACCAACTAGAACTAGAAGAACTAGAGGAGGCTCCAAAACTTGTATGTATAATAGAGCAAAAAACCCTAGTGTATATAGGTTGGAGGAGGAGGAGAGGGCACATGTTGGAGGAGGAGGAGAGGGCAACCACCAAGGGGGTAAAGTCTACATATTAACATCTCCGCAAACATTTCCAACCTATATATAATATACCAGTAATACCCAGTATTACCCGATATTCATTGAAACCCTTCCGGATCCTCTCGGAACTAATCCGAATATAGATGAAATAATTCCAAAAATATATTCTCATGACTCCCTTCCTACTAACACTCATCATATCGTGATTGCCTTAAGCTTGTGACCCTATAGGTTCGGTAACTCATAGACAGGAATGAAACCGTTCATTCAATGACCAACAGCAGGACAGTGGACGTTTGTATCGGTCCCTATGAGTACACGAATGATATTCAAGTGAACCTTTGGTTATAAGTAATGTTCCCTTTGCTTCGTGATACTTTACAAAACCCGGGATGCATCAGTATCCTCCTGAGTCATCACTATGCTCACTATACCGAAATCCTCATTACTGGTTTTGTTCTTCTTTCTCGTTACTGTGTTCTGGCATCCCCGTGACGAAGTCACGTGTGTCTGGCCAGAGGATGATTGATGTCGTCACACCAAGAGAGCCCTAAAAATATCTCTCTATCGTCGGAGGAGCAAATCCCACTATCGAGCTATCCGGTCACTTGTCAAACTTTCTGATGAACCCATAAGTTGTCGTTATGATCAACATGTTATAGGTGACGTTTGAGAAACCCCAGAGTCCACTATACGGTAAGAAGTGAACGTAATACTCTCATGGTCTAAGGAAAAATATCACATGTTAACACTTTGTTATTACAATTGAATACATATGATATTAACTCAATTCATAACAAACAAGATTGGGTCGATTCAATATGATAGTTCTTCTAACGTCATAATATCAATGTTGATTTAGGATCATCGTTACACTTAACGATATCCTAAGATCCGGAGGACATGATCACCAACAATACTTGAGCTAGTCTTAGAGGCGAGACTAGAAACCTTTTATTTACTATTTACCATTCCACACGTGCATTCACATATTCCAGCATCATAGCAGTTATAGCATAGTATATAAACTCTTAATTATGAATATGGAAATATAATTATACAAATATTATTGCCTATAGGGCATATTTCCAACAGTCTCCTGCATGCACTAGAGTCAATAATCTAGTTTACATAGTCGCTTTAACACCTATGGCTATCCGATGTTGCTCACTTTGCTCGTGGTAGAGCCTTCGTCATCGGGTCTGACACATTCAAATCCCTGTAAATCTTGAGAATTTTTCACATAGCCCTTCT
The DNA here is from genome assembly GCF_002575655.3 of Aegilops tauschii subsp. strangulata. NCBI lineage: Eukaryota > Viridiplantae > Streptophyta > Magnoliopsida > Poales > Poaceae > Aegilops > Aegilops tauschii. The sequence continues at coordinate 179,560,236 of NC_053041.3, forward strand.
AAACATATTGTCGGACAATGTGATACTTGCGTTCAATGTGTCTGGTCTTCATGTGTGATCTTGGTTCCTTTGCTTGGGCAATGTCACCACTATTATCTGCTACTTGCGAGCTACGTTGGGATTTCCCCGAAGAGGAAAGAATGATGCAATATAGTAGAGATAAGCATTTCCCTCAGTTAAGAACCAAGGTTATCAATCCAGTAGCAGAACCAAGCAACAACTCGTTAGCAGTACCTACACACAAAATAACAAATACTTGCACCCAACGCAAACAAGGGGTTGTCAATCCCTTGGCGATTAATTGCACGGATCAAATCTCGTAGTGATAGATAGATAAATGAAAACACAAAATAAAATAAAAGTAAATAATTGCAGCAAGGTATTTTTGGATTTTAATATATGAAAAAGATGACCCGGGGGCCATAGTTTTCACTAGAGGCTTCTCTCTTGAACATAGCATACGGTGGGTAAACAAATTACTGTTGGGCAATTGATAGAAAATTGAATAATTATGACGATATCCAAAGCAATGATCATGTATATAGGCATCATGTCCGAGACAAGTAGACTAACTACTGTCTGCATCTACTACTATTACTCCACACATCACCCCTATCCGGCATGCATCTAGAGTATTAAGTTCATAAAGAGGGAGTAACGCCTTAAGCAAGATGACATGATGTAGATAAAGTAAATCCAATCAATATGAATAAAGCCCATCGTTTTATCCTTAATGGCAACGATACAAATACGTGTCATGTTACCTTCTGTCATTGGGATTGAGCACCGCAAGATCGAACCCATCACAAAGCACCTCTCCCATTACAAGATAAATCAATCTAGCTGGCCAAACCAAACGGATAGATCAGACAGAAATACAAAGCTATAATAATCATGCATAAAAGAGTTCAGAGAAGACTTAGATAATATTCATAGATAATCTGATCATAAATCCACAATTCATCGGATCCCAACAAACACACCGCAAAAAAGGATTATATCGAATAGATCTCCAAGAACATCGAGGAGAACATTGTATTGAAGATCAAAGAGAGAGAAGAAGCCATCTAGATACTAGCTATGGACCCGTAGGTCTGTGGTAAACTACTCACACATCATCGGAGGGGCGGCAAGGTTGATGTAGAAGCCCTCCGTGATTGATTCCCCCTCCAGCAGAGTGCCGGAAAAGGCCTCCGGATGGGTTCTCGCGAGAACAGAAGCTTGCGGCGGTGGAAAAAGTATTTTCGGTGGCTCTATGTTGGTTTCCTAATGTTAGAGAATTTATAGAGTTGGAATTAGGTCAAACAGAGGAACGAGGGGCCCACGAGGCACATGGGTGCGCCTACCCCCTGGGCGCGCCCATGTGGCTCGTGGCCCACTCCTTCGTCTTCTGGCCTCCCCCAGATGCTTCTCGTGTCTCTTATGTCTAGAAAAAAATCATGAAAAAGTTTGGTGGCATTTGGACTTTGTTTGGTACCGATTTCTTGGAAAACCAAAAACAAGCAAAAAAACAGCAACTGGCACTTGGCACTAAGTTAATAGGTTAGTCCCAAAAAATTATATATAATTGCATATAAAACATCTAAGATTGATACTATAATAGCATGGAACAATCAAAAATTATAGATGCGTTGGAGATGTATCAAGCATCCCCAAGCTTAATTCCTGCTTGTCCTCGAGTAGGTAACTGATAAATATAGAATTTTTGATGTGGAATGCTACCTAACATGTTCGTCATGTAATCTCTCTTTTGTGGCATGAGTATTAAGATCTGAATGATTCAAAGGAATAGTCTATAATTTGATATAAAAACAATAATAATAAGGCATACCAACAAACAATCATGCCTTTCAAAATATCAATTCGAAAGAACGTTATCCCTACAAAATCATATTGCCTTGACATGCTCCATCTTCTTAACACAAAGTATTTATCATGCACAACCCCGATGACAAGCCGAGCAATTGGTTCATACTTTTAACGCGCTTCAGCTTTTTCAACCCTCACGCAATACATGAGCGCAAACCATGGATATAACACTATGGGTGGAATAGAGTATGGTGATAGAGATAATATGGAGAAGACAAAAATGGAGAAAGTCTCATATTGACGAGGCTAATCAATGGGCTATGGAGATGCCCATCAATTGATGCCAATGCAAGGAGTAGGGATTGCCATGCAACAGATGCACTAAGATCTATAAGTGTATGAAAGCTCAAAAAGAAAACTAAGTGGGTGTGCATCCAACTTGCTTGCTCATGAAGACCTCGGGCATTTGAGGAAGCCTATCTTTGGAATATACAAGCCAAGTTCTATAATGAAAAATTCTCACTAGTTATATGAAAATGAAAGCATAGGAGACTCTCTATATGAAAAACATGGTGCTACTTTGAAGCACAAGTGTGGAAAGGATAGTAACATTGCCCCTTCTTCCTCTCGTTTTTTTCCTTTTTCTCTTTTTTGTTGGGTCTTTTTGGCCTCTTTTTCTTCTTCTTTTTTATTTCGTCTGGTTCCTCATCCCGACTTGTGGGGGAATCATAGTCTCCATCATCCTTTCCTCACTTGGGACAATGCTCTAATAATGAATAATGATCATCACACTTATATTTACTTACAACTCGATACTAGAACAAAATATGACTCTATAAGAATGCCTGTGGCGGTGTACCAGGATGTGCAATGATCTAGCGTAACATGTATAAAAATGATGAACGTTGGTTGAGCCACAAATACTATGTCAACTATATGATCATGCAAAGCAATATGACAATGATGATGTGTGTCATAAAAATGGAACGGTGGAAGTTGCATGGCAATATATGTCGGAATGGCTATGAAAATGCCATAATAGGTAGGTACGGTGGCTGTTTTGAGGAAGATATAAGGAGGCTTATGTGTGATAGAGTGTATCATATCACGGGGTTTTGATGCACCGGCGAAGTTTGCACCACATCTTGAGGTGAGAAAGGGCAATGCACGGTACCGAAGAGGCTAGCAAATTGCGGAAATGTGAGAGTGCATATAATCCATGGACTCACATTAGTCATAAAGAACTCACATACTTATTGCAAAAGTTTATTAGCCCTCGAAGCAAAGTACTACTACACATGCCCCTAGGGGGATATATTGGTAGGAAAAGACCATTGCTCGTCCCCGACTGCCACTCATAAGGAAGATAATCAATAATAAATCATGCTCCAACTTCATAGCATAACGAGAGACTATACGTGCATGCTTAGGGAATCACAAACCTTAACACCAATATTCTTACGAAACCACAATTACTCACTAGCACAACCCACATATTACCATCTTTGTATCATAAAACTATTGCAAGGAATCAAACTTATCATATTCAGTGATCTACATGATTTTTTTATTATATCCCGGACCAATGGCGATTTTCCACGTGTAAAATTATCAATGGCCAGAGGAACCACGTGTCGGCTCACCGTTGGGACAGATGTCATCCACTCATTGGACCGAAGGCACCTATGATACGTCGACACGTGGCACGGCCCAACAGAGGCCCATTCCAGTGAAAAGGCCGGCCCGTTTGACTTGGTCAAAAGGTAGCGGGCCGGCGCACGTAAAGCCTGTTAACGGCCTGTTCGCATATAGCCCATTTACAGCCCGCTAACTCACGGCCCGTCACGGCCTACCGGAATTTGGCCCAGTAGCGTCATCTAGGCCGTCCAATATGATTCCAGCCAGTTGTAACTTCCGGCCCATGTATGGTCCATGACGTCTTTCGGCCCATAGGAGGCCCTTTGTAACTCTGGGCCCATTAAAGGCCCGAGATGAAACTGGCCCATAATGAATAGTGTATCGCTTTATACCCATTAACGGTCCATTATTCTGTCGGCCGTTTCCAGCCAGTGTTAACTTTCGGCCTTCTAAGGGACCATTTATTCTTGGGCTCATTTCTAGAATTCGGTTAGTTACGGTCCGTTACTGGCCTGTTCCGTTTGTGGGCCAAATTGAGCCCGTGGTTACAGTCGGCCCGTTTATGGCCCGTTAACATGTTGGGCTGTTTTCATAGCGTCATCAAATACGGCCTATTAATGGCCCGTTATGGTCCATGAATAGTACGACCCATGTTTGGCGAAATGATTATACTGCCCGTAGAAGGCCCATGGATCCTACTGCCTGTTGAAGGCCCATGGATCATACGGCCCATGGATCCTACGGCCCGTAGAAGGCCCATGGATCCTATGGCCCGTAGGAGGCCCATGGTTACAACAGTTCGTGTGTTGCCATGGTTATTGTGGCCTAGTTACAAAAAATAGGTTATTGTGGCCACTAGAAAAACGCGGAAAAAGAACTGCAGTGACTACAAGCAAACAACTAAACAAGACAATAAGGAAATAAATAAGCAAGCAACTAACGCTAGGCTATTATGGCTATTACACATATTACATCCACTGGTCATCAAAGTTCGCCACCAGTGCAAATATAGGGAACAAAGCAGCATATTACATACACCGGCCGTCTAAATTGGCCACCAATGCAAATAAACACGGCAGCAAAACAAGTCCATAACTGAAACAACTTCAGAAAAGCTCAAGAAACGTTATCCTGGGTATCCACCATGCTGGCAATAAGCTTAGCAAGCTTATTAGCTTTGTCCTGTTTGGCGCTAAAATCCTCCAACGCTTGCTATGGTGCCAGAAAGTATGCATCAAAATGCTCCAGGGACTTCCGCAGTCCTTCCGCTTCTTGTCGCAGCACAACTGATCGATGCCTTTCAGCTTGTAGTTGAGACTGTAGAAACTGAACTGATTCAAACAGTGAGTTTGAAGAGCTTGTGCCAGCGGTAGTGGCCAGTAACTTGAACACTAAACCAAGACAGGACTTTGGGGTTGTCTCACTGTCTTCAAGATAGTTTTCCTTAGCTATTTTATCAGCTTTGTTGGAGACCAACAAGGATGTCTCACTATCCTGAACCTTATCCGCATTACTTCCTATACCATTGCTTAATAAGGCACTCTTCCCCAATATTCTGTCAGCATTCTAAAAGAAGAAACAAGCAGACACATAACAGGTTTAGCATGTACTAGTATATGAAACTCATTTCGATGAACCAGTTCATTAGTAAGGTGGACAAGATTAAACTACCAAGTCTTCTATTGCCAAGTAGTACATTATAAAAGCATCAAACAAACATATATCTATGTCCTATGGTCACTGCATTGTCTTGCCAAATCAAAATAGAGACATGGTTCAAATCATATTAGTTCAAGACAAAGCAGCACTGAAAGAATACAAAGCGTGGGAAACTACACAGCACAACAAGATTTCAGATGGGTACCACGAGTCAACATGTACAACAACACTATTGGCTCTGTTGTGATGCTAGTAATGTGCATGATATGAGAAGTCAACTGTATACACAATTGAAATTGAAATCAATAGAGCTATTTATAAGAGCAAACCTGTTAAAGAAACATGCGTAAACATACCTGTTGTGCCATTGGAGTTTCGATTGGATCCTTCAATTTAAAAATAAATTTGTATGAGTAAATACAATGATACAAGAGCAAAGCAGTATGCACGATAGCAATGGAATCTTAAATGAGAACAGTTGTTCTTCAGGTTTAAGCACTTGTTCTACATGAACAGAGTACAGTAAGACGCAAGCATATAGTACTTAAAACTAAAAAATGAGCTCATAGACCTTACCACATTCTTGGTTCGGGACCAGTACAGAACAAAGGCGTTCCCAGTCATCGTCCAGTAAATATGTCTCAGGAGAACATAAGGGAATTTAATGAGTTTCTTTGCCAGTGAAGTACATTTTCTTTAGGTAATTCCGATACTGCCACCAAGCATTCTTGAAGATAGCAGAGGTATTAGCAGAGGTTACCTCATCCTGAGTTTCCAAATCCGTCCTTCTCTATAGAGAAAAATAGGAAAATTTGTTGTATTATAACCATCATGGAGGTAGAATGTATGGGACAAAGCAAAGTAATTGCCATGAATAACATTACTTACACATAACTCCTGGACAAACACCTGCAACTGGCATTTTCCTTCATCTTTAGTATAATATTTCCATGATGGGAAGATACGCACATAGGATTTAATAACATCAAATGCGATAGATGCTAAACTACGAATGGCTAGTTGTGCTTCCTCCACAGGAATAGGTGTACTAACTGGTGGAGTTGGGGTTCGCCGTGGTAGTACTGGCGCTTTGGGCACTGGAGCTGCCTTACTAACTGCTCTTGTTTGGGAGCTCTATGGTGGAGATGGTGTTGTGTCAACAGGAACTGGGTTACTATCTACTGGGGTTGGGGTTAGATTGGGTGAAGCTGGTTCTCTGTCCATCGCAGTAAGGGTACAATTTGCGAGAGTCTGGGTTATGTGTGGTAGGGCTGGTTCTCGTGCATGTACAACCGGGGTGCTATCTCCACCGAGAGGTAGCACCGTTTTATTTGAAGACGTTTTTACTCCGCTAGATACTGCCATCACCCGTTCCAATTCAAATGGATGATAAATAGGAAACATAGTTGAATGTACATACATTGTATGAGAGACAGATGCAATAGATAGTGTGGAAAAAAGAGGGCATGAAATAGTTGACATGTATATTCTTTAACTAAAACGGATAGCATGACATAATTTCACATATATGATGTCTATCTAAACTGGATAGCATAACATGACATAATTCAAAGATATGATGACTAACTAAACATGATCGCATGAGATAATTATATGATGTCTTTAGTAAACAGGTTCGCATGACATAATTCACATACATGTTATCTAAGTAATCAGGATCGCATGATTTAATTCACATATGTGATTTATATGCTAAGCAGAGGGCATTCGCATATATGATGTCTGAACTAAGAACATGGTGTTGAATATTGTGTATGTGATGTCTAAACTATGCAATGCAAGACACCATATGCATGATATGAGCAGTATAACCGTGCCAAGTTAAAGCATACACCCCGGTGGGGGAATAGGACTGGTCATCTGTCTCTGAATCCATCTCTGAGGAGCTATCGAGACCTAGCAAGAGATCTGCTTCGACAGGTAGCACCGTCTGCTCTGAAGACCTTGTTTTCACTCCAGATTTTTACATCACCCACTCAAATGGCTGATTCACAGGAAGAGTAGTTTAATGTACAAACATTGTCAACAAATGGAAATGTAATGAAGAAAAGCATGGGAAAGATATCATACAAATATATTATGCCTGGTTAAACAGGATGGCATTGCATATTTCACATATATTATGGCTGGCTAAAAGAGATGAGACTACATAATTCCCATATATGATATAGAAACTAAACAGGTGGCATTACAGAACATGTCTAAACTAAGCAGATGACATATATGATGTCGAAAGTAGACACTGTAAGGCAACATATGCATGATATGACTAACATCATCATGCCAAGTGTTGGTGAAAACGACACCTATGGGATCTGGAGGACCCCTACTACGGTTGGTGGGGGCAAGGAGCTGCGCAAAGAGCAGGTCTAGCGATCAACGCGGGGGGATTTTTTACCCAGGTTCGGGCCGCAAATGATGTGTAAAACCCTAGTACTGCTTGCCCGTGTTTATCTTGTGTTCATCAGTTCCTAGACTAGCTACTATGTGTGCCCAATCCAAAAAGTCCGAATCCTTCCACAGTACGCCTCGGGCCTCCTTTTATATGTCGAAGGGGTCGCCACAGTGGCACACAGGAGGTGGAAAGTATCTACAGTGCACAAGTTTATCGCCTGACACCGTAGGACAAACGCATTTAATGCGCTGCCTACGTGCCCTCTTGCTTTATCGGGGACGACAACAGAGCTTGTCCCGCCCGTCGCCGCCTCGCCTTGCTTCGACGCGCGTCCAAGCTGACGAGGCATGCAGTGCCATGCTGGCTGGCTGGTCGCTGTGCTGGTGCGGTGACAGGGTATTCATGAATATCTGCATGCCACCACGCAGGTGCTTGACTAGTTGGCCTAGAAGTTGCATGCTGCCACGCAGGCGCTTGCCTAGTTGGCGGGCTGGTTGCCGTGTCAGAACAGCCGTGGGGTAGCGAAACTTTGGCAGGTGCGGGCCTGGCCGCGGCCCCGCAGATGCCCCCGGCAAGGGTCTTGCTGGGGTCTCGCGGCCGTTCTCGGCAAGGATCTTGCCGGGGGTCTTCGGCCGTCGCCGGCAAGGATCTTGCCGGGGGTCTTCGTCTTCTGGTTCTTATCTAGACTTGCAGGCCTTTGGTCTTCACAAAGATCGGCATGCTACCATGCAGGCGCCCCCGAGTCTTGGTCTCGACGTTGTCGATGGTGTCAGAACTCTCAGGCTCAAGGGTGGCGGCTTTGCTGGTGTTGGGCAAATCGCCCCGGCAAGGCTCTTGCCGGGGCTATGTAGGCTGCCCCGGCAAGGGTGTTGCCGGGGAAATCCATCTTTCCCCTTTGCTCTTCATGCCTCTGGCTTGAGTGCTGCCTTGGCAGTCTCGTACCTTTCCTTCTTCTGCACCGCCAAGCATGGCCGCAGGTGTGGCTACAACTGCCCGTGCACAAGTAAAGGGGTACAGAAAGGCCCCTACTTTTGTACACCGACAGGAGCCCCCGGGCCTGGGCCATACATAAGCGCGAAGCATTATTGGGCCAGGCCCAGAACGGTGCGCGGGCACGCGTGGCAGAGTTTTAACCGCAGTAACCTCTTCGCCAGTTGCGCTTCCCCACAATTCGCATTGAGTGCATGACGTGGGGGTCGTGCATGGAACGGTCGCAGCACGCTTGCGTCACCTCGCGGTGAATAGTAAAGAGGCGGCCCGCGTCCTCCCCATAAAAAAGAGGAAGCCACAGGGGCCTTGCTCACTTACAAAGTGGACTCAGGTCGTGGCCTTCATGGCGCCCGCGCCCCATGATCACCGGGTGGGAAACGGCCGTCCCACTTGTCTTCTTAATTTTGGCTCGCCCGCCACGTGTCCCCCATGCCTCAGGGAGGGTAGGTGGTGGATACGGAGGGCACGGGCCTTAACGCTGTGCCGGGAAGCCGGGCGTTGCTGATTGGAGCAGCGGGTCGGTCCTGATTCCTTGCGCCTCTGGTGGCCGGATTGGTCAAGTGGGGCGGCCGCCCTGAGGTTGGGGGGCCGAGCCCCGGCCCCGTCCCTCTATAAAAAGGGGAGAGGGACATCGTCCTTCTGCATTCATCTCCTTCCTGCTTGGTCCCCTTCTTCCACTCGCCATGGTGAGAGGGCGCGCTGGCGCTCCAATGGCGGCGACGAGGGCTTCTGCTCGACAGCGTGTCCCCCTCCTCCGGAGCTCATTGCGGCAGAGCCCGCTGTGAGAGAAAGAGGGAGGGGCGAGGCCGAGGCCGCCGTGGCGCTCGGGGGAGAGGAGGACGGGGCGGTGCACCAGCCGCGCTTCCGCCAGCGGCTCTCCCCCCAATGGAGGGCCATGTCGGAGACCAGCCCCGCGAGTTCTTCATCAGGTTATACAAGCCAGTGTGCGGTCACCTCCGCCTACCCACCCCATTTGCTCCGGTGATGGAGTTTGACCCGCCACAGGCCTTGAGGCTGCATATGAGGGGCTGTGGGAACGGCGGCATGCGAGTTGATGTCGACTTCCCCGCCCCTCATGTCATGTACCTCCGCCGTGGGTGGAAGACCTTTGCCCGTGCCCATAGCCTATCGGAGGGGCACGTTCTCCAGTTAAAATTAATGGAGAACGGCCTGCTCTCCGTCAAGGTCTTCGGGCGCTCGAGAACCCGCTTAGGGTGCTGCGCGGAGAGCTCCACCGACAATGAAACCTCCTCCTCGAGCGACAATGACGAGGAGAACAGCGACAACGACGACGATGGTAGCGGGCGGGAGGACGCCAATTCCGACTCCGGTTGACCATCGGCGGCAGCACCATCATCTGCATCGCCTTCCTCCCTCGGCCATGCGCCTTGCCGAGGGCCATCCCCGCCATGCTATCCATCGGCGCGTTCCCCGTCGCCTCTTCTTTGCCTTCACCTGCTGCACCTGGGAGGAAGGGGGAAAATGTTGGGGAACGCAGTAATTTAAAAACATTTCCTACGCACACGCAAGATCCATCTAGGTGATGCATAGCAACGAGAGGGGAGAGTGTTGTCTACGTACCCTCGTAGACCGTAAGCGGAAGCGTTATGACAAAGCGGTTGATGTAGTCGTACGTCTTCGTGATCCGACCGATCCTAGTACCAAAAATACGGCACCTCCGCGATCTGCACACGTTCAGCTCGGTGACGTCCCACGAACTCTCGATCCAGCTGAGTGTCGAGGGAGAGCTTCGTCAGCACGATGGTGTGATGATGGTGATGATGAAGTTACCGGCGCAGGGCTTCGCCTAAGCACTTCAACGATATGACCGAGGTGGATTATGGTGGAGGGGGCACCGCACACGGCTAAGACAATGTCAACTTGTGTGTCTATGGGGTGCCCCCTCCCCCGTATATAAAGGAGTGGAGGAGGTGGGAGGGCCGGCCCTCTATGGCGCGCCCTAGAGGAGTCCTACTCCCACCGGGAGTAGGATCCCCCTTCCCTAATTGGACTATGAGAGGAAGGAAGGGGGAGGAAGGAGGAAGGAAAGGGGGGGGGGCGCCCCCCCACCCAACTTAGATTGGGCTTGGGGGGCGCGCCCCCTCCTAGGCTCCCTTATCCTCTCTCCCACTATGGCTATCAGTGTCAAAACAGGCGGATCTCGGGTAGGGGGTCCCGAACTGTGCGTTTAAGGCGGATGGTAACAGGAGGCGGGGGACACGATGTTTACCCAGGTTCGGGCCCTCTCGATGGAGGTAATACCCTACTTCCTGCTTGATTGATCTTGATGATATGAGTATTACAAGAGTTGATCTACCACGAGATCGTAGAGGCTAAACCCTAGAAGCTAGCCTATGGTATGATTGTTGTTGTCCTACGGACTAAAACCCTCCGGTTTATATAGACACGGGAGGGGCTAGGGTTACACAAAGTCGGTTACAAGGGAGGAGATCTACATATCCGTATTGCCAAGCTTGCCTTCCATGCCAAGGAGAGTCCCATCCGGACACGGGACGAAGTCTTCAATCTTGTATCTTCATAGTCCAACAGTCCGGCCAAAGGATATAGTCCGGCTGTCTGAGGACCCCCTAATCCAGGACTCCCTCAGTAGCCCCCGAACCAGGCTTCAATGGAGATGAGTCCGGCGCGCAGATTGTCTTCGGCATTGCAAAGCGGGTTCTTCTCCAAATTCTGAATACCTGTTGAGTAGTGTCGGGCTTCCCATAAATGTTGCACTCCTTGGCTTCCGCGCCTAATAATGGCTATCTTCCACGTGTCGAGCGAATGCGAGAAGCCAGGACATTTTTACATTTGCCACCCTAGCCATGCGAGTAAATTGTCTATTAAAGAGACGGGGATTCTTAGATCCAGATCACACCATCCTCCCGCAGCGAGTATCCATCGGAGCGCGCCCGGAAAAAATCCATTCCAACATGGCCGGCCGTCGCAGCTCCTCCTCTCGCTCCCGTAGCCCAAAGCCCAGCAATTGGAAGAAGTGTTCCGTCCCCCACAACCAATTAGTAGAGTTACAGACCCAGGGATTTCTCCCTCCAACGTATATGGTCCCCATTCGAGCCGGGCTCGCCACCTACAATGGCGGGGAGCAAGCGGAGAGCTTTCCCAACCCATCCATGGGGGAGCGGGTATGCCTTGTCCCTTACTTATTAAGAGGGCTTGGATTTCCAATCCATCCGTTCCTCCGTGGGCTCCTAGAGTTCTACGGCCTCCAGCTGCATAATTTCACTCCCGCCTCCATATTACACATCGCTGGCTATGTCGCCCTTTGCGAGCTATTTCTGGGCTGCGAAGCTCATTTCGAGCTATGGAAGAGGCTATTCTGCCTCGTACCCCGTACACAGGAGGGGTCAATATACCAAGTGGGCGGAGCCGAAATATGGCGCATCGCCGGGACCGGATACCTGTCCGGTACTCCGAAGAAGACATCCGAGGACTGGCCTTTGGAGTGGTTTTATATGGAGGTTGTCCCCCTTCCGGACCCTATTCGGACGGGCCTTCCTGAGTTCGACAACGCTCCCTTGAAGAAACGCCGCAGCTGGCGCCCTCAGAGCCCCCAGGAGGAAGATAACAGAGAAGTCCTTTACCTGATGGGCCGGATAAAAATGCTGGCTCAATCAGGACTGACAATAATCGAGGTTATGTCAATATGTATAATGCGGGGGGTGCAGCCACTTCAATATCGGGGACAACCCATGTGGCACTTCAATAGAGAAGACGATGCTACCCGCTGCGGTCGTAAGGGGCCGGACTCCGTCGCTGCTCTAGCGAAGATACTGTTCGATTTATATAAGGGGGAGGAAGAGGAGTTCATCCGCATTAAGCCACGAGATGGATTCTCCATGTACAACCCTCCAAGCTGGGTGAGCTGTCACTTTTTACTCCAGACCTTCCCGCATTCTTTGTCATAAATATTTACCTTGCCATTTCATAGCAGGAGCTACGAAAAGCTGTGAGGGAAGTCCACAGCCCGCCTCCGCAACCAGAGGACCCTGATCGGGCCCTCGATCCCGGACTCGACGAGGATCGGACATATTTGTGGAACTGATTGACAAGATGTTCTATCAATTGAGCTGCGATGATGCCATGGTGGCCATCATAGCCGATTATCCTGGACTACTCCCTGCATCGCATGTAAGTAAAACCGGAGTCCCAACTTCCGAGAAGGATCCCTTTTTCTGCACTTCACCTACCGCACACATATGGTGTCTTACAGGGAAGGCCCTCGGGACGCCATGCCGAACCCGCGGTGATTCACCAACAAGGGGCACCGAAGCCGGGTAGGCTTAAAAGAAAGGCGGTTAGGACTGAGACGCCGTCGCAGAGGTATGATACAGAACCCCGCTCCGTGGTTGTCGTCTTTTTAAAATATAATAACATATGTGTTTCCTAGTAGGAAAAACGCTCGCCGGACTATATCCGAAGAGGTTGCTGGTCACGCCTCCACCAGTCGGGCTCCAGAGCCGGACATAGAGGCGGGCGCTAACATGGGGCGAACGCCGGATGTTCCTCCTACAGAGGATGCGGATAGGCTATCCGCTACACATTCCGAAGTGGAGAGCGCTATGAATCACAGGCATCGTCGGGCCGTACTCCATGACGCTTGTTTCTCCCAAGAGGCGTTCGATGCCTTCAACTCAGGAGACGCGTACATCCGTGCTGCTCAAAATGGTCTTGCCAGAGCCACAGACCAGTATGTAAAGGATATACGGGTAAGAAAATTTGATGATTATGTATATCAGTAGCCCCTGAGACTTGAAGCAGTTGACACAACTGATTTAAGGATCATTATATGTGCAGGTTCTTACGGAGAAGAATACCCAATTGTCTCAAGAGCTGGAAGAGTGCAAAGCCCAGCTACGGGCCGCAGTTGCCGCAATGAAGGAGTCCAAGAAAGCCCCCTCTGGTAACACTTGTCTCTATCAAAAAGAATGACATGTACCAATTAGTATGCGGCATGCATGCAAATCTAACAATAGATTCTGCAGATGATCCCGGGGTTAATCCGGAGGTAGTGCAAGGGGATGAGCAACATGCTCAACGACAGTTAAAGGCTGGCGAGCGCGTGCTTAAGCAAGTTAGGCAGGAGAAAAATGATCTCCAAGATGCCAATATCCGGCTGAGTGTTGAACTGAAAGATGTTCGGGCCCAACTTGCTGACTCCGTAAAGGAGAATAAGAGGCTTCGATGTGGCATTTTTAGTAAGTGCTTGAACGAACTTTTTATGGAGTTCGGCAAAGAAACTGGCTAACAGAGTTATATCTGTAGGTATGCTGACGGGTCGTCCCGCAGAGGAAATGCCCGGGTCTCTAGGTGATCTTCTGCTAGAGCTCTCACAACTGCACGAACAAGTTTGGCAGGTGATGCAGGGCATTGCCCAAGCCTTGTGGCCATCTGCCTCCCTGCCAGGAGGCATGGGGGAGCTCGTAGAGAAGCTCAAGGGAGCGCGGCGGCGCTTCCGATTATGGAAGATATCAGCCTGCCGACAAGGTGCAAGGGAAGCCTGAGCCATGGAGAAGACGCGATATACCAAGGCTGACCCGAACCACATGGCCGAGGTCGGACCTGTGGGGCCCGATGGGAAAGAAATCCCCGTCAGTTTGGTGTATGACCAAGTAGAATTAGCCTCAAAGTATTCCCAACAGTATTGTAGGCTAGACAGCCTGTTGAATGGTATAGAAGAAGAATTTAGTCAGTCTAAGTGACTGTGTACTTCAAGTGACATGTATTGTCCCTAGCCGGATTGTAAATCATTTGTCATGGCGGACCTTTTCGCTTCAACCTCTGGACCCGACAGTCCGGAGTGTATCCGAATACCCGCTCAGTTATCAATAAACTGGGGTACTCGTGGAAACCAGGCGTAGGGGTCATAAGTGCTTGAACAGACAAGTACCCAACTAGCTATGTTATATTACATGGATAGTAAGAAACATCTTCCAGGGAGAATAGTTCCGTTAAGGGTTCCTTTCCCTGGGTACGCATGCCCTAATGTGCATGTCCGAACTGCGAAAAGAGACGCAGGATATAAACATCTGGGGGCATGTATTAAAATAAATAAAAGTCATCTTTTGTTCACCGACCGAGTATTCCCTTAAGAACGCTAGCTTTCGGCTTCACCCAGTCTAAGGTACACATCCGGCTGACCCGGCAGTAACAATCGCGGAGGTGCTCCCCTTATGCCCTAGCCGAATTAACAGGAACGTAGGGCATAAACACAAGAGCCAGGCAGCCCAGCTTGGCCAAAACTTAAGTCATATCGATGCATATAATGGCGAAAAAAGGTACATGTCGAAGAATAACACATGTGTGGGGCATAGAGCCCGAAAAATAGTTATATTAAGATTCTATATAAGAAGCCCCCAGGTATAATGAGTGTGGTTAGTACGTCAAGATTGTGTAGTCAAGACACAATTTAGCCTTTTAAGGCCTTGAAGAAAAAGGAAAAAAAGAAAGAGAAAAAAGACAGATAACGGATATGTAAAAAATTGACGGAGGTAAGGAGACGAACATAGAGTCCGGCACTATGCGTAGAACCTTCGGAGTCTAGCTGCGTTCCATGGGTTTGGCTCGAGTCGATTGTCCGATGCATCCTGCAGACGGTACGCTCCACCGGTCAAAACTTGGTCAATAATGAAGGGACCTTCCCATTTGGGCTTGAGCTTGTTCTTTTTCTTCTCCGGTAGGCGTAGAACGAGTTCGCCAATCTTATAAGTTTTGGCCCGTACTTCTCTGCTTTGATACCTTCGAGCCTGTTGCCGATAGAATGCTGAACGGGCTTTTGCCACGTCACACTCCTCCAGGGCGTCCAAACTGTCCTGCTGATCAAGCTCGGCTTCTTTCTCTTCATACATGCGCACTCGAGGTGGGTCATGAATTATGTCGCAGGGCAGTACCGCCTCTGTGCCGTACACCATAAAAAATGGTGTGTATCCGGTAGTGCGACTCGGCATGGTCCGCAGCCCCCATAGTACGGAGTCGAGCTCCTCTACCTAGTGCGTGTTTGATTCCTTTAAGGACCGCACTAATCTGGGTTTAATGCCGCTCATGATAAGACCATTTGCTCACTCGACTTGACCGTTAGTTTGCGGGTGATAGATAGAAGCATAATCGAGCTTGATGCCCATGTTGCTGCACCAAAGTTTTACCTCGTTGGCTGTAAAGTTCGAGCCGTTATCGATGATGATGCTGTGGGGGACGCCATAACGGTGTACAACCCCAGATATGAAGTCTATCACTGGTCCGGATTCGGCCGTTTTAACTGGTTTGGCTTCTATCCATTTGGTGAATTTATCCACCATGACCAATAAGTATTTTTTCTTATGGCTTCCCCCTTTGAGGGGTCCGACCATGTCAAGCCCCCAGACCGCAAAGGGCCAAGTATTGGGGATTGTTTGGAGAGCGGTAGGCGGCATATGGCTTTGGTTTGCAAAGAGCTGGCAACCGACGCAACGTTGGACAAGGTCCTGAGCGTCTGCTCAGGCCGTCGGCCAGTAGAAACATGTACGGAAGGCCTTGCTTACAAGGGCCCGAGCTACGGCGTGGTGACCGCCGAGTCCATCATGAATTTCTGCCAAAAGTTGTTGTCCTTCCTCTTCGGAGATGCACCTTTGAAGGACTCCGTTAGCGCTTTTCTTATAAAGCTCTCCCTCGTGGACCTTGTAGGCTTTAGACCGCCGCACAATGCAACGTGCCTCGTTTGGGTCCTCAGGTAGTTCCTGCCTAGTTAGGTAGGCCAGGAAGGGTTCTGTCCACGGGGCGGTGACAGCCATAATCATGTGGACGGAAGGTGTTATTTCGGTGGCGGAGCCTCCGATTACGTCAGAGTGTTCGGTATCTGGTGTTGTGGCCAAGTCCAGACTGTTGTTGCCGGTCTCTCCTTCCCATACCACGGATGGCTTAAACAGCCTTTCCAAGAAGATATTGGGTGGGACAGGGTCGCGCTTAGCGCCGATGCGGGCGAGGATGTCCGCCGCTTGATTGTTTTCTCGGACCACATGGTGGAATTCGAGCCCCTTGAACCGAGCTGACATTTTGAGGACGGCATTGCGGTAAGCCGCCATTTTTGGGTCCTTGGCATCAAAGTCTCCATTTATTTGAGATATTGCGAGATTCGAATCCCCACGCACCTCTAGGCGTTGAATGCCCATGGAGACTGCTATCCGGAGACCATGCAACAGGGCCTCATATTCTGCTGCATTGTTGGAGTCTGCGTATAATATTTGGAGTACGTATTGGACTGTATCTCCGGTGGGGAATGTCAGGATGACGCCTGCCCCCAGACCCGCCGGCATCTTTGAACCGTCAAAGTGCACGATCCAATTGGAGTACGCACCGTACTCTTTAGGGAGTTCGGCTTCCGTCCATTCGGCGACGAAATCGGCCAGTACTTGCGACTTAATGGCTCGTCGTGGTTTATATGTTATGTCGAACGGGAGGAGCTCGATAGCCCATTTAGCAATCCGGGCCGTGGCATCGCGGTTATTTATTATGTTGTTGAGTGGTACTTCCGAGGCCACCGTAATTGAACACTCTTGAAAGTAGTGTCGTAATTTCCGGGATGCCATGAATATCGCGTATGCTATCTTTTGATAATGTGGGTACCGTGATTTGCATGGAGTGAGGACAGTGGATACATAGTATACCGGCTTTTGAAGTGGGAATTTATGTCCGTCCGTCTCTCGTTCGACGACGAGCACTGCGCTTACAACTTGGTGAGTTGCCGCTATATATAACAGCATCGGTTCGCCGGCATTTGGCGCGGCCAAGATTGGGTTGGTGGCCAGGATGGCTTTTATTTCTTCCAATCCGGCCGTGGCCGCATTCGTCCACTCGAAGTGTTCGGTGCGCCGAAGAAGGCGATAAAGGCGTAGTGCCTTTTCTCCTAATCGGGAGATAAAGCGGCTTAAGGCCGCCATGCATCCAGTTAATTTCTGGATTTGCTTGAGGTCTGTTGGGATAGCCAACTGTGACAGACCTCGGATTTTAGCCGGATTTGCTTCAATTCCTCTACTGGAGACGATGAAGCCCGGGAGCTTTCCGGCGGGCACGCCGAAAACGCATTTTTCCGGATTGAGCTTGATGTCGTATGTTTGGAGATTGTCGAACGTGAGCCTCAAGTCGTCTATTAAGGATTCAACGTGTCTGGTTTTAACGACCACATCGTCTACGTATGCCTCCACTGTTTTGCCGATCTGTGTTTCCAGGCATGTCTGAATCATGTGTTGATAGGTTGCACCGGCGTTCTTAAGCCCGAAAGGCATGGTGTTAAAACAGAAGGGGCCGTATGGGGTGATAAATGCTGTTGCGGCTTGATCGGACGCCGCCATCTTGATTTGATGGTATCCGGAGTATGCCTCGAGGAAACACAATGAGTCGTGTCCTGCAGTAGCGTCGATAATTTGATTGATGTGGGGGAGGGGAAGGGACCCTTGGGGCAAGCCTTGTTAAGGTCCTTGAAATCGACACATAGGAGCCAGGATTTATCCTTCTTTGGTACCATCACCAGGTTTGCTAGCCAGTCCGGATGTTTTATTTCTCTAATGAATCCGGCCTCCAGTAACTTGGCTAGCTCCTCTCCCATGGCTTGTCGCTTAGGTTCAGAGAAACGCCGAAGAGTCTGCTTGACCGTCTTGAACCCCTTTAGAATGTTAAGGCTATGTTCGTTCCTGGCATGTCTGAAGGATGCCAGGCGAATATGTCCCAATTCTCGCGCAGGAACTCCCGTAGTGCGGCGTCTACTGTGGGGTTTGACTGTGCCCCGATGGATGCTGTTTTTGTAGGGTCCGTTGGGTGGACTTGGAATTTGACTATCTCATCCGCTGGTTTAAAAGAGGTGGACTTGGATCTTTTGTCAAGTATCACATCGTCTCTGTCCACTGTAGAGCGCAGCGCAGTTAATTCCTCGGCCGCGAGGGCTTCGGATAACGCCTCGAGGGCCAGTGCGGCTGTTTTATTTTCGGCGCGGAGTGCTATGTCCGGATCACTAGTTAGAGTGATGATTCCATTGGGCCCGGGCATTTTGAGCTTCATGTACCCGTAATGGGGTATGGCTTGGAAGATCGTGAATGCCTCCCACCCTAGAAGGGCGTGGTATCCGCTATTGAACGGGGCCACTTGGAATGTGATTTCTTCGGACCTATAATTCTCCGGTGTGCCGAATACCACATCTAATGTGATTTTCCCTGCACATCGTGCCTCCCGACTAGGGATGATTCCTCTGAAGGTTGTGCTGCTTTGCTCAATGCGGCTTCTGTCTATTTCCATTTTTCGAAGAGTCTCCTCATAGATGAGGTTTAATCCGCTGCCGCCGTCCATGAGCACTTTAGTAAGCCGAAAGCCGTCCACAATTGGACTAAGGACCAAGGAGGCTGGTGCTCTGGCTGTTTGGAATTTAGGTTCGTCACTGGCGTTGAAGGTGATGGCCGTATCGCTCCATGGATTTATTGCTGCCACGTGGCAGACTTTGGCAAGGCTGCGGAGTGCTCGCTTACGCCTATTATTTGAGGCGAAGGTCTCGAAGACTGTCAATACTGTATTGTTGTTCTCCACGGGATGGTGCTCTGCGGTATTGTTGATGAGGAGATCCTCACCGCTCTTGGCCACCTGCCGGAGTACCCAACATGCTCTAAGGCTATGTGTTGGTATGGTATTCGCTGTACTGTGAATTTTGCATGGCCCGTTGAGCCATCCCTCCAATACGGTTCCACGCACTGTAGTGGGCTTTTGCTTCTTTGTAATTGGGTTGGGCGACTTACGAGAGTGCACCCTTTTAGTTCGGACTGGGGTTTTTGTCAGAGCCGGAGGATCCCAAAATTTTGTTCGGGTTTTCAGGCGCTTTCCATCGCACAGTACTTCCGTACTATGGCCGCCAAGTCAGCGAAGTGTGCTATGTCATGGCGATTTATGGCGTTGAGGATTGCCTTGTCCGTGCAATTATTGCAAAAGAATGAAATTGCATCTTCCTCGCGACAGTCCTTGACCTTGTTCATTACAAGGAGGAATCTGGCCCAATAGTGGTGTACTGTCTCCTGGGGCTCTTGTCTAATGTGGGAAAGATCGCTTATATCTGGGTGGGTGGGTAGATTTAGGTCCGAACCCTGACCCAATCTGAGACCCAGAGGCGGAGGAGTTTCCGATCTTGGAAGTTCGAGCTCCGGGATGTTGCCCAATAGGTCCGGCCCGCTGCCAGATTCTAGGTTCAAGGTTTGGGCCATGTCCTCCCGTAGACGGGTATCCGGCTCGGAGAGCTCGGGAATCCGGACATAGTTTGTCCTCAAGATAGAGGAAGAATCGCCGCATTGCTCCTCCACCACCGCTATCTGATGGGTGACCGGTGGGGAGTTAATCTCCCTTTGGTCGGGTTTAAGCCCGATCTGATCATAGTCCGTAGCGACTCCCAAGGCGGCGATGCGATCCAAGAGCTCGTTCAAGGAAGAGAGCTCTATTGGATCCAACTGCTCGGCGAGTTCCGGGCCGACATGGAGGCTGTTTTTGATGACCCGAGAAGTCATCGTCGGCGCAGCGGCCGAACAGGCGGTCATGACGAAACCGCCTAGTCGGAGAGTTTGGCCTACAGCCGGGGTTCCCCCAGAGGTGATGTTGTCCTTGACAACGAGGCGAGCCATCCAGCCTTATGATGACGGCACAGTGGAACTCTCAATGAAAGCACCAATGTCGGTGTCAAAACCGGCGGATCTCGGGTAGGGGGTCCCGAACTGTGCGTTTAAGGCGGATGGTAACAGGAGGCGGGGGACACGATGTTTACCCAGGTTCGGGCCCTCTCGATGGAGGTAATACCCTACTTCCTGCTTGATTGATCTTGATGATATGAGTATTACAAGAGTTGATCTACCACGAGATCGTAGAGGCTAAACCCTAGAAGCTAGCCTATGGTATGATTGTTGTTGTCCTAGGGACTAAAACCCTCCGATTTATATAGACACAGGAGGGGCTAGGGTTACACAGAGTCGGTTACAAGGGAGGAGATCTACATATCCGTATTGCCAAGCTTGCCATCCACGCCAAGGAGAGTCCCATCCGGACACGGGACGAAGTCTTCAATCTTGTATCTTCATAGTCCAACAGTCCAGCCAAAGGATATAGTCCGGCTGTCCGAGGACCCCCTAATCCAGGACTCCCTCAATGGCCCAATAAGGCCCATATACTTCCCGGGGGGTTCCGGTAACCTCCCGGTACTCCGGTAAATGTCCGAACTCACCCGGAACCATTCCGATGTCCAAACATAGTCATCCAATATATCGATATTTATGTCTCGAGCATTTCGAGACTCCTCATCATGTCCGTGATCATATCCGGGACTCCGAACTACCTTTAGTACATCAAGACACATAAACTCATAATATCGATCGTCACCAAACGTTAAGCGTGCGGACCCTACGGGTTCGAGAACTATGTAGACATGAACGAGACACGTCTCCGGTCAATAACCAATAGCGGAACATGGAAGTTCATATTGGCTCCCACATATTCTACGAAGATCTTTATCGGTCAAACCGCATAACAACATACGTTGTTTCCTTTGTCATCGGTATGTTACTTGCCCGAGATTCGATCGTCGGTATCTCAATACCTAGTTCAATCTCATTACCGGCAAGTCTCTTTACTCGTTCCGTAGTGCATCATCCCGCAACTAACTCATTAGTCACATTGCTTGCAAGGCTTATAGTGATGTGCATTACCGAGAGGGCCCAGAGATACCTCTCCGACAATCGGAGTGACAAATCCTAATCTCGATCTATGCCAACTCAACAAACACCATCGGAAACACCTGTAGAGCATCTTTATAATCACCGAGTTACGTTGTGATGTTTCATAGCACACAAAGTGTTCCTCCGGTATTCGGGAGTTGCATAATCTCATAGTCATAGGAACATGTATAAGTCATGAAGAAAGCAATAGCAACATACTAAACGATCAAGTGCTAAGCTAATGGAATCGGTCAAGTCAATCACATCATTCTCTAATGATGTGATCCCGTTAATCAAATGACAACTCATGTCTATGGCTAGGAAACTTAACCATCTTTGATTAACGAGCAAGTCAAGTAGAGGCATACTAGTGACACTCTGTTTTGTCTATGTATTCACACATGTACTAAGTTTCTGGTTAATACAATTCTAGCATGAATAATAAACATTTATCATGAAATAAATAATAACTTTATTATTGCCTCTAGGGCATATTTCCTTCAGTCTCCCACTTGCACTAGAGTCAATAATCTAGATCACATCACCATGTGATTAACACCAATAGTTCACATCACCACGTGATTAACACCCAAAAGGTTTACTAGAGTCAATAATCTAGTTCACATCGCCATGTGATTATCCCCCGAAGAGTACTAAGGGTTGATCATGTTTTGCTTGTGAGAGAAGTTTAGTCAACGGATCTGCCACATTCAGAGCCGTATGTATTTTGCAAATATTCTATGTCTACAATACTCTGTACGGAGCTACTCTAGCCAATTGCTCCCACTTTCAATATGTATCCAGATTGAGACTTAGAGTCATCCGGATTGGTGTAAAAACTTGCATTGACGTAACTCTTTACGACGAACTCTTTATGACCTCCATAACCGAGAAATATTTCCTTAGTCCTCTAAGGATAATTTTGACCGTTGTCCAGTGATCTACTACTAGATCAAAATTGTACTCGCTTGCCAAACTCAGGGCAGGGTATACAATAGGTCTGGTACACAGCATGGCATAATTTATAGAACCTATGGCTGAGGCATAGGGAATGACTTTCATTCTTTCTCTATCTTCTGTTGTGGTCAGGCTTTGAGTCTTACTCAACTTCACACCTTGCAACACAGGCAAGAACTCTTTCTTTGACTACTTCAAAAACTTGTCAAGGTATGTACTTCATTGAAAAAACTTATCAACCGTCTTGATCTATCTCTACAGATCTTGATGCTCAATATATAAGCAGCTTCACCGAGGTCTTTCTTTGAAAAACTCCTTTATGCTTTCCAGAAAATTCTACATCATTTCCGATCGACAATATGTCATTCACATATACTTATCAGAAAGGCTGTAGTGCTCCCACTCACTTTCTTGTAAATACAAGCTTCACCGCAAGTTTGTATAAAACTATATGCTTTGATCAAGTTATCAAAGCGTATATTCCAACTCCGAGATGCTTGCACCAGTCCATAGATGGATCGCTGGAGCTTGCACATTTTGTTAGCACCTTTAGGATTGACAAAACCTTCTGGTTGCATCATATACAACTCTTCTTTAATAAATCCATGCAGTTTTGTTATCCATTTGCCAGATTTCATAAAATGCGGCAATTGCCAACATGATTCGGACAGACTTAAGCATCGCTTCGAGTGAGAAAATCTCATCGTAGTCAACACCTTGAACTTGTCGAAAACCTTTCACGACAAGTCGAGCTTTGTAGATAGTAACACTACTATCAACGTTTGTCTTCCTCTTGAAGATTCATTTATTCTCTATTGCTTGCCGATCATCGGGCAAGTCAACCAAAGTCCATACTTTGCTCTCATACATGGATCCCATCTCAGATTTCATGGCCTCAAGCCATTTCGCGGAATATGGGCTCATCATCGCTTCCTCATAGTTCGTAGTTTCGTCATGGTCAAGTAACATGACCTCCAGAACAGGATTACGGTACCACTCTGGTGCGGATCTCACTTTGGTTGACCTACGAGGTTCAGTAGTAACTTGATCTAAAGTTTCATGATTGTCATCATTAGCTTCCTCACTAATTGGTGTAGGAATCACTGGAACTGATTTCTATGGTGAACTACTTTCCAATAAGGGAGCAGGTACTATTACCTTATCAAGTTCTACTTTCCTCCCACTCACTTCTTTCGAGAGAAACTCCTTCTCTAGAAAGGATCCATTTTTAGAAATGAATATCTTGCCTTCGGATCTGTGATAGAAGGTGTACCCAACAGTCTCCTTTGGGTATCCTATGAAGACACATTTCTCCGATTTGGGTTCGAGCTTATCAGGTTGAAGCTTTTTCACATAAGCATCGCAGCCCCAAACTTTAAGAAACGACAACTTGGGTTTCTTGCCAAACCACAGTTCATAAGGTGTCGTCTCAATGGATGTAGATGGTGCCCTATTTAACGTGAATGCTGCCGTCTCTAAAGCATAACCCCAAAACGATAGCGGTAAATCAGTAAGAGACATCATAGATCACACCATATCTAATAAAGTGCGGTTACGACGTTTGGACACACCATTACGTTGTGGTGTTCCGGGTGGCATGAGTTGCGAAACTATTCCGCATTGTTTGAAATGAAGACCAAACTCGTAACTCAAATATTCTCCTCCACGATCAGATCACAGAAACTTTATTTTCTTGTTACGATGATTTTCCACTTCATTCTGAAATTCTTTGAACTTTTCAAATGTTTCAGACTTATGTTTCATCGAGTAGATATTTCCATATCTGCTCAAATCATCTGTGAAGGTAAGAAAAGAACGATACCCGCTGCGAGCCTCAACACTCATCGGACCGTATACAACTCTATGTATTATTTCCAACAAGTCTGTAGCTCGCTCCATTGTTCCGGAGAACGGAGTCTTAGTCATCTTGCCCATGAGGCATGGTTCGCAAGCATCAAGTGATTCATAATCAAGTGATTCCAAAAGCCCATCAGCATGGAATTTCTTCATGCGCTTTACACCAATATGACCCAAACGACAGTGCCACAAATAAGTTGCACTATCATTATTAACTTTGCATCTTTTGGCTTCAATATTATGAATATGTGTATCACTACAATCGAGATTCAATAAACCATTCACATTGGGTGTATAACCATTGAAGGTTTTATTCATGTAAACAGAACAACAATTATTCTCTGACTTAAATGAATAACCGTATTGCAATAAACATGATCAAATCATATTCATGCTTAACACAAACACCAAATAACATTTATTTAGGTTCAACACTAATCCCGAAAGTATAGGGAGTGTGCGATGATGATCATATAAATCTTGGAACCACTTCCAACATACATCGTCACTTCATCCTTAACTAGTTTTTGTTCATTCTGCAACTCCTATTTCGAGTTACTACGCTTAGCAATTGAACTAGTATCAAATACCGAGGGGTTGCTATGAACACTAGTAAAGTACACATCAATAACATGTATATCAAATATACTTTTGTTCACTTTGCCATCCTTCTTATCCGCCAAGTATCTAGGGCAGTTCCACTTCCAGTGACCATTTCCTTTATAGTAGAAGCACTTAGTTTCAGGCTTGGGTCTAGCTTTGGGCTTCTTCATGGGAGTGGCAACTTGCTTGCCATTCTTCTTGAAGTTCCCTTTCTATCCCTTTGCCCCTATTTGAAACTAGTGGTCTTGTTAACCATCAACACTTGATGCTATTTCTTGATTTCTACCTTCGCCAATTTCAGCATTGCGAAGAGCTCGGGAATTACTTTTGTCATCCCTTGCATATTATAGTTCATCACGAAGTTCTAGTAACTTGGTGATAGTGACTAGAGAACTTTGTCAATTACTATCTTATCTGGAAGATTAACTCCCACTTGATTCAAGCAATTGTAGTAGCCAGACAATCTGAGCACATGCTCACTGGTTGAGCTATTCTCCTCCATCTTGTAGGAAAAGTACTTGTCAGAGGTCTCATACCTCTCAACTCGGGCATGAGTTTGAAATACCAATTTCAGCTCTTCGAACATCTTATATGCTCCGTGGCGTTCAAAACGTTTTTCAAGTCCCGGTTCTAAGACGTAAAGCGTGGTGCACTAAACTATCAAGTAGTCATCATACCGAGCTTTGTCAAACGTTCATAACGTCTGATTCTGCTCCTGCAATAGTTCTGTCACCTAGCGGTGCATCAAGGACATAATACTTCTGTCCAGCAATGAGGAAAATCCTAAGATCACGGACCAAGTCCGCATCATTGCTACTATCATCTTTCAACTTATATTTCTCTAGGAACATATTAAATAAACGGGGAGCTACATCGCGAGCTATGGATCTACAACATAGATATGCTAATACTACCAGGACTAAGTTCATGATAAATTAAAGTTCAATTAATCATATTACTTAAAACTCCCACTTAGATAGTGATACGTCTCCATCGTATCTGCTTTTCCAAACACTTTTGCCCTTGTTTTGGACTCTAACTTGCATGATTTGAATGGAACTAACCCGGACTGACGCTATTTTCAGCAGAATTGCCATGGTGTTATTTTTGTCCAGAAATAAAAGTTCTCAGAATGACCTGAAACTTCACGGAGAATATTTTTGGAATTTATAAAAAATACTGGCGAAAGAATCAAGACCAGGGGGCCCACACCCTGTCCACGAGGGTGGGGCGCGCCCCCTGCCTCATGGGCCCCCTGATGCTCCACCGACGTCAACTCCAACTCCATATATTCAAGTTCGGGGAGAAAAAAATCAGGGAGAGGGATTCATCGAGTTTTGCGATACGGAGCCGCCGCCAAGCCCTAAACTCTCTCGGGAGGGCTGATCTGGAGTTCGTTCGAGGCTCCGGAGAGGGGAATCCGTCGCTGTCGTCATCATCAACCATCCTCCATCAACAATTTCATGATGCTCACCGCCGTGCGTGAGTAATTCCATCGTAGGCTTGCTAGACGGTGATGGGTTGGATGAGATTTACCATGTAATCGAGTTAGTTTTGTTAGGGTTTGATCCCTAGTATCCACTATGTTCTGAGATTGATGTTGCTATGACTTTGCTATGCTTAATGCTTGTCACTAGGGCACGAGTGCCATGATTTCAGATCTGAACCTATTATGTTTTCATGAATATATGTGAGTTCTTGATCCTATCTTGCAAGTTAATAGTCACCTACTATGTGTTATGATCCGGCAATCCCGAAGTGACAATAATTGGGACCACTCCCGGTGATGACCGTAGTTTGAGGAGTTCATGTATTCACTAAGTGTTAATGCTTTGGTCCAGTACTCTATTAAAAGGAGGCCTTAATATCCCTTAGTTTCCAATAGGACCCCGCTGCCACGGGAGGGTAGGACAAAAGATGTTATGCAGGTTCTTTTCCATAAGCACGTATGACTATATTCGGAATACATGCCTACATTACATTGATGAATTGGAGCTAGTTCTGTGTCACCCTATGTTATAACTGTTACATGATGAACCGCATCCGACATAATTATCCATCACCGATCCAATGCCTACGAGCTTTTCACATATTGATCTTTGCTTAGTTACTTTTCCGTTGCCACTGTTACAATTACTACAAAACTGCTACTGTTACCTTTGCCACCGTTACCGCTACTTCCATACTACTTTGCTACTAAACACTTTGCTGCAGATATTAAGTTATCCAGGTGTGGTTGAATTGACAACTCAACTGCTAATACTTGAGAATATTCTTTGGCTCCCCTTGTGTCGAATCAATAAATTTGGGTTGAATACTCTACCCTCAAAAACTGTTGCGATCCCCTATACTTGTGGGTTATCAAGACTATTTTCTGGCGCCGTTGCCGGGGAGCATAGCTCTATTCTTTGAGTCACTTGGGATTTATATCTGCTGGTCACTATGAGGAACTTGAAAGACGAGAAAACCAAGATTTATCCCTCAACTACGAGGGGAGGTAAGGAACTGCCATCTAGCTCTGCACTTGATTCACCTTCTGTTTTGAGTAAACTTGCGACACCTAAACCTGCTTCTGCTATTAATTCTGATATGTCGCATGTTATTGATGATGCCACTTCTGCTATGCATGATACTTATGATGAAACTACTTCTATGCTTGATAATACTGTGCCATTAGGTGAATTTCTTGATGAACAACTTGCTAGGGCTAGAGAGAATGAAATTATTGAAACTGATAATATTGATGAAAGTGATGATGAAGATTCTCCCCCTAAATATGAGTTGCATGTTGTGCCTGAGGGTTATGTTATGGATGAAGAAACTGCTAGAGATTTTCTTGCTTGCAATGATAGATCTGATCTTAAGAAATTATTAGTTAAGCTGAAAGAGAAGTCTTCGAATGCTAGAATGAAATATGACCCTGCTTTTGCTACTTCACCTATCTGTGTTACTGATAAGGATTATGATTTCTCTATTGATCCTGAGATAATTACTTTGGTTGAATCTGATCCTTTTTATGGCTATGAATATTAAACTGTTATGGCACATCTTACTAAATTAAATGATATAGCCACCCTATTCACTAATGACGAGAAAACTCGCTACTACTATATCCTTAAACTATTTCCGTTCTCATTAAAGGGTGATGCTAAAACATGGTTTAACTCTCTTGATCTTGGTTGTGTGCGTAGTCCCCAGGATATGATTTATTACTTCTCTGCTAAATATTTCCCCGCTCATAAAAAACAAGCTGCCTTAAGGGAAATATATAATTTTGTGCAAATTGAAGAAGAGAGTCTCCCACAAGCTTGGGGGAGGCTTCTCCAATTACTTAATGCTTTGCCTGATCATCCTCTCAAGAAAAATGAAATACTTGATATCTTTTATAATGGACTAACCGATGCTTCCAGAGACCACCTGGATAGTTGTGCTGCTTGTGTTTTCACGGAAAGAACAGTTGATCAAGCTGAATTGCTATTGAATAATATGTTGACTAATGAAAATAATCGGACACTTCTAGAACCAACTCCTAAGCCAACTCCGAAGAAAAGGGGTATTCTATTTCTCAGTCCTGAAGATATGCAAGAGGCAAAGAAATCTATGAAATAAAAAGGTATTAAAGCTGAAAATGTTAAGAATTTACCTCCTATTGAAGAAATACATGGTCTTAATTTACCGCGTGTTGAAGAAATACATGGTCTTGATAACCCGACACAGGTAGTAAAGGTAAATTCTCTCTATAGATTTGATGAAGGTGATATTCCTCGTTATAAGTCTGCTAGCCAATGCTTGGATGAGTTTGATAATTTTATTGTTAAACAAGAAAACTCTAATGCTTATGTTGGTAGACAATTGCAACGCAATGCTTATATGATTGAACACTTGAGTGATTATATGTCTAGAGTTAAAAGTGAACTTAAACTCATTAGTAAACATGCTTCTATGGTTACCACTCAAGTAGAACAAGTGCTTAAAGCTCGAAATGATTTGCTCAATGAATTAAATAATAAGAAAAATGATAATGTTGTTAGGGTTATGACTAGAACAGGTAAAATGACTCACGAACCTTTGTATCCTGAAGGCCACCCTAAGAGAATTGAGCAAGATTCTCAGAGAGCTAATGTTGATGCACCTAGTCCTTCTAAGAGGAAGAAAAAGAAAAATGATAGGACTTTGCATGCTTCTAGTGAACCTGTTGCTGATACACCTGAGAATCCTAATGATATTTCTATTTCTGATGCTGAAACACAATCTGGTAATGAACATGAACCTAGTGATAATGTTAATGATGATGTTCATGTTGATGCTCAACCTAGCAATAACAATGATGTAGAAATTGAACCTGCTGTTGATCTTGAGAACCCACAATCAAAGAATCAACGTTATGATAAGAGAGACTTCGTTGCTAGGAAGCACGGTAAAGAAAGAGAACCATGGGTTCAGAAACCCATGCCTTTTCCTCCTAAACCATCCAAGAAAAAGGATGATGAGGATTTTGAGCGCTTTGCTGAAATGATTAGACCTATCTTTTTACGTATGCGTTTGACTGATATGCTTAATATGAATCCTTATGCTAAGTATATGAAAGATATTGTTATAAATAAAAGAAAGATACCGGAAGCTGAAATTTCCACCATGCTTGCTAATTATACTTTTAAGGGTGGAATACCAAAGAAACTAGGAGATCCAGGAGTACCAACTATACCATGCTCCATTAAAAGAAACTATGTTAAAACTGCTTTATGTGATCTTGGAGCCGGTGTTAGTGTTATGCCTCTCTCTTTATATCGTAGACTTGAATTGTATAAGTTGACACCTACTGAAATATCTTTGCAAATGGCCGATAAATCAACTGCTATACCTGTCGGTATTTGTGAGGATGTGCCTGTTGTGGTTGCAAATGTTACTATTTTAACGGACTTTGTTATTCTTGATATTCCCGAGGACGAAAGTATGTCGATTATTCTTGGTAGACCCTTTTTGAATACTGCAGGGGCTGTTATTGATTGTAACAAAGGCAATGTCACTTTTCATGTTAATGGTAATGAGCATACGGTACACTTTCCGAGGAAACAACCTCAAGTCCACAGTATCAATTCTATTGGAAAAATTCCAACTATTACTATTGGAGGTTTTGAATTTCCTCTTCCTAGTGTCAAGAAGAAATATGATATTCTTACTGTTGGGGACGTTCATATCCCCTTTGAGGTAACTTAGTGCTATTCGAAAATTCTCCGGTTTCATGCGATCGGAAAGAGTTTGTTAACAAGACTTGATCAACCTTGTTAGTGGATTCCTTTTGATGAGCATGAGATGGATGAAGTTAAAAAGCACAACTCTCTGTACCCTCCTTTTACTTTCTGTTATTTAGACTAAATAAAGCAAAAATAGTATTTCCTATCTGTTTTCTGAATTATCCGTGCAATAAAAAAATACCCCAAAAATAAAAGTTCTCCAAATGCCCCGAAAATGAAATATGATTTTTTTTCTAGAGTATTTAAGAATATCTGGCACTGAGAACACATCAGGGGGAGCAAGCACCTGGCCACGAGGGTCCAGGGCGTGCCCACCCCCCTAGGCGCGCCCCCTGCCTCGTGGGCCCCTGGTGGCCCCCCTCCACTTATTCCTGCACCCACACACTCCTTCTTCCTCCCAAAAAAATCACCAACCAGCTCAAGCATGAGTTCTAGCTCATTTTGCTGCGATTTTCGATCTCCTTGCTCAAAGCTCCATTCACAAAACTGCTTTGGGGGATTGTTCTTCGGTATGTGACTCCTCCAATGGTCCAATTAGTTTTTGTTCTAGTGCAAATTTTTGCTGCTAAGGTGACCCTGTTCTTGAGCTTGCATGTCAAATTTATATGGTCCCAAGTAGTTCTAATGCATGATATAGTCTCTAGGCACTTATGGGAGTAGTTGCTATCAATCTTGTTGAGTTTGGTTCACTTTTATTTTGAGTTACTAAAAATTTTAGAAATTTTTCAGCGGAAGAGATATGTTTAGGAAAATATACCAAGGTGGTTCTTCGAGGAAGGAAGAACCCAGGCCTGCAATACGTGAGACGGACCATGAGCCACCAAGAGAAGCTCAAGTGCGGCCTTGTTAATGGTCGTCAGAAAATTTCATGGTACGAGCAGGAATTAAGGATGAATTTGACGCGTATGTGCGCAATGCCGAACTCGAGGGCTTCGTGTCAGATAAGATCCCTCAATACTATGCCCTAACTAATTCTGTTGCGAGAAGGTTTAAATTTACATCATCACGCAATTCTCGCATTGTCTTGTTTGATCTTTATGATAAATCTTATACCATGGACTTAGAAGATTTTAATACTGCTTGTAAACCCCGTAGTGGGGGACTGCTAGTGAACCTCGCAAATCTGAATATAAAGACTTTCTTGCTAGCATAACTGTGGGGGGATCTAGGGAAATCACGCAAGCTACCATAGGGAGCATCCATTTTCCTGCTATACATTATTTTGCTCTCTTTATATATAGATGTATTAATGGTAAAGATGAGGCATGTCATATGTGCGTTCCCGATCTTTGTGTTCTCAAGAGTGCTGTATTAGGAGATAAACAATATAACTTGGGGGCTATTGGTGCACGTAGGCTGCATCATAACGGTATAAATGGAGATTTGTTTGGTGGAATTTATGCAACCCGTTTAGCTAATTTTCTTGAGGTACCCATTCGTGAAAATGATATGGAGTTGCTTCCTGCTTATCTAGATTACAATGCTATGGTTCGCCATCAGTTTATTGAGAGGAATGAACAACCTCTCCAGTACCGACTAATCTTTGATAGACGCCGTGCTTTCCATATTGCTCTCCCTGCTCCTACTTTCTTTGACTTTCAGGCAAAGGGGAGATATGTCATAACCAGGGAGGAGGCAAAAGAGTACGAGAGGAGGGCGGAAGCAGAACGTCTCCAAGCTGCAGCTCATCAGGCAATAGCCGCTGCATCATAGTACAACCCCAGTTAGAACTTCAGATATCCGCCAGGCCAGCCGTGGCCATAGACCAACTTAGGCCAAAAGCCTAAGCTTGGGGGAGTACGTATTTCTCACCGACATTACATTCATGTTCACACACTCATTCTAGTTGTCGGTGCTCATACTTTTTCATTGTACTATCCATGCTTGTTTATTTCTCTTTTTCTCGCTTTCTTCTTGTGTGCTTGAAAAACCTTTAAGAAAAACAAATAAATTAGCTAGTTTACTTTCCATGCTCGTAGTAGTAGTAATTAAAAGAAAACCCAAAAAGATTTCTCGTTCTTCTTTTGCTTGTTGGGAGCTTTCCCCTGTAAATAGTTTTATTTCTTTTCTTTTCTTTGGGGGTCGAGAGGAGAAGACCATGATGAAAATGTTGAGTGGCTCTCATATGCATTATTGATTTAACCAAGAGCCCATATTACTTTGTCTTATCCCCTGTATTAAATGCTTGCAGATTTCAGCTTAGTCCAATGCACGTGCACTATTATTATTATTCACACCGTTCGGTCGTGCAAGTGAAAGGCAATAATGACGATATATGATGGACTGATTGAGATGAGAGAAGCTGGTATGAACTCAACCTCTCTTGTTTTTGTAAATATGATTAGTTCATCGTTCCTGATTTAGCCTATTTTGAATGAACATGTTTACAATGACAATTAGAGATTATAGTTGCTCATGCCATGCTTAATTAGCTAGGAGTTTATAATGGTTTACCTTGCGTGCCAACATGCTATTAAAATGGTTGTGATGTGGTATGATAGGGTGGTATCCTCCTTTGAATGATTCGAGTGGCTTGACTTGGCACATGTTCACGCATGTAGTTGAAACTAAATCAACATGGCCTCCACGATATTTATGTTCATGGTGATTTGTATCCTACTCATGCTTGCACTTAGTGTTGATTAATTTTAATGCATGTTCATGACTGTTGTCGCTCTTTAGTTGGTCGCTTCCCAGTCTCTTTCTAGCCTTCACTTGTGCTAAGAGGGAATACTGCTTGTGCATCCACTTCCATAAACCCCAAAGTTATTCCATATGAGTCCACCATATCTTCCTATATGCGGTATTTACCTGCCGTTCCAAGTAAATTTGTATGTGCCAAACTCTAAACCCTCAAATGAAATTCTGTTTTGTAAGCTTGAATAGCTCATGTATCAACTAGGGCTGTCTATATCTTCCATGCTAGGTGGGTTATTCTCAAGAGGAGTGGACTCCGCTCCTCACTCACGAGAAAACGGCTAGTCACCGGGATGCCCAGTCCCATGCTCTAAGCAAATCAAATCAAAATAATTGCAAACAAAACCCCCCCAGGGCTGTTGCTAGTTGGAGGCACTCGTTGTTTCGAGCAAGCCCTGGATTGATGCTTGTTGGTGGTGGGGGAGTATAAACTTTACCATT
The DNA here is from genome assembly GCF_002575655.3 of Aegilops tauschii subsp. strangulata. NCBI lineage: Eukaryota > Viridiplantae > Streptophyta > Magnoliopsida > Poales > Poaceae > Aegilops > Aegilops tauschii. The sequence continues at coordinate 179,593,280 of NC_053041.3, forward strand.
CTGCTTGGGAACCGCCTATAATGTGTGTAGCATGGAAGATATCGAGATATCTCGGTTGTTATGTTGACAATGAAAGTATACCGCTCAAAATATTATTTATCTCTGTTTCAAAACTCGAGCTCTGGCACCTCTACAAATCCCTGCTTCCCTCTGCGAAGGGCCTATCTATTTACTTTTATGTTGAGTCATCACCCTCTTATTAAAAATCACCAGTTAGAGATCACCGTTGTCATTTGCATCCATTACTATTAATTTATATTGAGTAAGACTATGACTGGATCTCTTTTACCATGAATTAGAATGTCTAGTCAGTCCTTGATCTTCAGAGGTGCTCTGCATTTATGTTTCGCGGTCTCAGAAAGGGCTAGCGAGATACCATCTTGTTATAGCATATTATGATTGTTTCGAGAAAGTGTTGACATTCGAGATTTATTATTATTGCTCGCTAGTTGATTATGTCATTGATATGAGTAAACATGAGACCTAAATGTTATTGTGAATGTGGTTAGTTCATAATCTTTGCTGAAAACTTGAATGTTGGCTTTATATATTTACAACAACAAGAGCAAACAGAGTTTGTAAAAGTTTTTCTTTATCACTTTCAGTTTGTCAACTGAATTGCTTGAGGACAAGCAAAGGTTTAAGCTTGGGGGATTTGATACGTCTCCATCGTATCTAATTTTCCAAACACTTTTGCCCTTGTTTTGGACTCTAACTTGCATGATTTGAATGGAACTAACCCGGACTGACATTGTTTTCAGCAGAATTGCCATGGTGTTATTTTTGTGCAGAAATAAAAGTTCTCGGAATGACCTGAAACTTCACGGAGAATATTTTTGGAATTTATAAAAATAATGGCGAAAGAATCAAGACCGGGGGGCCCACACCCTGTCCACGAGGGTGGGGGGCGCGCCTACCCCCCTGGGCGCGCGCCCCTGCCTCGTGGGCCCCCTGATGCTCCACCGACGTCAACTCCAACTCCATATATTCACGTTCGGGGAGAAAAAAATTAGAGAGAAGGATTCATTGTGTTTTACGATACGGAGCCGCCGCCAAGCCCTAAACTCTCTCGGGAGGGTTGATCTAGAGTCCGTTCGGGGCTCCGGAGAGGGGAATCCGTCGTCGTCATCGTCAACCATCCTCCATCAACAATTTCATGATGTTCACCGCCGTGCGTGAGTAATTCCATCGTAGGCTTGCTGGACGGTGATGGGTTGGATGAGATTTACCATGTAATCGAGTTAGTTTTGTTAGGGTTTGATCCCCAGTATCCACTATGTTCTGAGATTGATGTTGCTATGACTTTGCTATGCTTAATGCTTGTCACTAGGGCCCGAGTGCCATGATTTCAGATCTAAACCTATTATGTTTTCATGAATATATGTGAGTTCTTGATCCTATCTTGCAAGTTAATAGTCACCTACTATGTGTTATGATCCGGCAACCCCGAAGTGACAATAATCGGGACCACTCCCGGTGATGACCGTAGTTTGAGGAGTTCATGTATTCACTAAGTGTTAATGCTTTGGTCCGGTACTCTATTAAAAGGAGGCCTTAATATCCCTTAGTTTGCAATAGGACCCCGCTGCCACGGGAGGGTAGGACAAAAGATGTCATGCAAGTTCTTTTCCATAAGCACGTATGACTATATTCGGAATACACGCCTACATTACATTGATGAATTGGAGCTAGTTCCGTGTCACCCTATGTTATAACTGTTACATGATGAACCGCATCCGACATAATTATCCATCACCGATCCAATGCCTACGAGCTTTTCACATATTGATCTTTGCTTAGTTACTTTTCCGTTGCCACTATTACAATTACTACAAAACTGCTACTGTTACCTTTGCCACCATTACCGCTACTTCCATACTACTTTGCTATTAAATACTTTGCTGCAGATATTAAGTTATCCAGGTGTGGTTGAATTGACAACTCAACTGCTAATACTTGAGAATATTCTTTGGCTCCCCTTGTGTCGAATCAATAAATTTGGGTTGAATACTCTACCCTTGAACACTGTTGCGATCCCCTATACTTGTGGGTTATCAGATAGACATCTCTCTAATCATCTAAGTGATCACGTGATCGAAATCAACTAAACCATGTCCGATCATCACGTGAGATGGAGTAGTTTTCAATGGTGAGCATCACTATGTTGATCATATCTACTATATGATTCACGCTCGACCTTTCGGTCTCAGTGTTCCGAGGCCATATCTGCATATGCTAGGCTCGTCAAGTTTAACCCGAGTATTCTGCGTGTGCAAAACTGGCTTGCACCCGTTGTATGTGAACGTAGAGCTTATCACACCCGATCATCACGTGGTGTCTCAGCACGACGAACTGTCGCAACGGTGCATACTCAGGGAGAACACTTATACCTCGAAATTTAGTGAGAGATCATCTTATAATGCTACCGTCGAACTAAGCAAAATAAGATGCATAAAGGATAAACATCACATGCAATCAATATAAGTGATATGATATGGCCATCATCATCTTGTGCCTTTGATCACCATCTCGAAAGCACCGTCATGATCACCATCGTCACCGGCGCGACACCTTGCCAGGAACTTGTACTTGTACTTGTATTTGCATGTCAATGAAAAGGAACTTGTACTTGTACTTGTATTTCTTTTAGCATATTTCCTCTCGAGCCCATGTCTGAGTCCTGTAACATTCGTACTTGTATTTGCATGTCAATGAAAAGGACCAGCCTTGCCAGGAACCCGTGCATGTACATGAAGGAAATATGCCCTAGAGGCAATAATAAAGTTATTATTTATTTCCTTATTCTCATGATAAATGTTTATTATTCATGCTAGAATTGTATTAACCGGAAACGTAATACATGTGTGAATACATAAACAAACGGAGTGTCACTAGTATGCCTCTACTTGACTAGCTCGTTGATCAAAGATGGTTATGTTTCCTAGCCATTGACATGAGTTGTCATTTGATTAACGGGATCACATCATTAGGAGAATGATGTGATTGACTTGACCCATTCCGTTAGCTTAGCACACGATCGTTGAGTATTCTGCTATTGCTTTCTTCATGACTTATACATGTTCCTATGACTATGAGATTATGCAACTCCCGTTTACCGGAGGAACACTTTGTGTGCTACCAAATGTCACAACGTAACTGGGTGATTATAAAGGTGCTCTACAGGTGTCTCCAAATGTACTTGTTGGGTTGGCGTATTTCGAGATTAGGATTTGTCACTCCGATTGTCGGAGAGGTATCTCTGGGCCCACTCGGTAATGCACATCACTATAAGCCTTGCAAGCATTGCAACTAATGAGTTAGTTGCGGGATGATATATTACGGAACGAGTAAAGAGACTTGCCGGTAACGAGATTGAACTAGGTATTGAGATACCTACGATCGAATCTCGGGCAAGTAACATACCGATGACAAAGGGAACAATGTATGTTGTTATGCGGTCTGACCAATAAAGATCTTCGTAGAATATGTAGGAGCCAATATGGGCATCCAGGTCCCGCTATTGGTTATTGACAAGAGAGGTGTCTCGGTCATGTCTACATAGTTCTCGAACCCGTAGGGTCCGCACGCTTAACGTTCGTTGACGTTATAGTACTATGAGTTATGTATGTTGGTGACCGAATGTTGTTCGGAGTTTTGGATGAGATCACGGATATGACGAGGAACTCCGGAATGGTCCGGAAGTAAAGATTGATATGTGGATAGTAGTGTTTGATCTCCGGAAAGGATTCGGAATCCATCGGAAGGGGTTCTGGATGTTTCTCGAAATGTTTGGGCATGAGAACACTTTATCTGGGCCAAAGGGGAAAGCCCATGAGGTTTTTGGAAAGCGCAAAAGGAAGTTTTGCGGAGTCCAGGGGCCGGACGCCAGGGTCCCTGTCGTCTGGGTCCAGACGCCGGGAACCCTGGCGTCTAGCCCTGGAGTCCGAGAAGGACTCTTGCCTTTCGTGTGAAACCGACTTTGTGGAGGCTTTTACTCCAAGTTTCGACCCCAAGGCTCAACATATAAATAGAGGGGTAGGGCTAGCACCCAAGACATATCAAGAAACACCAAGCCGTGTGCCAGCAACCCCGTCTCCTCTAGTTTATCCTCCGTCATAGTTTTCGTAGTGCTTAGGCGAAGCCCTGCGAAGATTGTTCTTCACCAACACCGTCACCACGCCGTCGTGTTGCCGAAACTCATCTACTACTTCGCCCCTCTTGCTGGATCGAGAAGGCGAGGACGTCACCGAGCCGAACGTGTGCAGAACTCGGAGGTGCCGTGCTTTCGGTACATGGATCGGTCGGATCGTGCAGACGTACGACTACATCAACCGCGTTGATATAACACTTCTGCTTATGGTCTACGAGGGTACGTAGACAACACTCTCCCCTCTCGTTGCTATGCATCACCATGATCTTGCGTGTGCGTAGGAATTTTTTTAAATTACTACGTTCCCCAACAGTGGCATCCGAGCCTGGTTTTATGCGTAGATGTTATATGCACGAGTAGAACACAAGTGAGTTGTGGGCGATACAAGTCATACTTCTTACCAGCATGTCATACTTTGGTTCGGCGGTATTGTTGGTTGAAGCGGCCCGGGCCGACATTACGCTTACGCTTACGCGAGACTGGTTCTACCGACGTGCTTTGCACACAGGTGGCTGGCGGGTGTCAGTTTCTCCATGTTTAGTTGAACCGAGTGTGGCTACGCCCGGTCCTTGAGAAGGTTAAAACAGCACTAACTTGACGAACTATCGTTGTGGTTTTGATGCGTAGGTAAGAACGGTTCTTGCGCAGCCCGTAGCAGCCACGTAAAACTTGCAACAACAAAGTAGAGGACGTCTAACTTGTTTTTGCAGGGCATGTTGTGATGTGATATGGTCAAGGCATGATGCTATATTTTATTGTATGAGATGATCATGTTTTGTAACCGAGTTATCGGCAACTGGCAGGAGCCATATGGTTGTCGCTTTATTGTATGCAATGCAATCGCCCTGTAGTGCTTTACTTTATCACTAAGTGGTAGCGATAGTCGTAGAAGCATAAGTTTGGCGAGACGACAACGATGCTACGATGGAGATCAAGGTGTCACGCCGGTGACGATGGTGATGATGACGGTGCTTCGGAGATGGAGATCACAAGCACAAGATGATGATGGCCATATCATATCACTTATATTGATTGCATGTGATGTTTATCTTTTATGCATCTTATCTTGCTTTGATTGACGGTAGCATTATAAGATGATCTCTCACTAAATTTCAAGATAAAAGTGTTCTCCCTGAGTATGCACCATTGCCAAAGTTCGTCGTGCCCAGACACCACGTGATGATCGGGTGTTATAAGCTCTACGTCCATCTAGAACGGGTGCAAGCCAGTTTTGCACACGCAGAATACTCAGGTTAAACTTGATGAGCCTAGCATATGCAGATATGGCCTCGGAACACTGAGACCGAAAGGTCGAGTGTGAATCATATAGTAGATATGATCAACATAGTGATGTTCACCATTGAAAGCTACTCCATTTCACGTGATGATCGGTTATGGTTTAGTTGATTTGGATCACGTGATCACTTAGATGATTAGAGAGATGTCTATCTTAGTGGGAGTTCTTAAGTAATATGATTAATTGAACTTTAATTTATCATGAACTTAGTCCTGGTAGTATTTGCATATCTATGTTGTAGATCAATTGCTCGCGTTTAGCTCCCCCGTTTTATTTTTGATATGATCCTAGAGAAAACTAAGTTGAAAGATGTTAGTAGCAATGATACGGATTGGATCCATGATCTGAGGATTTTCCTCATTGCTGCACAGAAGTATAATGTCCTTGATGCACCGCTAGGTGACAGACCTATTGCAGGAGCAGATGCAGACGTTATGAACGTTTGACAAAAGCTCAGTATGATGACTACTTGATAGTTTAGTGCACCATGCTTTACGGCTTAGAACCGGGACTTCAAAAATGTTTTGAATGCCACAGAGCATATAAGATGTTCTAAGAGTTGAAATTGGTATTTCATACTCATGCCCGTGTCGAGAGGTATGAGACCTCTGATAGTACTTTGCCTACAAGACGGGGGTTAATTGCTCAGCTAGTGAGCATATGCTCAGAATGTCTGAGTACTACAATCACTTGAATCAAGTGGGAGTTAATCTTCCAGATAAGATAGTGATTGACAGAGTTCTCTAGTCACTATCACCAAGTTTGCAAGGGATAACGGAAATGATTCCCAAGCTCTGCGTCATGATGAAATCGACGAAGGTAGAAATCAAGAAAAACATCAAGTGTTGATGGTTGACAAGACCACTAGTTTCAAGAAAAGGGCAAAGGGAAGAAGGGGAACTTCAAGTGAAGAAGCCCAAGTCTGGACCTAAGCCTGAGACTGAGTGCTTCTACTGCAAAGGAACTGGTCACTGGAAGCGGAACTGCCCCAAGTATTTGGCGGATAAGAAGGATGGCAAAGTGAACAAAGGTATATTTGATATACATCTTATTGATGTGTACTTTATTAGTGTTTATAGCAACCCCTCAGTATTTGATACTAGTTCATTTGCTAAGATTAGTAACTCGAAACGGGAGTTGCAGAATGAACAGAGACTAGTTAAGGGTGAAGTGACGATGTGTGTTGGAACTGGTTCCAAGATTGATATGATCACCATCGCACACTCCCTATACTTTCGGGATTAGTGTTGAACCTAAATAAGTGTTATTTGGTGTTTGCGTTGAACATGAATATGATTTGATCATGTTTATTGCAAAAACAGTTATTCATTTAAGATAGAGAATAATTGTTGTTCTGTTTACATGAATAAAACCTTATATGGTTACACACCCAATGAAAATGTTTCGTTGGATCTCGATCATAGTGATACACATATTCATAATATTGAAACCAAAAGATGCAAAGTTAATTATGACAGTGCAACTTATTTGTGGCACTGCCGTTTAAGTCATATTGGTGTAAAGCGCATGAAGAAACTCCATGTTGATGGGCTTTTGGAATCACTTGATTATCAATCACTTGATTATGAATCACTTGATGCTTGTGAACCATGCCTTATGGGCAAGATGACTAAGACTCCGTTCTCCAGAACAATGGAGCGAGCAACAGACTTATTGGAAATAATACATACTGATGTATGCGATCCGATGAGTGTTGAGGCTCGCGGCAGGTATCGTTATTTTCTGACCTTCACAGATGATTTGAGCAGATATGGGTATATCTACTTGATGAAACATAAGTCTGAAACATTTGAGAAGTTCAAAGAATTTCAGAGTGAAATGGAAAATCATCGTGACAATAAAATAAGGTTTCTACGATCTGATCGCGGAGACAAATATTTGAGTTACGAGTTTGGTCTTCAAATTAAAACAATGTGGAATAGTTTCACAAATTCGTGCCACCTGGAACACCACAACATAATGGTGTGTCCGAACGTCATAACCGTACTTTATTGGATATAGTGCAATCTATGATGTTTCTTACCGATTTACCACTATAGTTTTGGGGTTATGCATTAGAGACAGCTGCATTCACGTTAAAAAAGGGCACCACCTGAATCCGTTGAGACGACACCGTATGAACTGTGGTTTAGCAAGAAACCTAAGCTGTCGTTTCTTAAAGTTTGGGGCGGCGATGCTTATGTGAAAAGGTTTCAAACTGATAAGCTCGGACCCAAATCGGAGAAGTGCATCTTCATAGGATACCCAAACGAAATTGTTGGGTACACCTTCTATCACAGATCCGAAGGAAAATTCGTTGCCAAGAATGGATCCTTTCTAGAGAAGGAGTTTCTCGTGAAAGAAGTGAGTGGGAGGAAAGTAGAACTTGATGAGGTAACTGTACCTGCTCCCTTATTGGAAAGTAGTTCATCACAGAAATCTGTTCCTGTGACTCCTACACCAATTAGTGAGGAATCTAATGATGATGATCATGTAACTTCAGATCAAGTTACTACCGAACCTCATAGGTCAACCAGAGTGAGACTCGCACCAGAGTGGTATGGTAATCCTGTTCTGGGGGTTATGTTACTAGACCATGACGAACCTACGAACTATGAAGAAGTGATGGTGAGCCTAGATTCCGCAAAATGGCTTGAGACCATGAAATCTGAGATGGGATCCATGTATGAGAACAAAGTGTGGACTTTGGTTGACTTGCCCGATGATCGGCAAGCCATTGAGAATAAATGGATCTTCAAGAGGAAGACGGACGCTGATAGTAGTGTTACTATCTACAAATCTAGAATTGTCGCAAAAGGTTTTCGACAAGTTCAAGGTGTTGACTACGATGAGAGTTTCTCACTCGTACCTATGCTTAAGTGTGTCCGAATCATGTTAGCAATTGCCGCATTTTATGAAATCTGGCAAATGGATAAACAAAACTGCATTCCTTAATGGATTTATTGAAGAAGAGTTGTATATGATGCAACCAGAAGGTTTTGTCGATCCTAAAGGTGTTAACAAAATGTGCAAGCTCCAGCGATCCATCTATGGACTGGTGCAAGCATCTCGGAGTTGGAATATACGCCTTTGATGAGTTGATCAAAGCATATAGTTTTATACAGACTTGCGGTGAAGCCTGTATTTACAAGAAAGTGAGTGGGAGCACTACAGCATTTCTGATAAGTATATGTGAATGACATATTGTTGATCAGAAATAATGTAGAATTATTCTGCAAAGCATAAAGGAGTGTTTAAAAGGAGTTTTTTCAAAGAAAGACCTCGGTGAAGCTGCTTACATATTGAGCATCAAGATCTATAGAGATAGATCAAGACGCTTGATAAGTTTTTTCAATGAGTACATACCTTGACAAGATTTTGAAGTAGTTCAAAATGGAACAGTCAAAGAAAGAGTTCTTGCCTGTGTTACAAGGTGTGAAATTGAGTAAGACTCAAAGCCCGACCACGACAGAAGATAGAAAGAGAATGAAAGTCATTCCCTATGCCTTAGCCATAGGTTCTATAAAGTATGCCATACTGTGTACCAAATCTATTTTATACCCTACCACTGAGTTTGGCAAGGGAGTACAATAGTGATCTAGGAGTAGATCACTGGACAGCGGTCACAGTTATCCTTAGTGGAATAAGGATATGTTTCTCGGTTATGGAGGTGATAAAAGGTTCGTCGTAAAGGGTTACATCGATGCAAGTTTTGACACTGATCCAGATGACTCTAAGTCTCAATCTGGATACATATTGAAAGTGGGAGCAATTAGCTAGAGTAGCTCCGTGCAGAGCATTGTTGACATAGAAATTTGCAAAATACATACAGATCTGAATGTGGCAGACCCGTTGACTAAACTTCTCTCACAAGCAAAACATGATCACACCTTAGTACTCTTTGGGTGTTAATCACATAGCGATGTGAACTAGATTATTGACTCTAGTAAACCCTTTGGGTGTTGGTCACATGACGATGTGAACTATTGGTGTTAAATCACATGGCGATGTGAACTAGATTATTGACTCTAGTGCAAGTGGGAGACTGAAGGAAATATGCCCTAAGGCAATAATAAAGTTATTATTTATTTCCTTATTCTCATGATAAATGTTTATTATTCATGCTAGAATTTTATTAACCGGAAACGTAATACATGTGTGAATACATAAACAAACAGAGTGTCACTAGTATGCCTCTACTTGACTAGCTCGTTGATCAAAGATGGTTATGTTTCCTAGCCATTGACATGAGTTGTCATTTGATTAACGGGGTCACATCATTAGGAGAATGATGTGATTGACTTGACCCATTCCGTTAGCTTAGTACACGATCGTTGATTATTCTGCTATTCCTTTCTTCATGACTTATACAGGTTCCTATGACTATGAGATTATGCAACTCCCGTTTACCGGAGGAACACTTTGTGTGCTACCAAACGTCATAACGTAACTGGGTGATTATAAAGGTGCTCTACAGGTGTCTCCAAAGGTACTTGTTGGGTTGGTGTATTTCGAGATTAGGATTTGTCACTCCGATTGTCGGAGAGGTATCTCTGGGCCCACTCGGTAATGCACATCACTATAAGCCTTGCAAGCATTGCAACTAATGAGTTAGTTGCGGGATGATGTATTACAGAACGAGTAAAGAGACTTGCCGGTAACGAGATTGAAGTAGGTATTGAGATACCTACGATCGAATCTCGGGCAAGTAACATACCGATGACAAAGGGAACAACGTATGTTGTTATGCGGTCTGACCGATAAAGATCTTCGTAGAATATGTAGGAGCCAATATGGGCATCCAGGTCCCGCTATTGGTTATTGACAAGAGAGGTGTCTCGGTCATGTCTACATAGTTCTCGAACCCGTAGGGTCCGCACGCTTAACGTTCGTTGATGATATAGTACTATGAGTTATGTATGTTGGTGACCGAATGTTGTTCGGAGTTTTGGATGAGATCACGGATATGACGAGGAACTCCGGAATGGTCCGGAAGTAAAGATTGATATGTGGATAGTAGTGTTTGATCTCCGGAAAGGTTTCGGAATCCATCGGAAGGGGTTTCGGATGTTTCTCGAAATGTTTGGGCACGAGAACACTTTATCTGGGCCAAAGGGGAAAGCCCATGAGGTTTTTGGAAAGCGCAAAAGGAAGTTTTGCGGAGTCCAGGGGCCAGACGCCAGGGTCCCTGTCATGTGGGTCCAGACGCCGGGAACCCTGGCGTCTGGCCCTGGAGTCCGAGAAGGACTCTTGCCTTTCGGGTGAAACCAACTTTGTGGAGGCTTTTACTCCAAGTTTCGACCCTAAGGGTCAACATATAAATAGAGGGGTAGGGCTAGCACCCAAGACACATCAAGAAACACCAAGCCGTGTGCCGGCAACCCCGTCTCCTCTAGTTTATCCTCCGTCATAGTTTTCGTAGTGCTTAGGCGAAGCCCTGCGAAGATTGTTCTTCACCAACACCGTCACCACGCCGTCGTGCTACCGGAACTCATCTACTACTTCGCCCCTCTTGCTGGATCAAGAAGGTGAGGACGTCACCGAGCCGAACGTGTGCAGAACTCGGAGGTGCCGTGCTTTCGGTACTTGGATCGGTCGGATCGTGAAGATGTACGACTACATCAAGCGCGTTGATATAACGCTTCCGCTTACGGTCTACGAGGGTACGTAGACAACACTCTCCCCTCTTTTTGCTATGCATCACCATGATCTTGCGTGCGCGTAGGAAATTTTTGAAATTACTACATTCCCCAACAGTACACGTCCATGCAGAGGCGAAATGCCTCTTTAATGCAAATAAACGAGTTCTCCCGGCAAGCTATCCTGCCGGTGCCCTCTGCGCCTGCCAGAGACTCACATCTCCCGGGTTACAGACAAAGGGTCCAGCCCCTCGTCAATCTCCTTTTAGCAAAGGCTACTACGACCATTCTGTCCGAAGCAGCGTTCGGGCCAGGGATGGGAGCACCCGAGTTTAAAAGAGAGTGGCGAGGTTTTCTAATGCACAAGTCACAGGTTACGAACATGAATTGGCAAGAGGTGAACTTTATCTATTTGGTTTGCCGGGGATCGCTGTGCCGGGCAGTCTTCCCAACTTCTTGCTGGAGCCGGGTCCTATGGTGGAATCGAGCGTCCTTGTCGTGGCTGGAAAGAAGAGAGCACAGGAGCATGGAACCTTGGCGGTCCATTAACATTTGTTGGAATCAAAAAACAATACAATATCCTGGACAAGCGTGTATATACGTATACACATAAACATGGAAATCAACGGGAAACTGTACATACTAAGGGTTTTCTTTCCCTGACTGCACATAGGGTTACATGCCTTGCCGGCAACTTCGCCTTAGGGGTAAAACTTGCGAAGATGTTCGATATTCCATCTAACATCCCAAAATTCTAAATTTTGGAATGTTATAATAAATAGATAGATTTGATTATTTGTTTGATTGTTGTGTGATTGATTGACTGAAAGTGAGTGAATTCGAAACTTTTTGAAAGTTAAATGAGAGGGAATAAAAGGACTTTCCCAAACTTTCATTTTGCATTTATGATCTCTGGGAATTCAAATTCTTTTCAAATACAAAACCCTGGAGAGAAGATGACATGACTTCTTCCATTTAAAGAAATGAAAAGGGTTTTAGAAAATATTTGAATTTCATTGGGAAATATTTCAAATTCAGAAACTTCAAGCAACTCAATGATTTTCATGAGGGAAGATGAAATGACTTCTTCAAAACATATGAAATATGAGTTGGGAGTTTAAAAGGATCAAATTCAAAGTCCTTTTGAAATTATTTTCAATTTTGAGTTATTTGGGTTTTATTCAAATTATTTTTCTCCAAAAATAAAATATATGGAAATCAGGGTAAAATGATTCCCTGCATCAGAAAATTGGAGAGAAATAAATTTGAGTTAATTTTGGTATTTTTTTAAAAATGATTTTATTGGGTTTTATTGTAGCAGTAGCACTGTTTGAATTATTTGAATTTTTGTGGATTTTATTTGATGCTAGAAAAATGTTCATGTCGTAGAAAATCTTTTTCTGAAAATTTTGATATATTATATGCCTATATAATATTTTTATTTATTTTGTTTGTTAGTTTAAAAAAAATCTATCTCCGCCGCCGAACTGGGCCGGCCCAACAGGCCGTGGCCCGGCCCAGCCGCGCTCGTCCACGACCCCGGGCAGGAATCCGGCTCCCGCACAGGAGCGCCGCCACTGGAGTCCGGCCGGACACCGCGTCCGCCTCCCTTGCTTCCTCCCCACGCCTCCCCGCCTATATAAGGCGAGGTCGGCCGCCTCTCTCTCGCATCACGTCGCCGCCCTCCCGCATCACCCCACCGCCGCTGCTGCAGATCGCCGCCGCGCTGCCGCCTGCTCGCCTCGCCGCTGCCCCGCGTCACCCGATCCGCGCCACCGCGCCCTCCGCCGGAGCTCCGCCGCCGTCCGCCGTCTGCCCCGCCGCTCGAGGCCGAAGCCGCCGCTGCCGCCGCCGCCGTTCGCCTCGACGCCGGAGCCGCTGCTGCCATCCGCCGCCGTCGACGCGCACCGCCACCTGAACTGGTATAAACCACCCGGTCCGGTTTTTTTAGGGTTTAGGTTTACTTCGGTTTTTCTTAAAAAAAGGTTTATTATTTAGTTTAGTTTATTTTGCGAGCGTTCATTAGTTAGGGTTTTGTAACGAACGGTTTTCATCGCATATGCTTCTGTAGCGAACGTTCGTTCGATAGGATTTTTCTTTTTATTTTTAGTTTTCGGCCAGGGACCTATCTATGAATTTTTTCTTACAATTTAGTCCCTAATCTTCAAACGAACAAAACTTTTTACTCGTTTGTCCAAATCCAACGAAACCAACGCTCACTTCTTCATTATGATCCCCTCTATCCAGTAAAACAACTTGAACATGTTCTTGAAAGTTTTAAAATTTGATTTCAACCAGCTTTGTATTTGAACTCGTTTGATTGTAACTTGAGTTTCGTAGATCCGATTTAGTTGATTCTTTTTGCTTATCGAAGCTCTTGACCTAAACTTTCTTATAAGGCCAAATTCATATAATTTTGGTACTGTTAGAAATTGTTTTATGTTGCAAGAGTTATTTGCTTGGTTTTGATGTTTTCTGAATCGTATTCTTCGTTCTTTCCGATCTTTTGAGTGATTGCTTATGTGTGGTTACTATTGCTTGCTTACGATAGATTGACCGGAGTGTGACGAGTAGGACTATCAAGAGTGTTGAGTGTGAATCATCTTCATCAACAGTACAGGCAAGTAACACTTTGATCATACCTCTTCACTACCCAGTTTTATTGCATTAGATCAATCCTCAAACAATTGCATGGTTAGGATCTGATTAAATTGTGGGTTTGGGAAGTAGATGAGGTAGTACCTATTCACCTGTTTATTGTCAAACCTATGGGAGTTACTTCTACGTTGCTTATATTGCTATGCTATGCTCGTAGACGTGGTTTGGGTTTGAGTGTTTTCATGACAGATGTGAGTATTGCTAATTAATGGTTAACTTAAGGTGGCAACTTTAATACACATCTGGATGGATTGAGGCACCTAGGGAACCTAGTGTTGTCTGTATTTTTGAAAATCCCGGGGTACCGTGTGATTCTCCTATGGACTGCCACCCAGGCTCAAAGGGATCATAAGATTATTCATGCTAGAAACTTCCGTGTGCAGCCACATGCCATTATGGGCTCTGGCATAGTTGAGTAAGTTGTGGGAAACCTTTCCATGATGGGCTAGCAGATGTAGGGGATTGTAGGTGTACAGGCCTATCTATCGGTTAAGGGGACCTCTTCGGAAAAACTGTGTCTTGGTCATCCGTTTCTCAAACATTATGTAGTGCGAGAAATCCAACGGAGGAGATCGAGTCTTGTGGGGAAAAGTGCACAAACCTCTGCAGAGTGTACAAACTAATCATGGTTAGCCGTGTCCCCGGTTATGGACATCTTGAGTATCTGGTTCTTGGATTATCATGTTGATCTCATCACTCTATAATTAATTTGTTGGGTTGTTAAAGATTACTTTTAATTGGGATTGAGATGGGGTTTACCATCCTCAATGTTTTTCAACCAAATTTGTAGTTAAATAAAATATATTCCTTTGCAGTAGGGAAAAATTGGCTTTTCGCAAAAACATTTTAACCATAGAGCTTTTCCACCAGCCAAATATGCATGTAGTGATAGCTATTAATCATCATTATCCTATGGTGTGAATTTGCCAGTACATTCAATGTACTAACCCTTTGTGGCTGCAACGTCTCATGTTGCAGGATTTCTTACGATGACTAAGTGATACGTTAGGGTTATGATTTCTACAGTCAACTTTGTTGTTGGTGTTGATGGGAATCCACAACCTTGTTGTTACTTCCGCTATATGGATTGAGGTAATAGTATTTTACGTTATTTTATACATGTGATTTACCTTTGTTATAAATTCTCGAGTATTGTGTGTGTCGGCATACCGATCCAGGGATGACACTTAAGCACAGAGACTTGACCGTCTGAGGTCGGGTCGCTACATTCCAGGAATTGCTCATCGGAATGCCATCTTCTGTCTCCAGGCGGACTGCGCTGGGCCTGGTGACTCGTATTACCCAATAAGGGCCTTCCCACTTCGGCGTCAACTTGTTTGAACTCTTGGCGGATTGGATTCGCCGAAGAACAAGGTCGCCTTCCTCAAGGCTTCGGGCGTGAACCTTGTGGCTATGGTAGCGGCGCAAGGCTTGCTGGTAGCGAGCGGCTCGTACAGCAGCCTGAAGACGATCGTCCTCAAGGAGCGTCGCATCATCTTGGCGCAACTTCTCTTGCTTAAGCTCATCATAAGCGAGCACTTGAGGCGACCCATATATGAGTTCCGTTGGGAGAACTGCTTCTGCCGCGTATACCAGGGCAAAGGGTGTCTGGCCAGTGGCTCGATTTGGTGTCGTTCTGATCAACCAAAGAACCGTTGGCAAGCACTGATGTAATATATCTTTGCAGTATTTTGAAATAGTGTGCGCTATCTTCCAGTTTATTTTTTCCTTGTATGTACACACCCTACGCTTAGTTGGATAGGTTTGCCGGCGCGTAAACCCGTGTTGTGGAGCTTTGAGGAACGGATCCTTAGCAGCCTGCTGGGGTGCTTGCTACCGGGCAAGCCACCTTGCCATTCTCGGCGCAGCCGCTTGAACTGTTGAGCGGACTCGAAACAGAACAAGGGCGTTGCCAATAGCGGAAGGGTTCCCTTGCGTGCAAGTTTTCCATACAAGGAGCAAAATCCTTCGAGGAAAATAACCCTATAGAAAGGAAATTGCTCAAGGTTTTGCGTGACTTAGCTTTTCGTCGCCACGCGAATCGTTGTTGCGGCTGCAGACGACACCGATCGCCTGGCTACTGGCACCAGAGTAATGGGGATGATTTTGCCCCCCTCTGCCGCCAGCGCCCGCCCTGTCGCTTGCCCGCGCTGGCGCGGACCGACCGGCTCCAAACGAGCCGACCGCTGGGGCCGCCTTCTTCTTCGGAGCCATCGCGATGAAGAAGTCAATGTGCTAACTTCTAGACCAAATTTTCACAGCCTCACGCCCCCTACCTAGCACGCCAAAGATGTCAGGGAAAACGACACATATGGGATCCGGAGTACCCCTACTACGGTTGGTGGGGGTGAGGAGCTGCGCAAAGAGCAGGTCTAGCGACCAACGCGAGGGGATTTTTACCCAGGTTCGGGCTGCAAATGATGTGTAAAACCCTAGTCCTGCTTGTCTATGTTTATCTTGTGTTCTTCAGTTCCTAGACTAGCTACTATGCATGCCCAGACCAAAAAGTCCGAATCCTTCCACAGTACGCCTCGGGCCTCCTTTTATATGTCAAAGGGGTCGCCACAGTGGCACATAGGAGGTG
The DNA here is from genome assembly GCF_002575655.3 of Aegilops tauschii subsp. strangulata. Lineage (NCBI taxonomy): Eukaryota > Viridiplantae > Streptophyta > Magnoliopsida > Poales > Poaceae > Aegilops > Aegilops tauschii. Next base: position 179,609,608 of record NC_053041.3, read on the forward strand.
GAAAGTATCTATAGTGCACAAGTTTATCGCCTGACACCGTAGGACAAACGCATTTAATGCGCTGCCTACGTGCCCTCTTGCTTTATCGGGGACGGCAACAGAGCTCGTCCCGCCCGTCGCCGCCTCGCCTTGCTTGGACGCGCGTCCAAGCTGACGAGGCATGCAGCGCCATGCTGGCTGGCTGGTCGTTGTGTTGGTGCGGTGATAGGGTCTTCACGAAGATCTGCATGCCACCACGCAGGTGCTTGACTAGTTGGCCTAGAAGCTGCATGCTGCCACGCAGGCGCTTGCCTAGTTGGCGGGCTGGTTGCCGTGTCAGAACGGTCGCGGGGCAGCGAAACTTTGGCAGGTGTGGGCCTGGCCGCGGCCCTGCAGATGCCCCCGGCAAGGGTCTTGCCGCGTTCTCGCGGCCGTCCTCGGCAAGGATCTTGTCGGGGGTCTTCGGCTGTCCCCGGCAAGGATCTTGCCGGGTGTCTTCGTCTTCTGGTTCTTATCTAGACTTGCAGGCCTTTGGTCTTCACAAAGATCGGCATGCTACCACGCAGGTGCCCCCGAGTCTTGGTCTCGACGTTGTCGATGGTGTCAGAACTCTCAGGCTCAAGGGTGGCGGCTTTGCTGGTGTTGGGCAAGTCGCCCCAGCAAGGCTCTTGCCGGGGCTATGTAGGCCGCCCCGACAAGGGTGTTGCGGGGGAAATCCATCTTGCCCCTTTGCTCTTCATGCCTCTGGCTTGAGTGTTGCCTTGGTAGTCTCATACCTTTCCTTCCTCTACCCCGCCAAGCATGGCTGCAGGTGTGGATACGACTGCCCGTGCACAAGTAAAGGGGTACAGAAAGCCCCTACTTTTGTACACCGACACCAAGTTTTGACTGGCCGCAGGTGTGATCCATTTAATGATCACAGGAAGTTGGTGTTTGGCTCCTCACTTTTTCAGGTTCCGTATATTATCATCTACACATTTGTAATCATAACCTGCATTTCTCATTTGTGCGCATAAGTTTTATATCATCTTGGAGTACACTTTGGGTACTAATATTATGTTATATGCTCAATGAAGAGTTCGTCCATGGATAGCCTACCAATGCTGCTGGATTCTGTCAAGATCTTATATATCGGAATGTTTAGTTTTGATCTGAACATAATTATTGACTTGTTGCGATGCTTTCAATCTCTGGAGAATTTATATATAAAGGTGATGATTTCATGCACATTGAAAGCCCGTATATATTGTACTAGAATTAACCGTTCAGTTGTCGCTCTTTCGACATACTCTTTTTTCAGACCTTAACTGTTTTCAATCTTCATGTCTACTTAGGCACTGCTAACACATGGAGAAAAACATATAACCAATCGGTGGCGTAAGAAGCACCAGGATTTTCTTAGTTCTCATGACATTCGTTTGAGGACAATAACGATGGAAGGATATGCATCCAACCAGGCAAACAGAAGCTTGGTCACATTCTTCCTGTTGAATGCGAGGTTACTATTGTCCATGAGGCTTAAGTTTTACAACAAGAGATTTCTCACAGATGGACACGTTGAACAGTAAAAATAAGTTTCAGGTGGACAAATGGGCTTCTAAACGTGCTCGGCTATTATTTATAACAAATTGTAGTCATCCTCCAATAGTTTTTTTGCACAACATGTTGATTTTATGGATCAGACCGATCCATTTGTTTGTGACTGCGAAAAAGAGTGGTTGGGTTAGATGTTATTGCCATGTTCAATCTGGGTTTTGTCTAAATTTGATGAACAATTAATCCTTGGGCTTTTTGTACCGTTTGTAAGCTTGAGTTACATGTTGTTGCCCTCGTACTCCCCTCTGCCTGCCACTACACTGCCGCATCTTCCACGACTCCTGTTCGTTCCCGTCCGAGGCCTCGTCGTCGTTCTCCGCCTTGGTTCGCTAGCTGTGCCCGCCGCTGTCTGGCGTTGTCAACATGGTCAACAACCGAGAGGAATCAGGAGATGACTGTACGTGGAGGGGCTGACAGTAGGGACCCACCAGGGTCATAGCATTACGCAAGCAGGTGCTTCGTTATTACAAGCCAAAAAAATACTTCCTCCTATTTGTTTGACAACTAGGTCCCACGCCATTGTCAATGTAGTCAATAAATGAGAAAATTACACAACGAGCGGATAACACCAGGGAGCCAGCAGCTCGCCCAGTTGTTTTTTAGTTTTAGAGACGGAGCTCAACTGCGCGTTGTGAGGGAGCTGTGGCCCGCTAGCCCACACCTACGCTTTTATTTAAGCACATGACGAGCCCAGTTGATATCTTTTTCCTTTCTGAAAATGGCTAGCCCAGTTCTTTTTTTTGGAGAATACCCAACCGAGGCCTACTTGCTTTTCTCAGCCCTGCTGGGCTGCAAATCTTTCAATACGAGGAGGGATGTAAGTAGTAAGAAATGGGCTTCCCCAGAAAATGGGCGGTAAGTTGTAAGAAATGGCTGTAAATTTTTAAACCAAAGCCAACCGACAATTACATTCAAATATCGTTTTTCTGGATTTCTCTACACTTATAAAAAGCAGAGTTGGTGATGATGGTGTGCCTGCCATCCTGCAATATAGGCCGTCCGATCTATATCTAACTGATAGGAAGGAAACTATGACAATTTACCCGCACTCCTCTCCACATTTGCAGATAAGGCTTTCCCTCATTCATCCTTTTCTCCCACAAGATAAACTACTCATACAAATGCATCTTGAAGTTCCGTGCAACGCATGGGCATCTTGCTAGTCAAGATTTTAAATTTCATTCATTTTTTGCGGAGAATTGTTTTTGAATTTTTTTATATAATTTTTAAAAATTATTTTTAACGTGACTCGAAATTTCGTGATTAAAAGAGTTCGGACCCCACCGAAATATGCAAAATTTCATTGAATTTTTTAGAAGTGCCCAGAATATGGTCTGTAATGCTAATAAAATGAATATGGGCTTCAAAATATCTTTAAGAATTAGCAAATGGGCTATAAATTATTGAAAATAATGGCTAATGGGTTGTATGTTGTTTTCCACATATTTGGAGGCTGACTTCTAGGCCTACTAGGTTGACGATGACGCTGTCCTAAAAATATTTTGAAGCGTACGCAAGGCTTTGTCAACTTAGTCAACACGGAGCAGTGGCTGTTGGATGTCCATCCAACGGCCGTGCTTCTTTAATCTCTGATCTTCCTGCTCCAGCCGCCCAAACCAGTGCTGGCGGGACTGCCTGCTCCCTCTGTCGGTGTCAAAACCGGCGGATCTCGGGTAGGGGGTCCCGAACTGTGCGTCTAAGGTCAATGGTAACAAGAGACGGGGGACACGATGTTTACCCAGGTTCGGGCCCTCTTGATGGAGGTAATACCCTACTTCCTACTTGATTGATCTTGATGAATATGAGGATTACAAAAGTTGATCTACCACGAGATCGTAATGGCTGAACCCTAGATGTCTAGCCTGTATGATTATGATCGCCTCTACGGACTAAACCCTCCGGTTTATATAGACACCGGAGGGGCCTAGGGTTGTACACAGTCGGTTTACAGAGGAAGGAATCTTCATATCCGAACGCCAAGCTTGCCATCCACGCAAAGGAGAGTCCTATCCGGACACGGGAGGAAGTCTTCTGTCTTGTATCTTCATGGCCCATTAGTCCGACCCACGTCACATAGCCCGGACGCCCGAGGACCCCTTAATCCAGGACTCCCTCAGTAGCCCCTGAACCAGGCTTCAATGACGATGTGTCTCACGTGCAGATTGTCTTCGGCATTGCAAGGTGGGTTCCTCCTCCGAATACTTCAAAGTAGTCCTCGAACACAGGAAACGTGTCCGCTCTGCAAAACAAGCTCCACATACAGCCGCAAAGAGTATAATATTAATAAGTCCCATCTACTGACATCTTTTGTAGTGAGATGCCACGTCTCTGCACGGTTATTATTTCGAACCGTTTTTTAGCCTCCCGCTCCACGTTTCGAGATGTGGTTTCCTTTGGCACGTTTTGTCGAAGCAGAGATCGTGTCCCCTTATCACGGAATCCTCATTAATATGGGCATGGGTAATCCAACCGTGTCGTTGGCGATCCCTTGGGAATATGCGAGCTTTAAGGCCCATGAGGAGGCATTCGATATTCATCACCCTTATAAAGGGGTACAGACCCGTCTTTCTCCCCCCACACCTACCTCTTCCTCAATCTTCCCAACCTCAGGCTCCAGCGCCCAGGATTTGATTTCTTCCATTGTTACCAGGCCCTCTAGTTATGTCCGGATCCATCTCCCAAGGTAGGTGGGAAGCCTCCTCGGTCACCGAGGAGGATATCGCGAAGCTTCGGAAGGCGAGATACCTGACTGCGGAAATCCTCCACAGGCTCCCTGCTGGAGGGCAGGTTATCCCCACACCAAAATCCAGCTAGAGGGTTGTATTCATCTCCCACTTCCTCCACGGGCTAGGGTTCACCCTTCACCCCTTCGTTTGCGGCCTCATGTTCTATTATGGGCTAGATTTTCATGATCTAGCTCCGGATTCTTTCCTCCACATCTCGACGTTCGTCGTCGTGTGTGAAGCCTTTATCCGCATCCCCCCACACTTCGGCCTATGGCTCAAGACTTTTAATGTGAAGCCGAAGGTAGTTAAGGGGGAGCAAGCGGAGTGCGGCGGTGCTATGGTGAGCAAGCTTGCCAATGCTATCTGGCCAAAAGGTACCTTCACGGAAACCTCCAACTTATGGCAACAGGAGTGGTTCTATATCACCGAACCCCGCGGTACCAAATGGGCGACGGCCCCTCCGTATGTGGGAGTTCAATCCGGAAGAACCGCGGACCCTTCAGCAATTCTTCAGCACAACGCACGAAGGGATGTGGAAGCTATTCTTCAAGACTCGAAAGCAGTGGCCGGACACATCCGAAGACGTCGGTCTCGACTGCAACCATCCGGATACCTCAGTAAGCACCCAATTTCTGAACGCAACATGGTTGATTGTCCCATAGCAATGTACTGAGAGTTCTATCTTTGACCAGGGCTGGATAAAGAAGGCGGAATGAATCAGGTGTTCAGCTCCACTTCCTGAAGACGCGGCCGATCCCATTCTTGATGAGGATGCTGGTCCCGACGCCGTATCAAGTGCTAGCGCAAGATGACAAGAAGAAGAGCGAAGAGGCCGAAAGCGGCCTCCACTCTACAGGTATACCGGACACTATGTCCGGGGATACTGAAGGTCCCTCTTCGAAAGACGAAGGGGAAGGAGAAGGTGATATCCCCTCCCCTCATGGGAGGAAAAGGTCTGCCTCCGAAGACTTGGAGGTGGAAGCACCCAAGAGAGGGAAGGCATCCCTACCACATGGTTTGGGTTCCGAGGCCGATGTCGTCACAAGGCACCTCTCTAGGGACAAGCCCCTTGCCGAATCGTAAGTGAACAAGGATGCTCTAAACATATCCTGTTCCTTTTCGGGTTGCAGGGGTAACATTAAAATTATATGATTGCAGTTCGGTCCACAGTCCACCCCAACAGTCCTCCTCATCAGGGGACTTGTCTCCGGGGATGATGGAAAGCGAGACGCCTTCTCATGCTTCCTCACCCCTTAGGGCGGACGACTTCGAGGTGTCATCCCGGAAGATCTCCCCTGGCCGTCAAGCGGCGTGGGAGACAATGAAGACAGCGCCCGAGGGTGGTACATCGATCATCAAGAGCCCAGGGGGCATAGCCCCTACCGGGGCCAAAAATGAGGGCTCCGAACTATCCAGCTTACAGCCGCAGATGACTCCAGGGTTGAGCAGGCGTACCCCTTTGAAGGGAATGCATACTCCCGCAGCAGCCTCCAGGAATTCGGAGGTGCCGGATACTCTGATGGGCACATTACAAAGTGTGTCCATCTCAGGGGAACATCGTACCTTAATGGGTTCGGTAGTTGAAAGGGTTCTGTCCGCGAGAAGTGGATTGAATGAAGCTTTCATGGGTCTGTTGAGAGGCTTCGAGGTATGCAATGTAATAGCTTAACTATTTTTTCATGCACAATGCGCCTGTGCATAGGTAGTAGCCCCTGATGCTCTGGTCGGCTTCCACAGGGAGGCGATAAGAGGATCAAAAAGATATGCTCAGGAAGTAACTTAGTTAATTTGAACACAGGCTGTTATGTCCATGGCAACCGCCCAAGCTACGGAAGTTGCACATCTAAAGCAGAAACTTGAGTTAGCGGATGAGGACATCACTCTTATTAACAGGCGGCTCGACGAGGCACAAGGTATGTGTTGGGTCAGCTTGTTTATGCATGTATACTAGTATGAGCACGAAGCTGGAAATCATATACTGTGACATGCATAACTGTAGATGGTGCTGCCGCAGTTGAGACCCTTCGGGTTGAACTTGCCCGGGCCAAGGAGCAGGCCAGAATGAGCGACGCGGCTGCCAAGAAGGCGGCTGCGGATTTAAAGGCCGAACAGGATGCTCAGCACCAGTGCCAGGAGAGAATATCTACCATGGAGCGGGAGCTGAAGGATGCCACTAGCACATGCAAATCCCTCGAGGAGGATAACAAAGCCAAGGCAGCAAAACTCGACAAAGCCTTACTAGAGGCGAAGGAAGCGCGATCCGAATCTAGAGCGGCTCGGGAGGAGATCCGACAGGCTGGGGAGATAGCGGCTGGTAAGCCCTTTCTTTTACAGACTAAGTTCGGCGACCCAAAGTATGCTCTTCTTAACCAAATGTGGAGTTCTCCATACGCGTTCTTGGATCTGCCTAAGAGTGTTTCTGACGCGATGCAGTTCTTCCAAGCACAGGAAGGACGTGCTGTGGAGAGGCTTTTCTGTTCACAATTCAACGTGGCAAGGCGTCTGGCGCTGCTGAACGAACAGATGGCCCAGTGGGCCGAGCTACACAAGATGTCCGGAGCTGCCATGAAGGAAGCCATGGTCCGGCTATGGCCAACCAAACCTGTTCCGAGAAGCTATTTCGGTTTGGTGCAGCGGCTTGTCGATGCAGTGCCGCGTATTGACGCCATCAAGCGGTCGGTGTGCATAGAAGGTGCCCGGATGGCCTTTGCCCGAGTCAAGATGTACTGGGAAAAGATGAAGGCCACCGATGTTGCAACCAAGGGTCCGCCCAGAGGCAAGGACCATTGCACGCCGGAGCATTATTTGGAGGACGTCCTAGAGGGCGCCCGCTTGATAGAGGGTCAGTGCTCAAAGGATATTATATTTGAATAAATGTACCAGAATTGTGAAAACAATATTGTGATACATGAAAGCTGTTTTATATACCTTTGTTATTATTTCCTCCCATCCGGCCGTTTCTTATAACCTGAAAGATGCCAGTCGTCGGCTTCGGCCCCCTCGCATATAATACGGGGGTGTTCGAAATAGCACCTGATCACTCTTGACCCAGCGTCTTAGTCCGGAACGGAGGTGTCGGTGCGGCGAACTAGGCAATCAGACTATAGGGCTTTAACACCTTCACTTAGCCATATGAGTTTTACGGTGGGTCTACAATGTAGCCCCTGGTATGTATGCAGTTATCCGAATACGGTTGCATTACATAGGTGACCAGAATAAATGGTCCTTCGTGTAATATGGAAGGAATCACAAAAGATTCTAATAAGTCACCGAGTGGTTGACCAGCTCACGCCGCATCATGATGGTCAGTTTTCGGCTTTCTCTACTGAGGTGTTTGACCAGGTGAACCGGAAACACAATCGCAGTAGTTCTCCCTTTACTACCCTAGCCGATAAGACGGAACATAGGGTAGCAAGCACAGGAGCCGGGCAACCCAACTGTTGACCAAAGACATGATTCGGAGCTGATGCATATAATGCCAAACTCGTGACGCCGAAGTATGCTATAGAGTTGTTCGGACTTTTTCGGCAACCCATATGTTGCCGTATCAAGCCCCTAGCGATTTGTGCCGAGGTGTCTGCTTGAAACAACCGAAGAAGCCGAGTACGTTTGTATGCGGAAAAGCGAATACTGGAGACAGATTATGTTCACTAAAATCTGATTGATACGTCGAACGCAATCTTACACATTATGACACCACCACCCAGGCCATTTTACGTGCCAGGGGTAGAGGGCTGAGGAAAAAGGCTCTATACAGGTTTCAAATAGAGTTTTTGGTCTACAAAAAATCTTTTGGACCTCCTGTCGCACGTCTGCGCTGCCTGTGCCTCCGCAGAAAGGCTTCCTTAAAGAGAGCAATCCTTGGTTATTTGTAGGAAAGCCGGGCTCACAAAGAGTCCTTTTAGGTCCATAGAACGGACATGTATTGATTCACCTGTGGCAAAAAGATAAGAAAATATTTAGAAAAGAGAAAAGGCTAAAGTCCGGATGAACCGCTTTGTAGGCCTGTCCGTATTATGCCTCCGCCGATGACCAAGGTACTTTGAGTGCATAATTATGCATGCGCGGTACAAACTCCGCAGGTATAAGAGGCGAACAACGGAGGCAGAACTGCTAATCCAACTCTAAAATTGGCCGGTCCTGTATAGTAGAGGACAGTGGTTTAATGACCGATGAGATATGCGGCTTGAGGGGGCAGCTTTGTACTTCGGCTGTGATTGCCACAGTGTGCCCCTCAGTGCGGAGGGAGCGTTGCATGTTTCCGTTGATCGTTATGGTGCCTCATGGACCGGGCATCTTAAGCTTTAGATAGGCGTAGTTTGGGACTGCATTGAAACAAGCAAAAGCGGTCTGCCCGAGCAGTGCGTGGTAGCCAATGCGGAATAGGACAATATCGAAGATCAAGTCTTCGTGTCGGAAGTTTTCCGGTGAACCGAAGATGACTTCCAGTGAGATTGAACCTGTGTTGTGAGCTTCTAAGCTGGGTATTACTCCCTTGAAGGTAGTTGTGGTGGGCTTGATCCTTGAAGGGTCAATGCCCATTTTGCGGACAGTGTCTTGATAGAGTAAATTGAGGCTACTGCCGCCGTCCATGAGGACTCGTGTGAGATGGAATCCGCCGATAATTGGATCCAGGACCAGAGCTGCCGAACCTCCGTGACGGATACTGGTTGGGTGGTCCTTGTGATCAAAAGTGATCGAGCAGGCCGCCCATGGGTTGAATCTTGGGGCGTCCGGCTTTATGGCGTGGTCGTCTCGTAGTTCGTGCTTGTGCTCCCTTTCAAAGGTATGTGTCGCGTATATCATGTTTACTGGTTTTACTTCAGGGGGAATTGTTTCTGTCCCCCGATGCTCGGTAGGCGAGCCTCCTCTTCTTCACTGTCGCTAGGCGGCCCCTTCCTTTTGTGTTCGGCATTGAGCTTGCCGACCTGTTTGAAAACCCAACATTTTCTGTTGGTATGGTTAGCCGGTTTGTCGGGGCTGCCATGGATCTGACAGGGCCGATCTAGTATCTTGTCTAGGCTGGATGGACCATCTCTGTTTGCCTTGAATGGCTTCCTCCGTTGACCGGTTTTGGTGCCACTAAATCCGGCGTTGACTGACGTGTCTTGGGTTCCTGCATTATTGTTGCGACGCTTGTCTTTATTGCGTCATGGCTTGCCATTGCCGTCCCTGACTTCAGAGGTGCCAGGATCGCTCGCGCTATTGCTTCTACGTGGGAGCCAGCTATCTTCTCCCACGCAAAAGCGGGTCATTAGTGCGGTGAGAGCTGCCATGGACCTGGGCTTTTCTTGGCCGAGGTGGCGGGCGAGCCACTCGTCGCGGACGCTATGTTTAAAGGCCGTGAGTGCTTCGGCATCCGGACAGTCGACAATTTGGTTCTTTTTAATTAGGAACCTAGTCCAGAGTTTCCTGGCTGATTCTCTGGGCTGCTGGATGATGTGACTGAGATCATCGGCGTCCGGAGGCCGGGCATATGTACCTTGGAAATTGTCACGAAAGGCGTCTTCCAAGTCTTCCCAGCTGCCAATGGAATTCTCTGGGAGGCCATTTAACCAGTGCCGAGCTGGTCCCTTGAGTTTTAGCGGGAGGTACTTGATGGCATGAAGATCATCACCGCGGGCCATATGAATATGGAGAAGAAAGTCCTCAATCCATACCACGGGATCTGTTGTTCCATCGTATGATTCAATGTTTATGGGTTTAAACCCTTCTGGAAATTCATGCTCCATTACTTCATCAGTGAAGCAGGGGGGTGTGCGGCGCCTCTATATCGGGCGAAGTCGCGTCGTAGCTCGGATGGAGTCCGTCTGCGGTTTTCGGCCCGAACATGGTTATACTTGTCACGTCCGGCTAGATAGCCGTCGTTGCGCGCCGGGGCACGCCCTCGTGATCCGTAGATTGATCTGGTCTGACCTCCTCTATTTTCCAGGTCCTGCCACGGGTCATACGTATGTCCCCGAGCTGTTGTGTCTCTGCCTTTTCGGCGAGGTAGTATGGGCTGGTGTTCGACTTGAATTGCCGCTTTGTCCCGGCCACGTGGTGGTCGGTCAGCCGTGTTACGCGCTGATGGTACGGGCTCAAGCGCCTCGTCCTCGAATTGAGGTAGCAGTTTACGCTTCGGGTAACTTTTGGTTGGGCGCTCGAGGCCGTATTCCTCGGCTGCCAGGACATTAGTCCACTTGTCGTTGAGTAGATCTTGATCATTTTGAAGTTGTTGCTGCTTCTTTTTCAGGCTCCTTGTAGTGGCTATTAGCCAGCGCTTAAAGCGCTCCTGCTCGAGGGGTTCCTCAGGCACGATAAAGTCTTCGTCGCCGAGGCTCACCTCATCCTCGGAGAGTGGAAGATAATTACTATCCTCCGAGTCTTTGTTTATAGCCTGTTCATCAGGGCTAACTTTCCCATCTTCCTGATCGTCCTATTCGGAGGTTGGCTCGACGGGGTCTTCGGCGTCTTCCGGAGTATTGTTGTTTCTCGTGCCGGTATTGCTGTCTTTTCCACGGCGTGATTTAGAGCAGCACCGCTGACGCCGACGCTTTGGTTGTATCTCAGGAGGTTTATCCTCGACTAGATTTTTCTCGTTATCGTCGTTACCCTCTTTGGGTGTGTCCACCATATACACGTCATACGAAGAGGTGGCCGTCCAACATCCGATGAACGATGGGTTTTGGGCCTGCTCTTCTCCGGCATCGTCGTCCATACCGTCGATGTCTTCGGAGCCGTAATCGAGCATGTCAGTTAAGTCCTCGACAGTGGCTATGGAGTGGGTGGTGGGTGGGACGTAAAATTCTCCGCTCTCAGCCCCTAGTCCGGGTTGGGCGTAGTTTGGACATTGCTCCTATGTAATGACGAGGGATCGCATCAAGTCCAGAGCCTCACTTAAAGGCGAGGTTTGGCCGGGGAGAAGAGAGTTTGTGGAGTACGGCGGGAAGGAGACTCCTTGGCCAAGCTCACACGACGCTGACTTCGAGGGTTCGGAGCCAGTGTCCCGAGAGGAATCCGGTTTCATGATGGTTGCCAGTGACACTATTTCCTCCGGCACTCCCGTACTGGGCTTAGTGGCCGCAGATAGTCCGGCGGGCTCAGGAATCCCGTCTTCGGACCTGGTAATGCGCTCCGGATCTAAGGCCAGAGCGGAGGTTGGGGTCGTGAACCCTTGGAAGATCAAGTCTCCTCGGATATCAGCGACATAATCCAGATTTCCAAAACTAATCTGGTGACCTGGGGCGTAGCTGTCGATCTGCTCTAGATGGCCAAGCGAGTTGGCCCGCAGTGCGAAGCCGCCGAATACGAAGATCTGGCCGGGGAGAATGACCTCCCTCAGGGCAGCATCGTTGTAGATGATTGACGGAGCCATCAAACCTTCTGATGACGACACAGCGGAACTCTCAATGAAAGCACCAATGTCGGTGACAAAACCGGCAGATCTCGGGTAGGGGGTCCCGAACTGTGCGTCTAAGGTCGATGGTAACAAGAGACAGGGGACACGATGTTTACCCAGGTTCGGGCCCTCTTGATGGAGGTAATACCCTACTTCCTACTTGATTGATCTTGATGAATATGAGGATTACAAGAGTTGATCTACCACGAGATCGTAATGGCTAAACCCTAGATGTCTAGCCTGCATGATTATGATCGCCTCTACGGACTAAACCCTCCGGTTTATATAGACACCGGAGGGGCCTAGGGTTGTACAGAGTCGGTTTACAGAGGAAGGAATCTTCATATCCGAACGCCAAGCTTGCCATCCACGCAAAGGAGAGTCCTATCCGGACACAGGGAGTCTTCTGTCTTGTATCTTCATGGCCCATTAGTCCAGCCCACGTCACATAGCCCGGACGCCCGAGGACCCCTTAATCCAGGACTCCCTCACCCTCCTCCCATGGTTGGCTGTGCTGCCACCAGGCCATCCCTCTACCCACCCGCACATCTTGTTAGTTTCCGGCGACGTCAGCATCACCCCGCAGCCGACCAGTCAGCACTCATACTCCCCTCGGCGTGGGCATCCGCTGTTGTGGGTTCGCCGGCTCCGGGTCATTCACTTCCTGGGCCCCGCCCTCGTCCACCGCATTTGTGCTCTCGGCGCGGCGTGGTCAACATGGTCAACAAACAACAGCCATCGGAAGAGCGATGTAAGTGGAGAGGTTGACAATAGGGACCCACACAAGCAAGTGCCTCCTTATTACGCGTAAAATAATGATTCCTCCACCTGACAGCTGGGACCCACCAGAAGGGCCTCTATATTTCGTGAAAAAACGTTCCTCCCGTTGATAGCTCGGACCCACCAGCTATATCTTCGCACGCAAGGAAGTGCCTCCTTATTACGCACAAAAAATGAATACTCCCCTTACTGGCTGGGACCCGCCATAGTGGGAGGCTGACTTCTGGGCCTACTAAGTTGACGCGGACGGAGGGCTTTGTCAACTTAGTCAATATGAACGGTTCTAGCTCCGGTGACCGTACGATGTCCATCCAATGGCCGTAGTGCTTCTTCAACCTCTAGTCTTCTTGCTCCAGCCGCCCAAACCAGCGCCGGTCGTGCCGCCTGCTCCTGCCTCCCGTGGCCGGCTGTGCTGCCGCGGAGGCCTCACCGCCCCCTACTGCTCCCACCGCTGGCTAGGCCATGCCTTACTCACCCACACCCCCTGGTATTCTGCGGTGACCGAAGCCTCACACCATAGCCGAACCAATGAACCCTCGTAGTCCGCTCCGCGTGGGCATCCACTGCCGCGTCTTCCCCGGCTCCGTGTCGTCCCCTTCCTAGGCCTCACCGTCGTCCACCGCCTTGGTGCTCTCGGCGCGGCATGGTTAATGTGGTCAAGGAACAACTTCCATCGGAAGAGTACTGTATGTGGAGAGGCTGACAGCTGGGTCCACGGTTGCAGCAAGGAAGTGCCTCCTTATTACGCGCAAAATAATGATTCCTCTACCTGACAGCAGGGACCCACCGGATGGAACACCGTATTTCGCAAATCAAACGTTTCCCCCCTGACTGCTGGGACCCACCAGCTACATCTTTGCATGAAGGAAGTGCCTCCTTAGCCTCCCTGATAGTCGGGACCCACCTGTTCGAAGCGTACGTAGCGTTGTCATTCTGGTCGCGAACGTGTACATACATACTGGTCGATCGGTCTGTCTGCAGGCTGCAGCGATGAACCGTGGCCGAGTAAGGAAGGGCATGTGTCGTATTAGAGGTGCGGACATAGCATGTCACGCAGTCCAGTCAATATCGTGTACACGTACATACATCCAGGGTGCAAAAAAGTAAATACGGACACATACGTACATACGGGCGGGGTCTCGAACGCCTACTCGCGCATACGTACGGCCAGGGCTCGAGTACATGGAGAAGCATCGACGATGTCCAGTTCATCGGCAGCCAACCGGCTGGGTTAGAACGCAGAAACTGCGTCGTCGTGTTCATCGGGAGGCAACGGAATGCCTCGTGTTCATCAGGAGCCAACCGGCTTGGACGGAACAGCCGAAACGAGGCCTGGCGTACCGCAGAATGGAGGAACCGGCCTTGTGTTCGACCGCCTATGGTCGAAACGGGATCCTGTTCACCGGGAGGGGTGTGGCGTACCGCAAACCGGAGGAAACAGGCTTCTCTTGGACCTCCTACGGTCGAAATGGGGTCCTGTTGATCGGGAGGGGTGTGGCGTACCGCAAAACGAAGGAAACGGAATTCTCTTCGACCTCCTACGGTCGAAATGGGGTCCTGTTCATCGCGAGGGGTGTGGCGTACTACAAAACGGGACTCCACAGGCTACTGTTCATCCACCGTGTACTGCCTCCACGGGCTAATGTTCATCCACCGTCGACCTCCTCCATCCTCCACCTGCGACTGTTCATCCACGGTGTCTCCCTCTTGCCTCCACCAACTACTGTTCATCCACGGGCTCCTGTTCATCCAGCCTCCATCGCTCCTCCACCGGCTACTGTTCAACCAACCCTCTCCATGGGGTCCTATTCAACCACCCCTCCACGCGCTACTGTTCATCCATCCCTCCACTTGCTACTGTTTAACCAGCCCTCCACGGGGTCCTGTTCATCCACCCCCAACCGGCTCGATCGGGTCCTGTTCATCCAGCGGCAACGGCCTCTACTACCACGGGGTCCTGTTCATCCAACACCCATCGGGAACTGTTCATCCAACCCCCAACAACGCTCACTGCTCATCAAGAGGCGGCAGGTTCGATCGGGTTCAGTTAACAGCCAGATCGATCGATCGCTCGGGTTCAGTAATGCGTAACCTATAGTGCAATCACTCAGGTTCTGTAGGCGAACGCCTCACTTGGGTTCAGTTAGAGCCCAACGCCTCGCACCCACACGTGTACGTGTATGAGAGAAACGCGCATCGCTCGTCCCCGACCACCCACCGTAACCGGGAACTCCCCGATATTTTTCCTCGCCCTCGCTTCTACCACGGTTTTTTCTGTCATGGACGGCCCAAAGAATGTCATGCAGCTGCGTCTCCAGCCGGCCCAGGACGAAAAGCCCATTTTCTGTCATGATTTTTTCATAGAAGTAGGAGCCCACCACATCTATGATGATACCGAGTTTTCTCACAATTATCGTCATAGAAGTGTCATAAGCATGACAGATTTTTTTTCATTCGGCCCAAAATGTCACGTATGTGTCTTTTTTTTGTAGTGTTAGGATCAAATTCATAACTTGTGCATATTGCCATTACTATTATCAACTCTCAAAATGATATAAGTGAAGCATGAGTGCAACTATTTCTTTAAAATATAACCACCGCCGTGCTCTAAAAGATATCCGTGAAGTACTAGAGCAACTGCCTATCTCAAAAGATATAAGTGAAGCACATAGAGTATTCTAACAAATCATGAATAATGTGTGTCCGTCTCAAAAAGGCGTGTCCAACAAAGATGATTGTGGCAAACTAAATAGCAAAAAAGCAAAGACTCATATAATACACGACGGTCCAAGCAAAACTCATATCATGTGATGAATAAAAATATAGCTCCAAGTAATTTACCGATAGTTGGTAGAAGAAAGAGGGGATGCCTTCCGGGGCAACCCCAAGCTTAGATGATTGGGTGTCTGATACGTCTCCAGCGTATCTATAATTTTTGATTGTTCCATGCTGTTATATTATCGTTCTTGGATGTTTTACAATCATTTTGTAGCAACTTTATACCATTTTTTGGGACTAACCTATTGACATTGTGCCAAGTGCCAGTTGCTGTTTTTTTGCTTGTTTTTTACTTCACAGAATATCCCTATCAAACGGAGTCCAAACGTAGCAAAACTTTTTGGAGATTTTTTTGGACCAGAAGACAACTTGGGAGCCAAGGAAGCACCTGGGGGGAGGCCCGTGGGGCCCACAAGACACCAGGGCGCGCTAGAGGCCCCTGGCACGCCCTGATGGGTTGTGGGGCCCACGGGGGTCTCCTCCACCGCCTCTCAACTCTATAAATACCTAAATATTCTAGAAACCCTAGGGGAGTCGACGAAACACAATTCCAGCCGCCGCAAGTTCCAGAACCACGAGATCCAATCTAACACGATCACGAAGGGGTTCATCATCCTCATTGGTGCCTCTCCGATGATGCGTGAGTAGTTCACCATAGACCTACGGGTCTGTATGCAGTAGCTAGATGGCTTCTTCTCTCTTTTTGATTCTCAATACAATGTTCTCTTGGAGATCTATTTGATGAAATGACATTTTGCGGTGTGTTTGTTGGGATCCGATGAAGTTCGAGTTTTGGTCAGATCTATATCCATGAATATTATTTGAGTTTTCTTTGATCACTTATATGCATGATTATTTATAGCCTCGTATTTCTTCTTCGAATCTTTGGTTTAGTTAGGCCGACTAGATCGATTTTCTTTCAATGGGAAGAGGTGCTCTGTGATGGGTTCGATCTTACGGTGTCCTCACCCAGTGACAGAAGGGGTAGCGAGGCACGTATGTATCGTTACTATTAAGGATAACAAGATGGGGTCTACTCCTACATGAATAGATCTTGCCTACATCATGCCATCGTTCTTATTGCATTACTCCGCTTCTCCATGAACTTAATACACTAGATGCATGCTTGATAGCGGTCGATGTGCGGAGTAATAGTAGTAGATGCAGAATAGTTTCGGTCTACTAATCTTGGACGTGATGCCTATATATTGATCATTGCCTTGGATATCATCATAATTATTTGTTCTTCTATCAATTGCCCAATAGTAATTTGTCTACCCACCATGTGCTATTTTCTCGAGAGATGCCACTAGTGAAATCTACGGCCCCCGGGTTGATCTTTTATCATATTGCTTTCAGATCTATCTTTTACCATATTTATTTTCAGATGTATTATTGTAAAATCCCCAAAATACCTTGCTGCACTTTTTCTTTAGTTATTTTATTTCGTCTCTTATTCAGACCTATTTATCCAAACACATACAATTTAATCTATCTTTTTACCGAGGAGGGATTGACAATCCCTCTTACGCGTTGGGTTGCGAGGATTTGTTCTTTGTGTGTAGGTACCGTCTACATAGTGTTGCTTGGTTCTCCTACTGGATGATATCTTGGTTTCATAACTGAGGGAAATACCTACGGTAGCTATACTGCATCATCCCTTCCTCTTTGGGGAAATACCGACAAAGTTTCAAGCCACATCAAAAGGAATTTCTGGCGCCGTTGCCGGGGAGACATCATCAACTTCTATCAGGTTCCTAATCAGAAATCTCATCTCCTTGCAATTTACATTATTTGCCATTTGCCTCTCATTTTGATCTCCCCCACTTCACAAAAAATTGCCATTTTATTCGCCTTCTGTGGCACCCCGGCTCAGAGCAACCGGTTTACCTTGCATTGCCAGCCCAGAGATCATATCTTTTGGCAACACACACCAACTTGGTACAGAAAGATAACCACTTGATTGATACTTTGCGGGAACATAGGTTCGGTAGTACATCAAGTAGCAAGGACAAGCGGCACACACGGTGCTGCACATATGTACATTATTTAGTGAACATGAAGAGGGCCTCGAACCCAACGATATAGCTAGGCGGCTACGGAAAAATGATGTAGAAGGACTCCATCTCACAGGGACACTGATGTGGACAGGGCCTAGACTGCGATGCATGATGCAACTCCAACTCCGGTACGGCTTCTCCTGAAACTGGCATGACACGCCAGCTCAGTACTTTGAATGTACTCGCAAGCTCACAACAAATAAGGCAACAGTGGCAAACAATAACATCATAATTAAACAGGTTATATGCAAGAATATGACATGCTACTCATGAAATGACAGTGCTTGCAAACAGGGTCTCTCGGACCCACTTACCATCTTGGTTACCTCGTAACCACGAACATCATCTTACCATGGTGTTCACCTCCGGATCACAAAAGAAACCATCTCGATGGTTCCAACAACTTCACCATCATATCATGTGCCACAAGTATAACTTTAGTGTGCAGGTTAATTATTTCTGTTGACCCACGGTGTGGCCTACTACGAACTGTGTCCATGACCGAGCACGCGGCTATTGATAGATTAAACACACTCTGCCGAGGTTAGTACACTGTACCCACACCACAGAACCCATGGCCTCCAGCTCCCATTCGGGTGGACCAACGGCGCTCCAACAGATCCAATCTATTTCCATGACACTCTCCCGGCCACTCCGACCAACTCCCCTTTTGGGCTAAGTCATGGGTGGCCCCGATGCCACTTCGGACATCCAACGGCCACCGTCATGGCAAAACAATACGATCCCAAACGGGGACAATGGTACTAAAACAACTACGGGCGCTATGCCTACCTACTGGGCCAGGGTAGCGCAAGCGCATAACCTTCCCTAGTTGGAGGCACCGGCGAGAGGCATAACAACAGACCGAGAAAGGGCCTTCCCATAAAGGCAAATGTGGTTGCACTAGGAAGCTCGATTCGGTGGCACCATGACTCGATCAACAGCATGTTCAAGTTGAATTATGATCATGTTTTAACTTGCAATGAAATATATCCGAGCCATAGTATGCCATGAAAATGCAATGATATACATATGCACCATTTCAACATAGAACCTACATATGCTCATGATCATATTACTCTACTGCATAAGCTTGACCAAACAACTCAAGTACCACTAAAAACACAGTAAGCATAGCATGAATATGAAACTAACACATGTGAGATTATTTAAATAACTATATGCATTATATAAGTTCAAATTCAAGTAAAAAACATAGTCATTGAAATGTCATTCTTGCAAATATTTGTGATGGCTTGCCTTAGTTCAGAGGAGGGTCACAATCCTCCTGGTTCTCCTCAAGGCAGCGAAATCCTTCTAAAAATATTAAAATGGCATAAAGAAAATGTCACATAACACATTTAAATGCACCAGAAAATATCTACAGCAAGCAAAAATCTCAAATTTTGCATGCTGATAGAGGAGCTCAGAACAAATCCAATGCAAAAATAATCAACTGATTTGGACTTGTAGAATAAAAGTTATAGATGGTCAAAGTTGGGTCAATTTTTTGATTTAAAATGAATTTCAAAATAAATAGAAAAGGGTAACGTCGAGGACGTATTTTTGGATTACGCCTCCACTTATACCACTTCAGGGAGAGAAAGAGACTGACGGGTGGGCCCCTCTGCCAGGGTTAGAAGAGAGAGAGAGAGAGAGAGAGAGAGAGAGAAGCAGG
Organism: Aegilops tauschii subsp. strangulata; assembly: GCF_002575655.3. Taxonomy (NCBI): domain Eukaryota; kingdom Viridiplantae; phylum Streptophyta; class Magnoliopsida; order Poales; family Poaceae; genus Aegilops; species Aegilops tauschii. The sequence continues at coordinate 179,628,586 of NC_053041.3, forward strand.
GGATGATGGCTCTGTCGCCGGTGGTTCTCCGGCGAGGAGGCCACGGCTGCCGCCGACGAAGGGATGGATGCACGTGCCTCGGCACGGCGAACACGTACGTACCCGTAGCATGGTCGAAGGTGGACGGAGGGCGGTGCAGTGCTCTTCTCCAGAGGCGGCGGCGGAGGGGGCTCGTCGGAGTTAGCGCGTCCAGCAAGGTAGAAGGGCTCCAGCTGCATCGTCTAGACCAGGAGGAAGCCACGAGCACGCCGGAGAAAGCAGGACGCCGAGGGGGATCGGCGGCAAGCTCCGTTGCAAAACGACGGCCAGAGGCCCACCCGGCCTTGTCGCAGTCTTCTACTCGATGATTTGAGGTCAGTGGAGGTGTTTGGGATGGCCAGAGAAGCTCGGGGAGTGCCCTATATATAGGCGGGGGCGGGACAGGGGTCAAGATCACCTGAGAAGACTCTGGAGCGGCGAGCGGCGACGAATGGGGCTCAAATTTATGGGAGGGGTCACTGGAGCTCACGCGAACATAGTGGAGGGGTGGTGCCAAGCGCAAGACGCGGGAGGGAGACAGCACAGGCACACGGGCGCACTGTGCCCTCTGCTCTGCCGTGTCCATGTCTGCAGCGGCTGTCGCCGGCGTCGGGGAGCTCCAGGGAGAGGTCGGGGGGACGAGTCGAGATATACGGAGGTGATTGACATGCTGGAATGGCCGGAGGCGGGCGCACGGGCTGAGCACTGGCACTGCCGGCGCTCAGAGCGCGTCGAACGCACGCCAGGCACCCTAGACTCACGCGGTCACCGCGTGCACTGGTGCAAGGCGGTGCGCCCGAGTGGTGAAATCATGTGTGGGATCTTGTCTTTGCAGGGTTAGGTCACTCTGTGGTGTTGGATCATAGCCAGGTCGACCGGAGGTGACTAGAGCTTCCTAGTAAGTTTCTGGACAGAAACTATTGATGCCATTTGAGAGAAATCTAGAAGGAGTTAGGGGCTGAAACTTTGGGGTTAAGGGTTTTTTAGGAGTGTCATCAAGCTATAAAAATCTCAGCTCGAGGAGATCAGTCAAAAATATACTTCCTTCATGAAGTACCATTTCTGACTTGGATAGAAATGATTTTCTAGAGAAAAAATATTCCACATGACCATAGTATATTTTTGCATAGGATGATGAGGCATGGTCCAAAGAATATTTGGGAATTTTCTCAGATTTTTGGGAGCAAGAAAAATAGGGGTTGCTTTGGAGTAGAAGTGAAAATCATTCATTTTCAAAGGGAAATCAATACTTTGCCTTTGAGAAAAATATTCCCATGGCAATATTGTGAGATATAAGAGCAAGAGATGTTTTTGGGAGTGAGTGGAGTCACTTGCGTGAAAATCAAAATAATACCCAAGTGCTAAGTCCAAATGAGTTAATTCAAAAACTCAGATTCAGACCAAATTTGCAATAAATTTGAAAGAAAGAAAAATAGCAAAAACCAGGGTGTCACACCTTCTTTTTCGTTCGCCTCTTTCTCGTCAGATCTCTTGTTTGCTTGCAATCCTATTTGCATACTCATGATGTCTCAAGAAAATACCAAATTGTGTGATTTTTTCAATGCCAATAATAATGATTTTATTAGCACTCCGATTGCTCCTCCCGCCACTAGTGCGGAAACCTGCGATATTAGCGCCGCTTTGTTGAATCTTGTTATGAAAAAACAATTTTCCGGTACTCCTAATGAGGATGCCGCGTCTCATCTAAACACATTCGTAGAATTGTGTGATATGCAAAAGAAAAAAGATGTGGACAATGATATTGTGAAGTTGAAATTGTTTCCTTTCTCCTTGTGGGATCGTGCAAAAATTTGGTTTTCTTCTTTGCCTCACAATAGTATCGATTCTTGGGATAAGTGCAAGGATGCTTTTATTACTAAGTATTTTCCGCCCGCGAAAATTATTTCCCTTAGAACTCAAATCATGAATTTTAAGCAATTTGAGCATGAACATGTTGCACAATCTTGGGAAAGAATGAAATTGATAATAAGAAATTTTCCTACTCATGGTTTGAATCTTTGGATGATCATACAAAAGTTTTATGTGGGATTGAATTTTGTTTCTAGAAATCTTTTAGATTCCGCCGCGGGTGGCACTTTTATGGAAATTACTTTGTGTGAAGCTACTAAATTGCTAGATAATATCATGGCAAATTATTCACAATGACATACTGAAAGGCCACCTACTAGTAAGAAAATTAATTTGGTTGAAGAAATTAGTACTTTGAGTGAAAAAGTTGATGCTCTTATGAAACTGGTTGGTAGTAAAAATGTCCTATTGATCATAATGATGTGCCTTTGTCTACTTTGATTGAGCAAAATAGTGATCCCATAGATGTGAATTTTGTCTCACGAAACAATTTTAATAACAATGCTTATAGAGGTAATTTTAATCCTAGGCCTTTTTCCTGGAAATTCCTCTAATAATTATGGCGGTTCCTATGGTAATTCTTCTTACAATAATAATAGGAACCCCTCTGATCTTGAGAGTAATATTAAATAATTTATCAATTCTCAAAAAGTTTTCAATACTACGATAGAAGAAAAGTTGAATAAGATTGATGATATGTCTAGAAGCATTGATAGAATTTCCCACGATGTAGAAAATCTCAAGTTAAAGTTTTTCCACCTAAGGTTGATGTCAATGAATCAATTAAAGCTTTATATGTTTCTGTGGATGAAAGTAAGAAAAGAACCGCTATGCTTAGAGCTAAAAGAGAATTTTTAGAAAGAGTGTTTTCTAGTGATTACTTTCATAAAAATGATGAAGATCTTAAAGTGATTGGTGGTTATTCAATTGATTCCTTGTTTAGTAAAATTAAAATTGATGATAAAGGGATTGAAGAAGAGTCAACTTTAGCTAGAGGGTGTACCAATGATTCAGAGGGTGAAAATCTTGATGATTTTTTTTGATAAAAGTGGGTTTGGAGAGGTTAAAACTTTAACTAGTGATGTGCCCACTCTTTTGGATCACAAAGACTTTAATTATATAGTTGCTCTTTGATTGAATGTATTTCTTTGTTGCAATCCATGATAAATTCACCCCATGCTTATGAGCAAAATAAAGCTTTCACTAAACATATTGTGAATGCTATGATGAAAGCTTTAGAAGAGAAGTTGGAATTAGAGATTTCAATTCCTAGAAAATTACATGATGAATGGGAACCTACCATTAAAGTCAAGATAAAAAATTATGAGTGCTTTGCTTTATGTGATTTGGGTGTTAGTGTTTCCACAATTCCGAATTCTCTATGTGATGTGCTTGGTCTTACCAATATTGAAGACTGTTCTCTTAATTTGCACTTGGTGGATTCTACTATTAAAAAGCCTTTGGGAAGGATTAATGATGTTCTTATTCTTGCAAATAGGAACTATGTGCCCATAGATTTTATTGTTCTTGATATTGATTGCAATCCGTCATGTCCCATTATACTTCGTAGACCGTTTTCACGAACTATAGGTGCCGTGATTGATATGAAAGAAGGCAATATTAAATTTCAATTTCCACTAAGAAAGGGTATGAAAAATCCCTAGAACAAGAATTAAGCCACCATACGAATCAATCATGAGGGCAACCTATGGATCAAAAACCAAAGATGACAATACTTGAATCTATGCATTATGCCTAGCTAGGGGCATAAAACGATAGCGCTTGTTGGGAGGCAACCCGATAAATAACTTTTTTTTGCCTTTTTATTTCTGTTCTTGAGTGTTTTCACAATTATGCTACTGTTATGATTGTGTTTTTTATGTTTTATTTAGTTTATGTGCCAAGTAAAGCCTTTGGGATAATGTTTGGTGATAGTTGATTTGATCTTGTTGAAAAACAGAAACTTTTGTGCCCAGTAGCAGAATTTTAAAAAATCACAGAAACGTGTTTTTGCTCTGAATTGTTTCCACAAGATTTATATACAAATTGCCGACGTTGTCCTAATTTTTCAGAATTTTTGGAGTTAGAGAAGTATGGCTAGAGTTCAGATTACTAAAGATTGTTCTGTTTTTGACAGATTCTGTTTTTGTTGCATTGTGTGCTTATTTTGATGAATCTATGGATTGTATCGGGGGGTATAAGCCATGGTAAAGTTGGAATACATTAGGTATAATGCAATAATAAAATATGAATGGGTTTGCAATAGTACTTAGAGTGGTGATTTGCCTTATTATACTAACTGATCACACAAAGGTTTTTTTAAGTTTTGTGTTATTGAAGTTTTTAAGTTTTGGGTGAGATCATGATGGATGAAGGAATAAGGATTGAAAAGAGCCTAATATTGGGGATGCCCATGGCACCCCAAGTTAATATTCAAGGAGAACCAAGCAACTAAGTTTGGGGATGCCCCGGAAGGCATCCCCTCTTTCTTCTAACAACCATCGGTAATTTTACTTCGAGCTATATTTTTATTCGTCACATATCATGAGTTTTTCTTGGAGCGTCTTGTATTATGAGTCTTTGATTGTTTTTATTTTTAGTTTTTCACAATTATCCTTGCTGGACACACCTATTTGAGAGAGCCAAATAGATGCTATGATTTGTTAGAATTGTTCTATGTGCTTCACTTAAAAAAATTTAGCTATGGAATTGCTCTAGTGCTTCACTTATATCTTTTTGAGCATGGTGTGCTTTAAATTTATTGAATAAATACTCTCATGCTTCACGTAGATTTATTTGAGAGTTAGTAATTTTTTGAAGAAATTCTCTCATGCTTCACTTATATTATTTTGAGAGATGAAAATGTTATGCTCATGTTCTTCACTTAAATTTGTTTGAGCTTGTCAAAAGCAATTGCAATGTATGAAACTAGTCCCAAAGTGATAGATATTCAAGAGGGATATAATAAAAACTTCCATGAAGATCATTGGATAAAATAAACTTGATTTGTTGTAATAGTTTTGAGACATGATGATAGTAATATGTGAGTCATGTTGATGAGTAATTATGCTTTAGTAAGAATATTGGTGTTAAGGTTTGTGATTCCCTATGCAAGCACGAAAGTCAATAGTCATGCAATGAAATTACATCCTACTGGTGGTGCATTATTCGGTGTTAGTTATACTTAATGCTTGTTTATGTGAGTTTTCGTTTCTTGGTTGGTTGCTTCTCAATCTTTTTGCTAGCCTCCACTTGTACTAAGTAGAAATACTACTTGTGCATCCAAAATCCTTAAACCAAGTTTTGCCATATGAGTCCACCATACCTACCTATATGCGGTATTTTCGTGCTGTTCTAAGTAAATTTTTATGTGCCAACTCTAATTTTCAAAATGAATTGCAGGGGGTGGCCAATATTTTCCATGCTAGATGTGTTATTCTCAAGATGCGTGTTTATTCACTTCTCATTCCACGAGAGTGTGGCGGTAATAGGGATGCCGAGTCCCGAAATGAAAAATAAATTTACTTTATGTTGTCAAATAATAAATTCCTTGAAAAGTGTTGGTATGGAAGGGACCCGTGGATACGGCTAGCCATGGACTGTGAAGGAATGGTGGAAAAAGGAATAAACTTTATTTTATGTTTGGGAACCGCCTATGGTGTATCTAGCATGGAAAGTATTGGGAATTACTCGGTCGTTTTCGTTAACTGGAAAAGCGTGCCTCTCAAAATATTTTATCTCTCAATTTAAGCTTTGAGCTCTGGCGCCTCTACAAATCTCTGCTTCCCTCTGCGAAGGGCCTATCTATTTTACTTTATGCAATTTTTATTTTATTTCGAGTCTCCATCTTCTCTTATAAAGCACCAACTAGGGAGCATGATACGTCTCCAACGTATCTATAATTTATGAAGTATTCATGCTGTTATATTATCATTCTTGGATGTTTTACAATCATTTTATAGCAACTTTATATCATTTTTGGGACTAACCTATTGACACAGTGCACAGTGCCAGTTGCTGTTTTTGCTCGTTTTTTACATCGCAGGAAATCAATATCAAACGAAGTCCAAACGCAACGAAACTTTTTGGAGAACTTTTATGGACCAGAAGACACAACTTGGGCCAAAGAAGTACCAGAGGGGTGCCCCGAGGGGGCACAACCCACCTGGGCGCGCTTGGGGGCCCAGGCGCGCCCTGGTGGGTTGTGCCCACCTCGGTGGCCTCCCGCACCGTCACTTTGCCCTATAAATTCCCAAATATTCCAAAACCCCTGAAGATAAGCCTAGATCGGAAGTTCCGCCGCCTCAAGCCTCTGTATCCACGAAAACCAATCTAGACCCTGTTCCGACACCCTGCCGGAAGGGGAGATCTGTTGGGGAACGTAGTATTTTTAAAAAATTCCTACGATCACGCAAGATCTATCTAGGAGAAGCATGACAACAAGCGGGGAGAGTGTGTCCACGTACCCTCATAGACCGAAAGCAGAAGCGTTTAGTAACGCGGTTGATGTAGTCGAACGTCTTCATGATCCAACCGATCCAAGTACCGAACGTACGGCACCTCCGTGTTCAGCACACGTTCAGATCGATGACATCCCTCGAGCTCTTGATCCAATTGAGGACGAGGGAGAGTTCCTTCAGCACGACGACATGGCGACGGTGATGATGAAGTTACCGGCGCAGGGCTTCGCCTAAGCACTACGACGATATGACTGAGGTGTGTAACTGTGGAGGGGGGCACCACACACGGCTAAGACAAATCTTTGGTGTGCCTTTGGGGTGCCCCTGCCCACATATATAAATGGGGGAGGGAGAGAGGCCGGCCCCCTAGGGGCGCGCCAAGAGTATGGAGTCCTACTAGGACTTCCAAGTCCTAGTAGGAATCCCTTTCCTTTTCGGAGTAGGAGAGAAGGAAAGAGGGAAAGAGAGAGGGAGTAGGAAAGGGCAATGGGGGCGCCGCCTCCTTCCCCAAGTCCAATTCGGACCCATGGGGGGGGCGCGCCACCTCCCCTTTGGCCAGCCTCCTCTTTTCCCGTATGGCCCAATAAGGCCCATTACTTCTCCCGGTGAATTCCCGTAACTCCCCAGTACTCCGAAAAATACCCGAATCACTCGAAACCTTTCCGATGTCCGAATATAGTCTTCCAATATATGAATCTTTATGTCTCGACCATTTCCAGACTCCGCATCATGTTCGTGATCTCATCTGGGACTCCGAACAAACTTCGGTCATCAAATCACAGAACTCATAATACAAATCATCATCAAACGTTAAGCGTGCGGACCCTACGGGTTCGAGAACTATGTAGACATGACCGAGGCACATCTCCCGTCAATAACCAATAGCGGAACCTAGATGCTCATATTGGCTCCTACATATTCTACGAAGATCTTTATCGGTCAAACCGCATAACATCATACGTTATTCCCTTTGTCATCGGTATGTTACTTGCCCGTGATTTGATCATCGGTATCATCATACCTAGTTCAATCTCATTACCGGCAAGTCTCTTTACTCATTCCGTAATGCATCATCCCGCAACTAACTCATTAGTCACATTGCTTGTAAGGCTTATAGTGATGTGCATTACCGAGAGGGCCCAGAGATACTTCTCCGATACACGGAGTGACAAATCCTAATCTTGATCTATGCCAACTCAACAAACACCTTCGGAGACACTTGTAGAGCATCTTTACAATCACCCAGTTACGTTGTGACATTTGATAGCACACAAGGTGTTCCTCCGGTATTCGGGAGTTTCATAATCTCATAGTCAGAGGAACATGAATAAGTCATGAAGAAAGCAATAGCAATAAAACTAAACGATTGTTATGCTAAGCTAATGGATGGGTCTTGTCCATCACATCATTCTCTAATGATGTGATCTCGTTCATCAAATGACAACACATGTCTATGGTCAGGAAACTTAACCATCTTTGATTAACGAGCTAGTCAAGTAGAGGCACACTAGGGAAACTTTGTTTTGTCTATGTATTCACACATGTATCAAGTTTCCGGTTAATACAATTCTAGCATGAATAATAAACATTTATCATGATATAAAGAAATATAAATATCAACTTTATTATTGCCTCTAGTACATATTTCCTTCAGTCTCCCACTTGCACTAGAGTCAATAATCTAGTTTACATCGCCATGTGATTTAAAACCAATAGTCACATCTTTAAGTGATTAACACCCATAGTTTACATCGCCATGTGACCAACACTCAAAGGGTTTACTAGAGTCAATAATCTAGTTCACATCGCTATGTGATTAACACCCAAGAGTAATAATGTTTGATCATTTTTTGCTTGTGAGAGAAGTTTAGTCAATGGGTCTGTCACATTCAGAGCCGTATGTATTTTGCAAATTTTCTATGTCTACAATGCTCTGCATGGAGCTACTCTAGCTAATTGCTCCCACTTTCAATATGTATCCAGATTGATATTTAGAGTCATCTAGATTGATGTAAAAGCTTGCATCGACGTAACTCTTTACGACGAACTCTTTATCACCTCCATAACCGAGAAATATATCCTTAGTCCTCTTAGGTAACTAAGGATAACTTTGAACGCTGTCCAGTGATCCACTCCAGGATTACCATCGTACTCCCTTGCCAAACTCATGGCAAGGTACACAATAGGTCTGGTACACAGCATAGCATACTTCATAGAACCTATGACTAAGGCATAGGGAATGACTTTCATTCTCTTTCTATTTTCTGCTGTGGTCGGGTTTTGAGTCTTACTCAACTTCACACCTTGCAATACAGGCAAGAACACCTTCTTTGACTGTTCCATTTTGAACTACTTCAAAATCTTGTCAAGGTATATACTCATTGAAAAAACTTATTAAGCGTCTTGATCTATCTCTATAGATCTTGATGCTCAATATGTAAGCAGCATCACCGAGGTCTTTCTTTGAAAAAAATCCTTTCAAACACTCCTTTATGCTTTCCAGAAAATTCTACATCATTTCTGATAACCCACAAGTATAGGGGATCAATTGTAGCCTCTTTCGATAAGTAAGAGTATCAAACCCAATGAGGAGCTAAAGGTAGAACAAATATTCCCTCAAGTTCTATCGACCACCGATACAACTCTGCGCACGCTTGACGTTCACTTTACCTAGAACAAGAATAAAACTAGAAGTACTTTGTAGGTGTTTTTGGATAGGTTTACAAGATAATAAAGAGAGTGTAAATAAAAAGTAGGGGCTGTTTAGATAAAGACACAACTAAATTAGTTTTAGTAGAGAGCTTTTTGTTACGAGAAAGTTATTTGTCCCTAGGCAATCGATAACTAGACCGGTAATCATTATTGCAATTTTATTTGAGGGAGAGGCAAAAGCTAACATACTTTCTCTACTTGGATTATATGCACTTATGATTGGAACTCTAGAAAGCATCCGCAACTACTAAATATCATTAAGGTAAAACCCAACCATAACATTAAAGCATCAAGTCCTCTTTATCCCATACGCAAACAACCTACTTACTCGGGTCTGTGCTTCTGTCACTCACGCCACCCACCATAAGCAAATCATGAACATATTGCAAACCCTACAGCGGGGATCCCTCACGCTTGCGCGACACGGAGAGCACCATAGGATAGCACCAATAATAAAACATGCAACTCAAACCAATCTTGATCATCAAATAACCCATAGGACAAAACGGATCTACTCAAACATCATAAGATAGCCATACATCATTGGGAAATAATATATAGTGTTGAGCACCATGTTTAAGTAGAGATTACAGTGGGTAATAGAGAGGTTACACCGCTGCATAGAGGGGGGGAAGAGTTGGTGATGATGGCGGTGAAGTTGTTGGTGAAGATTGCGGTGATGATGATGGCCACGGCAGCGTTCCGGCGCCACCGGAAGAGAAGGGGAGAGGGGGCCCCTTCTTCTTCTTCTTCCTTGACCTCCTCCCTAGATGGGAGAAGGGTTTCCCCTCTGGTCCTTGGCCTCCATGGCGTGGGAGGGGCGAGAGCCCCTCCGAGATTGGATCTGTCTCTCTGTTTTTGTGCTCTGTTCTGCTGCCCTTTCATCGTTTCTTTTATATCCAGAGATCCGTAACTCCGATTGGGTTGAATCTTTCACCCAGATTTTTCTCATAAAATTAACTTTCTTGCGGCAAAAGAAGAGCGTCAACTGCCTTACAGGGTGCCCACGAGGGTCCAGGGCGCGCCCCTGCCTCGTGGCCCCCTCGGGCACCGTCTCGCGTTGATTTTACTTCCCAAAAATCATAAATATTCCAAAATAATTCTCCGTCCGTTTTTATCCCGTTTGGACTCCGTTTGATATTGGGTTTCTGCGAAACATAAACATGCAACAAACAGGAACTAGCACTGGGCACTGGATCAATATGTTAGTCCCAAAAATAATATAAAAAGTTGCCAAAAGTATATGAAAGTTGAATAATATTGGCATGGAACAATCAAAAATTATAGATACGACGGAGACGTATCAGCATCCCCAAGCTTAATTCCTGCTCGTCCTCGAGTAGGTAAATGATAGAAAAGATAATTTTTGATGTGGAATGCTACCTAGCATAATCTTGATCATGTATCTAATCATGGCATGAATATTAAGATACGAGTGATTCAAAGCAATAGTCTATCGTTTGACATAAAAACAATAATACTTCAAGCCTACTAATAAAGCAATCATGTCTTTTCAAAATAACATGGCGAAAGAAAGTTATCCCTACAAAATCATATAGTCTGGCTATGCTCCATCTTCACCACACAAAATATTCAAATCATGCACAACCCCGATGACAAGCCAAGCAATTGTTTCATACTTTTGATGTTCTCAAACCTTTTCAACTTTCACGCAATACATGAGCGTGAGCCATGGACATAGCACTATAGGTGGAATAGAATGGTGGTTGTGGAGAAGACAAAAAGGAGAAGATAGTCTCACATCAACTAGGCGTATCAACGGGCTATGGAGATGCCCATCAATAGATATCAATGTGAGTGAGTAGGGATTGCCATGCAACGAATGCACTAAGAGCTATAAGTGTATGAAAGCTCAAACTGGAAACTAAGTGGGTGTGCATCCAACTTGCTTGCTCATGAAGACCTCGGGCGTTTTGAGGAAGCCCATCATCGGAATATACAAGCCAAGTTCTATAATGAAAATTCCCACCAGTTTATGAAAGTGATAACTCAAGAGACTCTCTATATGAAGAACATGGTGCTGCTCTGAAGCACAAGTGTGGTAAAAGGATAGTAACATTGCCCCTTCTCTCTTTTTCTCTCATTTTTTATTTTTATTTTTATTTTTTTTATTTTTTTGGTGGGCTTCTTTGGCCTCTTTGTTTTTATTTGGCCTTCTTTGGCCTCTTTTATTTTTTGTAAAGACCGGAGTCTCATCCCGACTTATGGGGGAATCATAGTCTCCATCATCCTTTCCTCACTAGGGCAATGCTCTAATAATGATGATCATCACACTTTTATTTACTTACAACTCAATGTTACAACTCGATACTAGAACAAAGGTATGACTCTATATGAATGCCTCCGGCGGTGTACCGGGATAATGATCTAGCGTAGCAATGACATAAAAAACGGACAAGCCATGAAAACATCATGCTAGCTATCTTACGATCATGCAAAGCAATATGACAATAAATGCTCAAGTCATGTATATGATGATGATGGAAGTTGCATGGCAATATATCTCGGAATGGCTATGTAAATGCCATAATAGGTAGGTATGGTGGCTGTTTTGAGGAAGATATAATGAAGCTTATGTGTGATAGAGCGTATCGTATCACGGGGTTTGGATGCACCGGCGAAGTTTGCACCAACTCTCAAGGTGAGAAAGGGCATTGCACGGTACCGAAGAGGCTAGCAATGATGGAAGGGTGAGAGTGTGTATAATCCATGGACTCACATTAGTCATAAACAACTCATATACTTATTGCAAAAGTTTAATAGCCCTCGAAGCAAAGTACTACTACGCATGCCCCTAGGGGGATAGATTGGTAGGGAAAGACCATCGCTCGTCCCCGACCGCCACTCATAAGGAAGACAATCAATAAATAATTCATGCTCCGACTTCGTTACATAACGGTTCACCATACGTGCATGCTACGGGAATCACAAACCTCAACACAAGTATTTCTACTAATCCACAACTACCCACTAGCATGACTCTAATATCACCATCTTTATATCGCAAAACTATTGCAAGGAATCAAACATATCATATTCAGTGATCTACAAGTTTATGTAGGATTTTATGACTAACCATGTGAATGACCAATTCCTGTCATCTCTCTAAATAGATATAAGTGAAGCAAGAGAGTTTAATTCTTTCTACAAAAGATATGCCCACGCTCTAACAAATATAAGTGAAGCAAAAGAGCATTCTACAAATGGCGGTTTTCTAAGTGAAGAGAAACATGCAATCCAAACTTCAAATGATATAAGTGAAGCACATGAAGCATTCTATAAAGCCATACTCAAAAGATATAAGTGAAGTGCAAAGAGCATTCTATAAATAAACCAAGGACTATCTCATACCAGCATGGTGCATAAAAGAAAAATGAAAACTAAATGCAAAAGACGCTCCAAGATTGCACATATCGCATGAACGAAACGAATCCGAAAACCCGATACTTGTTGAAGAAAGAGGGGATGCCTTCCGGGGCATCCCCAAGCTTAGATGCTTGAGTCTCCTTGAATATTTACTTGGGGTGCCTTGGGAATCCCCAAGCTTGAGCTCTTGCCTCTCCTTCTTCTCCTCACATCGAGACCTTCCCGATCATTGAACACTTCATCCACACAATACTTCAACAGAAAACTCGGTAAGATCCGTTAGTATAATAAAGCAAATCACTACTCTAAGTACTGTTGCAAACCAATTCATATTTTGTTTCTGAATTTTTTCTACTGTGGTATAACTTTTTCATGGCTTAATCCATTGATATAAATCAATAGTTTCATCAAAACAAGCAAACTATGCATCAAAAACAGAATCTGTCTAAAACAGAACAGTCTGTAATAATCTGAACATTCACCATACTTCTGATACTTGAAACATTCTGAAAAATTTAGGAAAAATAAACAATTTGTATAGAAAGACAGTGCAAAAATAATCATAACAATTTGACGTTCCAGTAAAAAACTAAAAATCGCGCACTACAGCCAAAGTTTCTGTCCTGCACCGCACAAACCAACAAGCATTGTAAACATCCTAAAGGCAAACCTTGGCACATTATTTTTATAATACAATGGAATTGTACAAGGGGATAATTATTTTTGTTGAAAAGTTTCTGTAATCAAGATTCACAAAGTTTCCGTGAGCATGAACAAAGTTCAAGGCTAGCTCCCACTTTAACAATGCTCGTCTTTCTCACTTTCGCTTTTCTTTTTGAAAAAGTTTTTAGGTTCCCCTCTTTATTTTTTTATTTTTAAACTATATAAAAGCACTCAACAGAAATAAATGACTATCTAAAACTTACGGGTTGTCTCCCTGGCAGCGCTTTCTTTAAAGCCATTAAGCTAGGCATATAGTGCTCAAGTAGTGAATCCACCCGGATCCCAAGGTATATCAAAGCCAATTTTAATTAGCAATGATTTGGCATTTAGTAGTGAGCACAAAGCAACATATATCATGTAATGACGAAGTCTAACTCTCTTCCTCTGCATCGGCATGTCATAAAAGAACAATTCATGCACACGAAGTAAAGGCCAATGCATAGTATAAACAGTTTCTTGCAATTTTATCGTGTTGGAAACATAGAGAGGTGGAGATATAGTTCCTCTCTCATAATAATTGCAAGTAGGAGCAGCAAGCACATGCATATTATATTCATCAAAATCATCATGTGCAATGGTATAAGGCAACCCATCAATATAATCCTTAATAAGGGTAAACTTCTCCGATATAGTGTAGTTGGGAGAATTCAAAAAGATAATAGGACTATCATGCGTGGGTGCAATAGCAACAATTTCATGTTTAACATAAGGAACTATAGCAAGTTCATCTCCATAAGCATAATTCATATTGGCATCTTGGCCACAAGCATAGCAAACATTATCAAAAAGGGATATGTCAAGAGAATCAACGGGATCATAATAGTCATCATAGCAATCATCCTTCGGTAAGCACGAAGGGAAATTAAACAATGTATGAGTTGAAGAGTTACTCTCATTAGAAGGTGGGCACAGGTTGCTAATCCAATGTTCCTCCTTTTGTTCTACGCTCTCCTCATCATCTTTTTCATCCAATGAGCTCACAGTTTCATCAATTTCTTCTTCCATAGACTCCTGCAAAATATTAGTCTCTTCTTGGACAGCGGAGTAGTCCTCAATATATGGTTCAACATAGGCATTATAAGCATAATTATCATAGCAATATTTAAGTATGGCAAAATTTTCAGATTTGTAAAGAGTGGCATCATATTTTTCAATCAAAGAAGCAATTTCATAAGCACCCTTAAAAGCAACAAATTCCTCGATTTGTTGAACATCATAGTAACTATAAACACCCTTAGCATATGAAGATACGATTCCATTATCACTAAACTCACATTGATAGGGAAGGTGTTTCTTAGGGTTTTCAGAACAACAAGTAAAATCATATATTTCACATAAATTCCAAGCATAGCATGGCAAACGATCAATTTGACCCAGTAAAAGTTTCCCTTTTTCAGATATACGGTGTCGCACATAACAAGCATGCTCATCTAAAGATTTTCCCTCAACTAAGCTAGTTGGGGTTTCAGCACGAGCACATAGGGACCGAAGATGATCCAAGTAATAAGCTTCAGGAGTGTGATAGATTTTGAGTGGTTCTTCAACCAAAGGTTCAGTAGGTACAACTATTTTTTTTGGTATTTTGCGTTTCCTACCCATAACTAAAAATATAAAACAACTAAGAACGGCAAATAAAAATTACTTAGTGATAAAGCAAACAAGCACACACGAGAATATTCACCCCACGCTATTGCTCCCCGGCAACGGCGCCAGAAAAAGGTCTTGATAACCCACAAGTATAGGGGATCAATTGTAGCCTCTTTCGATAAGTAAGAGTGTCGAACCCAACGAGGAGCTAAAGGTAGAACAAATATTCCCTCAAGTTCTATCGACCACCGATACAACTCTACGCACGCTAGACGATCACTTTACCTAGAATAAGAATAAAACTAGAAGTACTTTGTAGGTGTTTTTGGATAGGTTTACGAGATAATAAAGAGAGCGTAAATAAAAAGTAGGGGCTGTTTAGATAAAGACACAACTAAATTAGTTTTAGTAGAGAGCTTTTTGTTACGAGAAAGTTATTTGTCCCTAGGCAATGGATAACTAGACCGGTAATCATTATTGCATTTTTATTTGAGGGAGAGGCATAAGCTAACATACTTTCTCTACTTGGATCATATGCACTTATGATTGGAACTCTAGCAAGCATCTGCAGCTACTAAAGATCATTAAGGTAAAACCCAACCATAGCATTAAAGCATCAAGTCCTCTTTATCCCATACGCAAACAACCTACTTACTCGGGTCTGTGCTTCTGTCACTCACGCCACCCACCATAAGAAAATCATGAACATATTGCAAACCCTACAGCGGGGATCCCTCATGCTTGCGCGACACGGAGAGCACCATAGGATAGCACCAATAATAAAACATGCAACTCAAACCAATCTTGATCATCAAATAACCCATAGGACAAAACGGATCTACTCAAACATCATAAGATAGCCATACATCATTGGGAAATAATATATAGCGTTGAGCACCATGTTTAAGTAGAGATTACAGCGGGTAAGAGAGAGGTTACACTGCTGCATAGAGGGGGGGAAGAGTTGGTGATGATGGCGGTGAAGTTGTTGGTGAAGATTGCGGTGATGATGATGGCCACGGCAGCGTTCCGACGCCACCGAAAGAGAAGGGGAGAGGGGGCCCCTTCGTCTTCTTCTTCCTTGACCTCCTCCCTAGATGGGAGAAGGGTTTCCCCTCTGGTCCTTGGCATCCATGCCGTGGGAGGGGTGAGAGCCCCTCCGAGATTGGATATGTCTCTCTGTTTCTGCGCTTTGTTCTGCTGCCCTTTCACCGTTTCTTTTATATCCGGAGATCCGTAACTCCGATTGGGTTGAATCTTTCGCCCAGATTTTTCTCATAAAATTAGCTTTCTTGCGGCAAAAGAAGAGCATCAACCGCCTTACGGGGTGCCCACGAGGGTCCAGGGCGCGCCCCCTTCCTCGTGGCCCCCTCGGGCACCGTCTCGCGTTGATTTTACTTCCCAAAAAACATAAATATTCCAAAATAATTCTCCGTCCGTTTTTATCCCGTTTGGACTCCGTTTGATATTGGGTTTCTGCGAAACATAAACATGCAACAAATAGGAAGTGGCACTGGGCACTGGATCAATATGTTAGTCCCAAAAATAATATAAAAAGTTGCCAAAAGTATATGAAAGTTGAATAATATTGGCATGGAACAATCAAAAATTATAGATACGACGGAGACGTATCAATTTCCAATCAACAATATGTCATTCACATATACTTATCAGAAAGGTTGTAGTGCTCCCACTCACTTTCTTGTAAATACAAGCTTCACTGCAAGTCTGTATAAAACTATATGCTTTGATCAACTCATCAAAGCGTATATTCCAACTCCGAGATGCTTGCACCAGTCCATAGATGGATCGCTGGAGTTTGCACACTTTGTTAGCACCTTTAGGATCGACAAAACCTTCTGGTTGCATCATATACAACTCTTCTTTAAGAAATCCCTTACGGAATGCAGTTTTGACATCCATTTGCCAGATTTCATAAAATGTGGCAATTGCTAACATGATTCAGATAGACTTAAGCATCGCTACGAGTGAGAAAATCTCATCGTAGTCAACACCTTGAACTTTGTCAAAAACCTTTTTCGACAAGTCTAGCTTTGTAGATAGTAACACTACTATCAGCGTCCGTCTTCCTCTTGAAGATCCATTTATTCTCTATGGCTTGCCGATCATCGGGCAAGTCAACCAAAGTCCATACTTTGTTCTCATACATGGATCCTATCTCAGATTTCATGGCCTCAAGCCATTTCACGGAATCTGGGCACATCATCGCTTCCTCATAGTTCGTAGGTTCGTTATGGTCAAGTAACATGACCTACAGAATAGGATTACCGTATCACTCTGGTGCGGATCTTACTCTGGTTGACCTACGAGGTTCGGTGGTAACTTGATCTGAAGTTTCATGATCATCATCATTAGCTTCCTCACTAATCGGTGTAAGCATCACTAGAACTGATTTCTGTGATGAACTACTTTCCAATTAGGGAGAAGGTACAATTACCTCATCAAGTTCTACTTTCCTCTCACTCACTTCTTTCGAGAGAAACTCCTTCTCTAGAAAGGATCCATTCTTAGCAATGAATATTTTGCCTTCGGATCTGTGATAGAAGGTGTACCCAACAGTCTCCTTTGGGTATCCTATGAAGACACATTTCTCCGATTTGGGTTCGAGCTTATCAAGTTGAAGCTTTTTCACATAAGCATCGCAGCCCCAAACTTTAAGAAACGGCAGCTTAGGTTTCTTGCTAAACCACGGTTCATACGGTGTCGTCTCAACGGATTTAGATGGTGAACTATTTAACTTGAATGCAGTTGTCTCTAATGCATAACCCCAAAACAATAGTGGTAAATCGGTAAGAGACATCATAGATCGCACCATGTCTAATAAAGTATGGTTATGATGTTCAGACACACCATTACACTGTGGTGTTCCAGGTGGCGTGAGTTGTGAAACTATTCCACATTTTTAATGAATGCCAAACTAGTAACTCAAATATTCGCCTCCATGATCAGATCATAGAAACTTTATTTTTCTTGTTACGATGATTCTCCACTTCACTCTGAAATTCTTTGAACTTTTCAAATGTTTCAGACTTGTGTTTCTTTTAGATATACCCATATCTGCTCAAATTATCTATGGAGGTTAGAAAATAACGATACCCGCTGCGAGCCTCAATACTCATCGGACCGCATACATCAGTATGTATTATTTCCAATAAGTTAGTTGCTCGCTCCATTGTTCCGGAGAACGGAGTCTTAGTCATCTTGCCCATGAGGCACGGTTCGCAAGCATCAAGTGATTCCAAAAGTCCATCAGCATGGAGTTTCTCCATGCGCTTTACACCAATATGACCTAAACGGCAGTGCCAAAAATAAGTTGCACTATCATTATCAACTTTGCATCTTTTGGCATCAATATTATAAATATGTGTATCACCACTATCGAGATTCAATAAACCATTCACATTGGGTCTATGACCATTGAAGGTTTTATTCATGTAAACAGAATAACAATTATTCTCTGACTTAAATGAATAACTGTATTGCAATAAACATGATCTAATCATATTCATGCTCAACACAAACACCAAATAACATTTATTTAGGTTCAACACTAATCCCGGAGGTAGAGGGAGTGTGCGATGGTGATCTTATCAACCTTGGAATCACTTCCAACACACATCGTCACTTCGCCTTTAACTAGTCTCTGTTCACTTTGCAACTCCCGTTTCGAGTTACTACTCTTTAGCAACTGAACCAGTATCAAATACCGAGGGGTTGCTCTAAACACTAGTAAAGTACACATCAATAACATGTATCTCAAATATACCTTTGTTCACTTTGCCATCCTTCTTATCCGCCAAATGTTTGGGGTAGTTCCAATTCCAGTGATCATTCCCTTTCCAGTAGAAGCACTCGGTTTCAGGTTTAGGTCTAGCTTTGGGCTTCTTCATGGGAGTGACAACTTGCTTGCCATTCTTCTTGAAGTTCCCTTTCTTTTCCTTTGCCCTTTTTTTGAAACTAGTGGTCTTGTTAACCATCAACAATTGATGCTCTTTCTTGATTTCTACCTTCGCCGATTTCAGTATCGTGAAGAGCTCGGGAATCGTTTTCGTCATCCCTTGCATATTATAGTTCAACACGAAGTTCTAGTAACTTGGTGATAGTGACTAGAAAAGTCTGTCAGTCACTATCTTATCTGGAAGATTAACTCCCACTTGATTCAAGCGATTGTAGTACTCAGACATTCTGAGCACATGCTCACTGGTTGAGCTATTCTCCTCCATCTTGTAGGCAAAGTACTTGTCAGAGGTCTCATACCTCTCGACATGGGCATGAGTCTAAAATACCAATTTCATCTCTTGGAACATCTCGTATGATCCGTGGCATTCAAAACATTTTTTAAGTCCCGGTTCTAAGCCGTAAAGCATGGTGCACTGAACTATCAAGTAGTCATTATACCGAGCTTTGTAAAACGTTCATAACCTCTGCATCTGCTCCTGCAATAGGTCTGTCACCTAGCGGTGCATCAAGGACATAATTCTTCTGTGCAGCAATGAGGAAAATCCTCAGATCATGGACCAAGTCCGCATCATTGCTACTATCATCTTTCAACTTATATTTCTCTAGGAACATATAAAAAATAAACGGGGAGCTACATCGCGAGCTATTGATCTACAACATAGATATGCTAATACTACCAGGACTAAGTTCATGATAAATTAAAGTTCAATTAATCATATTACTTAAGAACTCCCACTTAGATAGACATCCCTCTAGTCATCTAAATGATCACGTGATCCAAATCAACTAAACCATGTCCGATCATCACGTGAGATGGAGTAGCTTTCAATGGTGAACATCACTATGTTGGTCATATCTACTATATGATTCACACTCGACCTTTCGGTCTCAGTGTTCCGAGGCCATATCTGCATATGCTAGGCTCGTCAAGTTTAACCCGAGTATTCTGCATGTGCAAAACTGGCTTGCACCCGTTGTATGTGAACATAGAGCTTATCACACCCGATCATCACGTGGTGTCTCGGCACGACGAACTGTAGCAACGGTGCATACTCAGGGAGAACACTTATACCTTGAAATTTAGTAAGGGATCATCTTATAATGCTACCGCCGTACTAAGAAAAATAAGATGCATAAAAGATAAACATCACATGCAATCAAAATATGTGACATGATATGGCCATCATCATCTTGTGCTCATGATCTCCATCACCGAAGCATCGTCATGATCTCCATCGTCACCGGCGCGACACCTTGATCTCCATCGTAGCATCGTTGTCGTCTCGCCAACTATTGCTTCTACGACTATCGCTACCGCTTAACAATTACATGGCGATTGCATTGCATACAATAAATTGACAACCATATGGCTCCTGCCAGTTGCTGATAACTCTGTTACAAAACATGATCATCTCATACAACAAATTATATCACGTCATGTCTTGACCATATCACATCACAGCAAGCCCTGCAAAAACAAGTTAGACGTCCTCTACTTTGTTGTTGCAAGTTTTACGTGGCTACTACGGGCTTCTAGCAAGAACCGTTCTTACCTACGCATCAAAATCACAACGATTTTTCGTCAAGTGTGCTATTTTAACCTTCAACAAGGACCGGGCGTAGTCAAACTCGATTCAACTAAAGTTGGAGAAACAGACACCCACTAGCCACCTGTGTGCGAAGCACGTCGGTAGAATCAGTCTCATTAACGCGGTTATGTAATGTCGGTCTGGGCCGCTTCATCCAACAATACCGCGGAATCAAAGTAAGATGTTGCTGGTAAGCAGTATGACTATTGTCGCCCACAACTCTTTGTGTTCTACTGGTGCATATAACATCTATGCATAGACCTGGCTCTGATGCCACTATTGGGGAACGTAGTATTTAAAAAAAATTCCTACGATCACGCAAGATCTATCTAGGAGAAGCATAGCAACGAGCGGGGAGAGTGTGTCCACGTACCCTCGTAGACCGAAAGCGGAAGCGTTTAGTAACGCGGTTGATGTAGTTGAACGTCTTCACGATCCAACCGATCCAAGTACCGAACGTACGGCACCTCCGTGTTCAGCACATGTTCAGCTCGATGACGTCCCTCGAGCTCTTGATCCAGTTGAGGACGAGGGAGAGTTCCGTCAGCATGACGGCGTGGCGACGGTGATGATGAAGTTACCGGCGCAGGGCTTCGCCTAAGCACTACGACGGTATGACCGAGGTGTGTAACTGTGGAGGGGGGCACCGCACACAGCTAAGACAAATCTTTGGTGTGCCTTTGGGGTGCCCCCTGCCCACGTATATAAAGGGGGGAGGGAGAGAGGCCAGCCCCCTAGGGGTGCGCCAAGAGTATGGAGTCCTACTAGGACTTCCAAGTCCTAGTAGGAATCCCTTTCCTTTTCGGAGTAGGAGAGAAGGAAAGAGGGAAAGAGAGAGGGAGTAGGAAAGGGCAAGGGGGGCGTCGCCCCCTTCCCCTAGTCCAATTCGGACCCATGGGGGGGCGCCACCTCCCTTTTGGCCTGCCTCCTCTTTTCCCGTATGGCCCAATAAGGCCAATTACTTCTCCCGGTGAATTCCCGTAACTCCCCGGTACTCCGAAAAATACCCGAATCACTCGGAACCTTTCCGATGTCCGAATATAGTCTTCCAATATATGAATCTTCATGTCTCGACCATTTCGAGACTCCTCGTCATGTCCGTGATCTCATCCGGGACTCGGAACAAACTTCGGTCATCAAATCACATAACTCATAATACAAATCGTCATCAAACGTTAAGCGTGCGGACCCTACGGATTCGAGAACTATGTAGACATGAACGACACACATCTCCAATCAATAACCAATAGCGGAACCTGGATGCTCATATTACCGAGAGGGCCCAGAGATACCTATCCGATACACGGAGTGACAAATCCTAATCTTTATCTATGCCAACCCAACAAACACCTTCGGAGACACCTGTAGAGCATCTTTATAATCACCCAATTACGTTGTGACGTTTGATAGCACACAAGGTGTTCCTCCGGTATTCGGGAGTTGCATAATCCCATAGTCAGAGGAACATGTATAAGTCATGAAGATAGCAATAGCAATAAAACTAAACGATCATTATGCTAAGCTAATGGATGGATCTTGTCCATCACATCATTCTCTAATGATGTGATCTCGTTCATCAAATGACAACACATGTCTATGGTCAGGAAACTTAACCATCTTTGATTAACGAGCTAGTCAAGTAGAGGCACACTAGGGACACTTTGTTTTGTCTATGTATTCACACATGTATCAAGTTTCCAGTTAGTACAATTCTAGCATGAATAATAAACATTTATCATGGTATAAGGAAATATAAATAACAACTTTATTACTGACTCTAGGGCATATTTCCTTCAAGATCATCACCGGAGCCCATCTTCATCATACCTATGGTCTCCATGATGAGGGGGGAGTAGTCCACCCTCGGGGCTGAGGGTTTGTACCAGTAGCTATGTGCTTAATCTCTCTCTCTCTCTCTTTCGTGTTCTTGAGATGTCACGGTCTTGATGTATCGCGGACTTTGTTAATATAGTCGCATCATATGGTGTTTTCCCCTCTCTATCTTGTGATGAATTGAGTTTTCCCTTTGAGATTTCGTTTTATCGGATTGAATACTTTTATGGATTTGAGAACACTTGATGTATGTCTTGCTATGAATACCCGTGGCGACAATGGGGTATCATATTGATTCATTTGATATATGTTTTGGCACTCAACTCGCGGATTCCCAAGGTGACATTGGGGTAATCTATGCATAGGGGTTGATGCACGTTCTCGTCTTTTGTTTCTCCATTAGAAATCTTGGGGCACTCTTTGAGGTTCTTTGTGTTGGATCGGGTATTATGAATGTGAAATTGCTTAATGTGTATCATATAATTAACTCATGGATACTTGTGGTGACATTGGAGTATCTAGGTGACATTAGAGTTGGTTGATGCGTACGTATGGTGTTATTTTAGTACGAACTCTTGGATAGAACAAACGGAAAGAATAACTTTGTGTTATTTTAGTGCGAACTCTTGAATAGATCGAACGGAAAGAATAACTTTAAGGTGGTTTTGTACCCTACAAACAATTTCTTCTTATGTTCTCCGCTAGATCAGAACTTTGGAGTGATTCTTCATCACACGTTGAGGGATGGTTATATGATCCAATTAGATTAGCATTGTTGAGAGATTGCACTAGCGAAAGTACGGACCCTAGGCCTCATTTTCAAGCATTGCAATACCGTTTGTGCTCACTTTTGTTACTTGCTACCTTGCTGTTTTTTATTGTTCCTATTACAAAAATCAATATCTACTATCATTACTACACTTGTATCACCATCTCTTCGCCGAACTAGTGCACCTATACAATTTACCATTGTATTAGGTGTGTTGGGGACACAAGTGACTCTTTGTTATTTGGTTGCAGGGTTGTTTGAGAGAGACCATCTTCATCCTACGCCTCCCATGGATTGATAAACCTTAGGTCATCCACTTGAGGGAAAATTGCTAATGTCCTACAAAACTCTGTGCTTGGAGGCCCAGACGAGTCTACAAGAATAAAGTTTCATAGTAGACATGAGAGCACTATGATCATACTTGTGCATTGGATATAGCTAATATTTGAGTGTGTTTCATGAATGGACCAATGATTGAGCATGATGGGCAAGGGATAACTTTCTTTAGTGTTGAATTTTGAAAGACATGGTTGCTTCCTTATATGCTTGAGTATTGAAGTTATCATGTCAAATATAGACTATTGCTTTGAACCATCTAAAAGTCCAAATGTCCATGCTACAAAAGAAAAGAATATGTGATGAACATGTTAGGCAATATTCCATATTAAAAATTATGTTTTTAACATTTACCTACTCGAGGACGAGCAGAAATTAAGCTTGGGGATGCTGATGCATCTCTAACGTATCTATAATTTTTTATTGCTCCATGCTATTATATTATCATTCTTGGATGGTTTACAATCATTTTATAGCAACTTTATATCATTTTTTGGGACTAACCTATTGACATAGTGCACAGTGCCAGTTGCTGTTTTTTTGCCTGTTTTTTACTTTGCAGAATATCCCTATCAAACGGAGTCCAAACGCAGCGAAACTTTTTGGATATTTTTTTTGGACCAGAAGGCAACTTGGGAGCCAAGGAAGCACCTGGGGGGAGGCCCGTGGGGCCCACAAGACACCAGGGCGCACCAGAGGCCCCTGGCGTGCCCTGATGGGTTATGGGGCCCACGGGGGTCTCCTCCACCCCCTCTCAGCTCTATAAATACCCAAATATTCCAAGAACCCTAGGGGAGTCGACGAAACACAATTCCAGCCGCCGCAAGTCCAGAACCACGAGATCCAATCTAACACGATCACGGAGGGGTTCATCATCCTCATTGGTGCCTCTCCGGTGATGCGTGAGTAGTTCACCATAGACCTACGGGTCCGTAGGCAGTAGCTAGATGGCTTCTCTCTTTTTGATTCTCAATACAATGGTCTCTTGGAGATCTATTTGATGTAATGACTTTTTGCGGTGTGTTTGTTGGGATCCGATGAAGTTCGAGTTTATGGTCAGATCTATATCCATGAATATTATTTGAGTTTTCATTGATCTCTTATATGCATGATTATTTATAGCCTTGTATTTCTTCTTAGAATATTTGGTTTAGTTAGGCCGACTAGATCGATTTTTCTTGCATGGGAAGAGGTGCTTTGTGATGGGTTCGATCTTACGGTGTCCTCCCCCGGTGACAGAAGGGGTAGCGAGGCACGCATGTATCATTGCTATTAAGGATAACAAGATGGGGTCTATTCCTACATGAATAGATCTTGTCTACATCATATCATCATTCTTATTGCATTACTCCGTTTCTCCATGAACTTAATACACTAGATGCATGCTGGATAGCGGCCGACGTGTGGAGTAATAGTAGTAGATGCAGAATCGTTTCGGTCTACTAATCTTGGACGTGATGCCTATATATTGATCATTGCCTTGGATATCATCATAGTTATTTGTTCTTCCATCAATTCCCAACAGTAATTTGTCTACCCACCGTGTTCTATTTTCTCGAGAGAAACCACTAGTGAAATCTATGGCCCCCGGGTTTATCTTTTATCATATTGCTTTCAGGTCTATCTTTTATCGTGTTTTTTTTCAGATCTATTATTCTTAAAACCCAAAAATACCTTGCTGCAGTTTTTCTTTATTTATTTTATTTCATGTTTTATTCAGATCTAATTATCCAAACACATACAATTTAATCTATCTTTTTACCGAGGGATTGACAACCCCTCTTACGCGTTGGGTTGCGAGGGTGTGTGCAGGTACCGTTTACATAGTGTTGCTTGGTTATCCTATTGGATTGATACCTTGGTTTCATAACTGAGGGAAATACCTACCGTAGTTGTACTGCATCATCCCTTCCTCTTTGGGGAAATACTGACGCAGTTTCAAGCCGCATCAGTGTCCTTGAATATTACCTTGGGGTGCCTCGAGCATCCCCAAGCTTAGGCTCTTGTCACTCCTTATTCCTTCATCCATCGTGATCTCACTCAAAACTTGAAAACTTCAGCACACAAAACTCAACAGAAAACTCGTGAGATCTGTTAGTATAACAAGCTAATCACCACTTAAGGTATTGTTGTAAATCCATTCATATTTTATTATTGCATAATACCTACTGTATTATAATATCACCATGGCTTATACCCCCCGATACAATACATAGATTCATCAAAACAAGCAAACAATGCAACGAAAACAAAATCTATCAAAAATAGAACATTCTGTAATGATTCGAACGATGACCATGCTTCTGCAACTCCAAAAAAATCTGAAAAATTAGGAAAACATGGGCAATTCGTATATCAATCATGTGTGAAAATAGCAACGCTCACCTGACACGTGGATCCTCGGGCGAAGGAGAATTTTACACGTGGAAAATCGCCATTGGTCCGGGATATTAACGGGTTATCAAATCCAAACCGAAACCCGATAGCTTAACAGTGACCCGTTACAGTGGAAGCCACGTACCGGTTACCCTTGACGAAAACACTTCCATGACGCGCATTTATTGTCATGGAAGTGGACACTTCCGTGATGATAATTTCAGTATTGTCATGGAACACTTCTACGCTAGCACAAGTATGACTATCTTGATGTTGTCATAGAATCGTCACGAATGTACATGCATGACAGGAAATGTGACCTACTATGACAAAGACGTATCATTGCAGAAGTGTTTTTTTGTAGTGTCCGTGATCAATTCCCCCTCCGGCAGAGTGCCAGAAAAGGCCTCCAGATGGGATCTCGCGAGAACAAAAACTTGCGGCTGCGGAAAAAGTGTTTTGGGTGGCTCTCTGTTGGTTTCCCGATTTTAAAGAATTTATAGAGGCGGAGGTCAAACAGAGCAAAGGTGGGCCCAGGAGGCACTAGGGTATGTCTACTCTCCCTGGGCGCGCCCTGGTGGCTCGTGGCCACCTCCTTCGCCTTCTGACTTGCTCCCGAAGCTTCTAGGGTCTTTTATGTCCGGAAAAAATCATCAAAAAGTTATGTGGCATTTGGACTTCGTTTGGTACTGATTTCCTAGAAAATCAAAAACAGGCAAAAAAACAGAAACTGACACTTGGCGCTAAGTTAATAGGTTAGTCCCAAAAAATGATATATAATTGCGTACAATTGCATATAAAACATCCAAGATTGATGATGTACTGGCATGGAACAATCAAAAATTATAGATACGTTGGAGACGTATCAAGGTGCCGCTATTTCCCATCTCATCTCCATAGCTACCACCACCTTCATCACTGCAACCATTCTCTCCATTTTAGTCATAATTGTACTCGGTGTATCGCAATTGGCAACTATTATAAGACATGTTATCAATCAAACATTCATCTTTATGTCGTCTTCAATGATTTATTCTTGTGATCCGATCGCCATGTGTAAGTAATTCCTTAAGGCAATGAGTTGAGGCAAGGCCTTGCAACCCTACCTATTTTGCACGGGGTTGTCGAAATGACTTTCCTTGATAGACGTTATTTGTATGTGCGATTTGCAATGTAGTTTCCTTTTGTCTTCTCGTTATAAGGCCCTACGGGTACCTAGGATCCCGTAGATCGTTCAAGGAGGAGGTAAGAAGTGAGGATGCATGAAAGCTATTTTGAACATCAACAATAAAAAGGATTAGTATGATAGAGGAAAGCAATTTTTGGGGGGCAAATAAGGTGTAGTCATTAAACACCCAATACTTTTGTCTCAAGTAATTCTTAATAACCGAGATCACCCCACGCGATGGTAAGGGCCTTTGGTTGGACAACTGACTCTCAATGCAGGAGTGATCGATCACGACGTACTTACTTCATCGCGTTGTGAGCACATTGTAACAGGTGTCTTCCATGACTATGTTTACTATGAAGATGCGATCCCATGAATAAGTACAAGGTTGTGTATTTTCAAATCATTGTTTACTACCAAAAAGGTTGTTAAAGGTCCGATTTAAAAACTAGAATTTATTTCGAGAGCAATAACTTGTTTGACTCCTTGTCGTAATGCCCATCCTCTCATGGGTTTGATACCCAGCGTCACTGCTTGGGGAAAAGGTAAGGGAACCTTCCACTATCCAAGATAGATCTCAAAGGGCATCACTTCACCAGGTTTTGGCCACTTCGCTGGTGCTGTGGGCTGATGGGGCCCACGCCGCCGTTTTTAGTAGTTTATATATATATATATAATTTTCAATTTATGTTTTATTTATGTTATTTTTTATTGAGATTACTTGGTCATTTATGTTTTATTTAGGTTACTATTTAATTAATTTTTATTTAGGTTATTTTATGATGTTTTATTTAGGTTACTTGGTAAAAAAATAGGTTATTTTTTGTTTAGGTTAATTTTAAATTTATGTTTTATTTAGGGCATTTTTAATTTATCTTATATATTTAGTTTACTTTTAAATTTATGTTTTATTTAGGTTATATTTAGTTTAAACCTAGTTTCTTATTGTTTAGGTTTAAATTAGTAACTAAAACCACTAGTGTTTACCACAACACATGTTTCAATATATAAGGTTCAAGGCTACTTATCCAGGTACATACTAAAACAGCTCAAGGCCAAACAATAATTGCTACTCCCTCTGTTCCAAATTGAACTAGAACCACGACACTTATTTTGAGACGGAGGGAGTAAATGTTAGTCAATCTACGCTAATTGCCTAAACTAAGAACATCATCACTGCAATGACTCCCACATGAAGAAATGTTGCCACCGATCAAGTTGGGAGTACGAGCCCAGTCACAACACCAGCTAGGAGTGCATATCAAATCTTATTGAATTATCTTATCTAGTCTCACATCTCATTGTGTTGGGCTCCCGTCTCATCATTTTTGACTTGCATCTCATCTTGTTGTTGTCTCAGTGGTCCATGGTTGTACTTGAGCAACTCATTTGTGTATTTCTTAACCAGATCGACGATATCCTTGTGTGGCAAGAGACTTCGTTCTGCACATGTGTATACATAACGAGATCGATGATATCCTTGTATGCATGCCAATTTACTGACACAAAGAGAGACATTCTGTCATACCTTTCCACGCCCAGTGCTGATGAAGAACTCTCATTCTACATTCCATGGTGCGTAGAAGTTCTCTTATCAAGAGGGCATTGGCAGACACAAAGGAGCACGGGTTGCCTCCCTGGATTCTGGGCCGCTTCATCGCCGTTGTTGTACGATTTTCCACCCGATCAAACAAATGTGCTGCTGCAGCGTGGTGATTTGCCGGACACGACCGACTGCATAGGCCACAATGGCAAGCTTATGGTCGAGCCAACAGGGACGGAAGGGAGCTCGGTCAAAGCGACGGAGGCCCAATCTTTTGGTGCTCTAGACCGACGAGCGCGAGGCACGAGATGATTCTCCAAGCTCCGATGGGTCCATTATCGACCACATAGCTAGGAGTGAAAGAACAAAGACCAAAAAGGAGCTAGCTAGTGATAAGCGAAAGTAGAAAAAAAGAAATAAGTGAAGTTATATAGGAGGAATAAGGGAGAGGATGCAATATACCAATGGCGTGCAGAGAAGGCGCAAATGTTACTGATGGCGTGCCATGTACGTGCCACCCCGGCACTAGTTACTGTATCAGTGATGTGCCAGATATCTCACACGACACCACTAACTTGTGCCTGGTCAGGACACTAGGTCATACACCCCCATGGCATGTGAAAATGCAGCCAGACCACCATTAACCTAGTAAAGGTGGCGTCGATTGAAAGTGGCACGCCACTAATTAAGATTGTGTGTATGTATTTCTACACTAGTGCACAACCGTAATTTGTCCACCACACCTATGCAATGTTATTTCTGAAGAAATGCCACTAGTGAAGTTATGAATCCCTATACACTATTCTTTATAATCACAACCTCGATCCTTTTTGCTAATGTTATTTGCAATCTAATCCGGTTTACTTTTTGTTCTACAATCCAATTCCAAACAGAACTAGTGAGATTGACAACCTCACTAGAAAAGTCGGGTACCATGGAGGCATTGCCCGGTAGTCATCCTCGTGCGGCCCCGCCCAACAATCAGATCCCAGATGCTCAAGCCCGAGCAGAGGCCACGCCGATTTGGCGGTGTGGGCGACAATGCTAGGTTGGGCCATGGCAGCTCCAGGTGACCTTCAGCGGATGGTGCGCTCGCCACATGCTTATTGCAACGCCATCAGGCCCCCGCCCAAGCATGAGGAGGCACCACCTCTGCACTATCCGCCTTCACGACGTCCAACCGCCGCCCACCCATCGTACAATGCTACGGGAACGATGTCCCGCCACCGCCGTCAGTTGTGCGGACGAGCCCAGTGGTGCCGACCAACGGCGGTAAGGGAAGGGTACACGACAAAGGCTCACCGAAAAAGTTGATCGAGCATGCGACTAGGACGACGCAGGGGTCTGTTTTCGTCGGGTGAGATTCCCACACATTTAGGCAAACTTATATTTAGGCCTAAATAGAAATAAGGTAACGAAAACCACATTTAAAGTGTAGAACCACAAGTGTTTTGAAGAACAGTTCGAGAGGGTTCTACTTCGAAATTAGGGAGGTAAGCCGAAATAGATGGTGGAAAGGCGAATGATGAACAAAAGGATATACTTGATCAACGAATAATTAGGCACTCGATAGAGGCGTTACCAACACATTCTTATTCTCTCATCACTTACTAGAAACCAAAATAATCACTAAAGCCACCTAATCCTGAGAAAGATGCTGCATCACTCCCTAATCATGCCAAGTTTATCTGGCCCCAAAGAAAAAGCGGGAAAACGGAGCATCTTCTTCCTCCCTGATCACTCATGCTGATCCGCCAAAAAGCCCAGAAAACCTCTCTAAAGCCCTGCAGAAGGGCCCCATCTCCCCACACGCACAAGCGCTTTCCCAGACACTAGCCATTATCACCACCATCTCAGTCAGCCTCAGCCTCAGTCCTCTCCTCTCCTCACTCCCCGTTCCCCACTCTCCACTCCCCCAATGGAGGGCACTCACCTGCTGCTCTCTGTCCTCGTCCTCCTTGCAAGCCACTCGCTTGCCAATGTCAATGGCGACACCGACGTCTCCAGCAGCGGCGGCACGACGACGACCTACATCGTGTT
Organism: Aegilops tauschii subsp. strangulata; assembly: GCF_002575655.3. NCBI lineage: Eukaryota > Viridiplantae > Streptophyta > Magnoliopsida > Poales > Poaceae > Aegilops > Aegilops tauschii. Next base: position 179,658,977 of record NC_053041.3, read on the forward strand.
CATGGACCTGGCGGCCATGCCGGCGGCGCACCCATCCCCGGCTCATTGGCACGCGGCGCACCTCCAGTCCCTGTCCATCGACCCGGCGCGCCACCTGCTCTACTCCTACTCCGTCGCCGCGCACGGCTTCGCGGCGGCGCTGCTCCCGCACCACCTGCCGCTCCTCCGCGACAGCCCGGGCGTGCTGCAGGTCGTGCCGGACACCGTGTTCCAGCTCCACACCACGCGCACCCCGGAGTTCTTGGGGCTGCTCTCCCCGGCGTACCAGCCGGCCATCCACAACCTGGACGCGGCCTCGCACGACGTGGTTATTGGGGTTCTTGACACCGGCGTCTGGCCGGAGTCGCCGAGCTTCGCGGGCGGCGACCTCCCGCCGCCGCCCGCGCATTGGAAGGGCGTGTGCGAGGTCGGCGTGGACTTCCCGGCGAGCGCGTGCGGGAGGAAGCTCGTAGGCGCACGGAGCTTCTCGCGGGGCTTCCGCGCCGCGAACGGCGGTCGCGGGCGAATGGGCGTGGGGAGGCGGTCGGCGCGGGACAGGGACGGGCACGGGACGCACACGGCGACGACTGCGGCGGGCGCGGCGGTGGCCAACGCGAGTCTGTTCGGGTACGCCACAGGGACGGCACGCGGAATGGCGCCCGGGGCTCGCGTGGCGGCGTACAAGGTGTGCTGGCCGGAGGGGTGCCTCGGCTCTGACATTCTGGCTGGCATTGACTCCGCCGTGGCCGACGGGGTGGGCGTGCTATCCCTGTCGCTCGGCGGCGGCGCGGCGCCGTACTACCGGGACACCGTGGCAGTAGGCGCCTTCGGTGCGGCGGCGGCCGGCGTGTTCGTGGCCTGCTCAGCAGGCAACTCCGGCCCGTCCGGCGCCACGGTCGCGAACTCAGCGCCGTGGGTCGCCACCGTCGGCGCGGGCACGCTGGACCGCGACTTTCCAGCCTACGTCACGCTCCCATCCGGTGCGCGTCTGGCCGGCGTGTCCCTCTACGCCCAATCCGGCCGCCCCGTCATGCTCCCTCTCGTCTACGGCGACAGCCGCGACAACGCGAGCAAGCTCTGTCTCTCGGGCACGCTCAACCCGGCCTCCGTGCGCGGCAAGATTGTGCTGTGCGACCGCGGCATGAACGCGCGCGTGGAGAAGGGCGCCGTCGTCAAGGCCGCTGGCGGCGCCGGGATGGTGCTGGCGAACACGGCCGCGAGCGGGGAGGAGCTCGTGGCGGACAGCCACCTCCTCCCGGCCGTGGCGGTGGGCAAGTCGACCGGGGACAAGATACGGGACTACGCCCAGCGCGGTGGCCGGCCGATGGCAATGCTGAGCTTCGGCGGCACGGCTCTCGGCATCCGGCCGTCGCCCGTCGTGGCGGCGTTCAGCTCCCGCGGGCCCAACACCGTCGTGCCCGACATCCTGAAGCCGGACATGATCGGTCCGGGCGTGAACATCCTGGCCGGGTGGTCCGGCGTCAAAGGGCCGACCGGGCTGGCCAAGGACGGCCGCCGGACTCCCTTCAACATCATCTCCGGTGAGTGCACTGTTCAGATTCAGTTTCTGCTGATATTGTCATCATGTTTGGAATTACCACTCATTTTTTACGGCCTGCGCAAATTGACTATGAAAAAAATGCTACTCACAATCAAATCCTTTAGGCTTTTGTTTCAAAAAGGCGCCATTTCATTTCAACTTTCGCTGCTTGTTGGAAGAAACAGAAACAGCACTTGTTTTCACTGCCTTTTGTCAGACGCGCACATGTGATCTGCTCTAGACGAGTAGACTAGATGTGAAACCTTTCAAAGCCAACACCACCAAAGAAAGTTACTTTCCCTTGTTACCTTTTGGTTTGAGTGGTTTCTAGCATTGCATGCTGGATCTCGTGACTAGATACCAGATTGCCTCCAAACCAAATATTGAGTACAATATTCAGCTCACTCCCTTTGTGTTTTACTGTACTGAACAATGGTCTGATTGTGATTCCTGCAGGGACATCGATGTCCTGCCCACACATCAGCGGACTGGCCGCGCTGCTCAAGGCGGCGCACCCCAACTGGAGCCCTGCGGCCATCAAGTCGGCGCTGATGACCACCACATACACCATGGACAACACGAACTCCTCGCTCCGGGACGCCGCCGGGAGCTCACCGGCGACCCCGTTCGGCTTCGGCGCAGGCCATGTCGACCCGCAGAAGGCGCTCTCCCCGGGCCTCGTGTACGACATCTCCACCAACGACTACGTCGCCTTCCTCTGCTCCCTGGACTACAGCGCGACCCACATCAGGGTGATCACCAAGATGTCCAACGTCTCGTGCCCGCCAAGGTCCCGCCCCGGCGACCTCAACTACCCATCCTTCTCCGTCGTGTTCAGGAAGAAGCCGAGACATGTCGTGAGGTACAGGAGGGAGCTGACCAATGTCGGCCCGGCCATGGCCGTCTACGACGTGAAGGTGAGCGGCCCCGCGTCCGTCGGCGTCACGGTGACGCCGGCGAAGCTCGTGTTCAAGAAGGTGGGGCAGAAGCAGAGGTACTACGTCACCTTCGAATCCAAGGCCGCCGGCGCGGGCCGCGCCAAACCGGACTTCGGGTGGATATCATGGGCGAGCGACGAGCATGTCGTCCGCAGTCCGGTTGCCTACACATGGAAGATGTGAGGAGCAGGGCAGCAAGTTCAGGCCCTGCCTGTTGGTGTTTGTTTTAGTCGTGTTCAGGTTCAGGAGAAGAAGAAAGATAGCTAGATAGCTTGATGTAGTTTGCTGATCGCTTCGCAAAGAGAATCTGCGCGAAGCTCTCAACTGCAAACCCTGGAGTTCTTCCTCAGCGCCGGTCGGTCGCTCGCCGGACTTCGTTTCCCCTTACGGTTGTTAGTTGCCGGCGACAAGCTTGTGCGCCGTTAACGTGTGAGGTTTAAGTTTTTCCTTTTTCTAGTTCTGTGTTTGCAAGCAAGAAATAACCCTGAACCAAAGTGGCTCAGCCGTTTGATCCCAATTTGTCATCTGGTGTATTTCTATGCCCATCCTGGTGCTCCTGAGCTAATGCAAAATGATGAAAAGATCGTTTGAATTTCTCTTGGGCAATATGGTTGCTGGAAGGGAAGTGCTATTCTGAGCTCGATCTCAGATGCGCCCGTTATCTAAATCGCCCGTTCGCATCTAGATCCACACCAGCCCGTGCACAAATTTCGGCCTTGGCCCACCCACTATCGCAATAAGTGGGACGGTTGCCGTCTAACACGGGAAGGCTCAGACGCGGTACACCGTTCTGGGCCACAGCTCAGACGTAATAACGGGCGCAGTCTACACCGGCCCCTTTATTTCTCTCCGCCCTGTCCCCATCAAGATTCTTTCACAGCGCCGCCACCCTAGATCTGAATAACCAGACTATTCAAAAGAACAAACCATACTGCAAAAATAAGCAAGATCACCCCAAAGATTCAACACTACAAATTGCAAGAATCAGTAAGATCAAGCATGCAACTACGACTACAGCCATCATTCCCACCATGGGCAATTAATTAACTGAAACAAAGCCAGATTTTTAACTGTATTTCAGCTTGCCAAGTGCAAATCAGTGCAACGCAAAACCAGAAATAATCCAGAACACAACAGCATAGGTTTACAACTAACCAAAAACAGCCCGTCAGACCTAGCACTATGCACTACACTCCAGCATCACACATTTGCTAACCTCATCTCCATTGCCTTGGTGCAGCCGTGCAGGTGTTTCTCCTATGGCCCTCAACCCCACAATTCTTACACCTCGCACACTTCTGAGGTTGACACCAGCGCTTCCGAGGTTGCTAGCGAATCAAAGCTTGCGCCCAACATCGGCACAATGACGTTCTCTGACAGGTTCTCTGCATACGCCCTTACAATTTTCTCAAATGCAAACTTCCGCAACTATATCAATTTCCAAAGTTTAGTAAATGGAAAAAATGCATAAGGGATTCGAGCTGACTAACCTCTTAAGCCTTCCACTATGTAGGCCATAACCGGTGCCAAGTTTGCTTTTTGACATTTAGCACCGATGCCCTACATTGTCCAGCCCGGTGCCAAGTAAAAAAATTCTAAGCATGTCACTGTCCTTTCTTACGAGAACCAACAGCCCAAGACACTGTTTGTTGGGTAATTTATTACTAGTTTATATGTGCTTGGGCCCGAGCTGGCGTCGATGCCAAATCTCCTACACTGTGTGACCAGTGCTAAAAAAAGTTTAACTGGCATCTGCATGTACGTGGCCTGCTTTTCAGAAATGTGGCATTGAGCACATAGTGGAGGGCCTTAGCCCATCTGGGTGGCGGCGGGGTCATCTTCCCCGTGGAAATTTCCGATACCTGCCATGACGACTCACGTCTATCCTCCCCACCCCTTCCCTCCTCACAGATCTGTGCGGCCGCACTCATGGCCAGCGCCGGCGAACTGCCAGCCCCCTTGCGTGTCGCTGGAACGAAACCACGTCAACCGGATCCGCCGGATCCATTGGAACTGCGCTCTCATCCACCTCCTCAACAAACGGGAACCTGCACACAACCATGGCCATAAAAAAAGATAGTCCGCAAATTAGAGATTAGAGCACCCCGGATTCGCCATCTACCACGGCGGAGATAGATATACCTGCAAAATACGAATGCACTATTCACTACAAGTGTCCATGATCATGGTTAACTTCTCTCTTAAAAATTAAACGCTGCATCCATACCAGTTTAGACTACGGATTTACATCTGACAATCCATTGCTAATTGTCATCACACTATAATTCCACAGGCCATGTACCCGGAATTCTAGCCACATATATTAAATCTTGCAGGATACCGGCACTTACTCAATTCTGAAGATCAACGAAAAATTGCATCAGGTTCAACATTATACTTCTCTATTTTCTGTGTCAATAATTAAAAGCCGAACATTCCCAACTGTCTTGCAAAATACGAATGCCCTATTCACTCAAAAATTTAACGATTCTCCACAAAAGTTTACTAGGGGATCTACATCTGATAATCCATTACACACCATCATGCCCACCAGAACTCAGTCTAAGAAAATTACCAGATGCCCAAACCTATTCATGCAAACCTGCTCCATGCCAGCTAAAAATTGAAAACTACACACCGAGATTAATGAGGACGCACCTCTTAGCCCAACCAAGTGCCTGCAGGTTCATCTTCCCGGTGGGCAATTCCGATGCCTCAAGGCGTCCTTCCAGGGGCAGCAGCACCGATCCTCACCCTGCACTCAAGATTAGTCGTGTCAGCACCAATGCATTCCCAAAAATCTTATGGAATCAGTTGCATGCAGTTTTTATCCACCGCTTCCGAATTTTGCACACTCTCCATATGCTCTAGACCTTTTTTCATGACAACATAGAACCATACAACTTGGTGCCGGCAATCATCCATTTGAAACCACTTTGCATTGTTTCTCATTTAGGGTATATTTTTACATAGACCTTCTACACTAATTTCATTCTTCTTATATGCAGCAGGACAAAACATAGGCCAAACTGAATAGCATCTACAGCATTTCCATTTCCAACTGCAGATTCTACATTTTGCACCATCTTAGATGAATGTTTAATGAACAGCCTATCGACTACCGTCACGGATCTACAGAGTTTTATTATGTACATAATATACTTAATGTGCTCTCAAAATCTGTAAAAATGGCTCCACTGCTCAGTTCTAGAGCTTAGTACGGCCTCCCCCAGCTATATTATAATTGCAGTGCTATGTCTACTAATCTTAAATCGACAAGGTGCATCGGCTATCTACTGCCGCAAACAATTCAGTCAACACTGCACGACCATACAGAGCTTGAAAACACGCTACTGAAATTCTTCATAGCACCGCCCAATTTAAATACAGTTCCCCTCACCTCTTATTCCAACCAAGAGCCTGGGGATTCATCTTCCCCGTCGATTACCGCCGCTCCAGACGCCCCGCAGATCAGCTTTTCACCGCGCACACCCGTGGCCTGCTGCGGCGCCGAATCTTCTGACACCATACTCTCTCCGACCTCCTCAATCAGAGTGGATCTGTGGCAGAGAAAGCATAGAAAACCTCAGCCGCCCGAGCTCCATTCTTCAAATCGACGCTACGGTGGGCAAAAGATGCATCTGACCGACAAACCTCCTGATTGGCTGCATGAGGAACTACATTTGCGTGTCGGTCGCCTGTTCTCCCTCTCTCTTCCGTCAGTTACCGAAAATGGTCTGACTTGGGAAGTTCTACTGCCGAGGGACGTTCTTCGCGCTGCACCGTCCATCAGCCATCGAACGATACGAGCAGAAACTAGCCTGCGCCAGCTTTCTCGCTCGGGTGGGAACACAAGAAAAGTAAGCGGCCCATCGGCCCAGTCCGACGCTACATCGCCTCACTCAGTCGCCATCATCGTCGGTCAGTCGCTCTGTCTCTCCCTAGGGTTCGCTACGCCGGCGGTGAAGAGCAGCCGCTGCTCCATCAGGGCGCGAGCAGCCTAGCCGTGGAGCGGCAGAGCCAGCCGTTGCCCCGTCCATGGTGTGAGGATGCCTAGCCGTCGAGATGGCGGAGCCAGCCGCGGCCACGTACAGGGTGCGACGCCCCCGGTGCCGTCGGGACCGTTGAGCCGCGGACCAAGCATCGTCGATGCCGCTGATTCTTCCCCAAGGATTTCTCTGCTGCTTGCCTCGCGTTGCATTGGTTTGCTGCTTGCTTTGCCTTGCTGTACATGTTCAGTTTCAGTTGTGCAGAAACTGCAATTTTAGTTGTGCAGACAGCAGAGAAGCAGCAGCAACAAAGAAGCAGCAACAGCAGGAGAACTGCCAGATTGAGCTTGTAACTGATGTGAATTGTACACTTCAGTGAATAGTGTGACTGAATGTTGTATCCAGATTGTAATCATGTAATTTGAGAGTGTAGTTGAGTGAATTTGAGTGTGATTACTGTTACAAATATTGAATGTGAATCACTGAAGTTCTGTGTACCGTAACCATTGTACTGTTGTGATCTAAGATTGTCAATTTGAGAGCACAATACTGGTGCTGTTAATTAAAGAGGATAACACATGTTGACAATTTGAGAGCATGTCCTTCCAGGAATACAATCACTTGCAAGTCATAATGCTTGCTTTGGCTGCCGAATGTACAATGAGCGTGCATACATAAATTGGAGTATTATCTTAGAACCTAGAACTGAACCGAATGGCCAAAAGGTAGCTGAACTGAACTGAATGCCCAAATCTGCCAAAACCATGCTTGTTTGTGCTCTCATTCAAGTATAGAGCACATGATTGCCCCAAAACAGTAGTGCTTCACCACGATCCAGTAAATAGATCATCTGTGATTGGTCCCTGTAAATTAAATAAATAAGTTGTTATTGAAAAAATACCTTCTCTATATGGGCAAGATTACCTTTTGTGGCGCACCGTGCAAATTGCCTTTAACATCACTCCTCCGAATTCGGTGGGTACGTTATTTGGAACGTGGCTTGACGGGATTGAGCCCGACACAGCTAGACATATTCGTGTAGGAGTATGTGCGTTGTTATGGGCAATTTGGAACTGCAGAAATGATTTGACTTTTAACAGAACAACAACTATTCATCTTTTGCAGGTTTTATTCCGAGCTACGGCGCTGCTCCGTATGTGGTCCTTACTCACTCCGATGGAGGCCAGGGAGCGTTTGGTTACTGGATCTGTCCGGTGGGAGATGGTAGCGCGGGATATCTTCAACCGGTTTGGATGGCGGCCATGTAATAGGATAGGCGATTAGTTTACCTATCTTTGTTTTGCCAGCCGGTTGTGGCTCTATGGCCTTTTTTTGCGGCGTTGAGGCTCTTTGTGAGTTCGCCTTTATTTTGTTTTGTTTTCAGACTTTAAGATCTTGTTGAACCTTTTTACTTATTTATTAATGTGGCCGTATGCATCGTTCTGATGCAGAGGCCGGGGAGTCCCCCCTTTTTGAAAAAAAAAATACGGGCAAGATTACCATCAACAGTTGAGTGAAGCTGAGATTGTTCTTGTAATCTTGAGACTCTTTTCCATTGTCCTTGTAAACTATAACATCTGCAACTTGTCCAGCACCACTACATGCACAAACAAATCTACATGATGTAACTTTGCCATCGGTTGGCCTCTTGTTTGTATACCTTTTTCTGACCTCAGATCCTTTCTGTCCACTGTAGGTAAGCCAAAATGCCCAAGCCTCATCTGAATTTCTAAATTCCATGCCAACAAGAGGTACCAAACTAGGCAATACAACTCTGTAATGTAAATGAAATGAATATTAGACTTGTGGAAGTGCATACAAAATATTGGGACTAATAGTACTGGAAAAAGATTTCTGTAAGGGAATAAGCAAAGAGTAGCAGTAATTGGGATAAGAATAAAATCAAGTAAAATCAGTCTACTTGGGATAAGAAAAATACTTATTAGAATTGGAATCATGGTGCAGTGTATCAGCCTCTTCTTCCCTCTCTGTTACTTCTTCCATTAGAAGAAGGAATGCTTGATCAGAGTTCAGCAAGCTGCTTCTTTCATCAGAAAAAGGGATGCCTGATCCGAGTTCAGCAGGCTGCTTCTTTCATCAGAAAAAGGGATGCCTGATCCGAGTTCAGCAGGCTACTTCTTCGATGAGAAAAAGGGAAATTTGATCAAGTTCTAAAGCAATCTGATGGTGGAAGTTTAATCAATTTCAGTGTTTTATTCATGCAGGCTACTTCTTCCATCAGAAAGGACTAGGGAGACTTACGTGAGATTGAGGAGCAGAGCACCGTCCCCGCTGAGCGCTGGGGATCTCCTTCCGATCAACTTTGGCGCCGTTTCTGTGGCCTCTCGCGCCTTTTTCCCTCGCTTCCCTCGTCTCCCTCTCGCTAGCGTCGGACTGGGCCGATGGGCCGCTTACTTCTGCCCACCCGAGCGAGAAAGCTGGCGCAGGCTGTAGTTTCTGCTCGTATCGTTAGATGGCTGATGGACGGTGCAGCGCGAAGGACGGCCCTCGGCAGTAGAACTTCCTAAGTCAGAGGATCTCGTTCCCGAAAATGGCGGCCGAGTTGAGGAAGAAGACACTAGAACTGCATTCAATTCGAGGCTGCCGCCCTCTGACAAAAGAGACTTATCGGAGCCACGGATCAGACAGACTTAGGTGAAACTGGGCCACGGCTCAGTCCGTTACCAGTTGACGGCCATCCTGAACTGGCCCACTTCCCCACATACGTATTCCCACAAAGTGCTCATTTACCAGCAATTCTTAACCCATCGTATAAAGAATCAGCCCAGTTCCCCATGCAGCAGCGAACGCACAGGATATCGAGCACATCTGTGCTCGTGATCATTTACTCCACGTCCAAGATTCTTCTTGGAATTTGATGTGTGTCGGTTTGAGCTTTGTTCGCCTAGCCTTTACAGTGGAAACTGAAGAAAAATGGCAAGGCTGGGCCTGAACCCGATCTAACCTTTTCTTTGTGCTGGCATCTATGTGAACTTGACTAGTGGCTGCTCAGCCTGGTGGTGCATTCATGAGCTGTGAAACACTACACCCTTGTCACGGTCTTCATCAGGACTATACCCGCAAAAAAAAAGGGACTAAAGAGCGCAGACAGCAGAAGCAGAGGAGCAAGCGCCGGAGCTATATCTTGCTGCCTGAAGCTTTTCCCTACACGCTACAGTACTGGGCTTTCTCATTTTCGCGCCTTCGTTCCCTCCCTTGCTGTTGCTGGCTGCGCTCACTTTGTTTTTTTATGTTTCCATTTTTCTTTTGGTTTTTAGGTTTACTTCAGTTTTAATTGTTTCTTCCTCAGTTTTATTGGTTTTATTAGGTTTTTCTTTGGATTTTCTTTTTTTCCTTTTATTTTTTTCTTTTGTTTTCTTGTTTCTTTCTCGGTTTCATCCTTTCTATAGGTTTTTCTTTATCTATATATTTGTTTTATTTGTATATTTCTCGGTTTTCATTGTGTTCAACGATTTTCTTTGCTTTATTTTTTATTTTTCTTTCATTTCCTTTGTTTCTTTTTCGTTTTCATTATGTACAGTGATTTTTATATTAGATATATTTTTTTAGAATATTTTGAAATATAAGCAAAAGTAACAAATAGAGCAAAAAAAGGGGGAAACTAAAAATCGAAAGAAAAAAAAGAGCGCTCAAGGCTTGTGGTCCTTGCTAGACCGACTCATTTAGGCGGCTGGTTGACGCGACGCTGTGCTACGTCTCGCTATAAGCGAGACATAGTCGGGAGAGACTAACTCACGGTTACACCTTCGGGGGCCTTACCAGCGGACGCTCATGGGGGCGATGGAGCGCACCGCGTGGTGCGCCCAGGCGCCACCACGTGACACGCGCTGCACGCACCATTGGTATTTCGTATTTTCTAAACTTTTGGGGGTTTTCTCAGCTTTTTGAAAAAAATTCTTGGTTTTTCCTAGATTTTGATGAAAAGAAAATTATTTTTTTCGCGAAGCCTGACTTTTCCATGAGAAGCATAGTTGTGCTTTCTAAAAAGGAAAAAACACAGTTGTGCTTCCCCGGAAAAAGGAAAAGCATAGTTGTGCTTTCCCAAAAAAAAGGACACCATGTGCTTCTACAAGAAGCACAGTTGTGCTTCTCAAAAAGGAAAAATGGCACAATTGTGCCCCCTTGGAAAAGGAAAAGCACAACCAGTGCTTCCCGAAAAGGCAAAAGCACAATTGTTCTTTTCAAAAAAAGTGAGAAAAAAGAACAGCCGTGCTTCAAGGTCCCTTTTTATTTTATTTTATCCGATTCGGGGTTTTCCCTTTTCTTATTTCAGTTTTCCTAGTTTTTAGTTTTTTAGTTTTTCTGAAAAAAGTTTATCGATACCTGTTAATATGGGTCTAGTTTCAAATATCTCGACACGAGGAATCCAACAGTGGAATGGTTCATGATTTGGATGCACTATTTAAGAGCTACATGTTTTGAAAAATGAACCGACCCAAAAAAGAAAACTCTTAGGTTGCAATAAATGACGCTCATGCAGTGCACCACTTGTCAGTAGGAGAGAAGTGCCGGAAGTGACCTTTGCAAGTGGTACCACTTAAGTAGTGATCTTGGACATAGCCGCGCCAAGGAGCAAGCGTGGAAATATGAAAAAGAATTGTGCGTTCAGGTTGTTTTGGAGAAGGCCGGCCCATGACGCGACCCGTCAAGCGAGGTTGCCACTCTAGAGGTGTGCTATATGGAGAGAAGAGCTTATCCGATCGGTATTCTTTCCATGGCTAGTCCTATTTGACACGTTGGTCACTGAATAGCGATCCGACGCGTACCCCCTCATGCGTCTGTCTGGTCCTCTGTTTGGGCTGGCCCATTTTAGGTTTCTTCCCCACCGGTTTTGGGAAAGTCGTACAACCTTCCTTGAACCGGTTTCTTCCTTTTGTTTTGTTTCAACATCTTCTTTATTTTTTATTTTTTCCTTTTCTTTTACGTTTTTTCATTTCCTTTTTCTTTTTTCTTCATTTTTTACATTTTTATTTCTTTTTATATTTTCAAACATCTCTCAAATTCGTGAACAAATAGAAATCATGAATACTTTTTGAATTTATGATTTTCTTTTTAAAATCATGAACATTTTTTAAATTCACGAACATTTTTCAAAAGTTCAAGATTTTTAAATAAAAATCATGAACATTGTTTGAATTCGTGATTTTTTTATAAATTCACCAATAGTTTTTTTTGTTTAAAAAAATATTTTTTGAATGCATGAACATTTTTATAATTCATGAGAATTTTTTGAATTAGCTATAATATTTTAAACCAATTATTTGTCTTTAAAATTCGCAAATATTTTTAAACAAGTTTAATTTTTTTATAATGTTTTCAAAATTTACGGATATTTTTTAAAATCCACCAGCATGTTTTGAAAACAAAAACCTTTTTACCAAATCACAAACATTTTTATATTTACGTAACCTTTTCCCCAAACTCGTGAACATTATTTGAATATGTGAACTTTTATTTTCAAAAGCATACACATTTTTTGAATCCATGATCATTTGAAAATCGCCCAAACATTTTTCAAAGTCATGAATTTTTTTAATACATTAATATTTGTTCAAAACTCACATTTTTTGGAAAATAATAACTTTTATGATTTAATTATTTTAAAGTATAAAAAATAAAATAAAAGTAAGAAAAAAAAGACATGAGAAAAGGGGTGTCTCGCTCCGCGCATGGGTCGGGCCTAAAAGGCACACATGGGAGCGGGGGTACATGTTTCGCTTTTTTGCGGGCCACACTGCGCGAAATAGTGAAATCACTAGATAAGGGTTACCCCTTGCAATGGTCACTTCCAACCTTCTTAGACGTTGACACATGCCGCACTGCATGCCCGCAACTTGTCGCACCTTTAGAGTTTTTTTTGTAGATGCGTTTATCCAAAACGTTTTATCTCTTGAATTGTGCGTCCAAATCTTGAACCATTTTCACAATTGGATTTCTCGTACCAAAATCTTCAATTAGATCACATGTTAATAGGTTTCAATGAAACTTTTTTCACGAAAAAAAACAGATAGTGAAAATAAAACTGGGAAAAATAAATAGAAAAATTCCAAAAAAAACAAAAGAAAAAACCATCAACAAAGAAAACAAATATGGAAAACAAAAGAAAAAACATAAGCTCGAAGCACGGTTGCAACTTTTCACTTTCCCCCCCTTTTTAGAAGCGCAAGCAAATATGTGCTTCTCATGGAGAACAAATTTTGCTTCTCGTGGAAGCACAATTTTTCTCCCCTGTTTGAGAAGCATAGTTTGCGGAAGCAAATATGTTCTTTTCGAGGAAACTTTTTTTTAGAAACACAGTTGTGCTTAAAAAAAATCTACAAATCTCGGGAAAACTAGGCAAAAACCAAAAGACGAAAAACCCTGAAAAAACATCTAAATCCCGAAAACATGTATAAAAAAGGAAAAACTAGAGGGAGCGTTGAAAGCACAAGTGCTCCCTGGGTGATTTTGGTAATTAATGTCAACATATCTCTTGTTGGACTAATACTTTTATCTACTATATTTCAGATGAGTTCAACAGTGGAGTGGCATGGACAAGAGGATGTGGAACCCCTTCAAGATGCTAAGGACAGAAGATTGGCAAAAGCTCTAAAGCTCAGGACTCTTCATTTTCAGTTTAGTGATCCAAGATCACATTGAGTCCATAGGAAAAGTCAATACTATTAAAAGGGGATGAGGTGTTGCTTAATGGCTTGCTTGCTCAAGTGCTTAGTGATATGCTCCAAAGCCCTCAACCACTTTCTCATTTCCACATATGTCCTAAACCTAAAGTCAAACTCGGCCCCACCGATTTGATCTATCCGGCGCCACTGAGTTCATTTGACATAGCCACTGCCAGAAACCCTAATCAGTCCGGTCTCGCCGATGGGATCTCGGTCTCACCGAGATGGGCTTGCAAACTCTCGGTTGCCTGTTGCAATTATTTCGGTCTCACCGAGATATGCAATTGGTCCCACCGAGTTTGCTTGACCAACTCTCTGTTTTGCTTATTACCAAAATCGGTCTCACCGAGTTTGTGTAATCGGTCAAACCGAGTTGAGGTTTTACCCTAACCCTAGCACATCGGTCCCACCGAGTTGATCATATCGGTCCCACCGAAAACTCTAACGTTCACATTTTGAACTAAATCGGTCTGACCGAGTTTCTCGATTCGGTCCCACCGAGTTTGGTAAATTGTGTGTAACGGCTAGATTTTGTGTGGAGGCTATATATGTTGGAAATATGCCCTAGAGGCAATAATAAATGGTTATTATTATATTTCTTTGTTCATGGTAATTGTCTATTATTCATGCTATAATTGTATTGTCCGGAAATCGTAATACATGTGTGAATACATAGACCACAACGTGTCCCTAGTAAGCCTCTAGTTGACTAGCTCGTTGATCAACAGATAGTCATGGTTTCCTGACTATGGACATTGGATGTCATTGATAACGGGATCACATCATTAGGAGAATGATGTGATGGACAAGACCCAATCCTAAGCATAGCATAAAAGATCGTGTAGTTTCGTTTGCTAGAGCTTTTCTAATGTCAAGTATCTTTTCCTTAGACCATGAGATCGTGCAACTCCCAGATACCGTAGGAGTGCTTTGGGTGTGCCAAACGTCACAACGTAACTGGGTGACTATAAAGGTGCACTACGGGTATCTCCGAAAGTGTCTGTTGGGTTGGCACGGATCGAGACTGGGATTTGTCACTCCGTGTGACGGAGAGGTATCTCTGGGCCCACTCGGTAATGCATCATCATAATGAGCTCAATGTGACTAAGGCGTTAGTCACGGGATCATGCATTGCGTTACGAGTAAAGAGACTTGCCGGTAACGAGATTGAACAAGGTATTGGGATACCGACGATCGAATCTCGGGCAAGTAACATACCGGTGGACAAAGGGAATTGTATACGGGATTGACTGAATCCTCGACACCGTGGTTCATCCGATGAGATCATCGTGGAACATGTGGGAGCCAACATGGGTATCCAGATCCTGCTGTTGGTTATTGACCGGAGAGGCGTCTCGGTCATGTCTGCATGTCTCCCGAACCCGTAGGGTCTACACACTTAAGGTTCGGTGACGCTAGGGTTGTAGAGATATGTGTATGCGGAAACCCGAAAGTTGTTCGGAGTCCCAGATGAGATACCGGATGTCACGAGAGGTTCCGGAATGGTCCGGAGGTGAAGAATTATATATAGGAAGTCAAGTTTCGGCCACCGGGAAAGTTTCGGGGGTTACCGGTATTGTACCGGGACCACCGGAAGGGTCCCGGGGGTCCACCGGGTGGGGCCACCTATCCCGGAGGGCCACGTGGGCTGAAGTGGGAAGGGAACCAGCCCCTAGTGGGCTGGGCGCCCCCCCATGGGCCTCCCCCCATGCGCCTAGGGTTGGGAACCCTAGGGTGGGGGGGCTTCCCACTTGCCTTGGGGGGCAAGGCACCCCCTTCCCACCCTTTGGCCGCCGCCCCCTTGAGATCCCATCTCCAGGGCCGGCGCCCCCCCAGGGGGCCTATATAAAGGGGGGAGGGAGGGCAGCAACCTACAGCCTTGGGCGCCTCCCTCCTCCCCTGCTACACCTCTCCGTCTCGCAGAAGCTCGGCGAAGCCCTGCCGAGACCCGCTACATCCACCACCACGCCGTCGTGCTGCTGGATCTCCATCAACCTCTCCTTCCCCCTTGCTGGATCAAGAAGGAGGAGACGTCGCTGCACCGTACGTGTGTTGAACGCGGAGGTGCCGTCCGTTCGGCACTCGGTCATCGGTGATTTGGATCACGGCGAGTACGACTCCGTCATCCACGTTCATTGGAACGCTTCCGCTCGCGATCTACAAGGGTATGTAGATGCACTCCTTTCCCCTCGTTGCTAGTATACTCCATAGATGCATCTTGGTGAGCGTAGGAAAATTTTAAAATTATGCTACGATTCCCAACAGTGGTATCAGAGCCAGGCCTATGCGTAGTTACTATGCACGAGTAGAACACAAAGCAGTTGTGGGCGTTGAGTTTGCCAATTCTTCTTGCCGCTACTAGTCTTTTCTTGTTTCGGCGGCATTGTAGGATGAAGCGGCCCGGACCGACCTTACACGTACGCTTACGTGAGACAGGTTCCACCGATTGACATGCACTAGTTGCATAAGGTGGCTAGCGGGTGTCTGTCTCTCCTACTTTAGTCGGAACGGATTCGATGAAAAGGGTCCTTATGAAGGGTAAATAGAAATTGGCAAATCGCGTTGTGGTCATACGTAGGTAAGAAAACGTTCTTGCTAGAAACCTACAAACCACGTAAAACTTGTAACAACAATTAGAGGACGTCTAACTTGTTTTTGCAGCAAGTGCTATGTGATGTGATATGGCCAGAAGATGTGATGAATGATATATGTGATGTATGAGATTGATCATATTCTTGTAATAGGAATCACGACTTGCATGTCGATGAGTATGTCAACCGGCAGGAGCCATAGGAGTTGTCTTTATTATTTTGTATGACCTGCGTGTCATTGAATAACGCCATGTAATTTACTTTACTTTGTTGCTAAACGCGTTAGCCATAGAAGTAGAAGTAATCGTTGGCGTGACGACTTCATGAAGACACAATGATGGAGATCATGATGATGGAGATCATGGTGTCATGCCGGTGACGAAGATGATCATGGTGCCCCGAAGATGGAGATCAAAGGAGCATAATGATATTGGCCATATCATGTCACTATTTGATTGCATGTGATGTTTATCATATTTTTGCATCTTATTTGCTTAGAATGACGGTAGTAAGTAAGATGATCCCTTATAATAATTTCAAGAAAGTGTTCACCCTAACTGTGCACCGTTGCGAAGGTTCGTTGTTTCGAAGCACCACGTGATGATCGGGTGTGATAGATTCTAACGTTCGAATACAACGGGTGTTGACGAGCCTAGCATGTACAGACATGGCCTCGTAACACACGCAATACACTTAGGTTGACTTGACGAGCCTAGCATGTACAGACATGGCCTCGGAACACGGAGGACCGAAAGGTCGAGCATGAGTCGTATAGAAGATACGATCAACATGGAGATGTTCACCGATCTTGACTAGTCCGTCTCACGTGATGATCGGACACGGCCTAGTTAAATTCGGATCATGTATCACTTAGATGACTAGAGGGATGTCTATCTGAGTGGGAGTTCATTAAATAATTTGATTAGATGAACTTAATTATCATGAACTTAGTCTAAAATCTTTACACTATGTCTTGTAGATCAAATGTCCAACATTGTCCTCAATTTCAACGCGTTCCTAGAGAAAACCAAGCTGAAAGATGATGGCAGCAACTATACGGACTGGGTCCGGAACCTGAGGATCATCCTCATAGTAGCCAAGAAAGATTGTGTCTTAGAAGCACCGCTAGGTGATGCACCATTCCCAGAGAACCAAGACGTTATGAACGCTTGGCAGCAGCGTGCTGATGATTACTCCCTCGTTCAGTGCGGCTTGCTTTACAGCTTAGAACCGGGTCTCCAAAAGCGTTTTGAGAAACATGGAGCATATGAGATGTTCGAGGAGCTGAAACTGGTTTTTCAAGCTCATGCCCGGGTCGAGAGATATGATGTCTCCGACAAGTTCTTCAGCTGTAAAATGGAGGAGAACAGTTCTGTTAGTGAGCACATACTCAGAATGTCTGGGTTGCATAACCGCTTGTCTCAGCTGGGAGTTAATCTTCCGGATGACGCGGTCATTGACAGAATCCTTCAGTCGCTTCCACCAAGCTTCAAGAGCTTTGTGATGAACTACAATATGCAGGGGATGGAAAAGACCATTCCCGAGGTATATTCAATGCTGAAATCAGAGGAGGTGGAGATCGGAAAAGGACATCAAGTGTTGATGGTGAATAAAACCACTAAGTTCAAGAAGGGCAAGGGTAAGAAGAACTTCAAGAAGGACGGCAAGGGAGTTGCCGCGCCCGGTAAACCAGTTACTGGGAAGAAGTCAAAGAATGGATCCAAGCCCGAGACTGAGTGCTTTTATTGCAAGGGAAGTGGTCACTGGAAGCGGAACTGCCCCAAATACTTAGCGGACAAGAAGAAGGCCGGCAACACCAAAGGTATATGTGATATACATGTAATTGATGTGTACCTTACCAGTACTCGTAGTAGCTCCTGGGTATTTGATACCGGTGCGGTTGCTCATATTTGTAACTCAAAACAGGAACTACGGAATAAACGGAGACTGGCGAAGGACGAGGTGATGATGCACGTCGGGAATGGTTCCAAGGTCGATGTGATCGCCGTCGGCACGCTACCTCTGCATCTACCCACGGGATTAGTTTTAAACCTCAATAATTGTTATTTAGTGCCAGCTTTGAGCATGAACATTGTATCTAGATCTCGTTTAATTCGAGATGGCTACTCATTTAAATCCGAGAATAATGGTTGTTCTATTTATTTGAGAGATATGTTTTATGGTCATGCCCCGCTGGTCAATGGTTTATTTTTGATGAATCTCGAACGTGATGTTACACATGTTCATAGTGTGAATACCAAAAGATGTAAAGTTGATAACGATAGTCCCACATACTTGTGGCACTGCCGCCTTGGTCACATTGGTGTCAAGCGCATGAAGAAGCTCCATGCAGATGGACTTTTGGAGTCTCTTGATTACGAATCATTTGACACATGCGAACCATGCCTCATGGGTAAGATGACCAAGACTCCGTTCTCCGGAACAATGGAGCGAGCAACCAACTTATTGGAAATCATACATACCGATGTGTGCGGTCCAATGAGTGTTGAGGCTCGCGGAGGATATCGTTATGTTCTCACTCTCACTGATGATTTAAGTAGATATGGGTATGTCTACCTAATGAAACACAAGTCTGAAACCTTTGAAAAGTTCAAGGAATTTCAGAGTGAGGTTGAGAATCAACGTGACAGGAGAATAAAATTCTTACGATCAGATCGTGGTGGAGAATATTTAAGTCACGAGTTTGGTGCACACTTAAGGAAATGTGGAATAGTTTCACAACTCACGCCGCCTGGAACACCTCAGAGAAATGGTGTGTCCGAACGTCGTAATCGCACTCTATTGGATATGGTGCGATCTATGATGTCTCTTACCAATTTACCGCTCTCATTTTGGGGTTATGCTTTAGAGACTGCCGCATTCACTTTAAATAGGGCTCCGTCGAAATCCGTTGAGACGACACCGTATGAATTATGGTTTGGGAAGAAACCTAAGCTGTCGTTTCTAAAAGTTTGGGGATGCGATGCTTATGTCAAGAAACTTCAACCTGAAAAGCTCGAACCCAAGTCGGAAAAATGCATCTTCATAGGATACCCTAAGGAAACTATTGGGTATACCTTCTACCTCAGATCCGAAGGCAAGATCTTCGTTGCCAAGAACGGGTCCTTTCTGGAGAAGGAGTTTCTCTCGAAAGAATTGAGTGGGAGGAAAGTGGAACTTGATGAGGTGATAGTCACCCCTTCCGAACCGGAAAGTAGCGCAGCGCGGGAAAATGTTCCTGTGGTGCCTACACCGACTGGGGAGGAAGTTAATGATGATGATCATGAAGCTTCGGATCAAGTTACTGAACTTCGTAGGTCCACAAGGACACGTTCCGCACCAGAGTGGTACGGCAACCCTGTCCTGGAAATCATGTTGTTAGACAACGGTGAACCTTCGAACTATGAAGAAGCGATGGCGGGCCCGGATTCCAACAAATGGCTAGAAGCCATGAAATCCGAGATAGGATCCATGTATGAAAACGAAGTATGGACTTTGACTGACTTGCCCGATGATCGGCGAGCCATAGAAAACAAATGGATCTTTAAGAAGAAGACAGACGCAGATGGTAATGTGACCATCTACAAAGCTCGACTTGTCGCTAAGGGTTATCG
The DNA here is from genome assembly GCF_002575655.3 of Aegilops tauschii subsp. strangulata. Classification (NCBI taxonomy): domain Eukaryota; kingdom Viridiplantae; phylum Streptophyta; class Magnoliopsida; order Poales; family Poaceae; genus Aegilops; species Aegilops tauschii. Next base: position 179,678,311 of record NC_053041.3, read on the forward strand.
ACAAGTTCAAGGGGTTGACTACGATGAGACTTTCTCACCCGTAGCAAAGCTGAAGTCCGTCCGAATCATGTTAGCAATTGCCGCATACTATGATTATGAGATATGGCAGATGGACGTCAAAACGGCATTCCTTAATGGCTTCCTTAAGGAAGAGTTGTATATGATGCAGCCGGAAGGTTTTGTCGATCCTAAGAATGCTAACAAAGTATGCAAGCTCCAGCGCTCAATCTATGGGCTGGTGCAAGCATCTCGGAGTTGGAACATTCGCTTTGATGAGATGATCAAAGCGTTTGGGTTTACACAGACTTATGGAGAAGCCTGTGTTTACAAGAAAGTGAGTGGGAGCTCTGTAGCATTTCTCTTATTATATGTGGATGACATACTATTGATGGGAAATGATATAGAATTCTTGGAAAGTATAAAGGCCTATTTGAATAAGTGTTTTTCAATGAAGGACCTTGGAGAAGCTGCTTATATATTAGGCATCAAGATCTATAGAGATAGATCAAGACGCCTCATTGGTCTTTCACAGAGTACATACCTTGACAAGATATTGAAGAAGTTCAATATGGATCAGTCCAAGAAGGGGTTCTTGCCTGTATTGCAAGGTGTGCAATTGAGCACGGCTCAATGTCCGACCACGACAGAAGATATAGAAAAGATGAGTGTCATCCCCTATGCCTCGGCCATAGGATCTATTATGTATGCCATGCTGTGTACCAGACCTGATGTAAACCTTGCCGTAAGTTTGGTAGGAAGGTACCAAAGTAATCCCGGCATGGAACACTGGACAGCGGTCAAGAATATCCTGAAGTACCTGAAGAGGACTAAGGATATGTTTCTCGTTTATGGAGGTGACGAAGAGCTTGTCGTAAAGGGTTACGTCGACGCTAGCTTCGACACAGATCTGGATGACTCGAAGTCACAAACCGGATACGTGTATATTTTGAATGGAGGAGCAGTAAGCTGGTGCAGTTGCAAGCAAAGCATCGTGGCGGGATCTACATGTGAAGCGGAGTACATGGCAGCCTCGGAGGCAGCACAGGAAGCAGTCTGGATGAAGGAGTTCATTACCGACCTAGGGGTGATTCCCAATGCGTCACGCCCGATGACTCTCTTCTGTGACAACACTGGAGCTATTGCCCTTGCGAAGGAGCCCATGTTTCACAGGAAGACCAGGCATATCAAGCGTCGCTTCAACTCCATTCGTGAAAGTGTTCAAAATGGAGACATAGATATTTGTAAAGTACATACGGACCTGAATGTAGCAGATCCGTTGACTAAACCTCTCCCTAGGGCAAAACATGATCAACACCAGGACGCAATGGGTGTTCGATTCATCACAATGTAACTAGATTATTGACTCTAGTGCAAGTGGGAGACTGTTGGAAATATGCCCTAGAGGCAATAATAAATGGTTATTACTATATTTCTTTGTTCATGGTAATTGTCTATTATTCATGCTATAATTGTATTGTCCGGAAATCGTAATACATGTGTGAATGCATAGACCACAACGTGTCCCTAGTAAGCCTCTAGTTGACTAGCTCGTTGATCAACAGATAGTCATGGTTTCCTGACTATGGACATTGGATGTCATTGATAACGGGATCACATCATTAGGAGAATGATGTGATGGACAAGACCCAATCCTAAGCATAGCATAAAAGATCGTGTAGTTTCGTTTGCTAGAGCTTTTCTAATGTCAAGTATCTTTTCCTTAGACCATGAGATCGTGCAACTCCCGGATACCGTAGGAGTGCTTTGGGTGTGCCAAACGTCACAACGTAACTGGGTGACTATAAAGGTGCACTACGGGTATCTCCAAAAGTGTCTGTTGGGTTGGCACGGATCGAGACTGGGATTTGTCACTCCGTGTGACGGAGAGGTATCTCTGGGCCCACTCGGTAATGCATCATCATAATGAGCTCAATGTGACTAAGGCGTTAGTCACGGGATCATGCATTGCGTTACGAGTAAAGAGACTTGCCGGTAACGAGATTGAACAAGGTATTGGGATACCGACGATCGAATCTCGGGCAAGTAACATACCGGTGGACAAAGGGAATTGTATACGGGATTGACTGAATCCTCAACACCGTGGTTCATCCGATGAGATCATTGTGGAACATGTGGGAGCCAACATGGGTATCTAGATCCTGCTGTTGGTTATTGACCGGAGAGGCGTCTCGGTCATGTCTGCATGTCTCCCGAACCCGTAGGGTCTACACACTTAAGGTTCGGTGACGCTAGGGTTGTAGAGATATGTGTATGCGGAAACCCGAAAGTTGTTCGGAGTCCCGGACGTCACGAGAGGTTCTGGAATGGTCCGGAGGTGAAGAATTATATATAGGAAGTCAAGTTTCGGCCACCGGGAAAGTTTCGGGGGTTACCGGTATTGTACCGGGACCACCGGAAGGGTCCCGGGGGTCCATCGGGTGGGGCCACCTATCCCGGAGGGCCACGTGGGCTGAAGTGGGAAGGGAACCAGCCCCTAGTGGGCTGGGCGCCCCCCCATGGGCCTCCCCCCATGCGCCTAGGGTTGGGAACCCTAGGGTGGGGGGGCTTCCCACTTGCCTTGGGGGGCAAGGCACCCCCTTCCCCCCTTTGGCCGCCGCCCCCCCTTGAGATCCCATCTCCAGGGCCGGCGCCCCCCCCAGGGGGCCTATATAAAGGGGGGGAGGGAGGGCAGCAACCTACAGCCTTGGGCGCCTCCCTCCTCCCCTGCTACACCTCTCCGTCTCGCAGAAGCTCGGCGAAGCCCTACCGAGACCCGCTACATCCACCACCACGCCGTCGTGCTGCTGGATCTCCATCAACCTCTCCTTCCCCCTTGCTGGATCAAGAAGGAGGAGACGCCGCTGCACCGTACGTGTGTTGAACGCGGAGGTGCCGTCCGTTCGGCACTCGGTCATCGGTGATTTGGATCATGGCGAGTACGACTCCGTCATCCACGTTCATTGGAACGCTTCCGCTCGCGATCTACAAGGGTATGTAGATGCACTCCTTTCCCCTCGTTGCTAGTATACTCCATAGATGCATCTTGGTGAGCGTAGGAAAATTTTAAAATTATGCTACGATTCCCAACAATATATACCCCTCCACCCACTCTTCATTCATGGAGAGAGCCATCAGAACGTGCCTACACTTCCAGCATTCATTTTCTGAGAGAGAAGCACCTACTCATGTGTTGAGACCAAGATATTCCAATCCAACCACAAGAATCTTGATCTCTAGCCTTCCCCAAGTTGCTTTCCACTCAAATCATCTTTCCACCAAATCCAAATCCGTGAGAGAGAGTTGAGTGTTGGGGAGACTATCATTTGAAGCACAAGAGCAAGGAGTTCATCATCAACACACCATCTATTACCTTTTGGAGAGTGGTGTCTCCTAGATTGGTTAGGTGTCACTTGGGAGCCTCCGTCAAGATTGTGGAGTTGAACCAAGGAGTTTGTACGGGCAAGAAGATCGCCTACTTCGTGAAGATCTACCCTAGGGAAGCAAGTCCTTCGTGGGCGATGGCCATGGTGGGATAGACGTGGTTGCTTCTTCGTGGAACCTTCGTGGGTGGAGCCCCCCGTGGACTCGCGCAACCGTTACCCTTCGTGGGTTGAAGTCTCCATCAACGTGGATGTACGACATCACCACCTATCGGAACCACGGGAAAAATCTTCGTGTCTCCAATTGCGTTTGCACACTCCAATCCCATCCCTTTACTTTCTTGCAAGTTGCATGCTTTACTTTTCGCTGCTCATATACTCTTGCCATGCTTGCTTGAAATGTATTGTGAATGTTTAAACTTGTGCTAAAACTCCACCTTAACTTGAAGAAATTAAAAACTGCTACTTTTCTTCGTTGAGGGTCTAATCACCCTCCTCTAGACACCTCTTCTCGATCCTTTCAAGTGTCCAACACGAGACACGTAGCGACGGCTAGGCGCACAACTTGATGTGCTCCTAGGCCACAAAAGTGACCCTTAAGGGAGCCCCGTAAAAGGCAACCTTTAGTTAGTTGCTCAGGTTCCGAGTGGGATGACAAAGAACAAGCTATCTTGGACGAACAAGTGTGCGAAGAATTGGTTGATCACCCACCCTACCTTCCGCTTTTAAGAGTTATCTTTCACACACACTTAATATGTTCTTTTATGAATCAACTCTCAGAAAGAGCGTAACTTTCATGGATACTAACAAACTACTACACATAATAAACACATGCCCATATATGATATGTTCTTTGAATAAGGTGATAAAATTTTATAACAACACTAAAATAAATGCCTATATATGTTGTTTTTATCACAACCACATTGACTTCCATTGCAAAAATACTTATAATAAGGTGATAAAATTTTCTAACAACACTAAAATAAATGCCATCGAGGAAATTATACAGTATTTGTTACACACAAGTGCATGTATATTATTTGTTGAGATCTAAGTTGTTCGAGCCACAACAAAGATGCCATAATTGATTGGATGTATGGTATGGTGGACTCTGTAAACGAATATTGCAGAGAACATCTTATCGACAATGAAGAGTCAGAAGATGAATATGAGTAAAAGACGAGGACGAAGCATAAGAGGAGTTCACGGAAGAAGAACAATGTCCCGCCTACTCTTACATGTGTAAAATCCTTGATATACCTGAACAAGAGTATTATGATAACTCTAGTTTGAGTGAACTTGATGCTAATGAACTTGATGTGCAGGAATGCCACCCTCTAAATGAGGATGATGATTACCATGAGTCGTTAAGCATCTTATTTGAGGTGTCTAGTGTTAGCTAAAATGACAAACTAGAGGAGGAGGACACTCTTGATTTATCTATACTAATATCCAACTATGCTTCTTTAGACAATTTTCTTATGCAGGGAAACAGAACTATCCACTATAAAGGGATAATTTTATGAAGTGTCCCCCTACACTGATAACCAAGGTATTATCTTTAAATTCATTTATAAACCTCTAACCATCGCTTTGCAGAAGTACAAGGAGGCATGTTTGCATAGCTCGGTGAAGGAAATGTGCCCTAGAGGCAATAATAAAGTTGTTATTTATATTTCCTTATATCATGATAAATTTTTATTATTCATGCTAGAATTGTATTAACTGGAAACTTAGTACATGTGTGAATACATAGACAAACAGAGTGTCCCTAGTATGCCTCTACTTGACTAGCTTGTTTATCAAAGATGGCTATGTTTCCTAGCCATAGACATGTGTTGTCATTTTATGAACGGGATCACATCATTCACATCATTAGAGAATGATGTGATGGACAAGACCCATCTGTCAGCTTAGCACTATGATCGTTACATGTTCCTCTGACTATGAGATTATGCAACTCCCGAATACCGGAGGAACACTTAGTGTGCTATCAAACGTCACAACGTAACTGGGTGATTATGAAGATGCTCTATAGGTGTCTCCAATGGTGTTTGTTGAGTTGGCATAGATCGAGATTAGGATTTGTCACTCCGATTGTCGGAGAGGTATCTCTGGGCCCTCTCGGTAATGCACATCACAATAAGGCTTGCAAGCAATGTGACTAATGAGTTAGTTGCGGAATGATGCATTACGGAACGAGTAAAGAGACTTGCCAGTATTAAGATTGAACTATGTATGGTGATACCGACGATCAAATCTCGGGCAAGTAACATACCGATGACAAAGGGAACAACGTATGTTGTTATGAGGTTCGACCGGTAAAGATCTTCGTAGAATATGTAGGAACCAATATGAGCATCCAGGTTCCGCTATTGGTTATTGACCGGAGAGGTGTCTCGGTCATGTCTACATAGTTCTCGAACCCATAGGGTCCGCACCCTTAGCGTTTGATGACGATTGGTATGATGAGTTTATGTGATTTGATGTACCGAAGGTTGTTCGGAGTCCCGGATGAGATCACGGACATGACGAGGAGTCTCGAAATGGTCGAGACATAAAGATTGATATATTGGACCATGTTGTTCGAACACTGGAAGTGTTCCGGAGAGTTTCGGATAAAACCGGAGTGCCGGAGGGTTACCAGAACCCCCTCGGGAAGTTATGGGCCTTAGTGGGCTTTAGGGGAGAGAGAGGGCCGCAGCCAAGAGGTGGCGCGCCCCCACCCCAAGAGGAGTCCGAATAGGACTAGGGGAGGGGGCGCGACCCCTCTTTCCCTCTCCCTCTCCCTCTCCTTCCTTCTTCTCCTAGTTGGACTAGGAAAGGGGGGAACCTATTCCTACTTGGAGTAGGATTCCCCCCTTGGGCGCGCCCCTTGTGGCCGGTCGGCCTCCTCCTCCCCTCCTTTATATACGGGGGAGGGGGGCACCCCATAGACACACAAGTTGATCTTTAGCCGTGTGCGGTGCCCCTTTCCAGTTTTCCACCTCGGTCATATCGTCGTAGTGCTTAGGCGAAGCCCTGCGCCGGTAACTTCATCATCACCGTCACCACGGCGTTGTGCTGATGGAACTCTCCCTCGGCCTCAACTGGATCAAGAGTACGAGGGACGTCATCGAGCTGAACGTGTGCAGAACACGGAGGTGCCGTACGTTTGGTGCTAGGATCGGTCGGATAGTGAAGACGTACGACTACATCAACCGTGTTGATAAACGCTTCCGCTTTCGGTCTACGAGGGTACGTGGACACACTCTCCCCGCTCGTTGCTATGCTTCTCCTAGATAGATCTAGCGTGATCGTAGGAAATTTTTGAAATACTATGTTCCCAACAGTGGTATCAGAGCCAGGTCTATGCGTAGATGTTATACTCACGAGTAAAACACAATGAGATGTTATATGCACGAGCATGTCTAACTTTGATTCCGCGGTAGTGTTGGATGAAGCGGCCCTAACCGACATTACATGACCGCGTTCATGAGACTGGTTCTACCGACGTGCTTCGCACACACGTGGCTAGTGGTGTCTGTTTCTCCAACTTTAGTTGAATCGAGTTTGACTACGCCCGGTCCTTGTTGAAGGTTAAAACATCACACTTGACGAAAAATCATTGTGGTTTTGATGCGTAGGTAAGAACGGTTCTTCTAGAAGCCCATAGCAGCAACGTAAAACTTGCAACAACAAAGTAGAGGACGTCTAACTTGTTTTTGCAGGACTTGCTATGATGTGATATGGTCAAGACGTGATGATATATAAATTGTTGTATGAGATGATCATGTTTTGTAACAGTTATCGGCAACTGGCAGGAGCCATATGGTTGTCGCTTTATTGTATGAAATGTTGTCGCCATGTAATTGCTTTACTTTATCACTAAGCGGTAGCAATAGACGTAGAAGCAATAGTTGGCGAGACAACGATGCTTCGATGGAGATCAAGGTGTCAAGCCGGTGACGATGGTGATCATGACGGTGCTTTGGAGATGGAGATCAAAGGCACAAGATGATGATGACCATATCATATCACTTATTTGATTGCATGTGATGTTTATCATTTATGCATTTTATTTTGCTTAGTACGACGGTAGCATTATAAGATGATCTCTCACTAAATTTCAAGGTACTAGTGTTCTCCCTGAGTATGCACCGTTGCGACAGTTTGTCGTGCCGAGACACCACGTGATGATCGGGTGTGATAAGCTCTACGTTCACATACAACGGGTGCAAGCCAGTTTTGCACACGCAGAATACTCAGGTTAAACTTGACGAGCCTAGCATATGCAGATATGGCCTCGGAACACTGAGACCGAAAGGTCGAGCGTGAATCATATAGTAGATATGATCAACATAGCGATGTTCACCATTGAAAACTACTCCATCTCACGTGATGATCGTACATGGTTTAGTTATGGATCAAGTGATCATTTAGATGACTAGAGGGATGTCTATCTAAGTGGGAGTTCTTAAGTAATATGATTAATTGAACTTTAATTTATCATGAACTTGGTCCTATAGTATTTGCATATCTATGTTGTAGATCAATAGCTCGCGTGTAGCTCCCCGTTTATTTTTGATATGTTTCTAGAGAAAATAAGTTGAAAGATGATAGAAGCAATGATGCGGACTTGGTCCGTGATCTGAGGATTATCCTGATTGCTGCACAGAAGAATTATGTCCTTGATGCACTGCTAGGTGACAAACCTATTGCAGGAGCAGATGCAGACGTTATGAACATTTGACAAAGCTCGGTATAATGACTACTTGATAGTTTAGTGCACCATGCTTTACGGCTTAAAACCGGGACTTCAAAAACATTTTGAATGCCACGGAGCATATGAGATGTTCTAAGAGTTGAAATTGGTATTTCATACTCATGCCCGTGTCGAGAGGTATGAGACGTCTGGCAGTACTTTGCCTACAAGATGGAGGAGAATATCTCAACCAGTGAGCATGTGCTCAGATTGTCTGGGTACTACAATTGCTTGAATCAAGTGGGAGTTAATCTTCCAGATAAGATAGTAATTGACAAAGTTCTCTAGTCACTATCACCAGGTTACTAGAACTTCGTGATGAACTATAATATGCAAGGGATGATGAAAGTAATTCCCGAGCTCTTCACGATGCTGAAATCGGCGAAGGTAGAAATCAAGAGAGAGCATCAAGTGTTGATGGTTGACAAGACCACTAGTTTCAAGTAAAAGGGCAAGGGAAAGAAATGGAACTTCAAGAAGAATGGCAAGCAAGTTGCCACTCCCATGAAGAAGCCCAAACCTAGACCCAAGCTTCTACTGCAAAGGAAACGGTCACTGGAAGCGGAACTACCGAAAATACTTAGCGGGTAAGAAGGATGGCAAAGTGAACAAAAGTATATATGATATACATGTTATTGATGTGTACTTACTGAAGGAAATATGCCCTAGAGGCAATAATAAAGTTGTTATTTATATTTCCTTATATCATTATAAATGTTTATTATTCATGCTAGAATTGTATTAACTGGAAACTTGATACATGTGTGAATATATAGACAAACAGAGTGTCACTAGTTTGCCTCTACTTGACTAGCTCCTTGAATCGAAGATGATTATGTTTCCTAGCCATAGACATGAGTTGTCATTTGATTAATGGGATCACATCACTAGAGAATGATGTGATTGACTTGACCCATTCCGTTAGCTTATCACTTGATTGTTTAGTATATTGCTATTGCTTTCTTCATGACTTATACATGTTCCTATGACTATGAGATTATGAAACTCCTGAATACCGGAGGAACACTTTGTGTGCTACCAAACGTCACAACGTAACTAGGTGATTATAAAGGTGCTCTACAGGTGTCTCCGATGGTACTTGTTGAGTTGGCATAGATCAATATTAGGATTTGTCACTCCGATTGTCGGAGAGGTATCTCTGGGCCCTCTCGGTAATGCACATCACTATAAGCCTTGCAAGCAATGTGACTAATGAGTTAGTTGCGGGATGATGCATTACAGAACAAGTAAATAAACTTGCCGGTAATGAGATTGAACTAGGTATTGAGATACCGACGATCGAATCTTGGGCAAGTAACATACCGATGACAAAGGGAACAACGTATGTTGTTATGCGGTTTGACCGATAAAGATCTTCGTAGAATATGTGGGAGCCAATATGAACATCCAATTTTTGCTATTGGTTATTGACCGGAGATGAGTCTCGGTCATGTCTACATAGTTCTCGAACCCGTAGGGTCCACACGCTTAAAGTTCGGTGACGATCGGTATTATGAGTTTATGTGTTTTGATGAACCGAAGGTAGTTCAGAGTCCCGGATATGATCACGGACATGACGTGCAGTCTCGAAATGGTCGAGACATAAAGATCGATATATTGGACGGCTATATTCGGACACCGGAAGTGTGCCGGGTGATTTCGGAGAAAATCGGAGTGCCGGAGGGGTTACCGGAACCCCCCGGGGAAGTATTGGGCCTTAGTGGGCCTTAGGGGAGAGAGAGGGCAGCAGCCCAGGAGGTGGCGCCGCCCCTCCCAAGGGGAGTCCGAATTGGACTAGGGAAGGGGGGCGCGGCCCCTCTTTCCCTCTCCCTCTCCCTCTCTTTCCTTCCCCCTTCCTCCTCCTAGTGGGACTAGGAAAGGCGGAGTCCTACTCCTACTAGGAGAGGACTCCTCCCCCTCCTTGGCGCACCCCAAGACCGGCCGGCCTCCCCCTTGATCCTTTATATACGGGGGCAGGGGGCACCCTAGAACACACAAGTTGATTGTTTCCAGCCGTGTGCGGTGCCCCCCTCCACCATAATCCACCTCGGTCATATCGTCGTAGTGCTTACGCGAAGCCCTGCGCCGGTAGCTTCATCGTCACCGTCATCATGCTGTCGGGCTGACGAAGCTCTCCCTCGACACTCTGCTGGATCGTGAGTTCGTGGGACATCGCCGAGCCGAACGTGTGCAGATCGCGGAGGTGCCGTACGTTCGGTACTAGGATCGGTCGATCATGAAGACGTATGACTACATCAACCGCGTTGTCATAACGCTTCCGCTTACGGTCTATGAGGGTACGTGGACAACATTCTCCCCTCTCGTTGCTATGCATCACCATGATCTTGCGTGTGCGTAGGAATTTTTTTAAAATTACTACGTTCCCCAACAGTGGTATCAGAGCCAGGTTTATGCGTAGATGTTATATGCACGAGTAGAACACAAGTGAGTTATGGGCGATACTAGTCATACTGCTTACCAGCATGTCATACTTTGATTCGGCAGTATTGTTGGATGAAGCGGCCCAGACCGACATTACGCGTACGCTTACGCGAGACTGCTTCTACCGACGTTTTCGCGCACAGGTGGCTGGCGGGTGTCAGTTTCTCCAACTTTAGTTGAATCGAGTGTGGCTACACCCGGTCCTTGTTGAAGGTTAAAACAGCACATACTTGACGAAATATCGTTGTGGTTTTGATGCGTAGGTAAGAACGGTTCTTGCTCAGCCCGTAGCAGCCACGTACAACTTGCAACAACAAAGTAGAGGACGTCTAACTTGTTTTTGCAGGGCATGTTGTGATGTGATATGGTCAAGACATGATGCTAAATTTTATTGTATGAGATGATCATGTTTTGTAACGGAGTTATCGGCAACTGGCAGGAGCCATATGGTCGTCGCTTTATTGTATGAAATGCAATCGACATGTAATTGCTTTACTTTATCACTAAGCGGTAGCGATAGTCGTATAAGCAATAGTTGGCGAGATGACAACGATGCTACGATGGAGATCAAGGTGTCGCGCCGGTGACGATGGTGATCATGACGGTGCTTTGGAGATGGAGATCAAAGGCACAAGATGATGATGGCCATATCCTATCACTTATATTGATTGCATGTGATGTTTATCCTTTATGCATCTTATTTTTCTTAGTTCAGCGGTAGCATTATATGATCTCTCACTAAGTTTCAAGGTATAAGTGTTCTCCCTGAGTATGCACCGTTGCGAAAGTTCGTCGTGCCGAGACACCACGTGATGATCGGGTGTGATAAGCTCTACGTTCACATACAACGGGTGCAAGCCAGTTTTGCACACGCAGAATACTCGGGTTAAACTTGACGAGCCTAGCATATGCAGATATGGCCTCGGAACACTGAGGCCGAAAGGTCGAGCGTGAATCATATAATAGATATGATCAACATAGTGATGTTCACCATTGAAAATTACTCCATCTCATGTGATGATCGGACATTGTTTAGTTGATATGGATCACGTGATCACTTAGATGATTAGAGGGATGTCTATCTAAGTGGGAGTTCTTAAGTAATTTGATTAATTGAACTTTAATTTATCATGAACTTAGTACCTGATAGTATTTTGCATGTCTATGTTGTTGTAGATAGATGGCCCGTGCTACTGTTCCGTTGAATTTTAATGCGCTCCTAGAGAAAGCTAAGTTGAAAGATGATGGTAGCAACTAGACGGACTGGGTCCGTAACTTGAGGATTATCCTCATTGCTGCACAGAAGAATTACGCCCTGGAAGCACCGCTAGGTGCCAAACCCGCTGCAGGAGCAACGCCAGATGTTATGAACGTCTGGCAGAGCAAAGCTGATGACTACTCGATAGTTTAGTGTGCCATGCTTTACGGCTTAGAACCGGGACTTCAATGACGTTTTGAACATCATGGAGCATATGAGATGTTCCAGGAGTTGAAGTTAATATTTGAAGCAAATGCCCGGATTGAGAGATATGAAGTCTCCAATAAGTTCTACAGCTGCAAGATGGAGGAGAATAGTTCTGTTAGTGAGCATATACTCAAAATGTCTGGGTATAACAATCACTTGATTAAACTGGGAGTTAATCTTCTGGATGATAGTGTCATTGACATAATTCTTCAATCACTGCCACCAAGCTACAAGAGCTTCGTGATGAACTATAACATGCAAGGGATGGATAAGACAATTCCCGAGCTCTTCGCAATGCTAAAGGTTGCGGAGGTAGAAATCAAGAAGTAGCATCAAGTGTTGATGGTCAACAAGACCACCAGTTTCAAGAAAAAGGGTAAAGGGAAGAAGGGGAACTTCAAGAAGAACGGCAAGCAAGTTGCTGCTCAAGTGAAGAAGCCCAAGTCCGAACCTAAGCCTGAGACTGAGTGCTTCTACTGCAAAGGGACTGGTCACTGGAAGCGGAACTGCCCCAAGTATTTGGCGGATAAGAAGGATGGCAAGGTGAACAAAGGTATATGTGATATACATGTTATTGATGTGTACCGTACTAATGCTCGTAGTAGCACCTGGGTATTTGATACTGGTTCTGTTGCTAATATTTGCAACTCGAAACAGGGACTACGGATTAAGCGAAGATTGGCTAAGGACGAGGTGACGATGTGCGTGGGAAATGGTTCCAAAGTCGATGTGATCGCTGTCGGCACACTACCTCTACATCTACCTTCGGGATTAGTTTTAGACCTGAATAATTGTTATTTGGTGCCAGCGTTGAGCATGAACATTATATCTGGATCTTGTTTGATGCGAGATGGTTATTCATTTAAATCAGAGAATAATGGTTGTTCTATTTATATGAGTAATATCTTTTATGGTCATGCACCCTTGAAGAGTGGTCTATTTATGTTGAGTCTCGATAGTAGTGATACACATATTCATAATATTGAAGCCAAAAGATGCAGAGTTGATAATGATAGTGCAACTTATTTGTGGCACTGCCATTTAGGTCATATTGGTGTAAAGCGCATGAAGAAACTCCATTCTGATGGACTTTTGGAATCACTTGATTATGAATCACTTGGTACTTGTGAACCATGCCTCATGGGCAAGATGACTAAAACGCCATTCTCCGGAACAATGGAGCGAGCAACAGATTTGTTGGAAATCATACATACTGATGTATGTGGTCCGATGAATGTTGAGGCTCGCGGCGGGTATCATTATTTTTTCACCTTCACAGATGATTTGAGCAGATATGGGTATATCTACTTAATGAAACATAAGTCTGAAACATTTGAAAAGTTTAAAGAATTTCAGAGTGAAGGGGAAAATCATCGTAACAAGAAAATAAAGTTTCTACGATCTGATCGTGGAGGAGAATATTTGAGTTACGAGTTTGGTCTTCATTTGAAACAATGCGGAATATGTCGGCGTTCTGGGAATGGGGGTACCCAGACTTGCCTGCTTGTAGCCCACGGCGTGGCTCCACAAGCGGGCCCGTACGGCCCATCTTCACCAACAAGTACTCAAGACCCTCGCGAGGGGCCAAGCCTCGCGAACCGGACGACACAAGACCTCCTCAGGGGCGGCCTCACCAGGCTAGCTCGCTAGGGGCGGAGAGATCAAGGCAAGGGGTACCTCGCGAGGTTTCCTGTGACGTAAGCCATGACGATCAAGGCCGGGCGGGCGCCAGCGATCGCAGCGTCCTCATTTCCTCTTTGGTGCTAAGGAGGCAAGCGCAGGCGAAGAGTATCGAGGCATCAGGCAAAGGTTTCCATATCGGTGCAACGAGACCAAGACCAGCAGGACGGCAGGACGGAGGTCACCGTGGAGCCCAAGACGGCGTCACCACCAGAGCCTTTGGCAGGCGAAGACCACCTTTAGTCAGGATAGCTTGTACTAGTTGTCCCCTTTCAAATTGGCCGTTGTTGGCTCCCTTCCCGCTCAATATTTGGGAAGAGGACCAGGGCCTCTATAAATAGGACTAGCCACCTCCATAGCAGGGGAGGGAAACCTTCACCAGCTCACCAAGCACAAGAATACCTCTCCTCAGGAGGCCGCTCTTCCTTTGTACTGTTCATCATCAGCCTCCAAGGCAATCCACCACCACCACACTGGAGTAGGGTATTACACCACATCGGTGGCCCGAACTAGTATAAATCTTGTGTCCCTTGTGTTGCGAGTTTGTCGAGCTAGCCTGTGAGATCGTGGTGAGAGTGAGGGAGAGATTCGGTAGGGGGAAATCTTCATGCGCACCCCAGTGTTCGAACCTCAAGGGTTTTGCCGGAACCCGAAATCCGAGATTTGGCATGCCAGGTAGGGGTGCGCCGGAGCTTTCCTTCCGTCGATCCACACTCCACCATCTTCGCGCCCATTCCCCATGGCTGGCGCTGCTCTTCCGGCTGGATCCGCGGACGCCCACGGCGGCGCCTGGGGGCTCCGAGCCCTTACTCCCGCCCTGCGGCAGGTGCAGTGGCCGCCCAAGTTCAAGCCGTAGATGCCACCGCGCTACGACGGTGCAGCGGACCCATCGGCTTTCCTGCTAGCATACGAGGAAGCCGTCCTTAAGGCCGGGGGCGACGACAAGGTCATGGCCAACTGGCTTCCCATGGCCCTCACTGGCGTGCCGCGCGCCTGGCTGCTCAACCTCCACAGATCCATGGTGGCATCTTGGGAGGAGCTGCGCGGTCTCTTCGCCGCGTGCTTCGCGGCGCCTGCACCCCATGCGGTCGCGACCCTCCTCGGCGGCTCGCAAGCGCCGCCCTCGGATCGTCACGTCAAGCCGTTCCTTCGCCAGATCGGCGCAACTTCCAAGCGCCCGGGGGCTCCCCCGGGTTGGCCGGCGCCCGAGGCCGACCTCACCTTCGACTCAGGGGATCATCCCGTCTCCACCATCGGCTCGGGTGTGCTCCCGATGCTTTGCACGCCTACCATCTGCAACGTGTCCGTCACCAAGACGCTCATCGACGGCGGCGACGGCCTCAACGTGCTCTCCGTGGAGGCCTCCAGCCTTCTTCCCATATCGCTCGAGCGGCTTCGCCCCAGCAAGCCTTTCTCAAGGGTCGGCGGAGGCTCTGCCCACTACCTGGGGCGGATCCGCCTCCCCGTAACCTTCGGCACGCGCGACAACTACCGCACCGAACTGGTCGACTTTGACGTCGCCCGCATCGGCCTCCCGTACAACGCCATCCTCGGGTACCCAGCTCTGGCTCAGTTCATGGCGGTGACCCATCCGGCCTACAACCTCATGAAGATGCCCGGGAGCAAGGGAGTCCTCACAGTAGTTGGAGACACCAAAGAGGCGCTGATGAGGCTCAAGCTTTCCCTCAAGACCGTTGCGACGGCACAGCCCGCCGACGCGGACACCTCCAAGGTCAAGGAAGCCGCACCAACCAAGAAGAAGCAGTTGTTCACTCAAGACAAGGCAGAAACCAAGCAGGTGCCAGTTGATGAAGACGGGTCCTCGGGAGCCACCTTTACCATAGGCGCCAACCTCGAGCCCGATCAAGAGGAGGCACTGGTGAAGTTCTTGCGTGCAAATAAGAAAGTATTCGCCTGGGGGCCCGATCAGCTGGTAGGGGTC